>NC_092820.1:72021202-73387452 GCF_023375885.2 Dermacentor andersoni | reverse complement strand
TGAACATTGGGCTAGTTGGATGGGCTTGATTCCTTTGTTCGGGTTAAAGACTTAGTAGTTGACTTAAAGGCATCACTGGAACACATTTTCAGTCAATATGACGAAGTAAATAAGCATCTGGTCAACCAGTCTCGAGAAATCACTGAGATTAAGGCATAGTTAAGTAAGGTGGAAAATTCCACTGCTGAAAACAGTATTATCGACTTACAAAACCATCTGAATGGCATTGAACAGTATGGACGGAGGCAAGAGGTCGAAATACGAATTCTTTTGCACAGTGAGAATGAGGGCTGGTCGGACAAGGTAAATAAACTCATGAGGACTTTTGGTTTGTCCCTTTTGATGGAGCAGGAAATGGGTGGAACACACAGAATGCCAGCGAAAGGTGATTGAATACCTGTCGTGCTGATACGCTATGTCTCGCGCAAAGCGAAAGAAATCTCACAAGAAAAAACAAAGCTGCTGAGACATAGTAAATGGCATACTCCTTTATACAATATTCTCACACCAAGAAATTGGCGTCTGCTGTGGTTGGCAGGTTCTAGGGCAGGAGAAACCGGGCATCGTTTTGCTTGTCAGAAAGGAGGGAAAGTGCGCAGAACACATTTTGAGCGGGTCCTGCGTATTTGAAAGTGAGGACATTTTGGCAAGATGATTGCTTCTGGTAACAATCAGCAGCCTTGCAGTGCTTCCAGTAGTCGCTCGTGAATGGCTAGTGCATATGGCCATGTCAACTCAAATCGATGGCTACTGAGTTGATATTTTTCCAAGAAGATTTTTACAGTGCTGAATTCTTTTGCAAACATATTGGAAAACTAATACAACCGGCGCAGAAAATAACCTCGGTATTCTGTCCTAATGCTAGAAGCCTAAGATAAAAGAGTGATGACATTTTTCTTCATGTACGTTCCCTTCGAATAACATATGATGTACTTGCGCTCACAGAAACTTGGTTTCGCGAGGCTCAGGGTGTCATTCAATTTGACGGTTATTCAGATGTGTCTTTTTTTTAGAAAAGTGTAGAGGTGACGGCATTTCTCTACTATCGTCGCAAAATTTTGTCTTGGAGCGGTATTCTGTTGTGAATGAAAATTATGAAGTGTTATCTGTCGAATGATCTACTTTTATGTATATCTTAGTGTACCTACCACATTCGGGTGATGTGAACAATTTTGCATGGTATATTGAACAAGAAAGCAACAAAAACTCAACAAAGAAGGGCGTATGGCAGGGAGATACGATCTCTTCAATGCTATTCACAGCGTGTTTACAGGAGGTATTCAGAGACCTGGATTGGGAAGAACTGGGGAAAGAGTCAATGGAGAATACCTTAGTAACTTGCGATTCGCTGATGATATTGCCTTGCTTAGTAACTCAAGGGACCAATTGCAATGCATGCTCACTGACCTGGACAGGCAAAGCATGAGGGTGGGTCTAAAAATTAATCTGCAGAAAGCTAAAGTAATGTTTAACAGTCTCGGAAGAGAACAGCAGTTTACGATAGGTAGCGAGGCACTGGAAGTGGTAAGGGAATACGTCTACTTAGGGCAGATAGTGAGCGCGGATCCGGACCATGAGAATGAAATAATCAGAAGAATAAGAATGGGCTGGGGTGCGTTTGGCAGGCATTCTCAGATCTTGAACAGCAGGTTGCCATTATCCCTCAAGAGCAAAGTGTATAACAGCTGTGTCTTACCAGTACTCGCCTATGGGGCAGGAACCTGGAGGTTTACGAAAAGGGTTCTACTTAAATTGAGGACGAAGCTACGATGCAATGGGGCGTGCCCACAGCTAATGAAATTTGAACCCACAACAAAATGAAATTTGAACTGCGCGCCAAGGTGACATTTCGAAGGCGGAGCGCCTTCAAGATGTCACCTTGGCGCGCAGTTAAAATTTCATTTTGGATGTTAACGTAGACGCCACAACTTCCTCCTTTGGTGCCTACGACGCGGTAAATGTAAGCCAAACGCGGTTGTCCTCGGCGAGCCGCAGTGCGCTTAGCCAGTGCCCTCGTGGCGGCACCTTGCGGCGGCTCCGGTATCTACGCCACGTAACCGACCGCAGCTTGAAGTGAGCTGTCGGCCAATAGCAGCCGTCTAAGGCAATGACGAAATAAAGCTCCAGAAGAGAGTGAGGACAGGCCGTTTGTTGAAAAGATAGCGCTTGAGGGAAATGCGACTTCGTGATCCTCGTGCGAGCTTGACGGACCGCGTACGACCGCAAAACTTGGCTGAGATGTTAACAGCAGCGTATGCTACCGGCGCACTATGTTATTTCACTAAGCCCGGGGGGGGGGGGGGGGGGGAGGGGGGTGGTTGCGGGCGTCTTTAATGTTTCCTATTATTCGCCGCAGGCATGTTGCTTCGCCTTGTAGCTCAGTAACGACAGTTTGCTCGTGACGACGAGAGTGTCGCTGCCGCTCTACTTCAACGTGCTTGGAACGTCGCAGTAAACGGGCCTTTATAGTCCGACGTAACGCACGCGCGCGCGCGCGCGCGCGCACGCTACGTTACGTCGGCGAAAACGACCTATAGACAAGAACGGCACCGAGAGCGGCGCTGCTGCGCCGGCGTTGAGAGCGCCGCATGCGAAGCAAAATTCTATTAGCGGGTGGTACCCCTCTCCCATCTCTCGTTCGTGCCGCCTTGATTGCCTCCTGCACTGCGCGTGTTTTGGCACGTTTCGCGCCGCGCGCGGTGTGTGCCTACGTGTGTGCGCGTGGAGATTTCGTTCGAAGGGCGGTGTACAGTCTGTTTCACATTTAGGGGAAAACTCGCAGCGCATTGCATCGCGATGCGGCGAGCGCTTGAGTCAGGTGGCGGCAGCAGCTCGCGCAGGTGCTCGAGGGGCGGGATCTTGAACGGCGTCGTCTGCTACGGCGACGCGCGCTGGCCGCATTGTCGGGAAACGTTCTACTATCAGTTGCAGGGCGCCGATCTCATCGCTACGGCGTGAAATGAGGCGGTATTCTTTACTATGCGTTGTGCGACGCCAACTGATATGCCTCGAAGGTAAGTTCATCGCTGCAGGGCAGTCATAGACGACGTACTGATTCCATACATTCTTGACGGCCCGTTTCTGGAAGGAGACTATATATTCTAACGCGATAGGTCGCCGATCTACACTGCTCGTGTGGTGCAACAACTGCTAGAAGAGCGCGCAGTCACTCTCTTGGAGTGGCCGCCTCAATCCCCGGGCGCCAACATCATTTAAAATGTCTGGGGCTCGTTGAAAGTATCGCTGGCGCATCGTCCCCTCTATCAGTCGCCCGAGGATAGGCTTCGATCCACCATCGTCAGTGACTGAGACGTGCTGCGAATGAACACATCCCTGATCAAGTCATTCTGCACTTCACTGCCTTCCAGGATGAGCGCTGTCATCGCTGCCGCTGGGGACATGACGAGATACTAACTGAAGTTCCGAGCGTGACGTGTTTATTTCCGCGCCGGCGGGCAGAGTCTGTCTGGTGTAGTGAATGATTGTCGAGAAAAACCATTTCCAGCTCATTGTCTGAACCTAAAACATTCATTTAATTGTATCCGTTTGTTTCATCGTGTTCGACTCCCATAGTTATCATTGTTGAGTGCTTTGTTTTCCTTTCGAGTCAAACAAAGACTGAACACGTTGCGCGCACATCTTGGTGCGTCTTGTCGCTGCTTATTACGGTAGCACACACAGTGAAGAAATATACGTACACTGCCCCTGACAGTATAGCACGCTTCCCGACAATGCGGCCAGCGCGCGCCGCCGTAGCAGACGACGCAGATCACGACTCCGCCCCTCGAGCGTCTGCGCCTGCTCGAGCTGCTGCCACCGCACGACTGCATTGCTTGCCGCATCGCGATGCAATACGTTCCCAGTTTTCCCCTAAGTGTGAAACAGACTGTACACGCTTCTATTTGCCTTTAGGAAGATCGGTAGGCTTGACGATTATTTTTATGCCTGCAATGCGGCGAAAGGGCAGCGTCTGCTTAACCATGTAAGTGACGCTGAGCAGGTGATTGGAAACGACATCGTATGTACCGCCGGAAAAATCGCCAGCACATACGATGCGGCACATACATACGGCACATGCGAGCTAAAGTCATTTTTGCAGTTTCTCACAATATGTTTGCTACAAATCCGTGTTGTCTCTGATGGCGACAACGGTCTTCCATCGACACTGTGCGGAAATAAACAAAATATATCGCTGCATAGCACAAGTACGACATGCGCACACAACTTTAACTAGTGCGTCCCCTACAATATGGAATAGAAGCAGCAATGTAGACAGCTTGGCCATTTTTTAACAGTGCTCAAGAGACGGAAGTTGAAAGTATTGGTAATCATTCCTGCTTCAGCAATGCCGGCGCGACCAAGACGCGGGCCGCGTATCGTCCAGTAACTCGATCGATCGGTGCAGTGGTGAAGCGGGAATGAACTCCGGTCATGTTCAATGCATCGTGCACATATTCAATTTCTCGGCACGCGTGAACTTCGGCCACTGCTAGCGCATACAACAGAAGTGGTTTCCATTCTTGGGCAGCGCACACATAAACGAAACACGAGAAAGAAGACAGGACAAGCGGTCGTCGAACAAAAGTTTTTATATGAATAAAAGGATTATGTACCGAGTAATTATTAAATTCATGTGGGTTACATATAAAAACCGTCATACACTCAGGAGTGATCAATGAACGAGCTCGCTTCGTTTGCCAGTTGTTTACTTGGCTCGGCGCACCGCAGTAATCCATGTGTGTCGTCTGCTTTTTTCGTACCATTTTCTTGTGAATCGGCAGAATTTCACTGGTGGCATCAACCATTTCGTGTTTACATTGCTGTCGTGACAGTTAACAACACAATAATAATTTCCGGTCATGCGAAGAGGCGCCCTCGCAAACAAGAGACGTTTCGCGCGCAGCGCGAACTGAACGCGGGCGCGACCGCTAAGGGAAGCGGCGGCGGAAACCTACACCCGTTGGAGATGAAATCGTTCCGCCAGGGGAGAAACGAGCGCTGGCGTCTAGGATGAAACTTGGCGTGCGGTCGTCCTATGTCGGGCGCACCGGCGCAGCCAACGTAACCGGCGGCTTCCAACGCGCCCCGACGTGCCCGGCGCCGATATGGCTCCTGAGCCATTCGCGCGTCGAAGTCGGCGGAACTCTGGCACCACAATGCATTGCGCGTGAAGAAAAAGGCGCCAACACAACTCCGCAGACGGCTTTTGCGGACGGCGTGCGACTTGGCGAACCTTCTGCGCATGCTCCGAAGATAGAAGCCTACGGCGCGCGCGTTGAAGTATAGAGGGGATGGCATCTCGACTGGCGCAGCGCAACCGACGTAGCGCGACTGACCGCGAACGACGCTCGCCCGCGCGCCGATAACGTCGGACTATAAACGGGCCTTAAGTGTCGGCTGATTGGCGCGTGCGACGCACATTGTGCTTCCTCGTCTTTCTGTAGTAGTAGCAAGTTGCAAGCAGCACAGCGTTTTAGCACAGGCGTTTGATTAGGTAGCCCATTTGTAAAAAAAAAAAAAAAAAAAAAAAAAAAAGAAGGAAGAAACGTGGACCGTGCTGTGAGGCATCTGGACTCCACGAGTTGGGTTGACAAGAGGAGCGCAGCAGTGGTTTGGATCGCTTTGGCACTCTGTCGTTTTTTAACATCGGTGCAACACGAGGACTTTCGATTGTGATCAAGCCCGATACGAATTAATATTTTCAGCCACCACCAAGAATGGTAGTTATTGCAGGGTCCAACAATGCAGATCGAGCTGGTTGAGCGTACTCGGCATTACGGTACAGATGACAACCTACGATGGGGATCTACTTTATCCTCATCGTGCAAAATTGTGGGAGAAAGTGCCCTTGTAGAAGCGCCAAATCTGGATCTGACTCGACAGCGCTCCAACGTACTTGACTAACAGGGGTATCAACATCTTAGGTTTCGACACCTCGAGGACGTCACCACCGTTGTGCCGAACGACGCGGTGGTAAAATCGTCTGTTTCGGTACTTGTGAGCTTCTTCACGCTTCTTTTAATTCTTTAGCGAATCATTTGCCTCTTCTTTTGTTTTGTTTTTAACATGCAGTGACATCGCATCACATCACACCTGTCGCAGTGCCTGAGTGACGCTGCCGCTCCTGCCGACGCTAAGCGTGGCACTCAGCGCAGGCTACGTGTCCCATTGTCCCTATAGCTTCATTAACAGATCCCATTCACATGTGAGAGCCCTCTCGACTGACTGTGCGACATGGGTAAATATTTTGCACGAGAAAACTTTACATAAATTGGCATGCGAAAGCGGACAAGCGCGTCTTAGTTGACTCTGCCAACAACAGCAGTGGTGCGTGCTTGTCTCCTCTCTTTTTGGCACTACCTACTCGCAAACATGTACAACTTCTCGGGTGTTGTGACACTGAACGAGATGTTTGTGCAAATAAATGCCCGGCAGAGAGAATGTCAGCCGCTCGTACTCATGGAGGAAGGAAGATACAAGGAGAGAGCTTCACGCGACAATTTCGAAGCCTAGTCATAAACAATTTAGAGGAATGGGATGGTGGGAAATAGGCCCTCCCGTAATAGGCAAGCGGTAGCTTTAGTCGTCTCGCTTTGATTGCGTCTGGTGCGGAGGTTTTAGAATATGCGCTCGTAGTCGGCGTGGCAAATAAACGCCGAGGTTGAGTAAAGGAATTCAAGTGTGTGAAGCAGTCGAGTCTGTGTTATCAGTCAGGTAAACCTCCAGCCACCACTCGGCTTGCTGCTTAAGCAAGCAGCAAACAGACGCCAATGCAGCAGCGAACGAAGGCGTCGGTATTATTCCGAACAACCCCTGACGACCACGTAAAGGACAACTGGTCGCGTTTCGGGATGGTTTCAGGGAAACGAGGAAATATTTCGCCCTGCAAACGTGTGAGGGCAATCAAGCCGCCCTTTTGATGGCGATTCTTCGCGTTTGGGTCCATATTCTGGGAAACGATGTCTTTCGCCCCTGCAAACATGCGCAGGTGCTCAAGCGAGCGTGCAGGGTCCGCAGCGACTGCTTTTCCGTGTGAAAAAAATTCGTCCCATCTTGTGCCAGACGATGGACTAGCGAGCCGGAGACTCCGAACATGTATGAGGCCGTGCCAGCCTACTGTTAAGGCAGATGGTCCCAGTCGACAATGTCGCTCTGCTCAATACCTTCTGCCTCTCAAAAGACCGGCGATAACTCAACAGGCACGTCTGAACAGTGTAAGTACGTCGCACGACACAATATTAAAAAAATTGTGCACGTAAATCTCAAGGAAAGGCGACGACTTCGGCGTGTAGAGTGCAGGGCAATGCTATTTATTTCTTTCACAACGAAAAATGCACAGCAGAACCTTTCACTCAGCAAGCTCTTGGCAAATAACTCTCCCGCGGAAGATCTCGCCTCGTCCTATACAGGTGCTAGAGAGCGGAACGAAAAATTAGCAATACGCACCGGAATTTCAGCTACACAACAGCTGATTTGACGAAACAATAGACCACGCTCGGGCCGACATACTCTGGACGGGTTTCAAGGTGAGAGCGTCGGCTAACTGCGGTTGTAAGCGCAAGTAATACTTTGAAAATTATGTCGCCATACGTTCTGGCTCCCCAGTCTTTCTCCACGTTTCAAGGCAATGCATTTGAAGCGAAGAACGACGCGTGCGGTAGCGGAAACCCACGCCTTGCACTTCCTACGTGTCTCCGCGTCTCTGACGGCAGGCGCCACTCAGCCACTAACGGTTACCACGTACCAAACAAACACGAATGGTCCGGCAACAATGTGGGCCTATTCCTACCCGAAAGGCGCCGCGCACAAGGCCCCGGCGAGCGGGAGGGGCAGCTTCAGAGGAGGTTGGCTTGCCGAGGCTAGCAGAATCACGTGACACCCCCTCCTACTCTTTTTCCTTCCTCTATGCCCTTACCCCTGTACGCAACACGCGCACGTCACCGCGCAGCCTGGCGACATTTACATTTCATTCAGTGAGGGGCGCTGCTTAGTTGCGTCCGGAGCGCCGCCTAACCAAAGTTAGGAGGTCTATAACGGTTATTGTGAGATCGAAAAGAAAAATGCCCTCCCTTTTGCTAACTACCCGCAGCAGACGGAGCAACTTGTTCATGGTTATACTTTGCTCCTCGATTTTCAAGGGCCACGAAGTCCGTAGCTGTCGCCCTACAGTTGCACGACTGCATTTTCACGACGTCAACTCGAGGCGCTGAGCCGCGCTCTCTGCAGGGAAACAGGAACAGCACCTGTTTCACTTGTGGAACCTGTCCCCCTGAATTGGTGCGCCCACCGCCGGCGGCGCTTTGGATGACTAGTTTAAAGAATGCAAACAAATCGGAGAGACCTGCTGCCGATTCTTACCTGTGAAATCCAGTTTTTTGTATGTGGGACCATTCCTTCATGTCATTGATCTTCTCACGAGCCGGAACCGCCGTGCGCATTTCTAGCGTCGCAACTGGAACGTCTCTCATAGGTTATACTTTGTTCTATAGCGCTTCTCACAGCTCTACCGAGCCTACGTGTCAGATACGAGGAAAACCCTTTCATCAAATACGTCAGAGAATGAAGACAGTGAACAATGAGTACAAGAAAAAAAGTTGTTGACATTTCACTTTCTGAACACGGGTGACGCTCAAGCGTATGGTTGATATAGCGCACACGACGCTATCGGCCCTCGGTTCGCCTTCACGCCTACATTTTCCGCATCGCAGATCGTATTAAAGACAGCACTCGCGCGGCCGCGTCATACACAGCAGCTTCCAGAGTAGAACGCGCCGTTGTAAACATTCGCTTACTATCTAAATTACATGGTATGCTGTGAGCGCGCACAGGCTAACAAGAACACTTCACACTCGATGACCGCGGACACTCGCTGACAAAAACGCTGATGTGAGAAATCGTGGCAGCAGCAGTCAGCGAGATGACCTTCCTCGCTTCCACGCAATCTACGCTGTGAGAACAGAGCGCACGCCAACCTACGCGCCGTCGGCCCACACCTAGACTGTGACCCCAGAGCCGATCGCTTTCAAGATAAAGCCCGCACAAACGGGCGGGCTTTAGCTTGTAAAATCTTTTTGCGAACATTGGCTTTGTTGTGAAAAGTTTTTCTTTGCAAAACGATGGGGCCAAATACGTGTAGTGCGTGATATTGCATAGCATTGTTTCTTACCCTTTCTTTTGCCCTAATTTGGAGGTATGAAACGGGCAAGAGGTTAACTTTTGGGATATCTTTTGCACTATTTCAATAAAACGAATCCACTAAGGAAAGGTTTAACGATGACGCTTTCTGCGCATTTCGTTGATGGAATTGCTGTCTCAAATACAGATATTTTTGTGGTTCATCGTGCGGTCACAAAAAAAAAAAGCAGTATCGTAATCACGTTTAACTCACATCGTGACACGTGTTTTCAAGAAATAATGACTCCTAGTCCATGAATTCGTATGTGGCACTTTAACGTGCCGCAGGTAGTTCGTCATCCTACATAGTGGTACTGAGTTCTGTTGTGCTGGGAATGTGTGCTAAACCTCTACATTGCTTTGAAAGCAATTTTTTGCTCCCTTTTATACTGCTCGAGGGGCTACACCCGTGAGAAAATGTACGCAGACCAGAAGCTTGCCTGTAAAATTAACTTTCTTCGTAATTCAGTCGGACAAACTGAATTCACGAGTGCACTTGAGAGTTCGCAGTGAAATTAGCACTGCAGTCCTCAATCCTCGATTTCGAGTTTTATTCAAAGCAGAAAGGAATATTGGCTCTATCGTGAATCCACGCTCTTTTAACGCGCATCCATACATTTAACGTGATAGTGTCAAGGACCCCTTGTCGCGAAAATCTGATATCGGCCTCGCATGTCGCTTGGCGAAAAATCATTCCGAACCACCACCATGTATGCCCTCCCTGTAGCGCCGAGGCGTCACTGAAATAATTGAATTTCTCAAAGCAACATACTGTACAAACAGCGTAAAGTGCAATCTAAACACAACCTACAGATATGACAGATTCAGATTCTAATTTGAATATACGAGAAAACATAATTTTGCTAAGCGCAAACTCAAACGCAAACCCATTTAGCAAGCTTTTCTCTCATTCATAGAGTGGCTATGGCCTCCGAGATTCGCGCGAGCCGGCAGGCGCGCGCAAATGTCGGAGGCCATAGAGCGGCGCACCGGTTTCTTGCAACACCTCCAGATGGTACTCGCCATGGAAGAGGCCACGTTTCTACCAGGGGTGCGATTTTGTAGAAATGACTTTTTTCATGCCAATGCCTTCTCGCGTGACGTCACCAATTTTGGAAATTGTGTGTACGTAGGCACGACGTTTTCTTGGATCGTCCAATCAGAAGCTCCCTTCATTGGCCGGATGTTTCTTTCGTATTCTCTTCTCTTTTTCCGGGACTGTATAGCAAATTTGTTTTGTAAAACGGCACTTAATAAAAGCGGACTTCCATGCTGCGTAAAGCAAATTCATTTTGTTACAGTACAACGCAAAAGCTGCCGCAGTCCAAAGAAATGCAAACGCAAGTGCTCTATTTTTGAAGTCGTAGCCACATAGTAGTCGGATGTGCATCCA
The DNA here is from genome assembly GCF_023375885.2 of Dermacentor andersoni. Taxonomy (NCBI): domain Eukaryota; kingdom Metazoa; phylum Arthropoda; class Arachnida; order Ixodida; family Ixodidae; genus Dermacentor; species Dermacentor andersoni. The sequence goes on along the minus strand of NC_092820.1, from coordinate 73,376,885 downwards.
ATCCATGCCGTTGAGCGCAAGCAAAATGGCAGCCTTTGTTTACCTGTGAACAGCTGACAGCCCCTAGCGTGTCTGTCTGAACAGCTGACAGCCCCTTGCGTGCCCGTAATTGCGGCCCCGCCCCCGTCAGATACTGATTGAGGTGAGTAATTATTGCTCGTGTAGTGCTTGCATTGTCGTGTGGTTTTCGCTGCATGTCTGACGTGTGATAATTTCTTCTTTAGGAAGAGCCAAGAAGAATTATCCGTAGCCCCCGAGGTGAAACTTTGCAACATAGTGGATCGAGAACTGTCAAGGCATTTTCCATAGGGCACCGCCATGACATAACGATAGCTTCCTTAAAGTTATCGCTGCATCGGTAATACTTCCTGCACTGATACGCTCCGAGAAAGAAGCTGCTACAACATTAAATGTGAGTAGTGACTTCACCTTTTTTTACATTAGTGGTATAAAAAGGCAGATATAAGTCGTAGTGAGCACTTTATGCAGGCGCTTAGCTTAGACAGAATGTTTGCCTCTAAATTTCTTACTGTGCTGCGGGCCGGCTGAAATTCCCAATTTGACAAAGAGAAAATGGCAGCAAAAGGGCCGCGGGTGTCCAAAGAGCAGGCGGCTATTCTCGTGCAGTTCATCGAGCAGCACCCATACCTGGCGAGAGCTTCTACAGAGTTCTCGCCACGTATGACTGCTGCTCGAAAAAACGAACTGTGGGAGGAGGTGGCGGCGGTGCTTAACGCACAGGGGCCAGCCGTAAAGGCCACCAGCCGTTGGCGGAACCATTGGGCCAAGATGGCCCATAAAGCGAAAAAAGAAGCGGCCAGGGCCGCGAGCGAGAAGAGGTGAGCTTCTAATGATGCTGACAGTAACGTAGTTTCACGTTGTCGTTGTTGCCGTGTTTGCAGGGCTACTGGAGGTGGCAAAGTGGGTGGCGTGGACGGCCGCGTCCTCGACGTCCTTATGAGGACAGGAGGGGTCCTTGTTTCCCCCCCTGAGTACTTCCCCGATAGCGAGGTGCGTACATTGGATTTAAAGAAGTGTTGTTTGTGTGACCTGCTGTGACCTCACAAATTTTCAGCATTACATTGTAACACAATATTGCAAAATTTTTAAGCCCTTTTTTTTGTGCAAGTGACAATATAGGTTATGTACTCTGAGCAGCAACTTGTGTACATGATGCGCATTGCACACACTGCTCGCAATGTCTGAACACTACTCTGATTGCAGGACGAGGCAAGTTCAGAGGAAGCTGCAGGGCCCAGCGGTTCCCGCAGAAATCTACCAGCGACAACTGCTTTCGTGGTGTCGGGCCCTGCAGCTGTTGCTGGGCCAAGTGGCCTTACACGTAAGGCAGTGACCTAGCTTTTGTAGTAGCATTGTTGTTTGCAGTTGCTGTATGATCTTGCTATGAAGTAAAGTACGTCACTCTGCTGTTATTACCGTTGTGTCGAACATCCAGCTCTCATTCATGGAGGAGAAATGCAACACTACAAATGACATCATGTTGTAATAGAGATTCCTTGTGCTTCTTAAGGGTTACTGCTACCAGCAACTTTCTGTGGCATCTTTTGCTCTAACTACCTGTTTTGTGTATCATTTTTGTAGCTATGCAGCTATAATGACATTTCAAAGTGACTGGTTAGGACAATCAATCTGTGTAGGTCGGATAACAGTGAATGAGCAGTCTTTGCTTTTGCTTTGCATGAAGAGCCACCGGCTACGCCCCAGGTGCTGCGGCCTACCACCCAGGTGCCTCAGCCAACCCCGCAGGTGCCGCAGCCAACCCCGCAGGTGCCGCAGCCAACCCCGCAGCTGCCGCAGCCAACCCCGCAGGTGCCGCAACCAACCCCGCAGGTGCCACAGCCTACCCCCCAGGTGCCGCAGCCTACCCCTCGAGAGCCACGGGCTCCCCGTAGACAGCCCAGGCAGCAGGAACTTGATGGTGCTGTGATGACGGCTACTGCCGCATACGTTCGCCAGAGCCAGTTGGAGGAAGCCAGAGTTCAAGAGGACACTCGCTTCCGCCAACAACTGCTGGAGCAAAACCGGCAGGTATGTGCAAGGCCATAGATGTATATTTTTCTGCGTATGAAATTGATGAGCATATGACCTCTCTAAAAATTATATTAATCAGTGAACAAGCATAATGTATACGTGTAGTCCTGTGGTGATATCTTGTACACATTCGCGTGATATAACATGTGTAAATATCTACGCAATTATGTGGCAAAAAGAAAAAAGTGGCGTTGAATTCAAGGAAGTAGGTATAGCAATGTAACACATCTTAATGGAATGCGACGGCACAAGTTTGATGGGCCAGAAAGATATTTCCAGTGTTTGAATATACAATGACAAGACAATAGCCTGCAAATGGGGATGAATGCAACACACAAAGGCCCTGTTACTGAGCTTCTGTAATTAAACTAATTACACATCTTTGCTAACAGCACCACGAGGCCCACCTGCAGAGCCTGCGGCAGCACCACGAGGCCCACATGGAGAGCCTGCGGCACCTCGGGGAGGAGGTGGCGGCAATGCGGGAAGTGGAGTCTCAGCGCCTTGAAGTGCAGCGGCAACGCCTCGAAGTGGCGCGTCGGTCGCACGAGACCAACGAGCGCCTGCTTCAGCTGCTGCTGGCTGCACTGGGGCATGGTGGCAGCCAAGCCCCTCCCCCCTCTCAGGCCCCACATAATTAAAGGATGCAAAGGTAGCATAGGCAAGGAATTTGTAACTTATCTTAAAATTTGCTGATGTATTAATGATATGAAGGGCAAATATTGCTAGTTTGCAAATAAATAATTGCTGAAGTCACCCTTTAATGCAACCATAAGTAGCATAGCCGTTGCAGCATGAATTTTTTCTTCAAGGTTTACTTCAGCCATAAGAGCGTGCACACCATCAGGCTCACCTGCAAAAGTGCCTGTAGGCCTGGTGTGTGCGGGCATTCCGACTGTGGCGCTGCAATTTTGAGGTGCCTAGTTATTGTCATGTCAATTTAAGCACGACGCCACAAGTGTTCTACAATTTAATCCTTGTCATCGAATGGTGAAATTTTCAGGCCTTACTATAATGTCGAAAGCAACCTGTCAATATACACAGCAAAAAAGAAAAAAGTTATGAAAATTCCTTGCCTATGCTCCTTCTTTTCATTTGTAATGTTTATTTTTTGTTTGTTGCATATGCATATTTGTTTGTGTCACTACGTACTGAGCTGGAATGTCTCTTTTCTTGCACATCTGTCTCATTATCAAACAATTTGTTGTCATTCAGTAATCTTTCAGGTTGTGATACATTGTATTTTAGCCCTTGTGGTGCAATTTGTGTGTAATATTTATGCAGTTTGTCTTACTGAATATCATAATATGGTGCTATGGCTCTTTCAGTTTGAGCGCCACAACAGCATGTTCCTTTCACATGTAGTGATGTACCTATACATTTCGCTGTGATAAATATTCGGTTGGCATGTGATTTAAGCACCTGCTCATTTCTGTTTCTGGTGCAGTTTAAGCCAGTTGTTATTACTGTGTACTTGTGCAGTGTACAACAGTTTTCTTAAACGATGCATGCCGTTACCTGTGATATATTACGATGCAAGAACAATGTGATCCGATATTTATTCCAACGTGTCTGTGATATGTTGCATAATGTCTCTACTACTGAGTACTCATGATTCTCACACTTCTTCAATGTAGAGACTGTCGCATGTGATGTGTGCATAAACAAGTGTATGTTGAAGACAAATACAGAAAGGTGCAGTTTTCCTCTAGTGCTTTTATTTACACATCGCAACCACATTTCTAGTGCTAGCTTGCACTGTACAAATATTACTGATTAACATTGCTGAGTTCTGCTATATACAAGTGAGGTCACTTTGTTAAAATCTATCAACTGCTCGTGCGTGCACACACTTCACGGGAGCCACAGCGTTTGACATGTCGGATGACCAGTTGGACGGCATTTTCGTCACTCGAAAGGAACTTTGCCGTTGTTGCGAGACAAAATGGTGGAGGACCTAGAAGCTGCGCGTGCAACAGCACGTTCCATGGAGCGGAAGGTGTGGCGTGCACTGTACATCTTGGCTTCTGTGAGCTTCTCTGTGCTAGTAGAAAGTGAGGAGACAGGTGCTTATGTCCATCAATGCGTAAGGGGATACGAGTAAGAATCGGGCTACATGCATCTAGATGACGACAGCAGCAGCAAGCAAATTGTGGCAGACACTTTGAATATGCACTTATTTTTAGCTTGCTTTCAATCTCATATGTCACCTCTAACGATACTGTTTTACTTACTATAAGTGCAGGCTTTACATAACCCTTCACTACACAACTTTTATGTACCCACCGTGGTTGCTCAGTGGCTATGGTGTTAGGCTGCTGAGCACGAGGGATCGAATCCCGGCCACGGCGGCTGCATTGCGAAAACACCCGTGTACTTAGATTTAGGTGCACGTCAAAGAACCCCAGGTGGTCGAAATTTCCGGAGCCCTCCACTACGGCGTGCCTCATAATCGGAAAGTGGTTTTGGCACGTAAAACCCCATAATTTAATTTTTTTAACAACTTTTACATTTCTCAACAAATCATGAATGCTTTGCATTACGCAGACATCAACTACAACTTAGCACGGGAAATGTATCTGCAATTTCACAGCATGAAATGCACAATGCAATTACTTAAAACTGTGTGCATGCACCTAACGATGCTGACGCTGCTGTTGACGTCGCAGCTGCCGCCGCACGCTCCTCAAATAACGCATGTGCTGCGCACGGGTTGTTCCAAACATGCCAATGACATTGTCGCGAACAGCCCGCCCTCTCAAGTAGTGCATTCTAGAGCCCGTGTTACGGGGCAGACTGTGTGGCATGGGGTCGCCGTTATTGTCAAGCTCACTACTACTACTGCCGCTGCTGCTGTCGTCATCACTGTCATCGCCTGACTCGTCGCCTTCAGAAAGGCGAAGGTTGTGCAACACAGCACATGCCGCGACAATGTTGGCTGCACGTTCCGGCTCGTAGAGGAGGGTGCGATATCGCTGAAGACAGCGGAAACGGCTCTTTAAGAGCCCAATGCACCTCTCCACTACGGAACGCATGGCGGCATGTGCTGTGTTGTACTGCCCCTCGGCTGTGTGCACTGGAGGATGGCCAGGAACCGGGGTAAGGAGCCACGGCTCCAAGGGGTAGCCACTGTCACCTGCACAAAGATGGAAATAGTACATTGAGTACTCCGCTGACGAGAGGCAAGTTGTCAACTGAGGAAAGCTACAGCATCATTCAACAAAGGTAGACTTCAGGGTTGCAAGTCCCAAGTAAAAGCATGAGTTGAGCATGTCCATACCCGTCACAAACTCTTAACCAATTTACAAGTGTACGCGGTGCCTGCCACAAACAAGAAATCAACACTTGTTGGTGCTATCAATGACAGTAGTAGCAGTAATGTGTGTTCATTTCTTCTGCTTCTGGCAGTCACTGGGTGCAGAAAGCACTAATACGTGTTGCTTTCGTCAGCTCCTCGCAGACACATAATGTGCTTGTAACTTAACACTTCGAACATTGCCAATGGTGGCAGTCAATGTCTTAATTTTCTTTTTTTACTCCGGAATTACTGATGTTCTTGTGGTTTGGTTAAAAGTTTGGGTTGGAGCGGACACGGCGTTCTGCGCTGCTGAAGCGTGACTGCGCCAAAAAAAAATGTTTTTTTCTCACCGAGGAGGTATTCCCCGGCATTCACGATGCGCCCCGCTTGGAACCGCCGGCGCAACCATGTCGTCCGCCAGACAAAAGCGTCGTGGTCCGACCCCGGTCGCATAGGGTCCAAGGCCAAGATTTTCATGTCCGCGTCGCAGATCTGAGGTAAAACGTAAACCAGAGAAAGTGCCCGTTGGCAAGAGCAACGTAACTTTCAAAAAGGATCGCAGAAAACGTGAGTTTTACTTACGAACATGCAGTTGAGGGCGTAGTATCCCTTGCGGCACATGAACACAGCCTTGCGCTCACCCTTGGGTGCGATGATGGCTATGAGGCTGCCGTCTACGCATCCGATGACGCCGGGGATAACGCCGCGCCGAAGGAAACCCTCCTTCACGGCTGCCTTTTCCTCGGCTGTCTTTGGAAAATGGACCCACTTGTTGCGGGCCCCTGCGTTCACGACAGCCTCTGCCACACGTCGCACGCACTCGCTCACCGTCGACTGCGACACACGGATCGTCTCCTCGCTCCCAACGGACGCTTGGAAGCTCCCGGTAGCAAAGAAGCGCAGCGCACACAACACTTTCCGCTCCACCGACAGTCCCGTCGCTCGCTCAGCTTCTAGTTCCCCCGCCAGTTCCTCGCACAACAACCGCACCGTTCCCTTCGAGAGGCGAAAACGCCGTCGAAAATGGTCATCCGGCATGTCAAACGCGTCGTCTGGCTCTCCCTGTTCACGTCGGCGACGGCGAAGAGCCACGGCCATAGCGATCAGAGGGGCGGCCATTTTTTTCATGCCTTCGGAAACGACCCTGCCTCTGGCCGTTCCAAAAATCCGTGCCTTTTGCTCCGCATAATGAGTGCCTCAACGTCACGATGACGATTACAGTTTTTGCGGGTTCCTGACGTCGCGTGATTGACAGACAAAATGGGCGCGGCCCGGTCATTTTCGACCAATGGCTGCTCAGTGATGGCGGCAAAAGGCATGGAAAAAGTAATAGAATTGCTACAAAATCGCACCCCAGAACGCTCGTCTTCGTGCATAGCGTTCGTCGTCAGTGTTTCCCGGTAAACATTACAGTTACACCAGCTGCATTTGCCCGGAAGCGTGAGAAGCAGTTAGGGATCTCTGAATGTTATCGCGTTCCACTCTTAAAGCCGAAGCTTAAAGGGCAACTCCGGCGGTTTTTTGACCATGTCAACGTAATGGAATACTTAAGTTCCCGAGACCCCCCTGTCACGCGTCTGACGGTAGAATTGTTCCGCAAATTCGAAAATAATTTTATATAAGCAAGAAAGCGAAAAAAAAAAAAAAACCGAAACCTGACCGAGCAGCCGAGCGAACCTCTTCGTGTGACGTCATGAGTGTCCCCAGCGGGGAAGGCGCGCAAGGCAAGCCGGTCTCACCCACTGGGCGAACGAGACTAGCGAAGCGGAGACACTCAGCTCATTCGTGACCGCGCCGGACCTTCGGGTGACAATGTCAGGTGCACCGGCTATTCGGATCTGTCATGTGCTGACAGTTATGATTCTGACGAATAGCCACGAATCGCCGTTCGCATTCGACTCACGAGAGCCAGCGCCCATGCGCTACATATCGTGCTGCAACATAAAGACCAAGGGCAGCCCTGACCAGTGATTTTATACGTGCTATTTCCTATTTTAGGTGTTTTACCCTTTTTCAGGGAAGCGCTTCGCATGCTCACTGTAAGATGTGGAGCAGGACTTTCCGCATGTGTGTCCCGCAAGAATGCCGCTGACAGTCCAAAGGACTGATCGGTTAGTTTGTTTACATAGGCAGGTAAAGCGACCATTCGTCGTTCACTTGAGATATAATGCTAGCCACTCATCAGGGACATCAAATAATGTCAGAACATATCGAAACAGGCCGATTTATTGCATCTAAGCACCGTTGCATCATTCTGAATCACACTGATACGGGCGACCACACATCATCGAAAACAGCGAACGGAAAACCGTAGTACGGGAGCTTTTATGCTGCCTACTTTTAATTCTTCCTATTCTGTTCATGCACACAATATGTTCCGTAAAATGGACATAGATGAAGAATTTGCGCGTATGATGGTTCATTTAGAGAACGCTTAGTTTTCTCGCAGAAACGCCGATGCCAGTATTGACACCGACGGCAGCTGAACGAGGCTGTTGTTTACGCTGTTGTATCGAAGGCGCCTGCACTTGCTACCTGTTGGGGAATCTAGGCAAGCAGTGCACCTAGGAAAAGCTAAATAACGAGTCTGGATGACAACACGTGAGAATACACCCATGTTCGTAGTTGTATTTAATTTAGGGAAGTGCCGGTGAGTGCGGGTGACAGCTTTCCGACGAAAACTGCAACGCATCGATGTTGACACAGCTCCGTGTCGTCGCTTCTCGCTTTTGTGTGTGCACTGTACAAATTGAGGAATGGTTTCTTTCGAATCCGTATGGTCAAAACATAACTACAGAAGGAGTTTTCTTCATCCTGATGACTTAATTAGCTTCAGGTCAGTCACTCACATCCGTCAGCAGTAGACGCATGAACCAAGTGACTGTGACATATATGATTAACCTCGGCTGAACGTGATCGGCATCGGCTCAAACTGTGTGTACGGATAACGGTGGACTGAAGTTCGTGCACTCAACAACGCAGCACCACTTGCCTCCAATCTCTTGCCCATCTACAGGGAACGCGACAGCAACACGACAGCAACTTCCCGCGACAGCAACTTCTCACGCCATGCACTAGCTCACGATCGTCGACTCTTCGACGCTCTCGTCGCTGTCGTCTGCATGATCCCGCCATGCTCTGGATGGAACACTCCTGACGTCATCCACAATGAGGCCTCAAACCCGTTTTTTTGAGGACATGACGGAAGTGTTCAGAGGAAAATACCCGGCGTATTTCATCGACATCTGTTCACATAAAAATCGCCGCATTTTAAGCGTCTTCCCAATTTTTTTGTGAGGGGATGATTTTGCCAACTCCAGCTCTCTGCATAAGACAACCCAGTAGTGCTGCGCTCTGAAACCCTGAGTTCACCAGGACAGAAAGATACCTTGAGTAAACAGGTCGAACTGAAGGCCAGCTTATAAAGTTCTGAATATTAGAGGTAAGTATTGCTCCTGTGCGAAAATCCCAAGTTAACCACATTAAAGTACAAACACGCCCCATAACCCTCGTACGCGGTACTCTCATATGAAACATCTGGGGTGCTATGCGAAAAGCCGTATGTTCTTATATGCCATATGGGATTATTGGATATTAGTTCTGTTCACTATTGCAGATGTTCGCTTTAAATCCTACATTTATGCCTTAACGGTGACTGTCTGAACACCGTGCCTTTCTCTGCGGCATGCTGTGCATACTTAAGCTGCACTTTCCCCACAAAGGTCAAGTGTTTTCACAGGTCCGCTTACCGCGAAGTCAACGGCAGCAGCTGGCACAAGTGCAGTGTGGAAATCAATGACGATAGCGAACTGTGCGAAAGCAGACGTTTCCTTCTGAGGCGTTCGCGATTTCGTTTCCAGGATGCGACCTATGAAACTTCGTGCCAGGTGAAAAAGACAGCAAGCGGTGCTCTTTCACAGTAGATGATCTCGCCGGCATGTTAAAGATCGTGTGCTTATGTCGTATTCGCAGTCAGCGCATCGCGACAGATGTTTCGCGCGACCTTTGTGCGTCTTGCGTTTCCGTGTAGCTGTCGTGACGGTGATAGCTCTCCTCTTCGTCGGGCGTCTCCATTGCTACACTAGTGCCAGAGGCGAATGCGCATCAAATGCGGCATCAACAGTGCTCCCGGCGTCTGTTTTGAGGGTGTTGTCGACAATAATGCGTGTACATTTTTATGTGAAGAAAGGAGCTAATTCATTTCGCCAACAGCGAAGGTTTTGCCGCAAGTATACGGCTAAAAGCTACCACTGTGAAGCGCCTCAGCGTCGAGCATTAATGCCAACCAGTAGTTTGAACAGATGATCATACAGGCTTACGAACATTTGCGTTAATTCGAACAGGTCATGCATTAAAGATAGCGAAGCTGTATATGTCAGTTCTCACACCCTTCGAAAGTACTAGAGGTGTGGCTTGCCAGAGCCCGAAATCCACCCAAGACTTTGGAAATGCTTCGCTTTATCAGATGCCATTCAGTTGGCTATACCCGAGTATATTAATTGTACTTCTTATACTTCAGTGCTACACTCTGCGCTCACTTTGATGCATGTTGCTTTATGCTGAGCCACCTCGGCTATGTGCAATGTACCTATGCCTGTTCAATACCAACCATGCCACGACACGCTAAAGATTTTAGAACCATTATGGGTGTATAGGGAGTGCTTGGTGGGTTATCTAATGATTAAAACCCTCATCTTCAAGGGTAAGATTGAATCATTTATTGGGACAGGTGATGTTTTCGTTGTTTTAGCACTTCGTGCGACATGTAAACATGACGATTGCTGCCACAGGTGGCATGAAAACTGCATGCAATAAACTTTAACAGCTATCGCTGCAAATTATTCGTACCAGACCTTTGGGTGTGCAGCATGTGACCATAATTTGTACGTGGTTTACAACTACTGTTTCCCTCATTGCAGGCGTAATTAGGGCTCTTTGTCTTGTACAACAAGATATTTCCTGGACTTCAGAGTAAGGGTTTTAGCCATGGGTAAATTAGAACCGTTAAAGGGGTAAATATTTTTAGGGTGCACATTTTGCTGGCAGTCGCGGCACGATAACTATTGTAAAATTCACATGTATAGCTTCGGCGAAAAAAAAAAGGCAAATCAAAAACAAAACAAAGAAGAAAAAAAACAACAATGATGCGACGCAGTTTTGTAACGTCGTGCGGTTAAGAAGTTCACAAATAAACTACATTTTTCTTGGAAATGGCCGACGCTTCCCAGTCCGCCACGTCCATGGAAACATGACAGAGGCTGTACATAACCGCCAAGATGGGGACTAGAGGGAAAGGAAAGCCTGAAAGCAGACACAGAAAGCAATCATGTCAGAATAATGGCAATTTTCACACATTAAAAAAATAGAAACTCAGTACCCTTCCACTCTGTGCAGAAGGATGACCAACGAAGCTGCGCATGTGCGCCCCTTAACGGCGAACCGCACCTCCGCCGCGGGTCTACCCAGTATTGCACTATTTTTGGGATCGGCCCAGGTATGGGGAATGCTTAACGCCTGCGTCACCTCCGCCGCGGGTCTACCCGGTGTTGCACTATCTTAGGGATTGGCACCCCTATGGGGAGTGCTTAACGCCTGCGTGACCTCCACCGTGGGTCTACCCGGTATTGCACTATCTTCGGGATTGGCCCCCCTATGGGGAGTGCTTAACGCCTACGTGACCTCCGCCGCGGGTCTACCCGGTGTTGCACTATCTTCGGGGTCGACACAGCTATGGGGAGTGCTTAACGGCTGCGTCACCTCCGCCGCGGGTCTACTCAGTATTGCACTAACGTTGGGATCGGCCCAGGTATGGGGAGTTTTGTGTCTACACAGGGGCACGATCCCGGGAAATTATTCCTTAACAGCTTCTGAGTAAAAAAAAAAATAATATTGGCAGTTGCGCTCAAAGGACGAAGCAATGACGGCGATAACAAGGTTGAGCGTTGTGCTTATACCCCTCGGACGGTGTTCTAACAATATGCGGGTCTTACTAACGCGGGCACAACATACGCGGGTGTGCTAAAACTTTTGGAACCTTTTAAAGGTGTAATATGCTCTGTAAAGCCTGTAACGACATCGCACACGCACCACTACGCTGTACGCAAAAACTATCCGTAAGATTACATCACCTTCAGGTCCGAGGCAGACTATTGCTTCGCACTTTTAATATTTAGTAGTACGAGAAAAGACAAAAGCTATGCGCTGTGAATGTTTTGTCTCATGACATTTGAAGTTAGTCAAGAATGCGAGACGTGTGTTGAGTTAATTTGGCGGTTGAATAGTATAGCAATAACCTTGCATATAAGGCAGGCATATAGGCCACATATAAAAATACATGCGTAACCCCCCAGCAATACTATGTCAAGTTCCTTCGTCGCATCTTCATTGTATAGATTTTTTGTGTACATTGTAAATATTCGCCATCGTTTTATATAATGTGGTTATATGTTACTGAGGCAATGTGGAATCGTACATTTTTTTTTGAGAACGTATAGTGTATACAATGTTTCGTACTTTGTATATGTTATCGTCCTGGTGCAATTGTGGCGTCGTTGTAGCTCAGTGTTCGTATCCTCTTTAGCTGAAATAAACATTTCCTTAACAACTCCCCCAATAATGCTGACGGCGACAACAATGGCGAAATTTCACCTGGTGTGTCCATATATTGGCTATCGCAATAAAAGAATGCAGCCTTGTGAAATGGCAGACGAGTCTCCTCAGTGGTACCGAACATTTGCCGCTGCTCGGCGACTTCGGTGTAGGAGAGCAATTTGAGAGCTCGATCCCGGCCGCGGTGGCTTGATTTCGATGCGGGAGAAATGGGCAAAAAAAGTCCAGCAGAAACTTCACTGGAATTTTCTAAGTATGCGCAAGCGTTGTGCCACTTGCTCATCTCCACGCAGCTCAGTGTAACTATCAACCTTATCAAACTTTATCCGACCATTATAAACACTTCTGTCGTTATCAGACGTCAGACTACATCCAACGCTTATCGGCTATCTACTTTGTCGGACAAGGTCGGACCCTTATGAACCTTATCAGACGTGATGCGACCCTTATCAACTCCTATCCCACCTTATCAACCTTATCGGATTTGATCCGTCCCGTATGAGCCCTAATCTGTACAATTGTCAACCTTATCAGAATTACTGCGACCGTTATAAGCCCTTATCGTTCGTTCTTACCTTTTTCATCCGCTTCGAGTCATTATTAACACCAGACTGTTGGCGACGAAGTAGAATGAACTTATAAAGGCAAGGGGTAAAACGTCACTCACATAGATAGTTTTCAGCCGTGGCGCAGGGGTGCGGCCGAGTTTAATCACGTGATCGCGCCGGCAAGGCTGGCTTTGGAGTGAAGGCCAGAGAAGCGGCTGTTGTAAGAGTTGTGCTAAGGCATGTCAACTGGGGTAGCTGGCCCATGCCATCGTCCGACTCAGCCACGCTAAGGACGTTGTTGAAGAGAGGAACATGTTCTCGTCGAGAACGACCCGTCTCAACAGTCTAGCATGATTGAATTGAAGCACACCCTGAGGAACCGAAAAAGCCTGCTTAAATCCCCTCTGTTCTCCCTAGATCCCTAGGCCATGCAAGTCGGGTGTCACACCTTGGCCTCGAATCTGTATGATTGAGCGCCGAGTGAAAAAATTGTGTTCGCTTGTGTGTTGACATCTCGCTTGTTATTATTATGGTTCCTCACATATGTTAAGGTAAGCGCATTAGTCGATAATGGTGCAATGATCTCTCTGGAATTCCCCAGTGCGGCGGGGATGCAATAGTTCCGCCTAGTTGGTTTCAGAGTTGCAGACTGTGTTTGTTTGATATAAACTAACTGGATGCTCCCAAACAGGTGTTGTTTAATATTAAAACCCCTATCACACAGGAACTTTCAATCGCGAGTAAGCCGGTCCAGGTCGGGTGCTGCTACACAGTCGCTTTCAATCGCGATCGAGCCTCGATACGAATACATTCGGTTGTAATCCACGCGTCGTGATATAAGTTCCCGATTACGATTGGAGACTGACGTAAGCACTTTCTAGTGAGGTACAACAAGAAAGGACAAAAAAATAACTCCCTAAAACGGCTGTTTTAAGCAACAGAATATTTTTTAAAATTTACATATAATTTCGCAAATCTCTGTCTGCAGCGTCGACTCCATGGTTGCAGTTCTGAGAGTTTCAGATGATAATCGGTGGATGTGTCACGTCTTTTACCCAAAATAACGAATGGAGAAGTTGTTTTTGTAAAAATTTTTTTTACACAACTACCTTTACTACCTATTAGGCCCACTTAATACTCGCTTCTGACTTCGTTACACTTTAAGTGTTAGAACTAAAGCAACACGATCCCTAGCCTTGCACTGTTTAGTAGTTAGTTAGTAGACGCGATTTTTTATAAACTGAATAGGAGCTTACTGGGAAAATTCAAACATTGATCTCGGCAGCGATCATTATATCATGCACATAAATATACACATACCGAGACAGGGAACTAGAATCTTCAAATTCACTGATTGGGATCACTTCAGGAAAATGAGGGCGAACGTAAGGAAAGTGGGGCCTTTAGATGCCGAGAAGGAGCCCTTTGTGACATGGATCAACCAGTTCAGAGAGGACGTCAGAGGCCACTAAAGAAATTAAGATAGAAGAAAATACTGAGGCTATGGATAGCAGGCTGGCGCATCTGATTGAGACCAAACAGGCTATAGAAATGGAAAATGCTAAGGGACTTAACAGAATGCTAAGGAAAAAAAAAAGCGCAATTAAGCAGGGAGATTGATGATCACTCGAAGACCCTCGTGAAAGAACAGTGGGGTGAGATTTGTAACGCGGCTGATGGTAGACTTAAACATGGATGTAGCTCGAACCTCCTCAAGCACTTGCTCAACGAGACTGAAACAAGGACAACCAAAAGAACAGCTACAGCTAAGGTGGTTCATCAGGAAAGCCAGGATAAAACACAGGGGGAAGTCATAGATAATCTCGCAGCCAAATATATCCCACTTAACGAAACGAAGGAGACCAGAGCCCCAAATATGCGGAAGGCATATGGGGAGAAATTGTCCGGGACTTCACTCAGAATGAAGTCAGGGCGGCTCTTCACAGTCTTAGGGGTAGGTCGGCGGCTGGGCCTGACGGAATAACTAACCTGATATTCAGAGATCTAAATGATGAATCAATTTCTTATCTAAATGAACATTTCAATGAATGTTGGATAAAAGGGGTACACAGAGGAATGGAAGGGACCAATACTATCCTCATAGCAAAACCAGGCAAACAACTCACTCTGGAGTACCTCCGTCCTATTTCTTTAAAGTCATATCTAGACCAAGCTATGGAACATGTCATCCTAAATCGGCTCCCGACATACGTTGAGCAGAATGACATCCTCCCAACAACTTGATCGGCTTTGATCACGGTTTGTCAACTTAGGATGCTGTGCTACTGTTGAAACACCAACTTATACAGGCCAGCCCAGCGCATACGAAAGCTCTTTTGGGATTGGATGTGGAAAAAGCTTTTGATCGTGTAAAGCATACGGCGCTAGTTGGCGTTCTTTCGGAGATGGGGTTAGCTAAGAAACATTTTTCCATGATTAAGGACTTTCTTAGAAACGGAACCGCACAACTCATGCTGGGAGAGCTTAACTCAGAAGCTAAGAATTTGGGAAATAGGGGCACTCCGCAAGGGATTGCGCTCTCATCCATGCTACTCAATTTAGCAATGTTGAAGGTTGCAAGAAACTTGGAGAAAATTGAGGGTATACATTATCTGGTATATGCCGACGACATAACCGTATGGAGTTCCTAGGGAACAGACAGAGGCCAGATTGCAGGAAAGTTTATATGTTGCAGAGAACACACTGAAATACGTAGGGTTGAAATGGCCATCAGCCAAATCAGAAATCTTGGTCATTAAACGTCGCAGAAAAGGTCGTAAATCAAGAGGTTACATTCAGGAAGATGAGCCACGAGAGTGCTTATACACTCATGAAGGATCCGGAATCAGTCTAAATGAAAAAAAAAAATCAACATTTTTGGGTATTACATAAAAGGAAACATTGCTAACATGAGAACAATAAAACTTGTCTCGAATAAAACAGATGAAGTCATTAGGTTACTAAGAATTACCAACAGACACAGAGGCTTAGGAGAAGGAAGCGTTTTGAGGCTAATACACGCCTTTGCCCTCTGTCACTTCAGTTATGCGGCTGGATTATTCAAGTGGAAGCAGACAGAACTTAACAAACTTCATGTGATGCTCAGGAAGCTTGTAAAGGTAGCCCTAGGGATAACGAGTAACATTGCAACCGACAAACTCATGAGTACAATACTATGGAAGAAATCGCGGGGGCCCACTAGCTAGCGCTACAGGAAATCAGACTTATGCTGACGGGCTGTCCCACGACTTTTCCCAACCTCGTTGAAGGATGGACACAGTTGGAAAAAACGACTCGGAGCTCACTGTTTCAAGACCAACTAAGGGCCGTACAGAGGGCCCGTGATGTCGCTGAAGGGCTTAGCTTGACAGTGCCAACGTGGGAGCGGCCTACCTTGGTTTAAATAGCTGAGCCTCTGGACTCCATTTCAATAAATGTTCTCACGCACACACACGCACACGCGCACACGGGCAGTGTTGATACATTAGCGTCGCGTGCATTTCACACACCGGCGTGTAATGCTGCTTATTGTCTTAATCACAATTCTGGCATCCGACCAGAGCACAGTCTTCCCCGGTAAATCTTCACATTGTGTAAAATATTGTTTGATCTCGCCCGACCGCACACAGCGTTTAGCAGACACCGCTGGATACGCATTCGCGACAGAGCAATGGTACTTTCATTTTCTCTCCGAAGGCCAGGGTTGTCCAAAACGCGCGGAACGCCGGTGGCGCCGCTTGATTTGAGTTGTACAAACCGGCTGCTGCAAAGCGTCCATAGACCGGTGGCCCTTACATCGGTAATATACAGGTTCGCAATGCAGGCGATTAAATTAAAACTGCAAGCATCGACAGAGAATAATGGCATGTTGGGAGAACTTCAGAATGGTTTCGGAATCATTAGGCGTCTGGATAACTCATTTATTTTTGCTCCGTGTATTGAAATGTCCAGAGAAGAAAGGAAACCGTTGTATGTGGCCTTCTTAGACATAACCGCAGCGTATGAAAACGTAGACCGCACCATTCTGTAGTATCTTCTTGAAGGAGAAGGATTAGGCAACGACTGTAAACAGCTTTGGAGGGAGATGTACCTATATATACAGTTTACGTTGAATTTGAAAGCATGAGGAGCGAGGAGAAAGTTGATATCAACAAGGGACTGAGACAGGTGTGCCCTTTATTCCCACTGCTGTTTATTATGTACATGGCAAGGACAGGATTGGCACTAGAGTGAAGCAATATCGAGTTTAATCTCTCATACAATCAGGCAGGCATAATAGTAGAGCAGCAGCTTCCAGGTTTCTTTCATGTAGACAACATTGTGTAGCTAGCTAAGAAGCAACGTCATATGCAACGTTTGGCTCATATCTGTGGACAGGAAGGTGAGAATTTTGGATTGAACTGCAGCGTTAAGAAATCAAGGTTTTTGGTATTCAATGGAAATAGTGAGCAGAAAGCGTCAATAGAGGGCCAGGAAATACTTTGGGTGAAAAAATACAAATACCTCGGTATATGAATAAACGAAGGCAACAGATATACGGAAACACAGGAAAAAACAGTAAAAACAACGGGGAAGAGAAATGCCGCCATAATGAAGAACAGAGGGCCATGGGGCTACAATACGAGGTGCTCCGGGGTATGTCGAAAGGTGAAATGGTTCCAGGACTTACATTTAGAAATGCGGTTGTTTGCTTGAAGTCAGGGGCACAATCAGGACTCCGTGGCAACCAAAGATCAGTGGACGCCTTGCGTTGGGCGCTCACGGGAATACTACAAATGAAGCTGTGCAGGCTGATATGGGCTGGAAAAGTTTTGTAGTGAGGCAAGCTCAGAGTAAAATTGATTATGGAGAACGACTGAGGAACACGGAAGAAAGTAAATGGTTTGCAAGAGTGATCCAATATTCGTGCAGGAAGAACATTGATTCACACTGTAGGGAAAGAACTAGGCAGCTTACCAACAAATAGGCGACCGGTATAGTAAGTAGCATGGCAACAAAGAACGTCAAACGCAAAGTCATAGAGGCTGAGACAATCTGCTGGATGGATGCAATAGAAAAGAAATCCACTTTGATTAATGACCTAAGAGGAAACAATGAAATCAAGGAAGAAAAATTTTTTGATAACTAAAAGGAGAGCTCTTTACTTTCCGAAGCTAGACCAGGATGCCTTAAAACGCGTACTTATAAAGCGACGTAGTCAAGAAAGGAGGAACATGTGCTTGCTGCGGTAAAGCTAGCGAAACAATGAAACATATTTTATTAAACTGTGAAGAGATCTGCCGAGCGTCGATTTAGGGTCTTCTGGCTTCCTTGAAGCCATTTTGTGCAGGGATTGTAGGGGAAAAGTAACCATGTCCATAAAGAGATTTATGTCCATGAGAACCATGTCCAAAGAACCATGTCCATAAAGAGGCGACTGGAGGTTTGGACGCAGAAAAGTAGGGGGAACACAAACAACGGGAGCGTACAAAAACAATGTTCCTTATAGTGGTTTAGAAAGTTTGGTGCTGTTATTTATTTGTGTGCGTGTTTTCTTAACATAGGTGACACATTAGGCAAAATAATAGCTTGGTGGCACAATCTACCACCCTGTTTCAAAGGGGACGCTTATAGCATCCATCTATCCATCCTAATTCCTGGTGAAAGTCCATAAGAATGAAAATGCTTTAGAGAAGAAATAGAGATTGAAAGTGGTGGCGTACACTGATGATAAAAATGTAAAGACTGCGACCGTCTTCCGGACACTTTCGCGCTTCTTGCTTTTGCTTATATATAACATTGTCGGAAGTTGGTTGGGACGCAGGAAAGAAACACACGTCTTCGCAGCGCAATGAGGTAAAGTACACAGCCTCTATTGTAGATAGAAAGGTACGGGGAAGAAAATCTGCCTCCATTCCGCCCTGTCAAAATTGACGTACAGCGAAGCTGACGGGTAGGTTAGACAAATGCTACCACCCCTACTGACGTTAGACGACGTTACACAAGCAGCACCACCACAAGCGACGTACGTAAATTGCGGAAGTGCAGTATACGTGCTCATTCGTGTAGGCCCTCCGTCTAGCGCAAGTGCTTTATGGAACTAATTGTATTTCTGAAGGTAAAATGCGTGAGAAAATTTGTAAAGTACGACTTACACACAACCTACGGGCGTGATAGCATCCGATTGTAATTCGAATATGAGAGAAAACATAACTCGGGTACGCGGAAACTGAAACACCAACCTCGTTTTTAGCTGCCGTTTTTTGGATGAGCACGCCACGAAAAATCCAACTAGAGGTTGGCAGCTTTGCTGCAAATCCAAACGCGTTTTGGGAAAGCCAATGAAAAGGAAGGCGGTGAGATGAAGAGGCCGTTTTAGGGCCATCTAGAGAGCAGAGTCTAGCTAAGTGCGACGTATTGTCGCCAGACTGTGGCGCCTACCTGATTACGTTGCTGCCGAGCGCGAGAGTTCGTTTCGATAACGGGCGAAGGCGAGCGGCCGCTATAACAGATTGCACTAGCGTTCCATGATTAAACAATAGAAGCGCACAATGCGGGCACTGAACTGTTAACAGTGAATGCCAATGTGGCAATCACTGCATCCCCTTCCCCTGGTGCTTCGAATGTGGTGTGGCCGCACGGCACAGTGGAATACATTTTGTATTCTTATACTTTTGTAGTGGCGAGGGATTGTTTGATTGATTTATTGATGAGGATGAGGATTAATTGATTGACGAAACACACCGTAACGGAGGGCTCCGGAATGATTTTTACCGCATGGCTTTCTTTAACGTGCTCCTAAATCTAAGTACGCGAGCTCCTTTGGCATTTCACCCCACGAAACTGCGCCAATCTTGAATCGAACCCGGTACCTCGTGCTCAGAAGCATAACGCCATAGTCCCTGCAGGAGCCACGCGGTGCGTGGCAACGAGAGTGATGCGCTGCATGGAATGAGGGAGTAGCTCGTAGCATGGTAGCAGGCTTACCGGTTAAGATCCTTCTGCAGATGACGAGGCATACGTCCAGCTGTGCCAAGTGGAACAGGCATGCGCAGATGGTGAGCAGGAAGTGCGGGGATCCCAGCAAGGCCCTGGCAACTCGCATCCGCTCAGCCGACTCTAGGTAGCGGCCCTGGGACAGCAAACAAAGTAACAGCTGATCACTCGCGCTTAAAGTTAATTTCAGATAACCCCATCATTTGCCCATGCCATTTCGTATGAACGAAACCACGTTCACAGGCGTTTTGCGGTTTAGATAACTCGTCGGATGGCAGTCGCAATGTGCATATACGGCTTCGAAACTGAAACGTCCGTCAAGTATTTCGCAGTCAAGTCTCACTTCTTTAGCAGTGGCGGGCACTGCGTAGGTGAGTTTAAATGCCGAAAAAAGAATTGCGAGGAACTTGTGTAAGAACCCTTGGAAATTTCGTTCTACTTTCGGACGAGTGACTGTACCTCCCAATGATGATGGTGATTTATAGGCATCTCCTTAGGAACTTGGCAGCGACAAACATTCACCTAGCCTGCTTGAGCTAATCAAGTATTTTAAGTAAACTACACATATTTATCAGTATAGCATTATATCTCTCTAATGAGTTTTCTTATGTTCCTTAAAGTACCTATATTTACCTTGTCATGCGGATCACGTATGCGGATCACGTCTGCGGATCAAGTCCTACTAATTTCTTCAATGCTTTGTTTTCACCAAAACTCGAAAGGTGTCTTGCTTATCTCCACTGCTGACCTAGGTTAATTGTTTCACCCGCTTAAAATTCCAGGGCTTCTGGAATGTGGACATTTCTTACGGGTGAGTGAATATCTTCGCATTCGATTAATATGTGCTGAGTTTCTACGGTTTCAACCTGCAGCGCACAAATACTTCGACCTGCTGCGAATATTTGCTCCGGTATGTGTTTTTCCTGAGAAAGCCAACTCAGGTCTCAAATAGGAAGGCACTAGCCTTTGTGTTATCGTGCAGATGTTAGGCCGTCGTCAGCCACCGTCTTTATAAAGTAGTCGTCGTAAGCTCCTCATCATCTCACTGTCGTCATGCCGTCGTCGTCGTACCAATTTTGTTGTTCTATTGACGTCATACCTTCTCCGTCGTTCCAATGTCATTTCAATCGCGTTTATGCTTCCGTTCTCATATCACCATCGCCATCACATCGTAGTCTTGAAGTCGTCATCACGCACTCGGTGCTATATCGTCATCGGGATGCTATCGTGGCCGTTTCATCATCATCTTCATTCCAGCTTCGTAGTGCGATTGGCTTCATACTATCATCAAAAAAGCAAAATAACATATAACAGAAAGGGAGTTCATGAGAGCTGCGCAAATTGCTATTGCGCGGGAGGCAAGTACCATACCTCAGTACACCACGCATCGACATCACCGAAAAAAAAAAAAAGCTCCGCTATCTCATCAATTTGGACTGAGTGATCGACGCGAAAGGGATGCCAGTACCGGCTAAACTCAAGTTTGTCTAGAGCCATTTTTCGACCTCACTGAGGCTTTCCTGTGTGCCGTCACTCATGCTTCCTTTTGTATGACTCTGAAGTAAGACTAGGTCCGTGAAATTCAGGGCTCATGGAACTTGCACGAGCTACAATATTAAGTTCAATACGTGGACCTTTCCATCGGATGGAGAGAGAACAGCCTTTCGTGACTGTTGTGGGTGAGTACAAAGTCACGTGCTAGATCTTTTGCAGCGCTTTTGGAGATGGATCAACGCGGGGGCGACGCGGCAGCCACGCTTGTTGACAACAACCCGAACGGCGTTATGACGACACCCGAAGACTTCTCGTTGAAAGTATCTATATATACTGATCGCTTTTGAAGTAAACGTTGGTTGAATGTTGAGCCATTCGTCCGTATTATTCTTTAGCTATCGCTGCGTTGTCGTGCGCGACGTGCGCAGCTACAGGGGAACACCAACATGGCATAGCCTACGCCTTTCAAACTTTCGAGAAGCTCTGTGAACACTCGCGTGAGTTGTTGGAAGGCCACGTGCGTGGGTGCAGTACCTCGAACTTCTTGACGGGCGTCCACTTCCTCAATTCTATGGTGATTACTTCGAGCGCGATGCCGAGCGCACTGAGCGCGCACCAGACGGCGTTGTGCGAGTAGAGGTTGTGCCAGGTGCAGGTGAAGGTGAAGGCCACCGCCGTGCTCAGCACCAGCCGGACCGCTGTGCGATTGCCACCTAAGACCGGCTCGTAGATGTACCTGTGGTCACAAAATTGGTAGATAAATAAATAAATAAATAAATAAATAAATAAATAAATACTTCGTAGTTTCACGTACTAGTACCTTGATCTTTTTATGAGGTATTACGTACCATACGTAGCAAGGCACTCCCGATTAATTTCGACTACCTGGCACTGCAAGAAGTTTGCAGGGACAACATGGCCACAATTAGTACATGACCGGGGTAGTTGGAGAAGTATGGGAGAGGCCTTTGCCCTGCAGTGGGCATAACCAGGCTGATGATGATGATGATGGCACTCCTTAACGTGCACGTAAATGTAAGTAAACAAGTGTTTTCGCATTACGTCCTCACGGAAATGCAGCCACTGCGACCGGAATCGAACCGGAGACCTCAAGCTCAGCATACCGCGCAACGCCATAGCTACAGAAGCCATCGCTTCATGCCAATTGCGTCTTCAGATGACACCGTAAAGGCATACGCATATAAGGACCGGCATGGGAGACTGTACAGCCGTTGTCACTGCGACACAACGCGAAGTGACACCAGTCGACTACCGTCTTCTTTCTTTCTTTCTTTCTTTCTTTCTTTCTTTCTTTCTTTCTTTCTTTCTTTCTTTCTTTCTTTCTTTCTTTCTTTATTGTTTCCTTAGACACAGTCTAAGACTTATGGTCTATGGTCTTAGATACAGTCTAAGTCTAAGACACAGTCTTCTACTGCCCGTATCCTTCCGGGTGTCACGTTTTTTCGTGCATGGCTGCTGCTTATCGTAGTACGGTAGCTAGCTGGGTGACTCGGTACATCTGTGTTACTATTTCTTACAGCGCGCACTAAAAAAATGCACACAGAAGACAAACTAAACGCAAATCGCGAGTCTGCGCTCGGGTTTCGTCTCCCTTCTGTGTCCGTGTTTTTATTGTGCGCTGTAAGTAATTATAATGCTACTTATCGCGCACGATTTTTGCTCGCGCTACGAATACTTGACAGTTTTTCTTTTTCTCTCAGAATACGCGGATCCTTCGAAGCGCCTCGAAAACATGTGCATGCGTGAGTGAGTTGCTCTCGAAACCGCTGGCCGAAGCTGCCTTTACAACAGCAGGACTCTCATTGAGAGAAGCGTACTGATTTCCGTTTTGCCTTTGTTTTCCGGGAAGAAATGTCGTATGGCGATATATATGCTTGATTTTGCCAGAACGTTACCATGAAAATTCAGCAAATAGTTTCTGAAGGTGTAGGACGAAAATACGGACACGAAACGTGAGCGAGTGGTGCGAAACCTCTTGGGTATATTCGAACAGAAGGGAAGAATTTGTTAATTGCACTGTTGTTAATTTGAGTGAGTGGAAAATGCATTCTTTTTTAACAGCGAAGCTGTTAAGGGCTACTTTCCCCACTAAGGTGTCGCCGTGTAGAAAAAAAAAATCCTCAAGGTAGTGCAATGCCGGGCTGGCCCGCAGTGGAGGGGACGCAGGCGTTAAGCACTCCCCGTACTTGGGCCGATTCCGAAGCTAGTACAATGCCGGGCCGACCTACGGCGCAAGTGAAGCAGGTGTTAAGCATTGCCCATGCGTGAGCCGATCCGAAAGATAGTGCAAAGCCGGGCCGGCCTACGGCAGAAGTGAAGCAGGCGTTAAACACTCCCCATACGTGAGCCGATCTTAAAGATAGTGCAATGCCAGGCTGACCTACGGCTGAAGTGAAGCAGGCGTTAAGCACTCCCCATACACGGGTCGATCCGAAGATAGTGCAATGCCGGGCCTACCTACGGCAGAAGAGAAGCAGGCGTTAAACACTCCCCATGTGTGAGCTGATTCTAAAGATACTAGAATACCGGGCAGACCTACGGCAGAAGTGAAGCAGGCGTTAAACAATCCCCATACGTGAGCCGATCCCAAAGATAGTGGAATGCATGGCCGACCTACCGTGGAAGTGAAGCAGGCGTTAAACACTCCCCATACGTGAGCCGATCCCAAAGATAGTGCAATGCCGGACCGACACGCGGCGGAGGTGCAATTCGCCGTTAAGGGACCCACATACGCAGATTCGCTGGTCATTCTTCTTCGCAGAATGGAAGGGCACTGAGTTTATTTTTTGCGATCTCAGCAAACCAACTAAATGGGAATGCAGAACTTCGCTCTCTTATGGGAGCCATAAAGCTGCAAGGATAGCATGAGCGTTGCCGCACTGACTGGAAAAGACTAATTTTTTTTTCTAATCTTATGTGCCGTGTGCCACTGTTACCTGTCCTAGGTAAATCATTACACTCCTCCGTCTTATAAACGTTTTGCTGAGCACTCTCCGCGTCCGATTGGAGGTCTGCTTTAGCGATCCCTGCCTTCGGTATGGGAGCATCGAACAAACATTGAAACGACACAAATGACTTATAGCGATGAAGAGCACGTGTATATGCAGTTAGATATGCAGTCGAAATGTTTATCCCACATATCAGATGTAGCGTGTTTCCAAGGTCCGCCAGAGGGGAGCGACGGAGACCTCCAGCAGCGTCAGCAATTCTTATGAAATTTGGTGGTGGGACGACCTTAGAATGACGCTAATGGTAACAATGAGACAGCGTGATGGCATCGTCTCAAAAAGACCCCTCGGTTCTACCTGGATGGTGTTCGTTTTCTTCCTTACTGTTAGAGTGTTTTTCTGGCTATGCTAAGTAGTCTGTCGGAACTACAACATCAGACATACCTTCGGATAAACAGGTGCATGCCACGGTCGAAGTACCTGAAAAGAGTAATGCACGAAATTAAGTACGGTGACCTTTTTGTCACAGATAAACTCCATCAAACACGCGAAAGCGTTGCGACAGTCTCCTGGGACCAGCCGTTGGGGTTAGTCGTGGCCCTTCCATGTAAGTTCCTAGGCAGTTTTGTTTAGTAAAACATTTGTATTGTTTAGTTCCTACATTAAACATTATTGTTTGAAAGCTTTCGGTTACGCCAGAATGGCCACAGGGCCGACAAAATTCGGTGATTCACAGATCACAATACCAAAGGCCCTACTTGGACAAAAATGCGAATCTGTATTTGCAAGATTGTTTGCCCGCAAGCGCAAGACTAAACAGAAAAACACCTACGCTCGTTGAGGTGGGAAACGAGTGGCTGGGGCGCAACATTGTCATTCGGTAAGGTAAAACAGCACCACCCGGAGAGAACTCTCTGCGACAGCGCAAGCCCCACCTGTGCAGCGCGAAGCGCATTCTTTTCTGTCCACCTGCATGTGGTAAGTCCTGGAACGCGAACAACTGTAGGTGCCATATTGGGGGAAAAACGCACCAGTTTTAGAACGATTGCCTTGCTCTTGCGCGAGATTTCACGGTCAGTTGTTTTATCGCGACGGCAAATATACGAACGCTCAAGGCGAATTCACGACCCGCCTCCCTTCCGTCGGCGTTGCCGTGCTACCCCGCCATCAATTGCGCATTAGCCGGTTCGCGCGTTGAGCGTTAAAGGGACTCGGAGACGCGCTCTGGGTTTGGTGGCAAAAACGACGAACTGAAGTGGACGCACTCGGTGGCGGAGGAACAGCTGTGTTCTTTCTTACGCTGGGGGCCCGAGCGTTGCGCGAAGGTACGCTAAAGCACACTAGTATGGCGGCTGAGCTGCTGTGTGTATGCTCTGGCGGCCTCAACAAGCTAGACGCTACAAGGAATAGTTGATGTACACGCTGTGGAATCAAACTGCTTCAGGCTGGTTTCTGTCTCAACCGGATCTTGTCGGGTTCATGTGTAAACTAAGTAGCTGTGCTCTTTTGTCCCACCGGATATGTGATGTTTGTTTCAGGTAACTTGTTCCAACTCTAAAAAATAAATCCACGTGTGCGCTGCGCAAATGCAACAAGCCTATGCATTCTGCACTGTCCCCTTGAGGCCACTCACAATATTTTTACTATATATGAGCGCCGGTCATTATGCACAATCATTTGAGCAGACCGTACAGTTGGGATTGAGACCGTCTGGTAAGTTGTAGAGCCTACTGAGCCTACAGGGGCGCCGGTCCTGTCGTGTGTGTTCTTCTTGAGTCGTGTTCTTCTGCGCCTTGCATTTACTAATTCAAGCATGAGCCAACGAGCCCAAGCAAGAGTTCTTGAGCATATTTCTTCGACATTGGGCCCTTTCTTTCAACAAAGCTTTCGCACCGATCCTGCCATGGCGCCGGTCCTGTCGTGTGTATTCTTCTTGAGTCCTGTTCTTCTGCACCTTGCATTTACTATTTCAAGCATGAACCAGCTAGCCCAAGCAAGAGTTTTACTTGAGCATATTTCTTCTACATTGGCCCAAGCAAGAGTTTTACTTGAAGAAATACGGGAGTAATTTTTTTTCCGCAGGGAGAGCTGCTATGGTTTCGTTTTTTCCTGGGCTACAAAGACGGGCGCTCGAGATTGGAAAAGCTATCAAGCCACTAGGTGCTGGCACTGATGGACATTGGTGACCTAAGACATGCTACCAAGTAACGAATGATCGATACAGCACGCAGACCAAACGCATGAACAGGCCTCAAGCAAAAACGATAGGCGATGGCCATACCCATCATGAACGATGCATCGCCATCCGACGCCGAAAACTCTGCAAGAACGCTGTCAGAGATTCGAGAAGTGCCACGAGCCATTTATAATATATCTTACAACTCCTGTTCCTTCATTGCTCCAGAGGAATAAGATAGAACGCCCTATACAGAAGCCAAGGCCACCGTCTTCGATCGATCTCCGCTGCTTAAGGCTTATTCATGCATTAGGCCTGCCCGCAGAAGCAATCATTCGTTTGGAGCGTGTTTGAGATTGACACTATTGTCGTCGCGCCAAATGGTTTTCGTTATGGCGTTCCGTTAGTTGGATTGATGACAAATATAGAGTTTCGGCTTCTCTGTAAACGTATTGCAGCTTACGGAACAGCGGAACACCAGAGAGCCCAATGGGCAGTGCAACGTTGGTGGCGACAACTCGTCACCGTGACTCTAACCAGAGTGCTCAGCATTATAATTGCAACGACCATGTTCTTTATAGTTCGCAGATGCGTCGGCGGTAACAACTAGCAGTGAATAATGAATTCATTACGCATAGTTAAATTCTACTGGAACCTTGGCTTAGTTGAGCTGCTGAGCTCGAAAGTGCTTGTTCGGTCCCGGGCACGGATCCTGATTTCTATGGCGGTGAAAGGTAAAAAAAAAAAAAAGACAGAAGAAAACTCGTATGTACTTAGGTCCAAGTGCGCGTTAAAGAACCTCACGCGGTAAAAATTAGTCCTGAGTTTCCCTACTCGCAGCGTTCCTCAAAATCAGATAGTGGTTTTGTCACGTAAAGCCACAAACTTTTTCCCCCTGTCTGTGGAAACAACCATGTCCTATTACGGTGCTACTGGCTACTAGCACTGCCGCTGTCGTAGACGTCTCCAGTGTACATTAGTATATTTCGAAAACTGTAATGTGTATACAAACAGGCCGACACTCTTTAATGTAACCTTAAGGGAAAGTGCCGCAGTGAAGAAGGGTGGTATGTGCAATCAAAAGTCTCGCTTACCTCCAGAAACGCGAGCACCGGTGCAGCCTGGCTATGCAGGGTGCAGTTTCCGGGACCTCGATGCCTTCTGCTTTGGCCAGGGCACCGGCAAAGCCGTACGTAAATAGGTAGGACACGTAGTAACGAAATTCTAGAGATAGGCCGTAGCCTGCCAGGCTGGCGAGATCCAGTTTCTCCCCCATCCAGGCCAAGTTGGACATCGCCGAACTGCGAGGCCATATAAGGAAAAAGAAATTATTATGTATCTCGTGCTCGAGCTTTTTTTTTTGTTATCCGCTAGGCTATGCTCCTATACGTCCACCTTATATGTGACGCCTGTGGTTGAAAGGATGTTTCACATCTGCTGCCGTGGCCATGTGTGGCACTGGCAAACGATGCCAGGACTTGATCTAGTACACATGCAAAAATTAAAAAGATAATACATCAAGAAGTCGACGGGAAGACAGCTGCATCAGCAGCTCAATTGTAAAGGATCAAACGCTCAAACCAGATGATGTTTGCTGGGCTCCCACTTACGGCTCATCGCGCCCTCCTTATCTTCTAAAGGAAACTAACTGAGGTTCCCGCTTGTAGGGCAGTTTTTCTTTATTAGCGAGTGACAAAACCTTGGTCACAATTTTTCGTATCTTTTACCTACTGTCTATACGTAGGGTAGGGGCAAGGTATGTTTCGTATTGAAATGAGAAGAACCAATGCAGGTAATAAGGTTATAAACAGGAATAAGGTGCCTCAGAAAAGCTGACCAACGTTTCGATAGGAGGACCTATCTTCGTCAAAGGCGGCCTCGTCATCTTCGGCATGTTAGGTTTAAAGGGTTAGTGCAGTGACGTCACATGCGGTTGTTGTCAGTGGCGGCTGATTGTAAAGGGAAAGACTTCAAAGAGAATGAGCGCTGTCGCCTGACGTCTGTGACCATGGTTCCCAAGACGAGGGGACAAGAGCGGGAGAGTGGGAAGGTAGCGAGAAAAGAAAAGACAGAAAAGAAGAGAAAAAAGGGGGCACACCAATAAGGAAAAAAAGAAAGAAAGAACAACAAAATAAGACGAGGGGCATGGGAGGGTGTTGGGGAAGCGAGAGGTTAGGGAGCATTCAGGGGTGTCGTTGGCGGCTTGTTTTTGTGGCTTTAGAAGAGCCGGTCAGGCGGTCAGTGCGCGAGTAACAAAAAAGACCCAAAAACAAATCAGTTGAAAGAGTGACTTTAGTAGCGTAGCACCAATGCGTCGAGTAATCTCGAAGGAGTTAAGATTACGACAAGGAGTCTGGGGTGCAATGCATGGGGTAACTGGAAGGCAGCGGCAGGGTCTTTCAAGGGACTTTAGCCGCAGTAGCTCAACATAGGTGTCTTTACGGCGGTATACAGAAAGGCTGATACCCTGTGTGGCTGAGGCGCCGAAAAAGGTATACTGGCGTTTGGGACTTTGGAATGTGTTGGCGAGGGTGTTTCAAACAAATATATAATTAAAACAGA
Source organism: Dermacentor andersoni (assembly GCF_023375885.2). Taxonomy (NCBI): domain Eukaryota; kingdom Metazoa; phylum Arthropoda; class Arachnida; order Ixodida; family Ixodidae; genus Dermacentor; species Dermacentor andersoni. The sequence goes on along the minus strand of NC_092820.1, from coordinate 73,348,202 downwards.
AAAAAAGGGGTGGGGAGAACTGAAACCGGAATAACAAACAGGAGGGTGACGTGCGCATAAACGGGCGCGGGCACGTGTACTTGGGAAAAGGGGGTCGTACAGTTGATATAAACATAAAAACATGAAAGAGTATATTAAATTGAGTAGTAGGCATGAACAAAATTTTCGAAATGGAGGTATAGGTGAGGTTAAAAATTGAGGTTATCTGGTGGCATAATGTGTTTTGTGCCTTGGTTGATGATAATAGAATTTCAGATTTAAGTTACCGCTTTTAGAAATTCTAAGTTGCTACGTGCCAAATTAATGCCCGTCGGGTGTAGGCAAATAAACTTGTGTATGAGGTGTGATTTCCTTTCAAGAAGTCAACGGAAATTTGTTTGTAGTATATAGAGCCATGCTTTGTCGAATATATGACCATGTTCATTGAAGTGGCTAGCTACTGCTTTAGGTAAATTGTGTTTTGTATCCGCACGGTGACCATTGAGTCTTGTGTGAATTTATTGTCCAGTCTCACCTATGTGTTGTTTACTACAACCGGTACATTATAGACAGTAGACTACGTTGCTTGATGTGCAGGTGAAACCCGAAGTTACCTTGTGTGAGTAATTCAACGCTTCACTTTTTACTGTACTAGTGAATTGAATATGTTTGCATGTAGAGCACTTGGGGCGGCCACAGGGACTGTTCTCAACTTCGTCTTCGTCCTTAGTTTGGCATTCACAAGAATATCTTTAAAGTTAGTGTTGCGTCTGTAGGCTACTCTGGGAGGGTCGGAAAAAATCTTATGAAGTTTCTGGTTGCTGGTGAGAATTGGGTAGTATTTACTGAGGATGTTATTTACGTTTGGGAGTGCGTTTGAGAATTTAGTAGTAAGAAGAGGCGTTGTTGTTCTTGTGGTCCTCGGGCGGGGCTTGAGGACCTCGGCTCGATCAAGTTTGGTTGAAACAGTGTAGGCTTTTTGAAGGTCACTGTTTGCGTGGTTCCTGTTTGATAGGGTTCCTTTAAGGTGATCGAGTCTCTCTATGTAGTCTTGGTTTTCAACGCAAATGCGACGTAGGCTTGCGGCTTTGTTTGCCTTTAAAGATGCCTTGTTTGCAATGTCTGGGATGGTGGCTCGTATATTCTAGGTACTGTTGTTTGTCGAAAGGTTTCCTATACAGCGTTGTCTTTAGCCCGCCATTGTCAATGTATATTGCTGTGTACACAAAGTTTATGCGCTCAGTTGAAGATTCTGATGTGAATTTTATTGTTGGTTGAAAAGAGTTTGGCAATGCTACATATTTTCTAGACTGTCTTGACCATGTCCCCATATTATAAATGTGTCGTCTATGTATCGTAGGTATGTGCGGGGCTTGTCAGTGCAGCGCGATTGGATCTGTTTCTAGAATCCTCATAAATATGTTCGCGTAGGTTGGTGCAAAAGGCCTACCCATGCTTGTACCATGTATCTCTAGGTAGTAACTCTACTCAAGTAATTCACGTAATGTACCTAGAGTGTTCAACACATTGGGCCTTCATATTGTCGAAATGCCTACTAGGAATTTCAAAACGACATTGGTCAGAGCTAAGAAATATAGTTAACTTTATTCCAACCCGTGCCCTTACCCGTAGAAGAAGTGGCTCATGAGTTCCATGAGGAGGTAGTGGGCCCCGGAATGAAGCAATCTCGCGATGGCAGCCGCAATCACCCGAGGCGTGCAGCTGGGTTTCGGCTTGTCCAACTGCGCAGAAGGGCACACGAATATTTCTCGCGAACAGACTGAGAGAATGTTCTCGCGACTAGGCCCGAGGTTGTTTGGAGAGTCGCTCCTAAAAGTGGGCGCTGTGTGGGAATCATGCGAGCTGTAAAAAAAACTTGGCAGACACTTAAGCTTGGTCTTGAAGAACAGAATGCGATAGCATTAAATTGCCCCTGACTGCCTCTCCTGCAGCTGCAGCTTTATACAACCGCAACTTTTACTGGTGGAAACACTTGCCGTGAGTGCTATGTACGAAGTCGATTATCTACTTGTTTTATTTTGATTGCATTAACGTGGACTACGCCTGCTGTCTGTTCTTTTTTGTCTCTCTGTGCATGCAGAAAAAAAGAATCTAGAGCGCGTCCCATAAAACCAAACGGGCATTTATACACATATTCCGCCCTAAAATGTCTGAACGGCGTTTCGAATCAAGGAAATCTAGAAAATACGCGTTAACTTTTATTGCTGGCCATGGAGAGTACGTTTGTACACAGGAAACAAGAAAACCAATTGTACTACACCAGGTATTACAGTTGTAGCTTAGTTACACAGTAATTTGTTATTTAGTAATTGGTGTGCTGATTCTATACATACGACAATTCTCCAGCATTTTTTCGTCCGGGAACGCTGCTTCGTCTAAATGTTTCCAAAACTATGCATCAATGTGCTTACAACTGTGACATACCTGGGTTATGTAGTCGTTGTACCTCTGTGGTGGCCCCAGGTAGACCATGGGCAGGTACAACAGGTAGCCCAGTGTCTTCCAGTATGGTGGAAATCTGCGCTGTCTGTCCCCGGCGATCCTCTCGCGCTCGGCTTGAACGTAGTCCACACTGAAGCTTAGGCCACGCAAGATGTTCCAATGGAAGGTGACGTAGGCGGCCATGTAGGGCATCAGGCCGTACCTGGAGTACATGTACTGGAGGACAAAAAGAAAGAAATCTTGCGATGGGGGCGGCACACTTTGTCATAACAATCACAAAGTCCTCTTTATCTTTGTGCTTTCAGAGTGCACGATTTGCTACGTCTTGTGGAGTCACCCTAGACAGCAAGTGTGTGAAAAGCTGAGCGCAGCGCAATAAAGCCCTTGCGCAGATGGCACGCGATAGGAACGCCATCCTCGACATTCTGCTGCAGAACTGCTCTTTGCGTTGCTGAGAACAGTAAATAACGTCTTTAGTTTTTTATGCCCGATGTTGTTCCGGAAGTCTCACCAATATCCAGGAACCTACATCCTCATGGAGCGACAAGTGTTGCGACCACCTTTACTGGGCTGCGCCCGACATCATCGCCAGCATGTAGGCTGTAGGAGAAATGAAGCACTGCATGGGATGCTTTTTACTTAGAGCACACTTATATAGCAATGATCAATTGCAGGACGCACTTTCACAGTCGTTATCATCCTCAGCCTAATTTATGTCCACTGCAGGACGAAAGCCTCTCTCTGCTATATTCAAATCCTGCGCCAACCGATTCAAGCTAGCGCCCGCGAATTTCCTAATTTCGTCGCCCCACCTAGTCTTCTGCCGTCCTCGACTACACTTCCCTTCCCTTGGCACGCATTTTTTAACCCCAATCGTCCACTGGTTAGCTAACCTATACGCATTACACGTCCTGCCCAGCTCCACATTTTTTCTCCTAATGTCAATTAGCATATCAGCGGCTATCCCCGTTTGCTCTCTGATCCAAACCGCTTTCTTTCTGTATCGTAACGTTATGCCTAGCATTCTTCGTTCCATCCCTCTTTTCGCGGTCGTCAACTTGTTCTGAAACTTCTTTGGTGGTCTCTCCAAGTTTCTGCCCCATATGTCAGCACCGGTAAAATGCACTGTTGTACGTCTTCCTTTTCGATGATAATGGTAAGCTTCCAGTACGGGGCTAATAATCTATGCGCTCTAACCCATTTTTATCCATCTGTAAATTTTTCTCTCATGATCAGGGTTCCCTGTGAGTAATTGACATAGGTAAACGTACTCCTTCACAGACTGTAGAGGCTGACTGGTGATCCTGAACTCTTGTTACCTTTCCCGGCTATTCATTATTATCTTTGTCGTCTGCATATTAATCTTCAACCCCACTCTTACACTCTCTCTGTTAAGGTCCGCAATCATTTCTTGTAACTCGTCTGCATTGTTGCCGAATAGAACAATGTCATCGGCAAACCGAAAGTTGTTGAATTATTCGCCGTCGATGTTTACTCCTAAGCCTTCCCAGTTCAATAACTTGAATACTTCTTCTAAGCACGCAGTGAATAGCATTGGAGAGACTGTGTCTCCCTGTCTGATCCCTTTCTTCATAGGTATCATCCTGCGTTTATTGAGTAGAAGTAACGTCGCTGTAGAACCTCTGTAGATATTTTCCAAAGTATTTACGTAAGCGTTCTGTACTCCTTGAGCCAACGTTTCGACAAGTGGACTTGTCTTCTTCAAGGCGACATTCAACATTCAACCTAGCAAGTTATGTAAACTTTTGCTGTTCTAAAATGGCCTAGTTACAGAAAAAATAAATTGCTTTAAAATGCTTTGGATTAAAAAATACTGGTTTATAAAGATACAAAATATAATATATACAAGAGATATGAGATATAAAATGAAAAATAATTGACCTTTATTTTATACAGTATTTTTCTACCGCTTTACTTTGCTATAGAGCAGATAAAGTTTTGAAAGAATATTTTACCCGCGTAATATTTGTGCTCTGGTAGGAATTTTCGAATATCTCACTTGAAGGTTATAACATTTCCCTGTCACTGGCTCGTTAGGTGTTTTTCTGTGAAATCTTGATTTCAGCATAAAACTACTCATGCGTGTTAGAAGTCATGGGCGGGCTCAACTTAACAATTAGATTGCTGCTCATATTACCAACTGTTTCTAATGTCTTTAAACATACTACATGGATGTTTTCCTTTCTTCTCAGATATTATGATTAGGTCTTGTATATTTGTATTTTTGGTAATCAAGGTTTCTCTCGATTTTAGTGTATCGTCCTCAGATACAATATTCGGATGGCGGGCATTTCAGTAGTAAACCTTTTCTTCTTGCAGTTAATAAACATCGACAATACATCGTAATTGTTGTACTGCATGAGACGAAAATACAAGAGTTACAAGGCTTATGCTGCAAACAGGGTAGTTGAGTGACTCACATCGAATGCATCGAAAGGAATGAAAAACTTTTGGAAGTGGATCAGAGCAGCAGCCACGTAGCAAAGCGCTGGGATGCGCAGTGTCGCCACGGCGTAGAACGCGGCATGTTGTCCCACGAACAGCAGAGCCACCTCCCAGCCGAAGGTGAAGGTGACGAACAGGAAGGAGTAGGCAGCGTAGAAGACGGAAACCAGCTGCGAGAAGGTTAGCGACGAGGCAGTGAGGAGGGGAATTAGGAGTTTACGTAGGAATGCTGGTTGGTCTTTCGGTCTTTTAGGATTTTTGGGTGCATATGCGACTTAAGTTAAACGAGGGAAAGATAGAATATGCATGTGATGAAGGTTACTGTTATATCCTAGACGGCGCACAGGACGGTGCAAAATTCGAAAAAAGATTAGAACCTGAAATGTTACTTAAAGCACCTGATGTGAGGAGCATTCCCATATAGGGGCTGCCAGGCTGCGGACATAGTTATGCAGTACCCCTGGCAACACGTTCAATTCAAAAGCCGCAGCGCGACAGAGACGGATACGAAGGAACACAATCCACGTGACAACGGCTAACAACTGGTTTTGTTTGCACTGAAACAGGCCTGTTTATGCGCGAAGGCTTGTCATGTGACGCCACGGTTATCACATATATAGTCACACGTGATCAACCGAAAAAAAGATACTGCAGATGATTAGTAACATATTGCTAAATCCATAAATACAGTAACAAGATATGTGCATTGAACTTAGTTTTCTATCGCCAGGTTTCTCAATGCTGAATGCTAAGGCGAAGTGACTACGCAGAAAAAAATAATAATGAAAACAGGGAACATGTGCACAGAACAACGTATCTACACTCTTGGCTTGAGCAGGCGTCTGTGTCGAAAACGCAAAAAAAAAAAAAATACATAGAAGGGGTGCAACATTTGCGACCTAAACAAAACCTTCAAGTAACTCGATCTGAACGTCATTAAAAGAATGGATGGCTCGCTCACGCAGTTCTCCACCCATCTTTTAATAAAGAAAGCTTCTACGATTCCTCACTCGGTCCCATCTCTTGCTTTCCTCATAAATTTAGTGTCGTAAAATATCGGCTTGCAGCCGCCCAGCTAGTAATGTTCAGCCAGAAAGTCATCTGTCCTATTACATACGTTAAGAGTACTACTCCCGGCCCGCTCGTTGAAACATCTCCCCATTTGGCCTATATACCGGCGACCTCAGCCCCGAAGGAATTGCATAAACAACATTTCATAAACATTTGCCATGTAGTGTCTCAATTTATTTCTGTGCTGAGTAGTGCATTGCGGTAACTTCTTTTTATTTGTCATTGGGCAAATTTTTCTACACTGTCAAGATCTGGAAGCATGGTCTGAAGGGGAAATGTAACTAGGATTGGTTTCAGAATTTTCACCTTAAAGAAAGGGAGACATTTTCTTCGACCTTAATGCACACATTTATATTATTCACGGCAAAGGAATAACGTTATATGCAAGCTAAATTTAGAAGTGATATGTTTGGCGACTCTGTTGTAGGAATAGGCATTGAAAAAGAATGAAGACTAAGAAAATGGCGAAGGGAGGTTGACTAAATGAGGAAGTGACTAATTCACTGAATTACTTACAGACTGAGGAATCTATTGAGTCATTCATCAACCAGAGTCAATAAAACGGTTGGTTGGTCATTCATTTATCGATTTGTTTGACTTGCAGTAGAAACCGAACGCACACACACGCACGCAGGGACATAACGTTTTGCCAAAGTCATAAGAAATATTGTGGATAACAGCCATGATGGGATTGGAGCACCGGCCAAGTAAATTTTCCCAAAAGTCATAATTCACCCCATGCTTTGGATAAATATCAGCCATAACGTTTCCCCTATTTTCAACAAATTCATTGTGGTGATTCAGTTGAGCCAGTACAGTGGGATAAACTATACGCTACTCGTAAAACACATCGATAATGGTCTGGAGAGCTGGAATAAGCAACTTACTACAAATGACGTAAATAGCCCAGAAGCCTCGAACTTTGCCATTCAAATCATTCATTCTCCGCAAAAACACTTGCTCGAACAAGGGGTCTCTTTTATTGCACCGAATACACTGGTGAAACATGATACGTGTCTTCTATTCCGCATAAAGTAGGGCGAAAACGAGTATTTCATACTTGTAAGGCTCATAATAAACACAACACTTTGAAGTTTCGCCACGCATAACACATACAGTAACCTGCATTACCACATTACCAGCGAATGCGAGCCAGACCTCAAGTACAGCTCTCTAAGACCACTAAGCCCAGTGCAGTATTGCTTTTTGAGACTTGCAGTACTAACAGGGCAAAAGTGGAGTCAAACAAGATGTCCCACTAGGCCATTATTGTCAGTAACGGTCTGTACAACAGTGTTCGTAAGTAACATGTTAGCGGTCCGGTAACATCAAATCTGGAACAACTTTTTGGACATATGCTTTCATCTTGCCCGTTAGGAAGCTACGTTTGACCAGATGCCTGCAATGCCGTGTGCTACAAGGTACTATCTAGTAATTACGAGTCACATCGTTGTTTGCGGTGACGCCATTTTTAGGTGGAGATGTGTTTAAGCGCTGTTTCAGTACTATATCTTCCTAGTATTGTGGTAAGTTTCAATGGGGCATTGCGGAAACCTCCCTGTTTCTTGGTTGGCCAAAACCTAAACACCTATGGTTACGTATCACTGAATTACCAAAAAGTTCACCTGCGTTGCAAACTGTGTTTGAAGTTTGTCAGTGCTTACCGACGGTGCGACGCAGGCTGTCACCCGACCTAGTACGGGATGCAGCAGATACCACATCCACGCATTGGCCATGACGTACTTTGTGGTCTGCCATTCCCAGTTGACAGCGTCCTACGGGGCCGGATAAAACATTGTTACTAAATATGAATTTTAATGAATAAGGAAACTTGTCATCTATCGGTTGAATAAAGGGAAAGTCAGACATCCACCCTCTATCTCTATCTCTACTTCTACATCCATCTATCGGTTATGGCGTAAACACACAGCACACATGCATTTAAAAATACATTCAATAGATATGCTTCTACACGGATGACCTAGAGGTTGCACTAATGTCTACATGGGTGTCCGTCAGACTCTCGCGGTGCCTGGCATTGCACACGTTCAGTTTAACAACTAAATACCGCACCACTTTATGTTCTTGCCAAATTGGTTATGGAGCTACGTATAGAAATGACTGCGTTTGCTTGACATCACTACTACCTGATCTGACTAATTTAATACCGCGGCAGCTATTGTTTGTCAAGGTAAGCGAATGAGTGATAATATTAGTAAACCTTATCTACGTAATGATCGGTAGGTCTTCACTGCTAAAAGGGCTGCGGGACAAAACTAGAATTATGCTATTTCGCTAGTTGGAAGCACATGTCGGCATAGCCACCTCAGACGCAAAGATGGCAACTTAGAACACAAGGTAACAGCGCTTGGCAAAAATTCGTCTCCGCAAGTATACTCCGGCACGGAAACCCAGTGTCGTCATCGGCATGAAGGCCTTGCACAGACTTCTATAGGCCAATCGCTGTTATACATGTCTAGACATAGAAAATAGTAGTATTTTCATGAAGTGCACATGGCTGACAGCAGATTTAGCTTTGAAGTTCGCTGGGAAATTTCTCTGAGAAACCAATAATCTTACTTTTTGCTTCAACAGTGACATCTATAGGTAACTGGCAGGGTGAGCTCGACGATAGTTTCAGACACTGAGGAGCTGCCATAATTGTAGTGAATTATCTCTATCGCCAAATGGCACTCGCACAGGCACTCGTGCAGTGAGCCTTTTTCGCGAGAGCTTGCATTTCCGCCGTTCTGTGGCGACAAGAATGCCACATGACCCGCCGCGGTTGCTTAGTGGCTATGGAGTTGGGCTGGTAAGCACTAGGTCGCGGGACTGAATCCAGGCCACGGCGGCCGCATTTCGATGGGGGCGAATTGCGAAAACACCCGTCTACTTGGACTTAGGTGCGCGTTGGCAAACCCCGGGTCGTCCAAATTTCCGGAGTCACTCACTACAGCGTCCTATAAATTTTTTGAAATTTAAGAATGCCACATGAAATGAGCAGACACATTTTGTTTTGCGCTCACGACGTTCGTTGAAGGACGATGACCTTTGCCAGGTCAGATATCTAAGGATGCTGCGAGCTATCGCCAGATAATGAGTGCGATGTGCCAAGCTTGTTAATCATGTATGCATCGTCTTCCACAAGCTGGGTTACCTGCACCATATTTTTTCAGGTTCCCTGTGGATCGAGGCTAGCACATGTTTAGAAGTAGATGCTTCGAGCAAGCACACACGCCACCCAGGAAAGATAGGCAGATTGTTTATCATATTAACGTACACAAAGGCTGTTTAATTTTCACTGTGCACGAATAATCCTTAATGAGGGGGGATCTCGTAGTGACTAGCAAGGGCGAACAGAATAAATAAAGTAGGAGACAGAAAGAAACAGCGTGAGCGATATTCACATGGCGCCATATGAGTTGCATGGAATTGAACATCACGGCATCAAACGCTGTACCAGCATGACAAGCCTGTTTAGTGTATTTCCATGGCTGTCTGCGGAAAAGAGCTAACAGGTATTTTCGAACACGAGCTACGCGCAGAATACGGCGCGCATGGTAAGTAAGAGATTGCAATACTTCAGCATGTATCTCGCGTATCTAATTGTCTACTTTTTGAATTCAGAATCGCTACCATAACGCCTAGTGTCATGGAGAAACAAATAACTTACCTGCTTTTGCTTAAGACCGAAAGGACTGTCGTTGAAGTAAGTCCAATGATGCTCCAGAAGAAAGTTTTCTAGGAAGCAGACATAATGGATAGGTCACCTTGAGCGGTTAGAAATGTCCACTGAATCTCTGGTTTTACACACAGCACTTTAGTGTGATGTAAGTTGAAATTTCTGCGACAATGAAGGATTATATTGTAGCACCTGCAGTAACGCCTGTTCCTTAGCTCGTGTAGCCGAACTTTGCAGTATCGAACCATAAGGTTTGAAATTTGCAGTTTTTAATATGACGCTTCAGATGAGAAACAGAACCGCACTTAACTTGTAAAAAATAAAAGCAAATGCATTCTTTCGGAGGGGGTGGGGAGGGGAGAAGGGTAGCGTGATATTTCTGCAATGCTTTGATGCTATAGTCGTCGTTTTTGATGCTAAGCATGCCGCCCGCTTCTTTACGCAGACAACAACTGCCACTTCACTCAGAGCCCGACTTGAATACGCCATTGTATTATGATATGTGCCGTACTTGCCCGTGCCGTACCCCTCTCACTGCCATTCTTCCCTTGACAAGCATCGCACTTATACTTCGTCATCGTGATATTTCTGTATCAACGTCGCACAGTGCGCGACCCAGCACCGTCGGCTTGGGAATGATGCAGTGCATAAACAGAGCGAGGGCATGAGAAAAAGGTTTCGTGCTGGGCGGTGTATAAATATAATCATTGCATCATGGCACACGTACCCCTTCCCTCCCACACCTCCTCTCCGTGTCCGCCTGTGGTAGTGAGGCGATAAACATAGCGACCGACCAACCCACGCCGAAATGCAAGAAGGTATTTGACTACGGTGAAGCGTAAGATAGACGGGACCAAAGGAACAGGAGACAGACGGGAAGGACGGGACAAACGGGTCTCGTCTTGCTTTTGTGCCATCTATTGTGCTTCACCGTTTCCAAATACGTATCACCTTTTGGCCCGAAATTCTATTCTTTCTAAAGTACAGGAAGGCAGGCAAAAAAAAAAGGTTGGTTTTGAAATTTACCAAGGACGCTCTTTCGCGCCTTATCAAGGGTGCAAGTGATGCAAAGGTAAACGAAAAGTCTCCAAGTAATTGACTTACTCTGTTCGGTGGTCGCGAACCGCCAGAGGACATAAGCGAAAGCAGTGTAAGAAAGTACCCAGTGGTAGACTTTTCCCGGAGTCCACCTCCATCTTGAAAGTGGAAAATTAAGTTTTGATGTTGTCGTTACGTCGCATATACGCCACAACACTTGCAATGCGAATGAAGGCACATACAGGCACCTACACGCACAAGAACAAAGCAAAACTCATGAATGCACATATTTACGCACGCAGAAACACCCTCATGCATACACAACGAATCATACGAACACCAAACACAGAAGCACGCAGACAAACACAGTCACACTTGCCCTCGTTATGCTCTCATGCCTTCGTTATATTTATGTAATGCACTGTTCCCAAGCTGCCGGTGGTTTGTCGCACGGTAGCTTGGGCAAGGTGATATTCCAGCGGCCCCAATGTCTCCGGTTCCTTTTTGCTTCTCTTGTTCCTTTCACTCATTGTCAGTTGCGGTAATTCAAGAAAATACTAACAGACAGGCACACATATAAGCTCACACACACGCAAAAGCATACGCGCCGATGTAAAAGCACGTGCCTGAAAATAGACACAAATACAGGCCTCAAGACAGAATCACGGGCCCACACGGAAACATACAACCCGCTCACGTGTACGCACACACAAATACGCGCACACATAGACAGATGTACGAGGAGCAGAAGATTTTATTGAAGAGAAGAGAGGTGAGGTCAGCAGGGAGAGCATGTCTCTATCCTGTTGGTGCTCATTTATGTAAGGGGTGAGACAGAACGCGAGAGGCAGATGTCATGTGATTATGCTATATGGCAATGAGCTAATGTATACACGCTGTTCGTTCAAAACGTGGATGTGTACTATGGACGCACTGAGCTCCACACATAGAAAGACACAACAGGTGCAGAAGCATGCGCAGGCGCTGCAACACTGCCACACCCGTGCGGATGCACGCATTACAAACGTATATGCAGAGAGGGACACAGCCCACACAGGAGCCCTAACACGCGCATGCACTCTGGCACAACAACGCAGGAACGCGCGACCACTGATAAATACACCCACTCGCACTAAACACGCGAGCACGCCCACATGCTCTCGCAGATGTAACACTCACTACAGGAGCAAACATACACGCACATATAAGCGGGGCCTCGCAGAAAGCGGAACGACACCCGACTCGTATGTTAGGTCTCTTAAATTAGGCTGAACCTTCTGTACCAGTTCAAAGAGTGCACTACTTTTGTCCTTGTGTTGATAGTGCATCGGGTGGCACCTACACCGCGCTTTTGGATTTTAGCTGGTGCGAGACCGTTTCAGCGTGATTTCACGGTTCAAGTGCTCTCGGTACTCTGGAAGTGCAGATGCGTACGAGCTCTCGGTATAGCAGACGACGTGGCGCAGCGTAAGGTGATTCATGGTTCGCGGACGTAAATGTAATCGTCTTTGGTTACGACAGCAAAACATGGAGAAGGCGGCAGACGAAAATTCAAGACGATGAGATAAACGAGAACAAGGCAAAAGCAGGAGCCAACGTTTCGACAAGTGGACTTGTCTTTCTCAAGGCAACATGTGCTTTCCTCGGTACACTATATGTAGATAGGGCTCTTTTAAAGGGGAGGAGGGGTAAGGCGCGTGGGTGAGGCAACGATCGAGGGTGTGTTAGCGACGAGAATGTAGAACTGAAAAGAAAGGTGTGCTATTCAACGTCGGTAGTAGAATGGGAGGTAGCTCAGTGTGTCAGCCGGTTGACGTGTCACCGGATCGCTCCACGGCTCGGAGTTTCACACCCGGGCTAGTGCTAAGCAGCACTTCCTCCCACGATGAAGGCGAGGAAGAGGACAGCAGATCGGGGGGCAGGGGGGTCCTCCTCACAGTCCAAGAGGATGGGACTGAGCGTAGCTAGCTCGCCGCACAGGTGCCAGTACGGACTTACTCTGCCTGGGTTAATGTACGAGCATACGTAGGGGTTCGGGTATGAATGTGTCTGTAACCTGCGCCAGGTGATCTCCTGATGCTTGTTTGGTTTAATTATTTATTTATTTATTTTACCCTCAGGGCAAAGCATTACGGAGGGTAGTGGGCAATGCATAATAACACTGAAAATACAAACAACAGCAGAGAACAATACATTACCCAAACATAGATAAGTTAGAATAAGAGATCAACACAATATATCATTCAATAGAAGCGGTAACAGCAATCCGAAACAATACAGGGTCAAGAATTGTGGCAATTTAGGAAAGAAGGTGGTTCCAGTCATACGACGTGCGAGGAATAAAAGAATCCGAGAATGTTTTAGTTTTGCATGTAGGAAGGCCTTCCTTGTGTACGTGATCTGTGCGGCGTGAAAGATATGGAGGGGGAAGAAGTAAGTCGTAGCAAATAGACTAATGATGAAATATTTTTGTGAAAAAGGCACAGGCGTGAAATTTTTCCTCGTGATGCAAATGAAGTTAGGCCCAGGGTAGTCTTCCTAGTGGTTACGATTGATGTACGCCGAAAGTCAGAGAGGATAAACCACGCTGATTTCTGTTGTACCATCTTCAGTAAGTCGATCAAACCCTTAACACCAGGGTCCCAGATTGATGAAGCATATTCTAGTTGTGAACGTACGAGTGTGGTGTAGAGTAGAAGTTTGATGCTAGTTGGGACTGCTTGAAAGTTACGTCTCAGATATCCGAGCATGCGATTAGCTTTGTTAGCGATGTGCTCAATGTGCACATGCCAGCTAAAGTTAGATGTAATATGAAGCCCGAGGTACTTATATCTTGTAACAGGACCAAGTAACACACCATTAAGAGTATATACGGGCAATTCACTATTAACACGAGAGATGCGCATAAGTTTGCACTTTTAAGCATTTAAAGTCATATTCAAAGTTTTGCACCATGTTGAGATAGCGTTAAAGTCAGACTGAATTATGTGCTTGTCCCTATCGTTTGTTATTTCCCGAAAAAGGACGCAGTCATCGGCAAAAAGATCTACAGAAGAAGAAAGGTTACTGGGTAAGTCGTTGATAAATATAAGAAATAGCAGGGGCCCCAAGGCGGAGGGCCTTGGGGCACACCGGAAAGAACAGGGTGAACGGTGGAATTAACATTGTTGACGGCAACAAATTGCTGACGATGGGTAAGGAAATCTTCAAGCCATTTTAGAATGTTAGTGTCTAATCCTACCATGCGCAGTTTTAGTAACAAAGATGCAGGTGATAAGTTATTATGCGAGTGGGTATGAAACGGCTGGTGAACTCTAAGATTTTCTTCTTGAATAAGCGCCAGTTTGCGTTCACCGATCGCGAGTCGAATTCGTCGAAAAAGCTGGCCAGGAAAGAGCCTAGTTCATTATTAACTTTGTTGAAATCAGCGCGATGATACATGTGTATTATTTTAGTGTGACTAGCAGATCTTCGTATGCGAATGTTCACGGAAGAATGTAGCGTTGAATGGTCGCTTAACTCGGGCATGTAGGCTATTTCTGAGCACAGTGCTGGGCATGTTGTTAGTACGTGGTCTAATGTACTTGTAACTTCAGTAATTCTTGTAGGCTGAGTAACTATTTGCGTAAGATTAAACAGTGAGCATAAATTAGTGAATTCCTTGCATAGCGCCAAAGAGGAGGATGGTTGCACCGAGGACCAATCGAGGCTCCGGAAAGTTAAAATAACCAATAGAAAGATATATGACGAAGGGTAACGCATTACTATGAAATTAATGGTATCATGAAGCTCTGCAACAAATGTAGGAGAGGCATTAGGCGGTCGATAGCATGCGCCTAGGATTATCTTGCGGTAGCCTAGTTGAAGAGATACCCATATAATTTTGATGCTTGACGTTATGTGAAGAGAATATGTCTATTTTTTTTACTGACTGCTATTAGTACGCCACCACCTTGCCTATCTTTCCTGCCACAACGATAGAAGTGGAACTGATTTGATGAATTGAATATCTCAGAATCACGTATGTATACATGCAGCCAAGTTTCAGTTAGGACGGCGATGTCAGCGGAGCACGCACTTATGGCAGAGTAGAGTTCAGCACGTCTTTCGATGACACTTCGGATATTAGTAAATAAAACTGATGTTCGAGCTGCGCTTAAACAACGGTACTGCCCCTCGGTAACCGTTAGGCAGATTCACAAGAGCTAAATGTAGCGGGGATAGACGAAGGCGCGCGCTGGGTTACCGGGGTGCGTCCTGCGGTAACCTCAAATGTTTTATCGTTTAAAGGGTCGTACGTGTAGGATCTGTCGTTCACGACCAACTTATTGTGGTTTAGCTTAAAAGATGGGGAGCCGGGGAGTGATTTGGCGAAGCCAATAAGTTTTTTGTGTGCTTAGCGTGTGGCAAACGAGTAATCTTCTGTCACTTGAAGTCTTCTTCTTTGATGTCCTTTTTACACTTCATAATTTTTTCTCTTTTGAAGTTGTGGAACTTCACAAGCACCGGACGGCATCCAGAATCAGAATACCGCCCTAATCGATGAGCCCTATCGATGTCATTCGGCGAGAGTTCGGGGTCAACGTATTTTGACAGGACGTTTAGAAGTTTTTCCGTTACATCCCTTGTTTCATGGTCATTCTCATCGGCGATACCATGAAAAACTAAATTATTTCTACGACTCTGGTCTTCTAATTCATGAATTCGTGCCTGCAGCAGTTGATTTTGTTTGCGAATGTCAAGAGCAGTGCATTCGAGATCCTGCTTTACTTCGGTTATTCTTTTTTCTCAAGTTAATTCTCAAGTTTACTTTCTGGTGCGGGCCTAGTGTGTAGTGTAAGACGGTAGTGTAGGGTTATGTGATGACATGAGTGCAGGAGTTCGTTTAAGGTCTCCGGTTCCGGCAGGCCCCCCGCTCGACTGACGAATCCTCGAGCATTTTGGTGGGCCACTTCGTTCCCTGGATTCCCCGCGTGAGCCGGCACCCATATAAACTGTATTAAGCATGGTTCTTCACTGTTGTATAGTGACTGTAGCATCTTTAGTGTGGTGTGTGCCACTATTCCTTGCGCACAGTTTGTTATGGCGATTTTGGAGTCGCTTATAACTATACAGGCGTCTATTGAGGCCGCGCCCAACGCAATGGCGGCTCCTTCTGCTTCGATGGGGGTGGCAGCGCGTAGGAAGCTCGAAGCCGTCTGTTCCTTGAGCCCTCGACCTTGAACGGCGAAAACGGCGTAGGTGTAGGGTCGATCTGAGTTCTGGGCTGCGTCGACGTACGCCATGGCGGAGTAGGTCCCGTACGTTTTATGTAGGGCCGGTGAGTGTGTTTTTGGGTAGCGGTTTGATGAAGAATATGCCCATTATGTGTGATGGTATGGCGGCGGTGTCACTGCTAGTCGTGGACGTTCTGAGGCTCATTCGAGCGAGGATCCAGGAGCTGGTTTTGCTACCTTGGAGACGGTGAACCTGTGATGTGTGGTGTGTTTCAATGAGTTCTTCGATGATGTTGTAAACTCCCAGTTGAAGAAGTTTTTCGGTGGACGTGTGTCTTGGCAAGCCGCAGGCTACCTTACACGGTGTCGCACAATGCAGTCGATGTGAGCTCGTTCTGTCTTCTGTAACTGTAGGTATGGTAGGGCATAGGTGACATGCTTGACGACAAAGGCCTGGATGAGTTATAGCAGGTCTTTCTCCTTCATACCTTGCTTACGCACTCTCACTCTGTTTAGCAGTCTAGTGGTATGGTTCCACGTGATGTGGAGCCGGTAGATGATGCGGTTCGACCGGTTCTGCTGTAGTAGCATGCCCGGTACTCACATGTGCTAGACGTGGGGGACTGGCTTCCGGTTAACGCGCACCGTGATGTGAGGTGGGGGTGACTTGTGCTTGCTCCGGTCGGTTAGCCAGATCAGGAGGAGCTCCGACTTGTGCTGAGAGCACCGTAGTCCCTCTGCCTTCACGTGTTGCATGACGATGTCAGTTGCGTGTTGGAGCGTTTCTTCAACTGTGCCGTCCGACCCTTCACACGTCCAGAGCGTGATGTCGTTATCGTATAATGTGTGTCTGAGTCCTGGGACTTCATTCCGTTTCGGAGGTAGGGTGCGCATTGATAGGTATAATAGGAATAGTGACAAGACTGCTCCCTGCGGTGTGCCTCTATTCCCGAGCCGGATTGCAGGTGAGCGCAAGTCCTCGACCGCAAGCTCGACTGCCCTGCCTGTGATGAATGACTTGATATAGTTGTAGGTTCGTTCGTCGGGTTGTAAGTCGGCTAAGCTGTTGAGCACGGCAGCGTGGAGCACGTTGTAACAAGTTTTATGGACGTCAAGACTAAGTAGAGCTGTCGTGCTCGAACCACTGTCTGGATGCAAGAAGTCGTGATATAATTGAAGCAGAACGTCTTGGGTAGACAAGTGTGCCCGAAAACCGAGCATCGTGGGTGGTGGGAGTTCGTGTTCATCTGCAAAGGTCTGCAAGCAGCAGAGTAATACATGCTTCATGAGCTTGCCTCGTCGGAAGGTGAGCGAAACGGGGCGAAGATTCTGTAGGTTCAGTTTCTTGACCGGTTTTAGTATGAATGTTACCGGAGCGTGTTCCCACTCAGGAGGTAAACGGCCGGAGCGCCAACACTCGTTCATGTATCCGGTTACTGCTCACAGTGAATTCGGGTCGAGGTTATGCAGCGCCTTGTTCGTAACCCCGTCGGCGCTCGGAGATGACGTCGTGCGCAGCTTGTGCAGAGCAGCGCAGACCTCTGCCTCCAAAATGTCAGCATCCAGCTGTTCATCGGGAGCTACGACGTAGTGTGGCATGTGTGCGTCGCTCTGTTTCAAGGTGTTAATGTACCGGCTGGCGAGCTCCGCAAGCAGCTCCGCGTCGGTGCCTGGGTATTGGGATATTACTCGCGTGAGCTTCTTGCGTGCCACCGACATGGTGTTTCCAGGATCCAGCAGGTGTCGCAGCAGGTGTCGCAGCAGGTGTATTGTCTTCTTGCAGCCCAGCTGGCCGTTGAGAGTTTTGCAGATCTGGCTCCACTGCTGACGTTCCAGTGTAGAGGTGTGAGCCTCTATCTCCCGTACGAGCTTCGATGTGCGCCGTCGCACCTTGTTCTTGTGACGTTGGCGCTTCCACTTGTGCGTGAGGCTTTCGCGCGCTTTCCACATGTGCAGGAGGCGGAAATCCGTCGATGGCTGCTATTGAGGCATCACCATTTCATACGTCGTGGAGGTCAGATCGGGGCTCAGGGACCTGATTCATTCGTTGAGATCCGATGTGGAATCGGATGCCGTTTCTTCCCGTAGTTGGCGGAATTTATCCCACTTCGTAATGCGGGCAATGGTCGTCTTCGCCGTGCTGACGGCCGATTCAAAAGTCAGTGACAAAATGTAATGATCGCTACAGCCAGCGTGGCCTTCCAGGCCACACTGCCGGTATGTTCTTGAAAAAGAGAGATGTCTGGCGGGGTGTTTGTACGCACACTGTTGCCGACCCGTATTGGTTGTTGTGGGTCGTTCAGGATAGTAAGACCTCGATTTTGTGTGGCCTCCCATAACCAGGCGCCCTTGTGGTCGGGTTTTGGGTAATCTCACTGCGTGTGTTTGGCGTTGAAGTTGCCCAAAATCAGTAGTTGTGCTCCTTTGGCCAGCAGGGACGCTTTGCGGAGGACTAGTGGAATGTCAGTTCACTTGACTCGTGGTGGGATGTAAAGGCTGAGGACGACGAGGGGGCTGTCTACCCTTCTCCTCGGCAGTATTTCAAGGCGTGTATGTTGAATGTCTGTGCCTTCCATTTCGTGTTGTGTGACTGTAAGGTTGCGGTATGCAAGGATGGCCGTGTTGTGGTGAGGCCTGTCAGCCGGTACTAGCTCATTGTATGGAGTGTAACCTGGTTGTTTTACTTGAGTGTTCATCTCTTGGAGAGCTATGATGTCTGGTGTGTCTTGTGTGTTTTGTTGGATGTGAAGCTCTAAGTGCCCCCGCTTAGTGTGGTAGCTACAGTTCCACTGCCATACTGTAAGAGCTGCTCGTCAGTGTCGAGGACTGCCTGGCGGGCAGGCGTGGGTTTGTGACTGGTTTCTTACAGATTTCCTCCAGGATGTAGTTTTGGCGGGTGTCCGTTCTTTCTTGTAGTTCGGCGAGTTGTGCAGTGTGTTTGGCTTGTGTTGCCTCCTGAGAGCTCTTGAGTGCGTTGTATGTCTTTACCGTGTCCACGCGGAACGCGTGAAATTCGTGAAGATGTGTGTTTATTAGTTGATCGATCGCGTTAAACGCACCTCCGGCTTAGTTTCTAGAGCGGAGATGGCCGCCGTTACGGTTGTGGCAATGTCTGCTTAGCTATCGAGCTAGGCAGTGGATATGGCTGTTTTGCGTTAGTTTGAGATCTGCGACTGTGGTGCCGCGTTAGTAGAGGCGAGGGAGGATTCCCGTGTTCGTGACTCGGGTGTGGATGTCGGGGTGGATGGGTGCGAGGCGAGGGCCCTGTCTATCTTTGCTTCAAGAGATTGGATATAGCTAGTTAATTTAGCTATCTGGGACTGCTGAGCGGAGATTTGGGCTTGCTGAGCCGAAATCTGGGCTCTCAAGGCAGTATTCTTCTTGGCCGTCTCCTTCACCTGTGAGCTGGATGCTAGCGACGCTGGGTGTTCCTAGTGCTAGGCCACCATCTTGGCTGGATCTCAGGGATCTAGGCTGGACGACCGGTGCCGGCTTGCCGAGTGGGATTGTTGGGTTTAGCGAGATCTCGGGCTGCGGGTCCTGGACCGGGACCTGCTGGCTCGGCGTTGAGGTTGGCCGTTGGAGTCTAGCGGCGGGAATGACGTCGACCGGGCTCAGCGGGGCGGGAAACGGCCACTGGAGGTGCCGCGGCGGGTCGCGCTGCTCCGGGTAGCCCGGGAAGTTTCTTGCGCTTGCTTCGTTTGTGAGGTGCGCGTCGTCGTCTTGCCGAAGCGGTATTTGCAGTTTGAACTGCTGGTGCTGTGTGCCCCAGCGAAGACGATGCAGCGTGGCGCGAATGTTGGAGTTTCGCCCTCCTTTGGGTAGGGGATGCTTTCCGTCATAAAGGCGGCATTATTGCTTACGTAGGAAGGGACAGACGTCCGTTCGATGGCCGACCTCGAGGCAGTTGTAGCATGACTCCACGCAGTTGTAGCAAGGGTAGAGTCTGATGTCGGTGCCGGGATAGAATATACACTTCGCGAGGTCCTTACTTCGGAGGTGCCCTGTCTGGCCCATGCGTCTGCCGCTCACAACAGGCACGCCGGGGTTGCTGGCTTGAAGGTGTGCCAATATCTCTTCGGCAGCGAAATCGTCGAACGCGGGAAACATGATGCTTCGCACGGCGTGGTCCGGAGGAGGAGCGTACACGTGGAGTTCGACGGTGCGGGTGCCAATGCTGATGGATTTGATGCAGAGGTAGGCTTGGGCACTCTGAGAGTCGACGACGCTCTGCGTGAAAGTGTTGCTGGTGGGGTGAGTCCGTAGGCGATCCCGGTTCGCTGGTGGTTGATCGGGCAAAGATGCTGCCTTCAGCACGGCGTCGTGTAGCTTCCACGGTGGCACCTTCATGAGATCGATGGGTGACAGCGGGCGTCCCACGATGAGGATGGCGTCCGCCGGCATTCCAGAGAGCGGTGCCCGCCTGCGTTTTGGTGGCGGGCGCGGCTTGGGGTTCGATGTGCTCCGGCCGTTGCCACAGGAGCTCGCTCCCATAGCACTCAGGCTGGGAACTTCCTTGCCTTGAGTCTTGAGCTCGCGGCGTCGTGGTTCTTGAGCGATGTAGCCAGGTGACTTCCAGGAGTCGTCCGACCATTCTTCCTTGGAAATAAGTTGTCCTTTGACCACGTACTTCATGTCGGTGGGCGAGCGGAGCACGTCGAAGGAGCAGTTGCTGCGGCGTGGAGCCTACTGGGAGCCGTGCTCGCGCTAAGCCCATTACGCTCAGTGTGGCAAGCGGCGTGATCCAGGAAACTAAAAACTGAATCTCCCTAGGTTTAACGTAGAGGGTGGCGTCTGCAGGTTTCTGCTACCTTCCCGCACCCACTCGTGCAGGAATAATTGAAGTCGGTGACGTTGGTGCGGCGAAAATACCGAAAATTGCAGGAGCCGACGTGCAGTGCGACCGTCCTCTCCGAGCGCTCGCAGCGTCTCCTTGATCGGTAACATTTCTGTAGTAGCAAGTTGCAAGAAGTTGAGCGCTTTAGCGAAGGCGTATGATTAGGTAGCCAATTCGTCACAAGAATGCGGATCACACTGTGGGGCATCTTGACGCCGCCAGTCGTGTTGCGAGATGAGGGAAGTGCTGGCATGAATGAATTTGGCTCTCTATTGTTCGTCGACACCAGTGCAACACGGGCACTTTCGATCGGGATCAAGCCCGATACAGATAAAAATATTCGGTCGTCATCAAGAATGCCAGCAGTTGCACGGTCCAACAATCGGGATCGAGCTGGTTGAGCTCACTCGGCATGACAGCACAGGGGACAGCCTACGGTCACGACCTACGAAGTCCGGATCATGAAAAATCGTGGTAGAAAGTGGTCGTGTAGAAGCGCCCACTCTGTGTTGGCCTAGACAGCACTCCAAAGTGCTTGAGTAGCAGGGGTATTAACTCGGGTTTCGACAGCTAAAGGTTTCGACAAACAACAGTCATGTAGCCCGATGCGATCTTATATCTTGGTAATTATGACAAGGCTTTCCACGCGAGCTTCTTCACGATTTTTCTATTCATTCACGAATTCTTCGCCTCTTTCTTCTTGTTTTCGTTTTTAACACGCAGTCATATTGCACATCACGTCACTCGCTGCACCTGCGCAAAGCTGCCTGCTCCGGCCGACGCTCAACCCGGCACTCAGCGGAGGCTACGAGCCCCAGTGTCCCCCTTTTATAATGGACACCAGTTGCATGGGAGATCCCCGTCGACTGACTGCGCGACAAGGATAAATATTTCGCACGCAATAACGTTAAATAAATGGGCGTGCGAAAATGAACAAGAGCGACTTACCTGACTGCCATCAACAGCAGTATAGTGCATAAGTGTCTCCTCTTTTCTTTTTTTTTTGAACTACCTGCCCCGGAAATACGCAGAATTTCCCGAGGAAGGCGTCGGCCCTTCGTGTTTTCGAGGCTGTTGTGCCACTGAAGGACATGCGTGTGCGCACAAGTGCATGGGAGCGAAAACCTCGGCAGCCCGTATTCCCGGACGCAACGTACGTATACGCGACCTCGCTACCTGGTGACGCCATTTTAGTTGTTTCCACGAACGGAGCAGCTCAGTTGCGTCCGTAGCGCCACCTAACACACGTTGGGAAGTATATACCTATTATTGTGAGGTCCAAAAGAAAAAGAAAAACATAGCCTCTCTTTAGCTATAATGCGCATTAGTCGAAAAGGCCTTACTGCCTGGCGGCAAGTGGATGAACTCGTACATGGCTACGCTTTCCTCCTCGATTTGCGAAGGCCGTGGAGTCCGTAGCTTCCGCTCTACGACTGCATTTGCAAGACATGAACTCGAGGCGCTGAGCCGCGCTCTCTGCAGGGAAACAGAAACAGCGCCTCCCTTTCCTCTGTGCAAACTCTCCCTGTGCAACCTCTCCCTCTAAACAGGTGCGCTAGTCTCGATGACTATAGCTTAAAGAATGCGAACAAATCGAAGAGACCTGTTGCCAGTTATTACCTGTGATGTCCAGTTTCCTGCATGTGCGACGATTCCTTCGTGTCATTAATCTTTTCATCAGCCGGAACTGCCGTGTGCATTTCTAGCGTCGCGGCTGGAACCTCTCTCATAGGTTGCACTTTTTTTTCTCAAGCGCGTCTCACAACTGTACCGAGACACGGCGTCAGACACGAAGGTATCTGATTACTCATATACGTCAGAGAGTGAGGGAAGTGAACAATGAGCGGAAGAATGAAAAGAAAGATCAATTACAACGAGCAAAAGAAACTGGCTTTGACTTTGCAAAAGGCAGAAGCACCGGGGTCGAATTCACAACGCTTTTCCTTGGTAAGTGCTGTTTGCCATTGAGCAGGCACCTTTACCAATGATATGTCAAACATGAAGATTCGCATAGTTTCTTTTCTACGAACACTTCTGGCTTCTAGCGTAACAGATACATGTGAAAATGGGCTCCGTTCTGAAAACTTTTTCTTTGCAAAACGATGGAGGCAAATAAGTGCGTGATATTGAACAGCATTGTTTCTTCCGGTTTCTTTACCCTGTCTTGGAGCTCTGAAACAAGTAAAAGCCTAAGAGGCGAACTTTTGTGATATCTTTTGCTTTATTTGAGTAAAAGGAAAACATAAGGAAAAGTTTAGCGATGACGTTTCTTACTTCGTTGATTGAATTTCGTGTCTCGAATGCGTATATTATTTTATGTTTCATCATGCTGTCACAAAAAAAAAACGGCATCGTAATTACATTGAACTCACGTTATCATACGTACATCACCCGTCGCGGTGGCTAGCTATGGGGTTGCGCTGCTAAGCACACGGTGGCGAGATCAAATACCGGCCGCAGGGGCCGCATTCAGTGAGAGCAACACGCAAGAACGTCTGTGTCCCGTGCATTGGGGGCACGTCCAATATCTCTTGGTGGTCCAAATTATTCCGGAGTCATCAAATATGGCGCGCCTCATAATCAAATAGTGGTTTTGGCATGTAAAATTTCCGAATTCAGTTCACCATACATATATCACACGTAGTTAAACTCGTCAGATCCAGGAAAATCTCAGTTACGAAATGCGCTTTCAGGTCAGTTCTACTTGTTATTGTCAACCAGTCTCTTAAGGACGTAAAAAAAAAACCCCAGAAAACTGGGGACTCCTAATTTGTGGTTGTCACGGGCTAGTGGGATTTGCTAATGTGTCTAGCGTTAGGATTGGCTAGAAGTTGCTCCTAAAGACGCTCCTAGCGAAGTGCTTTTTGTGAACACAAGCTAGGCTTTCTTGATCAGATCGCAGGAATACATTTTCGCACGAGCACCTATACTTGCATGTTGGCAGGAGTTCAGTTCTCCAGTTTGTTCTAATATAAGCGTCCTTTGTTTGCTTCAACATACATATACAGATTTCCCAGCACATGATGCTTCCTCGTGTGCACTTTATTTTTAGATTTTCACGTCGTATGGTGGCAGCAGAAATTAACTACGGGTTTGATTTTTTGTGCCATTGGTGAAAATACAGTGGTACGTCTCACACAAAGCATCAATCTCCTTGAAAACCAGTGGCAACAAAACCATTACACGCTTGGCAAACTGTGTCGCCTACATCTAGCTTTTTCTTATACCCGAATGACTGAGCATATAATTTTATATAAAGTTTTGCGAGGAAAGAAAGCCGTTGACCACCGGTGTGGACACTGGTCCCGAGCAGGTTAAAGCTGTTAAACCCAGCCATACTTCAATTGCTTTGACAAGTGTTCTCTGCTCATGGTCAAAAGTAATGGAGCCCCTTAGCCTCCTTCCTATTCTAACCCTTTCAAAAGAAGAGTATAATTCCTCTGTTCTATGGTGACGTTGCTGTACGTCTATTTATGGAAGCTGCACTCTACGCACTGAGTATTCCCGGGATTCAAGAGCAAGGAACTTGACTCACGTCAGGGCCAGTACACCAAAGAGAACATCGATACTATTTTAGACAGCAGCCAGTGGATTGAAAATCTAAAAAAATAAATTATCGGGCCTTTGCTGCGAGCGCAGCTGTGACAGAAATCCCAGTTGGGGTTGCGGCCTTCTTCAAGGCAGGTGTATCTTGTCGACGCAGAATACCCAAAAGACGTCATTCGGCACATTTGCATTACTTTAAGTCATCGCGAGTACTCTCCTCTCTCCTCTGAGGTTCATGATATGACGGTGAAGTTCTTGGTCGCTGCTGACAAAACCCTACGAACTCCCACGAACACGGATCAACAAGTCCTTTCATATGTCTCTCTGGACTCGTTGGTGAGGTTGGCGATTTGGCACTATTACGTGCCGGCTACCTTCCTCTAAGTTATACAGTGGGTACTGTGTTACTGCTAAACGAAAGAACACACAAACACACTTGCTGACGCAGACTTGTAGAGGGCCTCTAACGTTTCTGCCACTTGCTGCTCCGTAACGCCTGCTGCGCAGAATATGTCGTCTCACTGTGACGATCCTCAGCCACACCACTATATTCTAAGCAGAAGTGAAGAGGAAACTTTGAGCCGGAATATAACTTCGAAACTTTTTAGTACAAGTGCCGTGATAACACTGTGCACAGGAAATTACAAAAACATCTTACGAGATCTCCCGTTGCACGTTTGCAGTAAAAAGTTAGACACGTCATCTCCTTTGCTCCAGGTGGCGCACTTAGACGACGAAGAGTGACCCGGATTGCGCAACTATGCTGGTATGAGAACAGAGACGATGCTCAGCTAATACATGAGAGCGGTAATACAGATCTCGGGTTACGCGCAGCTGTCGAAGCACATGAACCACGTAGCCTTAATTTCATTTTTTTTTGTCTGCCACAACAATGAAGGCTGTGTTGAAGGTTGTGTTGACGGCTCTGGAAGCCGTTGGAGTAATGGGGTTTCATGTTTCATAGGAACCTGCAGGCTACGAGAAACGCCAGAGTAGCTGGCGGGGGCGAGGGAGAGGGCCTGGTGGTTACGCTCCGCCCTTCTGCTTTTTTTTTTCTGACGTGACACAGAGGTATCACACACGGGCACTTTTACCATAACGTTCTTATGTAAAACTAGGCCACTACGGCCGGTAATCGTGCCCATGACCTCGTTATCACCAGCGGATCAGGCACCACACAGTGAGTCACCGCGACGGGTCCGTGCAAGGTGTGCTACGCAGGATGCTAGTGTGAAAAGCCTTATGTCACTTCGCGCGCCCACGGTCGCAGTCTTTGGTCGCAGTTCCAGTAATATTTACGAAGCAGTCATCGAAAGGGAAATGTTAGGCGAGGTCAACTAAGTAGTTCTCATAATTTGCTACCTTCGAAATTTGTCCTCGACTGGCGCTGATCGCACTTGAAGAAATTTATTGATAGGTTGCAAGTTCTCTCGGGGTGGCAGGGATATATAAAAAAAGTGCTCAGTACGGAATCGAATGATCTTTCAATCGGCCTACAAAACGCAGGCACTAATGATGACGTACTTTTCCATCCCTCTGTGCGAAAGCCGACCCGAAACGTTTCCGTTGTCAGTCTGATTTCAGCGGCAGGAAAACGTGCATGAAGTAAAGAGGTCGATTTAACTTCGAATATACTGTTACGAACATTTATTTATTTATTCATTTATTTATTCATTTCCTCAAAGGTCTCTGTTGAGACATTACATGAGGGAGTGGGGAGTCAAATAATAATAACGCTGCTCCAGAATAATGAAAGTAGTCTGTTTTACTAAAGTGTACATAAACGTTGCTTCGTCTGCCTGAATACTGTGCCTGTCTGTGCGGTTTATTTTGCGTACAGTACACTCAACAAGGCCCATAAAGGTTCCATAGTTTCCACTAGACGAATAGCTGCAAATTCAGCAGCTGCACTTGTTATAAACGCAGCGTGAATGGCAGTGCGAATGGCAGAATGCGAGCTATGTGAAAGCGTACATTTCTGTAATCTACCCACGAACTGTCTTCCAAAATTTGTGAAAAAACAAAGTGAGACAAACGGTGTTTGTTCGTACGTGGTAGAAAAATTTGCACACCTACATTAAAGGTTATAGGATAAAGTCTCTTGGCAGCTGATGTAGCACGACAGATGTTTCATGCGACCTTTGGTTTCATGCGACCTAACACAGCTGCGTAAATGCAGCTGTGGTAGGTCGATGTTTGACGCGTTTTCGTCGGGTGTCATCGTTGCTGCAGCTGTGGCGGAGGTGAATGCGCGCCAAGTATGGAATTGGAATCAGAGAGGCTTGCATACCAGGATAGTTTACGTATGTGCCTTTTTATGCGACAAAACGTCCTCGTGTAGAACAGCACTTGGGGTTTCTAATTACACGGTTGCCTAGAATGCACTTGGCCAACAGTGAAGCTGTAGTCGCGAGCGAACGCTTATACGATCCTTTGGTAAACCGTGTCAGCGCCAACTCTCGAGTATTCAAAGGAATTAGCAATGTGACAAGACACGTTCGGGCAAGTAAGCGTACGACCTTCTGAAAAGCAGCCCGTGTAAATCTAGTGCGAACAAGTGCGTTGAGAGAGAGAGAGGTGTTGCTTGAGAGAAAAGAGGAAAGCGTGATGACCGCGCCATAACTAAACCGGGTGTCCCAGCTCACATTAGCCAGCTCTCAATATAAACAATGGAATATACAAGGATCGAACCAATGGTGCTCGGTCAGCAGTGTCGCACCACACCAGGACGATTTTTGTCATAATTGAAATATTGATAAGTAGATGAGATATTATTTAACGAACTTTTTAATTACTGAATGGAGGGCGCGAATGTTGATAGAAAAGTAATAATTGTGTTTTAAAACACAGCGATTCAGTTGTCAGTGTGCTTTGTCCTCGCGCATACTCATAACTACCTCCAGGGCTACTTCGTGCGCCTAATTACGCGCAATTACATTTTTTTTTTTGCGCGTTAAAAAGAAAACGCGCGAAATATGAAAAGAGCACGTGATTACGCGTCCGCGCGACTCGACACCAGCGGTCCCAGCCGGTACTCGGAGGAATTGACTCTGCTCGATGCCTGGCTCGGCGGTCACGTGAAAGTAGCGAGGCGTCGGTGTCGGCGCTGATCGCGGCGCGAACTGCGAGCTGCCTTTTCCGCCTCAAAGGCGAAGTCAACGCAGCGCGCAGCGGCGTTGAGGAGGAGGTCAAATGCACTGAGCAGAGTTAATTCTGCCGAGTAACGCCTCGGACCGCTGGCGCCGCGGCGTGCGGTCGCGTAATCGTTTGTCTATTTGCATATTTCGCGCGTTTTGTTTATAACGCGGAAAAATTAAGTACACGAGACATAGCACACTGAAAACAGCTGGATCGGATCTTTTAAGACGTAATGATTACTTTTCAGTCAGAACTCGCGGCCACCATTCATAATCAAGAAGTTCGTTAATTAATCTCAATTTATTATCCATAAATAAATTATGAAAGAATAAAATGCCCCTGGTGCGGTACGCCACTGCTCACAGAATACCATGGGATGCATGTTAGTATATTGCGTGTTTTATTTTTAAGAACTTGACTAACGTTAGCTGTCACACCTTGTACAGCGCCTTGCTAACACCTGATTACCGGTCAGCAGTATGATGCAGGAGATGAAGGAACGTAACGATGATAGAAATAGAAAGAAAGACAGAGCTCGGACCTGACGGGTCCTTTGGCATAAGCTAAATATGCTCTCGAGAACGTGCACAGCAACACATGCCGGCACGGCCGACACACCTTGTGGGCGCGAATAGCGCTAACTCGCGTGCACCAGGCTCGTCCTCATTGCTGACCAATAATCAAAGTTTTCCAGGCTACAATATGCCTGATTTCAAGCACGGATGGATCCACTCCTTCCACGCGGCCGGAGCAGGCATTGAACGCTGTCGAGGGAAAAGGTCAAGGGGGCGGCGCCTATCCAATAGTGCTCGACGGGCTGCTGAAAAAAAGTGGCACTGTGAAGCATCAGTGGCCTCAAGCACTGCATCTTATGCGCAATGGTAGCTCAAGTCCGATGGGGCGAGTCCGAGGCGAGCCTTTCACGCCGCAGTTCCCCACGCAGCCTAAGTGGAGATGGGGCTGAACCGCAAGCGCTCTTCGCATTAATGATTGCGCGCATATTTTGGAATTCGTTATCCCGCGCGCGACTTGAGGGTCCGGATGCCGTGTGGTGAGATGTACACCTAATGAGCAGGCATGTGTCCTCCAGTGGAAAGTGGGCCATCACTTTGGGTAGTTACAGTAGAGCCTCGGCGGCGAGCAGGTCCGCTCGCGCATTACCAGAAATGCCGCAGTGCCTCGGCACCGGCTGGAGACGAAGCGACGTGGCTCTCTTAACGAGTGCTGCGACGCATGAGTCCCGCACAAGTCACAATGTCGCGCTCACACACTGTCACACGGCCACTCGCCGGCAGGCGACTCAACGCCGCGCGCGAGTCTCGCACGCAAGCCCATTTCACAGGTGACGGCGTCGCTGTGAGCAGCGTTGTACAGGCCCCCACTTAGGCGTCGTAGCTCCGCAGTCGTCGAAGAGCCGAGCTGTGCAAAATACTGTTGGCCGATTGATTGAAACGGAGGAATTGCGGTGGCCAAGGTGAAAGTAGCGCTGCCGCCAGATTGGGAGCCATTAATGTAAGCTTTGATCTACTTCTATAGCACCTCACATGGCATGGCTAAGATCAACTGCCGAATCGCCCATCGTAGACTATTAGGCATGGCCCTGATGCTCATTCATACCCGCCGTGGTTGCTCAGGGGCTATGGTGTTGGGCTGCTGAGCACGAGGTCGCGGGATCAAATCCCGGCCACGGCGGCCGCATTTCGATGGGGGTGAAATGCGAAAATACCGGTGTACTTTGCTTTAGGTGGACGTTAAAGAACCCCAGGTGGTCGAAAATCCAAGAGTCCTCCACTATGGCGCGCCTCATATTCAGAAAGTGGTTTTGGCTCGTAAAAACCCATAATACTATTTTTTTTAATGCTGACGCATGGCTCTGCACCACAGCCCGTGGTAAAGCCATAAAAAGCCGAAGCTTGTGCGAAAACATTGTATTTCAAAAAACGCCAACAATAAAATAAAACTTTCTCAGCAGATTTATAGAGCAGAGAAAAAGTCTCATCAAAGGCAGCGAAGTTGTGTAGGAGAGTTCTCAAACCCTTCGTAAGTCCTGTAAGAGCCTGGCTTCTGCCTGGCTTCTACCTGGGACTCTACCAATGCTTCATTGCGTTGCGGGCAAACACTTTGCTATACCCGTGTCTTTCGGAACGCTAGTTGACGTATATAACGCCGGCTATACTAAAGCTGGTCCACTCTGTGAATGGGCGCATGTCTCATCAGTACCCAAAGCGCCGCCACCGGTTATCGCAACCATGATCAGTGCAAAAGACCGTTGAGGAACTCCCTTATGCAACTTTGCCGTAAAAATAAAAATAAATGAAAGAAATGTATAAGGAAATAGAATAAACAATAATTTATAAGAAACGATTGATGCATTTTGAGACCATTCCCCAATTTGTTGCGGTACAGTAGCTCATGATGAAGCTTGTTTCTGTTTGGCAGTGGCCGATGCTTCCCACTCGGCCACATCCAGGGCAACATTGCAGGCGCTGTAGAGGGTAACCAATATGGGCACCATGGGGAAAGGAAAACCTGGAAGTGTACGTGAAACAACAACGTTAGAACAATGGCTGTATGTATGACTTTAAGTGGCTAGAAACATGCGAAAAAGGGACTAAAGCTTTGCGCTGAGAGAGAAATGAGAAACGAATAGGGACAAGGGGGCAAGAGTACTAATAAAATAAAAATAAAAAAAAAGTTTCCGGTTGGTTATCCTACACTGGGGAAAGGAAAAAAAAGAAAAGAAAGATGGGAGAAGGAGAAGAGGAAGTAAGGACACAGTGAACTCGTGCACCCGTGTGGACGGCGTCACGCAGGCCCGTTGCCCTTGAGAACCTCAAATGTACCTTCAGTGCCTGGCGCGCCGATGGAGCGATGGAGACAATGTTCGAGTAGCGCTTTCGTAGACTGCGGCCGTTCGTCCAGTCGTCGAACTAGATCGGAGAGTAGGTGTTCTTGTGGCTCAAATCGAGGACAGTGGCACAAAAAATGTTCGATGTTCTTTCAGTTCATTTAATTTCATTCTCTTAAATCAAGATCCCGTAGTAACGCTATTACCCAAAAGTTTCCCTAAGTTTACATAAGGTTCCCCCATAAGTTTACACAAGTTTCTCTTCTTGACAGCGCTGTAGGTCATTACATTTGGTGGGTTATAAGGCGTCGTGAAGGCAACTTCCTACCACAGCCGACACGGAAGGGACGACGACTTACGTCAGTGAAGTCCAGGTGTAGGTAGGAGTGGCAATAAAAAGGTCAATTTCTATAGCCTGGTGCGCCATACATTCGGGGTACATCACTTTGCTAATGAATGTGTGCGTTCCAGGTGGCGAAGCTTCCTTGCAGCGTCTGTTCTGCAGACCGAAATGGACTCATGTGGTCTCCTTGATGTGTCGCTCGAGCATCCTTGTGTGTTAAATTAGTTCCACTAATCCCAAGTTGCAAATAAACTTTGGGGCCCTTTCGTTTCATACGGTAGGGAAGTTTGGCGATATTGTACATCAGCTGTCCGTAAATCCGCGTTCCCGGGAGGATGGACTGCATAGACCGCAAAGCCGGTTCTGAGTCGGAAACACGGCCCGTTTAGCGGCACTCTCTCTGTCGATCAATTGAAGTGCACTGCGAAGAGCTGTGAGTTCTGCAGCCGTATACAATGTAACATGTCATGTCTTAAATGGAAGTGTTATTCTGTTTGTCGGGGTAACCACAGCGCCGTAAGATCCGGTAGGCGAAGTGAAGCCATTGCGTTTGGTTGCCGTAGTTCTCGTACAAGATGAGTAAACTAGTTGTTTTAGTGCAGACGATGGTAGGTCAGACTTGTATGAAGACTTGCAGATGTGAAGTGCACTTCAAGAGCGCTCAAGCACCTTGAAGGAACGAACGACAAGCTATAATGTGCACGGGCAGCTGCACTTAACGATATGTCGGGCATTTGTACGGTGAGACTGGCGATGTTGTATGCAGAAGCCTGGGGCCAAGTGCGTGACGTGTTCACTCATTGTCGCAGCGGCATTGTGCAAAGGGATTGTGTAGTCTACACTCTATAGTAGTAGTAGTTTTATGCGTTGACGTGCTGCGCGGGATCAGAAGGCGTATCTTAAGAGGTTGGGCTTGGATACGCTGAATTGTATGCAAGTTATAGTTCTGCAGGTGTTCGAAATGGCAGCTAGGCTGTACCAAACGGATTCAACAGACAATGTACCGTACAGCTGTAACATAGTGTATGAACACCCTCCAGGTGTTTTCACCTAAGAACACAAAGAAATGATAAATACCAGCCAGCCAAGTCTTCACGTAGTTTAGCTGATGAGTTCGAGACAGACTCTTGAGAGTACGAACTCCCCATAACCTGAGAATTCTGCTGGACGCGATTACTTGTTCGTTGGTTGATATCTCGTATGCAGACATTGGCCTTCGGTTGAATGCCACCATATGCATGTTTCGCATGACATCAGTAGTCCTTGCTTAAGAAGTTAGCATGATGCCAAAGTGGATGCCTACTGAAGTTGAGCGCGAAGCTGAGGTTGTGCAACATTCGGAGTCCAGTAACAGACGTCCGCGGCGTAGCTAGATAGTCGAATGGAGCTTGGTAGGTTGTCGACGAGTCCGATGAGGGCTAGACTGAAAAGCGATGGGCTCAGTACTCTGTCCTGATGGACTCCGTGGATATCTAATACTGGGTGTCGGGCCATCCTCGGCAAACACGGGGAATGATCCCACCTGTAAGTAGCTACAAATCAAGTTATATATGCTGTCACCAGGGCTTACTACTACTAACGCGTTAAGGATGACTTTTTTGGTGACAGTAGCGTAAGCTCCGTTAATGTTAAGAAACAAGGCCGCTCAGAATTGCTTACTGGCCTTCTGGTGCTGGACGTAAATCATCAAGCTGACAGTGTTGCATATGGATTACTGTCCGCGCATGAATTGAGTCATTGCGTCTGAATAGACTCCGATAGGCTCTAGGTACTATTCAAACACGTTAAAACCAATATTTCTATTACTTTTTCCACAGAACTAGCAAGCGCAATCGTATGGTATGACGCAATGTTCAAAGGCGTCTTGTCAGCATTTAGAAGCAGAACCAGGTGCCTTGAGCTCTACTCCTAGGCAACCATGCCTTTTGGCCAGAAGTCCTTGTACAGTAGAATAACTTTGAGAGCTCGTTGAAGAGCCCGGTGAGTAAGGGGATGACGTCCTGGTGCCGAGGAACGCCGGCATAAAGAAAGTGCAGCTTCTATTTCGTCCTTAAAAATGACTGTCCATGCTGGGATCAAGTGAGAACGCTAAGTGGTTGGGCGTCGTCGTTCCCTAGGAACTTACTTCGCCGGCAATCCTCCTATAGAAGAAATCTGCGACGTTGATCTCTCTAGATTGAGGAGCGAGGGAATTCGTTACGTACAGGTGTCGTATCGAGACCACGAACAGTCCGATATACAAGAGACAAAGGCTTTCGGGGATCCTATGATTCGCTGAAAGACACCCATCTATGTGAAACTAGTTTATACATATGACGCGATATTTGCTTTTGCGTGCCTCTGGCCAATCGTGATTGGACTAGGTGCCACTATAATTTCGTCCCGCACAGTAAGTTCGCCCAATTCAGCACGCTGTGGGGCCTGCTTAATTGGCTGATCCGTAGGGCTAAATGACTCGAACCAACAGTCACGCTACGAAACACAATGCAGTAGAGGACTGTGGAGTATTTTAGAGCACGTGCCGTTCCATAACGCCTGCCTAAACCGAACGAGCGTATTTCACGTTGCGCGCCCGTCGGAATGCAGCCGCTGCAGCGGGCAATCGAACCGGTGACCTCATGCTCAGCAGGAGAAAGCCCATAGCCACTTCATGTTCCACCGCTGGTGGGATGGTGAGAGCGATGCGCCGCAGGGGAGGTGAGACCACTAATGACTTTGCGACAGGCTTACCGGTTAGGATCCTTCTGCAAATGACGAGGCATACGTCCAGTTCTGCCAAGTGGAAGAGGCAGGCGCACATGGTGAGCAGGAAGTGCGGAGATCCCAGCAAGGCCTTGGCCACTCGCATTCGCTCAGGTGACGCCAGGTAGCGGACCTGAGAGAGAGAGCAGTAAACGCTTTGAAGTGTAGAAGATCGTTCGTGCTACATTTGAGCGAGAAATGTTTGTTCTGGCCACGCTGTATCCCCTTTATTTCGAACGAAGACTACTCGTTTCTTTCTGAATGAGAAGTCTGATAGCTGCCGAACAAACGCCGCCGAAATCGGAGATGAGCGTGCCCAGTATGAGCAAGTGCAACTGTGAGGTGCCAAGGCAGGAAGCTGGACAAATTGGTTTGAATGTTCTAGTATACCTAAGAGCGCTGAACACACGAAGACTGGACGGGCGCCCGGCTCCTCATCTTGAAGACGTCTTGCGGTATTTTAGCCTTGTGAGTACGTTGTAATAGTGAGGTGCTCGCCGACAGGGAATACAGTCGAAGCTGCTGAAGTAATATTTGTGGGCGAAACATTAATAACTCCGTACACCGTGTATCGACATTAGAAAAAGGTGTTTTGTATGACCCATGGTGCATGTGCGCAGGTCGACTTGATATTGAGTGAAATAAAAATACTAAATTTCGTTAGAAAATCTTTTTTTACCTGATTACGGTTTCCTGCAATTGAGTCATTTATGCTTCCTTTGTATGTTTCTTAGGGGGCGATCAGGTCTCGGTTAAGTGTTCGAGGCGCTTGAGTGAACTACATATAAATTATTCTTCAAACTGTGGGTATTGCTTTTTAGTGAACTGAAGCAGGGTGTGAGACTAGGCTAGTTGGTATTCCACGCTGAAGTGACTAGCGCAAGAATGGACACGGGACACTAAAAAGGCGACAAGGACGAGCGCAAACTTCCAGCTCGTGTTTGTTACAAACAGGTCTGCATATATACTCTCGCTCACTTGATCATACTCAATTGAAATCATTTGCAAATTGCAAATGATTATGATGAAGTGCGCGAGAGTATATATACATGCCGTTTTGTAATAAACACCAGTTGGAAGTTTGCGCTCGTCCTTGTCGCCTTTTTAGTGTCCCGTGTCCACTCTTGCGCTAGTCACTTCGGTTTTAGTGAACGTTTGCCGAAAGTTAAGCGGTTCGTCCGCATCGGTTTCGGCGTTCCTTCGGTGCGGCGCGAACGGTGCGCCACGCGGGAACACCAACGCTGCCATATCGACACGTTTCGACCTTTCAAGAAGCTCTACGACCGCTCGCGTTGCGTCATTGCAACGCCGCGTACGCGCGCAGTACCTCGAATTTCTTGACGGGCGTCCACTTCCTCGTCTCCATGGTGACGACTTCGAGGCCGATGCCGAGCGCGCTGAGCGCGCACCAGACGGCGTTGTCCGCGTACAGGTTGTGCCAGGTGCAGGTGAAGGTGAAGGCCACCGCCGTGCCCAGCAGCATCCGGAAGGCTGTGCGAGTGTCACCTAAGACGGGCTCGTAGATGTACCTGCGGGTGGTGCAGAGAGCAGCGAGATGCTAAGGAGCAGAATAGCTGACCAAACGACGCCTTGCCATTGCGGAGCCAAGCAAGATGATAAGCGGTCGACAACCTTCGCATTTGATTCCCTCACATCATTCAGGAATTTCATGTTTTCTTTATTCAGCAATGTCTACTGCTTATGATGCACAATTTGTTGTCGAGGCTTACTCTACGTTTATGATTTCTTTTTCTTTGAACATGCAAGCAGCCTGTGGAGCGTGTACAAATAAAGTTGCATGTTTGGCCCGAAAGGCGATGCATCGATACCAATAGCAAAGTACTGGACAACTACACGAGGTAAGCTTTGTATCTTGATCAGCCGTAGAAATTGCAGTATCCATTCGCTTGCCAAATAAATTAACAGACACGGTGTCGCACACTCGCACACAATGACAAAAATCAATCGATATCACTCGCGTATCGTTAGCAATCACTGTTACGATGCTGACGTGATGAAGAGCGCTGGCAGAGGGGAACATGCGCTTCGTGTTCCCTATTTCTTCACCACATCTCCGAACTACGGTTACGCTGCCAGCGACACCTGGCGCGCGGGAAGACAGTGCGCATGAATCCACTAGCCATCGCGGCTCGCCCTTAACATTTGAACGCACTGCTGATTGTCTTCAAGATGCGGCGCACGAATCGCGTGTGCACTCAGCCGCACGGGCAGCCATGCGCAGGCACGGACGGGCTAGGGCACGATAAAATCTTTAATACCAAACATCACGAAACGGACGTTCGTTTCGCCTTGTTTGACTTTCAAGATGTTAAACCATCAACTCGTCCAGCTGGCTGTATTGATCTAGACGAGGAGGTGCGCGCTCTCCTCCCTTGTCACGTGCTTGATCAATTTGCCACCAGCTTTGGGTACAGGGGAACACGGCTCGCATCAAGCAATGGTTTTTGCGAGCTCAGCCTCGCACGCTTTCCTCGCATCCGCAGCCCACAACGTGCGATGCGCTATACGGAACGGCATGGCGATGGTGAAAATTCTCCTGGAGTGCCCGTATAATTGTTATCGCAATAAAAATGTATATGCGTGAGCCAGCCGCTCGCTACAAATGCTTGCGTAACTCCTTTTTTTTTTTGCCACAATAACAATACTTTTGATGAGAAGCCCGCTTCAGTGGT
The DNA here is from genome assembly GCF_023375885.2 of Dermacentor andersoni. Lineage (NCBI taxonomy): Eukaryota > Metazoa > Arthropoda > Arachnida > Ixodida > Ixodidae > Dermacentor > Dermacentor andersoni. Next base: position 73,312,140 of record NC_092820.1, on the reverse strand, counting down.
TTGCTTTGTTTCAGGCGAAGTAATCTTGTGTAATGGAAACACTTGTGCGCCTCTCTACGCGAGATGGTTACCTTGGCTGCAGGAAGCCAAATACCACTTAAAGTAACAAACTAATAACGCCTATGCACTTTTTGATTGAAATGTGCCAGTTCAGTTCTGAAAATGACATGTACTTATGTGAACATTTCATGGACGCTAGAGTGAAGAAAGAAAAAACAAAGTGGAAATATATTTACAATGTACTCCACAGAGAAAGGACAAATACAGTGTATCCAACAGACTCAGTCTATTTTCGGGTGTGCAAGGTTTAGAAATGATTGTTTTTCGGATATCTTGGACAAATTGAGACAATGAGAGATCTCACGGCTGTATACCAGAAATACACCAGCGGCCGAGAAGATTGAGCGACGACGAAGTTGACAGCTTAACGTTTGCATCGAATGAATACCACTGTTGAAACAATGAAATAAAGCGGGGCTTAATACTACCGACTAGGAAAACGGGACCCACAGAAGACATCGGAAACCGTTGAACCAATGTCCAATGAGAAGATATTGCAGTTTGTTTCCGGTGCTTGCTGATCATCCTGGCGTAGCACATGGAATTACCCTTCAGAGCAAATGACGTTCTGCAGCCATGCAAAAAACGTCTCGTACGTCTCACTCTCTGCAGGAATGATATTTTCGATACCTCTTCTCTCACACATAAAGTATAAAAGGTCGAGATCATCGGATTAAGCCGTCCTACTGGCTCACCCACTTCAATTTCAAGCCTTCGGAGCTACTTCCACTATCGTTTTCAGAAGCGAGATAAGCTCCTAACCGAGCCTGTGAATGACTATTTAGCACTGCCAAGGACTGAAGCTGTAGCGACGCAGCAACATGACTTATAGGCCGTCAACCTCTGTTGAGTTGGCAGCATTCCAGCCAATCTCCGGTAGCACAACAATGCCTTATTGGGATTCGTCGGGTTTGCCAGTTTTAGACGCCGTACTCCTGGGGCCGGGGTTAAGCTCAACGTCACCACTCAGCATAAGACAACTAAGGTAACCAACGACATGAAAAAAATTTCGCATGAGTCTACTACGCAAATAACTGTGTGAAATGACTCACCAGTTTTAGGCATAATAAAAGATAAGAGTCTTTCACCGACCTCCGATTGCGCATACCAGAGGAAGATACTATTGTCTATTGCGCATGTCTTGAAATGATAGTATCAGAAATTTCGGTGAACCTCTGTACGCTCTATGCTACAGTTGCTATGCTATGAGCCACCACGTTGTGTACAAGCTTCTGCGTTGGTTAGGTCTCAGCGCTGGGATCAAACCAACGCAGGAGCTTGTACACAACGTGGTGGTTCACCCATAGCCAGCTGTGCCATACCTGAGCAGGATCTTTAACCTTTGTGCCAATTAGACTGTGATTAACAGACCCATGATCTAAGCACTGTACCAGGTAACCCGTTTGGTCGTGAACTGTAAGTGACAGATTGACTAAGACCGGCAAAGCCAGCAATATGATTTTGTTTCATACTGTGGAATACAAGGGGAATGTGTCGTACACCGGAAAAACGTTAGGGATTGCGAAAAGAGAGCTTCGATGAAATTCGCAGCTTCTAGTTCGTCTTGATCGGATACGGCTTATAGAATAAAGCCGAGCTGTAATGGTCACACTAGGCGTTACATGCAAAACAGTCTTCTAAATGCGAATATCTAATTAGTCAACGATAATGCTAATGAACCAAAGGTAAACTCAACAAAACATGCAATGCTGCCGGAGTGAATATACGGTGCCACAGAATTTGATCGTTTGTCGTGAAGCTTCTGGATTGTACTTTAACAACTCGAAAGAACAAGAGCAACATATCATGCAACTCAGCACAGCACACAATGTATTCTTTTTTATCCAAGTCAGCAGCCGAGGACATGTGAACAGACGTTTTCTAGGAACGCGGCAAGTCAATGCCGCCTGGCGAATCATGATGATACGACGATTACAAGAGTGTTGTTCGCTTACTATGGAAGATTAGCGCCTAGCTAATGTACGGATTCCTTTAGCACTATTCTCTGTCTTATCATACACCCCACATGGTCGGCGGATTCTGGTGATAATGCGGGCAGAGTAAGCGCGAAACGGAATAATATTGGAATGAAATTTTCACATTATTCCGGCCTAGTTTTCCGTTTGAAACTCAGGCATCAAGTGTCATTCTTGCTAATCTAAGTTCATTTACTCAGCTCTATTTTCCGCCAAGTAAGTAGGTCTCGAATTTCTCTCAGGATAATTACCTTCAGAAACTCAGAAGTGGCACTTTTCCTTGGTCTGTCCTCCCGACGCCCAATTTGAGGTCTGCTTTATTGATGACTGTCTTATGCGTCACCAAGACCTTAGCTTAAGCTTCAATCAGACGCTGAAACAGCGTATAGCGAAGACACAGAAGATTTATATATTTGGGTGGAGTGTTTAGTTCAGATGTCATAGGAATCCATAGGGACATATTTGTAATAGTGTTCGTGTGGCTATGGCAGGCCGTGCCCTTGAACGAAAATATCGGATGAAGAATGTCCATACCTTCGAATCCACAGGTGCATGCCACGGTCGAAGTACCTGAAAAGAGTAATGCGTGAAAATAAATGTGGCGGCCTTTTTGAAGTAACCGAACACATCAAACAGGCAAACGCGTCTTCGTGTCAATAACTTTCTGGCAGAAGGCCGTGCTGCGGGCTGTGGTGCTTCCGGATAGGTTACTCGCTCTATCCTTTGATTGCATGTTCCTAGAATAAACGCTATGGTTTGTCTGACCAATCCAGAAGCAATGAGTCTAGTCTCAGAGAGAAAAAGAGAGAAGAGAGAGAGGAGGACGAGGAAGGAAAGGCAGGGATGTCAACTAAACTTTTGTCCAGTTCCCTACCCTACATGACGGGAGGAGGATGCGGGAGTGAAAAAAAGAGTGAAGGAGAGAGAAGACTCGAGCCTTGACCACACTTTCACATGCACTAAGCCAGGTGTAGCGTATATGAATTCGGACACTGAAGTTTGCAACCTTCAGGTAATGTATAGAATCTCCAGTGGCTTTCTGAACTCCTTAGATGTGAGGCAAGGCTCCCAAAACTTTTGATTTTGTAAATGACCCATCTATTCAAGGCACATTGGCGAGTCTGGTGTTGTCTACGGAAGAGCGAACACTGACACAGGAGTTGAGCGATGGCCCCTTCACAACTGCACTTGGTGCACATAGGTGAGTCAGCTATTACAATGCGATAGCTCCAAGAGTTAGTGAAGGCTACTTATACCCACACACGACACAGCGGTTATTGTCACTCGTGAAGGGTTAGTTGGTTACTGCAATTTCAGTGATGGGTCGGGGCTTTGAAGTATTCCAGTGACTCAACGTGATGGTGCGCGAAATGGCAAAGCTCTCTTGATAAATGTATAAACTCTTAATAAATGTATAAGGCGTGTCGATGCTCCAGACTGGGCATGTCGGGAAGCGTCATCGTCGAGGTGGTTACCAACGATGGCACAATGTTCCAGCAGCCACTGATAGATTAAATCATATCCTTGTTCAGAAATGCAATGACAATTTTGGTTGATTAGGACACCAGTAGGACGTAATTTCCATGTTGTAAACTTGGCATGCTTTGGAAGGTTGCCTTAGAGTCATAAAATACTGTCCATTTGGAAGGCAGTTTTTTCTAATGTATTACACAACAGCGCGAAGAGCGGCGAGTTCGGAACACTTAGATATTGTGACGTGTGAAGTTTTAAATTTGATGAAGACCGATCGAGAAGGTATAACATCGAACCGAACCATTCGTGTAAACATGGATTCGGCTAGCGTACGAAGAACGTAAAAGCTCCAATGTGATCTGCATTAGAACCGCCGAGGACAGGTGAACCTTCTTTGCAATTCCTGGAACAGCAAGGTACACAGGAGGCTTCTTCGGACACTAGCGAGGAGATGTCGTTCTTGTTACGGGTGAATATCTCAATGACATAGAGCGCTGGTTAGCCGCAACTGATCTGGAAAACGCTGACTTGGGTCTCAGGTTGTACAGACAGCTCTTGCCTATGCCAAAACGCCCACCGATAGCAAATTTCTGTGAATCAGAGCTTCCAATTCACAGGCGCAGCTTGCACAGAGATGAAAACATCAAATACAACGTAATTGGCTCATAAGGAGTGGACTTAGCCTCCCCCCCCCCCCAAAAAAAAAAAAAAAAGATGCGTGTTCTAGCAAAGGTGGGAAACAACGGACGTGGTACAACATCGGTATTCTGTAGTGGAATATGCCCCCAACCCCCTCTTCACCACACTTTGTTGTGGTTGTGCAGCCTACGTCATAGAGCCAATACACAATTTTAACTACGCCCCTGCGTGGAGTTTGTGAATGTAAACATCTATACGTAACGTAACCTGTAACAAAACGTACCAATTTTAAGCTAACAGCTATATCTGGCTCTTTCAGGGTATTTCGCGGTCGTTCTTTCTAAAACAAAGTTTTCTTAGTGAAGTCTCCTAGAATTTGGTGACCGTTAGCTACGGCTCTCTTGCAAAATAATTACCCTAGTGATAAAAAAAAAGTTAGGTGTTAAAAAATGTTATCGCGATATTCGAGCATACCAGCGCGCTGCTCGAGCCACGAGGCGAAAACAGCAGTTTTAATGCGAAAGCATTAAATGCTCCATTTAGCGGAAATTTGTCGTAGTCGGCGTGACCGAAAGATGTTACCAAAAATGGCCGATGGCGCAAAGACTAAAATCACATGGAAGAATGCCCAGATTGACGTCAAATTTCACAGCGAGGTTCCCGTTAACAAAGTAAATTATCGGCATTGAAAAAAAAAGGGACGATTTCGGTCTGGGTGGGAGTCGAGCACGCTGCCCCGACGCCACGGCAGTACCGCTGTTCTGGCTGACTAAGTTATGCCTGGTGTGTGCGTCATTGCACACATCACGTCGCAGCTATGGGGCTCACTAAACGGGTGGCCTTGTGGGTGCGTCATTGCGCACTTGACGGCGCAGCCAATGGGGATGAGGTGGCGCCACGTCATGAGTGTACAAGGTTAGCACGTTCATAACGTTCAGAGGTCGAAAACGGTATAAAGCTTTTGCATTCCCACGCGTAAGTAGTCTTAAGTGTCTCTGCCCATTTTTTATTTAAATACAGGGAAGAATGCCGCATTACTTATAGTGCCGCAAAACAGAACTTAAGTTATCGCTCAGGCAAAATCCAACACAAATTAACGAACATAAAACAAGGAGAGGCCAGGCAGCCTGGGTGAACTGCCTCTATCCTGCTACCCCACAAAGGGAAAGGGGTTTAGGGGTGTAAGAGAGGCAGGACGTGGATAGGAAGCATGATTTTTTGGTGATGCTGACGATGACGAGAGCTGCACAGTATACTGTTTCTGGGCAAAGCGTATCACGCGCAATGCACAGCATATGGATCATCGCGGGTAGAGTAGCTGCAGTATAGCCAAGAGACTGACTGTAGCTTGTAGAATTTTCGCAGCTGTAGGGTGTCGATCATTCGCCGCAGCTTGGCCTTGATTAAAGAGCCCGATGAGAATGTCTCGGTGCACGGTCGTTGCTCGCGCTGACATTCCAAGCTCCACGTCTACTGCGGCACGCCTGGCCACGCATTCGCTTCCGCACTTGCACTGCTCGCCTGAAGCAATGATCGGAAAAGATAAATCGATGCGGATTCAGCCACTTCTTGCTGAACCGTCACAAGTGGAGTCGGGGAGCTCTCGTTTGAGCCTGCAGCTTGTCCACGTCGACGACTCGTTCACGTCCTTTGACGCTGCACTGACGCCGGTCTGTACAGACAGGCCATCATAAAACATTCAAGAGCAGCGTCTCTAGACAGCTCTTATATACCGCGGGTTTCAGTTGTTTCTTGCTTGGAGATGGGGCTTTTGGCTATTCGCAGTGGTTCAGTGTTGGTTGCGAATGATTTTCGCCTTCCAGACGCCATGTAACCCAACAAAGAAAATATGGTTGTACAGTAGAGTTTCTTTTTTTTTTGTTATATGGAGGTGTACTGGATTGCGAAGCAAATAATTTCGAAGCATCTTTCTTTCTTTAAAATATTCGTTGAAGAACATCCTTAAAGAACTGCATCCCGATAATCAATCAGACAATATTGAATAGTCTCTGGCATTTTGTTTAAGGTGCGAGTTCCGGCACAGATCTAAAGAATCCTTTAATCTTCTTGGTTTGTAGCGCAAAGTGATACACACACAGACTAGATGAAGACTGGAGGAGCGCTCGTCCTGTCTTCCTCTAGTCTGTGTGTATGCGTCATTTTCGCGCTACCAACCAAGAATATGTTACCGTACCAACTCGCTCAACTTTATATCGTTTTGCATTATAATCCTTTATTCTGTCGCACCTTGGTCATAGGAAGCGCTGAATTGCGAAGTTCGAAGAAAAATGTGCTTGTTCCCGGTGACATACGCATTTTCTTAACGCAATTAAAATTCATAACGCCAGGCGAATTGGCGATTTCCGAATGTGGCACAACATACTGGCATGGTGAAAACATGCGTGAACATCATTCCTGACCAATGCCTTGCGACGTAGGCTGAATAAACATAAGTTGAAAGCCTCGTCTGATGAAATAAAACGGCATTTGATATAGGAGCACGTCGTTCTTTGACAAAAGGTTATACAACAAAGAAAGGTAAATGAAGTGAAATGCAGGCGCTGGGACACGTGGCATACGGCTAAACGAGCCAAGTCGTAAACGTTTAAGAATGTGACGCTGAGAACATTATCAAGAAACGTACATGGCCAACATCGCCCATGCCAAGCGGGCGAAACAATTTGTCACGCACCATTAGGACCCACCCTGAACGTGAGACAATGAAGGCAAAGATCGTGTGGAAGTTTCGCACGGAAGATTGTGTGGCGTACAGTAAAGACCCTTCCGCAAACACGCCAGTTTTCATGCTTGAACACGTTGCTCGCTGCGGCTCCAGAAAAAACAAAACAAAAAAAAGGACAGTGTCCGGGTGGGAGAGTATGGTCCGTTTTTGTTAGGGCCACTGTATGCCAGTGCTGTATGCCGAAGTTTCGTGCTATAATCAGAAGAATGTGCACTACTATTGCAAATTGGTCAAACTTCTATCGCTTCAGCTATGCAAACACGTCATGCTTGCATCTGCTAGCACGCTTTCACATTGTCTAAGCTACGCAGATCGAGCGTCATGTTGGATGTGTTTGGGAAGCAATTCGAACGCTGCAGAGAGTCGTGTTGGCTCTTCAGAGCCGCATCCAGGTTCTTAGTGAGGCGATGATTGACGTGGCGGTTTTGAAAGACTCTGTTCCCGAAGTGTTCTTGTGCATGCCGGCTGGTCTTTCTCAATACACGATGTTTCTGGCGTCTCGACAGAGCTTTTTTCTCCAAATTGGTGAAGGAAATAGCAGCGGCGCCGGATGCACCCACAAACTCCGTGAGGTCTACAAGAAGCTCATGGGGCAGTTATTCCTTTCTTGCAGGGCGTATCTTACGGACACAGGTGGTGACACACACTTCACTGGCTTGACCTTACCTACCGCAGGGATAAAAACGCGGAGTTTTGCACTAGCCGCGCACATGTCTGACCCTGTTCCTTTGCAAACCGAGAGGTGCCCTGCCCTGTATAACAAGCTAGTGAGGAGGAGGAGAAGGAGTTCATTTGTTTTATCAAAACAAAAACGAGAAGTCGGTAAGAAGAGCTTCTCTAGCGTGCTACTCGTCATCAGAGATAGGCGAAATAGGATGGATAAGGAAAGGGAGACACGGTTACCTTAAACAGAAACGGGGTGTGGGATTTCTTCTATAATTCTTCTTTCATCTAGCATGAGTGCCACGTGGCGGATTTCAGTGACCACGCGATCCATGTGACAGCATGGTCATTTCTATTTCGAAATTAACCGCACCGTTACAAATCACCCGAAAGCTTGAACTGTGCGACTGTTATCTACATGTTTCGAAAGCAAGAGTAGTTTCAGCTTAAGATCTCTTCATGTTGGATTCACGATGAGACATTTTGTCCTTTAGCACAGGTTTCACCACGCCTTAGCACCATTCTTTAGTAAATTCATCAGCGCATGTCACCATGCTACCTGACACTGTCCTAGCTGTCATCTCATGCTGCCCTAAACACAAGACGTCTTTTGTAATAGCCCTTGCTTTATAGCATCACGGAAACCAAGGGCCGAGTACGGAAGACCTCAGAGGTCGTTGTGAAGAAATGTGTTAAAAACAATGTTGTCTGTGTGCAGCCGCGGCAAAATTAGACGATAAATAATGTCCGCCGTGCATAGGCTTTTCCGACATTCAGCTGGACTCGTTTTTATTTACTTTGTGGCATTCCTCTACTCATGTTAACTGCAATAAATAGTTTCATCCTGTCTGTTGGCTTACGAGTATTACAGTTTAGGGAACGCCACGACAACTAAGACCCAAACATGCACAGCCCTGATGGCAATGCCATTTCTCAAAAATGACAGTACCAGAGCACACGGAAATAGTGTCGCAACGACCAAGTTATTCTTGTCGTGTAAAGGCGTCGAGCATAACAATCCTTAGTGAATACTAAATTTATCAAATTTTTCCTTTCGGTCTACGAGAACGACGCAAACACAAAAATATTTCTTCGGCGTTGTAGTTAACTCTATCGAATCAAGATGGTGCTACCAGTGCTGCCGCTACCGCAGAGGTTTCCGACGTTCCTGGATTTCGTAGATGTATTATGTACAAGGACAAGCTAAGCCGCCCTTTTCTTACGTGAAAGTGTCGTACTGGAGAGGGTATTCAGTGCTCTTCGTTCGCTGGTCAACGTGCTCAGATTCCACTTACCTCCAGAATCGCGAGCACCGGTGCAATCTGGCTATGCACGGTGCGGTTTCCGGGACTTGGATGCCTTCTGCCTTGGCCAAGGCACCGGCAAAGCCGTAGGAAAACAGGTAGCACACGTAGTAGTGAAATTCTAGGGATAGGGCGTAGCCCGCCAGGCTGGAGAGGTCCAGTCTCTCACCCATCCAGGACCACCTAGACATGGCCGAACTGCGAGCCCAGAATATTGAAAAAAGAAACTGTAACTGATTGCGGTCATGATTACATTTCGCTTAGTTTTACACTGACGATTTTAAGGGAAAGACAGGACGTGGACGTACGTAGCACAGGACGTGGACGTACTTGCGCTACGTACGTCCAAGTCCTGTCCTTCACTTAATATCGTCAGTGTACCACTAAGCGCAATATAATCGTGAACGTTCACCAACTAGCCCCCTTCATTGTTTTACTAACTGATTGCATGTGACGTGCACATGTGTGTACTATATGTGCTGTCCAAATTCATGCTCCAGCAACAGCTCTCTGTGGGTCACCGACGATAATGCGACGGCCAAGTGCGCTTTTGCGGACTGCACGCGCCGGAAGCGATTCCGAAGCCCGAAACACGTCATGGACGCCTTGTTTTGAATCTATAAGTGGTGTCCAAAGCCACGTTACAGCGACTGCGTTCTCTGAGTAACACAAACTAATCTCGAAGGCTATGCTTTTACACATAGCTTTCGTTGGTCGGAATTTTAACCTGACAGTGTTAAGGGCCCCGTTTCGCAGAAACTCCGGTATCAGTGTCAGCGTCGGCGCCGGCGGAGTTGTCAGTTAGCGATAATTTCACTATATATTTAGGTTTATGTATACACCACGCCTTGCTAAATGACAGGTGGTGTATGCGGGTTATATTGCCACACCATTCCATCACTAAAGTTGTTTACACCTTGTCTTACATTTTTGACAATGCGGTTCCTCGGCATTTTGAGAAAATGACAGCCCACAAACAAATGTCATGAAACAAAACACCGACAGCGCATGCTTCTTATGCTAAATCTTCCCAGAGCTAAATGTCAAAAGTGCGAAATGATAACAGAAACCTGAAAATGATGTAATTTTCTATTTAGCCCGGCTCTGCACTACCTACTGGATCGGCCTACGCAAGAAGCCGCATTTATAGCAGAAAGCTCGACTTCGTGCATAGCGTTCGCCGCCAGCGTGTACCGTTAAACATTATGGCCGCACGAGCTGCTGTTGCCGGGAAGCGTGAAAAGCAATCAGGAATATTTGAGTGTTATCGCGTTCCAGTCTTAAAGGCGAAGCTTAAGCGTCCTTGAATTTCTTTTCCTGTCCATGTCCTTGGGTGGAAATGTAGGCCGATCTCGGAGGCTGTGCATTACCGGGCCGACCCACGGCGCAGCTGAAGCAGGCTTCAAGCACTCAGCAATGTGAAGGGAAAAAGACATACATTCTTTGAAATTACGTATGCGATATACAGAACAGCATTAATTTTAATAGAAAACGAGCATCCGCGCCATATAATTGATGATAAGGCGCTCCTGAAAAGAATGCGAAGCACTTAGCGCGTAGCGCTCCCCCGCATACGTTTCTCGGCAGAGGCTATTGTTGCGCAAGCTGGCGTGGCGACAGCAGCTTGCGACGGGGGGAGTGACGTCACTGGTCTTTCGTATATGAAAGAACCACCCTAGCAACTGATTTCACTGTTGCTGCAGCACCGCTATGGGTAGGATTACCGAGGAGGATTTTAGGATTACCGAGGAGCAGCGTGAATATGAGGAGCGGCAAAGGAAAAAAAGAAAAGGCAGTGCGACCAGCGGCAGCGTGCTGTCAAAATTACCATTACTTCAATTAGGACCATTGCTCTAATATAGCATTAATACCATTACACTAAAGCAATAGAGCATTGCCTACCCCTCTCAGCAGTTGTAGTGCTGGTCTTCAGCAGCTTCATATTGGTTTATTATTGTAGGAGAGTGAACTTGAAATTTTGCGTGGCCTTGTTACCAGGAGGCGAGTGTCTCTGCCAACGTAGACAACCTCCCTTTTGGCCTGTCCGTGAGTGACGCAGGGTCAATGTCACCTTTTAGTCACAGCTCCCCGACCGGCGCCTCCAGAGTCGGAACCCTGTCTACACACGCGTGGATGTATGCGGGCAACCTGCTCCATGCACCGCCTATAGCGGTAGCCGTGGCACACCCACAATGTGGTAAATCTAGACGTAGAAACTCGAAAAATCTGACTTTGGAATTCAGTATCGGTAGGGGCTGTCGCGTATGCCAAGCCCCACTACCAAAAATTACATGCCCCACCTATCCTGGTTTGGGATAGTGGCGTGCTTCAGCCAACCGCTGTGCAATGGTAGGCCTCGACACGGGACCCCGGGCTTAATGGTTAATGATTAAGCGCGGGACCCCGGGCTTAATTTTTACTTGCTGGAATAGCACCTTTTTGGAAAGGGGATGTCCATGCTACACCCATATTGACAGGGTGGTGTCTCTGTTATGCCCATATAGGAAGGGTGTCGTTTGTTTTACACCCTTGTATTAATGGGCGCTTTTTACTTAACACCCATAGGCAGGGTGTCGTCATTTTAACACCCTTTCCTTTTTGGGGTGTTACTTATCACTCTTTTGCTTGGGGTGTAGCAATACAACCAAAAAGGGTGTCACCCATGGGTCAAGTCATTTGCACCCCTAAGGGTGTTAAAAGTTTAGCGTTTAAGGCCTATTTCCCAAGAGTGAACGCGCAAATAGCTCCAGCAGATAAGGAAGAGTGGTATCTGAGGAGACAGGCTTGCTGAGGATAGCTTCACGTCATGGTTCCTCACGAGCCTTTTTTTTTTTGTCCACGCTTTGGGATAAGTGGAGGTCGCCACAGTCTAGTAGTGTTGCAGAAAAGCAAGCTTCGCTCCCGTGAGTGCCGTTTCATTGTAATTGGTAGAATGCCACGAAATTATGGAGCCCTCCGGAAGCGTGGTAAGTGAGAGGTACTGCAAAAGTGCGAGTCATAGTCAAAACAAATGCTTCGCGTTAAGATGAGAAGAAATATCACGAAATGTGACTCTAGAGAGCTTTTAGCGTCAAACACTGCGACCGAGTGGTCTCTTAGAAATCTAAAAAAAAAAACCACTGGGGTTTTTAGGATCTCCACAGGATGAAACCTTGGTTCAATCCGTACACGTACCTGTAGAAGAAGTGGCCCATGAGTTCCATGAGGAAGAAGTGGGCGCCGGAACGGAGCACCCCCGTGATTGCACTAGCGATTACTCGCGGTGTGCAGCTGGGTTTCGGCTTGTCCAACTGGGCAGAAGCGTGCGCATATTTCTTAAGAACAGCCTGAAAAAGTTTTTCCAGCAGTCTGCGCGCAAAATTGCGTTAAGGGTTGCTTTGAAGTATGCGCGCTTTGTGGGAGCCGTGCGAGGCTCAAGAAAAGAACATAAGCGTACTCGGCATGTGGGAGATCGGGAATAACTGACATCCAGGGCCGTACTTGCCTTTTTTCTTGGTGCTCAGAAGCAATGTTCGGAGATATTGAATTATCAGTGATTCCCTAATTTTATCGCTCTCACGTGTCCAACGACTCATCGCTTTTTTTTTCTGCGCATGCAGGAAGAAAAACAGCCGGTATACGCCTAGAATAAAAGAAAACGGAGTGCAATTGAAAACACATTTAGCGAAGCCTTAAGCGGGCTGGGCAGATGGAAAGGGTCGACTGCAACTTTTGAGCTCCTAGTCTGCTCGTTCCCTCAGCTCTCTATAGCTTCTCAAACCCAGTCCATCCTGCTCATTGCAAGGCAGGAAACCAGAAGTTCGTTCGACTAATCTCCTAGCAACATCTTGTCTATCTTCCCCCTACGCTTCCTTTTCTCACTCTCCCATTTTTCTTCTGCATCCAGCCCTCCGCCATCACAAATGCCTCTCGTGCAGCGGAATTTTGTGTTGTCGTTCGCAAGATTACCGCAAGTGCAGTGTCACCATTCGAGCTTCCACAAGCGAGGCATGTGCGAGATCGGTATGCATGCGCATTTTGATGGGGCATTATGTGTGTGTGTGGGGGGGAGGTTGAGGGGCAGGGATGTCCAGCAATTAGCATCGCGTACCTTTTCTTAATGTGATTTTAATGAACTTTTTCATGTGCATTTTGATGGGGAAGTGGGTTTGGGTGCCTGTGGGGGGGGGGGGGGGGAGGGCAGGGGTGCCCAGTAAGCTAGCATCGCCTGCTTTTTAATGCGATAGTGCTATAGGCGGTGCTCCTCCATTTAGTAGGTATCCGTTTGGCTGAAAATGTGAGCTGATCCCAAAGGCAGAGGAGTTTAAGACAGCGTCTAGGAGCGCTAGCTGTCAAGGCCGAATAAGGAGAAAAATTAGGAGGGCGCTTAAACTTCGCCGTTAAGAATGGAATGCGATAGCATCGAAAAAGTCCTGGCTGCTTCTCATGCCTCCCGGCAACTGCAGCTCATGTCACGGTAATGTTTACCGGCGAACACTGTCGACGAATGCTGTGCACGAAGGCGAGCTTTTTGGTTCTTTTCTTGATGGTCTTGCAAGAACCGAGCGGGCCGCACCGCTCTTACTAAGACAGACCTCAATCGGCAGCTGGAAAACGCTATTGTGTAAAGGGGTTTCTGTTCGCGTTTGCACATAACATAATTATGTTTTCTTGTATATTCAAATTACAGTTCGACGCCATCATGTCTCTAGGCTGTGTGTAAGTCGAACTTTACGATTTTTCTGCTGCATTTTACTTTGACAAATTGAATTAGTTCAGTAACGCCTCTGCGCCACGTGGAGGGCCTGCGTGTTTGAATCTGCGTGGTTCGGAAATATTTTCCGCTCACGATACAGTGCCGACAACGAGTTTTATTTTTTTTTTTTTGCGACACGGATCCTTAACGCTATTGCGTTAAAATAGGAGGCAAACGAATGCATGCCCACTCGTGCACGAACTAACACAGTCGCGATGGAGTCCGGTCATCTCCAAGAAGAGAACTGAAAGCATCAGTGGCGTTTGCATGCAATACTTTGTGGGTCACGGTCCGAGGATATTTTTTCCTTCCGGGAGCTATGTTTCCTCTAAGTGAGCCTGAAGTTCGAGTGATGTATAGCTTCGACATACCTGGGCTATGTATTCGTCGTATCTCTGCGGTGGCCCCAGGTAAACCATAGGCAGGTACATCAGGTAGCCCAGCGTCTTCCAGTATGGCGGTGATCTGCGCCGACCATCACCGGCATTCTTCTGGCGCTCGGCTCGAACGAACTCCACGCTGAAACTCAGACCGCGCAGGATATTCCAGTGGAAGATGACGAAGGCCGCCCTGTAGGGCATTAGGCCGTACCGAGGGTACATGTACTGGAGGTTAAAAAAAGAATAGACGTCTTTGGTTCTGTGGGCAGCGCACTTTTCCACAGCCGCCACGGCTGAGAGATAGAAAACAACGCAGGAAAAATCTCGTTTATCTTTGTGCTTTCTCAGTCCTCCATGTGTTATACATCTATTGCACCGTGCCCGTCACCGAAAGGCACGGTCGCTGCTAGTGGCAACGTGGAGCCCATTGCATCGCTCCGCGGAGTGCCCCACCACCGGGGCCTCATGAAGTCTTGCGGTGCAGGCGCAATTAAAGCGATTGGCGAAGATCCTGGGGAGTCGTCTGCTATGGTGAGTCGTCTGCCAAGACTTCATGAGACGTCGGTAGTGGCGTTCCAAGTAGCGCTGTCATGGGCTCTCCTGTTCCCGCTAGCAGCGGCCGCGTCTGTACATATTGCAGAGCGTGCCATTCATGGTAAAAGATGCTTCGTACCGCGAAACTAACGTAGAATATCAGTCGTGTGCTCGAAGCCTTTTGCTCGCTGACAACTTCGTCTCTGCCAATCTAAGTTCGTGCAATTCATTGCAAGTTGACCGACACTGCGTTGTCTTGCAGCAAAGATAAAATAGTTTCAGGCAAGTGTCGCCCCCTTTGCAGGGTTACGAACTTTGAATCAGAAAATGCGCTAGTATAACCTTTAAAATCATATGAAAGCCACAACTCACGCTTTCTAGAACATGTTCATAATATTGCCGCTACCATGGGGCATCGAATTATTTCCGCTGAACCCCACAAAAAACTACTAAATCTTGCCGAAAAATTATTGCAATTTCGCAACTACGAGTCCAGGAGCTTAGGGCCATTAGCACGCATCATTTTAAGCGTGGATAAATTTAGTTCTCATATCCGGCCGTCCTGACTTCATAAATTCTAGCAGCGTCCGTCTAGTTTTCTCGGTAAGAAAGGATTACCTGATGTTCTAAAGGAACCCGGTACTCAACCTACAAAAAGTTACGAGAAATTCGTTTGCCAAGATAGCCCGGATACGAAAAAGAAGAAGTAAAATACGCAACCCAGCATGAGGCACCGGTCATAAAGCGTGGAACAAAAGGGAAAAAAAAAATGTTTCACATTTGTTTTCTTTGGTATTATCCAACACAATTCCGCTATGCGAATGACAATAAGGTTTTCAGAGTAGTTTAGCTACATATTCTGCGTGCTTTGGTGTTGCGCGTTTTTCATGTCTCACTTTATTGGTACGACTTTTCTTGAGTGACTGTTTTTTTTAAGCTGCGAAATTAACGTGATGCCCATCGCACTTCTCATATATGCTGGCTCCACATAAGGAGTCGTATATGAGTTCGATATATATATATATATATATATATATATATATATATATATGAGCAGAGGCCTTGTACATCGTCAGCAGTGGACCTAAAGAAATAGGCCGATGATGATGATATGTATGTAATGAAAACTTTCGTCATGTTTTAGTGTAGAGTAACGGTTTCGTTTCCAATAAGGTACTGGGAAAATGTCACATTTATCACTCTTTAGTGGGACATATATTTCGATTTTTTTTTCTCTTCTCGTTTCTTTAGCTACGACATTGGAACACCAAAGTCCACAGGGGCCAAACTTGCCGTTTAGCCTCAGTTTATTACACAACAACAGAAACGCGTGTTCGCCTTACTACCATGGCACAAAAATAAATAAATAAATAAATAAATAAATAAATAAATAAATAAATAAATATAACGAAAGTCATGCGCAATCTCTGCAAACAGGTTAGTTGGCTCACTCACGCGAAATGCATCGAAAGGAATGAAAAACTTTTGGACGTGGATGAAGGCAGCAAGCACGTAGCAAAGTGCTGGGCTGTGTAGCGCGGCCACGGCGTAGAATGCGGCGTGTTGCCCCACGAACAGGAGTGCCACCTCCCAGCCGAAGGCGAAGGTCACGTACAGCAAGGAGTAGGCAGCGTAGAAGACAGGAACCAGCTGCGAGAGGGTTAGCGACGAGTAGATTAGGAGGTGAATGAGCAGGGACGTAGTTGTGGGGGGGGAGGGGGATTCTGGTTGCTTGCTTGGCCCATTGGGACATTTCAGTGCCTATGCCACTTAAGTTAAACGAAAGCAATGACGTGATATGGATGCAATGAAGGCGACTGTTGTGACCTAAATGGCGAACGGCGTGGATCCCAGTGCGCAAGACTTGAAGTCTGAAATACTGCTTGGCGAACTCCTTGTGAAGAGCTGTATGTGGTAGGCGCTGCCAGGCTACGGACGATATGCGGCATTCCTGCTAGCCTCACGTTCTACCGTGAATTCGCAGGTGAAGTGGAAATGAGCCATTGAATTCATGCATCGAGAACGGATATATGTGAAAAGCAACTTGAAAAAAAAGAAAAACTATTGAAGCGCATACAGAGAAGAATGCAAGAAGGTACATGAAGGAGGCAACGGCTGTCTAGTTTTTTCGGTGCCGAAAAGACCACACTCATGTCAGCTCGCTCATCAGAGCTCATTAGGTTACGTGAAACGCCGTGAATGTATGGGACTGCAGCAACCTGTCTCTTGTCCATGTTGGCACCCCCTCTCGTTGAAGAACCCGTCAACCCTCTGCTGTGCCTGTATGAGCAGGTTTAATTTTGCACCCCTGGACTTCTTGGTCGTGCAGCTAAATTTAACCGCACGAACGTCTTAACATTTCACCACCATCCAAATACGGCCACAGCGGGATGAAACCCTCGATCTCGGAGAGAGCGGTCCAACGCCACACCTAATCTAGATGATACCGCGGCGCGTATCAACTGCCGTAACACGGACGATGAGAGCATACGCTCAAAGTATTTATTGTTTTTTTTTCTGGTCTTACAGGGCCGCTAACGCGTTGGTTGTAGGCAGTGCTTTATATAAAGCCCGTTACCGAGTGGGGCAGCGCCATAATGGGACTACTGGCTTGCATCAAGTTTTCTTGAGCTGGAAGTAATCAGTGTGTCTGAAGGCAGGATTTCGTAAGTTTGTCTTTGTTGTCTTTTTATCGGTCGACATTTGTCAGTAGCTTGGCCGTTGTCTTTGTCCCCAACGCTCCACATTTCGAGCCCGCAATGGAGCCCCTGCAAGTAATTGCGTCGGTATGGTTACGTTTGTTTCGGCGCATTTCACATCCCCTTCGCGTTATTATGCCCGAAGAACACTGCAGCTATTGTCCAGATAGCTGCAATGATCTTACCGCAGACATCCGGGCGCGGCTGCAAGTTCACTGCATTCTGGATAGGTGAGCGATAATGTTACAAATATCCCAGAAACCACCGAAAAATGGCTGTCGAGTGAAAAAGTAATCGCTGCAGGGTAAACGTGCTGAGCTACGCGGCTGGAGGACACTTATTGGTTAGCTGTGTTGGTTAAATGCTGGGAGGTATGTGGGCGGTCATGAAGCTGCACTGGCTCCGCAATGGATCCTCCCTACAAAAGAAGCACAACTTTTTGTTGGGCTAGTTGGTGCATTTTACTGAACTACTAAAGCGCTAAACAGACGACACAAATACACCCGTGTCTCTTCTTGTGTCGTCTGTTTGGCGCTTTAGTACTTCACTCTGGAAGTGGTAAGGGAATACATCTACTTAGGGCAGGTAGTGACCACGGATCCGGATCATGAGACTGAAATAACCAGAAGAATAAGAATGGGTTGGGGTGCGTTTGGCAGGCATTCTCAAATCATGAACAGTAGGTTGCCACTATCCCTCAAAAGGAAAGTGTACAACAGCTGTGTGTTACCAGTACTCACATATGGGGCAGAAACCTGGAGGCTTACGAAAAGGGTTCTGCTGAAATTGAGAACGACGCAACGAGCTATGGAAAGAAGAATGATGGGTGTAACGTTAAGGGATAAGAAAAGAGCAGATTGGGTGAGGCAACAAACGCGGGTAAACGACATCTTAGTTGAAATCAAGAAAAAGAAATGGGCATGGGCCGGACATGTAATGAGGAGGGAAGATAACCGATGGTCACTAAGAGCTACGGACTGGATTCCAAGAGAAGGGAAGCGTAGCAGGGGGCGGCAGAAAGTTAGGTGGGCAGATGACATTAAGACGTTTGCAGGGACAACATGGCCACAATTAGTACATGACCGGGGCAGTTGGAGAAGTATGGGAGAGGCCTTTGCCCTGCAGTGGGCGTAACTAGGCTGATGATGATGATGACAAAAGAAGACCGGCAGGCTAGCACCGAAGGCGATCGGCGTCTTTGTGGCAACGGCGAACGGCTGGTTGGGGCGGTGACCTTGTTATAGTGACGTGGTTCATAGCAGGGAAGAAAGCATAGAGGGCTGCCATCGGCACGGCGGACACTTTGGTTGCTCCAACTGGACGGGAATGAGCAGCGGCTGCGGCGGCGGCATGCATGACGTGATCAACGCGAGAGTAGCTGAAACATTGGTCGGTCGCCTGCCATTCATTACCAACGACCTACCGAACCCCTCACTCGCCCCCTTCACCACCCTCGCCTACGGCGGGCCTCATAATCAATATATATGTCGAGGTTATGACACATAAAACCCACGAATTTATTACAATGCATCTGGTTTTCGTAAAGCTGTTGGCAGCACCTTGTTTAGAAGTAATCGTAGGGCACCTTGCCGCTTACTGCGACGGCGTCTTTCAAGTGGAGCATGTCGAACTGTCGCTCTGAAAATCATTTGGTAACATTAGCGGTGTGCTACAGCAGGAGGCTGAGAAAATTCTTTGTTTTTATCTTTGACCGCGAATTAACGTTATGCGGTTATGCATCTGCGGAGTTATAGAGGGCTCACGTGCACGGAATATGTGTGCGTGTGTGTAATTTGGCAATGCCGAGTGCAGGACTTACCGACGGTGCGACGAAGGCTGTTGCTCGGCCCAGCACGGGATGTAAGAGGTACCACTTCCACGCGGTGGTCACGACATACCTCGTGGTCTCCCATTCCCAGTTGACAGCATCCTATAAGCAGCCAGGGGCAAGAAGTGTTGTTGGCCAGCATTAATTTGGATTCGCTACCAACGTGCAGTGGCGCGGGCACATAATGAACGCACATCATTACTAAAAATCTCGCGAATTATGCTGCTGCAGGGGGGTCGTAGACAGTGTTGTAACCTGCTCGTAATAATAAGCCTTTTTAACCGAGCACTAAATTGCAAGCATTCTTGGCATCGCACTCGACAACGGGCAATACATGGCGTCATACAGTGGTAGTGGTGAGCTCAGTCTTTGACTTGAGGTCTTGCAGCCTTTCCTTTGTGTTTGAATAAGAATGTCAAATGATTTCACCAAAATGCTTTTGAATTGACGCATTCCTATAGCACTCGTGACCTAAAGTGAACTTACGATCAGCTTGCTATGGCGGAAAAATGTAAATTCAATGTGCCAAGCCTATATATTAATCATGTATCTTTTGTCGTCCGCATTTTGGAGCACATTAACCGCCTTTGCCTGGTTTCCTCAGCATGGAGGTCAGAATGAGACTGGAAGAAAAGGCTTCGAGCAAACGCGTACCACGTCCGGAATACTGGCCGCTTGCTTATAATGATAATGTGTGCAACGTATTTTTATAGTTCGCCCCGTGTGCTTTATCTGTAACGGTGATGAACTGCATAGTGAGAAACGTCGGCGAAGCGAAGACAAACTACATAGGCAAACGAGAAAACCCCATGAGCAATACTGACAAGGCTTTATCTTACACCGCATAATGTCAACGAACCTGTTTTTCTTCCTGCATTTCCATCGCTGAATGCTGAAAGCGAAGGTTTTGCTTAACGCAATACATGTTCCTGTGCCCAAGCTACGCTCAGAACATGCAGCGTGGGCCGCGTCTGCCAATTCATGAATTAACAGCCCTGTAGCAGTATCCATCTTGAAATCTTCCTTTTCTCTTTCTGTTCCTCTTTCCATTGCTGCCACTGTAAGGTAACATACAGGACGCTCATCTGGTTGACCTCCCTGCCTGAATGTGTACTTTATTAACAACAAGAAGAAGAAATGCCACCATAATTCTTAATAAGATCCGCTTTAGCTGACACGTTGTTACTGCGAATTCGTTTTATTGTAAAATAAACATTTGCACGTTATATTGAAGTTTTTGTTCATGACCGGTGCGTGCGCAGATCGCTCCTTCCGTCGCCGACCAACGTGACACTGGCAATGCACCGAACACGCGCTGCAAAGCGGCGAACCTCATGTTACGCGCGCTTCGGTGACACGGGCCAACCACCGACGGCGAGAGACTGACGCTTCTCAATAACAGATCCTGTGACCGCCACTGTAATCCCGTTTCGGACGGATGTTTAGGCGGCCGACGAAGCAAAGCGCCTCGTCCTCATTTGCATTTACGCAAAGCCACATTTAGAGCCGCACCCGCCGCGCTGGCCTAGCGGGTATGGTGCGCGCGATGCTAAACACGATGTCGCGGGATCAAATACCGGCCGCGGCCACCGCATTTCGATGGGGGGAAACGAAAGGCGAAAACGCCCTTGTCCCGTCATTGGGACCACGTTAAAGGTTCCTTGGTGGTCAACATTGATCCGCTGCCCCCCACTACGGGGGGCCTCATTCAAATAGTAGTTTTGGCACATGACACATCTCAGAATTCAACATGTTGTGGCGAAACGGAGGCTAGGTTCCCTAGGAAAATGTCCCCACATTTCTCTCTGGGGACTTCTTAGGTCTGGTTACTAGGGAAAAGAAGCTTTCGTCTCAAGAGCGCTGACACGCAGGAGCTGTGTCGCCTTTGACCGACCCTTGGGCGCCTGTGTGAGTGCGAAAGAAAAAATCTGGGGAACTGCGCCCAGGTACGGAGGAGGACATGCTTCCCTCCCTTTGTCCCTAGCCGATGAAAGTGCGCATCGCGAGAGAACCGGCACTTCCGTACAAACGGGATTGCATCGGTCTATACAAAGCCCCTAGTGGCGAAGCACACAATACAGCAAGTTCGGAGTAAGAACCTGCCATTATTAATTGGTCTGCGGTTACCAAAGGAGCATGTACCTACGCATCTACATGTCACGTGAGCTCCAAAGTTGAACGTGCAATAAGCCACCATCCTTATTGGCGCACCCCCGCGAGCTTTATCCTTTCAACCAGGGCACACGGCGTACGGGGCGCGTTAGGATGTTGTCACATTCGGACTTTATACGAAACATCACGGCGGCGCCGACGCAACCACTCCGAAGGCGAAAATTGCGCTGGAGTATCCATATAATTGCTATTAGAATAAATCACAGTAAAATTATACGTTACCCGTTTTTGCTTAAGACCGTAAGGACTGCTTCTGAAGGCACGCGGCATTTGCTCCAAAAGAAAGGCATCTAAGGAGAAGAGGAAATGGGCGTCTCAGAAATAACTGGAAAATGCTGGTTTTACGCAGCACATTTTAGTGTGAGGTAAGTTGAAATTCACGCAAAATGAAATGACGATCGAATGACACCTGCTGCGACATGTCTCATTTAGCTGCTGCAGCTGAACTTTGCAGTGGCAAAACACAAGGGCCTCAAGTTCTGGTTGCTAAAATTCATACACCACACCACAACCAGAATAACACGAGACGAGTCAAACAAAAAAAAAGGAAAGGAAAAAGAAAACTGAGAAGGCTGTGCCAGGGACGCCGCCAGAGTGGGTATGTCAAACATCTTTTGTGTGCTGCAGACGGTGTATGGACACTAGGTACACCGAAATTACGTAATCAAATACTCGTGGTACATTAATTCACGCATTACAGAGGTGACATGCCTAACTCATGTTGCAGCTGTAGGGCGTCTTACAATCTAATTTTGCAATCCTGCTCGCTCCTAAGTCGTAGTGAACCAGCTGGTCTTGTATAGGGTGTTTGGGAACTAAGGTGCAGAAATGACTCGTAGATGGTTCGGGTTCACGTGCTTGCCTCAATCTCATGCGCCTGCGCTCCCTACGTAGACGGGCAAATTCCACCGCGGTAAATGGGGTTAGATACCCCTTTATCTTACTGCCCGAATTTCATCTCGCTATTTCTGGAACGTACGTACTCGGCTCCGTGCGCAGCTTTCGTGCTTGTGACATCGTCGCGTATTCATCCCACAGCACGTATGCGGCTAACTCGTTGTTTACGTATTGGCATACTCTGGGAACGGCGCAGGGCGTAAACATAAACATTGCATCAAATTTAAAGTTTCATTACAAGAGCATAAAGATGTTCGAGCGCCCATTGCGTTTAGTTGTACACTAATATATCGAGTATTAGTGTATAAGCCATGCACTATGGGGGGGGGGAGGAGGTGGTTTCTGTGTGTGTGTGCTTTGTTTTTCTATTGTTTCTTGATTTCATCCGCAATTTAAGATTCTGTTCTTGTTCAACCATGTGCCCACCCCCTTTGTAACTTCGCTTTATGTACATTCAAGGAACGGCGTTGGATCAGCAAAATTTTTCTTTTAACGTTCAGCCACAGTCTGTGTTAACATCCAGGTGTTCTCTCTGCACTTACCTGTTTATATCTTGAAGTTTAAGAACCATTCCACTTCGCCACTGAGGTCATAAACTAAGCGACCGACCCGAGCGAAACCCCCGGGGAAGTAGGCGCAAAAATATTGTTCTTGAAGTTAACACACGATGCTCGCGCGTGACTCATCAAGGGCACACAAGCGATGGAAGTGCCGGAAAAAAAAAAAAAAAAAACATGTCAAAGCGATTCACTTACTCTGTTCGTTAGTCGCAAACCGCCAGAGGGCATACGCTGTGATAGCGAAAGTAAAGCCCCAGTGGTACACCTTTTCAGGAGTCCAATTCCACCTTGAAAATTAGAAATCGTTTGTCTTTTATTGTTATTGTTGCATCGTCTGTACGCAACTTGATGCGTAACGAAAATAGCACACTCGTAATACGCGCAGCGCACGAAACCCGCATGCAGTCACAAACGCGCACAGCGACACAGACAGATGTGCGCAAACGGACGCAGGCAGAAGGCGCGCAGAAACCGCATGCGCATGCGCACTAACACAAGCATGAACGTGCGCGCCCACGCGTTGCAAGAACAGACTCAGAGACATAACTTGCCTATGTAGAAGACCCCCGTAGACCCGTAAACTATAACACGAGCTTGCACGTACGCACGACCACTCACAAATACAAGCAAGAACATTCGAGTGCAGGCACGGATTCGCCGACGCAGTGCAATACAGAGTGTTTTCTTTTTTTTTATGTACCGTACATCATTTGTAAAAATCACCTTTTTTCAGGTAGCGTAATTGTAGTACTTGAGCTAGATTATTAGAGGCGGCTCTCATTACTCGCAAGGGAAATTGAAATGCTTAATCGAGGAATTAAAAAACAATCGGTGAATGACCATTTATTTTACCTTACGGCCCACATTCTCCAATATCGCACGTTACATTTTGTGTCCTTTCGATATGTTATTTCGCCGTTGCCTGCTCACGTAAATTGCCTATGTGCCACCCCCTGTATAATATATGGCTGCATTTGTTTTCCGGGCCCCAGATGTCTTTAGCTACCGCGTAACTTACTTTTTTTTAAAATCTGGGGTTCAGTGCCCTAATTGACTGATAGGAATAAAACACTCGTATTGCAATTGACGAGTTGAAGCCGCTGACTTTGCGACGCATGTCCATCTGAAGCGAATACTGAGGATGGCACCCGTTTTGATGTGTGTGCCGTCAATGTTGCGGTCAGGATGCACTTTTGCTCTAGGGTGCCTATGTATTTTGTCTCCAACTTCGGGAAATATTATCTCAAAACTGGTGAAATGTTGAAAGTTAATTACAAGTGGATACGCCTTCCCCAACTCACCTGCTACAATTTGTAAATTGCAGTTTGTGCCGTAAAGCAATTATTTGAAAGAAATAGAGCAGTGACTTTTTGTTATGTCGATTATGCTTGATTATAAGTTCATTTCTGCAAGAAATGTCCGCCTCTTTGAGTAATTAGACTCAGTGACTATAATTATGCTACCTGCCACAGGCGAATTTTGAAAATTCTGTGACATCTAAAAATAAAAAAAGAAACGCCAGGTATAAGCCCACACACATAGAAAAGTACGGAGTCGCACAAGAGAAAGCAGAACGAAATTTGTCTTATATCTTGGCATCTCCTACCTCTTAAGTTCGGTTTCCCGCTTGTGGGAGGCATCCTTCTTGTCATCCATCATTGAATTAGCCGCAACCAATGAGCCCTTTCTAGGTGTAGAAATTACAGCATTTCCTTCGTTTTCAATTAAACTATAAGGCTGCCCTCCTTTTCCACGGTGCTTCGCACATTAATATACCGAGCCAACGTTTCAAGCACGAGGCGAACCGAATGCTCGAGTGCGTCAGCACATGAGATAGGTCAGAGGCAATGGAAGAGAAAAAAATACAACAAACAAAAAGAACGGGCTTCGACTTTCTAAACGCTGGAGATGTCACATGCGGAGTAGAGCGCTAAATTGATGTTCTTTGAATGAGAAAACTGTGGAGTGCGCTACAAAAAAATGTGTACGATGTGCTCAGTAATACATGAACGGGGACGATAACTTGCGTGTAACGATTACTTTAGTGAATAAATACAGGATTTTAGAACAATTGTCGTCTGGTTTTCCACTCGCAATCACGAAGCTGCGACCGTGTTCCACGCCCGAATAAGTTTAGGGCGTCTTACTGTTGAGGCATTATTTCACGTGCTTTCATTGTCTTGACTTCTCTTGGATGTCTGAAACCTCCTGAATATCTCACAACAGGTAATCGCGTGTCCTGGTTCTCTTGTTGGACGCAGCTACTGAGGGACAATCGCCTTCTTCTCAGCGGGTGTGCGACTCTCGACGAATGCCTGTGTCAAGGTGAGGGTGCGTTTCGACGAGACCACGCTGATCGTGCCCTCCTTGTTTTTCGGAAATTACTGACTTGTCTTCCCAATTATGGAATAATTTTTTAATGCGTTAGCATTAGGAGTGTCCATGTGGAAAAACAAGGTATGTATGTGCGTGAAGTGTGGGAAGCCGGTCACGTGGCGGAGGTAGAGAACAGGTGGGAGAGCTCGGAAGAGCGTGGGCATTCTGAAAGCCACTCGGAGGTGGGAAGGACGGGGAGAGGGCAGTGTAGCGGCCAATAGGCGCTCGAGAGAGAGAGAGAGACAGGAGCGACACTTCGCTCCTTGAAGAGGCAGGATGTGTGCCGAGTAAGTTAGGGAACAACACTTTGCAACGTGGTGAAGGCAGTATAAACATGGACCCGGGAAGTCAAACAGGCTCGACCTAAGGCTCACGCATTTCTCTCACAGATACAGCTAAATCGCCGCTGAATATTTTCTTTTGCGAGTGACGGAACCTCGGACGCTATTTTTCTATATTTAACATTATTTTATTAGCACCGCCAGACGTGACTTCTTGTGCTGCTACTACTACGCTCGATTCAATGTCATTGTTTTACTTTGATCATCGCGAACCGTCATCTCGCTCTCCTTTTTCAATTTTATTCCGATCTTCCAATCTACAATTTCTATGCATCTTCTTATCGAGGAGAGCTACCCCATGACAAAAAAAGAAGGAAGGAACTAGAAAGAAGCTTATGAATATGAATCCTGGCCCGTTCTCCCCGCCCTTTCGGATGGCAGCTGCCATGCTTTGCTTATTTCTTTTTTTGTTCAAGTACATTATATGCTTTCAAACCGAATAATGGCGATGATAATAATAATTTTATTCTGAAACATTTGACGCCCGTACTTTTGTATTTCTTGTAGCTAAAGGATAAGGAAACGATGGCGAAAGTGATGCTAATAACCTTTCGTGCGCATTTTGCGTCTACATTTTGTTCGACATCGCTATAATACCGTACGCAAGTAATGCCGCGTGGCCGGACCTGTGGCTCGTCAAGTCAGCTGTGTAGCCGCAGTTTCACTGCAGGGATGACCATATGATCATTGTTACTCTATCACCCCGTCAAAAAACAAGGAAGAATCGCTTGATTCTTTGGCGCCGTTCCAGTGGGTGCACTGTAAAATAAACAAAAACAAAAAAAAAACCTGTGCAGTAGTCACGTATCATGCTTGTCAATGTAAGTGAATAGCACGAACGAACGAACGAACGAACGAACGAACGAACGAACGAACGAACGAACGAACGAACGAACGAACGAACGAACGAACGAACGCACGAACGAACGAACGAACGAACGAACGAACGCACGAACGCACGAACGAACGAACGAACGAACGAACGAACGAACGAACGAACGAACGAACGAACGAACGAACGAACGAACGAACGAACGAACGAAAGAGCGAGCGAAAGAACCAACGAACGAAGGAGCACAACGCAGTCCCCATTCTCCTCCCAGCGCCTGCCTGCCATTGGCTCGCCTGAGAGCAGACGCCTGTTCCTTCGCAGCCTTCCCGCGACAAATAAGTGAGCGAACGAGCCAGGAAGAGCATCCCCATCTTCCCTACGGGCCCTCCCGGCCACTCGCTTGTCAGAGTATTACATTACAAGTATTACAACTTTACATTTGTACGTCGCCGTTTTCTGTCGTTTCCCTACTTTTCTTCCACCAATCTTTCAATCGCCTTTTGCTAATCTCTATTGCGCACATGTTTACTTTTCCACTGCTCTCGCTAAACCCAAGGGCTTCAAGGAGGCCAGTGGTGCCTAAATCAACCGCTGGGCAGATGTCTTCACATTCTAATAAAACATGCTCCATCGTTTCCTTAGTTTTACCGCAGCAAGCACATGCTGCTTCTTCGTTCTTATATCTTGCTTTATATTTGCGTGTGCTAAGGCATCCTGATATCGCTTCGAAAAGTAATGAACTTCCCTTTGAGTTATCATAAATTGTTTCTTTCCTGATTTCATTTTTTCCTCTTAATAATTACTCATGGCAGGTTTTTTTTCTACTGCCACCACCCATGAGATTATTTCAACTTCCCTGACTTTCCGCTTGACGTGCATTGTTGCTGTGTTGCTCACCATAAAGGCTGCATACTTGCTGGTGCGCTTCCTAATAACTTTCTTCCACTGTGAATCAATGTTTTTCATGTACAGATACCTGAACACTCCACCAGCCCGTTTACTTTCTTCCATATTCTTCAGCCGTTCTTCATAATAAATATTACTGTAAGCTTCCCTCACTTCAAAACTAGTCCAGCCCATATCACCTTGCACATCTTCATTAGTAGTCTTGCCGGGAGCGCTCAGTACGTCCATTGGGTTTAGTACAGCGCCGTCCCTTGACTGGAAAGCACACTACGCTTCTCTAGGACTGTTGTGTAGTGTACACGTAGCGTAGTGACCGCTTTTGTCGAGAGGATGCGCTGACATCAACTTTCCTGAGTTGAGGTGAAGTTTCAGTGGAGGAGCGTTCGAGAATACAGGGATCAGCATTTCGTGTCTTTAAGATAGAAGCAAAATAAGCGAACCGCCCCAAACAAGGCTTTGCTCGGTTGTCTCACGACGTTTTAGTGGCTTTATTGAAGAGCAAGCTTTACCTCGTGGCCAACTCCGATGGCACTTGTTCAAATACATGTAAAACGAGAAACGACTTCATAAAATATCGTTGTAGGTTGGAGTAAATCGGTTTAAAGGTGAGAGAGAACGTTAAATTGTAGTGACTGTATGATGCACAAGATTCATTTGGGCTAGGAAGACTGTGAAACATTCCCGAAATTTGGTAAGTTTTCGGAAAATTGAAACGCGAAGCTTACGAATTCGCAACTCTATATCAAAAACAGATACTGCAGTTCTGTAAACTGAACCAGTTGGAACATCTACAGCGAACATATTTGATCTAATAAATTATTTGCGCTATTTGGCCATACTTGGGCCTTGCGCCATAATACTTTATATATTGCCAGATCCAGTACGCGGAACGCAGAGGAAGACAAAGCTCTCGCGCATTGCGGAAGAATAAGAGGTGCATCAAAAAGTGGCCCGATTCTTCCTTGCTGTGCTTTGACTGCTTATGTTACTGCTGCTAGATTTCGCAGGAGTGTCATTATACAGACAGTATCAGGCTCCGCAAACCAACTCTGTGGATTACGGACATCTCCTCCGCCCTTGGCACAGAGATTTTTGCCGATCACGGAAAATTGAAGTGTCCATCCCGAGGCTGCGCTGCCATATACCTACATTGAACGTCTACCTCCGGAGGTCAGGTTTGGTCCCCTCACCATTATGCTCATTCTGTGGCGAAGCGGAGACAATAGATGATTTCTTGTTGTCTTGCAGAGGTTTTTCTATTAAAAGAAAACAACTAATCAATATCCCGCTTCGCTCTATTGGTCTAACTTTATCAGTGCCTATGATCCTATCTTTTGGAGCCTCCATTATTGGTTTCAGCCACAGAAATGTTTGCTTGGCAATCCAAAATTACCTCATTGAAAGCCATCGATTTCCATGTTAGGCTGATCGTTCGCCCTCCCAACCATAGCTTTCTTTTATTTCTTATCTATTATTATTATTATTATTATTATTATTATTATTTTATACCCGGTTTTCATCTTATTATTTCCTTTTTTCTCCAAACGCAAAACGTTTACTTTTAAACTCCAACGCTCAAATTCTTAACTCCCTTGTTATTATTATTATTTTTATGCACCTAAATGAACCACCCGATTCTTGGCCAATCCCCCACTGTGGGTATGTGCCACGGCTACTCAGGACAACAACAACAACCCTGCCCGATCGTTTTTCAGTTGGCCTACAATTGAAGTGTGCTGCCCTTTCTTTATCAGTTCCTGCTGCTTGTGAATCGTGACAATATCATCATCGTAATAATTTACAGCTTACGTGAAGTTATTACAATGTTTACGAGGGTTTTACAGAAGGCCTACTGACAGTTAAACGGTATATTTCACACCAGTGAATTGCATATAAAGTTTCTCCTTTTTCGACGTATTATTAGTTGCAGTCCACAGGATTGCAGTATTGTTTATAATTACCGAGTTACTAAGTTGTGAACTTCATTGTTGAGGTTTCTGAAATTGTCCGATTTAAAAACTGAGGATCCATTCCACTCTGTGAAGGTGCTTGACCAGTGTAGCTGTAGCTCATGACACAGGTTTAGACAAGAGTAAATGTACTAAGCATGAAAGGCTTTGCAAAATGAGATTATCCAGGCAACCAGTCAAAGCTTAAAGAAATGCGGTCTCTCGCCCCCAACGGGTTCTACAGGATCCTATTACATACGCTAGCGTCTGCCCAAGCAAGTGACAAAAATATTTATTGCCGCCACGATGCGTGGCGCCTCCTTCAGGCGTTTCTCTTCTTCTAGCTTGGCAGCGTGCTCTTCTCCTTGGCGTCTTTCGCTGCCTTTAGCCGGTTTTATTCTAGCTGGGCAGCGCCCACAGGGACTTGTGCACAACATGGCGTGGTGCGATGTGGGGGGGGGGGGGGGGGGGGGGTGAATTGCGAATGTGCACTACATCAGTTTTATCACTGTATCTAGTATCACCTCCGACCAATATCCTTTGCGGGTTGCCATTTTATGCTTACATCTACTCTCGATAACGGAAGAGCCAGTAATTCTTTTTTTATTTTCATCATTTGGTGACGGCACACGCCCGCTGTTGAGTACTTGAGTGACTTGTATTGGTGGGGCACTTCAAAGCAAGCTTTGCTAGCACAAACTGAGTGAGCCATTTCTTTCCTGGTTTCGAAGTGTCCACATTGAAGTCCTCAACGATGATCACAGTGGTTGTGTTATCACGGCTAACCCATGCAAAGTGCGTGGTCATGAACTCGACATCACAATTGGGTGTGCCTGGATATATATGCACAGTAGATATCACATTTCCGTCTTTCGTTTGCACGGCACAGATATCCATCCCCACAGGCGTCGGCATTGTGTTCTTGCGAGTGAGCAGGACAAATGTACGTACATGTTGTTGCCATGGATCTTACGGCACAATGAGCCAGTGCATTTTTTTATTGCTGACAGCCGTATGAGGCATTGCTTCCGAGGTTTTGAGCCATTGATGATGACAGTTTTTTACATGCTGTTCTCTATGTTGTAGGCGTGGTTAGAAATGATGTAAGCAGTGCTCGCTTCACTTTGCTGAGTGCTTGTAGCCTCTGCCTTACGGGTCTATGAGCGATTGTCTTTTTCGCTTGCTAATGTTGGTATGAGTCATCAGGGATGATAGTTTTTGCTGACGCACACGAAAAATACACAGAACAGGTTTGCTGTAAAAGGATTTAGAGATTCGGACGTCGTTGATAAAAGATTTGCCCATGGGATTATCTAGCTTGTAACTTTTCTTTTAGATGCAGCAAACAGAATGAAATTTGATTCGATGTGAATAGCGTTTGCTTAGAAAAACGATTTCTCCGTTCTCATATATCTAGAAAGGAGCTCCCGGGCTAAAACTTCCTCTCAACTCTTAGCTTTCAAGAGTGAAGGATTTGCCTCGTGACGACGGTAATATATCAAAGAGCGCACCGATGGTATTTCATAGCAGCCAGTGGAATGCTCATTTCTGAGCTGAAATGGTCGGCAGCTTGCTGCGAGTGCGGCTATCTCCGAAATCGCACTTCGATCGCTGCATTCCTTACGCCAGCTGCACATTGTCGTCATCGAGTAGTTCGCAAACGTCATTTGCGAACATTAGCATTGCTATGCGCCGCTCCAAGCGCTCTAGTTGTCTCGTCTAGGGTTCCGTATTTCACGCCGGCACACCTTGGCGCGGCTGAGCAAAGTGACACGTTGTATGTCACGATGGCTGTAGGTCTTGAAGCCAGCGTAGGCGAGCCGTATTCGCCGATATAAAGCCATGGATGAAGGCTCGAGGTACAGCGCCCGCTGCGAAGCTCGGTGACGAAGACAGCGAATGCGCAGCTGCGCCGAAATGTCACACCGAAAGACGCAGAGTAGAGGTGATGTGGCAGTGCATTTACAAAACGGACACGCGGATGTTTGACACGAGGCGACAGCGCGTTCTAGATTCAAATCGTTGCCTTCCTTTTTTATGCAACTGGCCTCTTCGTCATCATTGGTTTATTGGGCCGTAGCAGTACGTGTATATCGAAAGGAATAAGAATTGCATTGCAATGAATTGTATTGTAACTGTCGCTGCAAAAGACAGGAAAATATGCTTTTTCCATGTTTGAAGACTTCACGATTATGTAAGAGGAAGCTTTAGCTCGGGTGATCCTGTCTAACTACATGTAAAAGGAGAATTCGTTTTTCTCGGTAACCACTGTACCAAATTTGACGAGGTTTGTTCCATTTAAAAGAAAAGAAACTTAGATATAGTGACTGTTGGTTTCGAATTCTTGATTTAAGCAGTCATTTTCAATTAACAATTCGCAAAAATAAAAAAAAATGTAGTAAACGATATGATCAAGTTGACAACTCTGCAACTCAACAACGAAAAATGATATCACAATTATTTAAATTGCATCTAATAGCACATCTAGATTGGACAAAATTGATATGTTACACATCAATCTAAAGAAACTTAATAATACGCACAACGTACACATACAACAATAGTACACAACGTAAGGAATTTACATAAGATATAAATTGACATATCTAACTTATCCGCTTTGAATGATCTAAGGGTGCCGTTCACAGAACCACGATATCTGTTCTTGATGCAGAGTTGTTGATTTGGAAACTTCGTGCTTCTATTTATTTGAACTATCGAATTTTTCAAAGTTTGTTAAACAAAATTCAGACCCTAAGTCGAAATTCCGCTTTCAACAGACACTACAATTTAAAAATTTATCTCAAATGCAACGAATTTCGTTAAAATCGGTTAAAGCGTTGTCTCAGAAAAGCGTGTGTGCGTTTTACATGCATTTGAATAGGCCTCATTGATGTTAGGCCCGATCTAAAGCTCTCTCTTAAAGGTTATATTATTACGGATTCCTTGCCGCTGACGCATCGCAACGGATGTTTCCAGGGACCTTTTACGCCTCTTGGATTTAGTAGCTGCGGTGACAACGATACCTGCCTTCTTCATCGAGCGTTGCCATAGCTACAATCATGGCAGAGGCGAATGCGCGCCAAATATTTCATTATTGCGGTTCATGGGCTGCTTATGTTAGGATGCTGTAAGCAAAACCGTACGGAAATTGTAGTGCGGCGAAATTTTCTTAAGCAATACCGGCATGCGATTGTTGAATACAGGTATGCCGTTGCGTTGAATTCGTTTCGCTAACAGCGAAGCTTTTGTCGCAGCCAAACGCTTACACTCCCTTCCTGAACCGCATTGGTGTTGTGCATCGAGAGGATGCCAGCAGCGTGACTCCATGAATCTGGGTGCAGACAAAAACAAATGGTTATCCTGCTACAAACTAGTGCCGGGAAAAACTAGCGCGAACTACTATGTCGAAAATAGCCAAAACAAGCGTAGATTTGTTTTCGAAAATATTTTATTAAAAAAGGAAACATCAGACGCACACAAAAGCTTTTGTATATGTGTGCATATGCGAACAACTCATGAATCACAGTGAGCGAAGCTGTATGATAGATCCCTGACACTTTTTTTTCGAAGTCCTTTGTGCCTGGCTGGCCCGTAGCCGATATCTACCCAAGGCTGCGCGAAAGTATTTCACTCTATTCATTGGAATTATTTCAAAATAGGCGAGTGTTTCCGAACGCCCCCTAGATCCTAGCTCACTGCTACTATAGCGCCCGCTTTATCAGAGGCATGTTCATATGTAACACGCAGGCTACACGGCACCGGCTCTGCTCTGTACAAAGCGCGTGTGCCACTGCGCGCAATGCCCGCCTGTAGAACCACAATGTTCAATACACGGAAACGCGTTGCCGCTGCCACCACTGCCACTCAATAACCACCGGGAAACTCTTATACACACCTTAGCTCTAAAATATTTCTACTACTAACGATATTAATCCAATGTTAGTATACAAAAGGAGCAACATGCGATTGATGCCGTTCGAAACAGTTATGTCACGCGGTGCGGTCAAGTGTAATTGACGACCAAGCTTGATTTTGCTTGGCTACGGCCGACGCCTGCCACTCGGCCACGTCCATGGCCACGTTGCAGGCGCTGTAGAGGACCACCAAGATGGGAACCATGGGGAGAGGAAAACCTGGAAGAGACAAAAAGGGAACCTTGTTCCAACAATGAGATTTTAGGTAGTTTTTAAACGAAGTAAACGAAAAGAACAAGAGACCAAGTCTTGCGCAGCGGCGCATGAATTTCAACAGCGGCTCGGCTACAGAACATACTCAGTTGCTTTAGCCTTACGCCCGGTGTCTCTGGTGGACTTAAGTATCTTAAAATCCGATGAAAGTTCTGATACGAACCGCCACAATACTGCGATCCAGAGGCCTCGACTTTCTTATCAACAGAAAGTACGCCAAGCATGTGGGACCATCAGCCATAACGCCAAGCCTTTCAGGAGCCAGATGCGGCACGTATAGTACAGAAACTACTTTGCTGCACTAGATGCAGATGTCCCACAAAAAAATAAACATAAAAAGAGGGTTATACAAGACACAGGTTCCTCAGCAAAAAAAAGGTCAATAAAGAAACAGAAAGTGCTTTTCATAAATATACAAACTGCAGAACAGCCGTTGCTGAAAGTGGGGAGGGGGGGGGGGTGCTGGGGTTACTGGACTGGTGGAACATTTCCCCGTGCTAGTGGTGCGGTTTGACCATGGCGGGAAAGTTTATACGGCTGCAGATGTGAAAGCCGATGGCACTGTCCACCATCGTGGCCTGCGTAGATGCATCGAGTCAGGCGTATCACCAGGACGCTGGTGAGATGGTGCACAGTGGCGTAGCAAAGGGGGGGGGTGGCCTTGGGCCCCAGGTGCACAGGGCCAGTAGGGGGGGTCATATACGTCTGAAGACACCCGAAAATTGTCGATATCCTCGCCTTCCTCGACTACACCCGGGGGGGGGGGGGTGACGGAAGAACTAAGGGCCCCGGGTGCCAGACGACCTAGCTACGCCACTGATGGTGTAAGCGGCGTTGTTGATGAATCATCGTAGGAAACGCCCACAATCACACGCTTAGTACTTCCCAAGAGCGTGCCAGTCGCTTATACAGCTTCGCTGTCTTTGTTGTACCAGGGCCACAGAGTGGCATGAATCAGCGAATCGTTTTATTTTATTGTACAGAAGGCCTGAATCGCTCGCATGCTTGTAAACTTGTAACTTCTGTGCTTGCCTCTCGCTGCCCTCCTTGGGCGCTGTTTCCCAGGCGACCTTCTCCCTTCCTTTATCTTTATGTCCCTCTCACTTTCTCCTAGGGCCTCACTTTCACTATCTCTCTTATTTTCCTTTTACCTCTCTGTTTTCTTTTCTTCGAAATTTTGCGCTAAAGCGCGCCATGTTAGGTAAACACCAACTCGCCCAAGAAGAAGCCATCTTCCCCTAGGGCGAATCGGGCCATCTTCCTCTCAGCAATCACTCTCGCTCTTCCTTGATACCAAGTGACTCCAGAATCGACCAGATTAGATTCAGAATCACAGCGACCATCCGAAGATTCGGTTAGCACACCGTTTTGGAAGCAAAAGCGCTAAAGCATCGCTTTCAATGCTTCGCTTTCGGACGAAAATGCCAGTTTCAATGCTAAGCATTCTTCTTCGAGTCCAGCCGCTTTTGGCGGGTGAGCCTATCTCGCCATTTTCATTGTTCGGTCCCGGTGACGGTGCAGCCTAAAGCTGTGCTGCATGGGGGACTGGGTATCTGCATTGGGTATGTGCATTAGGTGTCTGCACTAGGGTCACTGGGTATGTGCCAACAGATAGCTCTCCTTGGTGCTTCTGCGTACTAGAGCCACTGGGGCGACGGGGTACCTGCCACGGGGCATGTGCAGGGGGTAAGCGCCCCTGTGGCTTCTGTGTTTGTGCCGCTAGGACGACGGTCCACGTGTCAGTGGGTACGTACAGTGGGCATCAGTCCACGGGGCCTCTGAGTTTGTGCAAATGGGGCGACTGGGTACGAGGCACTGGGTATGTGCAGTGGGTATGCGCCCCTGGCGGATACGCGTTCGTGCCGCTGGGGTGACTGGGTACATACTATTGGGTAGGGGCAATAGATATGTGCCTCTAAGGCGTCTGGGTTGTGCCACTGAGGCGACTTGCGAGGTGCCGCTGGGTATATGCCGTGGACCTGTGTCCCTGTAGTTACCGAGTTTGTGCAAATGGGGCAACTGGTTACGAGGCATTGGGTATGTGCCCCTGCCGAATTCGCGTTCGTGTCACTGGGGTGACTGGGTATATACCATTGGGTATGGGCAATAAATATGTGCCTCTAAGGCGTCTGGGTTGTGCCATAGTAGTACTCACAAATGTGTCAACATTGAGCAGCAGCAGATGTCCTCGTGACAAAACCCGAAGATCTGGTCGGTATCGTGTTAGCGAACGTGGCAGTCATATTATTGCTAATGCGAAAATTTTCCTCCCCATTAAGACGCATCTCAAGAACACACATTTACCTTGTCAGTAGCAAACACAAGTACCAAACACAAGTTTGGACCATATATTTGCCTTTAACCAGCTGGTCAACAATATTTTCGACTCGCTGTATCCCGCTTCGTTTTCAGAGAAACCCTTTCATAATTCGTTTGCGATGTATTTGTAGAATAACAAGAAGAAATAAACAAATAATAACATTTTAGGTCAGGTCTTTCTTATCTTGCCATTTAAAGGGTTAAGTGACTACTTGCATATCAGTATTTGACAGGGGATAGGCAATAATCGCTGACCGACATTTTCTGAGAGGTGTTCGAAAAACACTGTGGTTAGCAGATATAAAATACTTCGTTGCTCACGGGAACACGCGACAACCCTTCGCAACGAACCCATAATTCACTGACTCTTTCGATGCCGCGTTAATCTATCATAGCTACGCTGGGAATCGCAGCGCGGATAAGATATCCACGGCGACGTTAGCGTCATTTTTTTTGAATGCCGCTCCTCTAATTCCACCATGACCGACGAGACTAATGTGGCAGCTTTGTTCATTCTGCTTGCTTTGACCATGGGTAGTGCCCATACCGCGTGAACATTTTAAAGTTTTACGAAATTATTGAAGACTACGTGGGGCAGATAGCATAATTCTACTCCATGGGCAGAACAGTTAAACATGCGCACATTACTTGGACGAGAAATCCAAGCACACAATAAACTACTAATTGAAGAAAATGCACTAATTATCTTCTTCATCAATTACTCCTCGGCACATATTGCAGTTTACGATATCTAGCCAATTAGATTACAAGGCATCTACCATCTGCTGTCTGGGGGAGGTGATTTTTTAAAATTATTTGGAACTCAGGAATGATCACCTGGTACAGATATTGCCCATTTGTATCGCGTTGGCGCAACTTTTCCACTAAGGGAAACTTAACGTCCCCTGAATTTTTTTCATGCGCTGACAGATCTACTCTATTACGCTTATGTACCATGTGTTACTCATCGTCATAAAGTTTCTCACACTATTACCTAGAGGGAAATCTGGCGCTGCTGCGCTGTGGTATGCATGGGAATGCCGGTATATTGTGGATTCGGATTGGCATCGTTCTAGGAGAGCAAGCACACAGTGAAGACGTCTCTGGCTAGCGCTCTTCCGTCTGTCACAATGATTCATTTACTGCTGAAAGAGCATGCAAAAAGCTGTTTCGGCTTTGTTATTACACAAAAACGATGTTTTCTTTAATCATGACAACTTGTCATTGGTTGTGGAATTATACGGAACGCAAAAAGTATTAACGGGCAGCTAAAGTTGGAGGACAGACGACAAGGTTCGCGCTCGCTTTGGAACAGTTTGTCATCTATTATTGCTTTTCTTTGCTTGATCAGGGACAGCAGTTGAGTAAACCTAATTGAAAGATGTAAAATGGGTGAATAAGAACCTTTTTATGAAAATTTCAGTTTAAGTACGCATTATCTGCGCAGCCATATCCAGGTTTTGGACGAAGTCTTTCCCAGCACTAGCCAACACAGGCCTCGCACACCGATATACTGTCATTCCCATAAC
Organism: Dermacentor andersoni; assembly: GCF_023375885.2. Taxonomy (NCBI): domain Eukaryota; kingdom Metazoa; phylum Arthropoda; class Arachnida; order Ixodida; family Ixodidae; genus Dermacentor; species Dermacentor andersoni. Next base: position 73,275,035 of record NC_092820.1, on the reverse strand, counting down.
GGCACAGCGCCCGTTAGACAACTCCCATAGGCGGTGGCGCCAGACTTCCATCTAATTAATATTGTGCGAAACGCTATGCTCCTCGGGTATCTCTACCATTAGCCCAGTATTCCTGAGGTATCTTTCAAATCACATCGTTTCTTGGATTTCTGTGCTTGTCTTGACTGCTTTGGGCCTGATACGAATTGTAATTTTCAAAATAATGTTCCCTCTTTTTTCTCGCTTTTATTCAGCAACGACAAATATAGTGTACGTTGACACGGATTTCTCTGTAGCACTTAGTCCTCAAGTACGTAGCCCTGAGTAGTCTAGAAGGGTGGCTACAGTTATTGTCGTTCAAACAGCAAGCATGGCCGAAATCGATATCGTGGCGTGGTTTGGCCCTGTCTGAACTTGACACGCCCATTCGTTACATTGTGGTGAACCTTGTGGTGAAGCATCTGTTAGGGAAAATCTTCCGTCTTGGACACCGTATTTATAAGCCAGAAGTTTACAATTGCGGATGAAGTCTGGCACGTCCTCTCGTTCCTCGATATGTTTGACGTCCCCAAAGCAATACTGGCGACATCAGCTACACAGAAGAGAAGGATGTAGATTAATTTTAATTATCATGCGTTCTTTTAACATGAATCTAAATTCAAGCAGACGTGCGTCTTTTGCATTTTTGTCGCCATCGCAGTGCAGCCGCTGCAGCAGCCAATCCAATCCGCGACCTCGTGCTTAGTAGTGGAACTCCAGAGACACTGCGTGAACCACAATGGCGCCTGGTGGCAAGAACGATGCTCAGCAGGCGATGAAGGACAGCTCGACACATTTGTAACAGGCGTACCACAGTTTAATAATCCTGAAAGCTGGCAACAAAATAAGGCATTAGAAAAAGCAAGAGCCGTTCGGACTCCCATACGGAAGCCGTGTTAACAATCCACGAGATTGTGAACTACGTTCGCGTATTGGAGCCGGAACGTCTCCTCTTTATTTTGTACGCTTATTTTTGTGGTCGGTGCCCGTTATTACTCATCAGTCAACGATCATCCCCTGACCGCACGAGTTTTCGTCAAACCTCTGATTTCAAGGAGCTTACCGGTTAGGACTCTTCCCAAGATGACGAGGCATACGTCCAGCTCTGCCAAGTGGAAGAGGCAGGCACAAATGGTGAGCAGGAAGTGCGGGGATCCCAGCAAGGCCCTGGCCACTCGCATCCGCTCAGCTGACGCCACGTAGCGGCTCTGAGACAGCAGTGAACGTAAATGCCGAATACATGCGCTTGAGGTTCCTTTCTTATAGAACCCTACATTTACTGATTTTGCTTCAAATGGACGAATTGACGCTGACAGTCTTGTGGGTCTTTATAGACACCTGGCCAGTAGGTAGTCTCAAAATGCGCGTATAGATATTAAAGTGAAATTTTATCTAATTCTCCTTTACCACCAACGTGCACTACGAAGCTGACCTTAATTCTCCCCCTTTGCCAACTCCTCACCCTCCTTAAAAAATAAAAAGTCCATTAGCTTTCAAATTTTTGTGCCCCACTTCTAAAGTAATTTCAGCGTAGCAAGAAAGCGCCCCAAGATTGTCGTGTCCTGCAAAAGAACACGTTGCATGCCCTGCGCAAAATAAAATCTGCGGCAATAATACCATTCGTCGAAGATGTTGGGTTGAAAATGATCCGCGGGGGCAGCCGGTGCGGTATTATTAAGGCTGTGGAGCAAACGGGTAATTCTTGCGACTTCACGAAACTTCATGCACATTCCATATTTTCAGAGAATTCATTTCCACTTTAAAGCTAAACTTTCTTTCGGTGGTAAGTGCTACAAGAATCGCACGTCGTTCGCACAGTGGTTGGACGATATATGCAATCACATTTTCTTCATATGGACTCTTTAAAGAGAAGCGTTGTATGAAAGCCCGGACTGGTAGTCTTTCAAAAGTACGCATATGCTACCATTTCACTTCTTTCCTAAGAAATGGTTACATTCTTGTCGAACAAAACGAGGTTCACAATTTCCTTTATTACTGTAGCGGCACCGACTACATTCGTATGGCGTCAAAAATTTATAGCCTAATTGCTTCAATGTAGGTCTTGTCCGGGAAAATATCAGTAGTAAACACGCGCTTCTCATTACTTTCGAATAAAAGCTACTAATTTTTCTCTACAAACAATCAAGTAGGCACTGTTAAAACGCCGCAAAAATTAGTAATTAGCGCCCAGCACGAACAAAACAGCGTAGTGCTGAGATCTGTGCAGACAACGCGACAAATTAGCGAAGCTGCTAAGAGATTACGGTGGGGCACACGTACAGTCGGAGTTAGAAGCTCACGGACTGGGGTATCTAAGAAAACGCCGAATTTTCGAGAAAGTTGTAACTGTAGCAAGTGAAAACATATTCACCATGTTGTTCTATTATAGTCCAGTACAACCTACAAATGCGAATACCAGAATGCCTGCAGAGGCTGGGAATATGTAAAGCTTTTTTTGGATCCTTCGTTCTAGAAACTTTCGACACCAAGTGTAAGATAATGCACTATATGTTGATCTCTCGCAAAAAAAGCATAATAAATATCAGTTAGGTTATTTGAACCATGTGCACCAATCGACGCATTGCAGTATCGTCTATTATTTTTTTTTTCGACTTGATTCTTATATTTATTCGTGGCGTGATTTCCGCTTTTGTTTTATGCCTCTTAGGAACTATCATGTCTCTGTTAACTGAAGGGTCCGTGAAGCCCTTGCGCGAGCTGCGATTCTTCCTTGTACATACATACACCGTTCTGAAACAAACACTTGTAGAATTTTCTGAGATTCGTCTGTATTGTTTCCGCCGTCCCTTCATTGTCGTGCGTTGTACGCGTAGCTAACGCGGAATACCAACACAGCCAAACCTACGCCATTCGCGAAGCCCAGCACGACCTCTCGCATTGCGTTGTCACAACGACGCGTGTATAGGCGCCATACCTCGAAGTTTTTGATGGGCGTCCACTTCCTCGCCTCTATGGTGATCACCTCGAGCGCTATGCCGAGCACGCTGAGCGCGCACCAGACACCGTCACTCGTGAACATGCTGTGCCAGACCCAGGTGAAGGTGAAGGCCACCGCCGTGCCCAGCAGCAACCGGAGAACACTGCGACGGCCACCTACGATCGGCTCGTAGATGTAGCTGCAGGCACAGGTGACACAGTTATAGCAACGAGCAGGATAAGACATTATGCGGCATCTAGCACTGCGAAGTCAGGTGAGATATCTGAGCTAGACTACACCGCGTGCACCGTATACACCGTTGTACGCAGCAGCAGGGGTGACCTACGACATTCCTCCTCCTGTGAGAGACAGTTACGGCACTGCACTTATCTCTTCCATTTCTCTTTAAAAATCACTTCACACACACATTCCATCATCTTCCACCATCTACGGCATTCCATTCCGAAATCGCACCATGTGGTCCCAGCTTCAGTCTACTACATCTTACACTATTCTTTTCAAGCGAAGCCTCTATTGGCTCCCAAGTGGTCCTGCGAAAAAAAAAACAAGCCAGTTGCTCCTAGAGCAGAGCACCTGCGGGAACGGGTGGTTTGATGAGTTGACAGCAGCGCCGGCGGCCGAGCGTGAGTCATTAGCAAGGATTCCAGACGCATAGGCGTGCGCTTACACCACGCGCGCAACCAATCACAGCCGTTTCGCTTCGACAGGAGAGGGAAAGGGCAGGAAACGGCGTCGCGCGTGCTACGCCGCAATCGTTGCCATTCAATTCAGTATCGAAAAACGGATGGGACAGCCACACGTTGTGCGTTCCCCTGAGGAACGGGCAGCCTTCGACGAGTGGCGGCGAGAACTCGCCCGTGAAAGGGCTCGCCGTCGGTACGGCCGCCCGAGCTCAGGCAATCCGACAGCAACGAGAAGATGCCGAGCTGACATAGCGGAAGGCCGAAGTGATCCCGTACTGTTGCCTGTGGGTTACATAACCGTGACGAAGGTCAGTTGCATGCCGGACAAGCTTCGCTTACCCGCATTTTCCGGTAGGGGAAGGGTTGGCTATTTTTTAAAGGTTAAGCTTTCTTTGTCTCTTTCCTCAACTTTCCGCTGTTGCTGATGCTGTGGTCTTGCACGCCGCTAACGCCGGCTACGTGGAGACGTAGTTGAAGCGCACGGCACTAACGCCAGCCGCGTCGCGACGTGGTTGAGACGTGGCCATGTCACAAAAACATAACACGCTTGCGCTGTCAGTGTTTTAGTTCACGATATTTCTTTCTGAGCTGTCATTTTAGAAATTACGAGGAATAACTTTGTCAAGAATGTATGGCAAGGTATGCGCCACGTGGAGGGCCTGCGTGGCAGTGGTTCAGGATGATAAATCGCCAAGCAATGCCCGCGGCGTCGACACTGGATTTTCGGTGACACGGGGCCCTTAACACTATCGCGTTAGTACGTTACAGGAGTGTGGCACAAAGGAACGGCGATCCGAGAAGCTCGTCTCAACATTTACGCTGCGCCGCAATTGCACAATGCCGTGTGGACGCCGTAACTAGGCGTGACTCCCCACAAAGGCAGTGCAGGAGCTGTCGCGCTTGTCTCCGTGCTCACCCGCAAGGTCAACTAGGTGGGGTGAATGTTAGTGAGGGAATAGAGAGAGAGAGGAGGCAGGTTTGTGAGCTACAACCCAGAATGGCGCTGTAGCGTGCGTTTAGTGCCGAGGAGACGAATGCTCGCATAAAGCGTCGAGCGGAGCAAGAATAACACGACAAGCGGAGCAGGCAAGGTAACATTTAACATCCCGTCCCGACTGTAGTAAGCCGTCGATATATCACCACAAAATACCGTCAATGAACGCAAACAGCAGACAAATCTTCGCTTACATCGAGTCCCATAGTGCGTGGGTTTTGCATATTTTTTTGGTTCGCCTTTTCTATGTCCAATTTGAGGCCTCTTTCAAATATGAATGTTTTAGTTGTCACGAAGCTTAGCTGCGCCCCAAATAGAACCTGAAACGGTACATCGAGAGGTCGCAGAAGATATGCCTGGTTGAATTGTTTAGCCCAAAAGTGAGAGTAATTAATTGAGACACATTTCTAATAACGTTTGTGTGGCTACGCCAGGCTGTGCGTTTAAACTACAATGGGAGAAGCGTTTTGAGTGCTCCATTGCATACCTTCGAATCCACTTGTGCATGCCGCGGTCGAAATACCTGAAAAGAGGAATGCATAAAAACAATTGTGGAACCATTTTAATGTGAGATAATGAACAGCAAGGGTACCTCCTCTCTGATATTCGCCCACAGAAAGAGCAAAGAGCCAACGCCGTTTAGAGACGGATACATCAAAAATTGATTCTATGACCTAGCAGCTCAGTGGCCTAGCCACACCACGCGTGAGTTAGCTTACGAAGAATGGGCCACCTCAGGATTGAAGCTGTTTGTTGTTAGCTCAGAAAGAAAGATCCCATAAGGAGCAGGCAGGGAGGTTAGCCAGGCTGAGCCCGGTAGGTTAGCCTGCACTGGGAAAGGCGCAAAGGGCACTGAAAGAGGAAAATTAAGAAAGAAGTTCACATTTTGCAGTGTTACACAAACAAGTGTTCATTGCTGAGTCACTCACAGGCGGTCATACAGCGTAGTGCGTTTCAAGAAACGCACCAGCGCCTTTGTGGCCTTGTACATTGCAGACGCATGACGCCACGGGTCCAAGACCTTCTCCTCTGTGAAAGGCCTAGACGTTTAAGTGCCCCAAAACTGTGTGAAGGTCACTACTCTCATCCTCGTATGCGGGGCTGTCACATAGGAGATGTTTGGTCGTTTCTTCGACGCCACATGTGCTGCAATTGGAACTGTTCGCCATTCCGATTCGGAATGCGCCGGCGTTTGTGAAAGAAACTCCTACTCGCAGCCGGCACTGTAACGTTTCTTCCCGTTACATATAACCTGGTAAAAGTTTTAATCTCATGTGCGGGTCCATGACATATAGGCGGCGGTTGGTTAACTCCCGTGTGTTCAATTTCCCTAGAGTAATAATGTGGGCAAGACTGCTGAGGTGCCGCGCTGCATCCGTTCTCGACAATGGCATCGAGATGCTTTAACATTCACCATGTGCCACAGGGGCAACTTTTTTGGCACTGTCATTTCCAGTACTGTTGCAGTGTCCAGGTAGCCACTGAAATAAAATGCTGTGGCCTCTGTGCACCGCTTGATGGTAGCGTAATAGTGTGTCTGCTACCACTTGTTCATGTGGGCTGTGGGGCAGAGTTGATAAGAGTGATTGAAGGGCTGCCTTTGAGTCCCAGAATGTAGCCCAGTGATTTGGTGACTGTTGCTGCACATATAGCAAAGCGCTACGGAAGGCAGAAAATTCCAACTCTGTCGATGTTGTGACGTGGCTGATTTTGATCGTCTTGCAGAGTGACATCTACGGAATGACTACCGCATCAATAGAGCTGGTTAGAGGCGAAAATCCATCTGTATAAATGTGAACTCGATTAGAGTATGAATCATGCAGCAGATGTAAAGTGACTTGATTCAGCGCACAAGTAGGTAAGTCCGACATCTTTGCGACTCCTGGAATAGAAAGCCACACTTATGACTGCCGGAGACAGCACAAAGGACAAGGTGATCTTGCTGCAGGCGTAAAATCGGATGGAAGAGAGGATCGGTACGAGGCTACAATACGCGAAAAAGTTGCCTCTCGTCTACCTTGCGAGGGAAAACCAAGGTGTTGACAGGGGAGTCGGGTAAGGTGATGAAGATGACTTCTAAGGGCGTCTGTGGCGATGCACGTACTCATGGCATGTTCTCTAGTGATGGTAAATATTGTGGCTGTCGAAGCGCGTCGCGATAGATCCAGACAGGTTCTAAGCATTTGAGCTTGCATGCTCTCAAGCAGTCTGAGATTTGTCCTCCGAGTGCTTGAGAACACGGGAGTACTCTAATGAAAGAAACCCATAAAGAGTGCTTTCCACAGTTGGAGCGTGCACTGTAAAAGTGTTTACACCCTCAAAGGTGTTTTCGTATCGCACTGGTAACACCCTTACCTTTAGGGCCTTACAAAAATTTATACACGACAACGAAGCTCTAACCAGACGTGTGACAACAAAAGACACAGCTGAAAACTATTTAGTCCTTCTGAGAGCCTTGGGCGCACCGAAATATCCAACAGAAAGGAGAGTTTCATCTCTCCCTGTGAAATTCTCTTGTCGGATATTTCAGAGTGCCCAAGGATGTCAGAATGATTGAATAGTTTTCAAATACGTCTTTTCTCTTCGCAGGTATACGTAGAGCTTCGTTGTCGGCCTCTAAATTTTTGTAAGGCGCTAACGGTATTTCCAATGTGGCAAGAAGGCACCCTTAAGCTTGTAAAAATTTTTACAGTGTAGAGCGCAACGACAGTCCCCATGCTTTTCTAGCGATGGCGTTGAAATGGTGACTGATTGATAGGAGTGTCTTCCTTCGGTAGGATACATGGGGGCTCCTGGAGAGGTTGTGGTCGACAATTGTCCTTAAATCAATGGGTTCTTTTGTACAAGATTGGCAGGCTCTTAATTGACACCGGGTATCTAGTCATCTATTTTCGTGTACATGGGACTAATGCGCATTTTCCTCTTGAAACTCCGAGTCCTTGTTTCTGAAGATAAGCAGGCGTCATCGTTGGAGCATTTCGTAACCTTGCGCGAACCTACTGGCGAGTTACTCCTGAAGCCCAGATGCAGATGTAATGCGCGTAAATGGGAAGACTGACCGACTGTGGCAGGGGTTCCGCCAGCCCAATCAGAGTCAAGTTGAAAAAAACCTGGCTCAAAACACCACCTTGTGGAAATCCACGACTGGTGTAGTGGTCGGTAGTTTCACCATCCTCGGTGAATATGAAGAAGCTCATTTTGTGTCAGGTAGCTCTGAATCTACCGAAAAGTGCGGCCTCCGATTGCGGCACCCACGAGCGCGTCAAGAATGGCTTCGTGAGAAACATAATCATAAGCGCCCCTCACATCTAAAGATAGCGCTACAGTGAGGCGTTTGGATGATTTCTGTTGAATCGAAGACACAAAATCAATGACGTTGTCGACTGACGAAGGGCCTCGTCGAGAACTTGTCATCGCGACGGGATAAACATTTTAATGTTCAAGAAACAAGTCGAGGTGTGTGAGGATCACCCTTTCCATCAACTCGCCAACACAGCTGGCGTGCGGTCGATATGACGTCAGTTCAAGGGGGCACTTTCCTTGCTTTAATATTGGGGCAAGATGGCTATGCTTCCACTCAGAGGGAACAACTCCGTCACTCCACGAGACGTCCGGTTGAATAGAAACACCTGCAAATGGCTAGAGCAGCTTCAAGTTCTTCTATGGAAAAAGGTTCGTCCATTGCCGAAATTTCCATGAAGTGAATTTCGTACAATTCGAGACCTTTTACTAGCACTTAGTCACCTGCAATTGCCTCATAAGAGTCTTCTTCAACATCAACTTCTCAACAGCCTTGGTGGAGAGTCAGTGCTTTAAAGGGGTGGCGTGGCTACAATGACGGCAATGTAAGTAGGAATACGGTCACTTCCACGTGTTTCTAAGACAGTAAACCAGTGGAAGCTCGAAGTAAGGCACCGCGACACCAAACTCAGGTCTAGGCCCTTTCAAGAATGTTGGGATGCCGTCATTCAATAGGCAGAGGTCATGTTCCAAAGTAAAAGATCCAAGATTTCTGCCCCAAATTGGGTTATGAGCGTTAAAATGTGCCGGTGAACTGCAAGTTTCGAGTGCGCATAGTTGAATTGCAGAAATTCAGATGTTCATGTGGAGCATATGGGTCCAGCTTCTGTTGCTCTGCCTTTGTCATTCTTCTTGTCTGTTTTATTCACTAGGCCAAACGGCAGGTGAAAGTGTGTGGTCGCTTCTGGTTCACACAGATCTCCCGAAAGGGGCGGTGAGTTTGCACCCGCTATTAGCCGAAACGTCTGAGTAGGTATATAATCTCTACTGGATTTGCTATTTGTAAATAGCAGGGGCTTTCAGCTTTTCACGATCAACGAGAAAATAGACGTCATTATGCACATACAGTTTCGTAACAACAGTTGAATAACACGCTGGCGACTGCGATAGTGACGGAATGCCGAAAAATTACAATTCCCTCACCCCCGAATGTTTAGGATGAACACAGTTTCCAATTGGAGTGAGTCGCATGTATTCCGCTATTCTTTTTTTGTTTTTATTTATTGGGTAATGCAAATACGTGGATTCGGCCTCAAATAAAGCTTGCCACCAAATTACAAGGTACAGTTTTATTTTTCCAACGTTGTGCCTGTAGTGCATCACTATTTCTGCGATGCTTGACTCAGCATTGAGATTAGTTGCGACGAGCAAAGTGGGGACACGCATCGATGGACTTGGAAAACAACGAAGGGAATACTGCTCGAAGCAATGCACGTGCACAAAGCCACGAAGTCTACACTAGGCTGCTGTCGTCATTCTGCTGTCGTCATGCCGCTGTTGCCGTTCACGTTGTCGTGATTCCGATGTCGTCATGTCACCTTGGTCGCACTGCCGTCGCTGTTTGGCCGTCATCAGTTCCATCGTCAGCACTCTTTTCGTATTTGTCGTCATGCCGTCATGCTGTCTATTTTAATTACTTACATCATACTGCAGACCTTGTGGCCCAAGGAGGAGGGGCCATGTACACTGGTAAATATGCACACAACAAGCTACAACGCCAATTCTGTGATGCTGTATCAAAACATGTCGATGATAATTTTGGGCCGCCGTCCTCAAACACCGCTATCGACATCAACAGTATAATTCGAAAGTATTGCAGGTTGAAATAGAGGCTATTCGTTTCCTTTGACAATCATGTTTCACGGTTTCTGCAACAACTTTTTCTTTTAGCAGATGCGCTACTTTTTAGGTAGAGCATGTTAGTCCAGAGCATCATGGTGCAAGTACGAATAAACTGGCAACCCGGCTTGTAAACAGAGGCTTCAGTCGTTGTTTGTTAACGATGCTTCATCTTCCTTTGCTGGCGCAAATTTCGAAGCAATTCTATTTTTTCCGAACGTAGGAGGCAAAAATACTTAGCGCACATGCGTTATCGCTGCGAATCATGGTATTTGAATTGCAACAGCTTGTTTTATGGCGTCACTTTAAAAAATCGCGAAGCCTTCGGAATCAATGAGGACGAAATCAAATACATGTACTAACCATTATCTCCATAGTGGCTGAATCACCATGCTTTCAGCTCACGTAGCCAATAGCGCCAGAGTTCTCTGCTGTAGAAAAGTCTATGGTGACGCGCAGGCGAGCTGCGCCAAGTATTAGTGGGTTTACAGCACAGTAAATTAAATCTTGCACATGCTTCACAATATGCATCTGTGTGTGCCGAGGCCTTACCCATGGGGAACTTGAGCTGGTGGCATGCGCTACAATCGCTGGCCGCTAAATATGGTGCTTAGGAATGAACCATAATGACTGGATGTGCCATAAAAAATGACCAGGGCCAAAAGTGAGTAAAAGACGAGTCGCGTCTATCATATTACATACATAGATTACATGAAATACGTGAAAGTAAAGGGAGGCCACATGCTCTCCTGCGTATATCCCACTGAAAAGTAGTGTAAGAAAAGCCCCCCCCCCCCCCCCATCCCCATTCTCAAGTTTTCTCCTTTTAAGGAATCGCATTGCCTAGAGAGCCTTGGTTATTTACGTCATTTCTTCAAAGAACCAACCGGCAGAAATTCCACTCACCTCCAGAAGTGCGAGCACCTGTGCATTATGGCTATGCACGGAGAATGTGGCGGGATTTCGATGCCTTCCGCGTTGGCCACCGCGCCGGCAAAGCCGTAGGTGAACCGGTAGCGCATGTAGAACATAAATAGCAGGGATGCGACGTAGCCGATCAAAGTGAACTGGTCCAGTCTCTCGGCCATCCAGGGCCATTCAGCCATCGCGGAACTGCAAGCCCAGAGAACACACACACACAAAAAGATACGATTGCAGGTAAAGTTTCCCGATAGAGGGAGAGAGAGAGAGTGAGAGGCGATCACGTAAATGGAAGCAGCAGTGGGCGGTAGACTGGTTTTCAATCATGGCGATTGTTTCACCGCATGAAATTACTAAGGAAAACATAATGGCGAGAAGTACTACTTGATCATAGACCCTTCATAGACGTGTCCAGCACCGAAGATCCAATTCTAAGTTGCAAAGCAAGGTCATAAATGCAGAAAACGCCTTGTAAGAAAACAAAAAAAGATATCGAAATCCAAAGAATATGTTGATGTCTATGAGAAGCGAAGCTTTCCTAAAGCGGTTATTTAAATCCAATATATAAAGCTAAATGCTATGCCTGCCATTGTCCTTCCTGTCATTCTGTGCAACGTGTGCACTAATCCAGTGTTTATGTTTATGAACCTCCCAGGTCACCTCTTTAATTTCCGGCAATGTTTGGCGATATGCAACACACCGTTCACAAGCTATGCCGAAATTCAAAGAGCAGTTCATGCGAATGCACGCCGTGAGAACGTCGACCAAGTGATGCCATGAAGGCCAAGGCAAGGAAAAACGGCGGTGTAGAGGCCTAAGAATGTGTTTTTTTTAATGTACGTAGATGTATTCACAACTAGAGAATGATACACGACATATGCTATGGAGAAACGATGTAAAGCGAAGAGGTGATGTACAAAAATATGTCACTGCACGTAGCACGACTGCCTCACCAAGACACTTAAGCACAAGGGCCCGGAAGCACGCGCCATACCAGTCGCTACTACCGCAGCATCAGCCTCTCGCGAGAGGATGTGCTGCGAATATCGTGGGCTTATAACGCGAAATAAATCGGCAGCTTGTTAAAAAATTTAAGACTGATTTATGATCCAAAATTGGTTCTGCTCTAAGAAACTATACCGGATGAAGGCTAATGTGGCATCAGTATGCTATAGGAAAGTGCTATTTTCGTTCATCTTCCGCTTCTCGACACTCCACTGAGACGTGGAGAACGGTCAGCTTGTCACCACACTTGCCACGCAAGGGAGGTTCACTACCGGCCAACAAGTACCGGTGTAAGGTTCTATTTTATAAGGCCAGCTTCATTCCCAAATCGGTGGCCTAATCGAAGCACCAGCCGCAGCCACGATCAGCAAGGTTGGGCGGTGTTCCAAAAGAAAGCTTAGCTTTGAACTTATTCGTGCATATCGTCCTCGCTCCTCAATCCTCAGTACCGTTCAGTGGCAGGATATGTCTGCACAAGCTAGGGTTTTCAAAGAAAACGTTGAACACCACACAACGCATGTTTTCTACAAGCCGAGGCGAAACCTCAGAAGTCTTGTGCATCTCAGCAATGGTCCGGGCACTTAGTGTGGTGACTAACGGACTGCGACGTTCCGCTGCGCATTACAGAAATCTTGGGCTTGATTCCGGATCAAACCGGCCGCGTTGAGATGGAGGCGGAGTGAAAAAGCGTTAGACCTTTTAGATTTGAGCGTACGCTCAGATCATCCTCTCCGAGTTAACCTGGAGCGCTGCACGGTGGAATCGCTCATAATCCACATTGTTTCTTTGGAACAATAAGTGCGCCTAATGATTCAATAAATAAGAATTTAATTAATAAGTTCTATTAATGCTCTTGCATCTTCAGTCACTGAGTTGGTTAGAAGCTGCTCATTCTTTTTTTTCTTCAGCCACAACGTACTTCGCCATGTGCCAGAGCATTGGAAAAGGCTGTGCAAAGTATCAAGTGCACGTTAAGATTGGTATGTGCTTAATGACAACAAAAACGACGCATTTTAACCTTTGGTAGAGTCGTCCGTGGCTACGATACTTCGCACTAGTGATGTTGCTGACAGTGAATTGCATCATGACAGAGTTAGAGGTTTCGCTTGCAGGAGAGCCACTCCTTCGTCCCTCAATAGCTTAGGACGCAAAGCGCACGAGAGAAACGGTTTGTTAAACGGCAAATTTACAAGCTCCTGAAGCTTTGTATGTGAAGCGGCTCCCGGGTACGCATCGGGCACGGATTATTTAGGCGAGATATGATTCATTTTCTATCATGCGACACGCAGAGTATCGGATGCTTGCGAAAGTGGTGGCGTAGGCCCGTGCGATTCGATCACTAAGGTCAACGGGATAGAAAATGTGAAGGCACTCATTCCAAACTACGACCATACTGCTTCAACTTTGGGCGGTCGTCATGGCCGATGCGCTTCCGGAAAACGACAAAACGACCAAAGCATTCGAATTCGCTGTAAGTAGTACACATACCTGTACCAGAAGTGAGTAGCTAGTTCCATGAGGAAGAAGTGGGCGCCGGAACGAAGTAACCTCCCGATGGCGCCAGCAGTCACCCGCACCGTGCATGGGGGTCTCGTCTTGTTCAGCTGCGTGGAGGAACACACTTACTTCTTAAGAACAGCCGGACAGCTTTGTGTTGAACAACGCGCGGGAAATAATTTGGTGAGATGTTTAGAAAAGCGCGGGCTGCGTGAAACTGTGACAATGTGCAGAATTGAACATTCGCGTGCTCTGCACGCAATGGGGTGGTATAATCAGATGATCAAGACAGACTTTTTAATGAGAAAGCATTACATGCTGCACTACGTGAAAATCCGGCATGGTAGTCGGCGGCGAGACCGAATGATGGTACCGAAAATGACCGACATCAAAGGGTAAAACCACAGAAAGAAATACTCGGACTGATGTCAAACTTCCTAGGGAAGTTCCTGTAACCGAAGTAAATAATTGCTTTCAAAAACAATATTAGGTAACTTTTGGTCTGGGTGGGAATCGAACCCGAGCCTCAGGGACACGAGGCGAGCGTGCTTTTCCGCCGCCACGGTGGCTCCGCGGTTTTGGATGTGGTGCCCAGTGCGTGCTTCTCTGTGCACGTCACGTCGCAGCCCTCTGGGTGACTAAACGTGCGGCCTGGAGAGTGTATCGTTGAGCACGTGACGGCGCAACATCAATGTCCAATTTAATCCCGCTGAGCTGTCCTTCGAGTTATGAACTCCTAGCGGGCCCGCGAGCGTGTTCAGACGCTCGGTGCGTTTCCATTTGACCTTACCATGGCCAAAATGACCATTACGATTACCAAAGATTTACAATAATTATTTGCATGGTTAAACGTTACCCTTACTGTGTTCTACAATCTGCGTATGCCCAGGTAGTCGCTTGTGTCGACGTGTGACTTAGCGGCACTTGAACCGTTTAAAGGATCGCGACTAAGAATCAGACCCGCTTTAGTTGTGCCACGCTTCAAATGTGTGCGCGCGTTGACGCTACTCTAGACCTCGCACTGAGTAGCAAATGCACAGTCCTCTTGTCTTGCATCTCAGCACGTCGACCCTTCCCTCGGTTCGGGCGACGTATAGCGACAACGCTTAGCAGCTGCTCAGTGATGCTTACGGGTTTTCGAATTGTAGGCAGGGTGTGCTCCCCTGTGATCTATCAGAAGCTGACTGACGGGGGACCTTACTAGGACATGGTTTATGAAGGAAGAGGGGAGGCAACCTTACACCGCTTGGCGTAAAACTCGCAACGCTAAGCTAGACACGCTATCTTTTGTATGCTAGGGTGGAGAAACATATGGCGTCATGACGAAGCACCTCCTCCTAACACCACCGGCGACGGTGCAGAGGCTAGCTACCATGGCAACTGACGACGACGCGAGAAATCCGGAGGGCAACTACAGAAAGTGTCGCACTAAGCGTTAATTGACATATAGTAAAAAATATTGAAAGGAACTCCCTTATTTTTGACGATCTAGAACCACGGTGACAAAAAAGACGTGTCTTGTGCATATATCACGATCACTGTATACATTAGATAGATGAAACACAACTACTCCGCTTGCACTAATTCCCCTGTTCCCTTAACAAGGCAGCCCGATGCGCTACCCATTCAACCATGGGCCGTTCAGAGACCCAGGTTGGAGGGAAATGGTTAGGGACACAGATATACAGGCAGATACACAGATAGATTCAAATAAAGATAGATACATAGGAAGTCGTCCCCCGATAAGTGCGTCAAGTATGTGAAGAATGCTAACCGCATTAAAAGCGCCGTAACGTAATGGTGAGCTTGTGCATTCGAGAGCTCATTACCCATGGTCCCGAAATCTTTAACTTCCGGGAGCTTTGCGGGATCTATGACAGTCTGAAGCTCCGAAACAAAGTGGCAATAGCTCTGACATACTTGAGCTACGAAGTCGTCGTAGTTCTGCGGTGGTCCCAGGTAGACTGTGGGTAGGTAGAGGAAGTACGCCAGCGACTGCCAGTAAGGCGGCCACCCGCTTTGGTTGTCATCGCTGCGCTTCTCGCGTTTGGCTCGAATGTAGTCCAGGCTAAAGCTGAGTCCGCGCATGAGGTTCCAGTGAAAGCCGACGAAGGCTGCCCTGTAAGGCATCAGGCCGTACCTGGGATACATGTACTGAAGAAGAAGAAAAGATGTACAGTTACCGAACACACAGATTGCCACAAAACCACAGAAGAAAAAAAAATGTAGCCAGACCTTTCAATTTGTTAGTGCTTAGAGTCCTGGCCCCTAAACAAGAGTTCACCTCATTTATCCCATTTGCAGCAACTGACCTACCTTCGAAATCAATGCCGTCCTGCGCAATGCCGTAGGATGGCAATGGATGCCGTCCTCCATACAACAGATTTGCCACCAGCAGAACTCTGGCGGCAAATCTGAGCAACTTGCCTGTTTACTCTTACTCTAGCTTAAAAGCTTTGCGGATGTAACGGTAGCTTCTTGCACCGATCATTTATAAAAGGACATATGTAAAATTATTCATGCAAGTTAAACTGTCGGGTTTAGCGCCACAAAACTGAACAGTGCGTCATCGGGGACACCGTAACGGAGGCCTCCTAATTTTGACCACTGTGAGCATAAAAATATAAGTACAGGGAATTTATGTACTAAGCCCCCAACTGAATGCGGCCGCCATTGCTGGGAATGGATCTCACCAAGTCATGCGCCGCAGCAGAAAGCCATAGCCGCTGAGCCACTGGCGTGAATGACGTGCATCGCGATGTTACCGTCACTTCCGCAAAGCTTCCTACTCGAGGGTGAATTTATCGCAGCATAAAAGGTTTCGTGAAAGCAGACCCAATGGTTCAACCACCAAAGCAACCGCATAGGTAATATGGGAATATTGCTTTTCTTTGTACCTTTTCGGGCATTCGTTGAGAAAGCAAAATTTGCTTTCGATTTTTTCTGCGTATGTTGTTCTTACTTGCAATGTTTCTGTGGTACTTATGTTGACGGTAATTCATTCTCTCATGTACATATTTGCGGGCGAATATTTCAGGGCTACTTGCAATACATTTGGTGTTCTATATTTATGGACCTGTGCACCATGACATTCACCATCGGTGCACTAAATGTAAAATTCTTCTAGTATGCTTAGCGAAATATTGTTATGTATGTATAGATTCGGAAGCGGTACAATGGCATCAGCTGGGTGCGACGTGACAATAACCATAGCCTTCGGATGAACTTGTGCACAGAAAAAGCTTCACGTTGAATCCAACGAGGAGACCGAAGGGACAAGGATGAAATTTTAGGCAAAATCAGCAGCGTTTCGTTATTTCAAATAGGGTATTCAAGGCATATGATGAGAGACGGATGTGAATATTTCCCAAAAGTTAAATTGTCGAGTGTAGTAGCAGTGCGTTATCAGCGATGCCATCGTGGGGGAGCTCTTAAATACTTTACCACGTCTACTTCTTTAAAGGGCACTGTTATGAGTGAAAAAAAAAATCAACTCAGTGCCTTTCCACTCTGTGAAGACAGATGACCAGTGAAGCTGTGTATACGGGTCCCTTAATGGCGAACGGCACCTCCGCCGTGAGTCGGCCCGGCCCACGCATGGGGTGTTTAACGCCTGCTTTATCTCCGCTGCGGGTCGGCCCGGCATCGCACTATCTGCGGGATCGGCCCATGTGTGGGAAGTTTTGTGTCTACACATGTACGCCACCATGGGGGAACTAGCCTTTAACAGCTTCACTGTAAAAACGAAGCCGACGACCACAAATTTCGCCATGGTTTCATTAGCCATTGGACCACGCGTGCGCGTGACCTAACCAAATGAGCGATAGCGCTCCTGTGTTACTCCGAGGATGGGTCGTGCCCCGATTGGGCCACGTACATGACGAACACGTGGCGAAATGCTTCGTGGCGAGACACGCGTTTCAGACTGCAGTTCGGAGCGTGGCTTTGCCTACTGTGAAACACCTTGCCGCCATTATTGCGGATCGCGGGCATGTCGTCTCATCCTTAAGCTGTTCAGCGGAGCCCTGATCATGGCCCGACCGATCGTGGCCGCATATCCGTAGAGCACTGCGGCTGGAGCACTAGCTGTCTGATGGGCAGGCCGATTGCGAAGCGGCCGTCCCCGGTCCATCAGATGCCATCTTTTTTGTCACCGTCCGAACTTCGAGGCATGTTCTACGTCGTGACGTCATCGCTCCTAATTTTGGCAATCTTTCCGTCGCCTCCTGTCCACAGTACCGTGAGCTTGTTTTGAACTGTTTTGCTTCTCGGAAACACGTCCACCTTGATTCATCTCGCCTAGTTTGGGCGTCATGTCGTGTGCTTTAACGTTGTGTGTGGTTGTAGTTTGGTTTTCGTAGTTTTCATAAACGCGGTTTGGTTTCCATCATGAGTTCGACTGATGTTGTTGAGTCCTTTCCTGATCGCGCTGCACGACAAGTATGTGTGACAAAAGTGCCGTAATTTCATTACGCGCGCGGAAATCTACGTATCCGGACGGCTCAGAAAGAAACCGAATGCATGATCATGGCGAAGTCCCTTTTTCTTTCAAGACGTGCTTCGCATTTCATGCACAGGAATGACATACAATCCACGATGACTTGTCCTACTTCATAATATAGCACGGAGTTGGGGCGAGGCCAAGGGCCTTTAAAAGCTAGTTCAGAATAACGCACACACGTACACTGTGCACTGTACTAAACAATAAACACATCTATTGATTATGAGCACGGCAACATTTACCAGGGTGGACTATATCAAATTTTATAAGGGATTGGTGATATTTAAGGTAAATAAATGAGCTGCGCACCGAGTTCGTATGTATTGAATACTTTTCTTTGGGCCTAAAGTTCACATCATTCTTAGTGGACGGTAGAGGCACAAATCATAACTGCGACGCGAGCTGTCATGGTACATCATGTATAAGTAGGGAGACTATATCCAAGTGTGTATAACTTGACGACGCATTTTGGGGGCTGAACTTTTGCATATTGGCCCTTTATAGTTGATTAACCTATCTGTGATGTACAGTGCGGTTCACTGTTAAAGGGAACACTCTGATGTGCGACTTTCACTCTGTTGGTGCTGCAGGTGCATGTACAAGCTGAAGCTATGTCAATGCACTGCACCAGTGTGTAGAAAGGTGCCCGCGCCGCCAATCAGAAGCCATATGCTGCTCAGCGCGGTGATTGTACACTTGCCAGAGGGCCAAATTCACATGGGATTGACATTCCTGTGTTCTCTTTAACAGTGGACCGTACTGCACACATTTAACAAGAGATAGCTAAAACATCCAAGCCTGCGAGACATTCACCTTTGTGTAAGGACAAAAAGTGGCGATTACATGAGATTAGAAAAATGTACGCATTTTATTGTCACCGTGCATAGAGTGTGTAACAGGTGGTGTTTCAATATGAGCGATAAGTATGCTGGGTGAAAATTCTTAACTTCTATGCAATTCTTAAAAATAGCATGTTGCACATAACATAATTCTAGTACTCGAGCTGAATTATTCAGAACAGCAGACATCACTTAGACGAGAAATCATAACACATTTGCAATTATTGATCAACATCCACTAATCGTCGTTCTAGTTAATTATTTTACGACACATATTCCAATTTACGAATTGTGGCCCGTGAGTTTGCAAGGCATATTCACTTGGAATAAATGTCCACAATGACACTAGTTTACAGATATGCGCCACTAAAGCTTGCCATGATAAAGCACTGTTGTTCCACTTACCATTTTTTAAACAGAACATTCTTTGGTGCATCGAAGCAGAAAAGAATCCCGGACACCCATGTATATGGTTCCCCACTTTCGTAAACAATATCTAAAAACTGGTGTCATCCTGGAAATTCATTTCAAGGGCTTACGTTTTCCAAGTTCACTGGCTACAATTCGTAAATTGGAATATTTCCTGTGAGGTAAATAATTAGGAAGTCAATTAGTGAATTTTTTCTAATTAGTTGAGTACGTTTTTCTGTTTTTCTTGCTAGTGATGTCCGCTTCTTCGATTAATCACGCTGAATGGCAAGAATTATTCTATCCACCTCAGGCGAGTTCTTAAAAATTACAAAAAAATTTAAGAATTATCACCTTGTAAGCTGAACTACGGGCTCGTTTGAGCTGAAACTTCGCATAGGAGTAACATTTCCCATTGGATTTAATTGGTTTCACGTCTCCCGGCATAATCTGAGCCCCCCCCAGCTAACCGTTTCATGCACAATAAATATGAAATGCGCTTCGTGCTTGGTAACGCTATTCAGAAGAAGTTCATTCTCGCTGCAACGCAACCGGGAAGACATCTTTCACCAACACGGAGAACGCCGTAGCGGCACACCGTAGTGGGGACTGATGTCGTCACGTTTTCGTTGCAGCGTAATCCACATTTCTTGATTGGCGCCACTGGAGGCGACGGACACTTTTGAAGCACTGTGATCGGAACGGCCAAGTAATGCGCAAAAAACAACGCTGTAATAGACCAATCACGCGGTGGAATCGCACGTTCGTGCGAAATTTCAGCTCAATTTAGGCAGCGGTATAGCCGGAAGAGTTATGCAAGCCTATCGCTATTATTTTTAGGAAAATTCGGTAGAACCGACTCGCGGGCTAGTTGCGTTGCGCGATACAAGAAAAAAAAAAAACGCCGCAGAAATGAGTGTCCTGTTAGCCCTAGAACAGGATCGTTTGTTGACTCACTTCGATTGGATCGACAGGAAGCACAAACTTCTGCATGTGAATCACAGCGGCGACCACGTAGCAAAGGGCAGGAAAGCGCAATGTGGCCGCGGCGTAAAACGCCGCGTGCTGTCCAAGGAACAGGATGGTCACTTCCCAGCCAAAGGCAAAGGTCACGAACAGGGCGGAGTAGGTAGCATAGAAGACGGGAACGAGCTGCGAGAAAGTTGGGGGATGAGCTAGTGAAAAAGGGGGTACAGGCAGTAGCGTCACGTGAAATGTTTTATGCGTATGCAACATAAGCGGAGTACAAGTAGTAGATGAGAAGGGTACTGTTAAAGCGATAATCGATGTAGATTTAACGCCTTAAAATGTCTTTGGAAGTGTCAGAAATTGTTGAAAATTACTAGAGCGATGCTTTGCCTTCGCTATAAACTATTTTTAGCGCATTTTGCAGGGCAACAGTCGTTCCTGCTCTAAAGAACGCGGACTGTCACTCACTGAGCTTCAGTTTCATTTTTAGGGCAATTTTTTTACAAGCTATGATACTATTTTCTGTGTCAATTGTATTTGTTGTGATGCAAAATTGTGCGTATTTGGCTTTTCATTTCCGAGCAGCACACACATGCAGTGGTTGCAATGTTGGCCAGAAAATGTAGCGCCTTGCGGGCAATGAAAATGGAAGAATAAAACGGACACAATTACCGCAGTGCGTACGCATAAAGGAACACGTGTCTTCAAATTCATGTAGTTACTCGTTTGTTTCTCGTTGTACACAACACGCCACGTCTTCTTCTCGAATGGGTAACCAACAAATAGGAACATTACTGCAGTATAGCGCTTTATTTTTGCAGCTATCAGAGCTGCTGTGCGGAACCAGGCAGGAAATTGTCGTGATCATTATTACCTTCTGCTTGCCACCCAGTCTTTATTGGCAAGTAACGTGCAAACGTACTCGACGGGCATAAAATTCGTCCACTATCCGAACAGAAGTGCCTATAGGTACAGTGTTCTTAAAGGAATTCGGCGCAGAAGGTCATATCTGCGCTGCTCCTGTTTCTGATGTCTGTGTGCACACATAACAGGTTTTGAGAACTCCGTGGGCTTTCTTTGGGATTGTGTACGCGCTTTACGTTTCTCTGTGCGACTCCTTTCTTTTTTGCTTGCTATGCCCTTAACCTCAGTAAGTTGGCTACCCTGCCCGGGTAGCCGACTTACTTCTGGGTGTCCTCCGCACCTTGATAGGCATATGCTGTCTCTCATCCTCTCATTTAGACAGTGCGATTGCTTGAGTTCCCGGAAATCACAAAGCCTAGTGTTTCTTTTCAAAAGACACCTATTGTTTTCATTCAACAGTGTTGGCACTTCTCTACTCCTTGACCAATGATCAATGTCTCCGCAATAACGTTCGAGCCGAAATTAGTTTTCTAAAATGCGGCAGAACACATCGCACGATGTCTGGCGACGGTAATGCGTTAGCATTGAATCATTATACCCGCAACAACGTATTGCCACGATCGAAACTAGCTATGCATGAACGGTGCCATGGATACGCTGGGCACGTGTCATTCTTCAATGAGCCTCCTGCCGTGTGTGTGCACCGTGTGCCGCCCACTGTGTGCATGCCACTGAGTGGGCGGTAGGCGAAGGAACAATTCCCAGCGTACAGCATGTTACGTTTCGCCTACAACGCGCGGTAATGCCGGCGCGGATGCAACGGACGCCGGGGCTTCGTTCAAAGCGGCGGACATTTTGGCCCGTTCGACGCCGCCGCAACGCCTCCCCGCCAAGCGTGTCCAGGCGTGTTTCAGTGCCACGTGTCTTCGTATGTGCGTGTGTGTGTGTGTGCCCACGCTTGTCAAAGCGCGGCAGCCGGGGAGCGGAGCTCCCCAAGTGAGGAGCCAGGAGGTCTGTCCGTCGGCGGGTTGGCGATGCGTCACTACACTCGTCTCAACATGTCTCTCGGCTCGACCGTGCTCCGCCGTCGCGTGGGCTCATGCTCCGCCGTCGCGTGGGCTCATGCTCCGCCGTCGCGTGGGCTCATCCCGTGACCTTCCTTCTGGCCCGCGACGCCGAGAGTGTAAGAGCAGCTGCCCCCGGACGCCAGGAGAGAGGCTCCGATTTGTTCTGTTGAGTTACGTGCTCTCCCGTCTCTCCACTTCGGTCGACCTGACCGGCCGCTCTTTTGCTATGTTAGAATAAACCAGTTGTTCTGTTACCAGTCTTCTCTTGCTTTGCCGGGACCTTCGGATGCTTCCAGTGCCCCAGGCCGCCAGGCCAACGCTACCCTTGGGGCTTGCGACCCATTTGCAATAACGGGCGTCAGCACCGAGTCCCCAACAGCTGGTTGCCAGCGGTGAGATCGCGACAACGGAGGCCAGCAGCGAAGAGATGCGGTTGAATGTATGCTGAGCAGCACAACGACCATCCGGGAGCAGTGCAACGAGCCCTGTGTGATGACTGGTTGCCTGCAGCGGAACGACTGCGCTGAATTCTTGGCTGCGAGGTTTGGTGAGTGCGGGACTTTCTTCTTCTGAGTTTTGCCAGGCTTTTGTTAGTGTCAGAAACAGAGCTGGTAATTGTGGTTGTCGTTGCTGCCGGGTTAGTTTGCGGCAAGACAATAGTAGGCAGTAGAGAAAGCAGCATTCAGAGCAGCCATGGATTTGAAGTCGTTGCGCAAACCGATATTGCTGGAGCTTGCAAGAGAGTTGGGTCTGGATGTCTCAAACAAACTCAGAAAACCAGAACTGCTAAGGGCTATTCTTGAGTTAGAAGCTGAGGATGACGAGCTGTCGGAATGCCTTGAGACCATTGAGGAGAGGGAGCGTGAACTTAAAGAACAGAAAGAGAAAGATGAGCATGAACTTAAAGAACAGAAAGAGAAAGATGAGCGTGAACGAAAAGAACAGAAAGAAAAAGAAGAGCGCGAACACGCTTTGGAAATGAAGCGTCTCGAGGTAGAGATGGAACGCGCTCGTAATGGAAGTCAGGCACACGGTGCAGGAGAACGAGTATTGTTCAAAATGACTGACCTGATGCGGCCGTTTAAGCTTGCAGAGGACATTGGTTTGTTCCTGGTTAACTTTGAGCGAACGTGCGAGAAGCAGGGGTTCTCTCGGGAAACGTGGCCACAGCTCTTGCTCACTTTGCTACCCGGCGAGGCGGCCGACGTAGTCGCTCGCTTGAATAGAGAGGAGGCAGAGGATTTCGACAAAGTGAAATCGAGTCTGCTAAAAAAGTACCGGCTGTCAGTGGAGGCGTTCCGTCGGAAGTTTCGGGAAAATGAGAAAGGCAAAAGTGAGTCATATACAGAGTTTGCCTACAGGCTTATGTCAAACATGCAGGAGTGGCTCAAAGAAGAGAAAGCGTTTGGTGACCACGAGAAAGTTCTGCAGTGTTTCGGGCTAGAACAGTTTTATAGTCGGTTACCTGAGAACGTGCGGTACTGGGTCTTGGATAGGCCAGACGTTAGTACGGTGGCTCGAGCCGCTGAGCTAGCCGAGGAGTTTGTGACGCGTCGGGCTCGTGGAGCTAAGGACGGTCAAAAGGGTGAATTTGGCTCCAAGTTTGAGAGGCCAAAGTTCACACCCATGAGAGCAAAGGGGGACACACGTAGTTCGGATGCGAGTGAAAGCAGTCCGACCGAACGTACGGAGACGGCGGCAACCGAAGCCGAACGCAGAAAGCGGTTCGAGACGAGGCAAGCGCGCGTTTGTTATACGTGCCAGAAGCCGGGACACTTTTCGGCGCAGTGTCCAGAAACAAAACCAAAAGTCGTGTTTTTGTCTTTATGCAGCACTGACGAGAACATGAAGCTTCTCGAGCCTTACATGCGAGACCTCCTCGTGAACGGGAAAGAGTGCCGAGTGCTTCGCGATACCGCAGCTACGATGGATGTCGTTCACCCCTCTTACGTAGAACCCGATATGTTCACGGGCGAGTGCGCATGGATCAAGCAAGCAGTGGAAGCTCATAGCGTGTGTCTGCCGGTAGCAAAAGTGCTTATTGAAGGACCTTTCGGAGCACTTGAGACGGAGGCCGCAGTGTCATCTATGCTGCCCCCCCCAGTACCCGTACCTATTTTCGAACAGGTCCGATCACCTCCTGCGCGAGAAGGGGCTTTTGTTTGGTGAGGCTAGCGTTCAGGCCTTAACCAGATCGAAGGTTCGGGAGCTCGCTGCAAAGGCGGTAGTTGCGGGGCCGACGTTGTTGAACGATGAGAAAGGGTCAGAGGCGCAGCAAGCTGGTATTCAGAGCACGCCCGAACGGAATAAAATTGAGCCTGTAGCGTTAAAGGCACCAGATACTGGAGAGGAAATTCCCGATGCGGGAAAGTTAGAAGAGCTTCCGCTCGAGCTTCCGGGACTAGGCTCAGTGACGAACAGGAAAGACACCGATCAAGTCATTAGTGACTTAATAAGTAAAGCATCGCTGTCGCCTGAGCAGAAAACCGAACTACACCAGCTCTTACAAGAGTTTCAAGGCCTGTTCTCTGAGAGGCCTGGTAGGACTTCTGTCCTTACTCATGACATAGAACTTACCTCCCCAGAGCCAGTACGATCCAAGGCGTACCGGGTGTCACCCCGCCAGAGCGATATTATGGAGGCTGAGGTAAAGAAAATGCTACAGCTCGGTGTTATTGAAGCGGGTGAGAGTGATTATACCTCCCCTTTGATTTTAGTTGAGGTACCGGGCAAGGAACCTCGTCCTTGCGTCGACTACCGCAGGCTTAATTCCATCACTAAGGATCAAATTTATCCGATCCCTAACATCGAGGAGCGCCTTGAGAGAGTGAGTAGCGCTCAGTTTATTTCCACCCTAGATCTTGTCAGGGGTTATTGGCAGGTTCCACTTACAGAAGAGGCTAGTAGGTATGCGGCGTTCATTTCACCAATGGGGACATTCCGTCCTAAAGTTTTGAGTTTTGGTTTGAAGAACGCGCCATACTGCTTTTCAAGCCTCATGGATAAAGTGTTGCGGGGACAGCAAGAATTCGCTTTACCGTATCTAGACGACGTAGCGATATTCTCCGCATCCTGGCCTGAGCATATGGCGCACTTGCGGGCAGTGCTAACCCGCCTGCGCGATGCGGGCTTGACAGTCAAGGCTCCCAAGTGCCAGTTAGCACAGGCCGAGGTTGTCTACCTCGGACACGTGATTGGTCGGGGTCGTCGCCGCCCCTCTGAAATAAAGGTGGCCGCTGTGCGAGACTTCCCGCAACCGCGCACGAAGACCGATATTCGGTCGTTCTTAGGTGTCGCCGGCTGCTATCAGAGGTACATCCCCAGGTACTCTGATATCGCGGCTCCCCTAACGGATGCTCTAAGAAAGACAGAGCCGCAAACAGTCGTCTGGGACGAGACAAAGGAAAGAGCTTTTAGCGCCCTAAAGAGCGCCCTAACAAGCCAGCCTGTGCTACGATCGCCCGACTACACAAAAGGGTTCGTTGTTCAGTGCGATGCTAGTGAGCGAGGCATGGGCGTTGTACTGTGCCAACGGGAAAATGGAGAAGTAGAACACCCCGTCCTGTATGCTAGTCGTAAGCTGACGAGTCGTGAGCAGGCGTACAGCGCCACCGAGAAAGAGTGTGCGTGTATCGTGTGGGCCGTTCAGAAATTGTCATGTTACCTAGCTGGCTCGAGGTTTATCATTGAGACGGATCACTGCCCTCTCCAATGGCTGCAGACCATCTCTCCCAAAAATGGCCGCCTCCTGCGCTGGAGCCTCGCTTTGCAACAATATTCCTTTGAGGTGCGTTACAAAAAGGGGAGTCTCAACGGTAACGCCGATGGCTTAAGTCGAAGCCCCTAACGTGGGAATCAGCCTCAAAATTGCTTGTTACGGATGTTTTTCTTCCTGAGGCAGGATATTTAACCTATTGCTTTTGTGTAGTGTTTCAAAGTGATGATGTGCTTTCTAGTGCAATTTTCCGATTTGTGGACGCGTTCTGAGTGCTGCTAAACTACTGTAAGGAACTAGGCAGCAGTATAAAAGGGGAAAGAGCCTGGCAGGGCTTAGTGAGGGTTGTGCCGTGCTTGCTGACTGAGCGGTTGACTTTCGGCGTAGTTCTAACGCTTGCCGGAAACGAGAACAAAAATGTCAACTCTCCCGAAGTCACTTTGCAGTGTCCTGTGTGCACCTGAACGTGAGAACGAGGCCTTCTCTGTGCGCTGCGCTCAAGAAACGCCAAAGGACGCCCGACTTCGGTTATGAGCATCATCGAGCGACATCCCTCCGGACAGCGGATGCAGTCCCCTGACCATCGGGATCTCCTTCCCCCGGCGGGGCGGTCTGTTACGTTTCGCCTACAACGCGCGGTAATGCCGGCGCGGATGCAACGGACGCCGGGGCTTCGTTCAAAGCGGCGGACATTTTGGCCCGTTCGACGCCGCCGCAACGCCTCCCCGCCAAGCGTGTCCAGGCGTGTTTCAGTGCCACGTGTCTTCGTATGTGCGTGTGTGTGTGTGTGCCCACGCTTGTCAAAGCGCGGCAGCCGGGGAGCGGAGCTCCCCCAGTGAGGAGCCAGGAGGTCTGTCCGTCGGCGGGTTGGCGATGCGTCACTACACTCGTCTCAACATGTCTCGCGGCTCGACCGTGCTCCGCCGTCGCGTGGGCTCATGCTCCGCCGTCGCGTGGGCTCATGCTCCGCCGTCGCGTGGGCTCATGCTCCGCCGTCGCGTGGGCTCATCCCGTGACCTTCCTTCTGGCCCGCGACGCCGAGAGTATAAGAGCAGCTGCCCCCGGACGCCAGGAGAGAGGCTCCGATTTGTTCTGTTGAGTTACGTGCTCTCCCGTCTCTCCACTTCGGTCGACCTGACCGGCCGCTCTTTTGCTATGTTAGAATAAACCAGTTGTTCTGTTACCAGTCTTCTCTTGCTTTGCCGGGACCTTCGGATGCTTCCAGTGCCCCAGGCCGCCAGGCCAACGCTACCCTTGGGGCTTGCGACCCATTTGCAATAACGGGCGTCAGCACCGAGACGCCAACAAGCACTAGTTAGCAAATATGAATTTTCAAAGTGTCCAGCGAAATGCATCGGCGTTCCAGTTACTTCTTTTTAAAAGAAACCGTTGTTTTATGCATTTAAGCATTAAAGCAACTTGAACCCCAATGTATTTCGTCGGACACTGTGAAATGTAATTGCCGTAGGCAATCTTGAAAAAGTTTGGTGCAGCTGAAGAAAAAAAGACACCCTTTATAGGTGGGGATGAACCTGTATTATAAGTTATGGGTTGTTCAGATGTATTTGTTTTGTCGTCACCCCTTAGATAGAACGTGTGTTAGTGGTGCTGTGATGTCACTGAGGCCTTGGATTGTTGTATCTAAGATAGAACACACGTGCATGTGTATGGCTCCCTGATGTCACTGAATAGTTGCTCTCTTTAGCTGTATGAGACGGCCACGTAAATTCCTTGTGGTTCGTTTCACTGTATTGTCTGTGTCTCGGCAAGTAGGCTACTGCTTACTTGAATATACAACAGTATCTAGCTCACAAATAAACTAAGCAAGAATGCAAACGTTGAAATTGCATCGTTCCTGCCGACATAACCTTGTTTAACGCTGAATGTTTAACTCATTAAAAAAGGTGTTTTAAGGCATTCAACCACATAAAACACAATTGGTATTCGGAGTTATTGTCTTTAATGTCTCAAAGCATGTAGCGAAGGAATGCTTTCGAAACGCTTCAATTAGGTGCCACTCAAGCACTCAAAAGTGTAGGCAAGCGAGGCATCGCCCGAGGCCGATGTGATATTCTGTAATAGTTTGTAACCCGCACTGTACGCACATCACTATGTGGCGTCGGAGGCCTCGTGACAAGCCACAAGAATTTCTAGTGTAAATGTTATCGTTGGGCACTTCATGAAGTTACAGTTGATTGTGTTTTTGTAAAGCTGTCAAATTATTTGCGAATAATACTGTGTCACCTTGTCGCTGACGGCGACAGCGTCCCTAAGCCTGTTTCATGTGCTGGGATGTACGTGCAGGGGGGTCGCACGTGCAAACGTCGTGCTGCCCCTCGGAAAGGATTGTTTCGCATGTCCCGACTTCGAGTGTTCATCGACGCAGCGACCATAGCCCTCCAATTTGCGAGCACCCTCTCCCGCTGGTAGGGTAGCAGTGCGTCACTCGGTGTACTCGTGTTGCTATAGTGCAGCCTGAGCGCCTGAATAAAAGTTTGCAATTGGCTGCACCTGAAACGGGTTTTATGCTGAGCACCTTGAATCGGCGGTTTTGCTACTCTCCCACTAGGTTTAGCGGTATGCTATAGCGGGAAGTTGTGTTAGCCTCCAGGTAGCTTTGTTGGCTTTACGAATATCCGAAATTCAACAGAGAAAATTCCGAGAATTTCAGTAGGTGCGCTAAGCAGTAATGCGTTGGTGAAGGAGACAGTGCTTACCGACGGCGCAATGTAGGCTGTTGCTCGGCCTAGCACGGGATGCAAAAGGTACCACTTCCACATCGTGGTCACGACGTACTTTGTGGTCCGCCATCCCCAATTCGTCATGTCCTGCGTGGTGGCGTATCACGCGCATTCGTTATGGTATGCTGCCAAACGGGTGCTCTTTACGCTGTGTTGACATGTTAATGATTATTAAAAATTGAGCAACTGAACACATTGTGAAAGGCTTATGTCATTGTGAGGGATTTGCTTTGCAGGAAACAAAATAAAACACCGTTTTATTCTGGCTGGGTAGCCCATGGAACTCCGCCTGGTAATAACTGATTTTGTTTGATACGTGTGATGTCTTCTTTGACTTGCATAACTCTAAGCTAACTTTTCTCGAGATAGCGTTTCATTCAAAACAACCACTCAGAAATACCTTACGATAAATATGTCATCACAGCTAGAACTGCAGTGGCAAAAGGCAAGGCATTTTAAGGTCTTTTGCATCATTGGAAACGTGTATCGCTTCGCGTACTTCATATGACATGTTGGCAATCTAGAGATTAAAGCAACCATATCCCTCCGAAACTTGCCCTTAAAGTAACTTTCAGCTCGGCAAGCTGGCAACAGCATCAGAGCCGTTAACATGATATGCTCTGGTATGCTGTAGATAACAAATGTGTTTTCATGAACTACGTAAAGCTCTCAGCAGCTTTAGCCTTACTAAATCGACAATATTTCTCTGGAAAAAATGGATCATTAACTTACAGGTGAATTTGATCGGTGACGACAAAGTTTAAACGACGTGGTTAACCCGTCAACTCCATAAGACGCTGAACAACTAGCACAATCTTATTGCATTAGCTCTTTCGACAAAGTGCAGTGGTAGTGGAATCAAGATTTGTCACGAGCGCATGAAGTCACGCTGTTCTCTTGCCTGAAGACTGCAACACGTGTTCGCGCGACTGATGCTGAACATACATGTTGCAGCCCTAACGGCTTCCAGTCAGGTACCATCATCTTTAGCAAGTGAGCTAGCGAAGAATGCTGAAGGCTAATGCTCTAAATTATTAGCAGCACGATCATGGTAGGATATATCGTGCCGGTTTATTCACGGGTGCTTCCTTTTTCTTGATTCCGTGCGCGTTCACTGCATTTTGCCAGATTCCCTCTGCATGTGAGAGCCCCCAGCATATGCCTGGATTGAAAGGCCTTGCACAAGCGGATCGGCCTTGCACCCAGAAAAAAAAAATGTTAATTGCAGTTGTTACAATAACGTATAAGGATCGACTCATCTTTAATTCGCTATTTGCGTGCTTATTATTTGGCCGGGAGGAATTGCGTAAGGCCAGCATTGGCGAAAAGGACAAACGCTGGACGCACAAAGAAAACGAAATGAGGAATAGTCTTAAGGCGTCTCCTGATCCCACTACTTCAAGCACGCCGCTTGAAGGCGTGAAACCTATATTCGGCATTTCTGCGACTATCTTCCGAAAGCACAAGTTCTGCGTAAGTTGATGGGTAAACTCATATGCATTGTCCAGTGCATAAGAAAAATAGAAAGGAAACAGAAAAATCACAGAGCACAGAGAAAAAAGATTGCTGGGCAGTATTAGATTTCTCGGACGATCCTACCGCTGTCGACCAGATGTAGGAGTCGTCGGACTAACTCGCCGCTGCCACCATTTGAAGGAGTTGAAGGTCGTAGAGAGGAACTCGGTGAACAGGATTTATTTTTAGAAACAGGACATACATTGGCAGTCTAGCGCGACTCCCATATGCAGCCCGCAAAACTAACATACAGCAAACAGTTTACGAGCACACAGCTCACTAGTACATTTCTAGTATGACAGAGCACTCAGCTCCCGACAACGAGCACGACACGAGCACCCTCTAGCAGCCGGCAAACGCTGCTTATAAACTCTCCGCTTGACGTCATAGTTCGACGTCATCGTTCGGCGTGGACGGAGCAGGAATGGTCGGGAAGGTTCGTCCAATCCTTGTAAACTTGCCGCCGCCCCACACTATGGCTCACACACACTAATGCACACAAGTTCGAGCCCATACACACAAAGGCTCCGGAGTCGACGACCGAGGGGCGCCGTTCCGCAGTATCGTTTACGCCCACACACACGCAAACACACAGGTGCGAAGCTCTGGAGCCGACGACAGAGGGGCGCCGTTCCGCAGTATCGTTTACGCCCACACACACAAAGGCTCCGGAGTCAACAACCGAGGGCTTCGTAGAACTGTGCTCCGTCTCGGGTGGCGCGGCGGAGTACCACATTCCTGAGCTGACCGCGCGCCACGTGGCTGCCGGTCATCCGCAGTTCTCGGTACCGCCCAGCTTTCAGTGCCGACGTCAGAGGGCTTCGTAGAACTGCTTTGTCCCGGATGGCTCCGCCAAGTACCAATTTCCTGAGCTGATCGCGCGCCACGTGGCTGCCGGCCGTCCGCAGTTCTCGGAAGGGCTCCCTGTCTGGTAGGCTTGGAACACGTGCAGCGGGCTGAAAGCTGGCCCGTACGGCCATTCTTAACAGCAGGCGTTCTTTCCCTGTGCTTTTCCCGCGTTTTCCTTTACGTGCTGGAACATGTCTTTTTACCTTTCTGCCTTAAATTTTATACGAATTCTCGTGCGGGGGTCACGCTAAGAACACTCATCGTTTCATGCGTCTGCGAAGTTGTGAAGTGATGGCTTTACTGCAGTATTCATCTCACCGGCCAAAATTGGCATGCAAAAGGTACCAATTCCAGGTGTTCGTTACGACGTACTTTGTGGTCCGCCATCCCCTATTCATCCATAGCAAATAGTTTTAAAATGCGAAAAAGTTGTCATAACGCCTATTGCATAAAACAACTAATAACGTACTTGCTTTTGCCGAAGACCGTATGGGCTGTCTCTGAAGGAATGCCGCATTTCCTCCAGGAGAAATGTGTCTAAGAAATAAAAAAAGAATATAGATGGCACCGCGAGGTTATGAAGAATTCAGATATACTTTAATAATCCCAATAATTATCTAGAAGGCTCTCAGGAAGGTAACGCAAGTCGCTTTTAATTTTTGGTTCACCTTATAAAACTGGTTTTCTTCGCTTACAAGTCCGGCAAAATAATACAACAATCTTAAACTAGACCTAAAAATGTTTACAATACCGAAAAGTCATGCGGATATATGTACTAGGTAGTCATTCAAATTTAAAATGGAACTCAATTTCTTTGCTTTCTTGAGGAGTGTGACGTGATAAAGGAACATAGGAGTTTGAAAATAGCGAATAGCACTATAATAAGGGTTCACTTAGGGAGAGTCACATGACCACGCGATAATTTAGGGGTCCTGTGTCCTCTGTCACCACGTGACCCGCAGCAGTCCTAAGCTCCGCCCCGTTCACACGCTAGAGGCGCCGCCACCGCGCAACTGGTGCGGAGGCACGCGCTCATTAGTGCAATCTTTGGACACCAGGTGCCACTCGCCATCCCCCACGGCATAGGAAGCCTACATGCGAGCACTGTTGCAGACCTAGCATGTAGGCTCCTCCCTACCCGCAGCTACTCCTGGGGAGGTATTTTGTAAGAGTCCACCTAGTGGACTGTCCACTTCAGCCGCTGATGATTGGATGCAGATGTACGAGCGAGGAGGAGGTGAGCGGCCTCACCCAATCAGGAGCGGCCGAAATGGACAGTCCACTAGGTGGACTCTTACAGAATGCCTTCCCTGCTCTCAAGAGCACTGCAAACAGGCATCGACTAATGAATGTGAGCATTGCTTCTACGTCATGCGCCAGAACAGCCAGGGATAGTTAGCGCTGCCCTAATGTAACGGAAGAGGAGAAGCAAGAACGTTTAGCTCACAAGCGCGCAAATAAGGAGCCACTGTATAATGCTTCGCACCACGATAGCTCGGAGAGAAGATGGAAGACTCCATCTGAAGCCGCAAAAATCACTGCAAAATAGAGAAAATAAACGTTTTTCATCATCATCGGAGTTTCGGCCGTATATTTTTTTCTTTGCACAGGGCGTTTTAGAGTTTATGCTTATATTTCAGCAAACTGAATAGTAGAGCGAATAAGACCTGCAGTACCGAGTTTGGTTAATTTTGTGTAACAGAACTTAGCAGTAGCAAAACATACGGGCTAACCGAATTTTAGGTGTTAGCAGTGATGTCTCAGACTACAATAAAGCATGAATCGTATGAAAAAAGAAATGGTCAATCAAATGTCCGCGCTAAGAAAAGCCAGAGTAGACGTAAATGTCCATTCAAATGACTTACGGGATTGTATGTTAAATGTAACTGTCTATTCGGTCTCTTGGCCTAGTTTTCCTGGTTCATTATTCACTCATTCCGTATCTAACTCGTATCATATTTAGCACACAGGATTACGCTGACCTTGTCTTCTTTAGCATAGACACTTGGTTGATCCATATTTTTTTTTGCTCTGGAAGCGGCTATACGATAAACATATCCCCGATATGCCAAACCTGTTTGAAGTGCGCAAAGACGACGTCTTCTATAGCACGCTAACTCGAAGCGCGATGACATGCGGGTACATCCAGAATACCCTGCGCGTTCGCGTAAGTTAAGGTATATTTGACATATGGCACTAGAAGCAATCAACTTTTCTCTCAGATCATCTATTTATTCGAATGATGTCGAGTTTTTTCATTCGCTCCTTTGTTTTCTACGCGCAGGTACGTGAACCTTTTTTGTTTTATTTAACCAAATGGTCAGGTGGGCCAATCCCGGAGATAGTGCATTGATGATGATGTGGTTAAGTTTTGACTACCTTAGAGATAATTATGCCTGTACCATGAAAAGCTTACCAACTCTGTGACCAATTCAAGGTTTTGAAATCTGGTTCTAGGTTTGAAATCGCGAACTCCAAAAATACGTTTTTGAACTTCATACGAGAGTGAAACGTAACAAAATTGGCCTGCTAGTTAGGAGGTGACAAGATTGATTTATCAGCAATTAGGATTACTTACAGTTCAAAGAATAAATTATTGTAGGGAAATGTACATAACTTGCAAAATTGAAATTGAACATTGCAATATATACGAAATCACCAATACTCTAATCGATCAAAATTAACAATACATGCATACACACAAAATGCGACTACTTTTCCAAGGTGCATTTTTTTCACTCGCAAGACATCTCAACCGTGACACGGTGCAAAAATCTCGTTATCAACTCGCAAAACGTTGCAAACTTCAGAAACGCGGTATAGTGAGCACAGTTTTCTACTCGTACGCGTAAACCTTTTTACTTAAACCGCTTCTACGTACGCTAATCTTTTGCCTTAACTCCATTTCAAAGGTGGTATAGATATCAGGTAAAAGGGTTAACGTGTAGAGAACTGGGTTCTCCATGCCAGGCGCTTTTAAAGCTTCCAACATTTTGCGACTGGATAACGGGATTTTTGCCCCTTGTCTCTGTTAAGATTTCTTGTGTGTGAAAAAAAAACGTTTCTCGGAAAGAACTCGCAGTTCGGCTGTGTGAAAGGATTGTTATGCTTAACCTAAAAATTTAGGTGAAAATGATATATATATATATATATATCACTTTCACCTAAATTATATATGCACATATATGTATATTTATGCGGGTGCCGTTTTGAGACTGTCTTCATCTGAACGTCCACTGCACCGGCGTCATAGCGCTTTCCCGCTAAGCTTGCGCATCGTCATGCACGCCGGGAGCATTTCACATTGAATATATATTTAGAGATCAATGCCGAAAACAGGTTCCCCTGACTGCTTTTGAAAAACTCCCTGTACGTGCTCTTGAGTGTCTGCTACCTCAACGTGCCGGTACACAGTAGGAATACGAACGCAGAAAGCCTGAAAACTCATTTCGTCGCTAAAAAGAGGCACGAAAGACACAACATGAGTCACTCTCCCTTGCTGCACCAAAAAGAGTGAGTTCAGAATTCAGTGTGAGCGTGATTTAAATTTTATAACACGAACGAGACACATCGTTGAGATGACCATACATGGGTCATAAAATGGGTTTAATTTTCTCACTTAGAATGGAATATTTGAACATGTTTTTGCACTACTATATATACCAGTCCTGGATGGGTATTCTATAAAGTTTTTATGGAAATTTCTCTATAATGTAAGAATTCTCACTATTTTTGCAATTTTGGCATTTTCGGGATTTTGTAACGAAATATATACGTCGAGCAGCTGCATAGTTCTATTTTTCTTAAGTTTGCGAAAACCCTTCGAAAATTTTCATGAAAAATTATCAGCTTCATCGCCTTAGCTAAAGTGGTCCAGAAGAACCCTTTATTTCGGGGCCAGTCAGAGTGAAACTAATGTTTGGAAAATTTTCAAGCAGATACTGTGGATTTCATAAATTCAACTTGCGGTGGGTAAACAGTAATAGTCGTACACATTTACAAAAAAAAAAATCTTGGTGGAGTAGAGAGAGAGAGAGTCAACTTTAATGAGCACCAGCAGTTCAGTCGGCAGGGCCTAGGCCTCCCACGATGGGACGTCGAGGTCTTGCCTCTTCGCCGCTTCGTAGGCCTGCTGGGTCGCCTTTAATTTTAGAGTGATAGTCATCGAATTTGTAAAATATGCAAGTAATTAAGACACACTTTCCTATCCTTAATGGAATACGAATTTTTTCCACGAATCTGTGCTAATTTTTGCGAAACAGGGTTTGATTCCTTTCAACATAGACATTTTCCCACCTCATAAATATTTCGCTGGAGCCTAACATAGTCGGGACTGGCCTTACAGTGTCCTCATCTGAACATATCCTGTAGCAAAATCCCGGAGAGGACTCAACGTATTCTACTGCGATACCAGGTATTATTCTAGCAAGAACCGTAGGGAATGTCCAACTTCCAAAGTGCTGGGATTTAAAGAGGATGGAAACATTAAGTGGTCAGCGGTCGGAGACGAGAAAGATACTTTATTGGTAAAAAAAGAAAAAAAAACGCGAGGAAGAAATTGATAGAGCCAGGGTTGTTCCATGCTTTTTTAACTGTACAATACAGATAACGAGATATAAAAGAAGAAAAAAGAGATCAAGCAGATATAGGCAAAACGACGGTCTGTAATGGATATGCATGCCACCTGATTAGATAAGGCTGGGTGCGGGGACTATTTGTCGTCGCCCGGTTTATAGGGGAATAACAACATAAATCGTCATGCAGTTCTTTTCCCCCTTTCAAATACGGGCGTTTGTGGTGGTCGTTCTGGTGATGGTGTTGCTAGGGGCGAGGTTAACCAGGCAGACCAGGCCGGGCAACCGCTCCGCCCGCGCGTCTCCTTCCACGCCAAATTTGTCACCACGTGTCAGCCAGTTCCTCCTCTCGCGAGAAATGTGAGAAGAATGTGCGGCACTTCCTTGCCCGCTATACTGTTCTACGATTTCGTGAGCAAAGCCTCGTTTACCCACGCGGCCCAGACGACTCCTCCTTTAAGAACGAGCGGGACTAGATGCAAGAATAGACTAAATGTTCGACGTCGCCGACTTCATCGCATTCAGCGCACAATGCGTACCATTAACGCATGCCACAAGCATGTTACTCGCCTTTTAAATAACGAAGTACAGCGCACTAGATGTCGTCTATTCTTTTTAGACACGGCCTCCGCCCCCCCCCCCCCCCCCCAAGAAAAAAAGAGAACAATAAATAAGAAGAAATCCCGTATAACTTCGCATATCTTGCAGGAAAATAAAGCTTGTCCATTTGCGCGAAGGTTGCCAATGCAGTAATGCAGGAGACGCTTCAGGGCGCTTTCGCTTATCTCTGTGATATTATAATATCGTAGAAAAAAGTGACGGTGGCGAAGAACGCATTTGCAAGCCACCAGAGGCGACAAGGGGGCTGCAGCGCTTTCAAAACCCGCCATCACAGGCAAGTGATGACCGCCAATGGGCCGTGAGCCGTTCGCGCCAGCGTCCTTCCTGCATCCCCCAATCATCGCTCACACTTTCATCATCGTCATCATAATAATAATAACATTTAATTGAAACGCGGCGACCACCAGCAGGTGCTGGAAATTTTTGCCTATACAATAAACTTTTTCGTCTTGTGAAGCTGTTTTAATTGTTCTGCCGATTTTTTTTGTTTACCTTAGGAATTAATTGGCTAGACTCTGTCAGAGACGCTGCCGCAGCGGACCGCGTCAAATGCTTTGCGCGTCCTGGAGAGGGTGTAGGGGCATAGGGTACAGAAACGACGTAGCCAAATACACAACTTACGTTCGTTTACAGCATTGGACACCCTACAAGCCTAACTTATGTTACGACTAGAGAGGGCCTTGCGGTTTGAGCTTGAAAACCGCGCTCGCTCCCCGCTCGAAGGGCACCCGTTTTCGCAAAGGGTGTTTGGGCCACAGGGTGCCGAAATAGTCACCCTGGTGCTGGCGCCCGGGACTGTCCTACGCCACTCGAGCCGCAGGTTCTCGGAGATGGTTGGGGTTCCTGCGCTTGCACAGGCGACGGAGACGGACACTTACCGCTGCGGTTAAAAATAGGGTTTGGGTGTCGCTCTGTCTTGCTGCCGGAGTACGTAGCCACGCCACTTCTGGGCAGCAAGTCTCGAACGAAGTGGGCGCGATAGCCGAGCCCGCGTAAAATTTCTCCAACAGATTGCGCCCTCGTAGATGTTATAACGAGTCGTGAGCACGGGCCTCAGTTACACGGACTATACCTACTACGGCTGAGTGAGCTCTCTCAAATGCGGCCGCTCCCGCTGTAATCGACAAACGTACTGCCAATCTACGCCTCACGCGACCCCTTGCACAAAAGTTTCGTTAGCATCCGATCGGGTCGTGAGTGGCGCGACAATGCCGCTGTCCATGCACATGGCACATACACATGATCGAGTAATGGCTTCCTTCTTCTAGGCAACGATACAAAAGTTAAACCGCATGGTTAGTACGGTTGCAAAGATTATAGGCGATAGCGTTCTCGGATGTTATCGTTGCATGCGGTTTTGGGAAAGTGACCCCCAACGCCGGTCTTAATGAACGACTGTTTCGCGCCAAAAATTCACGAAACGATGTTCACGCGCGGCTCGAAAAGAGCGCGAGGAAATGCATAAACATGCACGAAAGTGGCCCACTTACTCTCTTCGTTGGTCGCGTACCGCCACAGGACATAAAAGCCGAGTGTGAAGGAAATCGCCCAGTGGTAGACCTTTTCTGGAGTCCATGTCCACCTTGAAAGTTGAAAATTGCCTCGATGCTTATTGTGACGTCGTTTCTTTGCAACCTTAACTGTAGTAAAAATGCACATGTGCACACGTAAAAACACGCCGGACCAATACGCAAGCATACGCAGGAACACACACACACACACACACACACACACACACACACACACACACACACACACACACACACACACACACGCACACGCACACGCACACGCACACGCACACGCACACGCACACACACACACACACACACACACACGCACGCACGCACGCACACACACACACACACACAAGTATATATATATATATATATATATATATATATATATATATATATATATATATATATATATATATATATGGGTAAAGATAAATTCTTGAGGCTACCTTTCAAACGTAAAGAACTTGAGCGATGCTACAAGGTAAACAGAACAAGTAGTTAATTTCAACAGTTTCGACTGGTGAACTGATCTTCTTCAGGGTTTACAAGAAAATGGCAGTTCGGCACTGATGGTGAAGACAGCAGACCGGGTGCCCTGTCGTTTCTCTGGTTCATGAAGCCGAAAGGGACACTTGTCACAGTGATTGACTTTTTCTCGGCACTTTCGCAGATTTACAGCTGCCTTAATATTCAAAGATGCAGGGCAATAGGAAGGTGGAGTCCTATATATGTAGGGAAGCAGGTCAGTGAGAAATAAAGAAGCAGGACGAATGAGACATAAAACGGAGAACGCAAGGGGGCGGAGAGTAGCGGCAGCTAGGTTCCCCTTAACCCGAAGGCGAGGAGGGAGAAAATGTTCGCTGCGCAGCACCAGTGCGCGTGCCGCCGTTGTAGTGGGAGGGAGGGAGGGCACGCTGAATAGGGCGGCGGGGGGCAGACTTTTTCATGAACGCAAACACAGACCCAGAAACTCTGAAATACTCACAAGCTATCGTAAAGTATAAGTTAAATTTATCGACAGGTCGTGAATTAGGCAACTTGACGCGTCGCTAAGTAGCAACTGAAATATTTATTTCCGCCTGTTTCCATGATGCGATTTTCACCGCACTTCCGGTGCGATGAGTTTCTATGCGCTTGTTGATACGCTATGCAGCAACCTAATTGCATTTTCACGTTTGCTTCGTATGCTATAGATCTATAGTACTTATTACACACCTTTACGACTTGCCAATTCTACGAGGTGCTCGATCACCAGGAGACGAAACAGCCTTTTGTTAACAATTAACAATTTTGTTAATTCATGAAGAGCATATTAAAATCGCACGTTTGGAGCAGTTTAATAATATTAGCAACCTTGGCAAGTGCACGTGACAGGACAGCAAAGTACCCCATGTTTGAAGCTTGCGGTGAACACGTGACCATGTAGTTGCATTCGTTTCCTGTCGCACGTAAATTTTCCGATGCGTCTTGAGATGTAATCTTGCCACCCTTGCTTATTAAATTTGATATGCCAGATGAACAGGCTATCGTAATGAATTTTCTACGACAGCACATTAACTACGTGGCTTGAATAAACAGCGTCGTCACTTTGCGAATATTTCATGCAGGTTAACCTGTAGTTCTTCTCTGATGGAGAATCTTTTGTATTTCCTGTGCAGAAACTAATAAACCTTGAATATGTTGCGGACTTTGTATCCTTACTGCAGTTGCATTAAGCCTTACTTTGAACTGTAAATAACTGTAAATTTGCATAACATTATTTGCTTGATATATAGTGATATAGTGGCAACCCTCCCGCAACGTCATGTGAAACTCATGCAACAATACGAAAAGCAGGCAAACAGCCTGTTCTTATGTAGGTGAACCAGTAGAATAAAGCAAATCAAAACTGTGAAGTTCAGTCAACCAGTTGCACCCCTATCTGTGGATGTTTGTATCCTTTAAGTACAAATGGTTCTCGCACGTACACAGCTAATATCGTTTCCAATAAGCTTGTGATCACATTTTTTAGTCTCTGAACCCATATAAATTTATCCTCTGTCATTATTACCTTTATAAGTAGAGAGGTATCATGCTACTTGCAGAATACTTTACCTTGGGATCCTGAAAGAAATGTCTGCATTTCAAGTATACACAAGATGCAGCCTATTGAATATAGGGGCACAAACAGCCTTTTTCTCAATGACACTCATTTATTGCATTTTGACCTACATGCAGGCAAGAAAACAAAAACAAATATGTCGACAACGAAATTTTACTTCAATTTATTCACCTGCCTGTTGGCTATGGCATACCGCTGCTAACACAAGGTGAGGTGTCGGATTGCTAGCCGTGGCAATGGCAGTTCGGTTGAAGTCACAGGGAAATAAATAAAAGCTCTTGCTCTTAGGTTTTGTTCATCACAATTCACTGAATCCCTAAACTTCCGATGACTTTTGCGGAAGGGAGACACGCATATCCAAAATCTAACAAGCACTACTAACACCAACCGAAAGCAAAGGGCACAGTTGCAAAACAAGCGCCTTTTCGATACTTCGAATGTGAAAAACATTCATTTTGTCAGTATGCATTGTTCAACAGCGCTGCACAAATTATTAGGATCAGGAATAGTATGTACCGTATTAGGTAGGTGGTTATACAGATATATAAATGTCAAAAAATATGAATGCTCATACTACATCATGCGCACGGTAGATAGAAGACCTCTTTAGAGAGTTGTGCGTTCTGGCAAATTTTAGTGGGCCATAAGCACCAAAACATTATTAGAGGGCATTGTGCAATAGCGCTCGTGAAAGAATGAAGAGAGTGCCTATCAGCAAAACTTTGTAGAGACAGCCTCCTTTACAGCAGAGGCTACGTTGCCTGATGTAAAAGGAAATAATAAAATCGTACCCGTCGTGGAGGCTTACGGGTTATGGCGTTGCGCTACCAAGCACGAAGTCACGGGATGGAATTCCACCCACCGCGGCCTCATTTGAATCGGGGCAGACTGGAAAAGCTTCCCGTGTACTGTTCGTTGAGTGGACATCAAGGAAACCCCGATTGCCGAAATTTATCCAGAGTCCCTTACTATGGCATACCTCGTAACGAGATCGTGACTCTGGCACGTAAAACTCGGGAATTTAAATTAATTTTCATTGACGAATAAGACAAACTGTTTTCTTTAATAAAGGCCCCAAGCGATTTGTCATGCTAACTGAATGAGTATTTTAATTACGGATGCATGTTCAAGCTTCGAGGTACTTAAAATTTTGTAAGTGACTCATTCGCTCCCAGCGTAAATCGGAACAGAAAGGACAGCGAAGGGAACCCAATGTGGAGCTGGCAGGCTCTACGTAGTATCGCCTTACAAACAAGTGAGTGGAACACCCAAATATTTATAAAAGGAACAGTATTGATAGGCTAGGCTCGGAGTGCTTTTCCTGGTTGAAAAGGCTGTGTGTATTTGTACTTATAAGCCATATAGTGCACCATAAACCTAAAGTTTGTCCAGGTTGCGCTGTAGAGTGCCACGGGATGGCCACTTGTCTTACCTATAAATCTCACGGTAATAAAAGATGTGCGTTAAATGATATGCCATTGCACCATGAACTTAGTTTGTTCATATCACACAATCATCAATAAATTGTTGCGCAGTAGATGAAATGCCATCGGGCCGATCGTAAAACATAGGCGAAACGATGAGCATAACTAACCGATGGACTCCTTAATGCACTGAAACATGAGAAGATGCTCTACTGCATACAATGCATTGAAAATGGCTTCAACGAAACGCTGCTGTCGAGGTGATCAGAGAGGAATCAATGGCCATTGCTTTCATTTCAAGAATGAAGCGTTTCTGCTGTACCTTGCCGAAGGCTTTAACAGAATCAACACGTGGCACCTAGACGTACACAACAGAAAGTGCACTAGAATTTAATTCAGTGAGTACATTGAATTTCACTACACAAATTACATTCCGCGTTCAGCAATCACACACTGATAATTTGCAGCTTCCTTCAGGCGCAGACGCGGGCTTTTGGGATTGATTCTTGCCACTGCGTTTAGTGCAACA
This sequence comes from Dermacentor andersoni, assembly GCF_023375885.2. NCBI lineage: Eukaryota > Metazoa > Arthropoda > Arachnida > Ixodida > Ixodidae > Dermacentor > Dermacentor andersoni. The sequence continues at coordinate 73,233,582 of NC_092820.1, read as the reverse complement.
ATATTGCGAGGAGCAGGCACCACTTACGCGCAGTCACGTGACAGGCACTGTCACGAGCAACGTACAGACATCGTTTCTTCGGAAGGAACACTGAGGACGGGGTAGCGCTAAGATTTCGTTGCGCCGACTTCGCTGCAGCCGAATGCCGCATATCCTTTGAGCGTAGCCATACGGGTTTGTTGGCAGGCCATCTTGTAATTTGTTGTAGCGCAGGCAGAATGACGCGGACATAGGAGGGACACGAGACAGCACACAGCGCAGAACAACCAGCTGCGAATTAACGGCTATTTACACTTCGCACTGAACTTTAGGAGCCGCTGTTGCGCACTCTAAGACAAATTTGAAGTTCAAAACGTTCTTGAATTATAAAACACGCGTACTATTTCCTCTTAATAAAATCAGGTACATAATATTATAACACCCACGTTTTTTGTTCATCACATTAAAGCATTATGCGGCGTGTTCCACAAAACCTGGCAGCAAGCAACCCTGGGTGTCGTCCCAGTCGCATTGTTGAAATCGCAATCGTCTGTAATTAGCCCTCTAAAAATCGCATCGTGACGCTTGCGATTGCACCACTTTCTTTCGCTCCAGTCACAGCATGTCAAACAAACTTTAGGGCAAAGGATTTATTCGTGGAAGGTTAAATGTGTGAAAATTCATTTTGTCTGAATTTTTTTCCCGAAAATTGTGCCATTGGGCTGTCTTATAATTTATTATCCTACGCCTGCGCTGTTGACATCTTTCTATTTTTGTATTTATTCTAAGAGAGTGGAGGCGGAGGATGAGTTCGCTGTTCAATAATCAGTAATCATTCCATGGCCGCGCTGGAACGGATGCGACGCTGTTCAGTGCTTAGCGTTCCAAAGCGGCCATGAAACACAAATTGTTTCTCTTTTAAATATTTAAGCGGACTAACGCTTCTTAGGCTAGCCTGTATTCCGCTTTACTCGTGAATCTTTACATGTGAATTTTAGGGTATGTAGATGTGCCTACGTTATAATAATGTTATGCTATTATGGCGCTTACACGCAAAAAAAAAGAAAAAGAGAACATCGTCAGTTTCGTCCCTGTAGACCACGTCGTGGCCTTGAGCACACCCTCAGCGATTTTTTAGGGTGGTCTTGTAAACGCACTGTAAATACGTTCGTCCGTCCGTACGATATTTCCTGTGCCTTAAGTCAGTATTTCATTGGCCACACAGCCATGTGTCGGGTTGCTGCCTTTCTCTTCCGTCCGCGCCTGGCATAGGGGCTCAGTGGCTATAACGATGTGCTGCTAAACTCGACGAGTTTGCGGGCTCGAGTCCGAGCCACAACGGCCTGCATTACTGTAGGGGCGGATTGCAAAAACAAATTATGCAAATCCATCGCACACGTTGGAATCTGTGTGAAGTGAAGCTTTGATGCAGCAGTCATTAAAAGACCTATAAATTTCCTCATTTCGTTGCTTCGTTTTTTTGGCGTCAAGGAACCAGGCGCGCCCATGCGCTCTAGCTCGCCCGTGCTACGTCCGCATTTCGAACCTTAGATTGCTTATATTTTCTCACATCCTCCTTAATTTGAGTCTGCCAGGCCACTTTTTGGCAAACCACCCGTTGTGCGTGCGTGTCACAGCATACAAATCATTATCATCATCAACGCGCGGCGTTTATCTCAAATAGGTACTTCGTGGCACGATATGTACCACGCGCTTCTAGGGCGATCCCTCGTTGTCGGTATGGAGCATAGTACGGAAATCATCGTCATCATGAACACGTGGACACGCTCCTTGACTCATCCCCTGTTTTGGGTACGTTGCGCCTTAGTAGTGACATCATTATCATCATAATCGGCACGCGAGCACGCTTCTGGGCCGATCCTTCCTTGCGGGTATATGTCTGTATTGTATTGATATTTATGCACATGTAATTCTTCAATCATGTTCGTACTAAAACCTGTGATTCTTCCATGTTAACGATTTGTTGAAACTGCTGTAATCTTTGTTTGTTACGTTTCCTTTGTAAAGGAGGTCCCATTGCAGTCTTTGAATTCGGGACGTCCTTCTGTATATTAACGTCTTGTCATCTTCCTAATCATCTCAATAAAAACCAATTCTGATACTGATTTTGTCATAGCATGGGGATCCTAATAACCCGCAGGCTGCTGGCGTTGTCGCAATATGTATCACCCACTTCTTGGCGAGTCTCCTATTGAGGAATGAACACTGGAACAGCGGCTTCCTTTAAAATCCTTCGCTTTGCACCAAGGTCGCTGCGAAGTAGACATTGCTGAAGAATTTTGCTCAAGACTTGCCAGCTCGCAGCTCCAACGCGCACTTACTCCATGTGCCACTCCTGTGCCACGGGATTCCCGCATGGATGTAATGTTTTCGGTGGGGGAGCTTGAAGCGGCAGTGGCGACTTGCAGGCGCTCTTCGTCACCTGGGCCGGACGGCGTTACCTATGCGGCGCTCGCCAATATTGGGCAGAAAGCACGACTCATGCTGTTAAACCTTTACAACGAGTCTTGACGGAACGGTTTGGTCCCACGTGAATAGAAATGCAGCCGCTTGGTTCCGCTTCTCAAACTTCGTAAATCACCATTAGATTTGACATCGTGCCGCCCCATCGCTCTGGCCAGTTGCATAGGGAAAATAATGGAAAAAATGACTTTGACTCATCTGGAATGGTACCTGGAAAATTACACCGTGTACCCAGATGCTATGGCTGTCTTCCGACGTGGGCGCTCATCCAGAGATAATGCCATCGATTTGGTCACGTTTTTTCAACATCAAAAACGTCTGGAACGACTCACTGCGGCATTATTCCTTGACATAAAAGGCGCCTATGATAATATGGGACATCGTGCCATTATAGAGGCTCTGATTGAAGCTGGAATCGGTGGCCGCACTTTTCGGTGGCTGTGCAGTTATTTGACCGCGACAGGCCTTTCTTCGTGATGACCGAGGATGACGCCACGACTCAACACCAAACGTTCCGTGGAGTACCGCAAGGCGGAGTGTTGAGCCCGACGCTATTCAACCTAGTGCTCGTTGGCCTAGTCAGATGCTTGCCCAACACAGTTCAAGTATCAGTCTATGCCGACGACATCTGCATCACACACACACGGAGAACGAGGCACACCTGACTAGTGTCTCTGTATTGATGCAAACGAATCAAATGGCTCATTGAGCGAAAAAGCCAGCGTCTGTAGCAGCGAAGCGGCATCTGAATTCCGATTGGCTGCGACGCCACGTCACGTGCGCGCCTCGACGAAGCAGAGCGGGAGAAAGGGACCACGTGCTGTTGTCATGGCGCGCCAGGTGTTGCATGAGGGGAAAAGGCATCGCCGCGACGCTACGTCACTCTCGTTCTCGTTCTTGGAAGGCTGTGCTATTCGCACGTACCTTATCCCCGCAAGCCCTCGCCAGCGTTCTAACTTCGCCTTGATAATCGCTATAAAGAAATGAATGTATAAGAAACAAAATGCGCTCGAAATGAAAAGCGCTGGTGGTAGTTTGTTTCGAGCCTACGTCCCCACGCTCAGATCAAGGATGTCTTACCCACTGGGCTAAACCAACGCCTCCTAGATAGCCGGCCGGGATGGATGGGTGGAAACAGCTTTATTTTACATCCGGCAAAGATTAACCCCCTATTGCATGAATTATGAAAAAGTCGTTTTAAAAATTATTTTTTCAAGTTTTATTATTGATTGAATGAACAAACACATGTACCAAAAGTTTCAGAGTTGTAACGACTGTATTAATAAAGACACAGCTTTGTGCCAGATATGGCACACCATAAAGATGGCCGAGCGCTCTTGCTGCCATGGGCGGAAAACAAAGTTTCATGGACGGTGGTTTTTTAGCGCAATGTGTGGGATGAAATGAAACAGTTGTTTGCTGCGTTCAGGCACAGATGAATGTTGCACTTCTTCTATCTTACCGACGACTTGTTTGTGCAAGATGACCGCTTACATCTTTGTTTCTTCTCATCAAATTCTGACCAGTGGCCGACTTGGTCAGATCGGACGTCTTTGGTTGGCATTGCGGCCGCTGGTCCCTTTGCTTTTTTGACTTGAACCTGGAATTGGATGGCTTGACTAGAAGGCCTCCCTGGTCGCTTGTTGGGTAGGCACTTGTTATGCGAGGTAAGGCATTCTGCAATTTCAGATTTGAATTGAGCCAGCGGTAGTACTTGTTCCTTCCCAAGCTGCTTCTGCACCCTCCTGTACAACAGCCATGCTGCTACTACCGACAAGTCTAGCATATGCGTAAAAATTCGAAAGTGCCATTTCTTCAACCTGATATGTATGCGGTGAAGTCCAAGCAGTGAGTCCAGCAGGTCGACCCCGTCCATGTGCCTGTTGTAGATCTTTATTACGCTGGGGCAATCAATTTCGCAAAACTCCTTGGCGGAGCTTAGCCAGTGCTTAGTCTTTTGGACTGGATCTCTCCCAAGAAAGCTCGACAGAAATGTCACGGCGTGGCTATCGTACCACCGCACACACGATAACTGCACGTCGCCTATCGCGCTTGTGAGTTCCTCTGTAGCACCACGTCCTTTACATTTCAGTTCCTTTTCGCTTTTCAGGCGATAGTTTGGTAGACGATTCGCCCTCACCGTACCGCTCGACAAAATACCTTCATATGATAGCACCTGCAGCTTCGGGCTATTGAACATCTACGGCAGCATGTTACCACATTTTGTCTTTCACGTTCATACTGTGCCAAATATGGCACACACCGATTTCGGATTCTCTGCTGTAGTTAGACGAAATTGAGAAAACTTATAACTGGCTTGAATTCTTGAGACCGTACAATATCTCAAAATAATTTTTCTATTTTTCTGCAGTAGACGTTTTCAGACAAACAAAAATTCCAATTGCTCGTGTTTGCGCCCTCCGAGTTTCACGTCGCTTCCCAAAATCTACTTCACCTTCGTTTTGCGTATCGCTCAAGAGATGGCAGCACTTGCCCATAATAAGTGCGCATAACTATGAGAATTACTATGACGGTATCACATTCTCAAGTGGGCATCTCACACACGCGAAAAAAATGGTAACCGGTATGTGCCAAATATGGAACGCCGTGCAATAGAGGGCTAACGACCCGCGCTCAGGTCTCCCATGAGGGGACTTCGAGGCCTTGCCTCGTCGCCGCCTCTCGGGCCTGCTGGACTGTCCACTCTTGCGTCAATGTGAGCAGGCCTGTGCATTCTGCTTTGTGACATCATGCTACTTGGAGCGAAATTTGCATTGCAAGTCTGGTGGGACGAAGGAGTTGACGTCGAAAATCACCGCGGCTTACTCGGAAACGTCCCCTTTAGATTCTGTAGCAGTCGGGCAAAGTAGCATGACGTCACGATCGAAGGTCACCGGCCTTGTGCCATCTAGGAGGCGGTGGATAAGTGTCTCAACGCACTCGCTTTTCTGCGAGGAGTCCATAACACGAAGGAACGCTCAGCGGAGTTCTTCAATTGGACATTAATGCAGTCGGATTCACAACTTATAAAAAAGTGATTACGTTTCCTCGGTTTCTTACCTGTACACTTCTGCTTCTTGTTTGCTAGACGCATCCTTCTGGTCATCAATCTTCGCATAGGGCGGAACCGGCGTGCCCATTTTGAAGTTTCGACACTACAACGGCTCTGTTATTTTCGGTTTACCTTCTACGGCTGCACTCCTTTTTCCAAGGCGTGCGTAAAAACACAGCCGAGCCGACGTGTCACATGCGAGGCATTTCGTTCGCTCGAACACGGCAGCGCAGTGGATGTTTTACATACAAGCGGAACTCTAAGGAGAGCGAATAAAACAGAAAAGGTCACGACTTGTGAAATGCTAGAAACACTTGAAGCTTAGCGACCGCGATCGGCCCATGACTTATGATATTTGAGTCGGAGAAATATGAAATGAATTAACGAATTCAGAGGTTTTATGTGCCGAAACCCACGATTTGATTATGAGGCACGCCGTAGTGTGGGGAGAGGCTCCGGATTAATTTCGACCACCAGAGGATCTTGTACGTGCTCCCGACGAACGGGACACGGGCGCTTTTTTTTATTTTGCATTTCGCCCCCATCGAACTGCGGCAGCTGCGGCCTGGATTCGATCCCGCAACCTCGTGCTAAGCAGCGCAACATCATAGCCGCTAAGCGACTGTGACAGGTGGAGAAATTATCGAGCGTGCCGCCGTGTACAATGTATTCAGTAACGTGTCACGAAACCTATGATAGGTACGTATGCACAAGGGTAATATTTACTTGAAATCCTAGGACTGCATTTACAGAACTTTCAAGTAAGTCGCCATCATCGTAAAAGCTGTTAGTGTTGTGTAGAAAAAGATCGGTTATAAAATTTTTGTTTTTTTTTACTCGTAGCTGCGAGCAGTGAAATTTGTCTTGTTAGGGAGCATTGAAATAGCTAAAGAAAACTAAGGGCTTGCAGCGCCTTTCGTACGACTTTCATGTATCCATGACGTGGTTTTGCGTGCCCACACCACGATTTGATACGACTGATGTAGAAGGAGACAACGAGGAAAACATGCAGTGACGTCGTCGCGCGCGCACTTGCTCAGAGGAATTTTTATTGTCACGCGCTGAACTTTCATCGCTCATGCGGCTGCCACCAGAAAGGGCATCGACTATAACATTTCAAATGACGTCGATCGAATTCTGCCGACGCCGTCTGGCTATGAGGCTGTCGAGTGAAGACAAATGCGAAGCGACTTTTCGTTTCTCGGGACGAGCAATGCACGTTGCTGAATATAGCGACTCATTTATTGTTAAACACAAAAATATTCTTATTAGAGACAAGGCCTTTCTTAGTGAGTTACCCCTGGTTTACCGCACCCTAGAACGTTTTTATGATCGCTTTCGGGATATATTCCTGCAGATAGTGCAGCCTCAAGAACGCGCCAATATGTGCCATAAAGACCTCTGGTCGCCGCTGTGTTCCCGATTTATATACATCACAACGGACAAAGTTGTCCGAACGCGGGATTTGAACAGAGGACCCCTAGCACAACACTCCGATGCTTCAACCACTAGACCACCGGCGCATCCCTCAGTAGGCTATTCCTTTTCGTCAGAAGTAGAGCGCCAGGTGGTGAAATCTGTTTAGGCGCGCACGTGTTCAAATCGCACAGACTGGTGCACAAAAGGAGCTCTGTTGTAAGACCTCCGGTTAGACAGCTTTGCTTACTGGAGCGTATTGTAACACAGCCTATAGGCAGACGATGCAGACCCTGCCGGCTTGCGTCATCGCTTTCCTGCACGTAGTAGCCATTGCTATGGTTGCTAGAATAGTACCTGCCAGTGCGGGGTTGCCGCAGCTAACCACCGCGTCCCCTCATATTGTGACAACGCCGACAGAAGCGCACGTCAAAAAAAAAAGAAGAAAAAAAAAGAAAGAAAGAAGAATGTACGTCCGCCATTTCACCCTGAGAATGTCGATTTACAGCGAAGCTGTTGCCAACATTGCACAGGCACCACCACCACAAGCGGCATACGTCACGCGCAGAGAAAGCAATCCAACAAGAGGGGACACTCGGCGAAAAGTGACAACAGGAAATGCGCCCCGCTAGTATTAATGTCGACAGTTTGCTGCTGCGAGCATCGAAAAAGAGAAAAGGTGAAGTTAACAGACATATTGTTTTATTTTATTTTGTTCTTTCCCGGCAAAATGAAAAATATCCGCGTATAAATGATGTTATACTTTGCGACGCACTTTTCTCGTGTTACCTAGCAACCGGCTAATGACGTGCCAGATGCATGCGTCGTGTGTCAGACACGCCACTTGTTCGGCTGCCCGTCCGCCTGTCTTTCTTTGCTTTCTTTAATATTTAGCCGGCTTTGTTGGGCTCGCGGCGTATTCTTTCATTTCTCCTGCCCTTCGACACGCCACCACTGCACTATTGGACTGCGGCAAGGCGATACATCCTCTTTGACAGTATATGCGACGCATTTCGAGCAATTAGGCTTGCGGCATGGAACCTAGACTTGCGACGCAGTTAGCGAAAAATAGCTCAGTCGTCCTGGCGCAGTTGATTTGAGGTAATAACTCGTACGATGCTTTCGGTGGTTAAATAAGGCACACTAATGCACTGTGATCCCAATGACTGTATGAAGAAAGCTTCCGGTAACTCTTCCGAAAAAGAGCCGTGACACCACCGCCCGAGAGTTATCGGAAGCTTTCTTCGTACAGTCATTGGGGTCACAGTGCATTAGTGTGCCTTCTTTAACCTTGTACAGTGCTGAATATGGTTTTTTTTTATTCTGTCGCGTGAGTGCGCTCTTGCGATCGGATGTTGGTGGTTCCTGCATTTGGTGCTCACTGCGCATGTTCCTCTAGATTCTGCTGTCTATAAAGGAGTGACGCAATAAAATGATGTCAGTTGAGAGTAGCGCCTTGTCCTGTCGTCTTTCTTGTGTCAAACAAATTAATTATGGAAGCTTAGGCAAACCTGCACAGTTTAGTACTCATAATTATTCGGGGATGGAAGACAACAGCCTGTGACATTATTAATTTATTTATTATGAACAGCTTCGCATGTTTTTATTATAATTACATTATGTGTAGTTTTTCAAATGTTCCCACTGGTGTTGTTTTAGATGCATAATTTTGATCAACTAGTGTTTCGTCCCGCGAGATGTAATCGCGCTTCAATGGCACGACCGTAATTGACGTCGCTGCTCATTGTTTCGGAACGGCATTTCAGCCTCGCCTTCATGACCACGTGAATTGACCTTGGAAACAATTTCACGCCACTTGGCATACCAGGTGTCGGCCAAAGGGTCTGTGCTGATCTTCAATGAACCCATTTGATGCCAGCTTTGGCCACTAGGTTTGTACCAGTTGGTGTTCTCCGCTCCCTAATAAACATCTTTGACGTCAGCTTGGGTAACTGGGTAATTGCAACTGGGAATGCCTTGAAGAACCCTTGTGCCGACCCCACGCCCCAAGGGTTCCTCAGTACAACTCGACGCTTTAGCAATGCTGTGCCAAAAATGCACTCGGTTCATCATCATCATCAGTCCATCGTTATGTATGTCCAATGCAGCACGAAGGCCCCTCCCTGCGATCTCCAATGCATTGGGTATTTGCCACTTTTCAATGAACCTCTTTCACGCCAACGCTTTAGTGAACTGCGCCATGAATTCACTAGATATGTGCTGCTCTTCAATGAACACCTCGTCAACTTGGGTGGCTGAGCACGTGTCACTAGGTGTGCGGTAAGCGACGGAACGATTAGCACGTTCGCATGCACCGGCACCCCGCGCTTCTCGTCTCGTAGGCCACGCACAGACGTCTAGGAATCGCGTGGGACCACGACCTCGCGTATCGCAGCTACAAAAGGTCACAAAAGCGCTGCTGAGGTTTTTTGAAAGCTACCGGAACGAGTGACCGTCTTTGACCAGGACTGGGTGACCGTCTGTGATATGGAGCAGAAAACTGTTACCATGTCGACGATATCCACTGTGGACTTTCTCTTCTTCTTTTAACCTTTCGGTCCCCTATTCCCTTCCCCCAGTATAGGGTAGGCAAGCGTGCTTAATATTGGTTAACCTCCCTGCCTTTCATTCATCATTCTTTCTCCCTCTCTCTCTCTCACTCTCTCTCTAGGAAGAGCCAGTAGATTGCGCAGCGTGTCCAGAAAAAAAGAGCGAGACAGAAGCCAGGTTACCGGACGACGCGTTCTGCCTTCACACGCACCGGAGTGCTATACTTCGCGGCGGCCCAGCTAGATGGCGCCAAGTGTTCTTTGGGTAGGACTAAAGGAGTCCCGCTGTAGCACACTCCTCATACACAGCTCAATGGACGGTAGGAATTCGTTGTGTGTCTATTAACGCGATCCGACGTCTGCGTCCGAGAAAATCCTCCCGAACCACGCATACGCAACCACGCTTGCCCTCCGGGTGGCGAATAGGCGTTACTGAAATAATTGAACTTATCAAAGTAAAATGCGTCAGAAAATCCGTAAAGTACGGCTTACCCACAACCTATAGACATGATGACGTCAGATTGCAATTTGAATATACGAGAAAACATAATTCTGTTACCTGGAGACTCTAACATGCCTTTCCCAGCAGCCGTTTGAGGTCTCTTTTAGTAGGAGTGGCACGACCCGTCGGTTTCTTGCAACACCATATAAGAAATAACCAGAAAGCTCCTCCTTGCACAGCGTTCGCTACCAGTGTTTCCAAGAAAACAGTACGGCTACATAAGCTGCAGTCGCCGGGAAGCGCGAGATGCAGTAAAGGATCTTTGAATGCTATTGCGTTCCACGTTTAAAGGGGAAGCGTCCTCACAAATTTTTGATTCAATGCTTAACGCATTACCGTGGACAGTCACTGTGAGTTGGGTTCTGCCTATGATAATCTGATTAGGATTCTTGGGGAACTTCATCAAGTTTCCTTTAGGTCTGTTCCTTTGTCCTCGCCTAACATCTTACACGCCAGCTTGGGGCCACTGGGCAGTCCATGGTTTAATGCTTAGGCCAGCTGTGCTGGGGGAACGGGGTTCGAAACCAACCGTTAGCCAAACCTGGATCGCTGGCTATTCGACACTGGGTATATGTCACGGGGGAAAGCGGCAGGGGAAGATGGAATAACAGTCAAGTTAATAAAAGACTAATGAGATATTGTGCTTGAAAAGTTTGTGATCCTTTACACGCAATGCCTCTAGACTGAAAATGTACCTGAGCACTTGAAAAATGCCTACACTGTACTGATCCATAAGGAGGTAGACGTTGAATAATTGAGTAATTATAGACCTATTAGCTTGCTTTCAGCATGTTAAACTTCAATTAAATTATGAGACTGCACGTGCCAAACCGCAATGGGATTATGAGGGATGCCTTTGTGGCAGACTACGGATCTATTTTGACCCCGTGGGGTTTTTTAACGAGCAATTAAACCCAAATATACGAGCGTTTTTGTATTTCGCTGCCTTCGAAATGCGGCCGCTCAGGTCGTAGTCGAACCCGCGACCGCGAGCAATGCCATAGCCGCAAAGCTGCCACGACTGGCACAGAGATGTTGAATTGTAGTGCGACGCCTAGACTCTACGTTGCTACGATGTCGGCCAGACGCAACGGTGGTTTATAGCTGCTTTGAGTTTTCACGCCTTGGGTCAGTTGTCCGCTTGACTAAGTTACGTGGTGTTTATTTTTTCAGAAATAGCAGAAACGTACCGTACCTTCAACATAAGTTTTCAAGTTAGCCTGCAACCGCTGTCATGTCTATGGTAGAGGCTGCAAACAATTCGTACTTCTAACTTTCCCTGTTACTTAAATAAGGCGGTAAACACAAAAACAAGTTTGTTAGCGCGTAATTTTCGATGAAAGCCTAATTCTTTATTGAAATGAAATGAAACGCTTCCAACGTAATAACCCGGCTTGCACCACACATCTACACAAGAAGCAATAAGGCACAATTTGCCACAGTTTTGTACAAGATTGCAAATACTGTAACGTTTTACAATAAACCTATCTATCCAAAAATTATTATTATTATCGTTTACTGCGTTATAAAAATTTTGCATGAACACAGCGAATCGTGGTTTAGACATGCTCTAGTTTCCAACATGGACGTCTCTCCTGCCGAAGCGTTTCTAGCTGTGCTCGATTGTGCATCTGCTGTACCTGCTTTGTCGAGCTCGCCTTCATCCAATGCGTCGCCATCAGGTGCTCCTCAGGCGTGCTAGGCTATTCCGACGAAGAAACACTCCCACTGCTGTTCAGAAGAAACAGCAGTGGGAGTGCCCTCTGCAGTGGCACCCAGCAAATCTTGCTGAATGTGTATATGAGGCTACGAAAAGAGCAACTGAATGCAGCGATCCCGCATATCTGCGAGAGGGTGAGTGAATTAACCAGTGTGAGCTTACGCAAATATTTCTATGTCAGGCGCTCTGCTAAAAAAAAACATGGATGGAGAACTACAGACGCCTCCACGGAAGCGGTCTAGAAGTGGAGGCTGTAAGAGCCTCATACATACTTATGATATCTTTATACTGACCACGCTAAGAAACTGCGTCCACGGTATTTTCCGCCGCAACGAGATCCCAACAGTGCAGAAGACTGCTGCGGAATTAGTATCCGCGAACATAGAAGATCTGCCGAGCATTCAGCCGTGGACCACGCACCGCCTGATCGTCGACATCAGCTTCAAGAGGGAGAAACCTGACAGGAACTCCTGACTCGTCGAGCGTGAAGGCCTGCTGCGGTGGGAGCACAATTATCTTTACGAGATTGCTCGGTACAAGGAAGAAGGGCGCAAGATATTCTGCTTTCAAGAAACATGGGTAACTGTTGGTCACCAATGAGTAAGGTCTAGGCTGATAAGGCAGTCAAGTCGTCACGCGACGCCTACTTGGGTGGCTTGACAACGGGGCTAAGCAGCCGTCGGGAAAAGGAGAGCGGCTCATCGTGACCCATATTGGAAGTGAGGACTGGCTTGTCGATGGTTGGCTGGATGTGTTTCCTGGAAAGAAATCAGGGGACTACCACGAGGAAATGGACGGCAACTGATTCGATACGTAGTTCAGCTCGATCGTCGATAGCCTGCCACCGCGAAGCATCATTGTCATGGACAATGCGTCCTACCCTTCCAGGCACGTGGTGGAAATCCCATCGCTGTCATGGCGGAAGGCAGAGATACAAGACTGGATGGCCTCGAAGGCAATCCTGTGCCATGCCGCCATGGCAAAGAAGCAGCTGCTTGGCACTTTGGCCACTGCCAAGCCTAATTTATGAAGTACCGGATTGATACGGCTGCTGAAAGGGCTGGCTGTGTTGCGCTCAGGCTCCCTGAGCATCACAATGAGTTTAACCCCATAGAACTCATTCGGACACATATTATGAATGTAGTCAGCGATGAACAACACATTCAAGACCAAGTCTGTGCACAACCTTCTCCTTGATGAAGGGGAGAAAGTCACACAAGTCAACTGGACCAAGCCTGTGCATGTGAAGGGCGTCGAAACACACGTATGGGAGATGCCTGGCTTTAGTGACAAGGTGAAGCCCATCATCAACCAGACGAGTGATAACAGCACGTCTGAATGGGAGCTCTCTGGCATTGAGCCATTACAGTGAGCTAAACAGGGTCAGAAACTGAATCATACCAACTTAAAACAGCCTTCTGGCTCATGAAGTCATGGTTAGGCAGCCGTCTCAATGCCTCCTCAAGTCTGTTGCCCTTCACCAACAAACTGTAGTGAATCTCGTGCTGTATTAGGTGAAGTCATGTGCAAGTTCGCCTTTATATTAACTTGTGGTGCTTTACGTCCCGAAGCCACCTGTGGGCTATCAGGAACACCACAGCAGAGAGCTTGATTGTGCCTGCAGCCGGATGTTACCTCGTCCACATTAATATAAAAACTTACAGCGCTAAAAACAGAAAGGGCATAGAAAAAGCAACAGACACCACACGCGCTCACTCACAGCATTCTACACAACACTTCTTCGAAAACTCCGAAACCCAAGTTGTTCAGTAGGTTTGGCCAAAGGATCGTGGTCGTGATGCCGTCGTCGTTCTGTTATTGTCATCCCCGCTTCGACATGTGAGTGTCATCATGCCGTTGTCGTCACCCCAGTGTCGTCACACAGCCCCCGTACATTACCTATCATACCGTCGTCGTGAGGCTCTCTGGGCGGTTCCATTTTCATCACTTCAGCTTCGTCATTTTACTTTCGCCATGTTGTCCTCTTCGCACCGTCGGCGTTATACAGTATACGTGATACAGTCCTCGCCATGCCGCCGCCATAATACACTTGACGTGATCGTATGGTCTTATGCTCGTTGTCATGCTATCGTAGCCGTTGCCTCGTCATCATATGGAAATCGTCATGCATCCGTTGTCATGCCATCGTCGTAATGGCGTCATAGTCGTTCTATCGTCGTACTATCTTTCTCATCCAACTATTTCCAAGCCATAATCGTCGTGCCATCGTCGTCTAACAGCCGTCGTCACACCTTTGTCGTCAAGCTGTCGCTTTATAATTTTCATTACTTCAGAAATGTCATCCCATTCTCGTCAAGCCGCAGTCGCCATACCGCCTTCATCTTCGTCAAACAGGCGCTGTCATGCATCCGTTCTCACACTATCGTCTCCATGCCATCATGGTCATGCCATCATCATCCTTCGAGCTTCTTCATTCGGTTGTCGGCATACAAGCATCGTCGCGCCATTGTTATATATATACATGTGGTCTTCTCGTTGTCCTTGTACCAGCGTAGTCATGCTGTCGATTCCATACCACTTTTGTCCTTTCAGAATCATCTTCTCATTATCGTCATGTCATCGTCGTTGTCATACCGTATTTGTCATTCCATCGACATCGTTCCTTTATCGTCATCCCATTGCCGTCACTGCGACATCATACCGTCATCGCCACATGGTATTATGGGCGACCTTGGCAAGTGAGTGCAACAGCAAACTTGGCTGATACTGGAGAGAGTGTACGTCGGATGTAGCCAATGCAACTGAAGGCTGAGATGTTGAACGAACCTGACTTCAGCAATGCAGTATGTCGCTGCATTGCTTGAATTCAAATAGCATTACCGTCGACATTCATCGCGAGTTGGGTTCTGCCGTAATTTGTTGGGCTGATGTTACTTGAAAGAGCTTACTAAAAAGTTTGCACTGTCGGTCGGGAGCGGCAGACATCAAAGGTCTCTAGTACAGAAACAGACGTTGCTTGGACGGCTTTACAAGGAGAAGCACCTGGAGAGCGATCGGATATTGTTGTTCGGAGCGCGCATTTGGTTACGCCGCGCGCGATTGGCCTAGGCCAGTCCGACGTCGTCAGCCGCGGGGAGCGGCCTCGCTCTTGGTGACGTCAAAATGACGACAGGCTCCTGTCAAACATTTTGAATCCGAGCACGCCGACTGCTAGGAGCAGAACGCTACGAGAGCTGTGAAGTTCGAGCGGTCATGCGCTCGTTACCATACCGACTTCGCATGGCACGTCTGCTGGATTGGATGCAAACGGCAGCTGCGGCTACGGAATGGCACGTTCGGATCGAATCCATAGTCTAGTTTGAGAAAATGGCGCTTGCAATGAAAGCTTCAATTGTTGCGTTGGTGTTGTTGGAGGAGGAAGCAGAGTGGTTGGAGGTACGAAATGAGTTTGAAGAGATGGGAGAAAGTAAATTGCGGCGTCGATTTCGTTTCTAGAAACGAACAGTGCGTTGGTTGTGCGGTGAACTCGACCCCATCATTGGGCGCCAGCGAGCCAGTGGTATGTTGTTGTTGATTTTTGAAAAGCGCGCCCTGTTGCCGACGTTTCTTTTATTCCTTTTTTTCCCGCTTTGTGCTACACCACCTACCGACCACGCAGATAAACGAATAGCTATAAATTGTAGTAGCCACACATACTATTTCTTGAGAATGTGTCTAAGCATGAAGAAAAATTTCTTATTTTTATCTAAAGATTTTATTCATTAGCAGGTGAGAACCACTGCGTTTTGTAGCATAGTGTCTGAAAAGAGACGGCAAGCGACGCACGCAAACTTCCGAGGAGTTTACCACTTTCCGATTGGCTGCTCTCTCCCTCCCATTCTCACAAATTTTGCATAGTGTCCTTTTTTGTGACGTTGCAGCAACTGAACAGAGCGCGTTTCGAACGAAGATATCCGATCGCTCCCGTGATAACTATGTCTGTGCGAACAGTCTATATGGAAGACGGTGCTGTACTGCTGCATTTTGAAACCTTGTGCTGTACTGTTGCATTTTGAAACCTTGGTTTCAGCAAGGCGAAAAGGGGCCCGCAGTAAACAGATTGTATGGTTCTGAGTATTGTAGTCCAATAGCGCTCTTGCGTTAGATATCAAAAGCTTTCTGCCGGGCTGAAGCTGAAGCCTGCCTGCCTTTTCCTTCGTTTGTGCGAAAAGCATTGCCTTCCTTCGCCGCGCATTAAGGGAATTCAAGCAGCACGCCCCAATTTAGTAGCTCACACATATCGAGGTAGTGCTAAATCAGGGACCACAGCTACATTATATACTCAGCTTGGAGAGGGCGGAAGCCAAGAATGTGGACGCCAAAGCAGAAAATTCGATCGAAACAGTGCTACAAGACACGACGAGACAGCACAAAGGGTCCATACTATCTGGTAGCGGTGGTTTACTTGAATCGTGAGCCATCTAGACCACCACTCATTTCTCGAAAGCAGGCAATACCCAATTCAAACGGGATGAGATAGGCCCCTGAGGATGCAAATTTTCTTGGAATGTACAGCGATAAGCAGTGTTAGGCCTCATTCACACAGCGGTCTTGCAACCTCACAGGCCAGAGGCCTGTGAGGTTGCAAGACCGCTGTGTTAATTATTCAATCAACGTATCCACTTGAAAGGAATTTCCAGGATGACACTAGTTTCGAAATATTATTTCCCAAAGTGTGGAACCAAACGCATTGGCGTTCCAGTTATTTTGTGCTTCAATGCATGAATGAGCTTTTCTTAAAAAAAAAAAAAAGCAGAACAGCCTATTGTTAGGGCAAGTTTGACGGCGCATTTCTCCAAACAGGAGTAATCCTGGAAATTCATTCCAAGTGCATACGCCTTGCAACCTCACCGGTTACAGTTCGTAAATTCCAATATATGCAATACAGTAAATAATTATAAAGGTATTGAGTGGATTTTTGTTAATTAGTTGAATATGTGTTTAGATTTCTCGTGCAAGTAATGTCCGCCTCTCTAAATAATCGAGCTCAAGGATCAGGGCTATGCTATCTGCAGCAGGCGATATTTAAAAACTCCATGAAAACTTAAACAATGATCACCCGGTATATATCGGCTACACCAAGGAACTTGAGCCAAACCTTAAACATATGCAAATGCCGTGTCGCTGAACAGAACCAAGCTAATGTCGTTTGCCGTCGCTTGGAGAGGCAGAAGTTTTTGCATTCCGCCTAATTAGTCTTAATTAATTAATCAACTTCCCGAATATTGTAATACCTTATACAGATGAAAAGTGTCAACGAGATAATTGCAGAGCAATATGCAAAGCTCCCAGCAGCTTTCTGTTGGTCAATACGTGCGACATAAAAAATTTTGCCAGGCATGAAACAAGCCCGCGAATACACGAAACATTTTTTCGCGACTGGCCGCCCGAGGTACGTTGAATGGCTTGCGTATATATATATATATATATATATATATATATATATATATATATATATATATATATATATATATATATATATATATATATCGGGAACACGACGGCAACAATCCGCCTAGAGTTTCCATATTGTTGCTATCGCAATATAAATGTAGCAGTCAGCCTGACGCAGAATGTTGGCTGGTTTTTACTGCAAGGAATAAAAAGAAAGCAGGCTGGCGCGTGCTGGTCACGCAACCACCATTATGGTCAGAAAGCGTAAAAGCATTTTAATACCTATGAAAAGAACGAAGTGGGAGTTTTTGGTTTTAACAATTGTTTATTGATATCAAAAATACCTTCCGAATGGCTAATGCATGTATACATTGTCCAAATACTTCAATATCACAATACAATCAATTTTACTCCGAGCTTCCCTTACTTGAAAACTTGTCCAGCCCATACTACCCTGTACGGCCTCATTTGTGGTCTTCCGGTGGGCGCCCAATGCGAGGTTTCCTACTGATCTTTGGTTGCCATCTAGTTCTGATTGTACCCTTCACTTCAAGTAAACAAACGCATTTCCAAATGTAAGTCCTGGAACTATTACGCCTTTCCACATACGCCGGAGCACCTCATTCCTGTTGTAGCACCATAGCACTCTGTGTTTAATTATGGCCGCACTCCTATACCACTTTGATTTTTTGCTGGCCTGGCGAGGTAGTTACTGGCCCTGTATTGCCAATGTCTCTTTGTGCTTTTTGTTTAATACCATTAGGCCTAATTTCTTTAACGCTAAATTTAACCACATTTTAATGACTTCGCCTTAAGAACACTACCTGTCATATCATTCTAACTTTCTTATTTCTCGCGCTGGCTTCAAATACAGTTGCACCGATTGAAGATGAGGCCACAATTTGTAGGCCACAATTTGTAGATGTAGGCCACCATTTGAAGAAATCATACGATGCGCCTAATTAGGCAGTTATTATGATTTTCCGTTCTTGTCAATATACAACTTGCCTGCCGCTACGAGCAGACGAACTGGAGTGCAAGGAATAACGGTTGCACCTAATCTTCCTTCGGATTGACTCGTCTTTGTTGCCGCGCGCTGGACACTTGCGGCGGCGGCGGCGTTCGCCTGAAGAATGTATCTGACCGCAGATCGACGCTTTCGACTGCATCTTGGTTATGTGGTGGTAGGTAATATTTTTGGCCCTTTTGATATGTTTACAACGAGGGAGGTACGCGGGCAGGCATGCCGGCTAGCTTGAGTTCATGGTGTGCCCGCATGCCTGAGGATTGTCTTGTGGAATCCTTTGTTAAAAGATGACGAGGTGCATATTTCTAGCTCCCGCAAAAGCCAGCCAACGTGTCATCGCGTTGGAACCTGTTTGGGCTCGAATATTGAGGAAAAAACATTGAGACAAGCTACGCACTTTTCTGTTGCTCTAGAGATTTCTTAAATGTAGAATAGGTCCCTAAAGAAGAAAGAAAGAAAGAAAGAAAGAAGGAAAGAAAGAAAAAAAGAAAGAAAGACAGAAGCGCGTCATATGCCAGAAGTGGTAGTGAACTGGGAAGAAAGCTTGCAATGCCAAGTCCATCGTCCGGAAGACCTTCTTTTGGCCATTATCACAATAAGGGTTGGCCGATGATACTAAATTGATAACACGCGAGAACAAAACTACACTGCCGTCTCAAATTAAGAAAACTCAACCAGAGGCATTTTATTTACTTTTTATTTAGAAAAGGCATCTAAAGTAACGGGAAGGCTAAAGTGTCAGCGACATCCCGAGATGACGTACCCACATCGATGACTTTAAAAAGGTAAATAATGGGCTTTATTGTGCTTACACTACTTACGAGGGAGGCTGCATGTGAGGCATTCAGATTAATTCGGACCATCCGGTTTTCATTAAAGCGCACACCAGAAGCATTGTATAGACGCCTTGGTGGCTAGAGCGTAGGGATACTTAAACAGGCTCTTTCGTTGCGATATCAGTCATTCGCAGCAATGTCTTTCTAGCATTATTTTCGCTATTCCTTTCGAACAGATGCTGAGAAAACTCCGCAGTAGTGTTAGATATAGTGGTTCGCGTGTTGTGAGTAACTTCTTACATTTCTCTCTCTTATTTTTCGCGGGCAGCTTTTATTTGTTGTACAAGATTTACGGGTGGCTCAATGAACACCGACACCACTGATAAAACAATGGGAAAGAAGAAACTACCGCAAGTCCGTCGGTTTTAAAAACAATCTGCGAAACCCTGCGATTAAGTAGTCTACGAGGATGCTTGCTTCTGCTTGAGTGCCGCCGCTGCTTTCCATTCCTCCACGTCGAGAGCAACGTTCAGGCCGCTGTACATGCCCAAGAAGACGAAGACCAGCGGGAAGGGAAAACCTGGAAGCAGGTGATGAACATGATAAGAGGTACACTCAGAGGAAGGAAAATCTTATTCGATCTCTCATAGTGTCCCCTCGCGTAAAGCCCGCGCCCTAGATATTGGACGCGTAAAATTGGGAAAAAGCTGTTTTAAGAATGGGCTATGAAGCAAACATACAAGGAACCATTGTAAACCATATGGAAGATTAGCTATGCTTTTCTTAACTGTTGCGTTTTCATCCAGTGCAACTTGCCATCTCATGCAGGGCTCTCTCATCAGTTTTCAAGGTATGCCGAAAGTGAAATACAGTATCACTTCAGTTGCGTTCTGTGAGGCGTCGACGCAGTGGCGTCACGAGGACGACCGACCGACCGACCGACTGACTGACTTCGTCCCAATACACTGTAAGAATAGGAGTTGGAGTAGGAGGAAGACGCTTGTGCAGAGAAAGTGTATATGGAGCTGTATGGACATAGAAATACAGCACATAAATTGTTACTGCTAGGGATGCTATACTCCTTGAGTACCAGTGGGAACACAGGGATCGATTATTAACATATAACGAAATCACGAAGCATTATTATTTAAGCAGAAGGGAATACCCATTGCCACATGGTAAGCTTTGCAGAGCCCAAGCGGTCACATTACGTTTGCTACAGACAAGAACATACCCAAGTCCATATTTTATTAACAGGATCTATCCGGAGAGGGAAATTCAAACCAACTGTAATAAGTGCAATGGCATCATTACTCTTGACCACATGCTTTGGCAGTGCCCCGCGGTCTTCACAGACCGTGACAAGGAACAAGAATGGTGGCGGCAAATGCTACATAGTGAATCACTCTCTGACCAATTACGGGCAGTCCAGAAGGCCCGCGATGTGGCTGAAGGGCTCGGCCTGACAGTCCCAACGTGGGAGCGGCCCGCGTCAACGTATGGTTGACCTTCAGGACCCAATAAAGTTCTCCATACCATACCATACCAGTGGTACACACTCAGTATGCAAGATAGGAAAGGTATGGGCACATACATCGTTACCCTACCGTGAGGTATCCTAGATATGAGCAATTTTCGAAAATCAGTACAGTTATGGAGTATCATTCACCATGCCATAAGGAGCTCTATGTCTTAGAGTTGGTTATATAAGTCAGTACTGATATATGCACGAATTTATTGTTTTATTACACTTAACAAAGGTGCACCTACTGCCACTACTTTGTTTAGCAACATTCGCTGCTTATTAACTGGTTTGCGTGCCCGACATGCGGCATGCATGTGTATTGGGGTGCGGGTAGAGCTGTGGCAAATTATTGGAAGAAGATATCTGTGTCTGATGGGTATATAAAAACAGAGGAATAAGAAAAACGAACAACACTGGCTATGGCGTGAACTTCTAGTGCATAGTACTGGGCTAGTATCTTGTACACGTTCGAAAAGCCGACGTTCGATTTCGCCTCGCACAATTGCCCAGGCTGCGCCGATATAGCGGCCTAGGCCAATCTAGTCCAATCGCGTGAGGCGAAATCGAACGTCGGCTTTTCGAACGTGTACAAGATAGCAGCCCTGAGTTATGGTCTCTTCGCGGGATGTCCTCGTGAGATTTTCGTGACAACGGCAGGATCGCATACGATGGAGCGACTGAAGGACGACTAGTGCTACACAGGAGTATCTTGGAACGTATAATCTAAATTGGGGAGCATTGTTAGAACTACTGCGCCTGGTGTTTCTTAATATATAGACTTGCGCGTTCCTCTGCTAACGGTACTTGCGTTCCCTGAGCGACAAGTGCGCCGGCTGTTTGGGAAGCATGTGTAGCCCAGAAAGGGAGTGTGGTTGGTCCGAGGGAGCGGCAGACCGTCATAAATGCGCAAGTGCCGAGTCTTTAGTGGGACGCTTCTGGACAGGTAACTTCTGCTTGAGCCCTCGCGCTCAACACCGAAACAAAAAACAGAAGAAAAAAATTCCAAGCCCTTCCACTATGTGAAGATGGAAGGCCAGCGAAACTGAATTGCTCAATAACTATATTAAGTTCTATATGGTGGTTATGCTATAGTGGTTGAATAAAGGCACACACACATAACATTGCTGTTTGTTTCTTTTTTAATTTGTCTATCTTTATTTTTATTTTTAATTCTTTTTATTTCTCTTATTTTCTAACTTCTTTTTTTACCCCCATTACGACGGCAGAAGTGAAGTCAAATTCTAAGCTGGAATGATGAGCGGCAACCTGGCCTGCTTTGCAAGACGACGATCGAGCCATTGTTCATGATGACAATTTTTTGCCCAATGGAGCCAGCTGGGAAGAACACAATGATGACGAACGCGCGAGCAGAGCCACTATATTGCGCGGTTGGCGCCGAGAATTACACAGCGAAGCTGTTAAGCGCCAGTTCCCTTTGGATCGTGTCCGTTTGTAGGCACAAAACTCCCCATAGGCGGGCCGATCCCAAAGATAGTGCAATGCCGGGCCGACCCACGGTGGAGGTGAAGCAGGCGTTAAGCACTTCCAGTACGTGGGCCGATCCCGAAGATAGTGCTATGCCGAGTAGAACCACGACGGATGTGAAGCAGGCGTTAAGCACTCCCGATACGTGGACGATCCCAAAGATAGTGCAAGGCCGGGCCGACCCACGGCGGAGGTGAATCAGGCGTTAAGCACTCCCGATACGTGGACCGATCTCAAAGATAGAGCAATGCCGGGCCAACCCACAGCAGAGGTGAAGCAGGCGTTAAGGACTCCCGATACGTGGACCGATCCCAAAGATAGTGCAATGCCGGGCCGACCCACGGTAGAGGTGAAGCAGGCGTTAAGCACTCCCGATACGTGGGCCGATCCCGAAGATAGTAAAATGCCGAGCCGACCCCCGGTGAGGTGAAGCAGACATTAAGCACTCCCCATACGTGGGCCGATCGCGAAGCTAGTACAATGCTGGGCCGACCCCCGATGGGGGTGAAACAGGCGTGAAGCACTCTCCATACGTAGGCCTATCCCGAAGATTGCGCAATACCTGGCCGACTCTCGGCGGAAGTGAAGGAGGCGTTAAGCACTGTCCATACGCGCGCTGATGCCGAAGATAGTGCAGTGCCGGGCCGACCCACGGCGGAGGTGCAGTTTGCCATTAAGGAGCCCAAATACACAGCTTCGCTTGTCATGCTTCTTTACAGAGTGGAAGGGCACTAAGTTTCTTTAACAGTCCTTTTTCAAAATGTCGTACAAAACATTTCTTTAAACATCTGTTCTTACGCTTGTGCTTGGGACGTCTTTGGGTCCCATGTGTGGCAAGGGTAATTCAAGGGCGCGTTATAGGTCCCCACGCGCACAGGCGTATTTTCCATTAAGCTTGGTCCCTTTCTGCACCATCACCAGGATCGGCCCGCATGATGATTTGTTTTGGTCAGCATCTCGGACTCATTCTATTTTCAGGTACTAGCCAAAGACAGCTCCGCTGTAAAAACAAGAGTGTCTTGTCTTTACAGCGTATCTTCGCAACAAGAGTATCATGGCTGTAAAAGCAAGAGTCGGCGTTGGCGTGATGTTCCGTGCAAAGTGAGGATAGCAGGAAGGAAGCGCGTTGTTTTCCGTTGCGCGCGATCGCCCGACATAGCGAGGCACCAGAGATAGCGAGGCACCAGAGATAGGGGAGGGGGCAGCGTTCTACTCCGGCTGGAACAGCTGGGCCGCTATCTTGTACGCGTTCGAAATGCCGACATTCGATTTCGCCTCGCGCGATTGTCCAGGATGTGCCGATATCGTGGCCTACGCCAATCTAGTCCAATCACGTGAGGCGAAATCGAACGTCGGCTTTTCGAACGTGTACAAGATAGCGGCCCTGCGTACGGGGTGGCTGCGCGCGGTCGCGCGGCCGTACCTTGAGAGCAATCAGTGCTGGGGCAGAGTCTAGGTGCGTCGACAGCTCGTAGCTTTGTGCTTTGTGCTTACTATGTGTTTCGGGTGCTCAGTTTACGTTGAAGCGACAGACAGCACGAAGGTAACTTCCCTTGGTGCTACTGCAGCGCTTGCTCACGCCAGTGGTTCGACAGCGAGTGTCCGCGGTCGTCGAGTGTGATGTGTGCCTGTTTGCTGTGCACGCTGACAGCATGCTTCTTAATTTAGTTAGCAAGCGAATGCTTACAAGTTGATTCGGCAGGTAAAAGTGCTATCCTTACTTCATACGGCTGTCTGCTAATTTGCTGTCATAATCAATGGTTCGGCTTTCTGGCAAAACTGCGACTTTCTTTTTATTAAATTTTCCTTTTGGTTCTTACCTAAGTGCCAACCTAGAATTGCAGTGGTTAATTTCCCCGCCTTTCCTTCCTTTCCGTATTTTTTTGTCAGCAATGGATGATTACACTAATAGACTCAGGAGGCACGAGAAGGCATGAGCGGCACAACACAGTGTGCAACAACTAGCATAGTCAGGGCGCTGTGGTTACTCCGCAATCCTTTGATGACGCCTTTGCAATTATGATTAGAAACGCGGATGAGGTTTCAGCACTCATAGCCGCGTGCTTACCAGTCAAGATCCTTCTGCACATGATGAGGCACACTTCCGCTTCCGCCAGGTGGAAGATGCAGGCGCACATGGTAAGCACGAAGTGTGGCGAACCAAGCAAGGCCTTGGCTACCCGCATCCGCTGAGTTGACGCCAGGTAGTGCTTCTGACAAGGGATAGCATGTTACAGCTGGTGACGCGCAGTTTGTACTTTAAAATCAATGTGTGATACACATTGGTTGCACTGACGTTTGAAAGCAGCGTCATGTATTCGTATTCACTTGCGGAAACGCCTAAACATATTCCCTTTTTTGGACAGACTGTACTTCCGCGAATAAAGAAAATGCCAGCAAATTTTCGAAGCAAGCCATTTTTTTCGCACTTACCGATGAAAGTCCCATTACCGTTCTCTTACAAGCAGCGTTGCGTCCCACGGTGACGTACAAGTGAAGCGCGAAATTGGGCACGTGCAATAATAAACCTGGTGTGGCCTGCTATTTACTAATTGCCGTGAACAAGCCGCGGTTTTTGGCCATACTTAGTTACACTGCAAGTGTGAGCATCCGATACCCCTGACCCTTCCTGTGGTGTACGAGCCTACGAGATAGGCTGTGCGAATGACGTGTGCCACTTGAATTTTGAACCTTCCTATGTCCTTAAGTTCCTTATCTCTTATACCCAACGCTGGGTTGCAAACCAGAAATTTTCTGCTTAACCTATCTGCCTTTCCTTTGTAATTGTCCCTCTCAGTCTCTCTCGACCCGCCGTGGTTGCTATGGTGTTGGGCTGCTGAGCACGAGGTCGCGGGATCGAATCCCGGTCACGCGGGCCGCGTTTAGATGGAAGCGAAACGCGAGAACACCCGTGTACTTAGATTTAAGTGCACGTTGAAGAATCCCAGGTGGGCGAAATTATTCCGGAGCCCCCACACTACGGCATACCTCATAATCAAATCGTGGTTCTGCGCATAAAACCCAATAACTTACTCAATTTAATCTCTGTCTGTCTGACATTTCTAACGTTCATTTCGCATTATTCATAATTCTGCAGTATTCTGCTTATCAAATTATGCGTTTGATGAAACTGTAAGTGTACAATTTCGCTACTTGCTTTCGCGTATCATGGCATTGTCAAACGAACACAGAGAAATGGCGCGAACAAATTCAGTGTTTAAATACCAAGTGTGTACAACACACTTGGGACGATTCGCTTATAAATGTAGATTCAAAAAAGGACAAAGCATTGGGGAAAAACTATGGAACATACTGAATGATGCAGAACCACTCGCAAATATAGCGAAGCATTAAAACACACTTAAATTATTGCAGAAATGATCGACTATGGGCAAGCAATCCACAGTTCTGTTATTTCTCTTGGCATTCCTATAACTTCGTAGTCTTAGCTGTCGCCATCTTAGCGCAAATCTTTCACGGCGTTATTTTGTTTTGGCCTGCCTCATTTGAGTGCTCGTTTACAGATATTTCTTACGACCCGACCCTCTCAGCAGTTTACCGGTGGCAGGTCCTTCTGTGCTACGTTTACAAGAAGTTCGTGTTGGAACGTATGGTCAGGTAAACTCGAGTTTCTAAAATTTGTCCTATGGGGGAAAGAAAATTTCCCATCTAGCATGGCGCCTTGCTACGTCAGTTAGATGACAACGCAAAGAATAGAAACTCAAAATAGAAAACAGCACACTAGCACAAGATTGGCAAAACGCTACTTGTCTTCACTTCTGCGCCTCCTACCCACTACTGCTTTTTGCAACACTGTTTCCTAAACTGCCCAGTGGTTCGAATGCACATAATAATTTGCAAACTCAAATAACATACCCCCCTGCCCCCCTCGCCCACAAATATTGTGGCAGCACTATGTCCGGGGGAAAAAAAGGCGACAAATCCAACGAACTTGTAAGAATCGAAGAAAACGTTTATTAAAGAGTTTTAAATAGTGCTATGCAAGAATCCGCGTGATGCGTGCCCCTTAAGTTTAATTTTAACTATACGCACATAACTCTTGACCTTCTTCTCCCATCACAGACGCTTGACGCTCTCTGACTTCGTGGTAAGGCGCCTGGAACTGTTCCTAGTCTGCACCGCGTTTCTGCAGCATAGCAAATGCCTGCTTACCCGTAAGGCTCTTTTCTTGGCTTTGTGAATGTGATTTGGTCCCACGACACATGCTGGAAAAGTTGCACACTCCCACAATGCGGAAAAACAGGAAGAACTACCGCGAAACACCATGTTGGGCTCTGACAAGAAAACTTGTTCGCGGTCATTGTATCCTCCGTTATAAAGGTGCGGAGGATACATCCCAGACCGATTGACACAAAGCTCATGTACCACATCTGCTCAGGGGTGAAATATAAAAAAAAATTTGTTGGGTGATTCCATGCACGATAATGTTTTGAGGATCGCCTGTGCATACCTCAAAGTTCTTGAGAGGAGGTCGCTTTCGCAGTTCGTTGATTATCACCTCGAGTGCGATACCGAGCACGCTGAGCGCGCACCAGATGGCGTCTTTTTTGTGCATACTGTGCCATACCCAGGTGAAACAGAACGCCACCATGGTACCAAACAGCAGACGACAGGCACTCCTACTGTGACCCACCGCTGGCTTGTAGAAGTACCTGCGAATGCAGATGACGCCACAATTGCGGCTTTCCATTGAAGATTGGTATCCGCAGTATTGTCTTCCGCTACGCACCTCGAGATTCCGTGTCATGGGCTAACTTTTGCTCTCTATGGCATCCGCAGTTCTTGCTTTGTGACGGATCGACGCGCGTACAATTGTGACAAAGGTGATACGGCTACCTTGAGATTGAATAAGTAGGCGAAAAGAAATTAGAAAAAAAAGTTGTAGACAATGCTGATGCGTTATGGAAATAATCATCCGGGCAATGGACGTACCCGGAACATTTCAAAAATGCTCTGGTGAGGGCTACCGCCTGCCTCTGTGGATCGGATCCGCGAAGGTTCGAGGGGCCATGGAGCATAGATAAATAACTTTAAATTTGGCAAACGAGCGCGCCCAGAACTGTTCCAAAAGTAGTGCCGTGGTGTCTTTCGTCTGCTTACTAGGAACCGCAGGTACCGCCCTTATAAAAATAGAATTTAGTTAATGTATGGACTTCCTCCACGTTTCTCAGACCCCCAATGCGTTACTATATGTTTGCTCGTGCAAAGTATCTACATTTTAGAGGCGAGTGTTCTTGAAAAATATGTTTCTTTATTTAGATACCTATCGCTATTACTGAATCTGCTCAAGCCTAAATTGCCATTAGTGGTGGATGCAGTTCTAAGGTAATTAGTGGCTCTAAGAAAACTCACTGCAAATAATCTAAGTACAAGTTATCTAATGATGCTTATTTCTTATTTAGGGCAAGTTCATAGAGTTTATTGAAGAAAACACTACCTCTGCGGCTTGAACGGACGCTTTGTCATGCGTTCAATCATTAGCATGGTGAGAAGTACGATTAACACTTTCGTAAAGGGCTTCAGCTTATTATAAGTTCTAATCAGGAATAACTTCCTAGTTTGAGTTTACGCTTCACTGGCATGCGGAGTAGCTGCAAATTGTGCACTTACGTACCTTCGAATCCACAGGTGCATGCCACGGTCAAAGTACCTAGAAAAAAGAAAAGTAACGTAAAAAAAGGCGCTATTTATAGTTGCGATCATTCCACAGGTATTCCGCATGCACAAACACGCGCATCCACGCGCGAAAGCCGGCGCGCTATCACCGACAAGCAGAAACAGTTAACCTCAGACACGCACGTATGCCAGAGGAACTCCAGATCTTTAAAGGAAATTGCGCCGGTTAAGCAACTTTCTGTGCCTGAGCAGAAAGCTTACATTTCCGATGGCACAGGCACCAAACGTGGAATGCGGGTTGAGCACTTGTATTTGTCGAACACCGCAGTTGTGAGCTTTATCGCTTCATTTCCGGCTCGAAGCCATGTTTGGGAAAAAAAAAAGATATATGGTTTTTTTTCGCGCAACTCGGGTCACTAGAATTTCCTTCGCAGTTTACATATAGCTCAAACAGGCCGTGTTTGTTCTAGACACCGAGAACAGCATTACAAAATTTGGGCGGGCACCGCGCTTAACCTATAGGGTGCACTTAGAGCACGCACATATAGCGAGCTGCCTGGTAGAATAGCGCGCCAGCGTGAAGTGGATGAGCTCGAAGTGAAGCGCGGCGAACCAGAAAACCGCAGAAGTCGTCTGTGACGTGTGGTGCACCTAATTCAACTGATGCTGGGTATACGACGACCCAAGATTAGAAGTCAGAACCCTTCGTGAGGACTTAGCCCGTACAATGGAATTCCAAAACGCCGCAATGTAGGCCAGCCGAATGCGGCGATTCTGTCCCACCCAGTGAACTCGGACGTCATGTACTCACCTCCAGAAGTGGGAGCAGCGGTACATTGTGGCAATGCACATGGAAGGCGGCGGAATCTCGATTCCTTCGGCACGGGCCAGGGCGCCAGCGACACCGTAGGTGAACAGGTAGCGCACGTAGAAGAAGAACAGCAGGGAAAAGGCGAAGCCCACCAGGCTGTACAGATCCAGTCGCTCGGCCATCCAGGGCCACTTGGACATGGCCGAGCTGCCAGGGGTAAGGTATTGCGCTATACCGCGATGTGGGACGTGGAATTCGCAATATTATTTCGAGTTTGCGAATACTCAACAGCCTGAACACCGATTGAACAGTCTTTGCTACTCAATGCATACTCTATTCGAGAAATCACTCTGAACAATTTTCGCATATTCGTTTCTACGATAACAAAAAAAAGTTCCAGTTTCGCTTGAAAGGCGAAGCATCGATTGCTGTGGAAAATTATTACGCAGCTATACGAAGTAAGGATACTAGTTTTATTGGCCGTGTCAACTTGTAAACATTCGCTTACTAACTAAATCAACAAGCACGTTGTCACACGTGCACAGACCAGGAGAAACGCTCCGCTCCATCCCCTTCCCCCGGAACCTAGCGCGTGACGGAAGACGGCACGCTTCCTCCCGGCTTGCTTCCACTGCGCGCGCGCAATCGAGCAACATCCTCGGCTCTACCTCGCTCGCTTATACTCACACCTACACACGCCGGGATGTTATCGCTTTTGGACTTTATACGGAACATCGCCGCCGTCATCGCCGACGCAATAATAACATTCATTGGAGTTTGTAGAGGAAAGAAATAATGCATAGTACGACCTTTCCGAGTTTTGCTGAATGAGTCGCGGTCGGTATCGGTTACTGGGCGTGCGCACGGGATAGACATAGTGAGTTACATAATTTCGAGTCTTTAAATAAAAATAAGTTGTTTTTAGGAAGTTTATTGTGCGAAACGGATGTCTCAATTGAGGTAAAGCAATTTCTTATTTGGAACAGCAAAGCCGTGTTGGCAGCCTTTAAAGTAATGCGTAACAGGCTGTTAACTTGGGTAATTTGGTAACCTTGAAATAATGAGTGTTTGTGTATCAAGCTCATCTTATTAACAAACACAACACTCATGTGAATGTACTAACGTGCTGCTTCCTGGTTTCGTTAGACTCATTGTCACGGCATACTGGATAAATGAAAGCAGCTGTTTCTCATTTACAAGTTCCTCAGTAAAGCAGACATTCGTTTGGGGACATTCAGCCTTACATGCAAGTGTAAAATAGCTAAATAACCTAAAGAACTGTCTCTCTTGGTACACCGAATGAACTCTGCACATAGATTTTTAAATTTTTTATAAAACAATGAAACAAACGATACTTCATTCGACATTCTGAGGCCGTTTTTTCATGTTTTCTTGTTCTATTCGATTCAGAAATTTCACTAGTCGAACAGCCGTAAACGTTTCAACATTTAGCACGTAAAAATGGACAAAGCGTGACCAGCTACAAGAAAAGCCCATGTTGTTGGGGTTTAGATATCACAAAAGGGGCCAATTTTGTTGGAAGTATAGCCAAACTTCGCTATACCGAAGTCACATCCGACTCGAAAATACGTCCGTTGCGTCTCACAATCTTTATAAGCATGCATTTGTTACACGCTGTGTTGGGAAAGAAGCAGATTGAATTTGGTCCGTTATGACAGATAATCTGGTGTATCTGCGTTTTTAATATCGGGGATTGACAGCCAAACCTAGACTCACTAGACGTCAGTAGAGTCACGTACCAGTAGCGGGCCTCACACGTCGGACACATGCAATGCGCAGACCAACCTGTAGAAGAAGTGGGCCATGCGTTCCATCAGGAAGAAGTGGGCGCCACTCCGCAGGATCCTCGCCACGGCGGTGGCGACCTCGCGCAGCGTGCAGCTGGGTCTCGGTTTGTCCAACTGCGTTTGTTGCCATCATGCCTTCTGTAAGAACTGCACGAGTGCAGTGTTTCAAAAGCCAACCGCAGAGGGAGATGTGGCGCTGGTGTACACTGTAGATGCAGGTTTCCTCAGCGTCGGTTCACAATTACGTGAATGATTGGAAGTACATAACATTCACCGCTGAAGGAAACAAACACCTTGATGGTACACATGCATACACAGCAAACTGACTTCAAGGAGAACGCTTGCTGATCATTCTGATAATGATAGATATACTTCCCAGCGTCGTAGAAGACATTTTTCTTGCAAGGTACGCGCAATGTATGCTTATGGAAAACAGTCAACGCTCCTGTACAACCATCGAATTGATTCGGCTGATGATTTAGCCCGTTATCAGACTGAGCTTGTGTAGGTGACACTTTCTGGCAACAATAAAGTAATAGTACGAAATAAAATCACTTTGTTTAATGCACTGTGTACACAATTGTTCATTAGGAACGCAAGTACTGCCGCGATGTGGCATGTTAGGAAAACATCACTGCTAAACGTACTGCTTAACCGCAAATAAAGGCGCCGGTTGGCGGCAGCAGGACACAGGCAAATTGCCACCCATCACCTTGTTGGTGTTCATTTCGGTCACGCCCATTGTTACGCCAGTAACCAGCACCTCTGCTCATGACAAGAAACATCGTATCATGACTCTAAACTGATCAGGTCTCGTCAAAGTAGGCATGTTGTAAAGGTATCGATCACGCAACATACATAACAAACAGATAAAAGGAAGAATATGACAGAGGCACGTAACCACAAACCTTGCGAACTGCGCTCGGCTTATCTAGAACAAAGATTGCAGTTTCTACAGTAACATTATCTGTTTAGCTCTCACACACGGAAGCACTAAATACTGCGTCCCACACGCATGCTATTGACAGCAAAATGAACAGAGTGAGCCAAATGGTGTTTTAATCACTAGGGTTAATGCATTGGAGGAATCAGTCTTAACAAATGACCTTAGCGTGTCAGGCAAGAGCCCTTTTGAAAAGTCATCATAACCCCAGGTGGGTTGTCAGTTCTTATCTGAAAGTGGTGGAAATGCTTACATTTGCACTGGGACACATTGACTAGGTAAAGGGAAACTTTACTTTCCATTGCCGAAAACCTTCAGTGCTATTTGCGCTCCTTAAAACAATGGCATTATTCTGCTCCTCACAAGTGATGATATCGGATTCTACTTTCCTGATTCGTTACTTCAAGGCGTTGATTTGTCCGTCCGAAGAGGGCTGCCCGCCATATGTTGACGAGCTGCTCGTCGAAGGCTTGCCGGTGATGACGTACTATTATTAGACGGGAAAGTCGGTCAGCTTTCGTGTCTTCTGGCAGTGCTTGCAAATAATTCTTTTACAAACATTTTAGTGGTAGTTGGGGAATTCAGCGTGACCATACATTCTGGACGACTCCACGAATGCGCTTATCAACAAAAGAGCGAGAACGTTATATTAGCATCTGCGTGAAACCTTGTTTTGTGCTTGCATACATTTTCAAGTAGTATACACTCGACGGAAACCACCATTTTCAAGGCTGCACTATGGCTATCACCTGTTGGAAACGCTGAAATATTATGAAGAGGATACATGCAAAAGGTACCCGTAGGTGACTGCCACACTTGGAAGAGCGGATGCCTTTGGTGACGTGCATATCTACATAGCTTTAACATACCTGGATTGCGAAGTCGTCGTAAATCTGCGGAGGTCCAAGATAGACCGTGGGAATGTAGACGACGAAGGCGAGCGTCTTCCAATACGGCGGCCACCGGCACCGGCTTTTCGCTGCAGTCCGGCGCTGTGCTCGAACAAAGTCTAGGCTGAAGCTAAGGCCACGCATGATGTTCCAGTGGAAGGCGACGTAGGCCACCCTATACGGCATGAGTCCATATCGTTCATACATGTACTGGAATGTAAAAGAAACAAAAAGCAGGCACCATGTCAAAAACTGCACCACGAGCTGCACAAATCACCTGTGGACGGGCGTAGTACTCGTCCTTACACCTTTAGTAAGATACATTGTACTCAACTAACCTTCAACAGCTTAGTTCAACAGCTTCAACAATGTCACGACTATCAATTGCAAGAGACAGTAAAAGCACTGTCCTTCAAACAGTACTATTCCTCATCCAGGTTCTTCCGTATCTCGGGGAACGGGATACGGTATATATTTCTCAGTATAAAGTATATTGCGCAGTCTAAATTAAATTTGTGAAACTCTTCTTTCTGGGAGCTGCCGCTCCCTCCTTGCGGCAATGAATGAAGAAATCTCCGAGGACTTTCCTGGTGTGCAGCCGTCAGGTCGGCTAGCGTCCAGGAAACGTGGAAGTGCGTCAAGCGATACAGACAGCGAGGCCACTGAGATATGTTCGGACAG
The DNA here is from genome assembly GCF_023375885.2 of Dermacentor andersoni. Classification (NCBI taxonomy): domain Eukaryota; kingdom Metazoa; phylum Arthropoda; class Arachnida; order Ixodida; family Ixodidae; genus Dermacentor; species Dermacentor andersoni. Next base: position 73,200,903 of record NC_092820.1, on the reverse strand, counting down.
CTACGACTCGTCGGACGATGACTTCCAGGTCGTGATGAGTAGATCAGCGAAAAGAAGACTACTGCAGGCATCTTCGTCGCCAAGTGCTTCTACCGTGAAGAGTGCACCGCTGCCCTGGCCGCACACTGTGCTCTTTATGCCCGTGGACCCGGCGACCAATTTGCGGCTCCTCAACAGGCAGGTCCTCTCTTCCTTACTCGAGAGAATCGCACCAAATGAAATTAAAGACGTGCGAATAAACTCGCGGAAAAATGTCCTGGCAGTTGATGTGCTACATCGCAGTGCCCTACAACACCTACGTAATATAACTGTTATCGACAAGGTAAAGGTGCGATCAATGATCCCTACAGGCGGCGATGGTACTGCGGGCGTCATTTATGACGTCGACGTTGCCATTCCTAATGACGACTTGCCAACGCTGATAAAGCCAACGACAGAAGGCAATTTGATTACAAGGATTTCCAGATTGGGAAACACACGCTGTGTGAAGATTTTGCTTGAAGGAGACAGCCTTCCTTCCCACGTCAAAGTAGGACATGTCCGCCATCCAGTACGACCTTTCGTACCGAAGCCCCTCCAGTGTTTCAAGTGTTGCAAGATTGGCCACGTGAAGGGTGTCTGCGTGAACAGCGTAGTGTGCCCGCGGTGCTCTGAGTCCCATTCAGAAGACGCCTGCAGCGCACATGTTCTAAAGTGCCCTAACTGCAGTGGTCCTCACAAGGCCTCATCAAAGGATTGCCCGCGGATGCGGAAGGAATTCACGATTCTAAAACGCATGGTGCGCGACAATTCAACGCATCGAGAGGCTGCTACTGCTGTTCGGCGACGTCGGCATCGGCACCGAAAACGTTCAAGAAATTCCGCTACTGCAGATAGGTACACGCCAGCTACAGTCAGAAGGGCTGCCGCATCTCCACACTGCGCCACCAAGACAGATACAAGGAAAGCGAACAAAGAGGAGAGGCTCGCCCGTCCTGAAGAATGGCCTGAGCTACCGAGGGCACAACTCCCTGCTAAGTTACCTCAAAACGCACCGACTTCAACGGCTTCTGCAACTGTTCAAGCGACGCTGGCTGATGATCTCCAGGTCATCAACATTCTGCGGTCGCTCATGAGTGCCATTCGCGTTATACTTACCAACATGAAGTCTTCGTCTGCGCAAAGCGCACTACAGGTGCTGGACACTTTGAGTCCAGTACTTGCAGCTCTTGGTTAAAATCATGGCTCTCCAGAAGCCGTCGTTTCGTGACGAAGTCCGAAACGCGTCGATATTTCAGTGGAACGCCAGAGGACTGAAGTCACGCATGTCGGACTTTCGACAGTTTGTGTTCACGAATAAGTTCCCAGTCATCGTCATCTGCGAGCCCCTATCAGATAACATCAGACTGTCCGGGTATGAATGTTTCATGTCCGCCACCCACGGAGAATGCAGCAAGATCATCGTATTCATGCGACGTGATCTTACGTATGTCCATCACCCAGTGTCGCCTGACCAAGAAAACCAATACGTCTGTCTGACAGTGAAGAAAGGCAAGCTCACTTTCACATTAATTGGAGCCTACATATCGCCCTCAAGTCGGTTGGACTGCGAGAGATTACGGCTAATCACCACAGCGACTCCGCAGCCTTTGGTGATTACTGGAGATTTTAATGCCCACCACCATCTCTGGGGAAGTTCTAAGATAAACTCGAGAGGCAGAAGATTAGTGTCATTTGCCTCCGAACAAGAACTGTGCTTGTTAAATGATGGAAGCCCCACCTTTCTACGTGGAACTGCCTACTGTAGCTGCCTGGACCTGACCTTTGTTTCACGCTCCCTCACTAGAAAGGTCAGGTGGTTTCCGGATATTGAAACGCGGGGAAGTGACCACCTACCCACTTATCTTAGGGTTGAAGGGTTGACGGACTCCAGGTTAGCCGCCGTCACACAATGTATCGACTGGCCAATGTTCAAGTCAATTGTCGAAGACGGCTGTCGTGATGACTTGTCCACTAGCCTAGAGGACATCATAAAAGGTGCCCTAGAGGCTACGAAACATTCGCTTCTGAGAACGTCTACACGCACCGAAAACGACATTGAGTTAGGGAAGCTTCGCGCAATTCGTCGTCGTGCAGAGCGAAGATACAGGCGCACGAAGTCTGTACATGACTTGAGGTTGGCCAGAAGAACTCAAAAGAAGATTCAGCGTCGCATGGACAAACTTGCATCACAAAGATGGAAATCATTCTGCGAATCTTTGGATCCACGAAAACCATTGTCTCACATATGGAGAACTGTTCGTGGTCTCCGTGGAACCCCTCAGCAGCGCCACCCTTTCAAGTCATTGGCCCTTCACCAACAATGCAGCGAGATTGACGTAGCGGAAGCTTTCTGCAGGAGGATTGCTGGTGAAACTAGTTGCGCTGGAACATCGACGCTCCGCCACTCACCGATTTCACGCGACTGCCGCATGGATAGTCCTTTCTCCATGGACGAGCTCGAAGCTGCACTGGCCTTGTGCAAGCGTTCATCTTCACCAGGACCCGACGGTATAACCTACCGTGCCCTGTGTAATCTTGGCGATGAGGCTCGAAAAGTGCTCCTGCTCCTGTTCAACAGCTCCTGGCAGACAGGTACGGTTCCCCAAGAATGGAAGACCAGTCGCCTAATTCCACTGCTCAAGCCTGGCAAGTCGCCTGTAGACATTGCATCATACCGACCAATTGCGCTTGCCAGTTGCATCGGAAAACTAATGGAGAGGATGGTTCTAGCACGGCTAGAATGGTACCTCGAACATTACCAGGTATATCCAGATGCAGTGTCCGGTTTCAGGCGTGGCCGTTCTTCCATAGACAACGTTATCGACTTGGTGACGTACGTCGAGCACCAGAAGTCCTGCAAAAGATTATCTGCTGCCCTGTTTCTGGATATTAAAGGAGCGTACGATAACGTAACGCACGAAGCGATTTTCTACGCGTTAGAGGCAGTAGGACTTGGCGGCAAAGTATATTTTTGGATAAGTAGCTATCTACATGAGAGATCCTTTTTCGTACTTACCGAGGATGGCCCGACCTCCCAGCATTACAGTAACCGTGGGGTGCCTCAGGGCGGAGTACTCAGCGCAACGCTCTTCAGTCTAACACTCCTTGGACTCACCGACATCCTGCCAGGCACCGTTAGGCTCTCCATCTATGCCGACGACATTTGCATTTGGACGTCGGCTGTGACGCGACTGCAGCTTCGCGCGCGGCTGCAAAAGTCAGCTACTTTAACATCATCCTACCTTCGAGAACAAGGACTTCGTATATCATACGAGAAGTGCGCAGCGGTGGCATTTACCAGGAAATCAATGTCTCCATACGTGATATCCGTCGACAGACACATCATCTCGTACAGCACGAGTCACAGATTTTTGGGGGTGGTCCTTGACAAAAATCTCTCCTGGACCCCTCATGTGAATTATGTGAAAAAACGCCTGACATGAATTTGCCATATGTTTAAGTTCCTTGCAGGAAAGACCTGGGGAGTGCCAATACACTCTATGCTGCAACTGTACAAGGTCCTCTTTATTGGATTCCTGCGGTACAGCCTACCTGTCATGTCCAACACCTGCAGAACTAACCTGAACACAATCCAAAGCATCCAAGCCCAAGCACACAAGATATGTCTCGGTCTACCGCGGAGTGCGTCAACGACTGAAGTCATTGCAGTCGCTCAAGATTTCACTATTAGAACGCACATTAACATTGAAACAATGCGTGTGCACATAAGACACGTCGCCCGGACCCCTACCCACCACCTAGCAAGTCTCCCAGTAGATAGGCCCCACACGACATTCAGTGGGACTGTCTTCGCGCACCGTGCCTCTTTCAGGTCAGGTTACACACCTGCGGCAAGGCCTTCTATTCCTCCATGGTGTATGCGCCGTACTCAAGTGAACCTTACAGTCCCAGGACTTCAGAAAAAGTCGGACTTGCCATCATCAGCGCTCAAGCAACTAACTTTACTTCTGTTGTACGAGAAATACAGCGACTGCACACACGTCTACACTGATGGATCAACTACATCAACCAGTTCCGGCGGCGCTGTAGTTATACCAGCAATGAGAATAACCAAGCGATTCAAGACTTCCCATGTCACTACGTCTACAGCTTCAGAGCTCGCGGCTCTCCGCGAGGCGCTTCAAGTGATAAATACTGAAAGTCCTAGAAAATGGGCAGTCTTCTGCTATTCAAGGCCGGCCTTGCAATGTGTGCATTCATTTCTCCGACATGGTAATCACGATCAGCTAACGTGCGAAATCGCGGAACTTGTCCATCACTTAAGAGAAAAAGGCCATGACATCTCTTTTCAGTGGATACCAGGTCATTGCGGTATCATTGGTAATGATGACGCCGATAAGGCAGCTCGGACGTCAAACCAAGAAGACCGCTGCGTCCCCATTCCGCTCTCAAGGACCGACGCCGCGAGACAACTAGGCATTCTGGCACGCACGATCTCCTTAACAGAGTGGAATACCGTACATACAAGGCGCACAAGACTGCACCGACTAAACCCATCACTTCAACTCAGACCTCCAGCCGGTGTGCACCGGCGTGAAGCGTCTCTTCTGTGTCGGTTATGGCTTGGAGTGGCCTTCACGAATGCCTACTCAGCACTAATTGGAATGGCTGATAGTCCTGCATGTGATGTTTGCGCATGCGAGGAGAACATTGACCACATATTGTGCCATTGTCCTCAATTTCAAGCACAAAGACAGTATTTGTCCGACACATTGAGGAAACTAGACGATCGTCCTCTGAGTGAACAGACAATATTAGAGCACCATCCCGACCGATCATCGGCTCAGAAGGCAGTGAAGGCACTTTTGTGTTTTCTCAGAACTTCTGGTTTGCTCGAGCGACTTTAACTGAAGTGCTGTCCGTACACGTACCGACACCTTCTCTCTCCCTTCTTTCTCTTCCCCTTCTCCCTTCCCCCAGTGTAGGGTAGCCAACCAGACTATTGACTGGTTAACATCCCTGCCTTCCTGTATTCTTCTCTCTCTCTCTTCTTTGCACTGTTCATGTTGTCTGCATTCCTCAGTATCCTTTGTGACACAGCAGCTGTAGCGATGCCAGAGCGTTCTTTACAATGATTGAAAAGTAACCTATGGTAAATCGTGTTTTCAAGTGCAATGTTCTTACAAATAATGCCGCGCACGGTACTATATTGACATGAGTACTTGTTTATCTTGTTCCGGTCATCGGAAAAGAAATATATAATGCGAGTGGTATGCGTTTCACTGGCTTAAATTTAAGAGAAATCAGCACACCAACAATAAGCCTGTGTAAACAGCAAAGGAGTTTCTTGGCCTCTGTGATGCGAGCTGCCTGCTTGCACATGTCGGGAATGTTCGGTTTTGCTACGTAGTAGCCTTCCAACTATCCTATAATGGCATGCTTTACAATGTAATATGGTTACGTGCGAAATCAGAAGGGGGTATAGTGATGACCTTGTAAAAAGGGGTGCGATGTGTAAACGTAAACGTTAGCGACTAAATGCCTTAATTTATCTGGTCAAACAATACATGATAACACTACAGAACTACATCCATATTACCGCAGCTCAAGAAAAGGCCTGTTTTTTTGTTTGCTTTTCAGCATGCTACCTTTGACAAGCACGTCATCCAGTGCGACCGTTCGTTCCAAGACCACTTCAGTGTCGTGATTGTTTGAAGATCGGGCATGTCAGCGCCATATGCAAAAATTCGACCGTGTGCGCGAGATGTTCTGAGCAGCACAGTGCAGATGCTTGCCGTGCGACTCACTTCAAATGTGCCAATTGCTCTGGTCCCCATGAAGCATCGTCGAAAGACTGCCCGAGACACAAGACAGAGCGGAAAGTCCTCAAACAAATGGTGAGAGACAACTCAACTCACAGAGCGGCCGCCGCCAAAGTACGACGGCGTAGTGTCCGCCGTCACCGTAGACGATCCTCGTCTACTAGAAATACTGATACCGTCGCAAGACAGCCGATACTTCCTGAGGCTGGTGCTCCCAAGGCGCTCACCCACACTAACAACACGGTGTCTGATGACGCAGTGAATACCTCTACTACAAACGACTGGCCTGCACTTCCAACATTAAGTCCTCCAGCCCAACAAAGGTCGACGGTGGACTACCGACGAACCAATGAGGGCACAGATCACGTGCGAGGTCAAGACAAGCAAGTAATCGCCATAATAAGATCTCTAATGAATGTCATTCGCGTGTTGATAAACGACATGCAGACGCCATCTGCTCGAGGTGCACTACAAGTGCTGGACGGCCTGGATCCGGTTCTTGCTAGCCTCGAGTAGCAAGCACAATGGCTCTACCGCGTCAGCCGTTCTTCAGACAAGTCAAGGAAGCATCTATTATGCAATAGAATGCCCGTGACCTGAAATCCCGCAGTGATTTTCGCCATTACGTTTTCACCAATCGATTCCCCATTGTTGTCGTCTGTGAACCGAAGCTACAGACATCCGTCCGGATCTCAGGCTATGAACCTCATGTGTCATCGACTTGTACTGACATTAGCAAAGTGACCATCTACATACGGTGTGAATTGACTTATGTTGTTCATCCAGTGCGGCCGCATGACACTAATCAGTATGTGTGTTTGACCGTGAAACAACAAAACCTTGCGTTTACTTTAGTGGGCGCTTACCTTTCTCCATCAAGTCGTTTTGATAGGCAGAGACTGAGTGACATTATAGATGCAACACCTGGTCCATGGATTGTTGTTGGGGACTTCAACGCGCATCATTCACTTTGGGGAAGCAACAAGATAAATTCGAAAGGAAGAAACCTCATGTCCTTTGCTTGCGACCATGAACTTTGTTGTCTAAATGATGGCAGTCCCACGTTTCTGCGCGGCCGGACATACAGTAGTTAATTAGACTTAGCATTTGTTTCGCGATACCTCACTCGCTGCGTCCATTGGTTCGCAGATATAGAAACCCACGGAAGCGACCACATTCCTACCTACCTGAAGATAAAAGGCCTCACCAAATCCGTTCCATCAAATTTTAAACAAACAATAGATCGGCCCGTGTTTAAATCCCTTATGGAAGACGCATGCCACGAAGGCATTTCGTCCACACTAGAATTTGAGATCGCCAAGGCTATGCAGGATGCTATGCGCTCATTTCGGCCATTAGAGAAATACACAGATTTTGATTCGGAAATACAGAGCCTCCGTGCGATCCGCCGGCGAGCGGAGCGACGGTACCGACGGACTAAATCACTCTACGACCTTAGAGAGGCCAGACGCATTCAAAAGAAAATTCAGCGTCGCCTTGCTGTACTGCACAATCAACGCTGGAAGTCGTTTTGTGAGGCTCTCGACCCACGTAAACCTCTGTCGGTTGTCTGGAGAACAATCCGTGGTCTTCGAACAGCTCCTCAACAGCGTCGTCCATTTAAGTCTCTAGCCCTACATCAAGGACGCCGAGAGGTTGAGGTAGCCGAAGATTACTGCGCAAGGATCGCGGGTCCGGCGCTCACGTATTCACCTTGCGCACCTATTCCCATGGTGCCCCCTTGCTCCCGGGATCCTCGTATGGACGCTGCTTTCTCCATCGAAGAACTGGAGGCCGCACTTGCTGGTTGCAGGCGATCTTCGTCACCAGGACACGATGGCATCACATACTCTGCGCTTGTAAACCTTGGTCAAGAGGCCAGAGATGCCCTTCTTGGCCTATACAACGCATCATGGCGTGACGGCTTGGTCCCTACAACGTGGAAATCCAGCCGGCTTGTTCCACTCCTCAAGGCTGGCAAATCCCCGTTGGAATTGTCATCTTACCGTCCAATAGCACTGGCCAGCTGTGTCGGCAAGGTAATGGAAAGAATGATACTTGCACGGCTAGAATGGTACTTGGAATTCTACAACGTCTATCCAGAGGTAATGGCTGGTTTTCGACGTGGCCGCTCGTCAATAGATAGCGTTATCGACCTGGTAACATACGTACAACACCAGAAACATCTGAAACGAATCACTGCGGCCCTATTCCTTGATGTTAAAGGTGCGTACGACAATGTAGATCCTCAGGCAATTCTGGACGCCTTAGAAGCTGTAGGGATTGGTGGACGCACCTTTCGCTGGATATGCAACTATTTGCATGGAAGATCTTTCTTTATTTTGACTGAAGACGGACCAACGCCATCTAGCTATACCAGTCGTGGTGTACCGCAAGGCGGAGTACTCAGCCCTACCCTTTTCAACCTGGTGCTCGTTGGTCTCGCTGATTCCTTACCGCAAGCTGTACAGCTCTCCGTATATGGAGACGACATTTGCATATGGGCTTCAGGCGTGACTCGTGTACAAGTCCGCGCACGACTTCAGAAAGCCTCAACGGCTGTGTCAAGATACCTAAGAAGACAAGGCCTGGAGCTTTCTGCTGAGAAATGTGCAGTCGTTGCTTTTACTCGCAAATCGATGTCCCCGTATGCTTTGCGGATTAATGACCAAATCATACGATATAGACGAACGCACCGATTCCTTGGCGTCATCATTGATAGAGACTTGTCTTGGAGCCCTCACATCTCGTACATGGCAAGGCGTTTGGCCGCCATTGTGGACCTTCTTGCGTTTCTCGGCGGGAAGTCCTGGGGCGCAACAGTACCGTCAATGTTGCAACTATATCAAGCACTGTTTTTGGGCTTCCTGCGGTACAGCTTACCTGTAATAGGTAATACTTGTACTACGAATATTCGCAAACTCCGGAGCGTGCAAGCCCAAGCACTCAGGACTTTCCTCGGTCTTCCCAAAACAACGTCATCGATTGCGACAGTGGCCATAGCCAGAGACGCGCCTTTGACAGTCTACATTTATACAGATGTCCTGAGAGCGCACATCCGACACCTGACTCGGATTCCCTCACACCATCTTGCTTGCTTGCCAGCAAAAAGGCCACTTTCAGCTTTTGCTAAAACTATTGTAAGACATCAGTCTTACTTGCCATCAGAATTTACGCCCGCTTCACTATTGTCAGATCCATTGTGGTGTCTGCACCGGCCGCAAGTGCAACTGACAATTCCAGGAGTCAGAAAGAAAGCTGGAGCGCCATTGCAAGCTTTGAAGCAAGCAACTTTGGAGCACATTCACAACGCGCACAGATTCCGGAAACATGTATACACAGATGGCTCAGTAAAACTCAACAGCGCTGCTGCTGCAGTCATCATCCCGGCACAATCTGAGGAAATCAAATTAAGAACTTCATGTGTGACCACATCGACGGGTGCAGAACTCGCGGCGCTCCGTGCTGCACTTGATTTCATTAAGCAGAAACCACCACAACAATGGACAGTCTTCAGTGACTCCAAGGCAGCCCTTCAGTGCATACGAAGCCCAATGCGCCACGGGCCCAATGAACAACTGGCCTCAGAAATTCGGCACATATATCATCAAAGCTATGATAAGGGACACAACATAATCTTTCAGTGGCTTCCAGGACATTGTAACATCAGCGGGAATGACCAAGCCGACGAAGCCGCCCGATCTGCACATGAAAGTGGTCAACGAGTCTTCATTCCGCTTTCGCGAACAGACGCTGCGGCTGGGCTGCGATTGATGTCCCGCGAGTGTACTTTGCCCCTGTGGGACTCAAATGTTTTCACCATGTGTCGGTTGCGTTCGTTGTCTCCGGACATACGGATGCACCTCCCGCCTGGATTACCACGACGGGAACAGACCATGCTTTACCGTCTGTGGCTAGGCGTTGCCTTTACAAACGCCTATGCTTTCCTCATAGGAATGGCCAACAGCTAGCCCCACGTGCGACACATGTAACATCGACGAGACGCTCGCACACATTATCTGTGTCTGCCCGCGATACAGTGCTGAGAGACAAGTGATGTGCAGGGTACTGGACCAGCTGGACAATCGTCCACTTTCAGAACTAAAAGCTTTAGGCCAATGCTCCGAAAGAACATCCGCGTTGAAGGCCTTACTCGCGCTATTAACGTTCTTGCGGTCTACGGGGCTTCACGACAGACTCTAAGAATGCCGCCCCCTACCGTTCTGTAGTGTACGCGCTCTGTTCGTGCTTGTCTCCCTTTCTTTTTATCTCCCCCTTCCACTCTGTTTCTCTTTCTATCCCTCTTAACCCTTTCCCCTGCGCAGGGTAGCCAACCGGAACTACCTCTGGTTAACCTCACTGCCTTTGTCTGCATTATTTTCTCTCTCTATTAGAAAAATGTCTCATGCGCGGTAGCAACAGTGCCCAAAACATATTGTCTAACTATAACGTGGATTCACGTGAGTCTAAATATCGTTAATTTCACCCCACGAAGTTCATTAAAGTGCGCCCTAATTTAAGTATATCAGCTTTCTTTCTTTGCAGAATATCTGCATCGAAAGGCAGCTGCCATCGTCTGGAATTGAGCGTGTGACCCGGCGTTCAGCAACGCAACGCCATGACGCCATAACAGCTTTGCGAAGTTCCGAGCTCCTTGACTCACAGTCGCTGGCTCGAAAGGGATCACGAACTTCTGGCAGTGGATCACGGCAGCGACCGCGTAGCACAGTGCAGGGAACCGCAGTACGGCCGCGACGTAGAAGGCGGCGTGCTGTCCGAGGTACACCAGAACCACCTCCCAGCCCAGATGAAAGGCCATGAACAAGCACGAGTAGGCGCTGTAGAAGACGGGAACTAGCTGAAAGAAAAGGTTCGGAGATGTGAGAGGAAGGAAAGAACAAAAGAATTAGCCGGCAGGCTTCTCCTCTTACGATAAAACGTAAAAGAACACAAAGAAAGCTTCCGGAAATATTTTTACCGCGTTAGGTGTTATTGCTTGATAACGTGATTTTTTTTTGGTCAAAGCGCATTCTGGAGTCGTCACAATATATATTGAGACAATTATTTTGGCAACAAGTGCACGAATAATATTGCTGCACCCCCTCTATACACTGTGATGCCTCAATGCATAATTATACTAAGCATGCATGCGCCAAAGCCTTTGCTATGCATCATCGTTTCTACCTGTCGAATGCTGCAAGTGATTAACAGCGGTCGAACAAAATATATCTCAGGCTGGAGTCAGCGAGAGACATCTGCAGAATTGGAATTGATATTGTGTTATCTGCCATAGGCAATATATATATATATATATATATATATATATATACACACACACATATACTTGCAATTTTGGGCAGAGTTCGCAAGAACACCCGGTATATTTAGTAAATATTTTATAAGTTCTTAAATATTGGTTTAAGTTTCTGGTAGCGCCCTGCCTACTTTTTGCCTTGATGAACGTTTGTTGGTTCGCTTGTTCATTTGTTGGCCTTTCTGGGCTTGTGTGCAAAAGATCATAAAAATAATTTTATTTCAACTATTAGAATAGCAGAAAAATGAAAGAAATGTCTTGCTTACCGACGGTGCCACGTAGGCCATCGCCCTGCCCAGTACGGGATGCAAAAGGTGCCACTTCCACGTGTTGATCACGACGTACCTAGTCGTCAGCCAGCCCCAGTTCGACGTGTCCTGCATGCAGGGTTCGAGCACCATGGCCGGCATATGAAGGATTTTTCGAAGAGGCGGGATATTAGGAGGAGGATAAGGAGGAAATAAAGAGAGAAGGCAGGGGTGTTAACCCGAAATGCGACTGGTTGGCTACCCTACTCTGGGAGAACGGGAAGAGAGAATGGAAAGGTAAAATGGGGAGAGGAAGGGGAAAAGGAGCAAAGCCGTCGTGACCTTGCACACGTACGTGGAAAGCCTGGCGAGTCAAAGGCGTTCACATAGGCCAGTGGCCCTCAGAAAAGACAAACAAAAGTGCCTTCATAGCTTTGCGCTCCGACGAGCGATGTCTTCGAGTAGCATCGACACAGGCAACATCCGATCGTCCAGTCGTCCCACTTCGATTATTGCGGTACATGCTGCATCCACGAATTTATTTCCAGTCAGTTTTGGAGCCATAAACCAAGCACACACCACTTTATAATCATTATATTAAACATGAACCCTGGCTAAGCCACCTATCGATACCGCACTACCTACCACTAAAATAAACACATCTCTTGAGAGTGTTTCGCTGCTTCCACTTCTACAGATGATTTACTCTCCACGTTATCATCCAGCAAATATCCCTGCGCCAAGGAGGGGTAGACTACTCCTTCACGAACATTAGTTAGAAAGAATGCGGTTGCCACTTCTGGTGGAGAATGTGCTGGACAACGAAATATAAGCCCACTCGAAGACTTTTGGTCGGCTGGCTTATTTCCAATGCAACTTATGAAAGGTATTTCCGCCTCCTTGTCAAGGCATGCATATTAAGCAGCAACCCTTTACACTTGAAATTTTAAAATTAAATGCTGGGGTTTTGCGGTGCCAGCACCGCGATAGGACGATGAGGCACTCCGTAGTGGGGCACTCCGGATTAAGTTTGACCGACTCTCCATCCATCCATCCATCCATCCATCCATCCATCCATCCATCCATCCATCCATCCATCCATCCATCCATCCATCCATCCGTCCATCCATCCATCCATCCATCCATCCGTCCGTCCGCCCGTCCGTCCGTCCGTCCGTCCGTCCGTCCGTCCGTCCGTCCGTCCGTCCGTCCGTCCATCCGTCCGTCCGTCCATCCATCCGTCCATCCGTCCATCCATCCATCCGTCCATCCATCGTTCCTTCCTTCCTTCCTTCCTTCCTTCCTTCCTTCCTTCCTTCCTTCCTTCCTTCCTTCCTTCCTTCCTTCCTTCCTCCTTTCGTTCCTTCTTTCCATCCTTCCCCACGTCATCGCCGTTATGCAGTTGTCATGCATTCTTTATCATTCCGTCGTTGTGATGCCATTGGGGTCGTCCTGTCGTCGTTACTCTAGCTTTTTCATCCGACTCCCGTCTTGCCATCGTCTTCAGGCCGTTGTCGTCATACATTCCTCATTCATTGTCATAGCGTCGTCGTGATGCCCTAGACATTCCATCGTTATCACTCCAGCTTTGTCATCCGACTCTCGTCGTGCAGTCGCCGCTTCTTCATCGTTATTGTAGCTTTGTCATACGGTTCTTGTCGTGCCGTCGTTGTCATGCCATCGTGATCGGCATATCATCATCACAACATTATAAACGCCACCCCATTGTCATGTAGTCTTCATCGTCATAACACCTTCGTCATTCCGTCTCCTAATTCTTTCTGCGTCTATTGAATCCTGCTCTAGGAGTAGATCTTAATGAAGAGAAACGAGGAGAGGTTGGCCTGGTATGGTTACTGAATAGTGCTTATGCCGCTGTAATCATGGCACTTTGTCGTTTTAAGACAGCCGCTGTCATTAATCTCTTGTAATACTGTCATCATTCTGACTTCGCGGTCCTGCCATCGCTGTGATTTCAGAATCGTGAACTCAGTGTCGTCATGCATTCACCGCCATGCCGACTTTGTCATTCCACCGACGGCATTTGTCATTCGTCATTCCGTCGTAGCCACTGCGTCATCAACATGCCATCATGCTCATGGCCAACCTTCACAAGCGTCTGCCTAGCAAAGTGACCCGATATTCCAGACAAATGATGTTGCCTATAGCGGATGCAATAGCAATGCAAGGATAACTACGGGAATTTTCAAATAGAGGGGTCTTTCGCAATATGTTGCGTGACTACATTGCTTGAATGTTAATCTCGTAACCATCCACAGTCATCCTCAGATGGCTTCTATTGTAAGTTGTTCTCTTTTAGTTCTTTCACTGCATTAAATGCGATACTTCGCTTGATATCTTGGCGCCTGCAATACCACGACCTTGCTTCGTGAATCGCAAATGATAAAAATTATCAAAATTTAGGTATGAGCAGCATCATAACGTGTTTCATATATATTTAGTCATCCCAGGGAAAGATTTTTGTGGTAGAGGCAATTAACTGTGCACTGTCTGCCAGCTCACAAGGCTATAAAAGTATTGTTGTGTTCTTTACCATAATTTAACTTCTGCGATTTATCTTGATCGACTGACGTTTCGTTTTCCTACCGCAAATACGTATTCAGAAACATGGGTTGCGTCTCGATGACTATGTAGTTTTTTTTTTTTTCTCAGCACGACGGGTCGCGACTTGTGGGTTCCAATTGCTGCAGCGGCAGGCGCGCTTGGTTGGATGTGGAAAGCGAAGAAGCTCGTGTAGCGCGCTTTAGCCCGGAGTTCTGACCTTAAACGGTGAGAACCCAGGACCTCATGGTGTATGAAATTTCTCATAGGCCATGTGTAGCTTGTGGACGTTAAACTCAACATTTAATAAGTTTTCAGGGTCAGTTTTATTTCTTTCTCATATTTTTGTGCCCTACTTTTCCCCCTGGAGCTTTGCCAACAGGATACCGATTGGCACCTTAAGAAACTAGAGGGTACTTTCTTCCTTTTGCTGCAACAGCAGTTATCCCTTACAAAAATGTTTATAGAAAGTCTATAGATAGTCTATAGACGTCTATAGACTGTCTATAGACGTTCTATAAACTCTTTTGTAAGGGATGAGCTCGAAAACGAGGCCTACTACGTGCGCCCGTCCGTCTTTTTCGTTGCGCACTTGTGACGAGATCACGTGCTCATCTCGAGCTTAAGCAGCACACTATAACGCAGAGAAACAAAGCATTCCCTCCTACCAGGTATACAGCACAAGCCAGTGCCGCAATTTTCAGTTTGTGTATGTAGTAGCCGTATGCGTAAATAACTCGGCTTTCTGTGCTAAAAATACCGGTGTCGTACACGGAATGTACAACTACATTAAACTTGAGCAGGACTGGTCAGCTGCAAGCAGCGCATTTTTAGATATGCATGTGTGGGAATTAAATGTTAAAAGGCGTCCCAGTCAGCGTGTCATCAGGTTTCCACTATGCCAAATGGTCATCACGACAAGGTCGAGACTGGATGCGGCACTTTTCTTATACCACCCGGGACCCGTTCTCAAGTCCTTGCATGATGGGCCGCCATGGCCCAGGCAGGCTGTATGTGGCGGTCAGGGATGGGGATAACGGCGACATGTCACCATATCATATTCGCTCACCAAACCACTCAACTTTCTCTGAATCCGCGTGGTCACTGTCGCCCCATATTGTGACGCCCAAGGCTGCATGGCCACGGTATGTTATAATGTGCCGCTGCTTAGTCGTTAATTACAGCGAAAGCCAATGAAAAATGGGGAGGTGCTTGTTTGCTGGCGTCAAAGATCAAACAATGTGGTAAGACAATACGCTTACGCCTATGGAAAGAAATGTGGTGCCAAAGAAAATCAGCGAGAAATGGAATTCGATTCAGGTGTAATTTTTACCATCTCTTCCCTAAAATTAAATAGCTTGCGTCTTATAGTCCTGTCGGATAGAGCAGTAATCTGAATAGCTAAAAACATCCAAGGACATATTTATATATGCTCGTATGTAAAGGATGTTGACGTTCAAACACCTTTATTGAAATGTTTACTAGCGTTGGCCAATCAGAAAACAACTGCACCACTGTGTAAGGTGCAGTTGACTAAGGTACACGTAGTTGTTGTCCAATTCTTTTGGAACCCTTCGAGCTTCACTCTTAAAAATGCTTATCGTTTTAAAGCACCCAGTGGCTTACCTGCTTCTGTTCAAGGCCATATGGGCTCTTGATGAAGGCGCGTTTCATTTGGTCCAGGAGGAAGGCCTCTAGAGAGTAAGCGAAATGTAAGCATCAACATTCTGAAGCACCGAAGAAATTACGCAGTAATCCAAGTTCCCACGTCTATTCCCAGCTGTCAACATTGAAAGTCACTCAAGTAGCCTTACATGATTTAAATGCGAAAGCATTAGAACTTGTCCAAGTTATCACCCTACATAAAAATGCACTTTAATTCACCTTGTTCTGATTTGTACCAAACTTAATACACCTTCATCCACCTTAATCCACCTTAATCCAATTTTGTGAGTGGGCCACGGCGTCCATCCGACGCCGTGATGGTTCACCGTGGGATTTCGCAGTGCTAGCCGCAGCAGGTCCAGCGCCGGGAACGTGACATAATCACTTGATCACGTGGTTTTTTGGTAGCATCGGATGTTAACAACGGACGCCAGATTTTCGGCTTCGTGGGGCATATAATGCTTTCGCATTAATAATCTCGGGTACATCGGAAAACAGAGGAACAAGGAAAACATACATCGGCAGTGTGCTTCAACTTTATGCAAGTTTTTGTTCATATACTTACATAACAAGTATATTAAAGCGCGAAGCGCAGCACGATAGGGCAGACACTGACACGCTCTAAATTCTGCACTGTCATCGCCGCTGTCCCCCTCGCGCTTCCGTTTTACACATCACGAAATAGCAGTTTGCCTGCAGCTAAGCCTTGCTTGAGAAAAAGCTTTAGCTCAGGAGCACCTATCTAAATCTAGGGGTATGGAGAAATAGCCTTTCTTTTTGGCGATCACAGCACCAAATTTAATGAGGTTTGTTGTGCATAAAGAGGAATAGTTAAAGCTACGTCGACTGTAAGAAGCCGATT
The DNA here is from genome assembly GCF_023375885.2 of Dermacentor andersoni. NCBI lineage: Eukaryota > Metazoa > Arthropoda > Arachnida > Ixodida > Ixodidae > Dermacentor > Dermacentor andersoni. The sequence continues at coordinate 73,184,448 of NC_092820.1, read as the reverse complement.
TCGGATGAAAGATGTGAATGTTATTAAAAAGTTTTGATAAACATTCGAACTTTCGCCCTTACATTAGAGGGAATTGTGTTTTCCACGATCTTTCACTTACTCTCTTCGTTGGTAGCGAACCGCCACATGATGTACGAGAAGGCTACGAAAGTCACCGTCCAGTGGTACACGTTTTCCAGTCCCCACGTCCATCCTGAAGGCCCATCTGTTCCAGCGGTCACACCGTCTCTTCGTGGAGAATGTTAATGCCAAAATGTATACGCAACACAAGAATCCCAGGTGGGCTTCTCCACGGCTACGGTTTGCCCCAAACAGCTCCATTGTTATATATATATATATATATATATATATATATATATATATATATATATATATATATATATATATATATATATATGTATATATACACACACACACACGCCATTCAACATACCTCGAGTGGCCAGTCGCGCGAAAATTTTTCGTGTATTCGCGTGCTTGTTTCATGCTTAGAAAGACGTTCTTATGTAGCACGTATTGACCAACAGAAAGCTGCTTCGGGAGCTTTGCATGTTGCTCTACAATTCTCTCGTTGACACTTTTCATCTGTATAAGGTATTACAATATTCGAGAAGTTGATTAATTAAGAAAGAGTAATTATGTAATTAGGTGGAATGCAAAAAAAATTATGTATCTCCAAGCGACGGCCAACGCCATTAGCTTAGTTCTGTTCAGCGACATGGCATTTGCATATTTTTACAGTTTGGCTCAAGTTACGTGGGGCAGCCGGTATATACAGGGTGATCATTGTTTAAGTTTTCATGCAATTATTAAAAATCGCCTTCTGCAGATAGCATAGCCCTGGTCCTTGAGCTGGATTATACAGAGAGGAGGACATTACTTCCACGAGAAATTGAAACATGCAACTAATTAACAAGAATCCACTAATTATCTTTAGAATTATTTAGTTGATTGCACATATTGCTATTTACGAACTGTAGCCGCTGAGTTTGCAAGGCCTATGCACTTTGAATGAATTTCCAGGATTACACCTGTTTGGAGAAATTCGCCATCAAACTTACCCTAACAATGGGCTGTTGTTCCGCTTACTCTTCTTTTTTTAAAAGAAGCCCTTTTACGAATTGAAGCACAAAAGTAACTTTTGCCTATTTACCTATTTATTTCTTCACTTTTTTAGGGAAGGCTATTCTGCGGCCAACCCGCATTATTGCAGTGGGGATTGACATGCAAGTAATTAATACAAAGGAGGACCGTGAAATTTGCGTCATAATGCAATAAAATGACTCTATGCCGTGAGTATAAGATTTCAGAGGAATACACAAACACAAAGTAACTAACGACAAAACCAGTACATGCAAGAATTACATACCCAGTAAATACGTTGTGCATAGGCCCACAAAGCCTACCGCACCAAGGAATCCTAAATATGGCTGAGCCGTATAGCAGGCCTCAATGGCTTGCGGCAAGTTGTTCAACATTGTTATTGCATTGGAAAAAAATTATCCCACGATTGCGATACTGCCTAATGCGGAATTTCAGCGCAGCGGTATGCGTGTTTTCAGTTTATTGTTTTACTTCATTCAATTACATATACTGCAACCCAATATAGGGCTGTATAGCAGGAGTGGGAACATTATACATTACTATACATTACACATTAAAATAAACACATGCACAAAAAGATAAATGATCAAAAAGAAGCGCTTTGCATGTTAGCGAATCGCTTACCTGTCGTAGCTATAAAATGTTTTAGTGATAGTGAACGAATGTATTAAGGCAAAGAATTCCAAAGCTCCATTGTACGTGGAAGAAAGCTGTATTTGAATGTGTTAGTACCAGCATAAGTAAGTATTATGTGCAAGGCGTGGGAGCTAAGGGTGTACCTTGCTTTAGTAAATGTGATATAGTTACAGTCACAATGACCAGAGGTGGAGGTAATAATTGCACATAAAAGTTTTAAGGATTCAATGCGATACTGTGAAAGCAATGGCTCAATGTTCGAAGGCTGTTGGGCCTGTGTTCGGGAAGAACTGCGGCTGTAATTTTGGCAAATGAAACGGATAGATTTTTTAACGTTATTGAGCGAACTTATTTCACATAACTTGTAGGGGAACCAATCGACAGACGCATATTCTAGAACAGGGCGAATTAACGTTTTATATAATATCAGCTTAGTATCGCGGAGGGTCTTAGCCAAAGTGCGGCTTAAATAACCTAATTTGTTCACGATATATTGGCTGGGGCGGAGTAAACGTTGCAAATGGAGCGAATTGCGGCGCGACTGCCTCGCTAATAGGAAGATCGCGAGAGGCAGCACGTGGGTGACGCGTAGGACTGATTCACAGTAGCCGCCTCAAACAGACCTCTGCTTATCCAGCACTTTGTTTTCACATATAGTATCGTTGGACGCGCTTGCCGACGCCATCGGTGAACGTACGACGTGCGCTACTCTGGCGCCACATCGTAGCCATCGTCGGCGCAGAGCGGCACTGCGCTTTTCTATTCCAGCTTTCGCCATACATTCCTCCTCCTCCTCCACTTTCCGCTTAATGCTTTCACTGTAGCCTTCTCACCCGCTTTCCTCCTCGCGCTCTCTTCGCTTTTCATCCCCCGCTGCTCTCCGCGTTCCCTCTTTCATATTTCGCTCTGCTCGTTCGCTCTGGTTCGCCGACGACACCGCCTACGACGAGCCACACCGATGCTCAACGCAGGAACAGGCGCTCAAGAGCTGCGCTCTAAAAGGAATTTGACACATGGCTGCGACAAAAGTACTCGAGAACCTTCATAGCGTGATCTCGACGGGCAGATGCGGAATGGGTTTGTTAAAAAGAGATGGGAGCACTTTGCCGGAGAGCAACTTTTCTACACTTCCTTGCCCCGACTAAGCTTTATCCTGCCTGCACTACTAGTCGTAGACATTACTGATGAAACAAGCTGCGCGCTTCTGAACACGTCCCAGTGCGAGCGACACTGAAAGTTACGCCTGATGAACTTTAGCATACAGTACGCCCTAGTTGCGACATGGTGTATCTGTATAGCGCATGTAAGGTTATAAAAAAAATAAATGCCCAAGTATTCATGACGTTACACTTTTCTTTCATTGGAACACTATAGTAAAGCTGCGAAGAAATGACTAAAGATCGCATTAGTTGGTGTCACTATTTGAGTCGGCATCTCTTGCTTATCTACATCTTCGCTGTTGGCAAGCCGACACCCGGCTCAATGCTCAATGATGTAGCGAAGGGGAGGGCAACCATCTTGTTTTGGGCAGAGAGAGAGAGATGCAAATGAGAGAAAGGCAGGGAGGTTAACCAGACTTAAAACCTCCGGTTTGCTACCCTGCACTAGGGGAAGGGAAAGGGGAAGTAAAGACGGAAAGAAGAGCGTGACAAAAATAAAAGCGTGAGAAAAAAAAAATATGAAAAGGGATGAAATGGGGTCATTATAGTCTTTCTAATAGGCCACTGTCACGTAGAAAAGTCAGCAAAGCCTTGACCGACTTTTGCTGCGACGACAGTTCACGTCGGCATTCCAAAACTGACTGTTCTGAAAGTGGCCTGTCGTCAAGGCGTGCCAACGTGGTCGCTAGTGACAGCCGGTGCGCGCTGTACTGAGGACAGTGGCAGAGCACGTGTTCGATGGTCTCCTCGCCGCCGCAGTGTCTGCAAGCCGCGCTGTCGTCCATACCGACTCGGAAGGCGAAGGATCTTGTGTAGGCGACACCAAGCCACAGTCGGCAAAGTACTGCTGTTTCTAGTCGAGAGAGTCCAGATGGGGGTCGAAGTCGAAGGGATGGGTCCAGTCGGTGTAGGCGTGTATGTTTTAAGCTTGGTGTGTTCCATAAAGTTTTGATGGCTTCATTTGCAAGCACACGAATTTTCGTTGCGGCGTCTGTTCTTGAGAATGGAATGGAGTCTTGCAAGCCCTCCTCATGTGCAGATCGTGCTGCCGCGTCGGCAAGTTCATTGCCCATTATGCCACAGTGGCTTGGAATCCACTGCAATGTGATGTCGTGTCCTTGCTCGACGAGGTGGTGAAGCAGCAGTCTGATTTCTAGAACTAGTTGTTCGTGGGGTCCTCGGCGTAAGGCAGAAACCAAACAATGAAGTGCAGCCTTGGACTCAGTGAACACGCTCCATTTCTTGGGTATTTCTTCAGAAATTACACGAAGTGCACAACGAATAGCAGCAAGCTCCGCGGCAGTCGATGTAGTCTGGTGAGAGAGTCGAATCTTTATGGTGGAAGGTTTTGCAGGAAAGATCACCGATCCTGCAGACCCATTCACCGTGGTTGAAGCGTCAGTATACAGATGATGATGATCGTTGTACGTCTCGTACAGCAAGAGCAGTGAAAGCTGCTTGAGTGCTGGAGACGAGAGTTGGGCTTTTGTTCGTATGCCTGGTACGATAAGTCGAACCTTTGCTTGAGCCAAGCACCATGGTGGAAACGGAACTTTCGCTGGAGCTGTATAACCTGATAGGGCAGGACAGTTTCACAAAAGGAAGCACGTGGTCGATCCTCCGGCAGTGTGGCTAGATGATGGGCAGGGGCTCGAGCAAGGTGTCTTACGTGTGCTCTGAGTGCTTCCATGACTATATGGGTCTTGGCTGGGAAATCGTGTGCAATCGCAATGGTTTCAGCCGTTGACGAACACCGCGGCAATCCAAGACACACTCTAAGCGCCTGGGCCTGGACGCTTTCGAGTGTACGGATATTACTTCTGCAGGTGTTGGTCAGCACAGGCAAGCTGTATCGCAAATACCCAAGAAAGAGCGTCCTGTACAGTTGCATCATTGCATGTACTGAAGTACCCCAGACATTTCCTCCAAGAAACTTAAACACATTAGAAATATCCGTCAGGCGCTTCTTTAGGTAGGCCACATGAGGACTCCAGCAGAGGTCGCGATCAATGATTACTCCTAAGAATCGGTGCGTCCTGACATAAGGAATGTTTTGACCGTCGATAGAGACATCGTATGATCTCATTGGCTTCCGGCTAAACGCGACCAATGCGCATTTTTCTGGCGAGATCTTGAGGCCTTGTTCATTTAAGTAGGCCGATGTTGACGTGGCAGCTTTTTGAAGCCTGGCGCGTACTTGCGGCCGTGTCACACCAGATGCCCACACGCAGATGTCATCGGCATACATTGAAATTTTAACTGTGTTCGGAAGTCGTTCCACGAGACCAATGAGTACAAGGTTGAAAAGCGTGGGACTCAAGACACCACCTTGTGGAACTCCGTGGTGCGTATAATATTGCGAGGTTGGGCCAGCTTCAGTGTTAAGAAATAGAGACCGCCTATGTAAATAACTGCGAGTCCAACGATATAATGGACCGCCTAGGCCCACCGATTCCAATGCTTCAAGTATGGCGTCATGAAGAACGTTGTCGTAGGCTCCCTTTATATCTAAGAACATTGCGACAGATAACCTCTTACACGTCTTTTGGTGTTGAACATAGGTTACCAGATCGATAACGTTGTCGATAGAACATCGGTGACGTCGAAAACCAGCCATGGCGTCCGGGTAGATTTCGTAATGTTCAAGATACCACTCAAGTCTGGCGAGGATCATTCGCTCCATTACCTTCCCAACGCAACTTGCCAGCGCAATTGGTCGGTATGAAGTAATCTCTAAGGGAGACTTGCCAGGCTTAAGAAGCGGTACCAGGCGGCTGAGCTTCCAATCTTGAGGAACTTTGCCCTCTTGCCAGGACTCGTTATAGATATGAAGGAGTGCACTTCGTGCCCGTTCACCAAGGTGACATAGCATGCGGTAAGATATGTCATCCGGACCAGGCGACGACGACCGATTACATAGGGCGAGCGCCGCGTCAAGCTCTTGCGTCGTGAAAGGCAGATCCATGCGTGAATCGCGTGAATCTGGAATACGGTTCAATGTAAGCGAACCTGCGCGAGTTGGCTGGCCCGCAATCATAGCACAGAAGTCTTCCGCCACATCAATGTCTTGTCGGCGCTGGAATAGTGCTAGGGCCTTAAACGGGAAACGCTGTTCCGGAACAGAACGTAGACCTCGCACAGTTCTCCATATTTGAGATAGCGGTTTGCGTGGATCTAGCGACGCACAAAATTTCGACCAACGCTGAGCCTCAAGTTTATCCATTCGGCGTTGTATCTTCTTTTGCATTCGCCTGGCTGTTCTGAGATCCTGAATTGACTTAGTGCGTCGATATCTCCTTTCGGCACGACGGCGAATCGCACGAAGCCGCTCCAATTCCAGGTCGAATTCAGAATACCTTGGAGAACACGTAAGTGTGCGCGTGGCCGTCTGTGCCGTTTTCTTAATAGCTTGTTGAAGTCCACAAGAGAGGCCTTTGTGACAAGCGTCCTCAATCTGGGATTTAAAGACAGACCAATCTATTCTTCGTATCGTGGTGAACGTAGACGTGTTGGACATTCCCTTGATCTTGAGGTAAGTGGGGATGTGGTCACTTCCGTGCGTTTCAATGTCCAAAAACCACTTAACATGTGTGGCGAGGCGGTGGGAAACGAAAGTCAAATCGAGGCAGCTGCTGTACGTTATTCCCCGCAGAAATGTTGGACTCGCGTCATTCAGCAGGTAGAGACCATTGTTGGAAGCTAATGAAGCTAGTCGTCTTCCCGTCGCGTTAACCTTTGAGCTTCCCCAAATGGTATGGTGAGCGTTGAAATCCCCGGTGATAATCCATGGACCAGGTTGTGTTTTCAAGATGTCTTCTAGCCTTTTGGTGTCAAATCGACTTGATGGAGATAGATACACCCCCAAGAGTGCAAAGGTGACTTTCCTATTTTTAACAGTCATGCACACATACTGATTGTCGTCATGATGTTGCACCGGTTGGACGACGTAAGTGAGTTCACGGCGAATAAACACGACCACCTTGCTACTTTTGATGTCCCTTGATGAGAATATTGTCTCGTAGCCGGATAGTCTCATTGGATGGGATAATCTTGGTTCACAGATGACAATGATTGGAAAGCGGTTAGTGAGAACAAATTGACGAAAATCGGCGATGCGAGATCTTAGACCTCTCGCGTTCCACTGAAGGATCGACGCTTCTCTGACCTCCTTACGAAATGACTTGTGATTGTCAGTCATGGCTTCACTCAAGGCTTGCTAGGACGGGGTTCAGCGCGTCGAGCACTTGTAGTCCACTACGAGCAGATGGAGTGTCAATGCTTGTCAGCATGGCCCTGATGACATTCACAATGGATCGCAGCACCGGGATCATTTGGCAGTCGACTGTTGAAGCCTCACCGACAGAAGCGGGCTTCGATGGGAGCATCAAGCGTGGAGGCTCCTTAGAAGACTGAGAGCTTGCAAGCGCCGGCCACTCTTCCACGGGGGCAGCATTTTCCGTCGGAGGCCTCCTTGTGCTCTCGGGCGTTCTATTTGAAGATGATGGCGTTGGCGCAAGCGGCGCACGAGCTCCACCCTGTCTTGAGCGTTTCCGTCGATGACGACGTCGACGCCGGATCTTTTCTGAGGCTTCTCTATGGGTTGAGTTATCCCTCACCATTTGCTTCAGAACTTCGAACTCTTTTTTCATTCTTGGGCATTCTTTAGACGTCGCTTCATGGGTGCCTTCACAGTTGCCACACCTAAAGTTTGTGGCATGGCAGACATCTACCGTGTGTGACTCCGCGCACCGGGGGCATATTGGGGAGTTTGCGCAGGCGCCCTTAACATGTCCGATCTTAAAGCACTTGTGGCATTGAAGCGGCTTTGGGATAAACCGTCGTACGACATGTCGGAAGTGACCGACCTTTACGTGCGAAGGGATGGAATCCCCCTTGAACACAATCTTCACACAACGGCTGTTGCCAAGTCGGCATACGTGCGTGATGACCATTCCTTCGTATGCCGGTTTGATCAGAATTGGCAGGTCCGAGTTCGAAATAGCCAAGTCAACATCGTAGATCACACCTGCAGTGCAGGCCCCATCCATAGGTATGACCGATCGTACTTTTATGTTGCCCAAATCTGTTATCTGTCGTAGCGTCTCCAGCGTGGTTCCACGGGTTGTGTCGACAGCTAGAACATTCTTTCGTGTGTTCAGCCGGACTTCCTTGATTTCGTTTGGCGCCTTTCCCTCAAGAAAAACAGAGAGAGCTTGCCTGTTCAATACTCGAAGGTTGACAGAAGAATCCACTGGCATGAAGAGGATGGTGTGCGGCCAGCGTTCACTACCTGCCTGCATGGTTGACGTACTCGCTGGTGACGACGCCTTGATAAGCCTCCTTTTAGCCCTTCGGCTCCTCACCGACACGAAGCTGTCATCAGATGAGTCGTCACCTGTGATGGAGTAGACCTCTGTGTCTTCGCTGGTGCTGGACCAGGTGCCTCGTTTCCTTGAGGAACTTGTTAATGTAGTGATCTTGCCAGACGGGCCGGCAATAGGCTCTGCATCCATGGCCACAGGAGTAGGAGTCTCTCTTGAGCGGTCACTGGTGGTTGACCAGGTGCCTTGACTCATAGAAGAGATTGCCGTTGCAGACTTCTGGCAGCACGGGCCTGCGGAACGTTCCGCGTCCATCGCCTCAAGCCAGGACGCGGAAAATGCCCCAGAGACTGATGAAAATTTGACGAAAACTGGCTAGCTAGGACAGATGCGTTCTAGCACTGAGTAACTTCGTCTTCCTCAGAGCTTGTTTTGGGCAACTTATTATTGTGCCTACGTGGTTATTGCGCCTACGTGGTTGTCCCATGTCGCCTTCGCTCGTCCGTTGTTTTATTCGGCGGCTTCGTTGTAATTATTATTTGTATTTCCGCCATTTCCCAGATCAACTACTGCAGGTTGCTTTCTTTTTAAATATTATTTCTTACCTGTTGATTTTCGAGTTTGCACTCTTCGCCCGCTTCTCTTTCATTGCTGGTCCGCCACCGCAGCCGTGGTCGTCAATGCACTGTGATTAAAACATCTCAAGCTTCCCTGAAGCCTGGCGTCTAATAATTAACGAGACCACATGCTATCCGCATATGTCTCACCCAGCACCGAGCCAACGTGGCAGGCACCTGCAACTCTAATTGCTTAGACATACGAGTGCAGGCGGAAGTAGAACTAAAAAAAAACAAGCTAAGGAATCAATGCAAACGCACATCTGCTTCCACAAGAATATAGACGCATGTGGCTAAGCTCTGATCGTTCGTGTCGTTTTCTTTCTTTTTTTTTTGTGACGGAAGGTCAGCGTGCATTATGTTGCAACGGCATTTTGAATGTGAGATGATGCGTCGGGGATGAAGCTTACCGCGCTGTAATCACACGGCGCCGCGTTCTGAACTGCAGGAAACAACTACAACATAATCGCGCCCTGACGCTTGTAGCTCGCATAAAACAATTTATGCCACTTCCGGTGGCCTTCCCGAAATGGTATATGTACCAGTGGAAATTTTAACATGTCACCGTTAAACATTGATGCTGCTTTCGTAGTGAGTACGTTTGATATTTTATTCTTAAAAAATGACATTTCTCGCGTGGATTTTTTTTTGTGCAGCTGTGACATTTATTACATGAAAGCAACTCCAATACAAAAAACAATAACAATAAAACAGCAGCGTGATACTATTTGGTTACAAAACGATGACTTCATTAAGTTTATTGTTTGACCTTGTGACCCTCCTGCAATAATCCTTCATGAGATTTGCAGTATGTTCTAAATAAAAGTTAAAAAAGCAAACTTATTTAAACAGTGCGATACCCTCATTACAATATCACTTTCCATTTCCGCCCGAAGCTTTGTTCGCGATTGACTTCTGCGGGTAAAAAAAAATCAGAATCATGTTTATAGCGCGCCAGAAAACCGACACATCCTAGAAGTTATCATCACCATCGTTCGTAGCTGTTTAGTTTTAAAGGCATTCTAAAGGTGACCGTTATGAAAGATGGAAATGGGAGAACATTTACAATTCTCATAATTACATGTACCAAGAGGAGGTATCGCTACACAATGCACGCGCGAGTGTGGTTTTGTCTGTGTGTGTGTGTGTGCATTTGTGTGTGTGTATGTGTGTGTGTGTGTGTGTGTGCGTGCGTGCGTGCGTGCGTGTGTGTGTGTGTGTGTGCGTGTGTGCGTGTGCGCGTGCGTGTGCGCGCGCGCGCGTGTGTGTGTGTGTGTGTGTGTGTGTGTGTGTGTGTGTGTGTGTGTGTGTGTGTGTGTGTGTGTGTGTGTGTGTGTGTGTGTGTGTGTGTGTGTGTGTGTGTGTGTGTGTGTGTGTGTGTGTGTGTGTGTGGGTGGGTGTGTACGTGTCGAATGCGTCGAAATGTGGTATGGGGATTCTGTATTTGCAATTGAGACACGGCCTTGGGGAGGAACGACGAAATGGTTGAACGTATTAAATCAAGCTAACGCACGAAACTAGCAAACTTACAATTTCTAACAAAATTAGGCTGCCACTATCATGCAGCTACATCGAAGCTATAGATGGGGATATGACTGATAGCGACTGCATGGATGCGCAGATGTTCCTTGAGCTTCCCAGTTGTCGGTGACGCAAAGAAATAAAATTTATTAGCTTTTTACTTTTTTAACGTCCGTACTAAAGGAGCTCTCTGGTGCACTCAGGTGCTTTGTGTCCTAGTCTTCAGTCCTTTCAGTCCCCAGGGGGTGTGAGAGACCAGACCCATGGACGCTGCCATGATACCTCGTCGTCAACAGAAGAAATCCACCTTGTTCCTACCCTCTCCAAAAGTACTGGCAAGGCGCTGGCTGATCTGAGGGCTTGGCTGACAGGACGTACTTCGCTTATCTCCATCGGCATGATACCTTTTCCAACCTCGAGCTGTTGTGCTGAAGCGCAACTGCAGACAAGAGCGGAAGCAAACAGAAGGTGTTCCTGCCTCGCTAATCTCCCGACGACATATTTTGTTGTAGCCCAAGCTGAACGACAAGGACAACAGAAAAGCACATCGGACACACACAGCGCTAAACGACAAGGACAACACAAAGTCAGATCTGACACACACAGCGCTACAACAAAATAAGATATGCCGTACCAACAAGCCCCTATAGCTATCCTCCAGACGACGCGGGCAGCTTCGTCAATCTTACTTATACCAGCTACGGTTACAGTAGAAGCCACAGTCACAGTCGGCACCAACAATAAACAACAGAGACCGGTCGCATGGCTTTCCAGAACTTCCTCTCTTTCTTCCGCAGAATAAACGTACTCTGCATGATGATGATATGCCAGAAGCGTGCCTCCCTTTTCTATTTGTCACAGAAATGTCCCTGATAAGGACGAATTTTTCATCCGTGTATCCAATTCTCTTACCCGGGACGCTGCCTTCTTTTATAATGTTCCGCGAACGAAGGATTAAGGACTAGAGACTACTTACAAAGTATATTTACAAAGGATAATGTAGCGCCGGCCAGTTCAGCCGACAACTCTAGAGTCAGAGAGTGTTCGTCGTCTTCGTAGCTGCTCCCGCGTGCATTGTCCGCAAGAAACACGCAATGTGCATGTATCCCGGCGGTGCAAGCACCATTCCAGTGCGTCTAAATATCGCTGATAACAGGAGAGTAATATGGTTTGAGGCGTGCGACATGCACATCGTCAGTGGAATTCGGGGCAGATGAGGCATTGGTACTGACTGGGGCGATTTCGTACGTAACTGGAGTCACGGCACGCAGCACTCGATATGAGCCTGTGTACCGAGACAGGAGGTTTACTGACAGGCCAACGTAACGAGTCGGCGACCACAGGAGTACCAGAGATCCAGGCGAACAGTGGACGTCTTTGTGTTGGCGAACGTGCAAACGCCGTTGCTTCTCTTGCGAGGACAGGAGGCGAGCGCGGGTAATATCGCGTGCTCGGGCTGCACTGGTGATGGCGTCAAGTGCATACTCGCTGGTCGCTGATACGGCGGATGGAAGGGACACCTCCAGTGGCAATGCGAGTTCTCGGGCGAACAACAGAAAGAACGGGGAATGACCGGCACTGTCATAACGCGAAGAATTATATGCACAAGGGATATAGGGTGGGGCAAGGTCGCAATCAGTATGGTCGGATGAGACATACTCTGCAAGCACGTGTGTCCGGGTAAGGACTCTGACGGTCCATGAGACCATTAGTCTGTGGATGATAAGACGTAGTCAGCTTGTGCTTAGTTGAGCAGGACTGCAGGATGTCGGCGATGACTTTAGAAAGAAATGTCTGACCATGGTCAGTGAGCAGTTCGTGTGGAGTGCCATGCAGGATCACGTCGCTTAAAAGAAAATCGGCGACAACGAATGCTCTCTGGCTAACGCTTTCTGGCTCGAGAGCCAGAGAGCGTTCATCGTCTTCGTCGGGGTGCCCGCGTGCATCGTCCGCAAGAAACATGCAGTATGCATGTATCAATGTTGTAATCTTGTGCTTGTGTCGATTGGTTTACGTTATCCCTTTGGTAAAACTTTCGTTAGCTCTTGGATTTACGCACAAATCATTTAACTATATAGAAGGTGTGCAGTTGCGCCATGCCGCAGTTTTCTTATTTAGATAATATTTGCAAACGAAATGGTGACCCTTTTTTATGTAGAAGTATACGTTGAATTTTCCCGCGACGCCGGCCTAGAAGTTCTCCGAAATTGGTAACACGAGCCTCTGTATTTGCTGGTTGTCAAAGACTTCCGTTTCCATAGAGGGGCGGGGGGGGGGGGGGGGGGGCTCGTAGGGGTTCGCTCTCCTTCGCTACAGGTGTCACGCAATCACAAAACATTCTTAATAAGTGTATCTCCATCAATGGTTAATTACAAGGACCACAGCGATGTTGCGTAGCAGAAACAACTTAAATGAGCAGAAGTTCAGTTTATTAATCTAATATTATTGCTTTATTTCTGGCACAATATTGTGGTGCTATCAGTTGTCAAGATGAAGCTTCTTTTTTTCGCCCTAATCTTGCAGACGTCTCCCACTTGACAATGTCGTGCTGCATGTAACACGCTGTGTAGAGCACGACCAGCACAGGAACAAGAGGGAACGGGAAACCTGTAGAAAAAAAAAAAAAAACGACTGGGTGAGAGAGAGAGAGAGAGAGGGAACCTCAGCCTAAGAAATTAACCAAATTCAACGTGCCCTCTTGAAATCTGTACACAGCGAAGGTTTCGGTAAATGCATAAGGAGTGCTGGAATACGTGTTTCTGTCTATTCAGTGCTAGTTCAAAGTGAAACAGAACGCTTTACTCAGGGAATATTATAGACGGAATGCAATGCTTTGTGAGCAAAACACATATGTGCAACGTAACAATTAATCACATGTGTTCATGGTAGCCACATTGGTACTTTGACGCTCAAGTAGGAGCACACGTACCTTTCTGCGCCATTTGTTTAGGGTACCAGACCTACCCTAGGAGGCGCAACTGCGACCGTCCACTCGGTAGAGGGCGCTGCAGCGCATGCGCACCGTGAGGCAACTCCTTCTCTCTCCCATCTCATCTCGGCTCTCCAGATCATGGCTCCGTCAGCCTCTCCACCAGCGGCCAACGACCCTCATCCGCAAGCCGGCTTCCCCCCTCTACCTTCTGCTGCGGCGGGCGTATTAGGTGTGAGCCATCGCTCCTTGATGGCGCCGCCGTCCCGCAGCAGTGGAAAGTAAAAGGGGGAAGCCGGCCTGCGCATGTGGGTCGTTGGCCGCATGCTACATTGGCGCGAGACTGGCCGCTGGAAGCACTTTGCGTGTATTCGCGGGCTTCTGAGTAGGGTAAGTATACTTTTCAAAGCAGGTAACAGAAACGAAGTGTGAATTTACAGACCCATCTCAATAATTGCGGTATCTTCCAAAGCATCAGAAAAGATTATTTTTTTCTCGCGTGTAAAATTTTACGAAAAAGAAAACATTCTATCTAGCGCTCAGTTCGGCTTTCGTAAAGGCAGGTCAACGAAAACTGCTTTGCTCACACTCAAGGAGCATGTACTAAAAAGACGGAAAGAAATCTCTTCGCATTGGCACTATTCATTGATTTCAGCAAGCGTTCGATTGTAAAAATTATGCAATTTTGCAATAGATATTATCATAGAATGGTGTTAGGGGCACTCCATTAAGATTATTTTTCTTACCTTACCGATCGGAAACAATCAGTATGCATAAAACGCGAGAAGTCATGTTTTCTTCCTTTACTAAATTACGTGCAACACGGGAACGCATTAGGTCCTATGCTTTTTGACCTCTGTTATAACGACATGACTAATATCGATACAACTGTAAAATTTATCGTGTACGCCGATGACACAACTCTTCTTATTTCTTGAGCAAATTCGCAAGCAATAATGGAAAATATCATGATCTACGCACAAAGCTGTCTGAATGTTCAATAGCTAATTGCCTAAAAATAAACCCTACGAAAGCTAACATTACTTTGCGCAAAAAATAAAGCTCTTATTAGTAACCAAATTTTAGTGTGCGCTGGTAAGGAACTGCAAATTATTGATGAACATAGAATATTAGACGTACTTTTTTTTTCGCACCTTACTTGGGATAAACATATTGAACGTACCTGCAAAGAACTTTCTGGTATCACAGGTGTTCTGTATTGATGTCGGTGTCTTCTTCCACCCAAAGGAAACGTTAACATTTAGTATGCCTTATTTTCTTCCAATTTAAGTTGCTGTAGCTTAGCGTGGACGATTACAGGAAATAGGAATATTAAGAAAATCGTTCCTTTGCAAAAGAAGACGATTCGGCACATTGATAACATAGGCTTTCGGGAGACAATGCGGCTAGCTTCCTTAAAGCATAAAATTATGAAAATAGAATATTTCTACCCGCCGTGGTTGCTCAGTGGCTATGGTGCTGGGCTGCTGAGCACGAGGTCGTGGGATCGAATCCCGGCCACGGGGGCCGCATTTCGATGGGGGCGAAATGCGAAAACGCCCGTGTACTTAGATTTAGGTGCACGTTAAAGAACCCCAGGTAGTCGAAATTTCCGGAGTCCTCCACTACGGCGTGCCTCATAATCAGATAGTGGTTTTGGCACGTAAAACCCCATAATTTAATTTTAAGAATATTTCTACACTTTTCTCCTTCTAAATTCTTTTTACTGCCTGCAAAAATTTCCTAGTGCCTACTTCATCGTCGATCCTAAAATTCATTCTGCCAGTACGATAAATAGTGGTACGTGGTTTGATCCGTGGTTTCATAATTAATATAGCCTACAGTCATTACAACATAAGCTACCATATATTTCGAATAAATCAGGGTACATATACTTCCTAATCCAAGGAACTTCGAATGCATTTTGTAAACATGTGATGACTGACTGTTTTATCGTTCGTTAGAGCCAATTGTGTTACTATTTTGTAACCCTTACACACATGTATTTCTTTTTTCTGGTGTACGAAATATGTTTTCTCTTAGCCTCTATACTATTTTCGGTCTTGTTATTGTGCATTATTTAAATAATTAACTTATTTCGAGCGCCCAACAATGTTCCCATTTTTTGATGCAGCCACCATGTATGCCTTATAACGAACCATCGGCACAGTCATGCTGTTTTTCCGACAGCTTTTAGCCTATGATATCCACAGGAACTCTTGTATTTCTGGAAAATAAATCTTTCACACTCGTAAAAATACATTTATGTGGCACTTATCGAGCAACAGAAAGCTGTATCGGGAGTTTTCATATTGCTCTGCAATTTTGTCATTGACACATCTCATCTAATTATTATGTTTGAGAAGTTGATTAATTAATTTGGATTACTTATCTAATTAGGTGGACTGAAGAACGTAATCTGAGCATACCCAAGCGACAGCAGACATCATTACCTTTGCTTTTGTTCGGCTAGGTTGCATTTGCATATTTTAATTGCTTGGCACAAGTTCCGTGGGAAGCCATGTATACTCTGTACATTGTGATAGCTTGTAGCAAAGCATTATCGCTAGTCACTCGCGTACTCTTTGGACCATCACTAAACGTTCAGTTTCGAACATTCATGGGTTCTTGGTGTTGTCGTCATCCAAGCTTCTGCGAGTTGATTCCAGTCACTTATCCGTGATATTTGGGAGATAAAGTGCATAAGTTTGAGTGTGTGTTAGCTTGGACGTGCCGTGTGTTCTTTCCTTGTTCCTTTTGCAGCGTAAATAGAGTGGAATGCGTTAGCCAACACACAGTTTAATGTCCGACAACTCTCTCTCTCTCTCTCTGTTTATATATATATATATATATATATATATATATATATATATATATATATATATATACCTTTCTGTGTGTAGAGACTAGAGCGAGAGAGGGAGATATACGGAGGGAGGTTAACTAGGCTGCTGCCCTGTACTGGAGGAGAAATAAGGGTTAAACAAGGCAAAATTAACCGAAATGTGTGCACACTTGCAGGATCGTTCGCTGTGCAATCATGCCACTTGCTGAGCCAACTAAATGAGCTACCACAGTTCCAAGATACCCTTTCGTATAAAACATCCTCTGCAGATAATGTTGGCAATAGAGGTAATGCCGGCTGATGATTTTCGCCTTGTCAAACAAGTCAAAGTAAACGCACAAGCATAGCGAAATACGTAATTGAACAAGCAAAGGCGTTTATGCGTTCATATAAGTCTAAACGAACCATGAATGGTGTGGGTGGGTAATCGCGGCTTCTTATCTTCATGATACCCGCTCGTTGAGGAAAAATAAGTCGAGTTAAGTTTATTACACATCGCATATTCACGGATCTTTCTGCCGTACTGCCCGCTCAAAGATTCGTTGTTCGCGCCATCATGTCGAACGACTTATTTTGAGTAATTCGGTAGCGTCAATGCTGAACATTAGCTCAAGGATAGTGCTACAAAAAAGTTTATTTTTTACTGGCAGAACGTAACTTTCTTGACGCTCAGTGGCGTAGGAAGGAGTACTTGTCTGAGGAAACGAAAGCCCATTAGCAAAAGCTTCTCAGGTGTAGGAAAATCCTATGAACTGCTATACCACGGACAGGTAAGTTGCTTAAGGGATCCTGGAATACTAAGGGGTGTACTAAAAGACTTAGGGGATCCTGCAAGTTAACAATGAACGGCCTGCTTTGCCACTGATAGTGTTTGATGCTGCTGCCAAATTATGTGTGCTACAGTCCCTGAACTGTACCACGTGCAAGTGTGGATTCACATCGTATTTTTCAAATTTCGCGAGCGTTCTTTTTTTTCACAAAAGGAGTATACACGCGACGTGTACATTGGTGGAAACACCTGATCTTGTTGTATCTTGTGATTCTCTACTGCCTCGGAATGGACACCTTGGCAATTAATACAAGTGAACACTTATATAATTACTTTTACTCAAATAATTGGATGGCAGGAACTATAATTCACTGGTGTGTTCTCAACGACACCCTAAATAACATTCGCTTGGCCGTATTTGTAAAGAATAAGCCACTTTCTAAAGAAAGCTTCGTTCATGATAAACGGCATGCCTTGTATACATCCTCCACCTGCTTTTAATTAAACTCTACATGAAGTACAGTGCTCATCTAGTCAATGAAAACCTGACCTGCATCGTTTTTTTGCCATGTACTCTATGAAAACAAAGACATGCAGAACGCAGCGTTTCAAGAAAACTTACAAGCGTTACTATGCGTAGATGACTGTATGCTGTCGCGTTCACAACCATCGTTTGCGACATAACGACGTGGACGCTGCTGTGTATATGTATGCACTGCGGCAACATTTGTGCACCTGGAAAGATTATTGGGCCTAATTTCATGTTATATCGTCAATCTACCCAGGTGCTTCCAGCAAGCGCTGCTGGCTTGTGATTTCATGACGTCGCGATCTCGTCTGGAAACCTCTTTATCTTTACGGAATCTTTCATGACACAGGAACGAATGCTTTTACATTCAACACGCGAAACTGGGAAGGAATTACATACCGAGAAGTATCCTCTTACACAGGATGAGGCAGATGTCGAAGTCGGCAAGGTGGAAGATGCAGGCAAATATGGTCAGCAGGTAGTTTGGAGAGCCGAGAACAGACCCTGCCACCCGAAGCCGCTCAGGTGTGGTTAGGTGTCGCGCCTGTTACGATATATATGACGTAAAAAAAATTTGACAGTTTAGCAGGAAGGGTCAGTAGCAAAATAGTCCACCTGAGGACCGGCTATCCCAGTCATCGGAAGCAAACTCCAGAAATTCAGGAATACATGAGATGCAAGCGAAATACAAGCGAAAAAAGGAAGAAGCAAAGTAAGGAAGGAAATGTGGCGGAGAGTAGGGTATCACTTAACTCAGGTGTAGCCTGCTACACAATGTAGAGTGCGCAGCAGTGGCGACATGCGAGCGTCCAGCGACAGTGAACGTAATAAAAAGACTCGATCAGAACAGTCACGGCATAAAAAGCTATACGGAGAAAAATAAAGCTCATACAAGTAGTACAAGTTCACATCAAGATGCACAAAGTCAGCTAGCGAGGGCGTTTACAATCCATTGTCTTTCAAAAAGACTACATGAAGGCGCGATCTGTTAGAAAATCATGAAGAGCTGTGACAGCGCGTACTTGTACCAAAGACGCTCTAGACAAAAAAAAAAAAAAAAAAAAGAGTGGTTTAGCGATAAAATAGCGAGATGATAGCGAAATGATAGTGTCGGCGCTCGATTCGGTTCTCTCCTACTTTCATGCAGCATATCATCATGTATATCAAATTAAAGTTTATTCAAATGACGATTCAATTACGATAATTCAAAGACGCTCGGATTGAGTCACTAGTGGCCATGAATTAGTATCTTCAGCATGAGAATGGTAGCTTCCATGGTGGCATCTCGCCATAGGCATAAATTAGGTCGTCGCCTAATGAGGATTTTTGGCATCATTGTTAATTGATAACGCCAACTTATTAGGGACCACCAGCAATGTGCTCAGTCCGGTGTTCTTGTACTTTTATGCAGCATAATATCAAGGATGTAAAACAAAAATTCTTTTAAACAGGGATCAAATTATGATAACTAGGAGAGGCTAGGGATTAGTCACTAGTGACCGCGGATGACTTGTTCTGTATGGCAGTGGTAGCCACCATTGGTACACGTCGTCATTGGTATATTTCAAAATGGCAGTGAATACGCATTTTTTCTGCTATGATTGCTAAATCACAATACATAGTAATTTATGATCTACAATGACTCACTCCTAGCATCTCCGAACTATGAAACTTGAATAGCTGTTTGAATAGGATTTTATTTCATTACTATGAACCTATGCTGTATGAAAGTACAATAAAACTGAGCCGAGCTCATCACGATAGTAATAAATAATGACTTTGCATTATTAATTAAGACGTAAGCCTTAGATGGCTCACGGAACTAAAATTCGACCGTACCGCGTAGTGAGACCAAAGTTCCTATGGCACCGAAATTGGCCGTTGAACCCTCGGCCTTTGGTGGGAGTCGAACCCAGGACGTTTGGTGTGAATTAGGGTGGAGTTAATTAAGGTGGAGGTATTTGAAGTAGAGTGAATTAAGTCACTCGAACCCACTGCCTTTGGTGTGATAAAACAACAGGAAGCAAAAGGGCATTAGAGTGGCAATGTCAAGAACATAATGAATGTCTGATGAATGCGCAGGCCTTCGCCTTCATCATATTTAGCGTACACTAAAGTTATGCTTTTCACTTACTGTAAGTAGCAGAAAAAAAGCTAATTTAATGACGTTTTGACAGATACCAGTGAAGCCGTACCCAAATGATGGCTACAACTGTAAAGCGATCCGTGATAACTAGCGACTATACCCTAGCGCTTCCTAGCTTTCGTAATTGAATCGTTGTTTAAACTAGTTCATATTTGACATCCATGATGCTATGTTGCATTAAAGTACAAGAACACCGGACTGAGTGCATCACTAGTGATTCCTAATGACTCGGCGTTATAATTTAGTAATGATATCAAACGTGCTCATTTTACGACAGCTTGATACGAACGATGGTGGGCATCTATGAATGAACGCTACCAATGCCACTCTGAAGATAGTGATCAATGATCACTAGTGACTCAATCTAAGCATCAATGAATGATCATGATCTAATTGTCTAAAATACTGCCTTTGACAACCCTGACCCTATGCTGAGTGAAAGTTGGAGAGCGCCAAACAGAGCGGATCACTAGTGATCACTAATCACGTGCATTTACCATTTGGCAATGATAACGAACAGCTCATTTTATGATGTTTTACTTGATAGCTTTGAAGACATGGAGAAATGAAAACTGCAACTCTTAGAGAAAAGAGGTGAATCATAACGACTAGTGACTTAAGGGCAACAGTTTTTAATAGATGCAGTAGAATCTTGTGTTTTATGACATTTCATTTCATATCCACGACGTTCTAGGGTTTAAAAGAGCGCTAACACTAATGTGAACACAATAAGTAACTCTTGCTGACTTGTGAGTAGGCCTTATCAGGTTTACTATACAGTTAACTGATAATTGTATGAGAATGTGAATGCTGTCAATGACGACGCGTCCGATTGAAGGCTACTGAAAGCGGTAGTAGAAAAAGTGATTCATATTCACTAGTGACCAAGCCCTACCCATGCCTAGTGATCACCATTGAGTCACTTATTGTAGTTACGGTTGATGCACATGGCGACATGGTGCCGGTGACCCAATCTCTTATCTATTCAATGTTAACATTTTCTCACTGTTGTGTGCGAGAACTTTTGTATTGTGAGTGGCTCTCAGAAGAAACACAAGTGTGCATAGGTTGCCATTAGTCCCGTGGGAGGAACGCTGTTGGTTTGATGTTGCTTCGACGTTGATCCATAGACTAGTCACTGAAAGATGCTGGGGTCGAAAGTCAAATACATAGAAACAAGTACGCAAATTACCGGTCGTAAGCCTGATACTAGCGTGATAACAAGGTAGCAGACATGAAAGCTCTCCTTTAAGGATGCACTGGCAGCATGGTCTGTGATGAAGCTGGCCACAGCTGGATGCGAAAAAAAAAACGGCCATTTAAGAGCAACACTTTGTCTCCCACCTCGATGTTTGGTGTGGATGCTGTTAGGTATCTCATTGTGTACACATATTTCGTGAGACCGTGTAATTATAAACTGGATTGAACCTTGATATAGAGTACCTAAATCTGGGTCTATCGAACCTAGAGACTGCGTAACCACATGTGAGTTTTTGTGGGGCTGATACTCCTACTAACGCATACCGCGTGTATTTACAAGGGCTTTAACGTAATTTTTAATACGAGCCAGTCCTGGATGCAGTGCTATCTTAGTGATATCGCAATAGAGCCTCTCAGGGGTAGCAATCAGACTGAGTTCCGTTGTGTATTTCGTTTCGGCTTCGCTGTCGCAGCGAGTCGTAGTAGCAGGAGGTCCCCCTTACAGCTAGTGCGCGGATAAAGAAATACACAACTTTGAAGTAAGCAGACATCATGTGGTTCCTTGTGTATAATTTAATTAGAACGGTTCAAGACGTGAATTCCTACAAGTGTATCAGATGCGTTCAAATTTCTTTCTCAGCTTACTTCTCAGACAAATGAAACAAACATTATAACACACTACGCTTTATGTGCGTCGTTAGTGGGTAGCGCTTAACCTGTTGTGTTCTGTGCGTGTTGTTTTTTATATACCAGGTTAAATATAATAAAACGCCCAGCAACAAACTTTAGGACGTGTAATAAGGCGTAAAGGGGATCACGGTCAATTCTGAGTGTTCATGCCTCGATTTTACACTGACCGTCAGCTTAATGTCTCGTCACTTCTAGCGCGGTTTCCATACCTCAAAGTCCCTGATCGGCCGCAGTTTCCGGGCTTCAGCAGCAAACACTTCCGTTGCAATGCCGAGCACACTGAGAATGGACCACACAGTTGCCAGCCTGTCCATGCCATGCCAAAGCCAGCTGAAGCTGAACCCAAACGCCGCGCCCAGTAATAGCCAGGTTGCCCCTCTTCTATCGCCAACCAGGGGATCGTAGACATATCTGCAAAAAAAGGTGTCTTCATAGTAAGACAGTAGAGAGAGAGAGAGAGATCGTGATGAGGAAAAGTTGATATTTTCTGCAACCCTTTGGGGAGGACGACTCAGCGCTTTCGAGAAGGAGAGGGTAATATATGGAAAAATAAGAGCCCTTGGCTGTCAGTGGTGACCAGGCGCCCGATTCACAAGTTACTCAGCAGTCCTGTGTCCTCCAGGAACGTGAGAATGCACCTGAAGGTGGAGCTTTGGTGCCGGTCGGGGAACAGCAGTTGCGATGCCGAGACCGCAGTGAGTTCCAGGCGATTAAATGACGCGTAGAGAGAAGCCCTCTCTTTGTAGAAAGCGTGGCGAAAAACGAAGATGCTGGATTGTTTCAGCTAAAGTCCCTTTAGGTTCAGCCTCCCCACACGCTGAGCAGGCCTCGTATGAAGCCTTTGCTGCACCTCTGGGAGCAGCCGGTCCGGAGGCGCCACACAACACACTTCTCTCACCTTGTGAGGCGGCAATCAGGAAGGGGACGGGGGAACGGGGGAACGGGGAGGGTCTCCCACTGCCTATACGCGGCGATCGAAGTGGAGTGCCATAAGGTGCCACTGCAACGTGTGCCTTGCATAGTCGAAGAAGGTTACAGTGGTGGTCACAGGTGCAGTGGCATGGTGTGCTGTCTTTACCAGGGAGTAAGCCTCGCCGTCATCCTAGGCGCAGACGTGCGAGGAGAGACACTGTAGCGACAGACTGAAGCCCCTCGAAACAAGGTCGCGAAACAAGTGTCTGCCAGCAGGGCGACGGCAAGGCCAGCAGTTCCCTGTCGTTGAAAAGCTGTGAACGACGGTCGTGAGTCGGAAACGATGACGACCGGCGAATCTGGGGGTCCTCCACCAGCAGGTCCGCTGCCAGATGCGGGCCAACCACCTCAACAGCGGTGGAGCTTGCCGCCAAAGGCAGCTGGCACACTCTGGAGTGCTCCAAGACAGGGGTAACACAAGATGCGGTGGCAGATGTGGAGGCGGGATGGACGGAGCCATCCGTATAGATGTAGAGATATCCATACAGCTGGTCCTGGAACATCAACACCTGGTACAGGGAACAGGATGAGGCTGCCTTCCTCGTGAGGCCATACAGCGTTGTAGGCACCTCCGGTGGCTGATGGTGCGGAGGAGGTGGTGGTAAGGCTAGCGTGGGAGGATGGTCGGAGACCTCGTCGCACAACTGACACAGGCTTTAAATGTGCAAGTGAGGTCGGCTCCGCATCCTTGAGAGCAGAACCACGCTATCCGGGGTGCGATGTAGCTTGTCAACGTGATGGAGGCCCCGCTGTAGGAGCAGCAAGGAGAGCGGCATAGTCACTGCCTCTACTAGGATGCCAGCGATGTGCGAGGTCTCCGGCAAGCCAAGAATTCCCGTGCTGTAGCGCCTGGAGGTCCATGCTAGCCCATGGTAGGACCACGCGGTAATCTTGCAGGGTTGTCGCAATGCGTACAGCCTGCTAATGGCGGAAGGGCAATTCACTATGTAGCTCCTTGGTGTTCTAAAATGTTTGAAATTGACTTACGTCAGTGGCTGACTGCACACCTGATGGGCACACACGGGTGTCAGCAATGCTGCCACCCACCTTCCTATCCCTTATTACCTTCATTACAATAGCAATTGTACGGACGCTCGAGGGGTATTCGCGGGGTCACCGTTGCCAACACTGCCGTCGTGCTGTCATGCTATCGTCGTGTATGCGCGGACTGCGCCTGGAGGATTAGAAAGTCTCCGTGTTTGGCTGCAAAAGTGACGAACTCAACGGGATGCACCGTCACTCTGCTTGGTCTACTCTGCGAAGGAGCTAGAGCAGCGTTCTCATATCTGCTGCTGGCGTGAGCTTTGCGCACACGCGCCTTAGCGCTACTGCTGACTAGCTGCACGCTTACTACACCGTGGTGCTTGCACTGGTATAAGAAAAATAAATAAATATTTCTTATCCATCGGGTGGCGACAAACGACGACAGCTGTTCTTCGGTCACACGTCGGGTCCCATCGAGGTGCAATGTCTGCAATGCCACAATTTATTGCCTTCATCCTCCCCCCTGGGTAGCGTAGCATACTGGGCGCGCATTTGATTCATCTTCCTCTGCATGATCTTTTCTCTTTGCTTGTCTCTCTGTTAGGGGCTGTGTTATCATACGGTCCAGAAAGCCAAGCTGTGCAACTAGGCGTCTTTATCGGCTTCTTCAGTGTTGTGGAATGGAAACAAGCCTTTACAAAGTTCACCCTGGCCTTCTATTACTGATTTTATTGCAACCGGAAAGCTAATTGCATATTGTTTTGTTTAGAAGTTCGTAGGGATAAGCAACCCTTCGCTGCCATGTTGTTTGAGGCTGCAGTGCTACTCAATATATCTCATATATGTGACAAAGCAATTACGTACTCCTGCACTTTGACGACCAGCATGTATCCTTTTTCAATAATTGAGTTTCCCTATGCATTACGTGCCTCTTGCATAGAGATCGCGCACACTTAAAATGAAGCTAAAGAAAAATATGAACTTGAGCTAAACTGACATATTAGGCTTCTATTATAAGAAATCCTTCATTCGTATTGAGAACAGAGTTTTATTCAGCGAGAAATATGATGAAACCAGGAAAATTGGAGCGGCGCTACCTGTAGTAGACTATAGTGCCCCTCATGTTACGGCAGCATTGGCTGATTCCCAGTGGCATAAAGGGAGGTTACGTGGAGATTACGTTAACTGTTCCCTTACGGATCGGTTGGTTCAAATTGAAAAGCAGGAACGAGAACTTTGGCACCAATTTTATACGGTGGAAAGGGATTCACTGGCACACAGAAAACGATGAGACACGGACAATGCGCCGATCAGACTCGGCTTAATATTTTTATTTAGCGCTGCTTTAACGCTGCACGCCTCGTAAACGTTCATTTAACTCGATGATAAGTTTGATTAACGGCGCTCACTGGATTCCACTCCACCCCGCAGCTCCTACTTGTATCACTGGTCTACTTCAATCTGTAGAGCAAGCTAAAGCTTGAAATATTATTTCTCCTCGTCGCCTACGTCGCCTGCTTGCTACACAGCAAATTAGCTTGCGTCGTTGTTGAATTCGATGCTTTCTCCACGAAAGTGTTCCTTTTGCTATCTTTGCGCCAGGACTGGAGCATAATTTAAGTAGGCCGTCCACCAAAGAGTGCAAAATGACGGTCTGTGGCGATATGGATGCACCTTCGTTGTCTGCATTTAATGCTCATTCAATAACGAAGAGATTGGTATTTAGATTTTTCAAGCAACATTCAAAGGCCCACAGAAAACTGTTGCAAGCACGTAAAACATCATTCAGCGTGCCGAATATTACTCAGGATGATCTCAACTACATGGGTGCCAAATACAGCCTTTCCGCCCCTGTGGCATAAGCTTAGGGTTCTTTGACTTCGCTGTTTTACGATTCTTTGTTTGCTGTTTTGACTTACCTTTTGATCCAGAGGTGCATGCCACGGTCGAAGTATCTGAGCGTAAAAGAATGCAAGGAATAATAAATATACTTTTATATTTGCAATGAAGTGAGAGTATATTTGGACAGCTTGCTTTAAAGTTAACCAATATATATGCAATTAGGAACGCACCGGAAGCCCCAGCCTCTTTGTCGAACTCGCCTTCATTGACCTTATGGTTGCTTTATCCTGCAGGCAGAACAATTCTGCAAGCGATTGTGCTTCTTTCTTCTCAATTTAGCTGGCAGGAAACACCGTGTAGCTTCCTCACAAAGCTCGTAAGCCTCCGCCTGTGCTATCAGGCTTGCATCATTCTTTAGTCCATCTAGCCTAGCTGCTGATATTCGATGAAAATTGTGCCATAGGCAGACATGCATCAGCGTTCTTCCACAAAAGTGCATGATAAAGAATTTACCTTGCAGCTCACATCTACACTGAATTCGGTACTAATGGTCAATATATTTTATGCCTACAAAGTTGCTCTACACTGCGGCGCATTTATGACGGTTTGAAGAAACCAATTCTTGTCGTAATGACTGGGTGCAATCTGCTGCTCTTGGGGTGGCAAAAGCAGTGGTAATGCCTATTCTACATGTATCCTTTAAACGATGTCAAAACAACTTCCCTCCACGATACTCGCTAACATGTGAAATTCTAGCCCATTGAAATAAAAACACTGGACATGGAGCCCGCGCACAGTTTATTAGTTGTAGCAACCAATCGGGCAAATGTACACAGAAACAGAGGGCTGATTGGTTTCAAGAAGCCTGTAACAAACTCTGTAGCCAACGTTGAGGTGGGTGAATGTAGCGTACATTTATTCACTTCCCTTTTTTTCTTTCCATTCCTATTCTCCTCCACCAATGTAGAGTGGCAAACCAACCGTCCCAGTGTCCTTGGCCATGCGCAAGTACAGCGTCGGGACCATCGGCCGCCCTTCAGTGGGAGTGTCCCTCTTGGCCTCGCCAATACATTGCAGACTTACCGCAGCTCTTTTAATGTTGACCTCGCATTGCGCTCATAAAGGGGCTACTACCTGTCCGAATTAGACTAGGATAAGCTCCCCCAAGAATATGACCAGTGGATTAAAAGTACACATCATATATCTTTGTTACGAGTTAATCCATCAGCGCTAACTACATATTGTGTATGGTATATGAAAGGCAGCACCTGTTGCATAGAGCAAAACAAGCTGTCGACCTGAAAAAGAAAACGTATGAGAAAGTCGAACTTGGGGTACGACTCATGCTTGATGATGTACTCATCTGGCAATTAAAATTAGGGCGGGCTTTTCTACGCGAGAATAAATTTGACCTGAATGATGGAGGAGGAGCTTTCTTTATTAGCGCGCATATCTCGCCTGATCATCGACGCTGGTGCATATTTTCCTCCTCCTCTTCCTTCTCCACCGTTCTTTCTTTTCCCTTCCCCTTCTTCGATGCCGAGTAGCAAGCCAGATCTGAGCGCATCGGACAGTTAAGAATAAGAAAGGCTTTTATCGCTCGGCTTTAATCTGAGAAAGCTCATGGTCTCCGCTCCCTGCATTTCCCTTTTTCTATGTGTTCTCTTCGAAAGAGTGGCTATTTCTGACAAAGCTGGTTGACACACTTACCTCCAAAAGTGCGAGCACCGAGTTAGCCTAGTGATGCACTTGGAGTGCGGCGGGAGCACAATTCCCTCGGCGCGCGCCAGGGCACCAGCGAAGCCGTAGCAGAACACGTAGCGCAGGTAGAAGAACAAGTTGAGAGCCAAGCCGTATCCCAGAAGGCTGGTTGTGCGCAGATTCGCGACGGTCCAGAGAAGTTTCGACATCGCCGAACTGCATGCCCAATACAACAAGGAGAATCAGATACATCGGACCAACACGAATGGAAGTTGGCGTCTAGCAACAACAGCGCTTACAGGAATGAGTTAAACGCACGGGTAATGTGGTTGTGATAGAGGGAGCACAGGAAGTATACGCGAATATCTTAATAAATATCTACGAAGACTCCATAGCCACTTTAATTCTTCATAAGAAAAACAGAAAAATACCTATCAAGAAAGGGGTCAGGCAAGGAGACAACTTCTCCAACGTTATTCACCTAATGCTTAGAGGGAGTATTCAAGCATTCAGACTGGGAAGGCTTATACCTGAGGACCAACGGCGAACATCTCAGCAGCCTTTGGTTTGCAGATGGCATTGCCTTGTTCAGTAATACTGGCCATCAATTGCAACAAATGATTGAGGACCTTAACTGAGAAAGTCTAAAATTAGGGTTGGATATTGATATGCTGAAAACAAAAGTAATGTTTGATAGCCTGGCAAGAAAACAAGAATTTTCGCTCGCCGGTCCGCCTTTCTAGAGCCTGTGCAGCATTGCGTTTATCGGTATCAATTACTAAGAAGTGATGCTGATTATGAGAAGGACATTTTACGGAAGAATAAAAATAGGTTGGAGTGCACAGGGCAGGTATCACCCAATACTGACTGGGAGTTTACCGCTCTGTCGAAGAGAAAAGTATGCAATCATTGCACGCTACCTGTGCTAGTATATGGGGAGACACTTTGAGGTTAATAAAGAAGCACAAGAACAAGTTAAGGACTGCGCAAAGATCGACGGAAAGAAAAAATGTTAGGCCTAACGTTGGAAGACAGGAAGATAGCTGTGTGGTTCAGAGAGCAAATGGGGATAACCTATATTCTAGTTGACGTTAGGAGAAAAAAAAAAAAAAACATGAAGCTGGGCAGGCCATGTATTGCGTAGCGCAGATAATGGGTTGTCTATTAACGTTGCAAAATGGGTGTTCAGAACGATTATAGAATGAGCGCAGTGGAGGGCGGCAGGAAATGAAGTGGGGCGTTGAAATTATGAACTTTGCTGGCGCAAATTGGAATAAGCTAGCGCATGGAATCAGCACTCAATTGCGAGATTGCACTGAGAGGCCTTCGTCCTGCCGTGACCATGTAAATAGGCTGCTGCTGCTGCTGCTGCTGACGATGATAATGATGATGACAGACCTATAGGTAAATTTCAGAACTAGCAAAAAGTTTGTGATGGTTTTGCAAGTTCGTTCTTCAAATATTTTGTTTAACAAGGGGTGAAACAATCAGCAAAATAGTGAAAATGACATGCATCACTTTTTCCTTTTAAGCTAACGAACCTAATCACCTTGGACTGGTTACAGCTTTTCTTTTTAGGTTAGGTTTACAACAGCGCGAAGTTGGTCGTATGAATGCAACGAAAAACTTGTGCAGAGTGGTTCTTCATCCTAGCTAACTCATTCACTTGAGCCGTAAACAGCGATTAAAAACATTCGATGGAACTCGTCTCACGATGACGGCGGTAATGCGGTTACCATTTAAGCAATTTTTGAACATTTCATTACCGCGAAACTTCTGTTGTTTCGGCTTAATGCGACATACACTGTCTCCGATACCGTCCAGCTTTTCGAAGACACTCGCTTGCGAAGATCGCCCGTGAACATGACGTACGACGCCGATTGTTTTTTTTGACGTCGAGACCGAGGCGATGATGGAATCATGAACAAAAAATATTATCCATGCATCGACGAAGGCGGTATGATGACGATGGCATGACACAATAAAACGTTGCAGTTTCGCCCGAAAGACGCGCACCATCAAACATGAACACATGTCACTTTATGTCTTCGCAAACTCGCCGTCAAAAGGCTGGAGTGAGGAAGCGCGGATGCAGCAGCGAGCGAATCGATCTTCGTGTTGCGTCTTGCATCACCAGGATTCAAGCCACGAAAACACAGCGCGCGGCCAACTGTGCCCC
The DNA here is from genome assembly GCF_023375885.2 of Dermacentor andersoni. NCBI lineage: Eukaryota > Metazoa > Arthropoda > Arachnida > Ixodida > Ixodidae > Dermacentor > Dermacentor andersoni. The sequence continues at coordinate 73,155,303 of NC_092820.1, read as the reverse complement.
CGTCGCAGATGGCTTTAAAGACACAGCGGCGTGGGCGGGGGCTGCTGCTGATACTGGTGGTGATGATGATGATGATGATAGACCTATAATTACATTTCAGAAATAGCAAAAATATTGTCATGGCTTTACGAGTTCGTGCTTCAAATATTTTTTAACAAGGGATGAAACAACCAAGAAAACACTCAAAATGACATGCATCATTCGTTCTTTTAAGCCAAGAAAGTAGAATCGCCGACGGCGATAGCGACACCGACCGCAGAAATGCGCATGGAGTGTCCATTTAATTGCTATCGCAATGAAACAAGATTGTGAAATTAGAATGATGGTATGATGAAGACAGCAAGGAGACGACATGATGAGGGCGACGGCATGACGATGAGTGTATGATGACGATGTCGTCAGGACGACGGTTTCACGAACACAGTATGATGACTTTAGCGTTAACACGAAGGTATGACGCCAACCGAATTGAAGCTGGAATGACGACAGTGGAACGATCGCGATGACATGATGAGGAAGACATGACAACGAATACGTACGGTGACTTTCTGACAAGAATACAGTGTTGACACAATGACCATCGAATGACCATAGAATGACAGTATAATTACTGTAAATTGCGAAGAAGGAATGCCGTCGATGGAACGATGAAGGAACGACGACCATGAGATGACGCTTCTAGAGGGATTACGATGACAGAAGCTACAGTTTGACGGCGATGGCGTGACCGCACTGGCATGATCGCGACTATGTGAAGACGATGGCTGGAGGACGAAGGCCTGACTAGAGTAGGAATACGAAGTTAGAAAGACTACATTGGAATGACCACGATGGCGTCTGAACGACGGTAGGGCAATGAATGTACGACCACTGTGTGACGAGCACACAATGACGACGATGGCGTGACAATGGTTTGAGGGCATTGGAATGAAGATCAGAATATTACGACGATGGCATGACAATGACAATATAATGGCAGCTTAGGTGATGATGGCATCACAACGAAGGAAGGAGGAAAATTGGATGAGGTAGATGGAGTGACGACAATGGAATGACCCCGGCGACTTCGCGATGACGGCACGATAACAAATACATTACGAATATGTGACGACGATGGTGTGAAAACGACGCCATGATGAGACTCGGCTGACGAGGCTGGAATGACGACAACGCAGCGATGACTATGGCATCACAAGCAGTTGCGCATACCTAGTGGCCGCTATCATTAGACAACTTGAGCCACTGAATTAGTGTAAAATGCTTGACAACGGCATGGCGAGCACTGGTGATGAAGCTGGATTGACGATGATGAAACCACCTTGGCATAACGACCACGAGCACATACCTAATGGCCCAAGCTAGTAAACAGCTTGTACCACTAAGTAAACGTAAGAGGCTGGCTGGCTGGCTGGCTGGCTGGATGGCTGGACAGACAGACAGACAGACAGACAGACAGACAGACAGACAGACAGACAGACAGACAGACAGACAGACAGACAGACAGACAGACAGACAGACAGACAGACAGACAGACAGACAGACAGACAGACAGACAGACAGACAGACAGACAGACAGACAGACAGACAGACAGACAGACAGACAGACAGACAGACAGACAGACAGACAGACAGACAGACAGACAGACAGACAGACAGACAGACAGACAGACAGACAGACAGACAGACAGACAGACAGACAGACAGACAGACAGACAGACAGACAGACAGACAGACAGACAGACAGACAGACAGACAGACAGACAGACAGACAGACAGACAGACAGACAGACAGACAGACAGACAGACAGACAGACAGACAGACAGACAGACAGACAGACAGACAGACAGACAGACAGACAGACAGACAGACAGACAGACAGACAGACAGACAGACAGACAGACAGACAGACAGACAGACAGACAGACAGACAGACAGACAGACAGACAGACAGACAGACAGACAGACAGACAGACAGACAGACAGACAGACAGACAGACAGACAGACAGACAGACAGACAGACAGACAGACAGACAGACAGACAGACAGACAGACAGACAGACAGACAGACAGACAGACAGACAGACAGACAGACAGACAGACAGACAGACAGACAGACAGACAGACAGACAGACAGACAGACAGACAGACAGACAGACAGACAGACAGACAGACAGACAGACAGACAGACAGACAGACAGACAGACAGACAGACAGACAGATAGATAGATAGATAGATAGATAGATAGATAGATAGATAGATAGATAGATAGATAGATAGATAGATAGATAGATAGATAGATAGATAGATAGATAGATAGATAGATAGAAGGACGGATAGATTGACTGTTAGACTGACGGATAGATGGACGGATATATAGATATATAGTTAGATGGATAGACAGACAGATAGACGGACTGATAGTCGGACGGATAGACGGACGGATAGATGGACGGATAGATGGACGGATAGATAGATAGATAGATAGATAGATAGATAGATAGATAGATAGATAGATAGATAGATAGATAGATAGATAGATAGATAGATAGACAGACAGGCTCAAAGTGACCTTGTAGGCAAACAATCGTATTCGCATTAAAACGCACAGAAATGAACAAACCAGAAAAAAGTTGCTGGTTCATCCGGTTCCGCGCTGCGTAAGCTTGAAACCAAAGTGAATCAATTGGGCGAAATTTCAACACTGTTAGAAATAAATTTTGCTTTGTCAGCTTGACAAAGTCACCTCTCTCAAAATTAAGCCATTACTTCCACATTCCCCGAGGAGATAGTCTAAGACCTCTTCATTTTGACAGCTCTGTACGATCAGCTACGCTCTCCCAATACCTGTAAGGTGTCTAATCATTACGGTTCACGTGATGCTAGCTTCATTGATAACCTTCAGAGCTTCGTTGCATCAGCGAATCGTACAGGAGCTTAACTACGCAGCACAGCCCGAGGAAACGACAGACAGCAAATCGGCCTCGACTTTCATGACAAAAGCAGAGAGACTGCATATTGTAGCACGCTAAGAAAGCATTTTACGCTTTACTAGTGTATTAGAAAATGCAGTCTTGAACTTGTTCATGCTCTTAGAAAAGTTTATGTTTGCATTTACTAGGCATAATTCTGCTTCATGCACCTAAGCAGCGTGAAACTGAGTGCGGCAGCTAGAATTCGCTAAAGCTACGGCCACGAGCCCTTGTTGTCGTCAGCGTTTATGCCAGAAATGTCTGGCTCAGCGCTAACAAACTCGGATGAGATACTATGCTGCAACAACTAATTCTTTGGCCGAAACACTTTTTGCGATACATAGCATTCGTAGAGTAGACGGACATAACCTGTAGAAGTAGTGGGTGAAGGACTCCACAAGGACGAAATGGACTCCACTCCGAGCCAACGTTCCCAGGATTGCCATTACTTCCGCCGGCGTGCACTTCGTTCTTGGTTTGTCCACCTGCGAAACTCTTGAATGTTTTTATCCAACCTGCACATGTGCAGTATTACGAGTGCAATTCTGCAATGATTAGCATGAAAATGAATTCAAGGAGAGAAACCACTGTTATTCAGACTAATTCAAGACTGAACGATGATTGCAGCAAGAATGGTAAAGTCGCATGCTGCTTGTCATTCACTTCTGCTTGAAATGGCATCGAAGGCTGATGCAGACGATCTGAGTTTAAAATTCCACGCTCGTTTTAGTTAAGTGCGCTACTAAGAGTGGCTGCTACGCGGAAGCAAATGATGAAATGTAAAACTATACATTCTTAATTCTGCAGCAATCTCTTCCGTTAACCATTAACCTACACGCACATCCTACAACACTATCGTCACTCACGAAGAACACTACCACCGCCTGACGCGACAGGAAGCCGTAATATCGTGAAAACTCCAAAGAAACACCTATACACATTTGAGTATTTAGCACGCAATACACCCTGTGCTGCATTCCAGTAAATGCCCATACTGCCATCAATGCGCAATGGCGTACCACATGGTGCGGCCTTGCGCAAGCACAACACAGCTCACATCCACACACACCCCACCACACGGCAATGGGAGACAGCACTCTACAGCTCCGACTCGACGAATCAGATCAACCCGGTCAACCGATAGAGAACGGCAGGTATAATATCTCTGGACTCCTGGACTGAGGGCACCAGCCACTGCACAGCGGAAGAGTCACCTGCGCTCGCGTGCTCTTTTTCCATAGAATTTACTCTCTCACTCTTTCTCTCCACAATTGGTCCAGCATTGTTCTGGCCAACCTTCACCTGTTTGTCACGTGACGCCACGTATACCTCGATACCTTCCCATCTGATATGACGTGTGAACACTGATTATGCCGAATAAACCGCGTAAAAGAAAAATAATGAATTTGATTCGGTGCTTTCTAGCCACTAACCCTCTGCTATTGGTTAAAGGCTTTCCGGCTGTGCCCACTTCGAATGTCCGTCATGCGACGTCACAAAAGCGCGAAAACTCTCCTCGTCAAAGTTACCTGTATGCGTTAAAGAGGTTTTAATATGCCGAGAAAAACTGTATTTCTTTAGGAATAGCCGGATATTGTCCCGTTCCGAAAGGAATAGAAGATGGCTGCCCGCTGATCGCTCAGGCGCTGCCTTTTGGCACCTACCACAGAGCCTGGATTTATTTGCGCATAATAATTTTGCGTGGTGGTATAACGTTATCGAGCCTCTTCGGCACGTACACGACATCGTTCTTCCAACTCGTCTTTGCTGACGGTCCATTTTTGCGGCATTCTTAACCTTACGTTGCAAGCCGCCACGATTATAAACCAGCCACCGCAAGCTAAGTAAGGGGAAGCCTCCATATTCGTTCATCTATTTTCACTGCGCTGGCTCGGCCCCATCGAAACCCGCTCTACTTGAAGGTGGTCCTCGCCTCTTGTCAGCAATGAGATAAGAAAAACCGTTCAATGTAGGCAATTTTATTCGTGTTGAAAGCAAACAAAAGAGATCTTCTCTAAAGGAGGAAAGCGTTTGATAGATCTATTCGGACAGCGCTGCAACTTTCCGATACCTGCGTCGGAGATTGCGTAAATGTGACGTCCGGAGTTTAGAATAAGAGCAGATTCGAATAGCTTTACGTTATAGGGCCCCATGTGTATTCTGTTTTGCTGCTGGCGTAAATCTTGTGCAGTGGTGCAATCGGGAACACCTATAGGCACAAAGCATTGCGATTATATGTCAAGCACGACGAAACGTCGCTAGCAGCATCCGCTCACCTGGTATTACACAAACGGCATTGCGTGTATACCGTGATACCAGACGCGCTAAGATTCTGTATTAAGGCACATGTCTTTATTTGCTTTGGATGTTGGTAACTGCTGAACTCGCCTAGCGTAAAGCGTTAGCATTGACTAAAAAAAAGCATCAGTGAAAGCTGCTTGCATGAGAGTTGCGGGAGCACGAGTAGACAGCAGCAACCAGCCAATATGGTAGCTCAGCGATCTAGAGTAGGTGGAGGTAATCCACTTCTGAACCTACCACCGTTGAGCCCTAAATAGGCGTGCCTGCACGAAGGTGACAAAACTAGCGAAAGGAACGACAGCGTCTGAAATCGTAGCTGCGCGCATGCGCGGTACGTTCCGCAGTGTAACATCCGTCAGTTCTGATGAAACCCGTAATGCGGAGATTGTATCTTGAAGCGATTAGCCACGTAAGCGTCATTCAATTGCTTTAGCAACTACACTTACCTGTAGCTCAGCACCGTTTTATATATATTCCCCTGGATATAACTCAAGGCACAGTTAATAAAAATTAACAAAAGGACATCAAACGAATGCACGCAGCCCTGGGTGATGCAGGTATTGCTGCACTGTGTGCGGGCATTCCATTCGCACCACTTCCTATATCTGACAGCACGAGATCGAGGGTGTGTGTATAGCAGGACTTGTCCTTGGGCTAGAGCGACTAATTCGTAAAGTAATAACCGTAGCGCTTGCGAGGGGCACACAGGAAAGGTGGAGAGATGGACGTCGCTGCTAAACGGCTACAACGCTACGAACGCTAGTAGCGTTCGTCTTGTAAGCGGTACGGTTATTACATTAAGTAGATTTAGGATCATCCTGAATCACTGAAAGATGGAAGAGATTACTTCCAGTGTCTCAATTAAGTTGTCTACTGATTCGCTCTTACATTGCTATTGGCTAGCCTCATTGCAACGTCAATTCCTAAAGCTCCCGCCATTCCTAGACAGGCTTGCTTGTGAAGTGTCCTGGCAACTGCGTTCAGTTCCCTGAGCATGAATAATTTTAAAGTAACAGACGTTACGAGCTCTTAACCCGCTCGGATGCGAAGGGATCCACAGGGAGTGCCTGCTGTGATGCATTCAGTAAATAGAAATTCACGCCTCTACTATAAGTGGTTTTTACACGAGAAACGTTAGGTTACATCGTATGCGGCATATATTGTCTCTCTCTCTCTCTCTCTCTCTCTCTGAACGGGATATGTTTACGTGAGCACTGCACATCAAAGGGAATTCATCCGCTTAGAGCCATCAGGGAGTGTTTGCTTAAGCGTTCTGTGCTGCGTGTGTGTTTTAAAAGCGAAAGCGCATGTTTATATGCCACGGGCGCAGCGCGTGCACAAAGCAAGAGGCCCATCGATATTCGACTTCGTACCTGCGTTTCGAAGTCACAGTAGTTCTGCATTGGTCCGAGATAGAGCGGAGGAAGGTAGAACGAGTAGGCCAGCGTCCTCCAGTACGGCGGCCCGGCGTCGCTTTGCTTCGGGGCCAGCCTATGCGCGCGTACGTAGTCCAGGCTGAAGCTGAGGCCCCGCAGTAGGTTCCATTGGAAGCAAGCCATTGTCACCGCGTAACCCATGGCACCGTATCGGAAGTAAAGTTGCTGATGGTTAAAAGAAAAAGAAAATGAGCCCTAAGATAAAAATCTTTTGTAACTGGCGTAACGCGTAGCTACAATGTGTTCGTGCAACGAATTACTCAGATTTGAAAAAAAAAGGTAGAAAGACTTGGAGTATAAACTAGTACGTGTGTTCGTGCTCAAGAAGATAATATAAGTTCACGTATGTCGACGCAAGTGGACAATGAAATCATTTCCATCTCTGACTCGCGCCTCTCTATAGTAGTAAGAAAACATGGTCATTCATTAACAGTATTGGAGGCACTAATACACGCGCTAATATAATGAATTATTGTCTTTCCAGTTGATGTAGCGGCATACAGAATAACTATTCTCGTGTAATTAGAAACATAAACTTACAGGTAGGTTTGTGAAGTTTGCATTACAGCGCTAGTGAATCAGCATATCTGCTTTCAATTTCTGAGGAAGAGCTAGGATATATGATCTTCAGTTTAATATGTAATATGTCTCCGGAATTTACGGTGTTTCCATTAATGACTTGCGTATAACATACGAATACATTCGACAGCTTTTGATAGTACTACTCAATCGCATAATTTCAAGTGGTGAAATTCCTGTAAAACTGATGGCTGTAATAGTTATTCCTCTTCCCAAAAGCTGCGCGCGTAACAAGATTAAAAATTATCGTCCGGTTTCAGTTATGCTTTCTATTGCTCAAATGTTAGAAAAACATATATCGTTAATGATGACATGCTTTTTGGACACCCACAGCATGTTTTTATTCTAGTCAGCATGGTTTCCGGCCCCGGAAAGGCACTCAAACCCTTCTGGAAGATTTCTCTTATCAGTGAAATGTAGCTTCCGATAATAATGAAGTTCTTCGTGCGCTCCTCCTTGACTGTAGCACGGCTATTGACATAGTTCATCATGGTTTGTTGTTAAATAAGCTTTTCTTGTTAGGATTTTGGTGTGTTTTCTGGTCGTTGTTGGCAAATTCCCTTCCATACAGGCGCCAGCTCGCCTGAGTTGGGCAACCTTGTATCAAATTCTCGACTATTAGTGCTGGAGCTCTGCAGAGATCTATACTCAGTCCGTTGTTATTTAATATTTTTGTAAATGACTTTCATAGCATGATGCCCGTTTCTCTTTATCAATGCGCAGATGACACGGTGATATTAACTTCTGTCAAATGCTAGTGTGATGCGATCACTTCCTTGCAGCCTACTGCCACAAAAGCTGTGGTCTAGTTACGAAATATCCTGCTTAAGAAAAATATATCTAATACACAATTATTCTGCTTCGATAATCTTTTGACGAAGGTAGCCCTTGAGCACCCTTTTGTTTTGTACGGTTCAGATTTCTTACTCTGGTAGACCATTTCAGTACTCATCTGTCGTTAAGTATCGGGGTTTATATCTTGACAGCAACCTTTCTTGGAACACCCTACTTGCTAACGTTCGCGAAAAACTTCGCGACGTATCACGTCTGTACAATATAAGATATTACATGGCCTTATCGGCAAGGAAAATAATAACGCTTTGGGCTGCCGTCTGCTGCGATATGGAGTGACAATTTACGGGCACTTTGCTGTTCGCTGGTACAACAGAATAAATTTTACACTGCACTCCCTATCGAAGAAAGTATTTTATGATATGAGTGTGGAATGCTGACGCAGACCGTTTCAGAATACTTTCGGTGCCGAATTTTAATGATCTTTGGATGCAAATGGCTGTTTTGAAACACTTCTAGTCTAGTGAACTGTTAGTTCCGGACGTGTCTTCCCCCTGCTTAAGGCCCAATGACCGCTTTTAGAGTCCGCGTTGTTCCACAAGGTACGACACTTGAGTACGCGCTCATTATGTTCCAACTTACTTCAATAAATTGCACTCCAGCACCTTCTGTACGAAAACAAAACAAAAGCTAAAGAGACTGCTAAGGCGTATCTATTCGAAAAGGCGTATTTATTTCGTTTCTCACCGTTATTGCTTGTGTTTCCGCATGTACAATCCCTTCGTACCATGAGAACCTGGTCAGTGGTTGCTTATCTAGAATCGCATGGTTGTTTTGTTCCCAGACATTGCTTTGTGTTTGTGTTTCAGTATGCCCATTGAAAATTAATTTCATAGACACTGTAAAAATTTTAATAATTTTTTTCTTCTACGCTATGCGGGAGCTCGCTGCCTAATAGTATTCTGTTATTGTACCGTGTATGGTTTTGCAGCCTGCCAGGCTCTGCCGCTGAAGCCTTCAATAGCTTTGGCACGCCTGAAAGAACACGTACTAATTCTATTAGTGGCAATAAGAGTATTATTGTTATTATTGTTATTGTTATTACTATTGTTATTATTATTATTATTATTATTATTATTATTATTATTATTTGAATATGGAAACAAATGGCCAGGTAGAAATTCAATGCTATGGGAATAATCTCTATGAACGAGTTATTTCCTCGAGAATATTTGAGACATGAAACATATCACCGACAAACGTCAAAAAGAATAAAGATTCTGGAGTTGTTTATACTAAAACCACTGTTAAATTATGAGGCAGGCCCTAGTGGGGGACTCCGCATCAATGTTGACCACCGACAAGCGTTGTGGCCGCGTTTAGTCGGCGACTCCCAGAAAATTTCGCTCTCCCTTCCGAGCAGTCAATCCTCTGCCTATCAGCCCGCTCTACGTTCGAGACGCCTTCCCAGCTGACAGAAACCAAGATCTGGATTCATGCAAACGCATTTCTAATGCATTTTATAGTCGCAGCGCAGTTTCGACTGCAAGGCTCACTTTGTGACCACAGAAGGGTCTGACGTCGCACGTGAACAACTCGGACGGTTTTGCAAGTATGCGCGCGGGTGTGGGACACGTTGGCAGAACGCACGAAGCGAGGCGACTGTGTTGCAGGGGAGGAGGAACAGCGAGCAGCCTGGCACCTATAGCTGTCGTCTCACAATACCGGCGCACGCACAGGAGCCCCGCCACTGGCGTTGGAGACATCGCACCTCTTTCGTGCACAAAGTGAGACCGATGCGAAACAATCGCCGTCATTCGGCGGCCAGTGCAGTGCTAAGTAAGGTTAGCTTGGCGCTTACTGTTCGTTCCATTGCGACCATTACATACACGCAGCAGCTCGGAAGGAATGGCATAGTGTGCTGACAATGAGCATGCGCACCTCGTTTCAACCGGCAGTTACATGCAGAATGTTGGCCTGGCTCCACCGATTGAGCAGAGTGAACCTAGCGTTGGTGGTGCCATCCACTTCGCTCTGTGTGTGTTTTTTATTGTTTTTTGCAGTCAAACGTATTGGGCGCCTGTGAAGGCGCTCAAACCATCCACGCGTGGGCCGCGCGCGCGCATGCGCCGTTGATAGTGGGACAGCACGGCGGCAGCGGTGATGGTGGCCGTGTGTCGCGGCGAGGGATTAGCACTAGCGCGCTTTCAGCCGGCGAGTTAAAAATGCCGGAATATAGATCGGTGGCATTCGTTACGCCTGGATGTCTCACTGTGGTGCGCTAATCGGATGATGAAAGCTTCGGGTAACGGTCACCTATAAAACTTTACAGTCATTTATTATCCTTAGGGGATTTGAATGCGAAAGCATGGTGAGTGTCTCTAATAATTTGGTTACGTTCATGATACGTGGAGTCATACATTGTAACTCGGTTTTCACAACTATACCTAAATCCACCTTGCTCTAATTAAGACGTACCTTAATCCACCTAGAACAGATTTGTACCAATTGTAATCCACCTTAACCCTTCGTCCACCTCAATCCATTTTAATTCACCTTCATTCACTTCACCTTAATTTACTTGACTCCACCTTAAGTCACCTTAAGATAACTTGTTCGTACTTTAATTCTGTATTACAACTGATATCATACAAGACGCTGATGACGTCACTGGTGACGCTGATTTTGGCTATCACTCGTTGGTTTTCAACTTCATGGGGAATATAATTCTTTCGCATTAAAATTTGCAAGAGGGTTCATTTAGTGAAGACGACGTGAATAAACACTAGCGTCGTTTCTTTACCTCGAAGGTTTACCTCGAATATTTCGCTTCTTGAAACTGGTAATGGTCGTTCGTTATTTCTAGACAAAAAGGAAAAAAAATGAGCTAACTAAAATAGTGCACTACATAAATTACCCTATATCAGATAACGTATCTTTTTTTCTAGAAACACGTTATTGACTAATTTCAGCAAAATTTTAAGTCGAAATAATTAGATTTGAACGAGCAATGGGTCGCGTCGCCTTGAGGGTTCGTCGTTGTACTGAGATTTCCTCCTGCGAATGCGAAAGAATCATAATAACGCTACAAAGCCATGATTAATATTTTTCAACAACATGTTCTAAAAGCGTCAAATCAAGTGGAGTTGTCTTGAAATTAGATTTTTCCAGTTTTTAATATACGCATATACCGTATTCCCGATATTTCTAAAGAAGATAACTTTTTGTTTATAAACTCCTTCACTGTACTTGTTTCTTAAAACCGTCTGCACTAAAATCAGTAAGTTAGCGGCACAAGCAGCATTTTCATTGCCATCATGCTCTTTCAATAAACTTATCTATATTATAACTTCGAGGTCCCTGCGTAGCTGCCTCGTTAAACATTTTCCTGTGCCTAAATTATAATTCCTTGCCGATTTGGTATTTATGTCGTATTTCGGCGACATACAAATTAGGTATCGGTTTGGTAGAATTGCCTTTTGCCTGGATGTGCTTTCTAATGTGTGTAGTTCCAAAATGACGTTCACAACATTGCAAGTTCTTTTTAATGTGTGTAGTTCCAAATTCACGTTCAGAACATTGCAAGTTCTTTTCTGCCTATTTCTCGATCAAATATTTCTCTATGGTAGTGACAATGTGCTTTATATTGCTGCTTCTATTTATACCTTGTTTCCTGCGTCCGCTCTTTGAAAATTTATTACGCTATCAAATTTTTTTTAAGGTTCGACTGGCTCTTAGTGTTAGTTTTGACTATGTGACAGTTTGCATTTGCGTACATGTATACAAGGAACTGTATCTTTCTCCCTCTCCCTCTCATCTTTATATTTTGTCCTTTCCCGTGCCAGTCTAGTTTAGCCGACTAGATATCAGTAGTACTAAGGACAATTTATACTGGTAATACTGCTACCATTCTTACTTTTAATACCATTTCTACTATTACCTGCTACGCTACAAGTATTACTACTACTAGTTTCCTGATGAACGTCCCTCACTTTCTCTCGCGATATTCTCTCCTCACCTGCCAAAAGGAGTGAATTGCTTTCTCAAGCTGCCCTTTAGGTAGCTTTCGTTCTGAACATCGACCATAATGTATAACGCCGTTCTTATTATGCAATTTTCGTTATTATTTCTTTGCTCACCTGCGAGAAATCTAGGGGCACGGTAAATTTCAGCAGTAAGAGCAGCAGTCCAGCTCCATAGCAGAGTGCTGTTGAACGTAGCCTGGCTACGGCAAAGAACAGGGCATGTTGGCCCAGGAAGACCATCGCCACCTCAGCCCCTAGCAGCGAGGCCACAAATAGCGCCGAGTAGCCAGCGTAAAATACTGGCAGTATCTGCAAATTTGTGGACGGGAAAAAACACAGTGACACAGAGAAAAAAAAGTTGGATTCAAGCAAATTTCAGATGAAGGAACGCAGAGCCGTCGTCCTTGTGCCGGTCACGCGTGAAGGTAGCCACGTCTGGTCGAGCATGACATTGAGCTCCTGTCACACCTTCAGTGCTCCCGCGTTAAAGAAGTTACGAAACAAATTTCATCTACACTGTCTAAATAAACGCAACTATTTTATCATAGAATACGTAGAGCAAATATAGAAAGCACAACGGATGGCACGTATGTGCCGTGCTATTTGGCCAATTAACTCCTTTGAAACAATGCGTCGGTTTTCGCGATGAATGGCCTAGATAGAATAATATAAATTTTGTAGACAGCATTTGGGTATGTTGGCCGGAGCATGGGCTTTCCTGCGAGGTTTTAGCATAGTTGAGAAAGTTTGCCAATATGTGGACTCATGAGTCTCCTGAAACGTTACTGCCATAGTATATTGATTGCTTGTGACCTGTCTATGCCAGAAGTGGAAGATAACGTGAAGCTAGCGCAATCATTCCACTTGAGATTGCTTATCCCACTGGTATGCCCAGGCAGGCGGAAACCACACATGAGCCGGATAAAAACTAACTGCATCGCATCCTTTGTTTTCGATTCTCATCAGTGTGCTATGATTCATTCCCAGACCTTATAGTTCTGAGGGCTATAAGGCACGTTCAGCTTCCGGTTTTGCTTCAAAATGTTAAATCTTCATTTGAAGTGATTACGCATTAAAATCCCTCGGTTTTGTTTTTCGCTGTTCGCGTTTCTTTCACCCTTCGCCGTGTGCCTGATTCTTTATTGAAGCAATCAATGTTTGCCAAACAACGTGTCAATCAGCGCTGAGGAATTTTCACTGAGCAAGCAAAAGTGAACCAGAAAATGGCATCAGTGCTACTCTGCGGGTTCTACAAAACCATTTCACGACCACCGCGAAACACAGCGAAATGGAGGAGTCATTCCACGCTCCAGTTACTGAGGGATCAAAATACTGCTATGGAGGATAACGCTCGAGGATTTAACGACAAAGGTGACAGAATAGTCACCTCAGGGTATGAAGAAAATTCAAGCCACAAAAAATGGTTTTTTGTCCTCCTAAGGTAAGGTGAGATGTCTTTCCACACATCGAAGCAGTGTTTATTTGTCTGTCTGTCTGTCTGTCTGTCTGTCTGTCTGTCTGTCTGTCTGTCTGTCTGTCTGTCTGTCTGTCTGTCTGTCTGTCTGTCTGTCTGTCTGTCTGTCTGTCTGTCTGTCTGTCTTTCTGTCTGTATGTCTGTCTCTCTGTCTGTCTGTCTGTCTGTCTGTCTGTCTGTCTGTCTGTCTGTCTGTCTGTCTGTCTGTCTGTCTGTCTGTCTGTCTGTCTGTCTGTCTGTCTGTCTGTCTGTCTGTCTGTCTGTCTGTCTGTCTGTCTGTCTGTCTGTCCGTCCGTCCGTCCGTCCGTCCGTCCATCCGTCCGTCCGTCCGTCCGTCCGTCCGTCCGTCCGTCCGTCCGTCCACCCGTCCGTCCGTCGGTCTGTCTGTCTGTCTCCTTCCCTCTATCGAACATCCGCTTTTAATGCCGTCGTGCACGAACCGGCTGAACGGTCGGATCACACAAAGATTAGCGACTTTCTATTTCTCGGGTCGTGGAACTAGTTTTGGAACCTAGCGTACGCGACTACTATCTTTCCACGTACTGTACGGGGATCGTCAGATGGAGTGCACTATTCAGATCACGTAATACGAATACCACATGGGACGTGATTGTCCCACAAAGTGTGGAGCTTACCGATGGCGCAGCGTAAGCAGTCGCCCTAGCTAGGATAGGGTGCAGCAGAAGCCACTTCCAGGACGCTACGACGAACGAGAGCTCGACTTGCCATCCGAAGTTTGTCACGTCCTGCGTGCACCGGTGACGCCAATGTTCAAGTTCATCATTGCGTGCTAACGAACATTGAGTGTACTCGCTGAAAAAAAAATACGAGGAGCCGTTTGACATTCAGGCATTGTATGGTGCTGAACTACCGTTGATAATGGCTGCATATTTCTTAGAACTTTGCGATGGGGCAGCCGCAGTTGAATAAAGCGTTATCATCATTGTATGCACCAAAATTGTATCACCTAAGACACGAAACAAAATTTTTCGAATTTTCGAAACGTAGGCAATAACACTGACAAAAACTCACATGCACATACTAGTTATTTGTATAAGAAATAGGTGCTTAACCAACAGTTTAGTAAGGAAGATGCGCTAAACATATCTCTGCGCCGTATACAATCAACAATTCCACTGATCAGCAATCCCCGTCATAAACAACTAATTGATCCTGTAGTTAACTCTAGACCTTACTTCTAATACAGTTTAACATGGCAGATACTGCTCGTTGTAGCTTAGCGATGTTAAAGCGAGGGAATGGCGCTAAAACGAAGCAAACATTGCGGCTTCAAGCACAAACATTTCAAACAACGAACACTTTATTCCTCCGTGGGCATCTAGACACACACTTAACATGCGATAGATAAGTGTACTTTTGAAGTGTAACTGCAACTACATATTCGCACAGAGTCTGCCGTTCTGTTTCCAGTAGCGGACCATTAGGTGAGGGGCAAAGAAGGCACAACACTGTCTAGATGGTCTTTCTTGCTAGTCTTCTCTCTCGCTGGCCATCTCTAGCTGGTACCAATGGCAACTTCTGCTACCCCACAATGTAACTTATGACGAATTCCACAGGGCAACCGGGAGCATTCAAAAGCGTCCTCAAAGTGGTCCCGCAAGAGTAGCAGTGTTCCAACGGGCGAACGGGAGCAGGGAAGCTTTGATCCACTGGGATAGCAGGAGCAACCTTTGCAACATGACGCAGGCGTAACCTCTGGCGATCCCACGAACAGTCAAGAGCACTTCGACCTACTCCCTATAGAAAAGCGGAGTGTAAAGAAAGTCACGTTGTGCAAACGATGTATGCCTCTTTATTTTGGTTGTGTTTCCGTCGTTTTATTTCATTGTGCGGCAGCAATGGCGGCTCAGAAGCGAAGTTCTTGTGCTAATCACCGCGGATTTGGCGTCAAGTTACACACTTTCGCCCTCGCAGCTGCTCTCAAAGCACATGAAACGTTTCGATGGGGGAGCAAGCCGCCACACTCTGGCGGCGCTTCTACTGCACTGCTCCTTTCTGCTCTTTGCCTCCGCTCCTGTTCTGTCAACAAAGTGCGCCATTAGCTAGCACGCTAAACGACTTTGTACTTAACTCTCACTTTTCTGGTTGGCATTGAAAGCGTCGCCTGGTGTTCCGCTTAGGGAAACATACATTCTGAGTAGTACGACTACCCGTAATAGCCTTCACGTTTAAATATGGGTGCTGCAGTGTCGCAAAATTCAACACCCACTTTGTATTGTGCTGACAAACTCTTGAAACTTTTCACCTAAGTGAGACGCATGATGGGTGTACTTTTATTTCATTTGCAAGGACGCGTATGTAGCTGTTTACGTTCTTCTCCCATCCTAGAAATCGGTGCAATCTGGTTTCGCGGTAACACTCATGCAACCGTTCGTGTTTAGGCCCCCCGTTGTGCGGCAAAGCGAGTACGTGTCCGCTCGGCAAAATGCAGATATTTCCAGCAGGCGAATCACGTGGCCAACGCGACTGCGAATTACACCGCCTTCGGGATCAGCCCAGCTTTGATTGCGCAGAGAACAAATCGGGTCACTAATACACGTGCGAGCCGATTCGTTATATGTGGGCTGCATCCCGCTGAGCGATTCAGCGAGAAATCCAGCTCACACACTTTTCTCCCGTCAGTCTTCTATGCTGCCTTAACACCTATATGCCAAGACGATTTACAGTTTTCATAAGCTGACGATTCGTTTACGAGTGCTACACCTGTAGCCAAAACTCACATACCTCCATCGCTGCTCAGCGTAACAGCGCGGTTGTTGCCTAAATTTTCCTTGGCCCTTGTAACAGTCAAGCTCTAAGAAACTCAAAAGCAAGCGCGTATCTTTTTCACCTCCCGGTAGCCTACATTGCCATCTTTATTTTTTTTTCTGCGTCAATATCTTCAGTTTCCATTTGTCCCCATGGTCCCTATAGAGCTCCGGTAAGAGTTGCCGTTAGCGGCTGTTTGAACACATTTTTCTTGCACCTAAGAAGGGCTGTGTTGAATTGCTTTGTGAAGAGGTGGAGGTGAAAAGCAAAAGAAGACAGTGGTGACGGAGGAGGCTTGTTAAAGAGTTTCAGTGTGTCCAGTACTCCGGTAAACGCAAGCGGACTGGGCTATTCGCCAGGTGGGCGGAGGCGTACACTTCAGCTGTGCCAGCCCCCTCGCAGCGCAGAACTCAACCATCCAAACACAGAGCTAATATTGCTGTAACCAAGTCTAAAACATTTAAACATTTCAAAAGGAAACTCGTTCACGATTGAGCCACTGCCAAAAATTTGCGCCAGCGGTGAAATAGAATATCTCGCGTTGTCATAGGTCCGTTGCTTTCTTGCTAATCTCTTCGAGTACACAGCTATCGGAAATCATTACTCAACCAATGCTATTGTCTTCTCCGGAGTATTACATGGCTCCGTTCTCGGTCCCCTTCTCTTTTTCATCTTCATAAACGACCTTCCTAACGGCATTTCATCCTCTATCTGACTTTCTGCAGACGACTGCATAATTTACCGTCGCATTACAGACTAAACCGACCATGCAATGATTCAGAAAGTCTTACACCTAATAGAAACCTGGTGTTCCAATCCTTTATTTAAGCTTAACATCTCCAAAGGTAAAGTTATGCAGGTATCTCGTAAACACTGCAACAAAAGTCACCTGTACTGCTTTAAACTCGACAGCCCTATGCAGCACTGAGTGATATTGTTATCTCGGTATCACTATTAACAGCAAGTTGACCTGGTGTGGTCATATCCCAAAATTGGCTACCGACGCCATTAAATCACTTGTTTAGGTCAGACATACCCGTGCCCTGCGCGCCTTATTCACAAGAAAACTCGCTTATGAAACATTCATTCGAAGCAAACTTGAATACATTCATTCATCGCTTCTAGGTACAGCCGTGGAAAAAGTTTCAGTGCGATTAAATAATCCCTACGACTTGAACCACTGGTGTTCCGCCGTAAAATTACAAAGGCGTGCCTTTTGCTCCGACTATATTATAACTATATAACTATATGGAAAGCTTCTAATCGCTCCAACTCGTACATCTTGTTGCCTTTTTAACTCTTGCAGCATCCAGCGCTTGCGTGGTTCAAAATTTTCTTCTAATAAATCGTTTCTGCCTAGCGCCATCGTAGAGTGCAAGAATTTTCCAGATAGAGTTGTCAACGAACGTAACCCCGTTATCTTCAAACAGCTGCTTATTGATCACCTCAAACCCTAACTTTATAATGAGGTTACTGTGTTTTCGTTCTTTTGCTATGGCCATTTTACATTGTTACTGTTCTGCTGATTTGCTTGTGCATTGTATTAAGTGTACCTCTTAGCATTTATTTTGTATTCTCATGCAAATCCACAGGCTGAGTGTTGCAGGAAGTTGTAACAATATCCTTGTTTCCATTCTTATCTTCTGTAACCCTCCTGATGTAGTTTATGTAGTGCCCGACAGGGGTCCTTAAGGTAAAATAACTGACGATGATGATGATTATGATGATGAGCATTATGAATAAGAAGAAAGCCTAGTGAAACATACCTGCTTCCTCCGAAATCCATACGCACTAGGTCTGAAGGCGCCCCGCATCTTTTGAGGAAGTAGGCGGTCTAGTGGACAAAGAAAATAAATCACAGTTCTTTTGAAGTGTGTGGCTTCAAATGTTTTAGCCCCAATTTTTCTTTGAAACTGCGCTTTGTATGTCAAAGAGGTAACACCAAGAAGAGTTGTGTTAATAATAGAGTGTTCGTTTGGGTTGGTAGGTTTATAACTGCGTGAAAATGAACAGAGAAATGATAAGAATGACACTGACGGCGCACAGCAGAAGCTGCTTCGGCGCCTTTGCGCTCTTCGTCAAAGCGTAGATAACTATGGAGTTTTAGCATTATACAAGTTTGCCCACCGATGACACTTGTTGTGGTCTATCAACATCTCGAAATGGTTGAGTGTGCGCGACGTGTGCTCGTGTGTGATAAGTCAGTGCAGATAAAGAAAGATAAGAAAGCTTGAGGAAAACTTATTTACCATGGCTATCCAAGTACATGAATTGTCGAAGCGTGTCATGTATGCTGTGTGTACTGCAGCCTGGACTCCTTTCTAGCGCGTCCCTCTGGTGACGCATTGCTAACTAGCGGCACCGACGCAAAGTCCACGCATACACAGGGGCCCGTGCTACAGTAACCCACGTTGGTATCAAATAGATTCATGAAAGAGCACTAAATACCCAATGGCACATATACCCGCATAACGGTCGACATTTACGGAATGATCTACCATAGGGATCGGCTTATGTTTTTGGTTGACTAGTTGTATAGACAGAAGCAAGGCAAACTGGTCTCCCACTACCACGGATGCGACTAGCATTGAAAAAGAATTTATACCACAAGATACGGGAACTTACGTAAGCAATGCCGGACTTGGAAGGCGTGCACTTATTCAGTACTTTTCAAACCCAGCTGAAGCCAATTTCATGGATCGTCGACATCTCCTATTCCCTTGGCCGAAACATTTATTTCACACCCGCGAAATTCAAGTAAATTTCTACCCATTGCATTGTAACATACTTGCCTTAACCATTTATCGTCACTGGGCTGCGGTGGCACCCTCCCCTTGAGCCCAATTACAGGAGATCATGAGACAATCGATCAGGTTTTCTTATTCTGGTATGGTTTTGAGCACTTGGTACGCGTTATTCTATTGCGGACATTCTTCCTCTAGCAGCCTGCTTTCTTGGACACTGTCATGACTTGCTCAGTTGTGGAGGAATATTTACTCGTTGCAAGGTGATTTCCTTGATAAGTTCTTCATTCATTACGTAATCTCTTGTTCATGTCTTCCCAAGAATGTCAGCTGCTTTTGGTAATAAAAGAATGTCTTTTCTAATTCCAACCGTATTTCGATCAATTCCCCAGATTACATTACGTACCATTAGCAAAGAAAAACTAAACTAACCCAAGCATGCCGGAAACTTTTGCTCTTGGTGATCTTCGCCGTAATAAGTCAACAGTTAATTGCAGTTATCGAGTAGTACAGGACACCGAACCTGTGTCATTTGCGAGCGCTCAGGTACGATACAAGGGCTAAGCGGTGTTCTGGTGATGCACCGAGATTGTTGTGCATGTGTTGCGCAATTTTGCTGAGAGGGTAGACGTGGCTACTATAACGCTCCAATTCATGGAGCAATTCTGACAATATAGTGCGAAATGGAGATGATAGAACATCTCTTCAACGCGCCGAAACAGCTCTGGATGGCGAGCAAGACTGGTAAGCATTTCGTTCCCCTAACAATTGTTCTGAAGCAGGAGCGTTTTACAGCGAAGCTGTTAGCCTCCAGTTGGTGGTGATTTTTCGTGGTGCTCGCCCAAAAGAACAGCCACTGGAAAAGGTGCTGAGGTTTCCATGCAACAGAATTGTGCTTTCTCGTATATTAGAATTACACTCTCATACTATGATTTATTTATTTATTTGTTTATTTATTTATTTATTTATTTATTTATTTATTTATTTATTTATTTATTTAATACTGCAGACCAATCTGGTCCAAACAGGATGGGCAATGCAATTTACAATATATCTCTATTTCACAAAAAGAGAACAACAATAAGAAGAAAAGAAACATGATAGCATCTGAGGAAAGAACACACAAAAAAGGCACGATCAGCTAGTAATGCAGTGCGTCATAAGGTTCTGTTAGGATATTTCAGTCGGACACAACAGAACGTGGAAGAAAAGGAAGACATAAATATTTGCTCTTGCAAAGTAAGGGGTTAGAAAGTGTTTGGTAATTTCGCGTAGGCCTTGCAGACAGATGCGAAAGAAACTGTGTATGATCAATAGCCATTTTGCCGTTAAGAAGAAAGGTTTAAAAATTCAGACGACATTCTTTTCTTCTCGATTCAAGGAGTTGAATATTGTTATATTTCATGAGCTCAGAAGGAGAATCAGTGTACCTAAATTTAGAATAGATAAACTTGACAGCTTTTCGCTGAATCCTTTCTAACTCTTCAATGTTAAGTTTAGGGATCCCAAACTATAGCGAAATATTAAAGCTTAGGCCATACGAATGTGAAATAGCTAAGAAGTTTGACGTTAGGAGGGGAATTTCGAAGTTTATGTTATGAAGTTTATGCAAAAAAAAAATCGCGGAAAGCTGACGAGCAAATGTTATGAATGTGCAGATTCCAAGAGAGGTAATGAGTGATTGTCGCTCCTAGGTACTTGCAACTGGTAAGCTGTTTCAAAGGAAGAGATGTCAGGTTATAAGGATATTTAAGAGGAGTTTTCGTAAGCTTTACAGAAGCATAAATAGCTTTATCGGTATTAAAAGTCATGCCAAAGTCTGAGCACCACTTAGATACTTTAGTAAGATTCGCATTCAACTCAACCTGATCATGTACACCTGTGATTTCACGAAATAAAACAACACCAGCTGCTAATAGGCTAATTTCAGTTCCAGGAGTAATTACAGAGACAATGTCATTTATATATAAAAGAAACAGCAAGGGTCCCAGAGCACTTGATTTAGGCACACCTCATGTTGCAGGAAGATTGCAGGAATCACAACCATAAACTGAAACAAACGGGCTTCGGTTATGTAGGTAATTGGAAACCCGAGAGATGAAAAAGTCGGAAAGGTTAATATTTATGAGTTTATCGACCATATTTTCATAAATAACTCTGTCAAATGCCTTTATAAAATTTAGGAACACTGCGTCAATTTATCCATTATTATCTATGCATGCTGCAAATGAATGAACTAGGGTGACGAAATTTGTTGCAGTAGAACAATTTCTTCTAAATTGACGTTGAGAGCTTCATAGTATAGAGTTTTGCTCGAGAAATTGAATCATGCGTTTTGCTACAACGTGTTCCGAACAAGAAGACGTTGCGACAAAGATGTTAAGGATATTGTCTGATAATTTTTTATTAACAAACGGTCAACTTTTTTATAGACGGGTATAAGTTTAGCTGTCTTCCATACATCAAGTATCCTCACACTTAATAGTGAACATCGAAACAAAATCATAAGAAAGTTAGCAATAGTTTCGGCATAACGACGAAGAAAAATATTGCGCAAACCATCAAGACCACATGTCGATTTTGCTTTCAGATTAAACAGCATTGCGACTGCACCGTGATATGAAATAAAATCAACCTGGGATGCTAAAACGTCCACATGACGCAGATTAACACGTGTGCTTGCTTTTGAAAACACTCCAGTGAAGTAAGCATTAAAATACTCAGCGATAACTTGTCGATCTGTAACAGAGATACCATCAACCGAAACCTGCGTCACGTGCCTGTCAGCCTCGCTCAAGTAATCCCAAAATTTTCTTGGTTCATTTTTGGTAAACTTATGCAAATTTGTGAAAAAGAAGTCCTGAGACTCGTGCACTGCGCGTGTGAGAGCGTTTTTAATATCATTAATGATGATAGGATTGGGAGCAGACTTTTTAGCCCATTTTAGTTTCCGTTTTAAATGAATAATCTTTCGCGTTATCCAGGGTGTACGTTTGTGCACTTCCTTTGGCTTGTTTGGTACGAACGTATTCAAACAATAATTACACATATCAGGGAAACGTTTTCTACAACAAAGATACATTATCATGCTTTTCAGCAAGATCACTCAGGCAATTTTCCATATGCGCAATCACAGAAGCATCATCAGCTTTTTCCTGATCTCCAAATAGCCCATGCTACTAGTTTTATGAGGAACAAATTCAACTATAACAGTGGGTTCTCTAAAGTTCCCTTTTATAAACGCCAAATTTAATATCAAGCAAGACCCGCCGTGGTTGCTTAGTGGCTATGGTGTTGGGCTGCTAAGCACGAGGTCGCGGGATCGAATCCCGGCCACGGCGGACGCATTTCGATGGGGGCGCAATGCGAAAACACCCGTGTACTTAGATTTAGGTGCACGTTAAAGAACCCCTGGTAGTCGAAATTTCCGGAGTCCCCCACTACGGCGTGCCTCATAATCAGAAAGTGGTTTTGGCACGTAAAACCCCATAATTTAATTTAAATATCAAGCAATCTGAACTTTGGATGCGAGTGGGCTGTATGACAATTTGGACCAGGTCATGAGTGAGCATAATACCGAACACGATATTAATATTTCTGGTGAATTTGCTAGTTCCTTGTAGGCGCTCCCAATCAACGCTGGGTAAATTAAGATCACCGAGCAACAAAACTTCTTTATTTAGACAGAAGTACATGCACTCGTAATTTAATTAGGAAATCAGGAGTAGAATCAGGTGGCCTGTAGCATGCTATCAGGATAAAGCTATGACCCCAGCAAGATATTCTTAAGCATAAGCACTCTAGATCGTGGAAGAAGTCCTGTACTACTGCCTCAATTGAAGATTTCACAAGGATCGCTATGCTGCCGCCTCAGGCTTCTCTGTCTCTGCGAAAAAGTTATGAGAAGGAAAGACTGACTCAGTCGTCTGCTATGTCGCTGTGCTGCCAAGTTTCAGTAAGGTCTGAAATATGATGGTCATGTTCAATTAACATTAATTCTAGACTATTTTTGTTAGTAATCCTCCAGGCATTATTACTTAAAAGTCTAAGGTACTTTTTCTTTCGCTTCGGAAGAGTAAAATGACTAACGGTTTCATTGTAGAAACGTGATGAAGTGCTGGTTTGGATTCTACTGTTCAAGTTTTTTGCAGCACATGCGTGCAACTTGGCGCCAAAGGGCAGTTTGGATTGTCATTCTCGTTTTTTTGTTTTGCAGAAGCACCTTATTATTGTTGTTTTCATCCCACACATAGGCCACATTATTCATATACAGTTTGTCAAAAGATAAATAAACCTTATCATGCTTTTCACGGCTTGTTCTTGCGCTTGCCCATAACTTTCTTCGGAAGTCATGGTCTCTAAGCGAGAAATCTTTGCCAAAAGAATATTCAGTATTTTTTTAGTTTATAACCTTTCTTTAGAATTCTTATTTTATTATGTTAGTCCGTTTACTTGAGAATCACGGGCCTTAACCTTCCAGCCGAACCTGTCAATGCGCTCGATATCAATGTCATAATTTCAAGGATTTCCGGAAAAATACTCTCATTGACTGCCTTTTCGAGTGATTCGGTATCCTCTCAGATTCCGACAGACCATAAATGATTAAATGGGATTGCCTGCTATGGTTCTCTAAATCGCCAATTCGTGCCTCAAGTGACGGGATTGTGTTTCCCATGCGTTCAATCTGGTCCTGCCATGAAGAAATTGTCTCTTCTAGGATAGCCAGAGCGTCCAATTTAACATCAATAGCGGATAATCTGATGTCTTTGAGTTATTTGATGTCGGACGCCATTTATTTCAGTTGATTCGAAATTTTTTGCAGGTCAGGATCAGGATTTGACTCAATATCACTTTCAAATAACAACAGCAATCGGAGTTAATCAAGTACCACATGCGATACAAGAATCATCAATGGGCACGGAAGCATCAGCAAACATTGGCTTCTTCTAGATGGAAAAGATTTATCATGCTGCCTTGCCATCTGCGTAAAGAGAATTTGATTGTGAAGCAGCCGCATGTTCTGGAAGCTGCCGTGCCCGGATTATGCCTGAAGGTTGAGTGTAAGTCATACTTTACAATTTTCGCAGACACATTTTACTTTGAGAAATTCAATTAGTTCGTTAGCGTGCTTGCGCTAGGCAGATGGTCCAAAAACAAACGACCACTGGAAGGCTTTGTGTTTGAGTTTCCGTGTAAGAGAATTGTGTTCTCTCGTATATACAAACTACAACCTTATGCTATCATGTCTCTAGGTCGTGTGTAAGCCGCATTTATGAATTTTATGAGGAATTTTACTTTTAGAACGTAGAGCACTTGCATAACGCACTTGTGCTTGGCGGAGGGTTCACAAGTGGCTCTGGAAAAAGATCACCTCAGTCTGTAGCTTATTTTTAGAAATCAGGTGAATTTGAAAGATTGTCTCTTCCTATCACCGCAATGGTTTAGTAGCCTTTATAGTTGCATTCATTTTAGCTATTACGTCGCTTGCATAGTCAGGGACTACTCCCCTCCCCCCTATTCAGAAATGCAACTTAAGTTGAAGCCCATGCTTGACTTGATTAGAATGACGCCTGTCATTAAAGTGCCCAGGTACGCTCACTACGTTTCCTTCGGCGCGTTCACAATAGACATCATTTATATGAAGTCAAGCATGGGCTAAGAGGCATTTCTACATACGCTGGTTAGTCTCGGAGCAGCTGTCTGAGCTTAGGCGCGGCTTTGAAGGACAAATAGCAAGCCAACCAAAATGCAAGCGCGGGTTTTGAAAGCGCAGACTATTTCACACGTGTCACTGGAATGATCTGTGAATTCTTCATATCGACTTGCCGTTTATAAGTGCTAAATGATTCTAACGAGCTGCGCTGGGAGCGTAATGATCTGTTGAGCCTACTATAGGCGGCAGAACAAAACGAGACAGCTTGTCATGTATCACGCATCAGCAGAACATCAGTTCAGATACATTTGGTGTTGTCAGAAGATTAGAGTAGTTGAATTTAGAAGAAAAGTCTAACGACTCAGGCAAATAAGAGGAGGTATGCAATAAATCGACAAATGCGTAAAGTTGCAACATCTTACAATTGGATTGCTTTCTTCTTTTTTCTAGTTATAAATTCAGTTTTGCTGGTTTCAAGAGGAAATGGCCTACACTGTACCTGAAAGAGTTAGCCCTGCCTAGATGAGTGTTTGTTGATTTCGTTCGGCAAACCCCTTTCTGATTTGGTTTTAAAGAATCATCAGTGTTCTGATGTCAGTACACAAACAGCGTGCGGCGGCCCGCCGGGTGCATAAAAACAACGCCCCAAGAAAATAAAGCGGGCTTTCTTCCTTTTTGGCATTAGCAGTGCTGACGTCTGGTCACTTCAACCAGCCTGGTTTTCAGTTTTAGTTTAGTTTTAGGTTTTTAGTACCATTATTAAACATCGTTTCACTTGTTTTAGTGCTCGTTCGGATGCTTTCGCGGATTATTGAGCGTCTACTACTGATGAGTAGCAAGGAAAATACGATCGCTGATTTTTGCATCGATATTTTAGGTGCCACGTTGGGCTTCCTGGAACGCAACGCAAACGTAAGCATGTGATGGTCAATTGCAAGCACAAGTTCGTGATACTTTCGATTGCATTTGCAAGTCACACGTCACCAATCATCTTGCTATCTTTGATGCAGCGCCTTATGCAGAAAACTACTTCTCCTTGGTATACTTCTGGGGTGTTTTTTGAATAAGTCGAACATTGATCATATTTTTCACATCGCAACCTCGCCTTACTTTTCCATTCTAGGGTGCCGTAGTGTGGGCTCTCTTGTAAGCCGTCTGCGTCAGTGGATAGCTACCGCGACTCCTCATTCAAATTTCGTAAGCGGGCTGTTTCAGACGTTTCATTCGCCGATGTAATGCCAATTACCCATGGCATACGTTGTCACAGGTCGGTAAACTCAGTCAGAAGTACAGTGATTTATATTCACACCACAATCGTTTAGCTGTTTAGCAGTTTAGCGATGAGTGGACGTCTGCATGTATATGAACGTGAGGGACTGCGAGTATGAGTGGACGGCCATACCTGTGGGAGCGGGTAATTGCAAGTGTGAATATGAATGATAGTCAGTGTTCACGAATGTGATTGGGCGTGAGGAGGATAATGAGTGGTTGCCGACGAGTGGAAGCTATTGCGTCGTCGATCAAATCAATGGTGGCACTGAACATGACGTTCGCCTAGAATTGGCCGCACTCAAGTAATGCAGGAATTGACCTCTGGTTTCTATTGGTAATATATTTTTCAACGCAGTAGAGCCAGTGTTAATGTGGACTGCATTCGCGAAAATGTTCTGAGGTTAGAACTGTTTGTGAGAGAAGAAGCCAACCAATCATGATGCTGTACAAATTAAAGAAGGAGGTCGGTGAATGGGGAACAACACTTACGAACGAAAATATTTATGTATTCGGCTCCGTTTGCATTATGCTACACTTATAGGCACATCCAAGTTGCTTCGTTAGTAAGCTCAGGTGACTAACTTTCTTTCCTGCCACCACGCGATTGCTGGGCTCATGGTTGCAGACTTCACAGTAAAAAACGTTTACACCCTTTCGGACTTGTCCCCAAACAATAATTGTCATCTGCCTTGCTTGCGTTTCCTCTGTTAAAAACTTGGCGCTCGCTGCTTTCCTCTCGAGAATGCTGTCAAGCTGATAACGCGCAAGCCGTTCGTGATGAGAAAATACGGGGCTCGCAGCGTTAAAGAAAGGAAATGCGGACAAGACAGATGGCGATTACTGTTTAGGGACAAAATACAACCCAAAGTGTCTAAACTATTTTTAAAGTGTTGACTCCCGCGGCCACTATGGCCACCCCTCTGTACAGGCGGCATACAAAAACGTCCGCGTACTTAGAGTTAGGTGGACACGAAACGACGTCCCTCTTGGGTGAAACTCGCCCCAATGGCGTCTCCGATAACCTTACTTCGGGAGGTTTGCCATCTTCAACTTACTTTTGTCGTCGATGGTGAAACTCCAAACGGCGTAGGCAAAGCTTGATACTCCAACGACCCAGTGAAGCAGGCTGACGATGTTCCATTTTAAGCTGGAGAGCAGAGACCACGTTTTTCAAATTTACTGAGAGCACATTGAATCCCCTAAATGGCCGCGCAAAAGACGTGCATAAGAAACGGACTGAGCTGCATATTTTTTTTTGCACTTCCTACCTTTCAGAGTCACTGTATCGGCCGTCAGTATCGGTTTTTTGTTTCCGTCGTTCTGTCATGCCACGAGTCATCATGCTTAGTTATCACCTGCGAAGCCGACTGCAATGCTCTGCATCTTTCGTTGCCCGTTTCCTTGTCAGGAATCAGCTATATGTCTGTCTCTCTCTCTGCTGTCCAGGTCGATTCCATAAGAGAAATGTACTGCTGTCTCAATGCGAGCGTCACAGTGGTCTACACGTATTGGTCGGGCACTCCGCAATATTCACTCACTCAGTCACTTGTGTGGGAAACCAAAACATCCTCTGCTTTCTATTCCAGATACAAACTATGCTGCCTTCATGGAACGCTGTCAAGAATATCGTTTAATCTGCCGAGACGATGCCGCTGGGCCAAATAGGAGACATATGTGATAACCTTTTGAAAGGTGTAGTAAAGAAAAAAAAACCCGCCAAGAAAGAGTGCTTAGGCGTTGCGATAAAGGTCAGCATCGCGCCGACAGTACAACGATGTCTAACATTCTAATCGTCATTTTTCGTTCGTTCGTTGTGCGCTGCGAAGGCAGCTGTGTGCTGTGCGGAATTAATGGTACATTTCTAAACTATAGCCCATCGTGTTCTTGGTAAAACTACGACATGTCGACACGTCTTCAAAAGGAAATCCCACAGGATCCCGTTACAGAGCCACGGGAGAGGAGAAAAATTGGTAGCTTATTGTGAATTTAAATCGATAGTCTCAAAACCCATATTGCAGTCAGTAGACGCCGACTATGAAGTGCCGTACAAAGAAAACGATGCGACATAACATGAACACGGACTTCAACACCGGCAAGGGATTCCTGAAGTTGACGACGTGCAGACTCATTTCGCTGAAGAGGATGGGTAGCAATCGCTTAGTATATTCCATACGATGTTTTCTTCATTCGCTTACGTGGCCGTATCTAATTTAACAAGTTGATTTGAGATGGCAAGATAGCAAAATAACTTTTGCATAGTTATTTACCCATAAAAATTAAAAAAAAATGAGGAATAAAAGTAAAAATGCAATTGACAACAGTTGTTCATTGTCACCTAATAAAGCGGATTTTGTTTCTGTGATTGGAGAAAGAAGGGAGGGGAGGGAAGCTACACGCAAGCGAAGCGGTATGTAAGAAAAGTCGAGAACCTAAAGATCATCATGTTTATTTCTCTCTTCCGCTGTCGAGGCAAGACACACGTCTCAAAACTATCGACTTTTGCCGGGTGTTCTCGAGGATCTCGGCTGGGTGAAGAGCGCAAGTTATAAGGTCACAGGGTGGCACGCACGCGAGACATCTGCAGAAGTACGGGTCAAACACCGCATTGTGGAAGCGCGTCAGACTCGAGATCTCTCTGGCGTCAAGCATGCAGAACACAGCTGCTTCTCTGCGCGACCTTTAGTGAGCCGGCGTCGCGTGAAGCTTGACCTACGGCATTACTGCCTTGTTTAAGAATTGCTTTCTTGAAAGTTTTTGCGCTCGTGTGCGACTGCAGCGAACACCGATCTTGCACTCGCGTCCAGTAATACAAGATAAGGTAAACTCTACTGGATATCGTTGTATTAGCGAAGTGGCTATTTTCATGCCCGTGCAGCCTTCCATGAGGTAACTAAAGTGGCAAAAGTGGCACAAAACGCTGGAATAACTTCACGTAAGCCAGAAATATGTCTTACAAAAATTGGTACAAAACCTTACAGGCATGAGAACTGCCTGTTTGTGGTGACGCTGCGGGAGGAGGCAGGCGCCATGAACGGGAATACTATGCAGTAGCGACGTATCGGAGTAATGTTTTCGACTACGAAAGATAATGACCGTTCGTTCTTCTCGCGATTTTTCTTGGAGAAGTAATAAGACCTATTTCTTTTGCAGCTCGCCTTTCTATGGAAGCGCTTACTCCAGCCGATGTCTTATAACACATCTTATAATTGAACTATACGTCCTGCGCACGTTTATTAAGAACGACTTCGCAAGATGTCGACACCAGCGGCGCTTCCTCTGAACTGACGTCACGAACCCGTCGAGCCATGTGGCTGTCAGAAAGCATCCGTTGGAGAGCACCGATTTGGAGTGTGCTCGGTGGTCGCTAACATAAATTTACAAGAACAATGGGCAGCTACTGGTGAAGCTATTTTGTACACATAGTCTAATTGCCAAGAGGTACGTGCAATAGAGATGTTGGACACACATATGCTCAATGTGTTGTGTACGTGTGTGTCCGTTTGATTTTTTATCTCACTTGTCTGAACAGTATAGCGCAGTAAGCAGAACGATGTCGAAACAAATAGTCGCAGTCGAAGCCTTATTGAAGGAAAAGTGATGGAATCAGCCAGGCGAGCGTCCGGCTCCTTACCTAGGCGAGGCGTAAGGGTAAGGAAAGAGGAAAATAGAAAGTGGGTAACCCATACACGCTCGGCAGAAGGACGCAGAGAAGGAGTGTAAAAGGTTATTGAGGTGCGCTGCAGTAACTGAAGTAATGCTTGCACGGCCTTTTGCGCCAGCGATGGTTGTGGTCACAGCTCCCGCATCGGAAAGTATTCTGGTGTCGAGCCGGTTAAACGCGACCTGAAGTGAGAGTAGGGCTGCCAACAAAAAATGAAATAAAATAAAGATGCTGCAGAGCATAAACGAGGCAACAAAGAAACTAGTTTGCTGTGTACTAAGTTTCAAATGAACGTATTCTTTATTGGCAAAAAAACAAGGAACTAGCTACGGAGCGAAATTTCACAATATCTGGGATCTACAAGGAAAGGTTAGAAAGAGACTGGCTTTCCCCTCCAGCGGCGTGGGAGGGCGCATGATTTCGAAGAAGAACGCGGTGTCTCGTAGTTGCTATGCTTTTTTTCCTTTTGCGGTTGCTTCCCACTCTGCAACGTCGAAGGACATGTGGCAGGCGCTGTACAGGACCACCAACACAGGTACGAGTGGGAAGGGAAAACCTGCAGAATGGGAAAGAGTAGACTTGACAAAATTTTCGTACGCTTGGTAACAGAGAGAGAAAACAAATTATGACGATCCAACCCTGGAAGCTACTCAACCGTGCATTTAGCATTCTTTGGGAGCTGGTGATTTGTGACATTACGGTGGATGGTGTATTACGGGCTCTTGCCACTGTGCCTTCGATGGGCGCCATTTGCAAGCGCCATTTCCTCGAGAACCTTTTTGGGAACCCCTGCAGCGTCGCGCGATAGCCTCTCGTCGCTGCGACCACAGGAGCAGCTTGACAGCACTTGAGTCATCGACCAGTAACGAATCGTGTCAACGACAGCGTCTCAAAACGCCAGCTGTCACAAAGGTAAAAAAAAGGCAACGGTGGTACGATACCACCGTTAGGTTTTTAACGATGCGTTAAACATCCCTACCCCCGAGATCGGCGTGCGAAAGCGGATTAGGCAGTCCAAAGAAACCGTGGCTAGTTCCCAAAGAATGCTAAGTGCAATGGAAACGCGCCGAGACGAGTTGGAATCTAAAGGACGCGATGCGTGTTTCAGTTAGCGAGGTAGAAGCAGTATCAGATGACACGAGCACTGCAGTGTCGTGGCCTGTAGCTCACAGCTGTCGATGTAGTGAAGGCAGTGCATAATGCTTGTCGAGGGAAGAGTGTGGAACAGAGGTGTGTGGGCACAGTTAATAACGACACATAAGTCTATACATTTAGGGCTTCATACACCTTGTGTTACATTGCTACATTTATTCCAGCGTATTGGCAAACAATAGGCACATGCCCGATTTATGCATATCCATGTCCCCTTGACGTCGGTTGATCCTTCTAGCTTTAGGAAGGTTCGGTCACATATTTGTACATGAATCAGCATTCCAAACAGAACTATTTGGACCAAATGAGTCGGCAAATGCTGGTTGTTTGCCAAGTACTAGTACCATGCTTGAGGCAACAGCGTTGTTGGTAGTTAACTGAACAGACGTGGGAAATTTAGTAGGCGCTTAACGCCTGCTTCACCTGCGCCGCGGGTCGGCCCGGCATTGCTCTATCTTCGGCATCTGTCCACGTATGAAAAACTGTTGGTCTACGCACGGACGCGATCCATCAGATCATAGCCATAGACAGTTTCGCTGTAAAAAAAACAAAACAAACCAGAATAGCATAACCTGAAATATTCGTGCATTTTATGCAGTTTTGTCATTGTTGAGTAACTTTCTGTGAGACGAAGAGCAGTTTCCTGCTATTGTGCAGGATTGCAGTAAACAATCAGTTATAAAGGTAGGCGTACCTCAAAGTTCCATACTAATTCCCTTTTTAAAGAATGGTTTGGTGAAAAATTCATCGTTTCCATTCCATTGTTCGAGTGGGCCGATGACACTCTTCTTTATCTCAATCGAAACGCTACTCACACGCTATGTCTATACTCCAGGAAGCATCCCACAAATGCATGGATTGGCTTCATGTTACTGTAATCAATAATAAAGTGACTAAAACAAAGAATATGTGTTTTCATAACCCACTGAAAAAAGTTCCTTCTCAATTCCTGATACATTGTTAGATTGTTAGAGTGGGCATGGAAGTACAAGCAGGATGACAGCCTCATACCGTATCTTCCTATTTGTGCAGTTTCTGGCGATGCTCACCGAATCCGGTAGGAATCCTGCAGCCCCCGACGTTGTCTTCAGCAGCATTTCTTCGATGAATACAGTTTCCAGGCGCGTCAACGGGGTGCAATCGCACCCACCTATCCGTCAGCATCCTGGCTTTGACACTTGGAGCGCGCCTGACGCCCTTCCCGGACACTACCAGCACTGCCACCTAGGCAGAGTGACGTCAACCCTGATATCGCCAAGCATAAAAGCCGACAGCTCCCGTGTCGTCACCAGTGGGCATGGAAGTACAAGCAGGATGACAGCCTCATACCGTATCTTCCTATTTGTGCAGTTTCTGGCGATGCTCACCGAATCCGGTAGGAATCCTGCAGCCCCCGACGTTGTCTTCAGCAGCATTTCTTCGATGAATACAGTTTCCAGGCGCGTCAACGGGGTGCAATCGCACCCACCTATCCGTCAGCATCCTGGCTTTGACACTTGGAGCGCGCCTGACGCCCTTCCCGGACACTACCAGCACTGCCACCTAGGCAGAGTGACGTCAACCCTGATATCGCCAAGCATAAAAGCCGACAGCTCCCGTGTCGTCACCAGTGGGCATGGAAGTACAAGCAGGATGACAGCCTCATACCGTATCTTCCTATTTGTGCAGGTCGGTCATTTTTCTATGCTGCCTACTAAATGTTTCAGGTCTGAAGACCGCTTTATAATTGTGCTTCCATGCCCAGAAGCAGTGTGTGGTTCTTTTTGCAAATTACTGTTGTTGTTGAGTGGCGACATAGACCAAAACCCTGGTCCCAATGATAACGTTATGGCTGAATTGCTTAAAACTGTAAAAGAAACAAACACGCGTTGTATTCGCATTGAAACAAACCAAACCAGTATGTCACAGGCGATAGAAGAGCTTAAACTCTCACACCAGTCCATCACACTTAGCATCACCGATATGAATGAACGCCTACAAGCTCTAGAATGTGTGACTACTCGCTTTGAGACGTTGCAACAAGAAATGAGTGACACGTGTCAAAATATAAAACACGTGCAGCGAGAAACCGCCACACTTCGTGGGCGACTTAACGATGCCGAAGACAGGTCACGACGAGAAAATCTTATATTCTTCGGGATACCCGATGGCCCGTCTGAGAATGCGCGTCAATGCGAAGAAACAATTATCTCCATCGCCTCAGATAAACTGGATATACGTTTACCACCTGATAGTATAGAGCGTTCACATCGAATCGGGAAATTTGCCAGCGGCAAGAATAGGCCTCTAGTGGTGAAGTTTACCACATTCAAGACAAAAGAGCTGGTGTTTTCCAAACGGTCGTCTTTCGCGGGAACAGGTATCAGCGTAAGCGAAGACTTTTGCGAAGCCACACGTCACGCCCGGAAGAAACTTTTGGAATTTGGTAAAGGCTTGAACACTAACTTCAAATTAAACTACAAAAGACTATTTTCGGAAGGAAAGTGCTACATGTTCAATGCCGACGAAAATTCCGTCATTGAAGTGAACACTGGCAGTCAAACGAGGAATGCTGTGGCCATCTCCCCAGGAGCAACGCGTTCTGGACGTGTCTATGCGGAAAATAAATAGGCTCACGCGAGGGGTGGAGGCCCATCGGCAACAGCATCCGTAATCCTTACTAATATTCGGAGCGTTTTTCCTAAAAGAGATGGTTTGAACAGTTTAATTAACGATACTGGAGCTGATGTTGTTGTACTAACGGAAACCTGGCTCTCTGACAAAATAGAGACACGCGAACTCTTTCAATGCAACAAGAAATTTACTGTATATCGGCTAGACCGCACCGATAGAATAGGCGGTGGTGTTTTGATTGCTATTAACTCTAGTTTTGAATCATTCCTTTTGAATGTAACCACTAATTTGGAATTACTCTGGTGCTGCCTATCTATTAATTTCAAAAAAATAATCATAGGGGTGTGTTATCGTCCCCCTAATCCCGATAGTACTTTTGCAGACAAAATTCATGACACCCTAAGCGAAATATCCGTTCGATTTCCTGGATCACCTATGTTTCTTTTAGGAGACTTTAATTTCCCCACTATCGACTGGTCGCGTTCCTGCCCCTTTTCTAATCCAACATCTGCAGAGGCTACAGGATTTCTTAACGTTTGTGCAGATTTTAACCTTGCACAGCTCGTTATCAAACCAACACGTGTCACATCTACTACAAGTTCGTTGCTCGACTTGATTCTGACCACTCATGCTGATAAGGTTTCACCAGTAACCCACGTGCCTGGCTTAAGCGACCATGACATCTTACACTTTAACATTTCCATCCCGTCTACAAAAGTAAAGAAACACACCAAGTATATTAGGGATTACAAAAAGGCTAACTATAACGCTATAAACTCTGAGCTATCATCCTTTCTTGACTACTTCCTGCTAACACATGTAGACCTATCAGTTCAAGAAATGTGGTTGTCTTTTAAAACTACACTAATGCATCTTATCTACAAATATATTCCACTTAGAATAATTCATCAATCCTCTAACGCCCCCTGGTACAATCACCATCTAAAAAGATTATCCAACACAAAATCCAGACTTTTTCGTTCCGCCAAAAGGTCATTAAACGCTGATCGATGGCTAGCATATACATCCGCTGCGAAAACCTACACAAGCGCTTTAAAGATGTCCAAATTTAACTTCTTTAACTCAACCCTACCGTCTCTGTTAAAAACTAACCCAAAACGTTTTTGGAACGTTATGAAATGTACCAAAGATAGCGCTATAAGTCTCGTAAACGATTCAGGCGATCAAGTTCCGAATCATCTTTGCGCTTCTGTACTAAACAACACGTTTGCCCAATCATTTTGCACAGAAAATTTAAGTAACTATCCCCCTTTTACATCCCCTAACTTTCCGGCGATAGATCCCATTACCCTGGACCCAGCAGGTATCCGAGCCAGAATTTTCACGATAAAGCGGTCATCATCATGTGGTATTGACGGTATTAATTCCAAGTTTCTCCAAAACACTGCAGAATACAGCTCCATCATACTTACCTTTATTTTTACTAGATCACTTAACGACAGTGCCCTACCCATTGATTGGAAAACCGGTAAGGTTACCCCACTTTTTAAATCGGGAAACCCACATCACCCTTTGAATTACAGACCCATCTCATTAACTTCGGTACCCTGCAAAATTTTTGAGCACATCATTTTCACTCACCTTGTAAACTTTCTTGAATCAAACAATTTTTTTAGCCCTTATCAGCATGGTTTCAGAAAATCTTTTTCTTGTGAAACACAACTAATAACATTCACTAAAGACTTGCATGCGTTCTTGGACTCAGGTTTTGCGACGGACTGTATTTTTTTAGACTTTTCTAAAGCCTTCGATAAAGTTAATCACGAATTACTTATCTATAAGCTAAGCCTTCTAAATATTGACCCTTTAATATTCAAATGGATTTGCAGCTTTCTTTCTAATCGTACCCAATATGTAACCATCAATGACAATGACTCACCAGAGGTGCCAGTAGAATCGGGTGTACCCCAAGGCTCTGTGTTGGCGCCTTTACTTTTCCTCATTTATATTAACGACCTGCCTAACCAAATCACTAGCTCTATTTGTTTGTTTGCCGACGATTGCGTAATTTACCGAAAAATAACTAATGATTCTGATATGGTTACATTACAATCAGACCTTGATAACGTTACAACCTGGTGCTCCCGCTGGCACATGAATCTTAACACTTCAAAATGCAAATTCATGAGAATCTCACGCAGCCAAGTATCTTTTTATAACTACCATCTTAACAACATCCCACTTGAATCAGTATCTTGTTATAAATATCTTGGAGTGCACATTACAAATAATCTCTCATGGAAACGACATATCGAACACATTACATCAAAAGCTAACCGCATGCTGGGCTATCTTAAACGAAATTTTTCACTCGCACCTTCTTCCCTGAAAAAACAGCTATATGTCACCTACATTCGGCCTAATCTAGAGTATGCATCCTCAATATGGGACCCTCATCAATTAACCTTAATTAACAGCTTAGAAGCTGTGCAGAATCGGTCCGTTCGTTTTATTCTCAACAATTACCAGCGCACAGCAAGCGTAACTAGCATCAGACTTGCCCTCAACATACCTCTCCTTTCCAAACGCAGAAAAATCGCTCGCCTTTGTCTGTTTCATAAAATATACCACTTAATTCCTACACTCAAATCACGCTTTATCGAACCAGCCCATTTTACTTCCGCACGCTTGGACCATCGTCATAAGGTGAACATCCCATTCCACAAAACGTCTACCTATGGTAATTCATTTCTTCCAAAAACATGCCAGGAATGGAATCACCTACCGGATCCACTAGTCTGTATAACTAACACAGATAACTTCCGTAAGGCACTTACTAATATTATCTAGTATGCCTGATGTGAATGTATAAAGCAATTCCGCTTTCTCCTGAATATTATTGTTGATAAACCCTCTGTTTTATTATCTACCTAATCTGCAAACATTGTGTACTGTATTATGCTTTATTTTCTATCATTCTGTGCTTATTGTCTCACTCTAACCTGTCCTATATACCATGTATTTATATTTAATCTGTATTACTGAAGTTTTCCGTTTTTCTTTGTATAATTATATTTTTACCGCATTATGCTTTTTTGTTTTTTGTGTCGCTCTCGAGTTATTTTTACGTTGTACCATGCATTGTCATCTAATTAGTATTCGTGTTTTCTTTCTCCTTTCTTGCATACTTATCTGTATTTATTAGCCCCTCCCCTCTATAATGCTTCATTGTAAGCCCTGAGGGTACTATAAATAAATAAATAAATCTAGTTGTTAGCCATGCGCATGCAAACCTCTTCAACACACTGAGTCTGTAAATACTTGGGTTTAAATTTTTATTGTGATAACGCGTGAAGCACTTGGTTCTGTTTGTTGTATTTGATACACTGTTTCATATTAGATGCCATTTTCTGTTCGTATTATCACACACGGATTAGGCTACAGCGCGCCCCGTTACGGATTGACAGTCTACTTTCGATGAAAAAAAAATAACTGCATGTTGGATTCACTGTTGAAAAACATTGGTTATAATTTGGATTTCCTGGAATATTTATTTCAATTTCCCGTAACTTCAAATTAATTTGCCCAAACGCAATCGTGTTAGAACATTTTTAATATAATCAATACAAAGTTCTATATGCCTCATTAGGATCGGTCAGGCCAAAACAAAATCAATGCATACCACGCTTTTCTGCTAGGTATAGTAGGAGAACTCGCACACACTATGTGAAAACATACTTCAATAAACTGCCACCAAGCGTCATTCTTTTGCCTGCACCAAACATAAGATAAAATAGCTGTTGCAGGTTATTCATCTAATAAAATTATAAAGCTTCTGTTTCATCAATTAAATCGCATGCATGACGTTTGCAGAAACCATGCTTTTTGTGCGACGTGTCTTGATGTTCAGCGTTATTGTGACACTCTATGTTTCGAAATATTCCTAGAGTTCTCTTGCTTTAGGCAGCAACGTGGGTGTAACTATATCGGCCATACTATATTCAACAGATGGGCCTATAAGATATTGTCGCTTTTGCCTTCTTTCGCATTTATTCATCGATAGTTCAACATAATTTAAACTGACCCTTCTCTGTTGCAACTTCATTGTTTTATATAAGTTTCTGTGCAATAAATCGTAATTATTACACGGCTATGGTCCTTACCTTTTGTTGCTGCTTGTTTTCAGCAACATGCATTTGCGTACCTCGCGCAGCTTGGGCGGTCTGTCACACGCTGCCCTACAAGCATCTTCGTCAGGCTTGATGCATACATGTACATGTTCGAAACGTGCGAAAGGTTATTATTATTATTATTATTATTATTATTATTATTATTATTTATAAAATTTATATTATTATTATTATAAGCCTTCCATCTCCATAGAGCTAACACAGACACTCAGGTTACCTAGCCTCACCTGTAGACGCAACAAATCGGATTTTCTTTCTCTCCACAAATTAATACATGAAAAGATCTGCTGCTCGCATTTGCTATTTTACCGTGCGCTTTTACATTCCGCGGAAAGGCACGAGGAAACAACACGCCTTTCAGCTTTCCGATTTTTGTAACCGTCTATCTGTAGTGCAGGCGACATATGGCACCTATTCAGTTTCTGGATACTCCCATGCTTAATTTTAATATATTACTGAAAGTAGTTGCAGATGTATTTCAATAACTGAACAAAAACTCTCATATCTTTTGTGTGTTCGGCCATTCTGTAGTAATTTTTTTCTGCTTATCCACTTCTACTTCGTATCCTCTTCGTGTGCACATTTTATGCTTTGTTAAAATGTCTATTCGCGAAATTATTGTTCTTTTTATGTGTGCGTCTGTATGTGTGTGTGAGCTTGCATTGTTCATGTGCATTGTTTTGCCGAGTGCGCCAGCACCAAGACCCTCGAGGTTGTTCCTGGGCACTTTGATAAACACTTTTTGTTCTTCTTTTCTTCTTCTGCTTCTTCTTCTTCTTATTATTATTATTATTATTTAAGCAAGTTTACGTGACGCGTTCGTGGAACAGATACAGGAACTTCACAAATTTGCCAGGCAGCATTTGAGTCCCAGGCATTCACATACAATTTCTGCAATGACTGTGATGTTGCGCGCTCTTCACAGTTAACGCTTTAGTGCCAGTAGAGTTAATACATACGTCCAATACCGGAAAACCTACATGTCGCTGTCGCAGGCTCCAATTGGTCATTGGGTCAAAGCACACAGATTATGAGTGAGTGCGTTAAACGCCACGTGTGCACCTGTTGTCGGTGATCTGCGCTGTTAGTTCTCCAGAATAAACATGCCTTTGAGCACATAGTATGTGTGTGGGTAGTATATACACAGCAGTATAAGTAACGCAATATTTCGAAACGCTATGACGAAAAAAGCTATGCACTTCTCCCGCACATCCTGTTGTTCCATTTTTTCTGCAGTTGAGTAACAACTGTCCAATCATAGGCCAGCCATGCATGTTGGAGAGGCGCACGGTTGTGCCTGTGGTTGTTCCACCTACCCTTCACCAACAGTGGGGTACATTTCTTGTGTTCATTTTGTTCATGCACTCCATGCGCAGCAATTATCTTTAAAAAGGTAAACCGAAGCTGGTGCAGGCCGATTGTTGGCGCTACATCATTAGAGATTCGTTGCCAGTTTGAACGATTAATCGGTGATGTTCTTGTCACAACTTGTCCCTTGTTGTTCCCAGAGGTACAGAGTACGTGAAATAGGACAACTCTGAAGGGGGAAATGAAAACAGCTGCGCCACCTTTCTCGTTCAGGTAAAATTGCCATTCGATGTGCTGAGAGTTTGATTATTACTAGAGTCTTTTATTTTATGCAACACGCTACAAGCAACCCTACAGTCCATCTTGCAAACCTGCCATATCTGACGAGTTTATCGTCAAATGCTCAATTTATTAAGCTTGTCTACCGTTGTCGATGTGTGACCAGTGCTTTCCTGCCATTCATTTGCGGTAAATTTTGGATAAATCTGATTCCTGAAAAACACGCATACAGTCGCCAAACTCTCTTTTTCGGAAACGAATATCTCATGCTCGCCGCGTTACTCGAAGCTAAATGAAGCACCTCCACACATTCCATATAGACTCCGTATGAAGGCAAACAAAATCTTGGCCGCTGTTACGAGAATTTCTTTAAAATAGTTTTTTTTTTGCCTATAGCGATTTCTTAATTAACGGGTAGCATATTGAGAAATAATATACAGTTTAATATTTTCCATAACATATCTGTCGGCCTGTTGCTTTTGCGTCGACGGTAGTATTTTCACTATAGACAGGTCTGTGATTACCAGCCACGATAAGCCACCACCCAAGGCAGTATTAAGCTTTGCTGGCTCACCAAGAAGTACTCCTCTGCAGAGGATCAGCACGACGTCCATTTCAGCCAGATGGAAAATGCAAGCGCAGATGGTGAGCAGGTAGTGTGGGGAGCCCAGCAATGCTCTTGCCTCTCGCATTCGTCCAGGCGTCGCCAGGTACCGACCCTGCAGCCCAAAACAAGATGGTTTGGTTTGGTTTGGTTCGGTTTGATGCCTAATACAGGGGATCGGCCACGAATCTGGCGGCAGTTGGTAAAAAAGGGAAGAAAACTTAAGTGGTATTTTCTAAATTCAGTATTAGATAATAAATGATACACAACGTCAGTATAAATTTTAAGGCTATAGTATGCAAACGTTGAAGTTCGCGATTTTCTTTTGATGGAGAGGAAAGAAAACACTCTTAAAATTATCGTAGTAGTCTGTTTCACTTACAAAACGAAATGACGTTTCACAGAGGCGGCACGTATGCAATCTCTATCTTTACCGAGTTGCCGTGCTACGTTGAACGTGTCTGTCAACGAACCACGAGGTGACAAGAGAAACTAGGTTTGTCTGAGGTAGTTCGACAGTGAGTAGTACACTGTCCGCTATCTGAGCACGCTTGGAACTACGGGGTTAGGTAAGCTTTATCAAGTCCCAGCTTTCTTTGCTAACATACTCCGGACTTCCCAGACCTGGCAGGATTCGCAAAGAACGCTTCGGTTTATTAGTACGTCTCTCAACTCGATTGGTTGCCACAGGCTTGTACGGACAATTTTAGCGTTAGGATGTGTTCGTGGACACTGGAGCAAGCGCTTTCCACACATACTTTAATCAGCTTAAGTTTCGTGTCCCCCACTCGTTACCCACAACCCTTGCTTCACCACAGCCAAGCCACTGCGTGAGCGCTTGCTGGGGATAATAAATAGCAATGATTCTCTTCCAGGATAAAAGGTTTAGTCGCAAATGAATATGTGGTTTTTGTCGCGTAACGAAAATGAAAGTACGCAAGAGATGGCGAGAAAGCGAAAAAAAAAAATAACCATTTTCTTTTTTTGTGTGTGATGCTGCATTTTGACGCTGTTGCTTTTTTCTTGCAAAACAGGTTTCCGATAAGACAGATTTATATAGTCTACATAATGTTTATAAATTGTCAATGCAGTTATGTGCCCTACGACATTGTATTTTAGCGTTTCACTAAGGTGACTACGCTGACTAGACAGTTTATATATTAAGGCGTCGTAGATCAACATTCCCAGATTTTCTATGCTCGGAGACAACTTATCTTGCCAGTGGAGTGAAGGGTAGAGAAGCTGGGAGAGGGGGGGGGGGGGGCAAAGCTTTAGGAAAATCGCGTTGCTCCGTCTAGTAGTGCAGACGCTTGCGGTTGATTTCGGTTCCAGTTTCGGTTCTCCTCACATTCTGTCTACACCCATTTTCTATACTGACAACCTCGAGAATAGCCCTGAACGTTCAATATAATATGCCGAAATATTAATTTTATCTTTGCGATTGCCATATAGAAATAGCACAAGTTTGTGAGCACTACGTTCTTGTGAAATGTTTTTTTTTATTCTCACATACATAGTGTTGACGTTCGGCGACGAACATGTCCCCGAAACTCCAGGACACGAGAGCATGAGCCATATTGGCTGTAGAAAATAGTCGGTGGAAAGTGTAGTGCGCTTTCCGAGAAACGAAATAAAACTTAAAATATTTTATTCCACAGTGAACAATGCTTTTTCTTAATATGTACTATTTCCCATCACACTGTTAACGTAATAATAAATGAAGCAGAATTTATTTAAACTGGAGAAATGGGAAAATTATAGATAAATTTAGGGACATCCTTCGTGTTGCGTAGGGAGACACCTATTTTCGGCCCCACAGCTTTCACAGCACAGGCAAGTAAAGTTGAGCCGTTGTGGTTGCTTATTGGTTATGGTGTTGGGCTGCTAAGCACAAAGTCGCGGAGTTGAATCCCGGCTACGGCGGCCACATTTCGATGGGGGCGAAATGCAAAAATACCCGTGTACTTAGATTTAGGTGCAGGTTAAAGAACCCCTGGTTGTCGAAATTTCCGGAGTCCACCACTACGGCGTGTCATAATCAGAAAGTGGTTTTGGCACGTAAAACACGATAATCTAATTAAATTAATTTAGGTGAAGTTGTCTCCGAGTAAAGGTCCCACCAAAAGTTTTCTTTAAAAAAGAGATCTTCGCACTTAAAAAAAGTTACTGCCAGCGAATCTGGTGATCCTTCGTTATTCTCCCCTGTTACAACTGTCTAGATTTTCACCAAACATTAATTCATTTAGTGTAACAACCACGCCAATTTCTACAAGGGGACAAGGCTCGTCACCACGAATAGTGTAGAAGGTCTAGAACGCTTTGGCGAACGCCGATTTCCTGGCTTCAGCTACAAGTACCTCCAAGGCGATGCCGAGCAGGCTGAGCGCACAAAAGATGCCGTCCGCCTTCTCCATGTTGTGCCAGAACCAGGTGAAGGCGAATGATGTCGCAGCTCCCAGCAGTAACCACCCAGCGCCCTTGCGGCTGCCTACCACGGGCTCGTAGAAATACCTGCAGGGGTACGAATCAGTGTCAAGGGTAACATTTTCTTATTTACTGTCCGCGGTTACTACATCGTCTCTTGGTGATTACCGTCTCGGGAGCTACTCGGAAAGGAAAGGGGGATGGTTTCTATGAAAAGAGTGGCATCGGGTACCCCCTAATGGCTTAGCACTTCTATGGGGCTGCAGTACGTACAAATGAAAAATTTTAGAAATACATAAAGTACGCGAGCATCTATGCTTCTGGAAAATGTGACATGGATGACCACTAAGATGCGTTTTCCGTTTTCTAGTTCCAAGAGAAGGGAAGCGCAGTCGAGGACGCCAGAACACTAGGTGGTGCGATGAAATTAGGAAATTCGCGGGCGCTAGTTAGAACCGGTTGGCGTCGCAGGATAGGGTTAACGGAGATCACAGGGATCGCCTTCACAGGATCACAGGATCGGCTTCATCCTGCAGTGGACATAGAACAGACTGATGATGATGATGATGATGATGGTTACGATTATGCTGATGAGGATTTCTCCGCAGGGCTTTATCCACTGTTGCAATATTGCCGGCCATAACGATGCGGGAAGCTTTTGGTTGGTTTTCCGCCCATGCCTAGTGAGCCGCGGCCAATCCCACACTAGGTGGGAAGTTTCGACTGGACGTGAAGCTATGGTACGCCTATGAAGACCGCGCTGGAGCAAACATTGTGCTCGGCAACGCCCAAGGATAGTCAGTAGGTAATGTCGCTCGTTAAAATGCCCGAAGTGGTCCAGCCACCGCGCCTGCAGCGAAAACTCAACATCCGTTGTCGCTGTGTACAGGAGAAAGCCTGCTCGAGATGCAGCGCGTAGAGGCACGTGCCGGAATATGCGCAGATAAGCCTGCGCACTACCTGTCGTTATTTCGTTTTCATGCTTTGTAACCAGTTTTCTTGTCGCCTTACAAACTTTGCAACATAATCTACCCAACCTTTCCCCTCTGTGTCTAAAGTTTCTCTATTGAGCACGATTCACAAAATTCCAATGAGGAAGGAAATGCAATGATGTTCGTGTTCTTCGATTTGGGTCAACAATAAAATCCTGAGTAAGCTATAGTTTATATAGAGCCCTCTACCACAACCTCTCATATTGCGAATGCTTTTCTTTTGACTCAAGAATTTCCTGAAAAAATACATAAATTGTTACTCTCCTATACATACTTTTCATGCTTAAAAGCAATCTGGAAAATAATTCATATTTACCTTCCTCCTTAAATGCCGTGCTTATCTTACATAAACTTAGAAGTAAATAACATCCAATGCTAAAGTAACTTCAAGGACTCGTTTTTATATGGGCGCTTCTAACGTGCCGTGAGCCATTCTGGAAAGAAATTGTCCTATTTTGTGTTTTACGTGATCTTTGAAAACTCGAGGTGGTCCGGACTGTTGAGAAGGGAAAATCCTACCTGCTTTTGTGTATGTGTAATTAAATTTCTGTTCACAACTAAACATCAATGAAGGTAAATTATCTCTGGGATTGGCTCCGAGGTTGTGACGTTCAAAAAACGTACGCGTATCACACACTGAATTTTGTGAAGGAACG
Organism: Dermacentor andersoni; assembly: GCF_023375885.2. Taxonomy (NCBI): domain Eukaryota; kingdom Metazoa; phylum Arthropoda; class Arachnida; order Ixodida; family Ixodidae; genus Dermacentor; species Dermacentor andersoni. The sequence continues at coordinate 73,111,446 of NC_092820.1, read as the reverse complement.
AAGCTGTCTCTTCAATAATGCCGCGGCAAACTATGTGCACATGTGTAGAAAGTTCATTTCACTCCCAACAGCGCAGTTAAGAACCCTTCCCGTCGACTTCAGAATATTCTTAAACAGAAGTTTGAAGAGATACAAAAATTTGCATGTCATGGAAGATCTTCCGGCAATATGGGGCTTCACACTTTCTTTGTATTTTGTTTTTAAATGACAAATAGCTGACTATAAGATTCAATTAGCTTTACGTACCTTCGAATGAATAGGTGCATTCCTCTGTCAAAGTACCTAAAATAAAGGTAGGCCACGAGAATATTATCAAACACGCTCTAATATTATACACACACAAAAAAAGCAATTGACATGGCGCTGTAGATTTTCAGGAAGCACAGCCGCTCAAGGGTGGAGGTCTCTGCTATTCAACAGTCTATAGGTAAAGAGAAGCTAAAGGTAGACATTAAATTTCTTTACACTCATAAAATGTTCGTTCGCCCACTATTTTAGATAACTTTGTGGTAGGAGGCCGATTATGAGAAGAAAAATTAGTCAGCAAGAAGTTTTTTAAATTTCGTTCAGAAACATCGCTCGACTTTACGAATTTCAAAGTAATTTTTTTAGCATCTACTACTTTATGGCACAGTCAACGTTCTTACAAATTGTCAAGTGTAGTCTGTAGCTAGAATATGATCTATCTTACCAGATTAAAGATAGCTTGATCCAAGCAGACGCTGTGAAAATCAGTGATGCCACGGCAGGCTGGTGTGGCATGGTCAAGGGGGCCGCGCTTCCTCTCTTTGACTTTCGCGGATATTCTAGTTTTTAGCAAGCCTCTAACCGCAGATAACAGTGATGTTTTTTTTTTGTATTGTAGAGAGGGAATCTACTAATACAGCAGAATTTTTGAGCATGAAATGCTTTTAGCTCCCGTTCCCGGCGACCTTCAAATGACCTTTAGCCAAAATCCAGAGCCGTTATCCGGGCACTCGAACGAGAACATCCGGCCAAGTAGTGAGAACAAAAGGATTTTGTGCGGGCAACCATACAAGAGAGCATTACGCACATTAGTGACTTCCCGAAAAAGTTAACAATAAAAAGGCCAACCCTTCCCCTTGCAGAAAAGGGGGGTAAGCTAATGTTCTCGTGCGTGCACATGACCGTTACGGTTAAGTAAACCACAGGTAACGCTGCCGGATTACTTCGGTCTGCCGGTCCCTCAGCTCGGTATCTTCTTCTCGTTGCTGTCGGATTTCCGGGACTCGCGCGGCTCTAATGGCTGGATCGGTGCGCCGACGACGAGCCCTTCCACGGGCGAGTTCTCGCCACCGCTCGTCGAACGCTGCCCGTTCCTCGGGGGAACGCGCAACGCGCTGCCGTCCCGTCCGTTTTCCGAGACTAAACTGAACGGAAACGAAGCCGGCGCAGTGCGCGCGCTACCCTTTCCTGCCCTTTCCCTCCCAGGCGGAAGCGAAACAGCTCTGATTGGTTGCGCGTGTGACGTGAGCGCGCGCCTTTGCAGCTGGAATCCTTGCTAATGACTCACGCTCCAGCGCCGGCGCAGCTGTCAACTTATCAAAGCGCCCTTTGCCTCAGCTTCTCTGCTCTGGGAGCAGCGGCGCTGCATTGCGTGACCACTACAACGCCATTTGTTGCGCAACACAAGCTTCGCATGAAAAATATTGCTTTCGAGTTCTTCCTTATGTTTATTCGGGATATCACTCGAGCTCTTACTTCTAGCATGCTGAAGTTTTATTTGTGATATCCAATCGGGTGACATTCAAAAGGCAGATGCAGGGCACTATGCACTTGACTGTAATATTTTGGTGCTGAGAGCTGTTTCGAACGGCAGCAGTCCCTGAGTCCCACGGCACGTCCGGCTATCGCCCGGCGTGCCGGCAGCGTCAGGTGGGCCGCGAATGGCTGTCTGACCGAGACGAGAGTTGCAAGGAGGGTCTTTCTGTGAGAGAAAATGTTTGCGTCCATACGGACCAGTGCAGAATATGGCGTTGTGCGGCGTGGTGTGGTTGGGGTGCGCCTTTGCCAACCTGCACTACACCCGCTTTATGATTCTGGCTTTGCTGGTAGCCATTTCATGCTTACTTCTACTCTCGATTACGGGAGATCCAGTACTTTTCAAAGCATGAAGTGCTTTTAGCTACCGTTTTCGGCGACCTTCAAGTTACCTTCAGCCAAAAGCCATAGCCGTTATGCGCGCACACAAACGAGAACATCCGGGCAAGTTGCGAGAACAGCAACATGAGATAATCTGGGCAACCAGACAAGACCGCATTACATGCGCTGGGTGCATCTCGAGCAAGTTACAAAAAATATTGCTTCCGAGTTCATCCTAATGTTTTTCGCAATATCACTCAAGCTGTAACTTCTAGCACACTGACGTTTTATTCATCATTTACAATAACGACGTTCAAAAGGCAGATACGGGGCACTATATACTTGATTGCCGTCTTTTGGCGTTGAGTGCTCTTTTCAACGCCAGCGGTCCGCGAGTTCCGCGGCGTACCGATAGCGTCCGGCGCGACGCGAAGAGCTGTTTTACCGAGACTAGACTTGCAATGAGGTTCTGTCTTTGACAGGAAACCATTGCGTCCATATGCACCTGTGCACAGTATGGCGTGGTGCTGTGTGGTGTGGTGTGATGAGGTGTGCCGTTCCGAACGTGCACTACATACATTTTAATATTGTGACTAGTATCATCTCCGACTAATCTACTTTACCGGTAGCCATTTCTTACTTTATTTGGCGTAGTATTCACTCCTACGCGAAGTTGAAATATGACGCTTCCCCTTGCGCCGGTTTCATACCTCTAAAATACATACGACTACTCGGCGCAGCGCGGGCTTTTTCTTCTTTTTTTTTTACTTTCGTTCACGCCTTTTCTCATCCCTGTTACAAAAAATCTCTATTTCTTTTCCAGTATCAAGCTGCGGCTGTGACAAATTAATAAAGGCCACCCCGTTCTGCGTAGACCAAACTATTTTGTCGTTCCAGTACAAAGAAAAAAGAAGAGAGAGAGAGAGAGAGATAGAGAGAGGGGGGAATGGTGCTTGGCCTTAGAGTTGTCACTAGCGAAATGACGTGTCACACCGTGAGGGTAATGCAGTGGTTCAAACTTAAGTGAACTTCTTACAAAATGACCTTTGCGGAACTTTCGGAAGGGTTGTTTACTGTGGCGTGATGAAGCAGCTGATTTACAGTTACCCAAAACATGAATAAGGTGACTTCGTTGGAGACGGCAATGCGGATTGAGAAAGACCGAAGAACAAGAATAATTCAAAGGCAGGTAAGTTTACCAGGACTGAGCCCGGATGACTAGAACTCACTGAGGGAAAGGAAAAGGAAAGGAAAACTGAAGAAAGGCGAGAAAGCCAAGAGCTTATATATATATATATATATATATATATATATATATATATATATATATATATATATATATATATATGTATATAGTTATATTCTAATTGTTTATGGTACCTAAACTGCAAAATTGGTTATGAGTCATGCCGTAGTGCAGGACAGGGGATCAATTTTGGCTACTGGGAGTTCCGCACTTTGCCGTGGAGTCGCCGACGTAACGAGAAATCTGAGCGTTGTGTAACAGCCGGTTCGCTCAGTACGGTTGCCGTTCAGAGATCACAGCAGCACTTTTCGTTGCATTCTGATGTTGTCACACGCGTCCCATACCAACGCCTCATAGACTGCAGGCCTGTGCGCTCTGCTTTGTGCCGCCATGCTACTTGGATCGACATTTCGACTGCCAGGCCAGCGTGACGAAAGCGGCGACGTGAAAATCAGCGTGGCTTACTCGGCAACGTCCCCGTTAAAATCAATGGCAGTCGGGAAACGTGGCATGACGTCATGGATGGAAGTTCACAGCCCTTTTGCTATCTAGGAGGCGTTTCCCATACTCCGACACCTTGTCCAACGTGAAAGGCCTGCCAATTTGCTGAGGTAGAGTTGTGTTTGGGTCTGACGGGCCAAAAGTACGAACTTATTACAAGCATGCCGTAGTGGGGGACGCCGGAATAACTTTGACCACAAGGGGTCCTTTCACGAGGATATAAATCTAAGTACACCAGTGTTTATTTTTTTTTTTGCATTTCGCCCCCATGTAAATGTGGCCACGATCAGAAACTCCGCCTCGAGCACAGCAGCGCTAAGCCACTGTCAGTGAGCTACCGCGGTGGGTGAAATTTTGGAATCGGGGTGAGGCACTAGTGATGACGTCCTTAATTTCCGTCGTAAATTTCAGTTCTCAGTGCCCTTCGTTATAGGAAGAATGGCGGTTTCCCATCATTGTCATTTTGAGACGACATGCTTTCTCTTCGGTAGGTGCCGCCCGCAAATGGCCAACGGTACCGCGACCGCCTCATGATCAGGTCAATGGGTGTTACCACTTATGAAATGCGGGTGCCCTCAGGCCCATTAGTATGAATACGCTTTTATACAATGTATGTTTTACTTGCAGTTATGTTGCGATGTGTCTTTCGCAACCGCTAGTTTCATAAATGCGAAATTTTAGTAGCCGCGCCACATATATACCGATCCCTGCGGCTGCGATTTTCGCATCTGCGAAGCGCCTTGTGGAATGCTGGATCATTTTTGGCGTCTGTAATAGTTAAAAAACAATGAAAGCAAAAAAAGAACATTAACTGTTCTTATGAAGCTTTATTGTGTTTACATTCCTCACTCTATAAAAAAAAGTGTTGGGCTGCTGAGCACGAGGTCGCTGGATTGAATCCCGGCTGCGGCGGCCCAATTTTCGATGGGGGCGAAATGCGAAAACCCCCGCGTAAATTTCCGGAGTCCTCCACTACGGCATGCCTCATAATCAGAAAGTGGTTTTGGCACGTTAAACCCCACATTATAATTAATTTCTTTTATAAAAAAAGAAAGCATGCCACGGTGATGCAGCTGGCAATGTGCATTCCATTCGCTTCTCTACTAACGCCCTGAGTGGCTATTTCAACCTTCACCGAACTTCAAAAAATCATACGCACGTAGGGGCCAACATTTGCCGCAACTGCGAATACGCTAGTGCAAAACCGCAAGCAAAGTCGCATCATGTGAAACAGCTTAAGACATGGTTTGTGAATACGCGCACTGATGCAACACTGCTTCTCTCATGCAAATGCGGATCACACGCACACCTTGATAGACACATCAGGGAGATGTCAAGCTGTATTGGCGATATACAAGTCTGCAATTCCACAACAACCAATGTTGAATTGTGACAGGCGTATGGGTAGGACAGAAAAGAGGCAAAAGCGATAGACGGGTTTGGAGTTGTAATGCCATCTCGTCGTGTTGCCGCGAGATTTAAACCATGACCACTCGGGACTACTTGATAGTTCGCCATTAAGCGTGCGGAGCACTTCATTCTTAAGAAACCAAAAATGGAAAGTGCATTTTTGTTTTTCGGGCCTGAACGGCGCAAATATTCGAGACGCTATTGAAAGCTCTAGCGTTATGCAAACGTACTAGCGCTGCGTTACAAAGCAATCGTTGCCGTTCACTCTCTTTGCGAATGACTAAGTCCATCTCCCGTGATACGTGAAAATAGACTTTCGGAGTAGCGCTTAAAGTAGAACAAATGAACATTTTTTACTCTCTAGTGCCTTTTCTTTATTGGCCTAGTAATGACTCACCTCCAGAACTGAGAGCATCGGTTCAGCCTCGCTATGCACTTCGCGTGCGGCGGGATCTCGATTCCTTCGGCACGGGCCAGGGCACCGGCGAAGCCGTAGGTAAACGTGTAGCGAACGTAGAAGAAGAACAGCAGGGCAAGGCCGAAACCGACGAGGCTGGTGGGATCAAGCTTCCCGACCATCCAGGGCCACTTTGACATAGCCGAACTGCGTGTCAAGGCGACCAAATCAGGGTGTTACTGTTGTATGTGGACCGGTGGTGGGGTGTATTGCTTGAAGGCTTTCACGCTCCTTACGGAACCTTCGTTTTCACATCAATCACATCAATCAATCACATCAATCACATCACTGACATTTCACGTCAATTTTAAATCACATCACACAAACAAAGGGAAGGCAACTTGAAGTGTGCTTCGAAACGACGAGTCGAAGAGAGGTAACATCTTTTTCTAATGTGTGAATCAATAAATAATGTCTCTATTAATATAAGGAATGACACTGTGGCCTTGGCAGGGTATTGGCGTTGTTTGTCTGTGTTATAAAATTATGTTGAGCTTATCGTTTCTTAAGTCGGTTCAAGTCAGTCGCATGAGGACGGTTTCTGCGGGGAATTCCCCAACGGTGCGTCTGTGTTTCCATACGGTGATTATATGGTGGGGATATTTGTTACTCATAAATGGTTGCACCATATGCTCCAGCAAATGTCTTTCTTGTATATTGTGTTGCGGGATTGGTCCAAAGAAAGTGTTTGACCTCACATTTGGCAGACAGTTCCTCCCAATAATATTCCTAGAGTAGGCATTATTTCTTAAGCTGGGTAAGTTGGTAAGAACAAAATCCAGCTTCTGGTGAGAGAAACTTATTATAGCAAGCGGGCAACGACTCAGAAGTACTTCTTAAGCTAGAATTCTTTGTGCCTTCGGTCACTGAAGTGCAGTGTTCACTCAAACCAGCATCTTTTATCAATACGAGAGAAACCATGCAAAAGTTATCAAAGCTATTTCTTAGCGTTCAAGAGCTGCGGGCCAAATTGTGATGAGCAGTTACATTCTTGTTCAGTATTTTGTGACGGATTTGGGTGCCCTCTAATTAATGAATTATTTCACGTGAACAGCCTATCTCTAATTGAAACGAGCCTTATCTTTAAGAAATGTATTCTGTAGATCACTTGTTTTGTTTGGTATGGGCTATTTTCTAAAAAGACGGCCGCTTACTAGAACTATTTTCGACAGGGTTACCCACTTGTTTTGGACCCTTATCTGCAACCTTAACTCTCAGTGCCATAAATCATCCAGCAACTCCGTTAAGTGACCAGAGACCTATTGTCTGAGGCGTAAAGGCCTCATGCTGAAAACAACGCCGTAATCTACTCGAACAAATATTTGCAATCCCAATTACCAACACACAAAAAGAGCGCTGTACTAATTCACCAGCCAGCAGCGCTTACACAAAAATAACGATGTTATCTAACAGCCCACTATGAAGCGCCGATTTCACGCAGTGACAAACGTGGGTGGACCACCGATTTTGCTAATCGCCAGTTCACGTGTGACTGTACACCCCTTTGGAGCTTTTAGGTGTCTTGGTTGATGCAAGACTGCTGACCTACGGGAATAGTGCACTTAGTAGCATTCATATTGAGTACCCCATGTTGGCCGACTACATGAGTGTATTGTCGGGGAGTAGAGGAGACTGCTGAAAGAAAATGGAAGCAGTTCATGGCAAATCAAATTATGGAGATTACGTACAGAACAGAACTATCCCGGTGGAGATATTGCCTCGGATCTGAGAAGTCATCTGATTGTATGACGCGTGGTGTAACCTTTACAAAATGACTTGCAGCATCAAACTGTGGCACAGTCCTAACTTGCTACACAGACTAGTCAACGAGTGTCATTTAGTGCAGCCCACTTCCTTGGACGTTCACGACGCCGTGAAAAAGAAGGTAGCAGAAGTTCATGCAACAACGGCAGCAAGAATTTCTAATTCAATCCTAGACATCGGGCGTTTCAGCGTGCTTCAGCGCTTGTTGAGGATCACAGCTTGGCTGTTAAGATTTACGGACTGTCGCAAACACAAGAAAGGAAAAGCGGGCGATCTGACGGCAACAGAAGTCCTGCGTACTGAATACTACTGCGTAAAGTATGTACGAAAGCACGACTTTTGTACAGATTTCACTAGCATAGCACGATGGCAACCAGTGGAATCCACATCACGTATCGCCAATCTCCACCCACTTATAAATATTGACGGCATCCTCAGAGTCGGCGGGCAGTCGCTGCTTATGAATTCACCGCAAGGAGTGAAGCACCGTATAATATTTCCAGCAAATCATCTTTGCTCAACTCTATTTGTCCTGAGAGCTCGCCACCAAGTCTTGCGCTTATGCAGCTCCGAGATTTGTACTGGATTTGTCGAGCGCATATTCTAGTCAAAAAGGTAATACGTGGCCGCTATGGTATGGTATGGTAAAACATTATTCTGGTCCTTCGGATCGCGCGTCAGCATGAGCGGGCCACTCCCACGTCGCTATCTGTGCAAACATTTCACGGCCAGCACAGGAAGTGGTCCAACCGCACGTTTGTGAAATTGGCGGACAACGCCGACAAACCCTTTCGATGTTGTTCGTCTGGACTTGGACGGCCCGCTTTTAGCGCGAAATGCTACGTTGCCCTTTTAAGGCGAAAGCCTGAAGTCGCCTCGTTGAATGGCTCATACCAGCAAAAAATCGGCATCTAGTCCAGTGAGACAAAAAATATCAACAGAATGGCTCATGCTCCCGCAATCAAGCGAAGATGCAATGGCTGAATATGAACGAAGAAACGAAAGAACGAAGGAAACACACAAAGAACGAAAGAGCAAAGCTAGAACAAAGAAAGAAAGAAAGAAAAAAGGAAACGCGCGATGAAGGACAACGAATTAACCTTTAGATAGCGCATTAGGTGGTCGCATCTGTAGTTGCGGAGGTGGACCTACAGCGCCACACGATTGCTTTGCACTGTGGCTCGTTATGTCTTGCAAGAAGTCTGACCCCTCCAATCGTATGACTTAATGGACTACCACGTGTCAAGCAGGCCTTCACGTTCACGTGTAACCGGATTATAACATGCTACCGAACTTTACTATGGCTTTGGCTCAACTTTCATTTCCAGCTGCTTGCTTTGCGATTTCAGCTCGATGTCGCAAAGTTTCACCTCGGGTGATGAACCTTTGCAAAGGTTCATCGCTGGCTTCCGATGTTTCCGAATCAATGCAACATTGTTTTCGTCGCAACATTTGCTCAGGAGTCAGCAGTTTTGGCACCATCTTGACCCAAACCTTTTTTGATTTCCAAATTTCCAGTCGAAATCTGGTGAACCAACAACTTTTTACGTGTGCTGCTACGCGAGCGATTCACCTGAAGCTCGTTTCCAGCATGACGTCTGCGGTGGTATATATTCAGAGAATGCACGGACCTTTCGAAAAGCGTCAGCAAACCTAAAGATGATTTTCACATGTCAGGAGAAAAGGAAGTTGCGTAGGACACCTCTCAACAGCAGGATATAAGGGAACATTAAAGTGCCGAATACTTCATTGTGGGACATATGGTGGAAGTGGCTGGTTGGATAAGTGAAGGCTCCACTGCGTATGATGCTCACAGAGCCTCCGTCCACATTGAAAAATTATGACATGCTGACAAAGGTCGAAGTGGTGATCAACTCAAGGCCTCCTCAAACTTTCGATGAGACAGACGAAGCAGGACCATGCCCTTTGACGGCTACCGATATAGTTGTTGGACGACGGCTCACTACCACATCATACGATTCAGCTGAAGTCATTGACAGCTCGATGCGAGCAGGTGCCATTCATCGACATGCATATTTGAAGCTCCTCGTGCACAGACAACTTCTGGAAGCGATGGCGAAAGAGATATCTGTTGCAACTGCGATATTCGCATTTCGTAGGCACAAGACCAGCTTCGAGTTAAAGGAAAGTGACGTCGTGATCGCCCATTCTAAGATCTCACCCTGACAAGTTAAGAAGCTCCGAAGCCTCATAGAAGTTTTCACAAGTTCAGGTGGTAATGTTGTCAGATGGTCATGATAGTCAGTTCAGATGGTCAGTTCAGATGGTCACAAGTTCAGATGGTCTGGAAGCTGAAGCGACCTAACAATGCCTGTACAAAAACTATGCGAACTTTAGCTCCCTGAATAAAGACACCGCGTGCATATAAGAAACGTCGCGAACATGCAGAGTGAGCACCGTGGCGTCGAAGCACAATCGGATAGGGCGCGAACGCGGTCACTGCGTTAATCTCGACGGTGCGATGCCTGGTGTGCCACAGGGAAATCCTATATTGAATCATGTGCAAATAACAGACGCCTCGAACATCTACAGCGAGCATTGCAGGGTGGAAGCCCAAACGGAAAGGACGCGAACGCGGATATTCTCTTCTCCACCTCCAGGCGCCTTTCCGCTCCAGCGCTCGCTTCCCGCGCGGCGACAAACATAATAATCGCCGATTTCACAGGCGGGGCATGTACACTTGGGCGTAAAAGTGTTGCTTACCCTCCGTCGTGCAGGCATCGTTAAGTACCCCTATTAGAAGAAAAATGCACAAAATGGAACGCACCTGTATATGTAGTGGGTCATGGCTTCCATCAGAAGAAAGTGAACCGCGCTCCGCAGCACACCCAAGATGGCGGCGCCTACTTCGCGTGGAGTGCATGGTGGCCTCGGCTTGTCTACCTGTTGGAGGTTTGAAATCTTTGTAAAAATACCAAGGCCGATTTAACTGTTAGGCATCCATCGCATCTGCGGCATAAGCATCGAAAAGCTAATATGGATGATTTAACGAGGTATATGGCATTTCACACCTTCGAGTCTGCTTGCCCTGACTGCGGGTCGATTAGCAGCTTGGTCCCCATGCTGTGGTGGTGCCCCTCGTCACCGGGACCCAATCAAGTCACCGAGGAGGAGGGGTGCTCTGCCATCAAGCCAAGCTTCTCCTACAACTCCGGGCTGTCGAGAGAGCCCACGATGCTACGGCAAGGCGAGGCAAGGTGCTCCTCCCCGTCCCCACGTGGGAGTGGCCCGCGGTGCTGCTCTATGTGCGGCGCTTCTCAGAACCTCATTAAAGGTCTGCCTGCCTGCCTGCCTGCCTGCCTGCCTGCCTGCCTGCCTGCCTGCCTGCCTGCCTGCCTGCCTGCCTGCCTGCCTGCCTGCCTGCCTGCCTGCCTGCCTGCCTGCCTGCCTGCCTGCCTGCCTGCCTGCCTGCCTGCCTGCCTGCCTGCCTGCCTGCCTGCCTGCCTGCCTGCCTGCCTGCCTGCCTGCCTGCCTGCCTGCCTGCCTGCCTGCCTGCCTGCCTGCCTGCCTGCCTGCCTGCCTGCCTGCCTGCCTGCCTGCCTGCCTGCCTGCCTGCCTGCCTGCCTGCCTGCCTGCCTGCCTGCCTGCCTGCCTGCCTGCCTGCCTGCCTGCCTGCCTGCCTGCCTGCCTGCCTGCCTGCCTGCCTGCCTGCCTGCCTGCCTGCCTGCCTGCCTGCCTGCCTGCCTGCCTGCCTGCCTGCCTGCCTGCCTGCCTGCCTGCCTGCCTGCCTGCCTGCCTGCCTGCCTGCCTGCCTGCCTGCCTGCCTGCCTGCCTGCCTGCCTGCCTGCCTGCCTGCCTGCCTGCCTGCCTGCCTGCCTGCCTGCCTGCCTGCCTGCCTGCCTGCCTGCCTGCCTGCCTGCCTGCCTGCCTGCCTGCCTGCCTGCCTGCCTGCCTGCCTGCCTGCCTGCCTGCCTGCCTGCCTGCCTGCCTGCCTGCCTGCCTGCCTGCCTGCCTGCCTGCCTGCCTGCCTGCCTGCCTGCCTGCCTGCCTGCCTGCCTGCCTGCCTGCCTGCCTGCCTGCCTGCCTGCCTGCCTGCCTGCCTGCCTGCCTGCCTGCCTGCCTGCCTGCCTGCCTGCCTGCCTGCCTGCCTGCCTGCCTGCCTGCCTGCCTGCCTGCCTGCCTGCCTGCCTGCCTGCCTGCCTGCCTGCCTGCCTGCCTGCCTGCCTGCCTGCCTGCCTGCCTGCCTGCCTGCCTGCCTGCCTGCCTGCCTGCCTGCCTGCCTGCCTGCCTGCCTGCCTGCCTGCCTGCCTGCCTGCCTGCCTGCCTGCCTGCCTGCCTGCCTGCCTGCCTGCCTGCCTGCCTGCCTGCCTGCCTGCCTGCCTGCCTGCCTGCCTGCCTGCCTGCCTGCCTGCCTGCCTGCCTGCCTGCCTGCCTGCCTGCCTGCCTGCCTGCCTGCCTGCCTGCCTGCCTGCCTGCCTGCCTGCCTGCCTGCCTGCCTGCCTGCCTGCCTGCCTGCCTGCCTGCCTGCCTGCCTGCCTGCCTGCCTGCCTGCCTGCCTGCCTGCCTGCCTGCCTGCCTGCCTGCCTGCCTGCCTGCCTGCCTGCCTGCCTGCCTGCCTGCCTGCCTGCCTGCCTGCCTGCCTGCCTGCCTGCCTGCCTGCCTGCCTGCCTGCCTGCCTGCCTGCCTGCCTGCCTGCCTGCCTGCCTGCCTGCCTGCCTGCCTGCCTGCCTGCCTGCCTGCCTGCCTGCCTGCCTGCCTGCCTGCCTGCCTGCCTGCCTGCCTGCCTGCCTGCCTGCCTGCCTGCCTGCCTGCCTGCCTGCCTGCCTGCCTGCCTGCCTGCCTGCCTGCCTGCCTGCCTGCCTGCCTGCCTGCCTGCCTGCCTGCCTGCCTGCCTGCCTGCCTGCCTGCCTGCCTGCCTGCCTGCCTGCCTGCCTGCCTGCCTGCCTGCCTGCCTGCCTGCCTGCCTGCCTGCCTGCCTGCCTGCCTGCCTGCCTGCCTGCCTGCCTGCCTGCCTGCCTGCCTGCCTGCCTGCCTGCCTGCCTGCCTGCCTGCCTGCCTGCCTGCCTGCCTGCCTGCCTGCCTGCCTGCCTGCCTGCCTGCCTGCCTGCCTGCCTGCCTGCCTGCCTGCCTGCCTGCCTGCCTGCCTGCCTGCCTGCCTGCCTGCCTGCCTGCCTGCCTGCCTGCCTGCCTGCCTGCCTGCCTGCCTGCCTGCCTGCCTGCCTGCCTGCCTGCCTGCCTGCCTGCCTGCCTGCCTGCCTGCCTGCCTGCCTGCCTGCCTGCCTGCCTGCCTGCCTGCCTGCCTGCCTGCCTGCCTGCCTGCCTGCCTGCCTGCCTGCCTGCCTGCCTGCCTGCCTGCCTGCCTGCCTGCCTGCCTGCCTGCCTGCCTGCCTGCCTGCCTGCCTGCCTGCCTGCCTGCCTGCCTGCCTGCCTGCCTGCCTGCCTGCCTGCCTGCCTGCCTGCCTGCCTGCCTGCCTGCCTGCCTGCCTGCCTGCCTGCCTGCCTGCCTGCCTGCCTGCCTGCCTGCCTGCCTGCCTGCCTGCCTGCCTGCCTGCCTGCCTGCCTGCCTGCCTGCCTGCCTGCCTGCCTGCCTGCCTGCCTGCCTGCCTGCCTGCCTGCCTGCCTGCCTGCCTGCCTGCCTGCCTGCCTGCCTGCCTGCCTGCCTGCCTGCCTGCCTGCCTGCCTGCCTGCCTGCCTGCCTGCCTGCCTGCCTGCCTGCCTGCCTGCCTGCCTGCCTGCCTGCCTGCCTGCCTGCCTGCCTGCCTGCCTGCCTGCCTGCCTGCCTGCCTGCCTGCCTGCCTGCCTGCCTGCCTGCCTGCCTGCCTGCCTGCCTGCCTGCCTGCCTGCCTGCCTGCCTGCCTGCCTGCCTGCCTGCCTGCCTGCCTGCCTGCCTGCCTGCCTGCCTGCCTGCCTGCCTGCCTGCCTGCCTGCCTGCCTGCCTGCCTGCCTGCCTGCCTGCCTGCCTGCCTGCCTGCCTGCCTGCCTGCCTGCCTGCCTGCCTGCCTGCCTGCCTGCCTGCCTGCCTGCCTGCCTGCCTGCCTGCCTGCCTGCCTGCCTGCCTGCCTGCCTGCCTGCCTGCCTGCCTGCCTGCCTGCCTGCCTGCCTGCCTGCCTGCCTGCCTGCCTGCCTGCCTGCCTGCCTGCCTGCCTGCCTGCCTGCCTGCCTGCCTGCCTGCCTGCCTGCCTGCCTGCCTGCCTGCCTGCCTGCCTGCCTGCCTGCCTGCCTGCCTGCCTGCCTGCCTGCCTGCCTGCCTGCCTGCCTGCCTGCCTGCCTGCCTGCCTGCCTGCCTGCCTGCCTGCCTGCCTGCCTGCCTGCCTGCCTGCCTGCCTGCCTGCCTGCCTGCCTGCCTGCCTGCCTGCCTGCCTGCCTGCCTGCCTGCCTGCCTGCCTGCCTGCCTGCCTGCCTGCCTGCCTGCCTGCCTGCCTGCCTGCCTGCCTGCCTGCCTGCCTGCCTGCCTGCCTGCCTGCCTGCCTGCCTGCCTGCCTGCCTGCCTGCCTGCCTGCCTGCCTGCCTGCCTGCCTGCCTGCCTGCCTGCCTGCCTGCCTGCCTGCCTGCCTGCCTGCCTGCCTGCCTGCCTGCCTGCCTGCCTGCCTGCCTGCCTGCCTGCCTGCCTGCCTGCCTGCCTGCCTGCCTGCCTGCCTGCCTGCCTGCCTGCCTGCCTGCCTGCCTGCCTGCCTGCCTGCCTGCCTGCCTGCCTGCCTGCCTGCCTGCCTGCCTGCCTGCCTGCCTGCCTGCCTGCCTGCCTGCCTGCCTGCCTGCCTGCCTGCCTGCCTGCCTGCCTGCCTGCCTGCCTGCCTGCCTGCCTGCCTGCCTGCCTGCCTGCCTGCCTGCCTGCCTGCCTGCCTGCCTGCCTGCCTGCCTGCCTGCCTGCCTGCCTGCCTGCCTGCCTGCCTGCCTGCCTGCCTGCCTGCCTGCCTGCCTGCCTGCCTGCCTGCCTGCCTGCCTGCCTGCCTGCCTGCCTGCCTGCCTGCCTGCCTGCCTGCCTGCCTGCCTGCCTGCCTGCCTGCCTGCCTGCCTGCCTGCCTGCCTGCCTGCCTGCCTGCCTGCCTGCCTGCCTGCCTGCCTGCCTGCCTGCCTGCCTGCCTGCCTGCCTGCCTGCCTGCCTGCCTGCCTGCCTGCCTGCCTGCCTGCCTGCCTGCCTGCCTGCCTGCCTGCCTGCCTGCCTGCCTGCCTGCCTGCCTGCCTGCCTGCCTGCCTGCCTGCCTGCCTGCCTGCCTGCCTGCCTGCCTGCCTGCCTGCCTGCCTGCCTGCCTGCCTGCCTGCCTGCCTGCCTGCCTGCCTGCCTGCCTGCCTGCCTGCCTGCCTGCCTGCCTGCCTGCCTGCCTGCCTGCCTGCCTGCCTGCCTGCCTGCCTGCCTGCCTGCCTGCCTGCCTGCCTGCCTGCCTGCCTGCCTGCCTGCCTGCCTGCCTGCCTGCCTGCCTGCCTGCCTGCCTGCCTGCCTGCCTGCCTGCCTGCCTGCCTGCCTGCCTGCCTGCCTGCCTGCCTGCCTGCCTGCCTGCCTGCCTGCCTGCCTGCCTGCCTGCCTGCCTGCCTGCCTGCCTGCCTGCCTGCCTGCCTGCCTGCCTGCCTGCCTGCCTGCCTGCCTGCCTTTTTCGCAGCCTGTAGGGAAATATTTCCCCGATTGAAAGCTCTAATAGCCGTTTTCAAGTCACTATATATTTCTGTGAATCTATCGTCTGTTAGTGTCAATGCAATAGCAACTTGTTTAGCGACTTCAGGTTTGCTAGTGTAGACCGTGGCGCAGATGGTGCATTTGCTCTGGTGATCTACTACCGCCGCCGCGAACTTAGTTCTATCCTTGTAGGCAGCCGAAACAACAAAGCAGGTTCCTGTGCCCCCTTTATTCATTTTCTTTCTTAACGCCCTGACTGGTGCAACTCTCCTGTTGATGTTACGTATTGGGTGCATATTCCTGGGTAACGGTGCGACAATTATGTTGGCTGCGAATTCTTGATGAACTTTAGTGTACTGCGCTAGATCCGTAATGGCGTTGATTGTGATCTTGTCCAGCATTGAGCTTCCTGTGCTGGTTGTAGATAGTCTCGCTATCTGTATTTACGAATTTTATGAGGAATTTTACTTTGAGAAATGTAAATACTTCAATAACGCACTTATGCTTGGCGAGGGGTTCAGAAGTGGCTCTGGAAAAAGATTCCTTGAGCCTGTAGTCTGTAGTCTGTAGTCTGTAGTCTGTATCCACGAACTAAACGGCCGTTCCGCCCCGGGCCCCGATGGCATAACCAACAAGCTCCTGCGGAACTTAGACGACCCCTCGGTCGTGTACCTCACGGGCGCCATCAATGACGTGTGGAGGCGGGGCGAGTTACCTGATGCCTGGAAACTCACCCAGATGATCCTCATTCCGAAACCGGGCAAGGCGCCTGGCCTCGATAACCTTCGCCCCATCTCGCTGCCGTCGTGCGTGGGTAAGGTGGCCGAGCATGTCGTACTCAACAGAGTCGGCCGGTATCTCGAAGACCAGGACTGTTACACACACCACATGATCGGCTTCCGACCCGGGCTCTCTACTCAGGATACGATGCTTCTCCTGAAACACCAGATCATAGACGCCGGGGATACTTGGGGCACCCGCGCCATACTCGGCCTTGACCTGGAGAAGGCTTTCGATAACATCCAGCACTCGGCAATGCTAAAGGCGATCACGGCCTTAGGGCTCGGGCACCGGTTCTACGAGTTTGTCCGCTCCTTCCTAACGCGTCGCAAGGCCGTGCTCCGTGCCGGAGACCTCACGTCGGAAGAAGTCGAGCTCGGACAGCGTGGCACCCCCCAGGGCTCCGTCCTTTCGTCGACGCTGTTCAACCTGGTGATGATTGGGCTCTCCGAACGCCTGTCGAAGATACAAGGCCTCAACCATACGGTATACGCGGACGACATCACCATCTGGTGCTCCGCGGGGTCGGAAGGTTTCATCGAATCCGCTCTGCAGGAGGCAATCGAAACTGCCGAATTCTACCTCGACCACACGGGCTTCAAATGCTCCTCCGCCAAATCGAAGCTGTTGTTGTACAGCCCAAAACGACAAGGAAAAAGGCCTAAGGGATGGAAACCACCGACCGAGCGCAACATCACTGTCCGCACCAGAGACGGTCGCCCAATCCCCAGGGTCGATTCCATCTGAGTACTGGGAATGATTATCGAGGTGGGCGGATCAAACATCCAAACGGTCCACAATCTCACGACAAAGACGGACAACGCAATACGACTTGTACGCAGGGTGGCCAACCGTCACCACGGCCTCAAAGAAGACAATCTGCTGCGTCTCGTACACGCGTTCGTCCTATGCCACTTCACTTACGTCGGAGCAATGCATAAGTGGAAACAATCGGAGCGTGACAAGCTCAATGCACTCATACGAAAGGCAGTGAAGCGGGCCCTTGGGCTCCCGATCACGGCGCCGACGTTTCGACTCCTCGAGCTCGGGGTGCACAATACCCTCGAAGAGATCGCTGAGGCTCAGGAGAGAGCGCAGATGATACGTCTGACGATGACGAAGACTGGCCGTTACATCTTGCGCGAGCTGGGGTACTTTCCACCGAACACCCAGGATCCACCGGTGCTTACGCCGGTTCCCCGCGAGCTCCGCGACCTGATCACAATCGCACCCATTCCGCGAAACGTCCATCCGGAACAAAATCGAGGCAGGCGCCTAGCCCGGGCCACCGCGTACCTCAAACGAATAAACGAGAAAGCGGACGACGTCGCTTTCCTGGACGCCGCCGCCTACCGATGCAACCGAGCCTTCGCCGCGGTAGCCGTCTCGTCCTCGCAACGGACTTTAAACGCCGCAACGGTACGCACACGTGATCCCGAGGTGGCGGAGCAAGTGGCCATAGCCCTGGCAATGCTGGACGATAAGCGAACGACAATATTCAGCGACTCGAGACCGGCCATCAAAGCGTTCGAGAGAGGAGTCGTCTCCGTCAAGGCGTTACGCATTCTCAGCAGCGCTGATCCAAGCACCCTCAAACACCACACCGTCGTCGGGTTTCCCGCCCACCTGGGTCGGATCCCGGGCGCCCCGCCCAACCTCAACGAGACAGCCCACGACGCTGCGCGCGCGCTTACCGACCGCGCCGTCACCCCCGGGCAACCACGTCTCGATGTGTTGGAGGCGAACAGGGACGCCCCAGTAACCTACAATGAAATAACCAAACACTTTTACTTGGGACGACGTCTCTTTCCGCCCCCGCACCCCAAACTAAACAGGCCACAGGCGCTAACGCTACGCTTATTACAGACAGATACCTATCCGAACCCCGCCACCTTACACATAATCTACCCGGACGTCTACCCAGATGATGCGTGCCCCTCGTGCGGGGTCACGGCGACAGTCGCACACGTGCTCTGGGAGTGCAGAAACGCTCCGCCCGACTCTACCTCCGACAAGTGGGAGAAGACGATATGAAGCCCGCTCCTACAAGATCAGCAATGGGCCGTCCAGCAGGCTCGCGCAGCGGCCGCCAGGTACTCCCTGTCGGTCCCTGCGTGGGAGACGCCCACTGCGCGCTGACGTGCGTCCTGCAGGACTCCTATTAAAGTTTTTCCAATCCAATCCAATCTGTAGTTTTCTTTTTTAGAAATCAGGTGAATGTTAAACATTGTCTCTTCCTATCGACGCAATTGTTTGGTAGCCTTTAGAGCTGCATTTATTTTCGCTAATACGTCGCTTGCATAGTCCTGAACCGCCCCCCTATTCATAAATGCAACTTAAGTTGAAGCCCCTGCTTGACTTGATTTGAATGACGCCTGGCGTTAGCGTGACCAAGGACGCTCACAGCGTTTCCTTCGGTGCGTTAACAATAGGCGCCATTTAGATCAAGTCAAGCCTGGGCTTCAAGTAAAGAGGCATTTCTGCACATGCTGGTTAGTGTCTGAGCAGCTGTGTGAACGCCGCGCAAACGTGAGCATGGGATGGTCAATTGCAATCCCAAGTTCATGGTACTTTCGATTGCATTGCAAGTCACACGTCACCAATCATCTTGCTATCTTTGATGCAGCACCTTATGCAGAAAACTGCTTCTCATTGGTATACTTCCGGTGTGTTTCTTAATAAGTCGAACATTGATAACATTTTTCGCATCGCATCCTCTCCTTACTTTTCCATCTTAGAATGCCGCAATGTGGGCTCTCTTGTAAGCCGTGCGAGTCGATGGGGACATAGCCCGGCTCCTCATTCAAGGTCTCTAAGCAGCCTTTTATTATACGTTTCATTGGACGATGTAATGCCACTTACCCATGGCATACGTGGTCATAGGTCGATAAATTCAATAACAAGTACAGTGGTTCATTTTCACACCACAATCGTTCAGCAGTCTTGAGGAAAAGTTAGTGACGAAGCGATGAGTGAACGTCAGCATATATATGAACGTGAGTGACTGCGAGTGCGAGTGGACGGGAATACCTGTGGGAGCGGGTACTTGAAAGTGTGAATATGAATGATAGTCGGTGTTCAGGAATATGATTGGGCGTCAGTAGGATGACGAGTGAGCGCGGACTAGTGCAAGCTACTGCGTCAGCGATCAAATCGATGGCGGCACTGAACGTGATGTTCGAGTAGAATTTACCTCAGTCGAGTAATACAAAAATGACATCTGGTTGCTATTGATATTATAATTTTCAACGCTATGGAATAAGTGTCAATGTAGGCTGCATTCGCGAAAAAGTTCTTAGGATTGAACTCTTTGTGAGAGGAGAAGCCTACCAATCATGATGTTGGACAAATTAACGAAGGCGGCTGGCCAACAGGGCACAACACTTACGAAAGAATATTTATGTATTCAGCCCCATTTGCATTATGCTACACTTATTGGCACATCCAAGTTGTGTCGAAAGTAAGCTCGTGTGACTCACTTTCTTTCATATCGCCACGCGGATGCTGGACTCATGGTTGCGGACTTCATTCCCGCGGCCACTATGGCCGCCCCTCTGTAGAGGCGGCATACAAGACCGTCCGCGTACTTAGATTTAGGTGGCCGTGAACCGTCGTCCCGCTTGGTGAAACTCGCCCCAATGGCGTCTCCGATAACCCTACTTCGAGACGTTTACGATCTTCAACTTACTTGTGTCGTCGATGGCGAAACTCCAAACGGCGTAGGCAAAGCTTGATACTCCAACGACCCAGTGAAGCAGGCTGACGATGTTCCATTTTAAGCTGGAGAGCAGAGACCACGTTTTTCAAATTTAGTGAGAGCACATTGAATCCCCTGAATGGCCGCGCAATAGACGAACATAAAAAAACGGACTGAGCTGCATATTTTTTTTGGCACTTCCTACCTTTCAGGGTCACTGTATCGACCGTCAGTATCGGTTTTTTGTTTCCGTCCTTCCGACGTGCCACGAGTCGACATGCTTAGTCACCATCTGCGACGCCGGCTGAAATGGTACGCACCTTTCGTTTCCCGTCTCGTTGTAGATAATCAGCTATCTCTCTGTCTCTTTCTCTGCTCTCCACATCGATTTCGTAAGAAAAATGTATTGCTGTCTCAATGCGAGCATCACAGTGATCTACACGTATTGGTCGGCCACTCCACAACATTCACTCACCCAATCACTTCTATGGGAAACCAAAACATCCACTGGTTTGTATTCCAGATGGAAACTATGCTGCCTTCATGGAACACTGCCAAGATTATCGTTGAACCTGGCAAGACGAAGCCGCTGGGCCAAATAGGAGCCATATGTGGTAACCTTTTCAAATGTGTAGCAAAGAAAAAAAAAACGCCAAGAAAGAGTGCTTAGGCATTGCTGTAAAGGTCAGCATCGCGCCAACGGTACAAGGATGCCATACATTCAATCGTCATTTTTCATTCGTTCGTTGAGCGCTGCGAAGGCAGCTGTGCGCTGTGCGGAATTATCGGCACATTTCTAAACTTCAGCCCATCCCGTTCTTGGTAAAACTACGACACTTCCACACGCCATCACAAGGATACCCCACAGGATCCCGTTACAGAGTCACCGTACAGGAGAAAAGTTCTTAGCTTATTGATACTTGAAATCGATAGTCTCAAACCTCAAAACGCAGTCAGTAGATGCCGACCATGAAGTGCAGTGCCAAGAAAACGATGCTACATAACATGAACATGGAATTCAACGCCGACGAGGGAATCCTGAAGTTGACGACGTGTAGGCTTGTATAGATATCAATGACGGATAGAAATTGCTTGGTGTATTCCATATGATATTTTCCTTGTTTGCTTACATGGGCGTATCGAAATAAACAAGTTGAGTTGAGATGGGAAAAAAGAAAAATAAGTTTATTTACCTATAAAAATGAAAAAAGGAAATGAAAATTCAATATAAAATTGCACTTGACAACAGTTGTTCATTGTCACCTAATAAAGCGGATTTTGTTTCTGTGATTGGAGAAAGAAGGGAGGGGAGGGAAGCTACACGCAAGCGAAGGGGTATGTAAGAAAAGTGGCGAACCTAAAGATCATCATGTTTATGTCTCTCTTCCGCTGCCGACGCAAGACAAGCGTCTCAAGACTATCGACTTTTGCCGGGTGTTCTCGAGGATCTCGGCTGGGCGAAGAGCGCAAGTTATAAGGTCACAAGGCGGCAGGCGTGAGACATCTGCAGAAGTATGGGTCTAACACCGCATTGTGGAAGCGCTTCAGACTCGTGATCTCTCTGGCGACAAGCATGCAGAACACAGCTGCTTCTCTGCGTGACCTTTAGTGAACCGGAGTCGCGTCAAGCTTGACCTACGGCATTACTGCCTTGTTTAAGCATTGCTTTCTTCAAAGTTTTTACAATCGTGTGCGACTGCAGCGAACAACGAGCTTGCATTCGCGTCCAGTAATATAAACTAAGATAAACTCGAATGAATATCTCTTTCGCCGTATCAGCGAAGTGGCTACTTTACATGCCCATGCAGCCTTCCGCAAGATAACTAAAGTCAAACAAAAAACGCTACAATAGTTTCACATAAGCCAGAAATATATCTCATAAAAATTGACTCAAAACTTTACAAGCACGAGAACTGGCTGTTTGTGGTGACGCTGCTAGAGGAGGCCGGCGCCATGAACAGCAATACTATACAGTAGCGGCGTGTCGGAGCAATGTTTTCAACTACAAAAGATTCTGAACTTTCATTTTTATCATGCTTTTTCTTGGTGAAGTAATGAGCCATATTTCGTTTGCAGCATGTTTCTACGGAAATGCCAGCCGATGAGTTTAACACATGTGATATTTGAAATATACTTCCTACGCACGTTGCTTAAGGAAGGCTTAGCGAGATGTCGACACCTGCGGCTCTTCCTCTGAACTGACGGTAGGAACGGGTAGAACAAAATGGCTATCAGAAAGCATCCGTTGCAGACAACAGATTGAGAGTGTACCCGGCGGTCTTTAAAATAACATAACCGGCCGTGGTTGCTCAGTGGCTATGGTGTTGGGCTGCTGAGCACGAGGTTTCGGGATCGAATCCCGGCTACGGCGGCCGCATTTCGATGGGGGCGAGATGCGAAAACACCCCTGTACTTAGATTTAGGTGCACATTAAAGATCCCCAGGTGGTAGAAATTTGTGGAGTCCTCCACTACGGCGTGCCTCATAATTAGAAAGTGGTTTTGGCACGTAAAACCATAATTTAATCTCTTTCTCTAAAATAAATCTGCAGGAACAATGGGCAGGTTCCGGTGAAGCCATATTGTGCACATGGTCTAATTGCTCTGAGGCACGTGTAATACAAATGTTGGACACACATGTGCTCAATGTGTTGTGCACATGTGTGTCCGTTTGATTTTTTGTCTCCTTTGTCTGAACAGTATAGTGCAGTAAGCAGAACGATGCCGAAACAAATAGCCCCAGTCGAAGCCTTATCGAAGGAAAGGCGATGAAATCAGTCAGGCGAGCGTTCGGCTCGTTATCTACGCGAGGCGTAACGAAACAGAAAGAGGAAAATAGAAAGTGAGTAACTAATACACGCCCTGCAGAAGGACGCCGAGGAGGAGTGTAAAAGGTTATTCAGGTGCGCTGCAGTAACTGCATTAGTGCTTGCGCAGCATTTTGCGTCAGCGATGGTTTTGGTCACAGCTCCCGCATAGGAAAGTATTCTGGTGTCGAGCCGGTTAAACGCGGTCTGCAGTAAGAGTAGGGTTGCCAACAAAAAATAAAATAAAATAATGATGTTGCAGCGCGTAAACAAGGCAACAAAGAAATTAGTTTGTTTGCTGTATACCAAGTTTCAAATAAACGTCTTCTTTATTGACAAATAAACAAGGAACTAGCTATGGAGCGAAATTCCACAAAATATGGGATGAGCAAGGAAAGGTTAGGAAGAGACTGGCTTTCCACCCCAGCCGCCAAGTCGGGCGCATGATTTCATGGAAGAACACAGTGTCTCGTAGTGGCTAAGCTTGTTTTCCCTTCGCCGTTGCTTCCCACTCTGTAACGTCGAAGGAGATGTGGCAGGTGCTGTACAGGACCACCAACACAGGTACGAGTGGGAAGGGAAAACCTGCAGAACGGGAAAGAATAGACTTGGTCAAATTTTAGTACGCTTGGTAACAGAGAGAGAAAACAAATTATGAAGTTCCAACCCTGGCGGCTACTCAACCATGCATTTAGCATTCTTTGGGAGCTGGAGATTTGTGGCATTACGGTGGATGGTGTATTACGGGCTCTTGTCACTGTTCCTTCGTTTGGTGCAGGAGCCAATCAGTATTTCAAACGCCATTTCCTCGAGGACCTTTTCGGGAACCACTGCAGCGTCGCGCGATAGCCTCTCGTCGCTGCGACCAGAGGAGCAGCGTGACACGACCTGAGTCATCGACCAGTGGCGAATCATGTCAACGACAGCGTCTCAAAACGCTAGCTGTCACAAAGGTAAAAAAAATGCAATGGTGGTACCATACCATCGTTAGGTTTTTACCGCTGTGTTAAACATCACTACAATCGAGATCGGCGCCCGAAAGCGGATTAGACAGTTCAAAGAAACCGTGGCTAGTTCCCAAAGAAGGCTAAGTGCAATGGAAACGCGCCGAGACAACACAATGTTAGAATCTAAAGGACGCGATGCATGTTTCAGTTAGCGAGGTAGAAGCACTATCAGATGACACGAGCACTGCAGTCTCGTCGCCTGTAGCTCACAGCTTTCTATGTAGCGAAGGCAGTTCATAATGCTTGTGGAGAGAAGAATATGGAACAGAGGTGTGCGGGCACTGTTAATTACGACACATACTCATATATATTTAGGACTTCATGCACCTTGTGTTACATTGCCACATTCATTCCGGGGTATTGGCAAACAACAGGCACATGCCCAATTTGTGCATATCCATGTCCCCTTGACGTCGGTTGATCTTTTCAGTTTTAGGAAGCTTCGGTCACTTAACTTTCGATGAGTCAGCATTCCAACCAGAAATATATTTGGACCAAAGGAGTGGACAAATTCTGACTGTTTGCCAGGTACTAGTACCATCGTTCAGGCAACAGCGTTGTTGGTAGTTAACATACTAGACGTGGGAAATTTAGTAGGCGGATATCCATCCATGGAAGAGTAGAAGGGCACTGAGTTTTTATTGAATCTTTTATTTTACTGTTCCTCTGCAACGTTGGTTGTCCGTCCGTCCGTCCGTCCGTCCGTCCGTCCGTCCGTCCGTCCGTCCGTCCGTCCATCCATCCATCCATCCATCCATCCATCCGTCCGTCCGTCCATCCGTCCAAATATACAGCCAACACAACGCTGCAAACCAATGTTGCAGACGAACAGTAAAATAAATAAAAGCTATAAAAACCCAGTGCCCTTCTACTCTGTGAAGAAGGATGGCCAATGAAGCTGTGTATGTGGGCCCCATAATGGTGAACTGCACCTCCGTCGCGGATCGGGCCAGTATTGTACTATCTCCGGAATTGACCCACGTTTGAGGAGTGCTTAACGCCTGCTTCACCTCCGCCACTGGTTGGCCCGGCATTGTGCTATCTTCAGCATCGGCACACGTACGAAAATCTGTTGGTGTGCGCGCCGACGCGATAAGCCAGATTCTAGCCATAGTGAGCTTCGCTGAAAAAAAAAAGCAGAATAGAATAACCTTCAACATTCGTGCATTTTATGCATTTTTGTCATTGTTGAGTAACTTTCAGACAGACCGCAGTGTTCTTCTATATTCCAAGGTTGCAGTAAACAATTAGGTAAAAAGACAGGCGTACCTCAAGGTTCCATGCAAAGTTCTTTATTAAATAATAACTTTGTCAACAACTTGTGTAGGCTGTTTCTGTCCCATTGTTCGAGTGTGTTGATGACATAGTTTTTTATCTCAGTCGAAACGCTACTCAAATGCTATGTCTGCACTACAGGAAGCATCCCACAAAAACTTGGATTGGCTGCGTGTTAATCTAATCAATCATAAAATGATTAAAACAAAGATTATCTGTTTTCATAACCCACTGAAAAAGGTCATTCTCAATCCCTGATACTTTCATAGATCTAGTTGTGGGCCATGCACATACAAACCTCTTCAACAGACTGAGTCGGTAAATGCTGGGGTTTAAATTTTTTCAACTCACATTTAGGTTATGTCAGTCAAACCCTTCGTTCTGTTTCTTGTATTTGATGCACAATTACCTATTACATGCCATTTTCTCTCCGAATTATCACACATGCATTAGGTTACGGCACGCCGCGTTATGGGTTGATAGTCTACTTTCGATGACAAAACAAATAACTGCATGTTGGGTTCACTATTGAAAAACATTGCTGATAATTTGGGTCTCCCGTCTCAGTTAGATGTTGTTACGGATTTAAGGCTGCCTAACTTTATTTCACTCTGCGCCTACGCAATCGTGTTACAGCATTATTGGTCCAATAAACACAAAGTTCTATATGCCTCATAACGATCTATCAGACCGAAACAAAATCAATGCATACCAAGCTATTCTAAAGGTATAGTAGGCGAACTCGCCGTTGCTATGTCAGAACATCCTTTAATGAACTGACACCCAGTCTCTTTGTTTTGGCTACACAAAACATATGATGGAATAGCTGATGCGGGTTAATCATCCAATACAGTTATAACGCTTCTATGCCATCAATTAATTTGCATGCATGACGTTTGCAGAAACAATGCTTCTAGCGTAACGTGTGTTTATGTTAAGCGTTATTGTGACATTCTATGTTTGGAAATATTCCTGAAGTCTTTTGCTTTAGACAGTAACATGGGTGTAATTAAATCGGCCATACTATATTCACAAGATGGGCCCATAAGATCATGTCGCCTTTGCCTTGTTTCGTATTTATTCATCATTAGTTCAACATAATTTACAATGACCCTTCTCCGTGGCAACCTCATTGCTTTCTTTAGATTTCTGTGCAATAATTAGTAATTATTAAACGGCTATGTTCCTTACCCTTTTTTTGCTGCTTATTTTAAGCAACATGCATTTGCGTACCACGCACAGCTTTGGCTGTCTGTGATGCCCTGCCCTACAAACCCTATGATGCTTCGGCAGGCTTCATTCATGTATGTACATGTATGAAGCATGAGAAATAAAAGTATTATTATTATAAGCCTGCCATATCCATAGAGCTAACACTGACACTCACGTTACTTACCCTCACTTGTTGACGCACCAAATCGGATCTTCTTTTTCTCCACAAATTAATACATAAAAAAAATCTGGTGCTCACACTTGCTTTTTAATGTGCGCTTTTACAATCCACAGAAAGGCAGAAAGGAAGAGCGCGACTTCCAGCCTTCAGATTTTTGTGACCCTCAATCTAAGGTGCGGGCGACATATAATACCCATTCAGAGTTTCTGAATATCTTTATGCCTAATTTTAATATATTCCTGAAAGGAGTTGCAGAGATATTTCAATATCTGAACGAAAATTCTCATATCTGTTGTGTGTCTGGTCATTCTGTAATATTTTTTTTTCTGTTTCTCCACTTCTGCTTCGTATTGTCTTTGTGTACACATTGTATGCTCTGTGGAAATCTCTATTCCTGATATTATTATTCTTTTTTCACGTGTCCGTGCGTGTGTATGTGTGTGTGAGCTTGCACTGTTCTTCATGTGCATTATTTTACCGAGTGCGCCAGCACCAAGTCCCTTGAGGTTGTTCCTGGGCACTTGAATACACGCTGCTTCTTCTTTTTCTTCTTCTCATTATTATTGAAGCAAGTTTACATGACACATTCGTGGAACAGGTACAAGAACTTCAAAAATTTTCCAAGAAGCACTTGAATCCCAGGCATCCACATACAATTTGTGCCGTTATTCTGATGATGTGCGGTCTTCAGAGTTATCTCTTTAGTGCTAGTATAGTTAATATATTTTATGTCCGATACCGGATAACCTACATATCGCTGTCGCAGGCTCCAGTCGATCATTGAGTCCAGGCACATTGATTATCAGTGAGCGCATCCGACGGTGCTTGTGCACCTATTGTCGGTGTTCTGCACTGTTAGTTGTCCACAGTAAAGATCCCTTTGAGCACACAATATGTATGTGCGTAGTATATACACAGCAGTATAAGTCACAATATTGCAAAACGCTATATCGAAATAAGTTGTGCACTTCCCCTACACATCGTGTTGCTTCATTTCTTTTTTCTGCATTTGAGTAACAACTGTCCAATCATATGCCAGCCATGCATGTTGGACAGGCTCACGGCTGTGCCTGTGATTGTTCCACCTATTGCTTTGTCAGAAATGGGGTACATCTGTTGTGCTCATTTTGTTCATGCACTCCGTGTGCAGCAATTATCTTTAGAAAGGTACACCGAAGCTGGTGTAGGCCAATTGTTTGCGCTGCATCGTTAGTGATTTGTTGTGAGTTTGAGCGTTTAACCGGTGACATTCTTGCCATAACTTGTTGCTTGTTGTCTCCAGCGGTACAGAGTACATGCATTAGGAAACAACTCTGAAGGAAGAAACGAGAACTGCGCCACCTTTCGCATTCAGATAAATGTATTGCTCGATGTGCTGAGAGATTGGTTATTACTTGAGTCTTTTATTTTTTGTGAAACGCTGCGTGCAACCCTACAGTCCGACTTGCAAACCTGCCATATCTGACGAGTTTATCGTCAAATGCTCAATTTGTTAAGCTTGTCTGCGGTTGTCGATGTGTGACCAGTGCTTTCATGCCATTCATATGCGGTAAATTTGGGATAAATCTGATTCCTAAAGAAACACGCATACAGTAGCCAAACTTTCTTTTTTTGGAAACGGATATTTCATGCTCGCCGCGTTATTTGAAGCTAAAAGGAGCCCGTCAACACACGACATATAGACTCAATATTAAGGCAAACGAAATCTTGACCACTGTTACGAGAATGTTTTGTGAATAGCTTTTTTTTTTGTCTATAGCGACCATCATTGTAAATAGGAGAACCAAACAGAGCTCTATTCACATCGTCCCTGGATGTTAAATGAGATATTCTGAATAGACGGGTAGCATATTGAGAAATATTATAGAGGTTATTATTTTCCACAACCTATCTGTCGGCCTGTTTCTTTTGCGTCGATGGTAGTATTTTCACAATAGAGAGGTCTGTGATTACCAGCCAGGGTGAGCCACCACCCAAGGCAGTATAAAGCTTTACTGACTTACCATGAAGTACTCCTCTGCAGAGGATCAGCACGACGTCCATTTCAGCCAGGTGGAACATGCAAGCGCAGATGGTGAGCAGGTAGTGTGGGGAGCCCAGAAACGCTCTGGCCTCTCGCATTCGTCCAGGCGTAGCCAGGTACCGACCCTGCAGCCCAAAACAATATGGTTCGGTTTCGTTTTGTTTGGTGCCGATACCTGTGGCTTGGCCCACTACAGGGGATCGACCATGAACCGGGCGACAGTTGGTAAAAAAAAGGAAGAAAACAACAGTGGGATTTCGTAAATTCCGTATTAGATAATAAGTGATGCTCATCGTCAGTATAAATTGTAAGGCTACAATATACAAACGTTGAAGCTTGCGTTTTTCTTTTGATGGTGAGAAAAGCAAACACTGATATAGTCTCTTTGTTTCACTTACTGAACGAAATGTCGTTTCGCAGAGACGGCGGCGCGTATGCAATCTCTATCTTCACTGAGTAAGCGTGCTACGCAGAACGTGTCTGTCAACGAACCACGAGGTGACAAGTGAAACTCGGTTCGTCTTAGGTGGTTTGACAGTGAGCCCACTGTCCGCGATCTGAGCATGCTTGCGACTAGGGGGTTGGGTAAGCTTTCTTTGCTAACCTACTCCGGACTTCCCTGACCTGGCAGGCTTCGCAAGGAAAGCTTTGCCTTAATAATACGTCTCGCAACTCGATTCGTTGCCTCAGGCTTGTACGGACAATTTTAGCGTAAGGACGTGTTCGTGAACACCAGCGCAAGCGCTTTCCGCACGCGCTTTAATCAGCTTAGGTTTGGTGTTCGCTACTCGTTTCCCGCAACGCTTGCTTCGCCACAGCCAGGCAATTGCGTGAGCACTTGCTGGGGATAAAGAATAGCAATGATTATCTTCTAGGCTAATAAGTTTAGTTACAAATGAATCGCGATCAGGGAGGTAGCGGGCGTCAGCCTGCTGCCGGCGGGGGTCAGTGACCACTTAATGTGGCGGTGAGCTTAGGAATTACTGGTTTTCGTCGTGTGACAAAAATGAAAGCACGCAAGAAATCGCGAGAAAGCGAAAGAAAAAAAGAAACATTTTCCTTTTTGTTTTCTGTGTTGCTGCATTTGGGCGCTGTTTCTTCTTTCTTGAAGAAAAAGTTTCCGATGAGAGAGATTTATGTAGTCTACAAAATGTTTATAGATCGTCAATGCAGTTATGAGCCCTACGACATTGTATTTTAGCGTTTCACTGAGATGACTGCGCTGACTAGACAGTCTGTATATTAAGGCGTCGTAGATCAACACTGACAGATATTCTATACACGGAGACAACTTATCTTGCCAGTGGAGTGAAGGCTAGGGAAGTTAGGGCTGGGGAGGCAAAGCTTTAGCAAAACCGCGTTGCTCCGCCAAGTAGTGCAGCCGCTTGATTTCGGTTCGAGTTTCGGTTTTCCTTACATGCTGTGTACACCCATTGCCTATATTGACAGCTTCGAGAATAGACCTGTATGTTCAATAGCATATGCCGAAGTATTAATTTTACCGTTGCAAGTGCAATATTGAAACATCAGAACTTTGTGAGAACTATGTTCCTGTGAAATGTTTTTTTTGTTCTTAAATACTTAATGTTGACGTTGGGTTACGAACGTGCCCCCCCAACTCCATCGCGCGAGAGAATGAGCCATATTGGTTGTAGAAAAAGTCGGTAGGAAGTGTAGCGCGCTGTCCGAGAAACGAAATTAAAAGCAAGGAAGCGAAGAAAGATACTGAAAATATTTTATTCCAAAGTAAACAAGTGTTTTTTTTTTAATATGTACTACTTCCCATGACAATTTTAACGTAATACTAAATCAAGCGGAACTTATTTAAACTCGAAAAATGTGAAAATTATAGATAAATTTGGAGACAATCGTGTCGCGTAGGGAGGCACCTATTTTCGGTTCCCACAGCTTTCACTGCACCGGCAAGTAAAGTTGTCCCCGAGTACAGGTCTTCCCAAAAGCTTTCCTTAAGAAAGAGATCTTCGCACTTAAAAACAACATTGCTGCCAGCGAATCCGGTGATCCTTCGTTTTTCTCCCCTGTTTCAACTGTCTAGACTTTCACCAAACATTAATTCATTTAGGGTACTACCGCCATATTAGCGTACACGGAGGTGTTAGTGTACACCGTTATTTAGTTTTTGCACCATTAGTGTACATCGTTAGTTAGTTAGATTTAGTGTACGCCGTTAGTGTAACCACGCGAATTGCTACAAGGAGACGAGGCTCGTAACCATGAATAGTCGAGAAGGTCTAGAACATACCTCGAGTGCTTTGGCGAACGCCGATTTCCTGGCCTCGGCTACTAGTACCTCCAGGGCGATGCCGAGAAGGCTGAGCGCACAAAATATCCCGTCCGCCTTCTCCATGTCGTGCCAGAACCAGGTGAAGGCGAACGATGCCGCAGCTCCCAGCAGTAGCCACCCAGCGCCTCTGCAGCTGCCTACCACGGGCTCGTAGAAATACCTACCGGGGCACGAATAAATTTTTTGCAATTTTCGCAATGGATAAATTTTTTTATTTACTCTACGCGTTTACGACATCGTCTCTTGGTGGTTACCGTTTCAGGAGCTACATGGAAGGGAAAGGGGGCTGGTTTATGAGAAAAGGGTGTATCGTGTACCCCCTCCTGCCTTAGCACTTCTTCAGTCCTGCAGTGTCTACAAATAAAGAAAACTAAAAAAGAAATTTACGAAGGACACGAGCATCTGTGCTTCTGGGAGATGTTACATGCATGAGCCTAAGATGCGTTTCCCGTATCCTAGTTCCAAGAGAAGGGAAGCGCAGTCGAGGACGCCAGAAGACTAGGTGGGGCGATGAAGTTAGGAAATTCACGGGCGGTAGTTGGAACCGGTTGGCGCCGAGAGACAGGGCTAATGGAGATCGCAGGGAGAGCACTTCGTCTTGGCAGTGGACATAAAATAGACTGATGAAGATGACGACGATGATGATGGTTAGAATTATGCTGATGAGGATTTCTCCTTTTGGCTTTATCCACTGTTGTAAAATTGCCGGCCACAGCGATGCGAGAAGCTTCTGGTTGGTTTTCTGTCCATGGCCAATCCCACACTAGGTGGGAAGTTTCGGCTAGACGTGAAGCTATGGTACGCCTATGAATACCGCGCTGGAGCAAACATTGTGCTCCATAGCGCCCAAGGATAGTCAGAAGGTAATGTCGCTCGTGAAACTGCCTAAAGTGGTTCAGCCACCGCGCCTGTAGCGGTAGCTCAGCATCCGTTTTCGCATTGTACAGGAGAAAGCCTGCTGGAGATGCAGCGCGTAGAAGCACGTGCAGGAATATGTGCATATAAGCCTGCGCACTACCTGTCGTTATTTCGTTTTCATGCTTTGTAACCAATTTTCTTGTCGCCCTACAAACTGTGCGACATAAGCTACCCAACTTTACTCCTCTGTTTCCAGACTTTCCCTATTGAGCACGATTCACAATATTCTAACGAGCAAGGAAGCGCAAAGATGTTGATGTTCTTCGATTTGGGTCAACAATAGAAACACGAGCAAGCAATGAGAGAGAGGCCTCTACCACAGCCTCTCATGAGAGACCTCTACATGAGAAATGAGACACATGAGGTACCTCTACACCAGCCTCTACTGTACATTCTACTGTACATTTTTTTCACCCTTAAAAGCAATCTGAAAAATTATGCATATTTCTGCTCCTCCTTCAACGCCATGCTGACCTTGCATACATTTAGAAATAAATATTATACGATACTAAAGTGAATTCAGGGACCCGTGTATATAAGGCTGCTTCTAATGTCCCGTGAACCATTCTGGAAACAAATTGTCATCTTCTAGTATTTTACGTGATCTTTGAGAACTCGTGGTGGTCCGGACTGTTGAGAAGGGAAAAACATCGTTGTGTGTATTTGTGTTCACAACTGAATCTGAACGAAAGTAAATTATCTCTGGGATTGGTTCCGGGGTTGTGACGTTCAGAAAACGTACGCATGTGACACAGTGCATTTTGCGATGAAACGAAGGTGTCTCTTCCATAATAGTGCCGCAAACTATGTACAGATGTGTAGAACGTTTATTTCACTCCCTACAGTGTAGTGAAGAACTTTTCATGTCAACTTCAGAATCTTCTTCAACAGAAGATTGGAGAGGTACAAAAATTAGCATCTCATGGAAGATCTTCCGACAATATAGAGCTTCACGCTTTCTTGGTATTTTGTTTTGAAACGACAAATCGCTGACTATAATATTCAAGTGAGTTTTACGTACCTTCGAATGAATAGGTGCATTCCTCTGTCAAAGTACCTAAAATGAAGGCAGGCCACGGGAATATTAGCAAAAAACGTTCTGACATTACATACACACACAAAAAAAAAAGAAAACTCGCATGGCACTGCAGATATTCAGCAAGCATAGCGGCTCACACGTGGAGGTCTCCTCTATTCAACAGCCTATCGGTAAAGAGAATGTAAAGGCAGATAGTAAATTTTTTTCCCTAATAAGATGTTATTTCACCAAGTATTTAGCTAACATTTGTGGTAGTAGGTTGAATATTACAAAAAATTTGTCAACGAAATGTGTTCAAATTTTCTTCCCAAACATCCCTCCGACATCGCGAATTTCAACATAATTTTTAGTAGCTAGAACCTTGTGGCACAGTCAGCGTTCTTTCAACTGGTCAAGTGCAGTCTGTGGGTATATTATGATCTATCATACCAGTTGAAGAATGACTTGACCCAAGCAGACGCTGTGAAAATCAATGACTCCTTGGCAGGCTGGTGTGCCATGATCAAGGTGGCCACGCCTCCAGTATTTCACTTTCGCAGATGTTCTAATTTTTAGCAAAGCTCCAACCGAAGATAAGAGTGATGCATTTTATATCGTCGGCCTGCAATCTACTAATTCAGAAGAATTTCTGAGCATTAAATGCTTTTAGCTCCCGTTGCCGCGACCTTCAAATGACGTTGAGCCTAAAGCCAGATTCGTTATTCAGGCACTATAACGAGAACATCCGGACAAGTAGTGAGAACAAAAGGATATCTTCTGGGCAACCTCACAAGAGAGCATTACTTATTCTAGTTACATCCCAAACAAGTTACAAAAAAGACCAAACCTTCCCCTAGCTGAAAATGGGGGTAAGCGAATCCTGTCCTGCAGTGCACATGTCCTTGGTCACGGTTAAGTAACCCACAGGCAACGGTGCCGGATTGCTTCGGCCTGCCGCTCCCTCAACTCGCGGTTTTCTTCTAGTTGCTGTCGGAATGCCTGGACTCGGGCGGCTCTCACGGATGGATCAGTGCGCCGACGGCCAGCCCGTTCACGGGCGAGTTCTCGCCACCGCTCGTTGAACGCTGCCCGTGCCTCGGGGGAACGCACAACGCGTGGCGGTCCCATTTTTTTTCCGTGACTGAACTGAATGGAAACGAAGCCGGCGCAGCGCGCGAAACATTTTCCTACCCTTTTCGTCCCCAGCGTAAGCGAAACGGCTCTGATTGGTTGTGCGCGGGACGTTAGCGCGCGCCTATGCAGCTGGAATCCTTGCTAATGACGCACGCTCCGGCACCGGCGCAGCTGTCAACTCATCAAACCGCCCTTTCCCCGCAACTTCTGTGCTCTGGGAGCAACTGGGTTTTCTTGCGTGACCATGACAACGCCACTTGTGAGCCAATACACGCTTCGCACAAAAAATATTACCTCGGAGTTCTTGCTTATGTTTGTTCACAATATCACTCAAGCTGTAAGTTCTAGTACGCTGATGTTTTATTCATCATTTCCAATAGCGATGTTCAAAAGGAAGCTACGGGGGGCTATATACTTGATTGCCATCTTTTGGCGTTGAGTGTTCTTTTCAACGCCAGCGGTCCGCGAGTTGCGCGGCGCTCGATAGCGTCTGGCGTGACGTGAAGAGCTGTTTTACCGAGACCAGACTTGCAATGAGGTTCTGTATGTGACCGGAAACCATTGCGTCTATATGCACCAGCGCACAGTATGGCGTGCTGCGGGTGTGGTGCGGTGTGGTGTGGTGTGATCTGGTGAGGTGTGCTATTGCCAACATGCACTACACCCATTTTAAGATTGTGACTAGTATAATCTCCGATTAATCTACATTGCCGATAGCCATTTTTTCCTTTTTTGGCGTATTTTTTATTCCTACATGGAGTTCAAATGCAACACTTCTATTTGCGCCGGTTTTACATCTCTAAAAGATATAAGACTGCTAGGCGCAGCGCGGGCTTGCTTTTTGCTTTCGTTCACGCCTTTCTCATCCCCTTTATAAAAAAATGTATATTTCTTTTTCATTATCAGGCTGCGACTGTGGCAAATGAATAATAAGGGCCACCCTGTTGTGCGTAGGAAAACTACTTTGTCGTTCCAGTAAATAGAAAAAGAGAGAGAGAGGAAAATGTTGCTTGGGGTTAGAGTTGTCACCACCGAAGTGATGTGTCACACAGTGAAGACAGCGCAGTAGCTCACAATTCAGCGAACTTCTTACCAAATTACCTTTGCGGAACGTTACGGATGGTGGTTTACATTGTTACGTGATGTAGCAGCTTACTTAGAGTTACCCAAAACATAAATAAGGCGATTTCGTTGGAGGATGCAATGCAGATTGAGAAAGACCGAAGAACAAGAATAGTTTAAAGGCAGGGAAGTTTACAAGGACTGAGCCCGGATGACTATAACTCACTGAGGGAAAGGAAAACTGAATAAAGGAGAGAAAGGCAATAGTATATATATATATATATATATATATATATATATATATATATATATATATTGTTTTATGTTCTGTAAACTGCACAGTGATCTATGAGCGATGCCGTAGTGCAGAATTGGGGATCAGTTTTGACTGCCGGGAGTTTTCCCCTTTGCATTGAATTACCGAGGTAACGAGAAATTTGGGAGTTGTGTCACAGCTGGTTTGCTCAGTCCGGTTGCCTTTCAGAGATCACAGCAGCGCTTTTCGTCGCCTTCTGAAGCTGTCACACGCGTCCCATACCAACGCCTTATAGATTGCAGGCCTGTGCGCTCTGCTTATGACGCCATGCTACTTGGATCCAAATTTCGACTGTCAAGCCCAGCGTGACGAAAACGGCGACGTGAAAATCACCGCGGCTGCAATTTTCGCATCTGCGAAGCGCCTTGTAGAATGCCTGGTTGTTTTTGGCGTCTGCTTATTCAGTGCGCGTTTGTCTTATTAAGAAGCAACTAAAGAAAAAAAATCATAAACTGCTCTGATGAAGCTTTTTTGTAATTACATTCCTCACTCTGTCAAAAAGAAAGCAAGCATGCGACGGTGACGCCGCTGGCGATGCGCCTTCCTTCTACTTCCCGACCAATTAACGCCCTGAGTGCGAATTTGCCAAGACGTTCCTCGCCTCCAAACTTCAAAAAATCCTATGCACGAAGGGGCCGCCATTCGCCGCGCTTGCGAATTCACCAGTGCGAAACCGCAAGCAATGCGCTTTATGTGGAACAGGTTAAAACTTTATTTGTGGTTACGCGCACTGATGCAACACTGCTGTTCTTACGCAAATGTGGGTCACAGGTACACGTTTATAGACACATCAGAGAAATGTGAAGCTGTATTGGCGATATACAAGTCTGCAATTCAAGAACAATCACTGCTGAATTGTGACAGGCGTCTTGGTAGGCCAGAAAACAGGCAAAAGCGATAGACGGTTTGGAGTTGTTATGCCAGCTCGTGGTGTGGTTACGGGATTTAAACCATGACAACTCGGGGCTAGTTAATAGTTTTGTCGTTAAGCGTGCAGAGCACTGCATTCTTAAGAAACCAAAAATTAAATGTGAATTTTTTTGCTTTTTGGAGCTAAACGGCAGAAATATTCGAGACGCTATTGAAATCTGTAGCGTTATACAAACGCACTAGCGCCGCGTTACAAGCAATCGCTGCGGTTCGCTCTTTTTGCTAATGATTAAGTCCATCTCCCGTGATAAGTGCAAGTAAACATTCGAAGAAGTACTTAAAGCAGAATAAATTAACTTGTTCACTCTTTAGTGCCCTTTCTTTATTCGCCTAGTAAAGACTCACCTCCAGAACTGAGAGCATCGGTTCAGCCTCGCTATGCACTTGGCGCGCGGCGGGATCTCGATTCCTTCGGCACGGGCCAGGGCACCGGCGAAGCCGTAGGCGAACGTGTAGTGAACGTAGAAGAAGAACAGTAGGGCAAGGCCGAAGCCGACGAGGCTGGTGGGATCAAGCTTCCCGACCATCCAGGGCCACTCGGACATGGCCGAACTGCGTGTTAAAGCGACCAAGTCAGGGTGTTACTGTTGTATGCGGTCCTGTGGTGGGGTGCATTGCTTGAAGGCTTTCACGTTCCTTACGCGACTCTTCGTATTACTGTCCAAGTCATCTCAAACAAAATGAAGGCAGCTTGAAGTGTGCTTCGAAACGACGAGTCAGAAAGAGGTAACCTCTTTTTCTAATGTGTGAATCACTAAATAAAATTTCTATTAATATAAAGAATGGCACTGCGGCCTCGATAGGGTATGAACGTTGTTTTTCTGTGTTATAAAATCATGTTGAGCTTATCGTTTCTTAAGCCCATTCAAGTCAGTCGCATGAGGACGGTTTCTGCGGTGAATTCCCCAACGGTGCCTCTGTGTTTACATACGGAGATTATGCGGTGTGGAAATGTGTTACTCATAAATGGTTGCACCATATGCTCCAGCAAATGTCTTTCTTGTATATTGTGTTGCGGGATTGGTCCAAAGGAAGTGTTTGACCTCACATTTGGCAGACATTTTCTCCCAATAACATTCCTAGCGTAGGTATTATTTCCTCAGCTGGATAAGTTTGTAAGAACAAACGCCAGCATCTGGTGAGAAGAAACGCATTATAGAAATCGGGCAACGAGTGAGAAATACCTCTTACGCAAGAATCCTTTGTAACTTCGTTAAGTTCAATGTCCACTCAAACCAGCATATATTATGAGTACGATAAAAACCATCCAAAAGTTATCAAAGCTACTTCTTAGCGTTCAAGAACTGCGGGTTAAGTTGTAATGAGCAGTAACATTCTTGTTCAGTATTTAGTGCCCCGAATTTGGATGCCCTCTAATATATGAATAATTTCATGTGCAAAGACTATGTCTTATTAAAACGCGCCTTGTCTTTAACAAATATATTATTCAGGTGACTCGTTTTGTTTGGTAGGGGCTACCTCCTAAAAGGTCGGCAGCTTACTAGCAATTTTTTCGACAGGGTTATCCTCTTGTTTAAGCCCCTCATCTAGAAAATGCATAAAAATTAAGTTTGTCTGCAAGCCCATACATTAACTTTCGATGCTATGAGTCAATGAGCAACTCATGTTGAAAACAAAGCCGTAATCTACTCAAACAATTATTTCCAATGTCAATTACCAACATACAAGAATGGCGCTGTAATAATTCATCAGCCAGCAGCGCCTACAGCAAAATAACGGTGTTATGTAACAGCCGAGTACGAAGCTGCAATTTTACGCAGTGACAGACGTGGCTGGACCACCGATTTCGCTAATCGCCTAGTCACGTATGGCTCTGCCCAGTTTGGAGCTTTTAGGCGTCTTGGTTGACGCAAGACTGCTGACCTAGGGCAGCAGTGCACTTAGTAGCATTCATATTGAGTAGACCGCCTATATGATTGGATTTTCGGGGATTAGAGGAGACTTCAGAAAGAAAATGGAAGCAGTTCATGGCAAATCAAATTAGAGAGTTTACGTACAGAACAGAACCATCCCAGTGGGGTTATTGCCTCGGATCCCAGAATACGTCTGATCTTATGACGTGTAATGTAGCACTTCACAAAGTGGCTTGAAGAGCCAAACAGCGGCATGGTCCTACCTTGCTACACGGACCAGTCAACGAGTGTCAGTTAGAGCAGTTAACTTGTACGACGTTCACGACGCTGTGAGAAACGAGGTAGCAGAACATCATGCAGCGACGGCCGCAAGAATTTCTAGTTCACTCGTAGAGGTTGAGCGTTTCAGCATGCTTCACCGCTTGTTGAGAATCACAGCTTTTTTTTTCTAATATGCGTGGGTAAATCCAGCTTGGTTGTTTAGATTTACGGACTGTTGCACGCACAAGACCGGAAAAGCGGGTGACCTGACGGCGACAGAAATCCTGCGTGCTTAATACTGGATTAAGTACTTACGAAACCTTGACCTTTCTGCAGAATGAAGTAGTTTATACAGAATTCAGTAGCATGGCACGAGCGCCACCAGCGAAATCCACGTCACATATATCGCTGATCTTCAGGCACTCATAAATATTGACGGCATCTTCAGAGTTGGTAGGCAGATGCCGCTAATGAATTCACCGCAAGGTGTGAGTCATCGAATAATATTCCCAGCAAATCATCCTTAGTCAACTCTATTGGTTCTGAGAGCTCATGACCAAGTCTTGCATGGTGGCATGCGTGGCGCGCTTAGCAGCTCAGAGATTCCTACTGGATTTGTCGAGCGCGCATTCTAGTCAAAAAGGTAATGCATGGCCGAAATGGTATGGTATGGTAAAACTTTATACAGGTACTTCGGGGGCGCGTCACACGTGTGGGGCGCTCACACGTCGCTATGTGTGCAAACATTTCACGGCCAGCGCAGGAAGTGGTCCAACCGCACGTTTGTCAAGTCCCCGGATAACGACGACAAGCCCTTTCGAATTTGTTCGTCTGGACTTGGACGGCCCGCTTTCAGCACGATATGCTACGTTGCCCTTTTAAGGCGAAAGCTTTAGGTCCCTTGCTGAATGGCTCATAGCCGCAAAAAAGCGGCGTCTAGTCCAGTGAGACAAAAAATATCATCAGTATGGCTCATGCTCCCGCAATGAAGCAAAGATGCAATGGCTGAATATGAAAGAAGAATCGAAAGAACGAAGGAAAGACACAAAGAACGAGAGAGAAAAGCTAGAACAAAGAAAGAAAGAAAGAAAGAAAGAAAGAAAGAAAGAAAGAGAACGAAAGAACCTTTAAGTAGTGCATTAGGTGCTCGCATGTGCAGTTGAGGAGGTGGACCTGCAGCGCCATACGGTTGCCTTGCACTGTGGCTCGTTATGCCTTGCAACAAGTCTGACCCCTCCAATCGTATGATTTAATGGAGGCACCACGTGTCAAGGATGCATTCACCTTCACATGTAACAGGAGTATAACATGCTGCCGAACTTTATTACGGCTTTGGCTCAACTTTGTTATCACCTGCTTGCTCTGCGACTTCAGCTCGATGTCGCAAAGTTTCACCTTGGGTGACGACCCTTTGCAAAGGTTCATCACTGTCGTCCGATGTTTCCGAATCAATGCAACATTGTTTTCGTCGCAACATTTGCTCGGGAGTCAGCAGTTTTGGCACCATCTTGACGCAAACCTTTTTGCTTTCCAAATTTCCAGTCGAAATCTGGTGAACCGGGAATTTTCACGCCTGCTGCATCGGGAGCAGTTTCTCCTGGAGCTCGTTTCCTGCATGTCGTCTGCGGCGCTATATATTCGGACAATGCACGGCCCTTTCAAGAAACGTCGGCAAAGATAAAAATGATCTTTCACATGTCAGGAGAAAAGGGCGTTGCGCAGGACATCTCTCGACAGCGGGTTATAAGGGAACCTTATAGTGCCGAATAATTCATTGTGGGATATATGGTGGGATTGGCTGTTTGGACAAGTGAAGGCTTCGCTGCGTAATATGCTTACAGAGGCTCCGTCAACATTGAAAAAATAACGACATGCTTACAAAGGTCGAAGTGGTCATCAACTCAAGGCCTCCTCTAACTTTCGTTGAGACTGACGAAGCAGGACCGTGCCCTTTGACGCCTACCGATATAGTTGTTGGACGACGGTTCGCTACCATACCATACGATTCAGCTGAAGTCAACGTCAATTCGATGCGAGCAGTTGCCATTCATCGACATGCCTATTTGAAGCTACTCGTGCACAGACAACTTCTGGAAGCGATGGCGAAAGGGCCATCTGCTGCAACTGCGATATTCTGATTTCGTAGGCACCAGACCAGCTTCGAGTTAAAGGAAAGTGACAGCGTTAACGCCCATTCTAAGACCTCGCCCTGACAAATGAAGAAGCTCCGAAGCCTCATAGAGGTTTTCAGAAGTTCAGACGGTCATGTCCGCTCCTGCAAACTGAAGCAACAAAGAGGTTTTGATATAACAATGCCTATACAAAAACTATTCGAACTTGAGCTCTCTGATTAAGGACACCACGTGCAAATAAGAAACGTCGCGAACATGCAGAGAGAGCACCGTGGCATCGAAGCACAAACGGATAGAGTGCGAACGTGTTCGTTACATTGCTCTCGATGGGGCGACGCCTGGTGTGCCCCAGGGAAATCTCATATTGCTTCACGGGCAAATAAGAGACGCCTCGAACATCTACAGCGAGCACTGCAGGGTGGAAGCCCAAAGGGAAACGACGCGAACGCGGATATTCTCTTCTCCGCCTCCAGGCGCCTTTCCGCTACAGCGCTCGCTTCCCGCACGGCGACAAATATAATAATCGCCGGTTCCACAGACGGGGCATGTACACTTGGGGGTAAATGTGTTGCTTACCCTCCCTCGTTCAGGTATCGTTATATACCGCTAACAAAAGAAAAATGCACAAAACGGAACGCACCTGTAGAGGTAGTGGGTCATGACTTCCATCAGAAGAAAGTGCACCGCGCTCCGCAGCACACCCAAGATGGCGGCGCCTATTTCGCGTGGAGTGCATGGTGGCCTTGGCTTGTCTACCTGTTGGAAGTTTGAAATCTTTGTAAAAATATAAAGGTCCATTGAACTGTTAGCCGTCCATCGCATCTGCGGCATAAGCATCGAAAGGCTGACGCGGCTGATTTAACAAGTTATGTGGCATTTCACACCTGCAAGTCTACTTGCCCGGACTGCGGGTTGGTTAGCAGCTTGGACCCCATGCTGTGGCGGTGCCCCTCGTTACGGGGACCCAATCAAGTCATCAAGGAGTAGTGGAGCTCTGCCATCAAAACTTCCGAGTTTCTTCCCCTACTCCGGGCTGTCCATAGAGCCCATGATGCGGCGGTGAGGCTAGGCCTCCCCGTCCCCACGTGGCAGTGGCCCGCGGTGCTGTTCTAAGTGTGGCGCTTCCCTGGACCTAATAAAGCTCTTTGTCTGCCTGTCTCTCTGTCTGTCTGTGTGTCTGTCTGTCTGTCATGGCTTCTCAGATGTGGTAACCCGTCCCTTTTCGCTTCACCCACATGTAGAAAGCTGGACTGAATTATGCAAAGATATCACCTATGAATCACATGAAAATCGCCGTGGTGGATGCATAAAAGAAAAGTTGCTTCCGCTCCCGTAATAGTGAGCAGGTGTAACCATGAAATAGCAACAGGCAAAGCAGATTGCTTGGAGATGATACTAGCCAGTCTTAAAATGAACGTAGTCAATTTTCGCAACGTCACATCCCACCACACTGCACCACACCCCCCCACACTACACCACAACAGACGACCCCACGCCATACTGCGCACTGGTTAATATGTACGCTGCCCAGCTGGAAGAAAACCGGCTGAAGGTGGTGCGACAGGGAGCGAAAGACGCCAGGGCGACAGAGCGCACTGCCCAGATAGAAGAAGAACAATTTGAATTCTGTGGCTTTACGTGCCAAAACCAGAATTTGATTGTGAGGCATGCCGTAGAGGAGGACTCCGGAATAATTTTGACCACCAGGGTATCTCTAACGTGCCCCCAATGCACGGGACATGGGTGTTCTTGTATTTCGCCTCCATCGAAATGGGGCTGTCGCGGCCGGGATTCGATCCCGCGACTTCGTGTTTAACCGCGGAACACAATAACCGCTAAGCCACCGCGACAGATAGAAGCGCCTGAAGCAGGCACCGCTCAGCGTGGCGCCACCTCTCGAGCTGAGGCAACACTCGCGCCGCTCGGAAATCATGGACCGTTGGCGTTCCAAAGAGCACAGGCAGGCACCCTGTTTCAGCGCCAAGAGGTGAAAATGAAGTGCATGGTGCCATGTATCAGCTTGTTGAATGTCGCTGTAGCAAGTGAGAAATAAAACCTTAGCGTAATGGAAGTTACCACTTTAGTGATATTGTTGACAAATAATAGGAAGAACTCAGAAGCAATATTTTTTGTAACTAGTAGTACGGGCAGTAACTAACGTGTTTAATGTGGTCCTGTACAAAGGGTTGTAGGCTGCATTTCCTTAAGTGTTGAGTCGTTGCCCGGATGTTCTCGCTTGAGTGTCCGGATAACAGCTCTGGCAGCTGGCTCAAGGTCACTTGAAAGTCGACAAAAACGGGAAGTTAAAAGTATTTCATGCTTAAAATTGCAATCCGCGCGGCAATAACACGAAGCTACTAAGAAATCACCAAGAGCGCCGTGGATTTTAGCCGATCTGATTTTTCATACTCAGTGCCTCTGAGATTCGAACTGTCGTATAATTCATCCAGGCTCTGCGATCATTAGTAGCTTGGTAATCTGAAATGGGAGAATGACCACCCAAAAAAGGCATCGGTTCTAGATTCGCTCCTAGGATCGGGACTGATTT
This sequence comes from Dermacentor andersoni, assembly GCF_023375885.2. NCBI lineage: Eukaryota > Metazoa > Arthropoda > Arachnida > Ixodida > Ixodidae > Dermacentor > Dermacentor andersoni. The sequence goes on along the minus strand of NC_092820.1, from coordinate 73,068,916 downwards.
CTCAAGTGCCAAACTTTTCGAGAAACTTTTATGGTTTTGTTCTTCGCGCCTGCCAGGAAAATAAATTTACTCTGTTGAATTATGCAGGGAGCACCTAAGAAACTTTAAGTCAATAAAAGTGCCGTAAGCAACGTATTTAGTTTAAGAATGTGTAATTAATTTAGTAGGATGACTAGCTTCACTATGGCCACCTCATTCGGATAGGTGAAGTACCTTTTATGTGATTTCTGTAAGCGAGCTATCACGATATCATTCTAGACTGTATATGCCCTAATGAACAGCGAGTATGTTTGCAAGTTATCGTTTTTCATTCACGCCATTGGCAAGTGCCAAAAAATCTACCATTGCCTCATCGACACTTCATTGGTCTACTAAGCAGGCATACTTGGAACACTTATAATGCGTTAGGAAAGTGATTGCAGTTTCAAACAGGCTATCTCTACTGGAACAACATTAAACGCTTCACTCCTAATTAGATATCAGCCGCTTATCAACAAAATGCACCCATGATCCAGTCGTGTACTTATAATATTGGAAGTACCTAACAGCAAAGTCGAATAAAATGTGGCTTCAAAATTGGCAACGCAATTTTATCATCCAAACAGCATGTGGTAGAGTTAGCCTGCCGTTGGCATAAACCGCTTTATGGCAGAGAGGTGGACAAAGAAAAAAAAGGTACAACGAGCTTGTATGTTTTCTTCTTTTTTTATGTCTCTTCGCTATTTTGGGCTAAAGGAATTACGACAGTGAGAATTCCAGACAATTGAGACCAACAGTCAGTCCTTCTACAAATAAACACAAAGAAAGAAAGACTTGGCACGTAACTCGTTCTGACATTTTCAACCGCCTCATCTCCCTAGCGGGTTTATTTCTCTTTTGTTTTTTCATACAGAAATTACCGTAAAATACCTTATTTAATAGCAAGCTTATTTCCAAATTCTGTGACCCTAAGTTCCTGTATTGTTGCACTTCCGGAAACCAAGTTCATTTAGCCGTTTAGGTGATCGTTATTTCATATTTAGTCTGCTTTTATACTATAAAGGAAGCGTTTCCTAATCTGGTTCTGGTGCGCTATCATGTAATAAATCATTTCCATTGATTGCGATCTTTTATTAACTACCATCGCAACGTGCGGTCGATAGCGGGGATAACAGTGCCGTGGCGTTCTGCCATGCAATGACAAACAGCAAACAGAAGCGAAACCTAAAAGAGTCGTTATGCGAGGTGATTTCCCGGAAAATAAAAACAAAATCTCCTGTGGCAGATCTACTCATTCTTTTCCTTGAGCTGGATTAGTCTGGAAAGAAACTTACATTAGTAGCACGATAAATCGGAACACGTATTGAAGTAATTAGCAAGAATCACTAAGTAACTCGTTAATTACTTTCCGGCACATATTGTAATTAACGAATTGTAGCCTCTGAGCTAGAAAAATGTATACGTTGGAAATTAATCTCCAGGTTGACACCATGTTTCAATATATTATTTCCCAAGGTATCGGGCAGAATACATTAGCTTTCCAGTTACTTTTTTGCTTCAATGCATTAAAGAAGGTATCGTTAAAGAAGTAAATAGAACAACAATGAATTTTCACAGCGATATTAATGGTGCGTTACTACAAGCTAGTATACTTGCAGCTTCACCGAATTGGTATTCCACAGTTTAATAAGTTCAAAGCGCAAGCAAAGACAGAACAAGAAACACAGACAAGCTCTTGCCTGTGTCCCTTGGCGGCCTCTCTTCGTTCGCACTTTAAACTTATTAGATCCAAACTAGTGTCATTCTAGAAATATAATACTAAGTAGATGCGCCTTTTAAACTCTAAGGCTACCATTGCTAAATTGCAATATGTGCCATAAAGTAAATGATGAAGGCGGAAATTAGTGAATTTGTAAAATCAGCTGAATATGTGTTTCCATTTTTCGTGCCAGGGATATCCGTCTCTCTGAATAATCCAGCTAGAGCTAGAACTGTTTCATCTCAGAGTGGCGATCTTTATAAATCAAAAATCTTAAATATTAATAAATGACCAACCCGTATAATAGGTTCAGCCGTATAATGCGGCCACTGTGCGAATAAGTATTATTTTTTTTTTTTATTTTTGAAATGCCAGAACTACTCCTCACAGCATACTGTGGCCAGTATTGTAAAATGCATTTTGCGTTATCTCCACTCTTTCTCATCAGCAGCTTGTTCTAGCCACGGTGCATTACATGCCTTACGAAAAAGTACCTGACTGTTCGGCAAATATTTTAGTTTGGCGAAATAAAGCGCGCACACCGCAATGACTACAACAGTAGCTTACGGTGCAGCAGCGACAGCAGTAGTAACTCGTCAGTGAACTATACTGGATGACATTCTAAGAATTTAATACAGGCTTTACAAACAAAGAAATTGCTCTGCAACAGTCATCTGTGCCTCCAGGCTCCAAAACACAGTTCCCAATAGACATCAAAACGGAAAGAACCTCGCCTGTGCCATGATGTCACGGAAGTGTTCAACCCTTATCGGTTTGCACACTTGTACAAGTTCCCTCCGACTTAGACAACGGCGAATTTGCGAACTGTATTTTCAGGTTGCCAACGACTAAACTAGCGCGTGTGCAAAACTTCCGTGAGTTCGCTCCTTTCTGTCTCTTCCACTGTGCCGTTACGTAGGTGTGAATCACACTTGTCTATAAAGTGGTCAGCCGGCCGATTAGGTCGCCATCTTTTGCAAGAAAATAATAGCAAAATAAATGAAAAAAAAAAACTACGGGCCCGGACCGCCATGAGATGACGCATTGTCACGCCTCATGCTCCGTCTACGACCTTACATACCAAGCAGGAGCTGAACTCGCAAAAATTTTCCATTCTAAAGCGCAAAATGATCCATTGAGTGAGAAGTCTGTATTCTGTGTCTGCGAAACGGCACCTGAAGTCCTATTGGCTGCGACGCACAGTCACAAGCGCGCCTCGACGTAGCATAGCGGGCGAGAGGGAACGCGTGCTGCCTCGATAGCGCGGCAGGCGTGGCTTGAGAGGAGGGCGCAACGCCACGATGCCATGCCAGCTTCGCTCTCGCTCTCGGAAGCCAGTGCTATCCCCGCGTTCCTTGTGCGTGCAAACGCTCGCCTGGGGCCCTATAACGTAAAACTATTCCAATATGTTTCTATTCCAATCTCCTGACGTCAAATTTGCGTAACCACCAACGCAAGCACCGGGCGGTCACCCGCAGGTTTGTCTGAACAGACCTATCAAACGCTCTCCTCGTTCATAGGAGGTCACTTTTGTTTGCTTGAAAAACGAATAACATTGCCTACACTGAGCGGCTTGTCGTATCTAATTGGCTGACAAGAGGCGAGGAGAACGCTAGAGTGGAGAGGGATTCGATGGGGCCGAACCACTGCACTGAAAGTCGATAACCGGATGAAGAGGGTGGTGCCGGCGTCTACGATTGGTCGGCTTTCCCTTACTTAGCTTGCGGTGGCTGGTTGAAAATCGCGGCGGCATGCAACGGAAGCTCAAGAATGACGCTAAAACGGACCCTCAGCAAAGAAGAGTTGGCAGAATGAGGGGGTAAACGTGCCGAAAGTGCTCGAAAACGTTACACGGCCACGCAAGAAGTTTTATTATTCGCAAATAAACCCATGCTCTCCGGCAGATGCGAGTAGCCAGCGTCTGAGCGATCGGCGGCAGCCATCTTCTATTCCTTTCGGAACGGGGCAGCCTGCGGCTATTCCGAAGAAAAGTCAGTTTTGTTCGGCATATTAATGCATATTTATCGCATACACGTCACTTTGACGTGGTGAGTTCTTGCGGCTTTGTGACGTCGCGTGACAGGCAGATGAAGTGAGTGCAGCCCGAAAACTTTTTACCAATAGCCGAGGGCTAATAGCGAAAAGGGGTCGAATCAGAAATAACTGTTTTTCGTTTTTCTGTCAAATCATGCACAATCAGTGTGTACACATCATATCAGATGGGGAGGTATCACGGTTTTCGTGACGTCGCGTGACAGACAGGTGAAGTGGGGGTGGTCCAAAAAAGTTTTTGACCAATCGTGGAGGGCTGATAGCAGAATTGGAATAGAAGAGTTTGGAATAGTTTTACGTTATAGCGCCCCTGATTTCTAACTGAGCCTCGTTAAGGCCGAATCATAACGCGCGAAGCGTCTCAGCCCGCGAGGAGTTCCTAACTCGAATGATCGCTCAGCGGCATTTAAATTGGACCTTTGTGGTTTCGCGTTCACAACACTTATAAGGCACTTATAGGTCTCATCGGATTTTTTGTTCGTAAGTGTTACGTTAATAAGATGTGCAACAACAAGATTGGCTGGGATTAGCTCTTACGAACAATTGTAGCTTAAGAGCTATTTGTGAATGGGCACATATATTTTCACACAGAAACAACTGCTAAGGAGCTCACGCCGAAGCAAAGCTTTTTTTGTTCTGGGGCGCACTGTGCCATTGGCTGACCGCCTTCACTAATTAAATGTCCACCATTGCGATTGGCTTACAAACTGTCTTACGAACCGCTTTCACGCAAGAACGTGTTTGTTAATAGGGCTCCTGGCTTTGGCAGCACGCTACGCAGCGCACACGCAGCCGGTCACTGGGCCACTCGAGACAAGCTTGATTAACATTTGTACAGTCGAGTGCAAAAGTCTACGGACCACGGCATACGCAAAAATAGTAACAATAATTGCTACTATCACTGCCGTGCAACGTTAAATATTATAAAAAGAAGGCGCTGGTCAAATAGGCGCACGTGTACAGTACACTGGATTTCGGCCTTTATATCTAGGCTGAGAAGAAAAAAGAAATTTAGCGGCCACTCTGGACCTTTAAATTTTGCGCTCGACTGTAGGCTTGAATTTTCGTTTTCATTGACACCACATCGCTATGTTTTCGCCGCTTATTACGAACCCACAGCACCTGCGCCGAGTAGTCATCGTAGTTTTGAAGTGGTCCCAGGTACACCATTGGCATGTAGATCACGTAGGCCAACGTCTTCCAGTATGGTGGCCACGTGGTGCGACTCTCCTCGGGCTTGTTTCGCTCAGCACGGATTAGGTCTACGCTGAAACTAAGGCAGCGCAGTATGTTCCAGTGGAAGGCGATGTAGGTCACCATGTGAGCCTCGTACCCGTATTTGTCGAAGATGTGCTGCGAAGGAAAGGAACAGCCGCCCCTTAGTTTGCACAGAAGACAGGCGACATTAAAATTCAAATAACAAATAAAGGGACCCATTGATTGTTATCTAAACTGAAGTGAGAGGTCCGCTGCGGCAAAAGTAAACTGCTATTTTATTTTTATATCTATTTATTTATTTATTTACTAGTAATGTATTCGAGATGTAGGCAACAAGTATAGCGTATAAGTATGGCGTAACCAGTATGGCGTATAGCCAGCGTCCGCCCGTGCCTAACGCCTTTTCCTTGCGTGCGCGTTCTTTGTTTGTTCGGTAATACCTCTTTCTTCAAGTTCAAGTATATCTTGTCACCGGCTTTTGTTTAATGATTGAAGAATTTCTACACAACTGAAAGGCAACCTTTCAGCCATCTAGCAGTTCGCCGCCAAATGCGAGGCAGGCGCAATTGAAACAAAGGCACGAGTAAATGAATATATAATTTGCCACATAGTTTTAGCTATAGACCGTATAAAACAGTCTTGTAGCGTTCATAGGCATTACAGGAATTACATCCCCCTGATGACTTCTGAGACTTTAAGGGTTTATTAAATAACGATGATGATCACTTCACGAATAGTCACATTAAGCGAGCAAAGAATAAACTTGCAGAGGTTTGCAGAGTGCTGCAATTAAAAAGAAAAACTATAAGTACAGTCAAACGCACGCAAAAACACAAAATCGCTTTCGAATAACTATCGAAATCGATGACAACTACAATAGAAAAATTAGTGATAGAGAGACAATATTATTGTAAATATACTGTTTCATTCTTTCTTAGGAAGGCTCCTAAAGCATTCAGAGCCCGTTGTTGCGCTGATCAAGTGTCACCACCAGTGAAAGCAACATGCTCTGCCTTTCACATCTTCGTAGCCACGCATGCACTTGGGCGCGCTATCTTGGACCTTGCAACCATTGCTAGATGTAGTCGGCAAATAAAGATGCCAGCCAGCCAGCCAGCCAGCCAGCCAGCCAGCCAGCCAGCCAGCCAGCCAGCCAGCCAGCCAGCCAGCCAGCCAGCCAGCCAGCCAGCCAGCCAGATAGATAGATAGATAGATAGACAGACAGACAGACAGACAGACAGACAGACAGACAGACAGACAGACAGACAGACAGACAGACAGACAGACAGACAGACAGACAGACAGACAGACAGACAGACAGACAGACAGACAGACAGACAGACAGACAGACAGACAGAGTAGGATAGATAGATAGATAGATAGATAGATAGATAGATAGATAGATAGATAGATAGATAGATAGATAGATAGAAATAGAAGTCAGGATGGGAGAGAGGATAGATAGTATGAAAAGGAAGTAGCTGCCGCCTTCTACGTTCACGCGCGACGTCGCGCCTAAGGTCAAAATATTGTTCTACAGACGCGCCCGCTCCTACCAATGACAATCAAGTTTTCTATTCGTCTATTTTTCTTTCCCCTTTCCTTAATTATTCTCTTTTTAACTAAAGGACTAGTTACTTTATCTCCGCTTTCATTAGCTTCATTGTCTCTCGCACTCATGTCATTTAACGCAAAATTTAGAATAACTTCATACCATCCTAGAAGTTCGCCTTTACAACAACAGAATCACTATAAAATAAGGGCAGCACCGCTGCGCATGACTTCAATTTGGTTTTATCTGTACTGTGTTCCCTCTTCAGATGTCTCTATGCATTCTTTCTTTGTCCTACCCTCCTTCGCTCCCCACCCTCGTTCACCCTTCGCATCATGAAGCTAGAAGACCTCGTGCCCAATACAGTGGCAGGGTTAAGTTTCGGTTCAACAACACCGCGAACAGCAATGAGAAAATCATGATGACCTGAAATACAGAAAGAAATAAGCCAGACGGGATATAGTTTCAGCATAATCGCTTACGTGGAAGAAGGTTGTCTCAAAGAAATTCTTCTGCACGATCATGAGAAATGCGAGGACGTAACAGAACGCGGGCACGCGCAGGGCGGACAAGGCAAGGAACGCAGTGTGCTGTCCCAAAAAAGCGAGTGCCACTTCCCAGCCTATCCGGAGAGCCACAAAGAGCGATGTGTAGACAGCGTAGAACACCGGCACTAGCTGAAAAGACAAATGGAAATCAGTTTTTGAGGGGTGAATACGAAAATACTTGGGGCAGAATTCACCAATCTTTTCCTTCGTAACTGTTCTTTTGCCCATGGCCAGCCACCTTCCCTGCCTATAAGACTGACTTCGTAGTTGGCTGCAACTTGCTCTTACGATCAACTCTATAGCGTAGGAGAATCGTGTGAATGCTGGACATTGGGCCGAATTCACTAAGCTCTTGTTTCGTAGGTGCCCATTGCCACTGCCCGATAGCCTTCAGTAATCGCATGTCCAGAATATTCTTCGTCTAGAACTCGTTTTTCCTAACAATTACGGCCTAAGAGCTTTTCAGCTCGCACTTGCGGAAACCTTTGCTAGACTTGCTCTTAAGTCGAAATTCCAGCCAATCGCGATGCTGTGCATATTATTAGTGAGGGCATCCAGCCAATGGCCAAGAGCAGAATACGATCCCTTGTGAATGCGGCCCCTGTCCTGTATTCACCGAAAAGCACTAACGCTAAAACTGTTCGTAAGGTTGAATGCCTGACAATTTTGATGCTGCGCATATCATTGGCGAGGGGTGATGGCCAGACGGGCAACTCTTACGACCAAAAAACTTTTCCAATTGGGCCCCTGCACGCTCTAAAGACACTTAGGACAAGCATCATACCGGTTTAGGCATGTACATCATGTATGCTTTCATAGAACTTCTAGGCGTAGCTCTCGTGTTGTTACGGCTGCTTAAGTTTTTATTCACCTTTATTGCTGGAACACATGAAAAGCACCGAGAACCGAACGATCGTACACAGTCGCTACAGCACGCCGCATATCTGCGGGTGTCTGGCTATTTGTGTACTGGCACTAAGTTTCATGTACTCCAACTGGCATACCACTTTTGAAAACTTCCTCTATCTCCTGTCTCGGCATAGCGGTAAAGCTTATAAAAGATAACATGGAAGTCCACACTCATTTTCGAATCCACGCCGGAACTGCGGATCACCTTAAGTCGATATTGTGTCGAGAACTTCAGTGCATTTTTCAGCATCTGAATTTCAATTCCGCTACACTATGTAGCATTATTTAGATGCCTACAATTCAAGAAATGCAAATGTGTCATAGGCGTTATCTTGGAAAAAATTACAGAACACTCGCTTACGTAATGTGTCATTACCAATAGATGTTCTTGCGCAAAGCTTGACCGTTTCCATAGCCGACCATAGTTCAAGCTTCCCACACCATAAGAAGGGGAAAAACCTAGGCCGCGAAACACTATACTCCTGCATACATGATGTGGGGCTATGCGTATAAATCTTTTTCTTACGCAATGTTATCTCTGTATTAGAAAACCGCTAAACACCGTGTTGGAGTGCTTCTTTCCATCCCGCAGCCAATAGAATGGCTAGTCTTTAGCGTCTAAGATAGTGCCAAAATAAAAAGAAACAGTCGCAGCTTCCCTCGAAATGAAAATCATCGATTCCGGTAGCAAATTAGTAGAAAGGTATGCAAAGTAAGGATAGTAGCGTTATCGGTCATGTAAGCTCGCAAGCATTCGCTTACTGCATAAATTAACAAACCTGGTATCACGCGCGCAGAAGTGAACATGAACACATCCTACTCGATGACCGCGGAAACTCGCTGTCAGAATGCTGGAGTGAGGAAGCGCGGTAGCAGCAGCGAGGGAATGAACTTTCGTGCTGCCTCTCGCTTCAAACTGAACTAATAGGCGAAAGCGGTAATGCACACGAAGCTATCAGCACTCGGGGCTCTCTGTCCCCATCGCAGATCGCTTTCAAGATAGGACCTGCACGACTGTGCCATACGCAGCAGCCAGCGATGTAGAACGCCCCCGTCCCCCTGTTTTCTCCCGGTGCGTTATGCGCAACGAAAGACCCGCTTTGCTCCCTTGTGTGCGTGAGATTGAGCCGCCATCGTCGGCTTACGCTCGTTCGGTTTCGCTCGCGCATACAGCATACGGCGAGTCGCGACGTTGTTATCGCCCTTGAATTTTATACAAAACATCATGGCGACGACGACGGCAAAAGTGCGCCTGAAGTATCCATATAATTGAAATCTAATAAAAAATTTAGAGCGAGACGGCTATGCTATTTTATTCCCTGTCAAGATAAATCGACAGCTCTCTCCACATCGATACAGATAATATCTATCTATCTATCTATCTATCTATCTATCTATCTATCTATCTATCTATCTATCTATCTATCTATCTATCTATCTATCTATCTATCTATCTGTCCATCCGTCCGTCCGTCCGTCCGTCCGTCCGTCCGTCCGTCCGTCTGTCTGTCTGTCTGTCTGTCTGTCTGTCTGTCTGTCTGTCTGTCTGTCTGTCCGTCTGTCCGTCTGTCCGTCCGTCCGTCCGTCCGTCCGTCCGTCCGTCCGTCCGTCCGTCCGTCCGTCCGTCCGTCTGTCCGTCTGTCTGTCTGTCTGTCTGTCTGTCTGTCTGTCTGTCTGTCTGTCCGTCCGTCCGTCCGTCCGTCCGTCCGTCCGTCCGTCCGTCCGTCCGTCCGTCTGTCTGTCTGTCTGTCTGTCTGTCTGTCTGTCTGTCTGTCTGTCTGTCTGTCTGTCTGTCCGTCTGTCTGTCCGTCTGTCCGTCTGTCTGTCCGTCTGTCCGTCTGTCTGTCTGTCTGTCTGTCTGTCTGTCTGTCTGTCCGTCCGTCCGTCCGTCCGTCCGTCCGTCCGTCCGTCCGTCCGTCCGTCCGTCCGTCTGTCTGTCTGTCTGTCTGTCTGTCTGTCTGTCTGTCTGTCTGTCTGTCTGTCTGTCTGTCTGTCTGTCCGTCCGTCCGTCTGTCCGTCCGTCTGTCTGTCTGTCTGTCTGTCTGTCCGTCTGTCCGTCTGTCCGTCTGTCTGTCTGTCTGTCTGTCTGTACACGTGTGCTTGTGTAAGCATACAACCTTTGTCAAAACTATACAGCCTACTCTGCGCCTTGCCCATACATTAAGTTCGGCTGTGTGCTTCGGTTCTTGGGGGGCTCTCAAAGGTCAATAAGAGAGTTTTTTCCCAAGGACCTTGGTACCTTTTACGCAATAGAGAAATTCCTTTAAACAGACGTAAAGAGCTTTTCGGTCTTAGGCAACGTAGCCCGTGTGCATTTTACAAAGCATCTACTTTCGCTAAGTAGAAACATGACATCTTGCTTACCGACGGCGCGATGCCGGCGGTTGCCCTGCTCAGCAAAGGGTGCAGAATGAACCACTTCCAATTCGACGTAACAACAGATCGCACGGTCGTCCAATCCCAGTTCGTGTCATCCTGTTCAATGAAAGCCACGACATAGATTGGCAGTAGATGGTATCCACGCATTGTGGAATTAACAAGAGCGCCGAAATATGTGAATTCCATGCCCGTAATTGAAAAGGACTTAGTGCATGGCAATAATTTGTAAGAATGAACGCGGACCATTCTATTGATTTATCAAATATAATTGAAACCCCCCCCCACCCTAAAAAATTTGCAAGAAGTATCATAGACGTCGCTCGAGACTCAACTTATTCTGTCCCTCTTGACTTCGTAGTGTGTTTCGGAATCTGTAAACATAAATAGCATCTTTGATACCTTCATCGTATGACTGCAACTGCCGTGGCTTGAAATATGAGCCATCACCGCGAATTCAGAAAAGTGAATTTTATCGCCACTGCTTCGCAATGTAATGTAAGTAGCGTCGACTAGCCGAATGCAAAACGCTTCTTGCGAGCTAAAGTCTTTCTTCATTTCTCAGATAGACCACGCAGTTACTTGTGCCCGTAATTCCAAAACATCACTGTGTAAGTGCTTTTTCTCGCTGGTCTGCGCTTGAGTGCAAGGCAGTCGTGATATCAACACCGTCATAACGAGGTGAGCACACGTGTGATGACCAACCGCGGACAACGTTTGCGAATGGGAGTTTTGTGATTATGGACCCTGATATTAAATACTTACGCATTAAACGCTTGTGAAACGAGTTCAGTGCTGCTCGAAGGCACCTTTTGTGACAAAAGCAATTCCTTTTTTTTTCACTCCAATGTATTATTTAAGCTAAAATGCAAACTTGTTTAAAATTGATATTTGGGCCCGCATTTTCCGAGAAAGCGTTTTGTTTCTGGCTATAGTTTCCGCCGAAACGACAGGGAACAAGTTATCATGAAAACGAATGCTCCTGTATTATGCGCTGCTCAGTATCACAATGTTTGGGCTATCAAGACTATGGAGGGATGTGAAATTGGAGTTCATTTTTCGTGTCTGACAGTTTATATAGTTGGAAGGAAGGCAAAATGGGACAATACCTGACTGGACCTTCTCTTACATAAAACTAAGCGGTACCGCAGCCTCTTTGCAATAAACATTTATGCGTCATACTGGACTATGAGCCAGACCGCAAGGTCTGGCTCATATAAGCCGCCTGTGCAGAACAATCCAAGCCGAGTTTCAGGCCTGTGGATTTCCAATCCTGTCAACTATATTTATACATTAAGCACACTGGGAAGCTTTCGCTAGGGCCAAACCCAGATTTCCCCATCAAAATACGTGTGAAACGCAGAGATGAATCGGTGAATAAACCGCGAGACCGATTTGAGTGAAATGCGCTTCATTTTGGAGACAAAGTTGTAGTGAGTGACGGAAGTATTGTTTTCATTTAGATTTTATTTTATTTACAAGAGCTTCCGAATATTGGTATGTTTAAAAAGCTCAAGCACGATCTTTAGAATTGTGTACCTCCGCAACTAAAAGAGACAGCACGGTTCTGTAAAGTGGACGCGTCAGAGCAACTAAAACGGACATATTTTACATATGAATTGACAGCTTGTGCGATATTGTTACAGGGTTTACAAAGAGAGAGATGCATTTATTATGAGAGAAAAGCTGAGAGGTCGGCCTGAATCAATGTTCTGACCTGCTATTCAATGTTGGGGAAGGGGAATGGCTGTAGAAAGAGAGAATATAGAATACGTTCATTGTGAGGATGAAGACGGTGGTGAAAATCTTGTATGCTCCAAGACTCTTCAAAGTCTCTTGTCCAGTCCGCTGTCACACAAAAATCTGTTGACAGCCTTCAGATGACGAGGATAAAGGGTATTGCTAAAGGCATGTTCACCAATTAGTGGTATTTTTAGAGTGGTATACAATACATAATTTCCCTCCACCCTACATGTTAATATGTACAGTTTACATAATTATGATGTCGTTATTTTTTACACAGAAAACTTGGTACTTGAGACTACTTTAAGCTTACGACTTGCCACAATTTTTTGTGAAATAATGACGACCTAAATAAAAGCTATTTGCTACAATCAGTGGAATTGAACTTTTCTTTTAAATGCAATAACCTTCAGCAAAACATGTGTTGTTGTCGCTGAGAAAAACGATTTCTCCTTTAAATAAATTTACTCGGGAGCTCCCAAGCTATAGCTTCCTCTAAGCTAAGCAGCTCGCGTGAACAAGCAATTGCCCATGCAAAAGTAATTGCCTAACCTTAAGAAACTGGGACAGAAAGTGAACATTGATGTTTAAATGTCCACACTGGAGAAACTGTCAAAAACGGTGCGTGATAACTTGTTCGGTAAGAGCACAAAGGAAAGCTTGGTCGAGAAAATATAGAAACCCGTTTGTCGAATGCACAGAAGGAGTGTTGTACAATATTTCATTATCTGTGGAAACAGATACGATGGTGAAACATAGCGGTGCCTCAATGACTGACTACGTGAGCATGATCATAATGTGGAAAAACATCTCTTTTTTGTTATTGACACGATATAAGGAGATGTTGGGGAGCAGATACGGTGCCGGCTAATCCTTGGCTCTCGAACATGTAGTGGGTGCCAAATACAGCTGCAGCATTTAACATACAAGAATATACAACATAGGTACAACAAAGTTGCGTCGTCATAATCATGCGAGTAAAAATAACATGACCAGATTGCAAAGACCAACTTAAAGTGATAATGCGAACAACGGTGTCATATAACAAATTAACACCCCAACAGCGATGTTCACCACAATAACATTGCATATGCACCTCGAGAATAAAAATAACGATTTCTCTCATAATAATTTTTTTTCATGCTTTCCATGCCTACAAAGCTCGACTGGAATTTTGCCGAGGAATGTGGTAAATGTGGCTGCAATAGAAGAATGCGAAACTGCGCAATCCTTTATGGCTACTTTTTTCAGTGCCCTCGAGAGATTTGCCGACCTCTCTGCCTTTCTGCAGATAAATTTACCCCTCTCTATCTCTCAAGAGATTTGTGAAGACAGCCTAAAAATAACATGTACAAAAGAAGAATGTGCAAGCCATCGACAGTATCACCGTCAAAGAAAGAATAGCAATATCTGAGGATTGAGCGAAATAATAATACCTGAACGTGTGTGCTCGCGAAATTATGACTCTCTGTGGCATCTTGTTTTCCAATTAGGTGCCAGAGAATACATAGTTTTTTTGACAATCTTCTTATTCTTCTGTTCATGTGTACTTTTTCCTGTGTACGCTTTCCTTTTTTCATGTATATATGTGCACATGCAATAAATAAAGTCAATTGGAAGTTAGCGCTCGTCCTTCTTCCTCGTCCCCTGCCATTTGTTCATTTTCTGCGCTACACTGAGCACCCACTGGACCAAACCTATGCTTTAAGTACTTCATTGTATTGTACATGTATACTCACCTGTTTTTGCTGAAGGCCGTACGGGCTGGGTCTGAACCCACCTCGCTTTTCTTGCTGGAGGAACGCATCTAATAAAGAAAACATCAAAGAAAGACAGTTGTAAAAGTACTGTCGTGACCTTTCATTTGCATAGTCCTTTGTGGCACTGCATACACAAGTGTACTCGCCAGGATGACACCTCGTAATCGCAGGAAATAAACTCGCACATAATTATTCGTGAAAAGGAAGCGATAAATGTGTAGGTGAAGCGCGCGCTTTAACAAAGCTCTTAAAATGGTCCCCCAGTCTCGTAGGCGTTTGTTTCATTTTCGGAACAGGAAAGAGGAACTTGTCATTTACCACAGAAGCGACATCGGTCAGAAGTAACCTGCCCATCAGTGTGCAACTTGAATGCAATTCTATATTTTGATCTTTCGGGTTTCGGTTAATTCGAAACTGTCGCAGATTCCGAGCTACACTGATTCAGTAGCTGCAATTCGTGAAACCAAAGCGGTAGCGCTGCCGAATTCTGTCGGGCTACTACACTGGACTGGAAAACGTTATCGTGGCCCTTGGGTACGCGCTTAGCGCGTAACGGGCATCTCCCACGTATAAGGAACCGACAGGGAGTACCTGGCGGCCGCTTCGCGGGCCTGCTGGACGGCCCATTGCTGGTCGGCGAGTAGGGATGAGCTTTTGAGGCACTTCTCCCCCTTGTCCGAGGTAGAGTCGGGGAGAGCGTTTCTACACTGACAGAGCATGTGTGCGAGTGTCGCCGTGTCTCCGCACGAGGGGCACGTGGCGCTGGGGTGCGCGTCGAGATAGAAAACGTGTAATTTGGCGCGGTTTGGGTTCATGTGCGTCTGTAGTAAGCGTAGCGTTAGCGCCTGCGGTCTGTTAAATTTGGGGAGTGATGGCGGAAACATGCTGCTGAAAGTTGTTCTTCAATATTGGCCTTTGTATGCCAAGTGTATTAAAGAAAAAACAACGAGGGAATAAAATGTGTGCGTGGAGTTAGGTGGTTTCAGCATGTCTATAAGTAGCGGGCTCTCTTTTATTTTGTTCTTTTTAAGAATAATCATACATACACATACATAAACGCAGGGTGTTTCAGCGAACACTTTCAAAAATCTTTAAAAGTTGCCTGTGGCAGATATCACAATTCTAGTTCATGAGCTGGTCTACTCGAAGCGGAGGACAATACTTGCGCAAAAAATTGAGAGGCAAAGTCGACTATTTATTAAACATTAACTGATTAAGTTTTTAATTAATTACATTATGGCCCATATTGCAATTTACAAATTATATCCGTGGAGTTCGCAAGGTGGATCCACTTGGAACCAATTTTCAATATACCATCAGTTTCGAGATATAGGACGCTATAACGTAAAACTATTCCAAACCTTTCTGTTACAATTCGGTAATCAGCCCACCGCGATTGGTCAAAAACTTTTTTGGACCACCCCCACTTCACCTGTCTGTCACGCGACGTCACGAAAACGGCGATAGCGCCCCACTTGATATGACGTGTACACACTGATTATGCATAATTTGACCGAACAAAAAAATTATTATTTGGGATTCGGCGCCTCTTTGCCATTATCCCTCGGTTATTGGTCAAAGTTTTCGGGCTGCACCTACTTCACCTGCCTCTCACGAGACGCCACAACACCGCAAAAACTTACCGCGTCAAAGTGACGCGTACGCGTTAAAGATGCATTACTATGCCGAACAAAACTGAATTTTCTTCTAAATAGCCGCAGTCTGCCCTGTTCCGAAATGAATAAAAGATGGCTGCCGCCGATCGCCTAGGCACTCGCTACTCGCCCCTGCCGGAGAGCATGGGTTTATTTGTGTGTAATAAAACTTTTCGCATGGTCGTGTAACGTTTTCGAGAACTTTCGGCATGTTTACGACCTCGTTCTGCCAACTCTTCTTTGCCGAGGACCCGTTTTAGCCTCATTCTTAAGCTTCCCTTGCATGCTGCTGCGATTGTCGACGAGCCACCGCAAGCCAAGTAAGAGAAAGCGGACCAATCGCAGACGCCGGCACCACCTTCTACATGGTTGTCTATATTCAGTGCAGTGACTCAGCCCCATCGAATCCCTCTCAACTTGAGCATGCTCCTCGCCTCTTGTGAGCCAATTATATAAGACAAGCCGCTCAATGCAGGCAATGTTCGTTTTTCAAGCAAACAAATGCGACCTCCTATGAACGAGGGGAGCATTTAATTACTATATCCTATACTAGTGCTATATCCCCACTCTTTACTTGGCCATTTGCCGAGTTCTACCTCGACTCTTGTGACTATATTTCTTATTTGTTCAGTGTTCAAATTAAGACTGGCCATTTTGCACTCCTTTCTCTCTTTCCCCACTGCTTATCCCATATTCGAAATGATGTGTTTATGGTCAGTCCCTATGCTGTTATACCCTTCGTCGTCAATGACCATTTCTCTCAACTTATTGTGAATTCTTTCTGTCATCAGACAGTAATCACTGCTCGATTGATGGTTCCTCACTTCCCACGTGATCTGCCTTTCACACTTAGGCCCGGTATTCACGATAACGAGATTGTGTTGCTCACAAAGATCTAGCATTGACTTCCCGTTGTTGTCGGCATAGCCATCTAGATCCTGTATGTGGGCATTCTTTTCACTAATAGTGTAATTTCGGCATCATTACCGAAACCATTAATATCAGTACTTATGCATTCCACTAACTCTTGATCCTTATCAATGCAATTATTTCCGGTATAGAAATACGTTACGCCAAGCCAAGTTTTTTTCTCACTCATTGTACCTGATAACCAAAGATGCTCTTGACATTTTGAATTTACTGTTTTGTATTTGGCTCCCTGATGGATGAGCATTAAACGCGGACGCTCCACGCCATCTGGTGCAGAGCGCGGCCGCCAAGTTGGATGGCTCTTGGTGGTGGTACGGCTGGGGGCGACAGCGACACAGAGGCTAAGATTTTTTATGGGGTTTTACGTGCAAAAACCACGATCTGATTATGAAGCATGCTGTAGTGGGGGACTCCAGAGATTTGGACCACCTGGGGTTCTTTAACGTATACCTAATTTGAAGTACACGAGCGTTCTCGCATTTCGCCCTTATCGAAATGCCGCCGCTGCGCCAAGAATTCGAACCCGCGACCTCCCGCTTAGCAGCCCAACACTTTCGCCACAGTCTCACATTCCACCCGCTTAAACTACCTACTCTCTTTATTTATTATTTCCTTAGTTGCTGAATACTGCTATGTATTCTCGGCATCTCGGGGTATCATTAATTATCATTGTAAATGTTCACATAACATCTACAAATCATCACACTGACCGTTTATTTCTAGAAGTGGTTACAAGATACCCAGATCCCAGATACGTCTAATCCTTTTGAAGTCGTCTAGGAAGGCTGTGTCTTCTGAAAGACTCCCGGCTTGAACTTGAAGGTTGATGCGTTTACAGGCATTTTGGTGGATTTTTGAAAACCAGGCAGTTTATATTTTCAGCAGACCGAAAACGTCGCTGTACCTCAGCGTTTGTTTGAGAATGTCCCACTATCGGGCCGCACCTCAACCAAGTACCAATCAACCTCAGTCAAAGCTCCACATCCCACTTGGCCCGGCTTGGATGGTTCAAACGGTTTCTCGTGGCACACATTCAGCGAGCGCTGGAGCGTGGCCAGAAAAACGCCCTGGAATAGGAGCGTTGTGTCTCTTGCTACAAGCAGTTTTTATCCTAATAACTCAAGGAAGGCAAACATATGTGTGTACAAAGTCGTACAAATTTTAGTTCTTGAAAGTTTTTATCGTTATGACTACTATTATAAGAATTAAGTGTGCACATAGCCTATTAGGAGGCTGGCAACGAGTCTTTGCGGATGTACTTCCGTCGCAATATATGTTTCTGATGTTATTCAGCACAATTTTTTGTTAGTTCTTGAGATTTATTTTAGCTTTATGAGCTTCACAGGACTTCGGCAGGCTTGTGGTACAACTGAAGTGTTGAGGGGAGTAGTCTAACCTAAGCAAAGGTTTCTAAATAGCCCACAGACATTTTGTCTGTGGAATAATACAGATCAAGTCTGTGGAGTACGTGTAGACTGGTGCACTCATGCTTATCAACTGACGTCTGTAAAGTGTCTGCGAAAAATAATGTCACCTGGAAACTTGGGAATATTTTGGTTATTTGTTTCTACAAACAGTACATGAGCTGTCAATACCTAATAAGAAATGTTTGTAGGGAGGCAAATATATGCTAAAGCAAGCTTAGGACAAATGTATATACTATCTATACTGCATGGTGTTGGGCTGCTGAGCACGAGGTCGCGGGACCGAATCCCGGCCATGGCGGCCGCATTTCGATGGAGGTGAAATGCGAAAACACCCGTGTACTTAGATTTAGGTGCACGTTAAAGATCCCCAGGTGGTCGAAATTTCCGGAGTCCTCCACTACGGCGTGCCTCATAATCAGAAAGTGGTTTTGGCACGTAAAACACCATAATTTGTTTATTTTTGTCTGTACTGCACCCGTTTGAGGGTGCAGTAGGTAGTACTGCATCCTCAAACTGCACCCGTTTCAGATACCCTGTCATTGCTGCGGTGACAGTTGGCGTGACAGTTGTCGAGTCGCTGCTACTTGACGCTTTTTCAAGGTTTCCGCAGTTTCACTATTCACTGTACACTATGCACCACACTTGCCCTTAGTTATCACCGTGCAGGTGCCATCGTCACGGAGCAATGAACTGTTAGACTACGTGGTTTGATGCAGGCACGTGAAGAAGCCTGCTGCGGCACGCGGCTGATGAACTCTCTTAAAACACCTCGAGGGGATTCACGGGCGCCAAACGTCGTTCGACGAGTGCCAGATCCGCCCATACTGATTAACTATTTAGGCATGCACTTTTCCTTCACATGATTGAATCGCCTGTCAGAAGTGACGTCATTCAAAAAGCTGACACGAAGGAGCTTCATGCCTACGTTAAATATATGTCTGGAATTAGAGAAGCATGAGTGCATTTGATGGGCAACTGTATATGTAGATGAGCAGATGTTCGAGTCTGTGCGAAAGGGTAGGATTCGAGCAGACACAGTGGGCGTTGCCTGCAGGTCTAACTACGCCGGTACAGAGAAATTTGGTTGCCAAATTCAGCCAACTACGTTGGCTGCCGGCAGGCGCAAGCGGAAGTCTGCCCACACACCTTCCATGTAGCGTTTCTTTAGGCCTTTGCACCAACAGTTTCCAACATACAAGTGATATATACTCGCTGTATTGACTTACTCTCTTCGTTCATCGAAAATCTCCACATGGCGTAGATCACGGCCGACGCAACCAACACCCAGTGGAACACCTTCATCCGGTTCCATTTCCACCTAGGATGGGATGCACGATTCACTTACACCGAGTATGAACGAACGAGCTAAGATTATGCGATGCTATGTAATTTAAAATGTTGCTGCGTTGACCAATTTACATAGCACTAACAAGAATGAAATGTCCATCTTGCCTCGTTACCTTTCAACGTCAGTTTGTCCTTCTGGTTTTAAGTCTGGTCTTTCTACAACAGCCCTGCCATCTTGTGACATGTTTCTTTTGTTTCCAACTCAGCATGCGCGTTGCCTGACTCTAACTGCGACGGTGTAGAGGACCTCGTTGCACTGGAACTTGGCGGATTGACATTTCACCATAGTACACGTCACGGCTATAATCTATTGTCCCTTGTTTTCAGTGGGAAGAGAAAGTGCATAGTAAAAAAGAAAGAATGAAGAAAGAAAGAAAGAAATGAAGAAAGAAAGAAAGGAAAAAGAAAGAAAGAATATTTCTGCGTTAGCTTGCCATCTGTCAAGCCATATCAATCCATGTTTGAAGCCATCAAGCAATTTTGACGCCCGTGCTTCTCGTAGTGCTGTGCAAAAAAAAATGTAAGCAAAAAATTAAATAATCGGAAGTAACGAACAAGAATTGTCAGAAGCTCGGGGATGGCGTGCAGATGCACTCGTTGCAAAGATTGATGGAAGTAGCAGTAGACAATGGTTATCACGCATCTGGAGGAGCACATTGCAGGCTCCAAGAGTATACATATCGTCAGTGGAAGTGTCCTTTCCGGTCTCAATAAGCTATTTTGTTAAAACCTAAAGTCATGCCGTAGTGAGCGCCCATTTACACTTGAACAGCTTCTCGCGCAGTTCCGCTACAAGCTGAAAGCGCTTTCGAGCTGACGTTCGAGAGCGGAGCCGAAAATGTCAGACGCGAAACGAACTTCAGTGGTCTTGCTTTCTTACTGTGTGTAGAGCAGGTCGAAAACGTGAAGTATTTTCTGGATGTGCTCGACGACATTCTCCCATAAAGCCTACATCGCAGACTGCGTGCCAACACTGAATGTAAGGCAGGTCACACCCAGGTCACACCCAAGTCACACCCAGGTCACACCGAATGGAAAAACGAACGCGGAGCGCCAACGGCGGTAAAACGCTGACGCGGCAGTGCGACCACAGCGGCTGGCGGTGCTCCGCTGTGGCGGTCACGTGACAGCGTGAAAATCTCGCCTCCTATCTTTTAGTTTTATGCTAGGGTGAGAGAGAGAGAGAGAGAGAGAAAACCCTTTATTGTAGGAGAGGTAGGTAGGTAGATACAAGATGTCGCGCGCCGTTTCTTTCGTCTGCTGACAGATCGGCGCTGTGTTTACGTTCTTCGAATTTCTTCCTTAACGCGCGTCATTCCAGACGATGTGGACAAGCCCGTTGTCACTGCGATCACAATCACGTCGGAGCGCTTCCTTCTGCTGCGGCGTCGGCGTGGTTTAAGAGACAAGGATAATGACTTGCTAGGTGTCGCCTCCGCGTCCTCGCATTCGGGGTCCGTCTTGTCGTACAGAGTCGGATATGGTGCATTGTCTCCAAAAAGAACCCTTTGCATCCTAACGTATCGGTGTCGATTCGTTAGGATGCCAACTAAAGCCAACTAAAATGATGCGCGAACAAGAGCATACGCGAGCAGACGACAGTGCGAAACTAGTCGTTCGGGCTGACACCAAAGGCAAATGCGAATCGAGCAGTCACGCGACAGCAGTCTGCCGCATGCGCGTCACCGAAGGGCTCGCTCTCATTGGTTTCCTTCGTCTGCTGTGCGCAGCAGGCCGCGTAGAATGGGTCCAAGACGAATCCCTCACGGGGCACCAAATCGCTGAGGCGCGGGGGATTTCGCGACGCGCGTTCCTCCTCTAGTGGGGTCGGGGCTTTACACGAATGTCTCTCGCGTAACATTTTGGGAAACGGATATGTTGAAACCGGTATTATGGTGTTAGCATTCTTGTTCAATGGACACGCCTTCAGAAAAGCCGGGAGGGAGGGGTTTGAATTCTGGATTGTAACACATGCCATAAATAATTCCTACGTTGCCTATTTTAAAAAGATATTTGCGATTTACCGTTAATTAGCAGTTTAATGTCTGAATACTTGTCACCGCTTGTCGCGCGATGCAATGTCCGCATCTTCGAGCAACACGCACGTAGAAGTCCAACATCTTTACCTGCCAAATGCGCATCCGATCCTTTCAACGCACAATTACCCAAGTAAAAACACTGCACTAATTAAGCTTTTAAGATTTAGCTAGGGACTCGCAGCAGATCGTATGTTAATCAACATTCCACCCATGTTCTTTAGTGCTCACAATGCGTAAAGGTTGCATTCTCGTTTCAGAAGTCCATGCTACAGAAGGTGTTCCTTTAATAACAAATTTCCTAGCCCCATTTCAGCTTCTAACGCAACTGCCACCATTCGAGTTTATCCGTTCAATAATAGACCAGCGGCTATCCACTCTAGGCAGTATATTACGTTTCGACAAAGCGTTCTCAATCAGTCATGAAAGAAAAAAAAAAGAAAGGACTCGTGAGGTCTTTAGTGGTTGCGTACGCGTTCAACCCCGTACTGCCGACTACAACGTGCGTCAGCGCTGCTGAGAAAATGTTCACTCTCCCAAGACTCTTTAAAACGCCTCGCTATCAACGTACCACTTTCACGACTAGTTTTGTTAGTGTAATTACCAATGTTGTATCCCAGGCCAACTCTAAAGTTATTTCACTAAATTGTGCCGCCTTTATTCTATCATTGAATCTTTACTCGCACAGGCCTGGGCCTGTGAAAGTGAAATTCAGAAAACCCAAATGTGCGAATAATGCTCACAAAACGATCTTACGCTACAGTTGTTCGTAAATAGTGAATTCTAGCCAATCCTGATGCTGGAAATATCATCAACGAAGGCGACTGACAAATGACAAACAGCATTTAAGAACGAATAGCTTCATGAGCTAAAGCCCTGGGGCGCCATAACGCAATACCTCTGACATACGGGCACTCTAAAGTACTTTAGGTAAGGGGACATCTACTGGAAAGGCCTTCAAGCGCAGTGACACACGATCAAGGAGTACCTCCCTTACGCCAAGGCTGATTTGCCGGAAAGGAGATCGTGCATCTGCTTTTCGAACGGAAAGGGTGTTACTCTCGCACACAGCGTGCACAGCTCATGGACACAAGAAGGAAACCTGTCCCACAAGATTACGGCGACCCATAACTATTTTTCTCACCTTGCGAAAATGTTTCAATTTTTAGCGGCAATGCGAGTTGTCTAACAATGAAAATGTACTCTAGCCATACTTTCAGACGCTGGCAACTCGCGTTCGTATCCCAACACAAAAGTGAGAAAGGGCGCCAGAAACGTGGGCAGTGCCATAATAAACAGCATGCACAGTAAAACACTGACCGTCCCTATTTCCTGGGCCGAGTTAAATTGCTGCTAAGAACGCAAAGTCATGAAAGTAAGCGAATATGTACATTAACAGCCATCAAGTATAGAAAAAAAAAATGATTTTAGGTTCTAGAATCGCTGAAGTGACTACATACGCAGCTTTTCTTTGAATCTTTTTTCTCTTGCTGTTCTAGCAAGCAGCGCTAACTCTTCTTTCTTTCCTTTTTTTTGCCTCAGCGTTCATTTGCGGATCCACTAAAGAGGTTAGTGCGGGGCCGTGTGTCATTGGCGCAACTCCTTTCAGCAAAAGGTCTCCCAGAATAACAAAAGGGGTTTAGTGCCAAGGACGTTACATTTGTGCGTGTGTCAGAGGTCTAAAGCTAGTGAGTTGAGTTGAGTCGAGTTGTTGTAGGCTACTGGTGGGATTAGCCTTGCAGTTGCTGCCGGCAATTGCTCCACGGTAGCGACACTTAAAATAAGTAAATCACATAATCAGACACAGACCTCACAATTATAAATGGTCACTCCTCAGTTCACCATGTGGAGGCCAAATCCGTGTCCTGTAGGTAATTCAAAAGAAGGCGAGAGACCTCCTTCCTACACAACCGGTTCCCGCGCGGGAAAACAATGTCCTGAAGAGAACTGTGACAAACTCCTGTCTTCTTGAGGGACCCGAATAATACCCTCCTTTCCGCGTTATACACAGTAGAGCACATTATGTAATGTTCTATGTCACGGCATACGCCACACGTTGAACATAATGGTGATAACGCCAGGCCAGTCTTATACATCCACGAAGGGGTACGAGCAGAGCCCGTGCGAATGCGGAGCAGTAAGGTGGCTTGGTTTCTTTTGAGACCCTTGATTACACATCGCTTGTGAGGTGAGCTCCACAAAGAACTGAAGTGGCACAACACCGTTTCTCTGAAGAGTCTGTTGTCCTCTTGAGGCACTCTTCTCCAAGGATTCCCAGACAGTGCTCTATGGGCGAGGCTGTCCGCCATCTCGTTGCCAATGATCCCCATGTGCGAGGGCACCCATTGGAAACGCATGGAGAAGCCTTTGATATGGAGATTGTGCACCGAGTATAGGGAGCTAAGACATAAGGCATCAATAGGGAACCCGTGCTCTAACCTTTGAAGGGCCGATTTTGAATCTGTGAGAATGACAAAAGATTGAGGCGTACAAAACCGTAGTTTCTTTAGAGCTGCCTCAATTGCAACGCTTTCAGCCGTCGTGGAAGACACGACTGCAGTGAAGCGAACAGACCAATCATACTTCAACGAGGGAATGTGAAAAGCAGCTGCACTAGATCCTTTGACCTTGTCCACAGAGCCATCAGTAAAGATTTGAAGATGACGTGCATAGTCAGTCTCAAGATGTTCCAGTACCAGCGAACGCGTTGCCGCCAGAGGAGAACTCCGCTTAGAGCGTACGTGAGGAATTGTCAACGAACAATCGAGGCTCGCGAATGACCAAGGTGGTTTAAACCTCTTAGTTCGACCCCTAGCGTCAAGACCCAGGTAACCAAGAGTATTTAGTGCCAAGTACGCTCGGGACTCAGATCTCTTTCGAAGACGCTGTAGAAGGGCTCGGCCGGCTGCCGTCTGTTTGAGGCCGCCAATTTGCATCAATAACCTTTGTGAAGCGACTAGGCTAAGAGGTCTCGATAGAGATTCATAAAGTACTGCATTGTTAGGAGCAGTCTGCGGAACGCCAAGAGCTCTTTTTAGGCCCTTTCTGTGCAAAACCTCAAGTCGTTCCAGCTGTGATATCGAGGAGGAAATTAAAGGGAGCTGATACATTATTCGACTCGTCACTAGTGCATCGTGTAACCTGATCATTGAAGAAGGGTGATTTCCCCATTGCTCACTTGCAACTCTACGGATCACATTGAGACGCGAAGATATCGATGTCACAACCGAGTCCACAGCTCGTCGCCACTGTAGCCGGTAGTCAATAATGACGTCCAAAAAGCGCTTGTGTTTCAGTTGTCGAAGGCAAGATTGATCAAGGTCTATCTTCAGCCGCGCATACCTTCTTCCTCTACCTGGAAACATGATGAAGCCATATTTTTCCCCCGATAGAGTCAACCCGACACCTTGAAGGTAATTTTGAACTGAAAGTAATGCCTTTCGAGCTATCAGAGCTAAACGCTTGTGGTGATATCCGGTTCACCAAAGACAAATGTCGTCCGCGTATATCGACATATGGACATGCCTGCGATGTTTTTGCACTTCAGCGGGAAGACCAGCCATTACAACGTTAAAGAGCGTTGGGGAAAGAACACTTCCCTGAGGTACACCTCGCGATACCGCCCTTTCGGTGCTTGTGGTACTTCCTAACCGCACTTGACTTTTACGATCACTGATAAATGAGTGAATGAATCTAAGAAGATAGCCCTGTACGCCCATGGCCGGCAAACTATTTAGTATTGAGCTTTGAAGGACGCTATCATAAGCCTTTGATACGTCTAGGAAAATAACTAGTGTTGAAAGGCCGAAAGCTCTATGATGTTCAATATGGCTTATCCAGTCCAAGACGCTATCTTGCGCGCTTAAACCTGTTCGGAATCCAGTCATGCATATTGGCAGAGCCCTTCTATCTTCGGGCCACCAAGATAAACGCTTACTTGCCAGCTTCTCCATGAGCTTAGCCACGCATGACATCAGTGATACAGGACGATACGAGGCCAAATCTGTCATTTCTTTGCCGGGCTTCTATGAAGGAGGAACGTCGCCAGTCTCCCAAACTCGATTCAGATAGCTTAGGAGCGTCTTCCGATGTTCCAGAGGTAGGTTCTGCATCATCTGGTTGGTGATGCCGTCAAGACCTGGTGCGCATCGACGCCGCAGGCTGCTGAGTGCTGTCTGTAGCTCTTGAAGTGTAAACGGGGCGTCCATCACAGACGTAGATGTTGCAGGCAGGGCGCAGGGATGAATTCCTGAACTTGCACTTGCAAATGCATCTGCAAATTCATCTGCCAAGCACACGAGAGGTTTCTGCTTGCGCAGTGCAAGCGCTTCGAAAGGTTTACTAGGACGAGAATCACCAGCAAGACTGCCAATGACTCGCCAAATTCTCGTCATCGGTGAGAAAACCGTCCAGCTAGCGCAGAAGGACGCCCACTGCGACCTACAGAGCTTGTTCTTATGGCGTCGAATGGCAGAGTTAAGCCTATTGAAGGTCGTCTTCAAGGATCTGTCGTCCTTCTTCCGCATCAGTTGCCGCTCCGCCCTTTTGCGCGCTGCGCAAAGGTTCCTGAGTTTTAAATCCGGAGTCGGAAAATGATTAGGCAACTTGACCGCTGTGGTAGCAGCCATCTTACCAGAAATCATCTTGTCTATCACATCACCAGAAACACATGCATGTTGCTCCCTGTATTTGTCCCAATTAACAACATGGCTAATTTTAGAGCCGCGCTTATGGAAGTCGGCAGTAAACACTAAAATTGGATAGTGATCAATTCCCATGCGGTCAGGTGCAGTTGACCACTTCACACGGACGTCAGATGAATGCAAGGTTAGGTCTATAGAGGTGGCTGAGGCTGGAGGCCGGAAGAAAGTGGGAGTTCCGTCATTGGCCACGCACAGGTTCAAACTGTCGATAACTTCTACAAGTTTGCGTCCGCCGGAATCTGTGTTCCTGTCACCCCAGACAGAGTGACGGGCGTTGAAGTCCCCGCAGATAATTCGGGACGCTGGACAACGGTCACAAAGCTGCTGGAGAAACAAGTCCATTGCTACCTTCTTCCGCGGAGACACGTATACGGATGCAACAGAAAGAGTTCGGAAGCCAAGCCGTATCCTGACAGCCGCTACTTCAATACAATCGGTGCAAACGTCGGTGACGTTCAAAGCCACATGAGGAATCTCTCTTCGTATGTAAAGGGCGGCACTTCCCGCGGGAAATGACTTTATGCTGCAATTCGTATGGGCGACATATCCAGTCAAAGATCTCCCGCTTGGTAGGCCAGCCTCCGAGAGGGCCAATACTGCAGCATACGTATCTTTCAGAAATAATTTAAGTTCTGCTAATCGACTTATAATCCCAGCGCAGTTCCATCGCATAATAAACGGCACTTTTCGGTGATATTTAGTTGCACGAGGTTGAAGAAGACTAGCCATATTATAAGGTAAAGGTCGCTGCGAAGGGGGTAATCATGGACTCAAAGGAAGAACAAGCTCTAGAAAGTTCTTCAGTGTGCCAGTCTGCATCGCTTGAACATATGAACGCAGGACTTCAAACAAAACTAAAGCTGTTCTAAATTGTTTGTATTACATTTCTACAATCAGGCCGCCATGGTTGGCCGAAACGTTTCGTGCCCCCCACCCCCCACTTCGCATTTCTGTCACGCGAAGTCATGAAAACCGCGACAACTCCCCATCTGATATGACACAAACGCACTGATTATGCATCATTAAACCAATCAAAACAAAAATGATTCTTTTCGATTCTACATCGTGTTTGCCATAAGCTATCCGCTTTGGTCAAAAGTTTTCAGGCTGCGCCCACTTCGCCTGTCTTTCACACGATGTCACACAACTGCGAAAAACTCGCCCCATCAAAGTGACGTGTACGCATTAAAAATGGATTGATATTCCGAACACTGGTGAATATTATTTTCGGAATAGCCGGAGACTACCCCTTTCTTAAAGGAATACATGTCTGCCCATGGATCACGCAGACACTGGCTGCATGGAGCTGCCGAGGAGCATGAATTTATTTGCGTATAATAACCATTCGGGCGCGTCAGTGTAACGTTGTCGAGCCCTTTCGGCACATTTACGACATCGCTCTGCCAACACGTCTTCGCCGAGGATCCGTTGTAGCAATAATTTGAACTTTCCGTTGCACGCCGCCGCGATTTTCGATCAGCCACTGCAAGCTAAGCAAGGTGAAGCAGGCAAATATCGGCCGCCTGCATCATGCACCCAATGCGCTTATCTATACTTTCGCTCCACCAGCTCATGCCCACCGAAACCCTCTCCACTCTTGCGTATTCCTCCCCTATTGTCAGCCAATCAGGTAAAAAAAATACCTGCAAGATGTGCAATGCTATTCGTTTTGAAAGCAAACAAAAGTGGCCTCCTATAAACGCGGAGAGTGCTCGACTGGAAACAACGCTGCGGGGGAAAGCTGAATGCTTCCATCGGTGGTTGCGTAGTTTGACGTCAGGATACTGGAATAAAAACAGACTGGAATAGTTCTACGTCAGAGGGTCTCTGGTCTGGCGCCGTCCCGTCTATGCTATTTTGAAATAAACCTGAATTCATTAAACTTGTCCTTTTGAGCTGCTGCCGCTTCACGATCCAAGAGTGTCACGTAAATAAGTGTTCCTTGAAGATTTCCTGTAATCTTCTT
The DNA here is from genome assembly GCF_023375885.2 of Dermacentor andersoni. Taxonomy (NCBI): domain Eukaryota; kingdom Metazoa; phylum Arthropoda; class Arachnida; order Ixodida; family Ixodidae; genus Dermacentor; species Dermacentor andersoni. The sequence goes on along the minus strand of NC_092820.1, from coordinate 73,040,956 downwards.
TTCCTTTCCGGTCTACACGTTGCATTTCAGTCACAGGAACGTTTAAAATAACTACTTATGGCTACCACCATCGAAAAAGTATTACCATTCTGATTCCCTGAATTAGAGGTGAATAATATTTAAAATTTCTTGCTGTATTCGGTGTCGTTCTTTTAGCTGAAAATCTGCTTTGCTTGCGTAGACTATGGCTTTCTTTATTATGATCAATCGCATTTCGCTTTATCACTATTTGTACTATTGGCACTTCTTCCGTCTAATTTATTAAAACCTTATATCTTTCTTTCTTTTTCGCTTGTTGATTTTCTCTCATCTCGGGCATTTGGCTCGTAGTGTTGAGCTACCGTTAAAATTTAACGCGCCAGCCAGATAGACAGCGTTCCACGGGACATCTGCACGGGACACGCGGCACGAGAAAGGAAATAAAGAGGAAAACACCGACGTTCCCGTTGCTCTGTCTATTCCAGTTTGTCGACGCAAGCTCCAGAGCCACCTCTTCGCTGCTGATTCCCCGAGAAGCTGGAAAGGACCAAAAATGGGTGAGTGATTCTCAGCGTTGTCCGTGTTCCATCAATGACGCAGCTTTTCAGTTTAGCTTCTGTGCACGTCATTCAGCGCGGGCCAGTCACTCCAATGTCGGTAGGAGCGATGTCGGGGATTTGAATTCAAGAAGGATCCGAATATCTTGCGGACAGCCGACCCAGGAGTGTGAGCGAGATTCCGTGAACGACTGAGACAAGTTCCGGCACAGTATTGAGTGCTGGCGTGAAACGAAGCAACCGAAGTCCCCCACGGTTGAGCGTTGGGCCAAAAGAGGCGTGGCGTAATCGATGTTTTCGAACGCGTTACACAAGGACGGCAGAAAAAAGTAGATACAGAGAGCTGAACTTACAACTGAGCTTCACTTTCCTGTGCGCAGCCATAAGTGCACTTTTAACCAGGGAAACGGGAAAGAAAAACACATGTTAGGCACGCAAAAAATTGTAATCAGCGGAAGCCAACCCGCCACAGGGGTCACTTCTTTCGTGACATGAAAAGAGCAGCGAAGCCATATATATATATAATGACACCCTTGTTGCCCTGTTTAGAAACTAGGTTGTGCTTCGATGATTTCTCGTGCGATCTTTATCTATGCCTGTCGCAACCGAAGTGCACCTTCCGCAATGGGCAACCAGTGCTGTAACTTCGCGTTAACGCGCAGCCTAATGGGCGGAGGGAACAGTTTTCAGTAGGGCATGCTGAAATGCTGCGATGTTGCGACAGCTGCCATGTTGCGTCAGCAGATTTGCCGCTCGCCTTCGGGCACATCTGCTCAGCGTCTTACAAGACTGGCTGCTGGAATGTGTAGCAGCGCGCACAGTCCTCGAAACGCGCATAGACATGGACACAGCTTGACTGGATGCGTCGGGCGTTATCAATGCGTCGACGCTGCGCGCGCCATGCTATCGTTCAAAAATGTCCGGTCAACTTCCTTGTCTGCCCTAAACAGGACGGCATCGGCATATTTCTCTTTATTCCTGCCATTTAGTGTTTGTTTGGACCTTTCGTATTCATACGGCCATACGAAGTCACTCCTCCGTTATCACCAGAATCAATCACTATTATTAGCGGGTGATAGGATCGATATGAATACACCCTCCGCCCCTCCTCCCCCTCAAAAAAGAAAGATAGCAACGTTTTTTGTCAGAGGATACAGCGGTCCCGGCTCCAACTGTGTCAAGAAAACTGCATGCATCTAAAGTGATGCAACCACGTGAGATACGGTATAGTCCGCATGGCAACTCTCGAGGTGGTTTCAGCCTGTTTCCCAGTGGCAGAATGCCTAAAGGCAATGAGGTAGGGCTAGAGTGTAGTAAAGGGGGCGTATAGTTCCCCACAATAATGACTAGAGGGAACTCTGGCGCTGCAGTTGTTCAGCCACCATAGGAATGATGGGTATAGGTCATGGATTTGTCTGGTATTCGAGCTTGTGGATTCAGACGTTGTTGTTGCTTTGCTTATCACGCTTATCACGCAATATATCTACTAATTACAAAGATTCGGCTTGTCGAGGGCTTGTCGAGGGGGATTGTCGAGGGGGCTTGTCGAGTGGTCAAGATGACAATGAGCAATATTGGGTCTTTTGCATCCATGTGCAATCTTCTTGCATTTTTCAGTGCTTCGATCAGGCAAGCAATATGAAACAACTGTTAGTTACAGCTCGCAACTTCATAGGTTTTAGGTAGGGCGCATTATTATACGCATTCCACTTGCCTTGCTTAAATAATGCGCACTTCTCTCAAGGTTTCTTTCATTGGCCACATATAGCCATAAATTAGTCTTATACACAGCCGCTAACGCTTTCCATTTTAAGCGACGAAAGCCAAAGCATTTCAGAATGTCATGTGCTTTTCAACTACCACATACGACCAAAACATGTGTCATGGCTCTCTGCGACCTCGGATGACTTCGGATCATAAAACATGAAGCAATACACCATATGTACTAAGTAAACATATGCGTATAAAATGGCTGACTGCGATAAAGCTGCGAAACGAAAATAAATGAAAATGAACTCTGGCACCTTGTTGAATTTATGGTTGCTACTGTCTTGTTCTACTTTTTCAAGAATGGCTTAATCGCTATTCCATAGTATTTTTCAACCGAACGTCTTACTGTTAACAACACACAAGATAGCGCAGCCGTAGCTACGTTGCCTGTATTTTTGCGCGGGAACCACAATATAGTGTGAACAAAATTTGTTCTAACAAAACTGAACTGGGCGGAGTGCTGTATAGCTTCATTACGCATAGGGTATACTGATGGCTCCGTTCTACTTGCAGTTGATCCAGCAACGCAAAATTACTTCTACGAACAGAGTTACGTGCCTGAATACCTGCCACAGGACTACTCCAATGTCACTGACCTCTCCGGTAAGTAAATGAATGTTTTGCTGTGCATACACTTTTCGTAGAAGAGCCATGCATATAACAATGTCATGCAATATCTGCTTCGTTTTAATGTGCCCTACAAGGCTTATTAAAGTTCCGTATACTTCGTCACATACTTCGCAGGCATCGCTTTGGAATCTACGCACGGACACACCACTCCGTGCGTTTCGTGGTGCAGTTGTTCTTATTCTGCGACGTTGTTTACTTAAATGATTCGTGAATTACAACTACAAACTGTGGACGTAAGGCTACGTCGAATAATATATTATTTGGGCATCTTTGCGCTTCCAGTATGGGACGTATATAGCAGGTCGGCGGGAGCAAGTGGTGTATTGCGGTTGCCGGTCGCAAATATGGAGCAATTCCACTTGTTCGGTTGTGACATAGATGAAAAACTTGCGGCGCGTTCCATGTAGTCTATACGTCGTATTTTGCAGCACAAAAGAACGAAACTTCGTGTTACATGCAATTACGTGGTGTATACTTGTATATTTCTGTCATAGGGAATGCGCTATATTTTGGTCGCGAATACGAGCTGTGAGAAGTCCTCGTAGCCTCCGTGTCGTCACTTCCGTGTAGGAAACACGGTATCGCATCCGCACAGTGCTGCCTCGGAAGGCTGAGGCGATATTATCCCGCTATACGCAGCTGACAGCCCCAAACGTGGCTCCTTTCCTTTGTCGTCTTTGAGTTCAGCTTTCTCGTCGGCGTTTTCACTAAGCGTCGATGTGCGTGACGCCTATATACACCTCATTGTTCGGTCGTCACGATAAAGAGCACTCTGCTAGGGCCTAGAACGATGCTACGATGGATGCAGCTATGGAAGAAGGACAGACTAAGAGAGAGCGTCAGGCGACGATCTTGAAGCCTAGCCATAAACAACACGAAGGAAATGCTCTCCTGGAAAAGTGGTTCCCGCCACGTGATAGCAAACGGTGGTTTCTAGCCGCCAGCGCGCTGCAAGTAGGGGGAGAGGGAAACATGGAGCGGGCAGCGAGTGGCTGCGGCCGATCGTGAGAGAGGAGGTTCGCTTGCCGAATATAGCTGCCGGACGTCATGCCCCCCCCCCCCCCCCCCTCTTGTTTCCAATTCCATGGAATAAACTCTTTGAATAAACTTACGACTGATAAGACACTGGCGCCACCTGATGGTGGAGAACCACTTCGCTGCGCCTGTAGTATGGCCTCTGAGATCCAGTGTAGCTATATACCATTTTCGAAGGCTTTGCTCATAAAGGGCTTTAGCGCGTTGATTGGAGGAGCAATGCGTTGGCTAAAGTGCACTAGAATACGGTCTAGTGTAGACCCAGTGACGCAGCTTTCAGCCCAGTAGAAACGCGGAACAAGATTGTCAAACTGCAAATACGACGCCGAATCAGAAAGTCTTTGCCTCAATTTTTTTCAGCCAAATCACGGCTGTGTATGCCAAGTCAACATATCCGCTCCCAGCCCCGGGCCTTTCTTGGAATAGGCCCGGCCTTACCTGCCGATAGCTCCAAGGCACGGCGCTGCTGTCAGTTGTTTAAAAGGTCGGTTGTGCTTCACTTGTCCACGGCGTACGAGCAACGAAGCGTGATTCGTTTTCTATGGAGCAAGGGACAAACGCCCATCCAAACTCACAGGGAAATCCAGCCCACGTGTGGGGACAGGTAGTCTCGCTTCGAGAAGTGTGAGGTGGTAGTTTTCTGAGTTCGCAAAAGGGTCGTGAAGACTTGCATGGCAATGAACGTTCGGGGAGGCCGCGTGCGTCGCCGTCTGACGATAGCCCCTGTCATTTCACTTGGAGAATTAGGACAAGCCACCATGCAGTCCGGACCTCGCCCCACGCGATTTCCAAGCTTGCGGTCCGCTGAAGAAGTTCCCGGCAGGACAGCGTTTCACGTGCAACGACAAAGCCACGACAGCAATCCGACGGTGCTTCCACAGTCGGGCAGACGAATTCTTTACGATACGGGTATCTCAAATTTAGAGCTGCGATGGGAGAAATGTCTGAACAGGTGTGGGAACTATGTGGAAAAACAGTGTAAGTTACGTAGAATAGTAGGCTCCTCATACCTATAAGTACCTATATGTACCTTATTTTGGCTAATAAAAAATAGGGGCAGATATTTGTCATTCGCCCTCGTAGATAAAAAGCTCGGGTATTTCAATATAAGAGATTCGGTCCGCTCACGCGACACGCTGTGAAAAAATTTTTTGCTGAGAGAGCTTGTGGTGGTGACGCCCACACCTTCGGCGCCATTTTATTATGGGGCTGCGGGGTTCCTTTGTTTCTCGGCTAATTGATTCAATGGCACAATTTCGACAACAGCAGGGGACAAAACATTGTAGGTAACGTGCAGATGAGTTAGTGTCTGTCTTAGAAGCCTGTCTTAGAGTATTCCTTTTTCTTTTTTGTTTGTTACGACAGAGTGGAGATAATATTCACTTCTTGAGGCCAGTCACACGCACCTATAAAGAATTGACGAAGACTTTTGGCTTTATCATATTTGGCAGCTATCGACTGAAGTCTTTTAACTGAAGTTCTGCTTAAAATGGTCGCTTTGTTTAGAATGCAGCATACTTCATTCACACCGCTTTTCCGTTTGCCTAAAGAACAGAATTTTCCATCAATACACGTTTAGAGTTCGAGCAAATCTTCCTCTGAAAGAATTTATCGTTCGCCTGTTTGAAAAGTTGTCCTTCAAAAGTCTTTTTTTCTGGCGCACTTCGAATACACGAGAAATGCTTGTCCGCAATGTAAGTGGTACTTAAAAGCGTCCTGTACGATTGCTGTGAATTCCAGCAGGATACCAAAACGCAACAGAATCCTACCGAAACGGCCTGAGTGGCAGTCCGCCACTTCCAAATCAAGTTTTGATTGATCAACATCTGGATTAGTTCTCAATGACCTATCCATGATTTGAGCTGTGCGCAGAAGACAGATTGTTCACTTTTTTCCGGCTTATTTGTGCAGCTGTGGTAACAGTTTGTATGTCTGCAACTGTAGCTAAAAATGGGCGAAGCCTGTGGAATTCATGTCATTTAAATACGAGCATGGAAGCAATGGCTAAAGCTTGGGTGGAGCGCTAATAATAAACCAAATAACGACACTATCTACGGAGTGTGACTAGTTGAGGTTTTGTGACGAATGAAGCAGCGTGTATTTGTTTCTAGAGTGCAGTTTTTGTTCTTGCCTTCTCATGGTGTCCTTCCTCCGTTACAATTGCAGGTTACATGGACGTCACGGATTTGTCTGAAAGTAAGCAAGCGCTTGATAATTTATGCATGACACGTGCAACAGCCGTACGCGCGACCCGTAAAGCCCAAATGGTTCTTTTTCTTTTTTCCTTTCTTTCCTCATTCCTAATGTGGTCGGGAGCAAGAGATATCAAAACTGAGGCTACTAATTAAGGAGAAATTCACTAATCCCTGTTTATTGGATCGCATCAGGGCCGGTGTAGAACTTAGGACACTGCAGTCCATCAGACGTCACTTCACGTATGGCGAATCTTTGAGTGAACGTGCGGTCTTCAACGTTTGCGCCAGCACCATTTATTCAGCCCTATATCGGATATGAAATATTGTGTCAAGGTTTTAATCGCATCATTCGATTATAAACCTTTGCGTTTGTTTGTATTCTAAATCTTGACTGCTGATAAGACAGCTCATTTGAACTGCTGTTTAATCGGGCAATGCCTGGACAAAATAAAAAGTGGAGGTTCATCTAATTTGACTCACCTATTTCACTTGGTCAAAATGTATTTAGACCGCATATAGAGCGCCCATAGCCATAAAATGCATCATTGTACCTTCTTTCATACTTTTTCATTTCTAAATTAAACGTATGGAGACGACCTGAAAACAAAAATCATTCAAATGACACTAAAGGTAAATATTAGGTTGTAGGAGCAGAAGGCCCACAAAGAAGTGCCATTTATTAAACAGATGACTTCGTTGATGTCGCGACTACCATCGTTGAGCCTATATGCCTGACAGCGCTAGTCCAGTCTCTTCGTCTTCCCCTGCGGGGCTCTATGAGTACCACTACTAGGCTCCCCCCTTAGCGATAAAGGCCGTGCCGTTGAGCGGTTGAAGTTGTGGAGAAGGCACTGCCAGATTCTAGACGAGCTGACTTCAAGTGGTTGATGCAAACTGTCTCTTCGCGTCCATTGATAAGAAGTGTGAAAAACTTGGCGTCAGGCTGGAGGACTTTGAAGGGACCATCGTAAGGAGCTTTTAAAGGAGCGCGAGTAGCGTCGTGACGGATAAAGACGTGACTGTTATGAAGTAAAGATAAGCTCATGTAAACATTTCTGTGGTCGCTACGAAGCGGCGGTGGTATAACAGGGGCTATTGTAATGCGAAGGTGGTCGGCGTAAGATTGTGGGTCAGCAGATGACGGTTCTCAGGCGAAGAACTCCCCGGGTACGCGAAGTGTCGTGCCGAAAACTAGTTCTGCTGAGGAACACTGTGCAACTGCTTTCGGAGCTGTGCGAAGACGTTGTAGAACCAAAGGCAGCGCTCTGTCCATGGAATCATGGAGTTATCGGCACGAAGTGCTGCTTTCAGTGGACGGCGGAAGCGTTCCACCATGCCACTGGAACATGGGTGATAAGCGGCCATTCGTATGCCGTTCTTCTTCCACCGCGGGGTTCTATGAGTACTGTCCACTACAGATTCATGCTAAACTGATAGATTTGTATTCAAAAACGTCTAAGGTGACAACATTATCGAGGACAGAATTTTATTGACCGAGAAATGCACGTAAAAGCAGGGCATGATAGCATACACCCCCATGACATTCAAGTACTAGCCCAGTTACGAAGGCAGTCATTATAGTTCCGTCACCAGTAATCAACCATCAGTAGCAAATAGATCACTGTATATTGCATCATAAGACGAAGGAAAATGCTACTTGTTCAGTTCTTTTTGATATTTTAGGAAAGAGATCTCGTTCACGTTACCCTCGACAACGCCGTGCATGTTCGAAAGGTTTCGTTTTTTTTTTTCCACGCCGAGCCACCCGCGCTTTCGCGCGTCAGTGTTTTCGTTATCGCGTACTGCTGCGCTGGTTTTATTATCTCGCGAAACTCACGTAAACTGCAAGTGGCAGATAATACTCCTTCCATGTGATGTCGCGGGATTCCCCGAACGGGTCACGCCGCTTCACCAAGTGCAGCTGCAGCGGCTAAATTTCTCCTTGGCCGCGCGTTAGCGTTGAGCACAGGAAATAGTAGCGCCGTCTGTCGTGCGCCGTTTTGCTCACCGACGGCAGTGATGGTGCATGCAACGTAACCACTCCCCACTCGGTGGCGGGCGATTTGAATTGCGGTATCGGGGTGCGTACCCTTCAGACACGCAATTTTTTCGTAGACTAAGTCTTTTCTTGGCACGCATCAAACGCTGCAAGGTTTCTGGAATGATAGTTCAACAGTCCACGTCGACTCAGTATTTGGCTTTAGTGTCTCTTTAGCAGGTATAATTCATTTGGTTGCTGGTCTATCTGCAGGGTGTTCCAGCTATTAAGCACCAACGATTTAGTAAAGCAATGAAGGGGGCTAGTTGGTGAACGTTCGTGGTTATGTTGCGCTCAGTTTTACAAACACGATATTAAGGAAGGACAGGACGTGGACGGACGCAGCGCAAACTACCAACTGTTTAATACTGTTAAAGAACGCGCTTATATACAAGGAGATGTGGTGCGGGGGGGGGGGGGGGTTACATATAAAAAGATATGACAAGGTGACGACATGTGATCATAGTTTGGGTCAGGCATACATCGTTCACATGCACCCGTTCGCACTGGCAAACTCGACCTCAGCTTTGATAAGCGCGATAGACGGAGTGCTTACGCACATCTCTTTTTCTTTAGCTATCGCAAGCGCCTCCCATATTTCTCGCTCCGTTTTTGTTTTTGATGTTCCAATGACTGTGGTGCTTTCTAGTAGCGGGGAGCATTTGCATTGTTTGCAATGTGCGGCCAAGTTGCTAGGTGCTGTCAGAAGTTGGCACGTGTATTTGTGCTCCCGTAATCTATCATTTAGACAACGCCCAGTTTGTCCAATGTATACTTTCCCGCAATCTAGTGGGATTTTGTAAACAACTGATGTAGCGCATTGCACGTACTTTTTCACGTGCTTAGTCTGACAGACCGTAGCACTGGGGTTGGCCTCTGTGGGTCCTGCGTTCACCCTCTTGCACATGCCTTTTAGTTTTTGCGGGGCGGAGAACAGAACTTGAACATCATGGCGTTGGGCTGTCTTTCTTATTCTATGTGACAAGCCATGGATGTAAGGCAACACCACGCGTTTTTTCAACTTTTTCTGTGTTTTCTGCCTTTTCCTGTTGGCTCTGATTTCGGGCAACAAGTTTTCACAGATTTGCACCACCATGCTGTTCGGGTACCCACTGTTTCTTAAGCGGCTTACTTGCAAATCGATGCTCTCCCTCACAGCATGGCGGCATGATTTTTCAATTGCTTGACTGATGCAAGCCTTGGCGATGCCTCTTTTTATGATTTTAGAGTGGCAAGAGTCATACCTCAGAATTTCTTTTTCTCCTCTGGTTTTGTAGCACCAGCAGATGTGGGAGCCTCTGAGCCTAATGTTTATATCAAGGTACTGCAATCGACCATCGGTAGGAGTCTCGTACGTGAACTCTAAACCTTCATGCGCTTTTTTGAACATGCTGATAACAGTTTCTACGCTAAATGGGTCGGTTTGGCTTTCTTTCATGCACACCAAATAATCGTCAACATATCTGAAACAGGTAGTTATGTTAGTTTCTCCAAACAAGGCGGCAAGTTTTCTGTCTCCCACACTCAAAAATAAGTCGGAAAGCACGGGAGCTATACAAGAACCAATAGCGATGCCATCCTTCTGCTCATACACACTGTCACCATATTCGATAAACGCACCATGTAGATAAAGTTTTAACAAGTTCACAAAACTAGAAATACTGCACTTGCACACGTCCTGAAATTTGGTGTAGCCCAGCGTGTCCCGAGGGCTACACCAAATTTTACCAGCTACACCAGTGTCCCGAGGCCAGCGGTGGTACAAGCAGTAGAAGAAGCCATCGACACGCTGGGCTACACCAAATTTCAGGACGTGTGCAAGTGCAGTATTTCTAGTTTTGTGAACTTGTTAAAACTTTATCTACATGGTGCGTTTATCGAATATGGTGACAGTGTGTATGAGCAGAAGGATGGCATTGCTATTGGTTCTTGTATAGCTCCCGTGCTTTCCGACTTATTTTTGAGTGTGGGAGACAGAAAACTTGCCGCCTTGTTTGGAGAAACTAACATAACTACCTGTTTCAGATATGTTGACGATTATTTGGTGTGCATGAAAGAAAACCAAACCGACCCATTTAGCGTAGAAACTGTTATCAGCATGTTCAAAAAAGCGCATGAAGGTTTAGAGTTCACGTACGAGACTCCTACCGATGGTCGATTGCAGTACCTTGATATAAACATTAGGCTCAGAGGCTCCCACATCTGCTGGTGCTACAAAACCAGAGGAGAAAAAGAAATTCTGAGGTATGACTCTTGCCACTCTAAAATCATAAAAAGAGGCATCGCCAAGGCTTGCATCAGTCAAGCAATTGAAAAATCATGCCGCCATGCTGTGAGGGAGAGCATCGATTTGCAAGTAAGCCGCTTAAGAAACAGTGGGTACCCGAACAGCATGGTGGTGCAAATCTGTGAAAACTTGTTGCCCGAAATCAGAGCCAACAGGAAAAGGCAGAAAACACAGAAAAAGTTGAAAAAACGCGTGGTGTTGCCTTACATCCATGGCTTGTCACATAGAATAAGAAAGACAGCCCAACGCCATGATGTTCAAGTTCTGTTCTCCGCCCCGCAAAAACTAAAAGGCATGTGCAAGAGGGTGAACGCAGGACCCACAGAGGCCAACCCCAGTGCTACGGTCTGTCAGACTAAGCACGTGAAAAAGTACGTGCAATGCGCTACATCAGTTGTTTACAAAATCCCACTAGATTGCGGGAAAGTATACATTGGACAAACTGGGCGTTGTCTAAATGATAGATTACGGGAGCACAAATACACGTGCCAACTTCTGACAGCACCTAGCAACTTGGCCGCACATTGCAAACAATGCAAATGCTCCCCGCTACTAGAAAGCACCACAGTCATTGGAACATCAAAAACGAAAACGGAGCGAGAAATATGGGAGGCGCTTGCGATAGCTAAAGAAAAAGAGATGTGCGTAAGCACTCCGTCTATCGCGCTTATCAAAGCTGAGGTCGAGTTTGCCAGTGCGAACGGGTGCATGTGAACGATGTATGCCTGACCCAAACTATGATCACATGTCGTCACCTTGTCATATCTTTTTATATGTAACCCCCCCCCCCCCCCCGCACCACATCTCCTTGTATATAAGCGCGTTCTTTAACAGTATTAAACAGTTGGTAGTTTGCGCTGCGTCCGCCCACGTCCTGTCCTTCCTTAATATCGTGTTTGTAAAACTGAGCGCAACATAACCATGAAGCACCAACAAAAAAGAAGTGGTGCGGTTTATGCGGTTGAAAACGAAAGTGCTCACAATTAACAGGAATCGTGAAGAAGGTAGCGTCCAGTATTGTTTTTGTGGTTATTATTTACTTGGTTTATAACTGATGTCATGCAATTCTTAACTGTAGCTATGACACCATGTATGTACACGAAATCTCAGATTCTATGTACAGTCGTCGACATAAAGTTGAAGCTGTATCTTCTTACGCTGTATACAATTGGTGCGTGGGTAAAATTCATAGCAAAACGTCCCCAAATCTAAAATTTCTATAAAATGTCTCAATATGCATTCGTTAGGGCCAGACGATGTTGTCAGATATTTTATCTGAAAGGAAGATCAATCTGATTGCAGCACGAATACAAAGTGGCGAGTTAGGCTTTTATCTAGCGCACGAAAACAATGTGATTTACGAAATATACACTCTGAATGATACATTACCTAATGTGTCTAAACAAAGGTGTTGTGCGATAACTTGACTGTTAACGATCTTGGGACCATGGTCGTGCTCTCGCGGTATGCCTTGTCCGGATGTCATATATGCAGTGTATGTCGTTAACATTGCGAAATGCTTAGCTTTTGCTTCTTTTCAGACAAACCAGCGTAAGTAGACACCTGAAGTTTAATTCATTGATGTCATGTAGTGCGACGTACGAGAACGCGGTGTGGAGAGGGAACGGATGTTGACGTCGTCATTCATGAGCACAGCTCAGCGAAATCACTGCAAGAAATGCGCGTTCACTAATGCTTTCAATGTTTGAAGTTTTATTACTGATTGGAATCATTGCTGACGTTTAGAGTCCGAAAGTAACACAGCATTGAGGCCCCGTTTTAAGGGGTGGCGCTCAAAATTTAGCTAAACGGACCTTCCTGCAGTCAGTCACCACTGGAATGTGGTCAATGCAGCAGGGGGTCGAATCTGCCACCTCGTGCTGGGCAGCGGAGTACCGTAGGCAGTGAGGAACTACGGCCAGTCTGTTCGACTAATGCGATATTCGTAGTATAGCTTACGTGGTAGATTTGCCTGCCAGATTTGCCTGCAGATTCGAATTCAAAAGAGAAGTTTTCATAGGAATTATTATTTGCCTCATTCTTGGCACTTTGCGGCAGATAGATAGGTAGGCCCCTGTCTGGCCTCGCACGAATAAAAGAAAATAATGAGTAACCGACCGTGTAATGAAACCCTCGGCCGCCGAGCGCAGCAGCCCGGATCTCGCCGTGAGGCCGTTTATGTTTGCACTTTTCATTACTGGCAAGGCTTAATGCAACCCCCCCCCCCCCCGCCCCTCAAAGCGAGCTGAACGTCCTGAAATTAGAAAGGTTTCATATGCAGTACAGTTTCTACCCGCGGCAACACGCTCCAGATCACAGCTGTGTCTAGTGCGCTTCGAGGTCCACGACAGAGACGACAACAGCTCCGTGAACACCTACAACATACGCCGAAGGAAGATCCACTGCTTGCATGCTCGTCGCGCGCGTGTCAAGTACTCGTGCACATGACCCACATCGGTACCGCATTACCGCCGGATACGCTCGCATGCACGGTGGCAGGCACAGAGTGACGTAATACGTCTTCCGCACAACACGGCGGAAGAGCTACCGCCCGTACAAACAGGCTGCTCAGCGTGCAAAACGGCAACCGCGCCAACCAGCAGGCCCTCGCTGTGGGAGTGCCCAAAGTATGCAGTCTTACGACGAAAGCACTGGGGGCAGGTGGCCGGCTTCGAGGAGCGGGTCCGTCCCTCCGCAGAGGCCGACAGTGGCCTACAAGCGCTGTTTGCCTTTGCTACGGAATCGGGACATTCTCCGCATGGAGTAACGGTGCGCGGAAGCATTCCTTCGTGGCTGGCCCTGTCCTCATCTCTCAATTCCTCATCTCCATTACCCTTAATGGGCCGATGAGCCATCCCTCCTTTAAATGCCGAACATATACCGTGCACTTCGAGAAAAAAATTATTAGAGCCTAGCGAAAGTACTCGCTCGCACTCCTACTTCTCTCGTTCCGATACCAGCCAGCTCTTTGAAACGCTCGGCGCGGGCGACCTGTGCCGATCGCTCGTCTTCATTCCTTGTGGAAGCTACGGTAGCGCACTATCTCCCCTACCGGCCCATTTTCCTGAGCACTTTCCTCGTAGCACGCTACGCAGAAATTGTGCCGTGTTCATACCGAGATACTCATAGCCCGAGGTAATTACGCTTTACCATTTATCCATTGGCGACACGTAGTCGCTGTAGACGTCACAGTACGTGTTCCTCTTGCTTACGCTCGTCCCAATACCCGTCGTAGAAAGCAGCAATCGCCGCGTCGTGGGCTCACGTCGAACGGCCGGAGTATAGATCATGCCGTCGCCGCCGTACGACAATCTTCAGCGAAGTCATCGACGTGTTGCTGTCGTCGCAGAGACGTATGCCCGTGACCCCCACACACAAGCACTCAGTTTACACAAGTACATTAGTCCACCTGCTAGCGCTTTGCAAAACCCCGAGCAATGCTAGATAGATAGGTGCTAGCGAAAAGATTTACGTGACATCGATTGCCACTGTGCGTGGGTTCTGCACAGTTCTAGTGTTTTTTTTTTCTTTTTTACGCCATTGCGAACTTCGTATTGTTCTTGTGCTGAAGTAAAGTGGGTACCTAGCTTAGCTTGCATCGCCTTATTGCCAATCGGGTGCGCCTCAAAATTATCCCTACGTGTCTACATATTCATTTCTAGTGCAACACCACACGACGCTGGCAGTGGCAGCGCAACCTTACTGATAGGAACAACAGCGTATAAGCAGCTGCAGGCCTCTGGTGATCAGACCAGTACAATGTTTGCGATAGCATGCCGCACTTTCAATGTTCCAAAAGGATACATGACGTGCCCGAAGAAAATATCACGCAAGAAAATTGTCAAGGTAGCTTGCATCACGTGAATGCTTGGCTCGTGTCAAAGACAGCCGGCTGTCTCACTAAACAGTAAAAAAGTCACACATCTGAAAAAGAAAAAAGAAAACAAAGTGATAGGAAATATAGTATGCCGCTACGGCTGTCTTGCTCTATGTAGCCCGAAGTTAAACCATTGCATGTGGCCAAGCCAACTGTAACGATGCCAGTGCTTCCCGTCCTTTATTATTGAGCGCCAAATAGACAATCTCCCTTCATCATTTTCATGAGCAAAGAAAAGCATTGCTTCTATAAGGTGGCTTGCCAGCAGGCCCGGCAACGTATTCCACTGAGCTGTCGTCCTCGCTTTACCCAACCAGCGCAGATAGCGAAAGCGGCAGGATCTGGGCCGTCGTGGGCGTCTTCCTCGTCATTTGCCTGATCTTCGGCCTCATCGTCGTTGTCTTATTCGCCATTCAACCCGAAGGTAAGTGCCCCTCAACTTGCGTGAAAGCCCATTTTTAAATCTTATATGGCACCGATAACAGCAGGAGCAGCAACGCGTTGAATATAGTCGCTGTCGGCCGGCAAGAAGATTCTTACGTGACAGTCTCCTCAGCTGCCGAACGCCATTAGTCCAAAGCGACACTTCATGGTCCAGGGGCGGAATTCGCAATGCTTTTCGCGCGCAAGTGATTTTTTGACCGTGGGCGACCGTCTTCGCTCACAATATGTCCTGCATAAAGTTTGGCTTAAATTATCTCTTAGAAATAGTTCTAGCGAAATATCTTTTTGCGATTACGTGGCCAAAATATTCTACTCTCGCACACCTGTTTAAAGCAAACACACTTTCCATTTTTTTTTTTTTTTGAGACAGCAAGCGAACACGCTCAGGAAACGCTAAACAAGCCGGCTGTCTTGGTGTGGGTGGACAGACAATGGCCTCCGAGATCACAGCGGCGCATACCACACCGCCGAGATCTCGAGCTCACGGGCATGCTTACTAAAAAAACGGAACACTAGTTTTCCAGCCCCCCGGTCTGGGGCGAGGCTCCCGAGTCTTGCACTAAATAAAGGTAGCTGCAAATTTTGCCAGTGGTCTACATAAGATATCGCATAGAAATCTCCGCGCGATGCTTGCCTTTTTATTAATTGTAATTGATTTATATCTGTATTTACAGACGATGACATCGCTGAGGAAGTCGCCGGCAGATCTGGAGCGGCGGCCGTTACCAT
This sequence comes from Dermacentor andersoni, assembly GCF_023375885.2. Classification (NCBI taxonomy): domain Eukaryota; kingdom Metazoa; phylum Arthropoda; class Arachnida; order Ixodida; family Ixodidae; genus Dermacentor; species Dermacentor andersoni. The sequence goes on along the minus strand of NC_092820.1, from coordinate 73,025,415 downwards.
TCCAGCTGCCCCGAACCATACGCTCGCTGTAAGCTTCAGCAACTAATTCGCGTTCTGCGTGTGACTTTCAGCGTGTTACGGATTTATGTACGCATGTCTCGTGTTTCGAAATTTTGTGCAAATTATTTCAAGCCTATACAAGGTGTCCCAAGTCTCGTGCGCTGATTAAAAAGGAAAAAAAAGACGCCTTCTATGTGCATGAAGCCAATTATACGCTGTTGCCCGCAATTTGAGGCAGCATGCAGTCTTTCTTGTGTTCTTTCTCAGAAATTAGTTTGTAGTGATTGCTTAACTAACTTTTTCATTATACTTATGTCTGGCGGGCCTATAGTCACTGTTAGGGCACCTTCGAATACGACGATTTCAATTGTTTGCGTAGGCCCATCTGTTGCGCAACTCTATATCCAGCCTTTAGGAACAATCTCGGTGAATATTAACCATAACCACCTGACCAGCACGTAGTCCACGTTGTATATACCGCGTATTGCCACGTTATAGATTTATATTTCGCGGTCTTTGCGCGAAACGTGGGAGAGAGATTTCACGGTGCAAGCAATTAAAATTGACATTTTCGAAAATGTTCTAACAGGTGATATTAAAAAGTTAGTTATTCATTGCCATCTAGGTAATTACAAAAGGAACAAAAAATACCGGACGCGTCTTGGCATTGCTGATACAAAAATAATATTTGTTCGATCTGCATAGAATTATGCATTGTTTTCGAAAATAAATGAACTCCGTGCGTGGTACGTGGGACACACTGTAAATACCGCTCACACTGAATTTGCCGAAGAGACAATTTTTGTTACGACCGAACTGAAACTGTCAGATTCTGGGTTTAAAACACAAAACAAAAGAAAAAAAAACGTTCGGAAACTACTCTTCAAGTATACGGAGATGCATTAGTCGCCATGATTTGCAGTTGCACTGTGTCACGTAGCTGTCTCACTCTCTGGCATTTATAATGCCGCCCCCCCCCCCACCCTAAAAAATCTTGATCAATCTTGCGTACGCGTTATTTAACACATTGTGCTTATCTCATTCCTTTGAGGAATGATATGCCACGGTCTTACGTCCATGCTGTTCGCGCCCGGAAAGTACTGGGAATAGAGTATATTCTACAGTATATAGTACAGTATAGTATAGTATAGTATAGTATAGTATAGTATAGTATAGTATAGTATAGTATAGTATAGTTCAGTATAGTATATACAGCATATAGTATACAGTACAGTATATTTCACAGTATTATTGAAAAGATAGGCATGCGTTACAGACGGCAATCAACGCCACGGCCAGGCACGTACCCAAGGGGGGGCCCGGGGGGGCCCGGCCCCCCCCCCCCGAAATCAAGTGGCATACCCCCCCCCCCCCTCCCCACCCACGCCACCACTCCTCACACATTCCTAAAGCGCCACCAGATCAATGTTGAGACTTGGCAGCTGTTCATCGGTCAGCATTATGCTGCCTTTCTCACCCCCTTTAGATGGCGGTAGTTATAGGGATCTCTTGTAATGTGAAAGACAGTTTTCTCATAGATTCCGCACCCGCGCGATTAACTCGAGATGCGTTCAGTTGTCACCATCTATTCAACCGTCACGAGGCATAGCTGTTGCTTTTGTTAGTTCAACCTTCTTCGTTTAGGCTGATCCTGGGACCAGGAGAGGGATGCGGCTGTTACTCAGCTGGTCTGTACTCTCATGGAACGAGTTGCGGCGGGAGAAAACGCCAATTCCGTTTAACTTAACCCTTTGCTTCATTATTTCCTTGAATTACGGGTCGCCGCGACGCTGGCAGATGCCTGCAACCATATACACGTGATGGAAATAAAATAATGTGAAAGAGCGTCCATCATGAAACCCTGCAATAACCCTTAAACCCATAAGCAAGATGACTGTCGCCCGTTACCTCGTCTGTCTTTCCCTAATTGTACAGCACTTTTCGTGCAAAATTGGCAACTGGAAACAAAAATCGCAAGGAGTTGAGAAATTAAGCGATCTACTAAGGGAGAGAGCCAAGGCAACAACCAACCTGCAAGCAAAAGCGAATAATAAAAAAGATAACCGTTGTTTATGAGAATATTTATGGATCAACATCTTTTTATTTAAAAAGGAAGTAGAGAAAACGCCGCCGGAAATGGAGAACGATGACTTGTTTTGAATGACGCTTCAACAGTTATCGGTCCAACCGCCTCACGTAGCCACTTCTCTGCTGTGCTTATGTGGGTGTTTTTCTAACCTTTCGCGGTGAGCGCAGTACGCCTAGAATCGCAGAGTCCTGTGCTCTACGCGGTTGTATGGGACTGGCGGCCGCACAGCGTTACGCAGTTCGCGGAACTGTCAAAACTGATCAACAAGGCGAAAATAACTGATATTCGAAACTATAACATGAGAAAGACTGAAGAAGCCGTAAAAAATGAACTAAGCCTGAAATCAGTAAAAAAGAAACCTGGCATAGGACAAACCATGATGTATGCACTAAAAGATAAGAAGGATAATATCATCAGCAATCTCGAAGATATAGTAAAAGCAGCGGAAAAATTCTAAGCTGACCTGTATACAGTACCCAGAGGAGTCACGATACCTCACTTAGAAATAGTAATGAACAGGAAACAGAAACTCTCCTATAACTAGCGATGAGGTCAGAAGGGCCCTGCAAGGCATGAAACGATGAAGAGCGGGAGGAGAAGGTGGAATAACAGTCGATTTAATCAAAGATGGAGGAGACATAATGCTTGGAAAACTGGCGGCTCCTTATACGAAGTGTCTATCGACTGCAAGGATCCCAGAAAACTGGAAGAATGCAGACATTATACTAATCCACAAAAAAGGAGACGTTAAAGAATATAAAAATTATGGGACCATTAGCTTACTCCCAGTATTATATAAAGTATTTACCAAAATAATCTCCAAACACTGGACTGTAGTCAACCAAGAGAACAGGCTCGCTTCAGGAAGAGATACTCTACAATGGATCACATCCATGTCATCAATCAGGTTATCGCGAAATCTGCAGAGTACAATAAGCCTTTCTATGTGGCTTATATAGATTACGAAAAGGCATTTTATTCAGTAGAGATAACAGCAATCGTAGAGGCACTACGTAATCAAGGAGTACAGAACGCTTACGTAAAAAGCTTGGAAAATATTGCTACATGCGTGTGGTATTCGTTTTGAACGAGGCGCGTAGGCGCCATCACTCCAGAAAAGAGGAGGAAGAACGAACTGGGCTCGCGCTGTGAATCTAACCGGTCAGCGCTGCAACCGTTGTTGTAAATATAATCTGTAAATAGTTTCTCGTCTTACTGACTCGTCCTTCGCGTAAGAATATCTACAGAGGTTCTACAGCTACCTTCATTCTACACAAGAAAAGCAAGGAGATACCTATAGAGAAAGGGGTCAGACAGGGAGACACAATTTCTCCAAAGGTATTCGCTGCATGCTTAGAAGAATTCAAGCTATTAAACTGGGAAGGCTTAGGAGTAAAGATCGACGGCAAATATCTCAGCAACCTTCGGTTTGCCGATGACATTGTTCTATTCAACAACAATGCAGACGAGTTACAACAAATGATTGGAGACCTTAACAGAGAGAGTGTAAGAGTGGGGTTGAATATTAATATGCAGAAGATGAAGATAATGATAAATAGCCGGGCAGTCGGCCACTAGAGACTGTAAAGGAGTGCGTTTACCTAGGTCAATTAATCACAGGGAACCCTGATCATGAGAAGGAAATGCACAGAAGAATAAAAATAGGTTGGATCGCATACGGCAGACATTGCCAGCTCCTGACTGGAAGCTTACCAATATTATTGATAAGTAAGGTGTGCAATCAGTGCATTTTGCCAGTGCCGACATATTGGGCAGAGACTTGAGAGCAAGTTAAGGACCGCGCAAAGAGCGATCGAACGAAGATTGCTAGGCATAATGTTAAGAGAGAAAGAGAGCGGTTTGGATCAGAGAGCGGACGGGTATAGACGATATTCTAATTGACATCAAGAGAAAAAAATGTAGCTGGGCAGGCCATGTAATGCGCCGGTTAGATAACCGTTGGACCATTAGGGTTACAGAATGGGTACCAAAGAAGGGAAACGCAATCGAGGACGACAAAACACTAGGTGGAGCGATGAAATCAGGATCCCGGCCACGGCGGCCGCATTTCGATGGGGGCGAAATGCGAAAACACCCGTGTGCTTAGATTTAGGTGCACGTTAAAGAGCCCCAGGTGGTCAAAATTTCCGGAGTCCTCCACTACGGCGTGCCTCATAATCAGAAAGTGGTTTTGGCACGTAAAACCCCAAATATTATTATTATTATTATGAAATCAGGAAATTCGCGGGCGCTAGTTGGAATCGGTTGGCGCAGGACAGGGGTAATTAGAGATCGCAGGGAGAGGCCGTCGTCCTGCAGTGGACATAAAACAAGCTGATGATGATGGTGATGATGATGGAGGTGGTGGGCCCCCCCCCCCCCCCCGAAAAAAAATTCTGGGTACGTGCCTGGCCGCGGCACAAATTCAGCCCCAAAGTGTGCAAATATTTCATGGAGTGCGTTTCTACAACTTGCTTGCGGTTTCGGTCGATTGACGCTCTCTCTTCGTCTATCATTTGTATGGTCATTATACTACTCTTGCTTCTGCCTTTTTCATTGACATGAAATTGGCCGCCGACAGCTGTCCTTTATTCATTTATTATCGTCGAAAGGACAGGCATTCATAACATGCTGCAAGCGCTCTTAACCCGCCTTCCCTGTGTTCAATGATGTCAGCACATGTCTGTACACAGGCACCACTTGATAACGCAGCCTAACTTAGGAAGGGGGCAATAATAAAGCATTTCATAACATGCTACCATACAGAAGCGATTAGAATCCTTAATTATTAAGGTGAAAAAGACTCAAAACTAATTGAGCAAACGGCCGGTCAGGAAGGAGCGTCAGAAAAGAACGCCCGTCCGTTTGTTCACGTATAGGCGTTGTGTCCTCCTCGCCATACGTAGGAACCAACTAGCCTAACGAAAATTAGCGAAGTGCTCAGTATCGTCAGTGGTTCCTGCAGCGCGTCCAATCCGCTTAGATGAGGCGTGCCTTGTCTAGAGATCGCACGACAGCCAGGCACTTTTTAACGCGACAGCGTTAAGGAGCTCGTGTCGCAGAAAAGCCGGTGTCGTCGGTGTCGGCGTCCGCGGCGTTGGCCGTGAGCGAAAAATCCCGGCAGGCAATTCATAAATAAAAACAACTTGCAACATGGGCTGCGTGGGAATCGAACCAGTGTCTACGGAGTGTGAGGCGGAGACGCTACCACTCAGGCACGAATTCGATGCTTCAAAGCGGTTCAAAAGCGCCTCTAGTGAATGCGGTGTTGTCTTAGAAACGTGCCGTAGAAAGTTATACTGCGGTGTATATCGGTAATTATGAGCATGTAACTTACAGAAGTTGCAGTTACACGAGTAGCGAAGTACGTTTCCGCTACACTTCTTCTGCGCTTTCCGCACACGCAGAGCCATCTTGCGGCAAACACAGAAGGCCCCCTCCTCTCAATGTACGGCATTACCCCGACAGGTGGTGCGCCACGCGCGCATTGGGGCTGTGCGGGGACCGGTGCGAGGCGCGTCGCAGCCCCGACTCCCTCTCCCCTCACGACGCTTAGCCATGCTCCCTCACGGGTTGCAGAATCAAGCGTTCTTCCTTTCTTTCTTTAGATCACTATCTATATATCTCTCTGCCCGTGCCGATCACGACGTTTGGCTGGCGTAGATCGTTCCCCCTCCGAGACACCGAGTTCTTTGGTTCGTTCCGCTTGCTCAGGCGCACGTTTCCTTGCCGCGCCGAACGCTGCGTTGCTCGACGCTCACGGCGTGATTGGTGGGTGCGAAGTCCGATGCGGGGCGCCTCGTAAATGATCGCTGCGCCGTAGCGCATTGTCTTACACCCCTTGGCGGGTCGACGGGAACGCTGTCGCGTTTCACTCTTGAAGGCGAAGCTTAAGGGTCCTCCAATTTTTTTCTCAACTAGCTGACTGGTTCTCCTTCTCGACGGGTTCCCTTGTTAGCTTATTTAGTCGCTTGCTTCAGTCACACGGCCGTTTGTCGCGTTCCGTTCGCATTTCTGCCGTCCATTGTGCAGAACCGTTTAAATCCGCTTGTGTACGGAGGAGAACAGGCTCCTTGTAAAGCTTCGCTAGTTTCCGCTCTTATGTCTTGTTGCTCCTCCAGACGATTCCGGAGCGTCGCGTCAGTCCCACACCGAGAAGGGTTCCCACACCTAGAACGACTGCGACGAGCGCTACGCCACCGGCAATGATGACGTTGCCCAGGAGAACAACCCCCACGGGTAAGTCTCTGCGGAGAAAGTTCAGGACGTCTATACTCCGTTTCGTACATTGTAGCTGCTTCCACAGACAATGGCCTGCCTATCTGACCACGCTACTATAGTAGTGAGGTCAGATACAAATCTTACTTCCGGCGACTCACAATGCAGTTTGTTTTTAAATCTGCAGAGCTCCATACAGAATAACTACTTCATATATCACAACTGCGATTTGTGGCCGCAATGTTACGTCAAATCATTTATCATTTGTGCACTTTGTGCTCCCGTTATGCGGCGTACTATCTTTTGGTCGCGAGCGCGAGTGGTGCGATGGGGCCGCTGCTCGCACGAACGTGTCACTCTGTCACCCTGTTCGTTTGGTGGTAAATGGCCTCAGAGCACCGAGCTCCTCTCTCGCGCTTCCTCCTGGGCAAGCTGCGCCATCTAGCGGTGCCACCACGAGGGTGCGCGAGAACGCTCGCAATTGTTACCTGACGCTAAACCGTCGGGCTGTAGTTCAATTCCGCCCAGCACACCGAGAAGTTAAAATGATTTTTTCTTTTCATTCAACGGAGGCGTGGAAAAGTTACATACATACATACATACATACATACATACATACATACATACATACATAAATACATACATACATACATACATACATACATACATACATACATACATACATACATACATACATACATACATACATACTATCGCAAAGCAGGTGAACTTCGGCGAGAGTGCTAATTGCGTTAATGCAACATCTCGCAGCCACTCCGGCAACGACGACGTCTCAGCCTCCTCCGCTGCTCTGCTCTGTCGGCTCGCCGGCAGCAGCCATCCACCCGCTGTACCCGCCGGACAGGTCGTGCGACATCGTCTTCTTCACGCACGTGCGGGTCAAGAACAACACGGTGCAGCCAGTGCTTGGCAAGATCATCTTTCCGACGTTCAAGAACGTCTGCGCCACATACAGGGACACCACCTGCGGCCTGTCCTTCGACGTGAAGTAGGTCGCTCAGCGCGCGTGCCGGGTACAAGAAGGCGGTATAATACAATGCTCGCTGAAAGGGGTCCCCTTATCACGCATGCTGCGAGTGCTCGATAGGAAATTTTGGTTAACCGCTGACCGTTGTGAAGCGCAGTCTATGGAGCGATTTGGCGGATGCTTTCGTTTTTAAATTGCATCAGTAATTGTGGGAGATAGAAGAGGCTGTGTTACCCCGAGGTCATTGCTACCAGGAGGCGCACTTCCATACCAACACTGACCCCCGTATTCTTAAACACGCCTTCACTTGAAGCTTCTCCTCGACTCAGCCAAGTCGAGGCGACGGGGCTTCCTTCACTCAAGGCGCCGTTACGTTTCATGAACGCTACTTCACCTTTCCTCCGCGAAGGAACGCCTTGAAAATGCGCCCTCGACTTAAGTGAAGTGTATCGACCGAGAAAAGCGTCTGATATCGAGACTATTCTTCAATGTGCTTATTAAAAGTCCCATTATTTAAGACAAATGTGTTTCAGTTCATTCGTCCTCCTAATCAAACAACTACACGGCGCAATGCCCAACTTTAGCTCGGCAACGCTGCCACTGTGAGCGTTCGACTGATAGAGCAAGCGGGAGCTGTGTTTGAGGTCTGGCAACAATCGCATCCCAACAGCTGAGAGCATGGCGCATGGCTGAGAAGCAAGATAATTTGCGCCGGCATTTGTCCGCTGCTCTTTGTTTCCTAGTGTTTTATTGGTGACTGACGTTGCGGTTGTTAATCGCGGTTATGATGGGTGATTTCGTGCTTGTGCGTATGGTGACCGAGCCTGAATGATTTCTGAGGCCACAGATGGAACGGCCGATGGGCAGCTTTGTTTACCTTCAAGGCCGAGCGGTGCTGTGAGTTTGCTGAAAGCAACTACAGGACAGAAAATATGGGTGAGTGAGCCATTTTTTCATGAAGCACCGTATGTCAGTGCGGTTTTCTTGAGGTTGCCGCTGCGCTGTCGATAAGCCGCTTCCGATGTGCACAAGCATGATTGACTCCAGTGGCTCATGCTGCGGGCTTTAATTAGTACCTAAAACATATTAGAGGCAGCATAAGCTTGTGCAAAACATATATATATCTCTTTTGCTAATGGGAACTTGTGGCAGATTCGGCACGCAAATCTGTTGTTGGTTTCGCTTTTTTAAACGGGAATGTAGAAGGTATGGATCGGTGCCTGCATCCAACGATCATTCCAGTATCGCGTATGAAATCTTTCGGTAGAGGAGAAGCAGTTATAGTATACATGTGGCAGAATGCGTATATGGTTGAGTGCGTAGCTCCGGCAGGTTAAAAAAAAAAGCGCCTTTTGAGTCCTGTACTTTGTTTTATAAGCCGTGATAGTCAGTCGGCTTGCTCAACTTGTAGCACATATGGTCAACGAACCAGCACTGGTGCCTGCATTTCCTGTGCTTTCTCACTTCACATATGCGCTACGCTATGTTTTAATCTTCCGAAAGTTCACTTGTCAATACTTCATCACCGCCATTTGTTTTTTCGTCCTACCTTTTTCAGTGTGCTATGTGGTAGCAGCTGATGCGCGTTCCATAAACTGTGCTTTCAAGTTCACGCAATTTCGACATGTTTTTAGTTCTGCTACGTCTTTTCATTTCCGTTGCTTAGATATATTGAATTTACTTAGCGCGCGAGCGCCCTGTCTACATAAAAGTTTTGGCATTCTGGTGCAGGATGTGGGCTTTGGAAGGACCAGCTGATGAAAAAATCAACGCCTGTGCTGCACAGTAAGGCTTCTGGCAGACCTGAAAGCATCGATAGATATGGTGCCTGCCTGTTAAAATTGCAGCAGCTCGCTTCCCTGAAAGCTAGGCGCTGAAGAAGTACTTGACTAACCTACCCGGTGCTTATTTTCATAAACTTTGTAAAAATATTCATATGTGTCCCCACATTCGCAAAATGGCGAAATGGACACCGTGTTATTTAGAACCACAAAAATGAAACAGCCATGTCATAATGAAATCAAACTAATTGTTTATTCCCATTCAGCTGTCATATAATTTTTGTTTTAAATAGCATGAATATGATGGACGAAGTCATCAGTTGCCCGTGGTGCGTTGCAGCTGCGACAGGAGCTTTTTGCTGCCCACAATTTGTGATGCAACACTTTCGTAGCATTTGTAGCCAGCACTTCAGTATTTAGTGGCATGCTGAAGCTACTTTAGCATGGATTCTAGAAGAGTTGACTGTTGGGCTAGTTGGTCGTCCATATTTGAAGTAGTAGCTAGCGCTTGTGTCTGTGGTTTTTTTGCGCTAAGCTACTACTTCAAATACTTTAGCATGACCCAGTGTAGATTAAAAATATGCCATAGTTTTGATGGTTGATCTCAGGTTTTCTGAAATAACGGTTGTAATGCGCTCTATACTGTATTTTTCAGCATTGTCAGTGTGACAGTCTGCATCACCATTTGGCCTATTTTGGGATCCCACAAGACACGCTGCTACCCTGGGTGTTGTACCTCGGTCAATAGCTGAAATTCTGCAAGCCCCATCGAAGCCAACTGTCATCCGCATCCAATGGAAGAAACTCATTGTTCGGGTTGTCATAATTTACCTTAAGCTGAAGCTAGAAGCAGGGTAGAAACAGCATATATTCTAAAAGAATTTACCACTGCATGCCATCGGGTGGCTACACCCAACAGGCTACTGTCTTGAACAGAGATGGTGTTTTATCCTAGAATATCTTTGTCAGCAGTACTACTCCTTCTGTTTATATCCTTGGAAACAAACAAGGAAGACTCCAAAGGCAACATAGGAGAAATTACTGGTACTTACTAATTGAAATAAAGAAATGACAAATTAATGGCAATGAAAGTGGATGAGAAAACAACTTGCCATAGGCGTGCGATGCTCTAACCAATTGTGCTACCGCGGCGCCGTTTTCCCATCCACTTTTTGTGTATTTATATTTTACTACTAGAACGAACTACTACTACTACTAGAACTAGATCATTCCCCACCTGCAGCAAGTTGTTTTTTCATTCACTTTCATTGATATTAATTTATAATTTCTTTAATTCAATTAGTAAGCACAAGTAATTTTCCCTATGTTGTCTTTGGTGATTTTGCTTGTTGGCTTCTCAAGATATGATTATTAAAAATCGCGTCCCTCGGTTAACCCCCTTTCTTAATTCTCCTTCACTACTGCTTCTGTTTGTAGGATAAGCGTTCACGCTTTATTGCATACTATCAAAGTACAAAAAGGCGAGAATAATGTTAATTTATTATTTTAGAAAAAAATTGGCACTTGAATTGACCAGAAATTATTAAGGGGTACATACTGTCTTAATAAATATGACTGAAGAAAGGACATCTGGATGAAAAATACAATGACTTCAGCTACAACGTGCCTATGAAGGCAAATCCATGCAGTCAAACTGCTTTTAGTGGTGATGTTTGAGCTGGCAGGATGTCAGAAAAGTGATAGATGTCTTAAGCAGAATATTTCGACGGCTATTATAGTGCAGCAGGACATTAACTGGACCTCTCCTCTACTTGCACAACAGTGCAAGCGCAGCATACACAGCACAGTTGGAAATGCAGTTGCTCTTCGTGCGTGTGTTGGCAACCGGGTTCCTGCATAAGAGAAAAGGTTGGTAATTAACATAGAATGACTTTAAAAAAGGTCCATGAAAACTAGCTTAGGTATTGTATTCGTTGTCTTTAGTTTACATTTCGTAATAATGCATTCGTTTAAGAATTTTGTGTTCTAGAGCGCGATTTTTTACATTATTTAGCTCATACTGTTTTTATTTATTTTTATTTGCAAAGAAACATTTTTCAGCTAGTCTACCGCTTGCTCAGCAAGACCGAGAACAGCGATATAACACTTACATAATGCACCCTATAGAGAGCTGGGATGTTCGCAATAAAGGTGTGCGATATATATCTGCTACCACTTGCTAGCACTGTCTGTATTAGGAGCTGTCACTACACTGCTACACCTTTATTTATCGGAATAAAAAATAATGTGATGGACAAAAACTCTACTTTGTTGTACTGTTATTCTGTCTCTTTTATTCGAACAAAACATTACATTAACCTGTGTGTACGTGCAGGTATAATTCTGAATGCAATTTCATAGTTGGTGACTTCCTTGTTGAGCTCGGATCTTCAAAGGGATGACAAGCTAATTAAACTGAATGGTTTGAAGCAAGGATTACGTAATTATTGCTTATGACTTTAAATTGCACCAACTGCACACGGCCAGCGCGAAATTACAGTACATTTCTTATCTTCATTAGCGCAACTAGCCATATCAAATTAAAGAAAATTGCAAAAATTAAAGGGAGCGCACCTGCTCGCTTACAGAGATGCTCGCTTTGCTGCGGTGTGCTTCGCCGTCCTTGGATTAGCGCAGGCAGTGGTGATCTGCCCGAGTAAAAACAGCGCCGACGGGGCGACTGCCGGCGCTGGCGCACGCAACACACGCACACAGGCAATACACGCACTAATAACAGGAATCTTCGCAGCTGTTTTCTTTTTACAAGTTCGAAGTCCGCCGCAGTTATGTATCGCGCCGTGCTTGAACTGATGCGGCTTTCTACGATGAGTCGCGAGAAACACATGAATGCACTGACGCCGATAGTAGTTTCGGAGCACTGGCACGAAGAATACCCGTATGCAGGTCATCAACTGGCTCTTGCACGGAGTAAGACGACAGTCACTGCACAAGCTCGCAGTCTTCTTGCCAGGACGACCGATCTGTCTCGGCGCTGCAGTGGAACGATTTCGTTGCCGATGCACTCCAGACGACTGCAACAGTTCCTAAAACGTAGCCCTTGAGAATGCGCAGCACGGTTAAACCAAGAAAAGCTACGGAGGTAACTGGCGTCCATCGGAAAAAGCTGACGAGGCGGGCGACAGATCGCAAGGCAGCCATGTTTACGCACTAACTTCACTCGAGGAGCGATTCAAGGTAGCTACGACGTTACCTTGAGATTCTCGAGTAAAGCGCTCGAGCTTTCCTTCACTCAAGGCGCGTTTCAAGTGGAGGGCGATTTGTGAAATGAAAAACCGCCCTCAAGGAGCATTTCGAGTGGAGGGTCAAGTCGAGGTGCGTTTGTGAATACGGGGGTGACACTCACTTCCTTCAGAACACGGACGCACTCTTCCAAGCACTTTTCCTTCCCTACCCTCTCCCACAGCGGTACCTAAGGACCACGTCACGTTTGCGTCACTGGACTCAGTTTGCTTTCTTTTTTCTTTATGTTTTTTGTTCTTTATTTCTTCGCGGTGCGCTCGCACTGGCGGTTTTACGCGTTGTTTATTGGAGAATGCACTGAGCCCACATGCCATAATAGGGGACGTGGCGTTTATGATGGCGAGACCTTTATGCGTGAGACCATGATTCGCAAAGAGGGGGTGCAGCTCTCGAGAAGGAAGGCGCATAAAGAGCACTTTGAAACACAATAGCGGCGCAACAAAACGGGGACAAAGGAGGGACAGACAACGCTTGTGTTGTCTGTTCCTTCTTTGTCCCCGTTTCGTTGCGCACTTAATATGACTCAATACACACTCGTCTAGCTGTCAGTGCTTCTGAACCTTTTGAACCTTCAGCTATCGGTCATTACACGCCAAACGCACCAACCGAGCACAGAAACTTCACCCATCCCTTTAATTATGAGCACTTAATATGTCTAGAGAAACGAATTCCCAATATAATTTGTGCGAGACAAATTTCTTGTGTGCCTGAGCCCCGCTTCACTGGCACCCTTAAGAGCAAAAAATAAAAATAAATAAACATCTTATGAAATTTATACTCAATTAAATGAAAATTAAAACTTTATTCAATGCCATAGAAAGGTTGTGCTTTACTATGAATTCTGCAACGTGCAGGCTCCGCCATTAATTTTAATATGTTTATATAGTGGCTACCAAAGCCAATTTTTGAAAATTTTCAACTGTTTATGAAAACTAAGTGTATTAGCAGCTGCTTTTTGTAAATATTCTTGGAAATCATGCGACTAAATATTGTGCTAAAATATTTTTGCATGCATCAAGCACGAAATATTGAAGAAAATGGTCCCTACTTAAAAAAAAATTGTATTTTGTCACGTATTCAGCCGTAGATTATGCATCGAGGTATTCAACCTAAAAATATGAGAGGTTGCGTGTCTCACTGAAGGGTGCCTAAGAATTGGTTTCGGAAAGCTCATTCCGAGTAATTGTTGTTTTTAGCAGACAGTATATATATTGTGAGCATTATTCATACGCTTCATATTCTCACCTGTACACAGTGGCGTAGCAACAGGGGGGGCCGGGGGGCCGTGGGCCCCGGGTGCAAGGGTCCAGTGGGGGGGGGGGGTGTCATACGCCTGAAGACAACCCTCTTTCCGCCGGCTTGACTGGGCGCAAATGGCAAAGAATGCTCCAGTATCCAGTAGCCCGAGCTCATGTACCCGATGCGTTGCGCCGCAGAATTGTCGGCTGCAGCTCTATCCAACACCCCACGAAACAATTGCACGAATGTTCGGGCTAAAAAATTTAATTCGCAAAATGGTCACTAAACTATTCGCCTTAGCGGAACGTTTCATGTGGGGTGCGCTCGTGCTGTGCGTTCATGCTGGGAGCAGGAGTCGCTAAACATACAGTGAGGCGCTGTAAGGCGTTGGGGCTCTTGGGTACCTCTTGCGTTCAGAACGCGAAGCGAAGACGAACAAAGACAGCAGCAAGAGGGCGTTCAACCAGCGCGCCCGGCGCTCGCGTTTACGGCGAAGCGTTCGTTGAGAGCGACGTTGCATAAGTGGGGCCGTCAAAAGTCGCGAATGGGATTCTCTGGATCGTCTTCAGACTCGGTTCGGCCGAAGAGTTTGGCGGCGTATGACTCGACAGGCTGTAGTCGCGGGCCCGCCGCGATGTCCGGCTCGCTTTTACTTCCCCTATCCCGCTCGCTCCGAGAAGCCGCTGCGAAACCTGCCGTTATGTTTCACACTTTCCTTCTTACCCTCGAAAGTTTCAGAAAACTTGTTGTTGTGTGACTTCATGTCACAAGTACAGTGTCTGTTTCAGCTGCACAGAATTTTATAAAAAGAAAGGTGAATTTTGTAAGGATATTTCCGATTGAGATTCTATGAAGTTGTCTTTTTGTGATTACTAGGAACTCGGTAGCGCGAAAAATATGGCAGATAAGTAATAACCATATCCTTAATAATTCCATAATTAGTACTTATAGAGGAAGCACTTCAATTCGAGAATTTAGGACTTAAAGTCATATTATTAACTCAACAAAAACTACTTAGTCAAAACCGTTTTGGGTGCTACAACCTACAGTACTTTGGCACTGCGGGCGACGCCCAGTATATGGTAGCAGCGAAAGAAATACGAAATAGTGGACCAGTGACGTACGTTGATCCCTCAACCCTCTCCACTGCGAGTGCAGACCAACAGGTTTCGCTGGCACGGGCTTCATCGCGGTCTTCTTTTTTTTTTTATGGTGACGCCAAGAATCGACGCGAAGCGTTGCTCTAATCTGTTCCCAATCTTCTGGTGGTACCGCGGCTCGGATAATCACGTTTGTCCGTATAGCAGCAAATAAAACAAGGCTTTATTGATCAAAATGAAGAGAACTAGTAATTGTCATAGCATTGGCGCCCGCGCAGCAGGGAGGCAGTTGGCGTTTTCCGTTTTTCTAATATGGTGGGGAGATCAGCGTCACTGAGACACAATTTAATTCTCGTTTTCGTTCAGGGCTGCCCACAGCCAAAATACTGCGGGCCATAGTACCTACGACGATTTTTGTGAAGTTGTTGTTGGGCAAGATATGAATGTCGGCCTTCAATTTTGCAAATGCAATGTTCCCGTTAAAATTGGTAATTAAAACTTTACAAAAAATGTTTTTTTTTTTTTCGTGTGACGTGAGCCGTATTTGCCACGATGCCGCATTTGTACTGGTTGTCAAGCCTTACAGCCCGACAGAAGATGTGCACATGCGCTTATCACAAGTTATCAGTGCAGCACCCTGTGTTATTTGGTGCAGAAAAAACTGCGTGTATTGGCTTCGAGCTCCACCCCTGTAAAGCTGGCGCCACCGTCGGCGTGACGTGCTATTAGGGATCACGTGGAAATAGCGGCCGCGTCGGCTGCTTCGGGAGCGCCGAAGCGAGCTGGAAACAACAGTTTAAGTTCCCTCCTACGCTGCGGTCTTCATTTAGTGGCGAGATTTTCCCGCTTCGAGTGTCTCCTTTACAACGATTGAAAACATTACAATAGGTAGTGGCTGCCTTTGAAGGCGCGCAACATGGTAGGCTACTGCTCAGTGCCGCAGTGCCGGACGCACGCAACGGAGCCCGGTGTCATCCTTATTCATACGTAGCCGCAGGAAAAGAAGCTGCGTGAAGCTTGGCTCGCGAAACATAAAACCGGCAAACAGTCATCGGCTAATACTCGGGTATGCAGCAAGCGCAGACGCGAGGAAGATTTATGCCACAGCGCCGGGTCTGCGATGTTCGAAAAACGCGCCCTGAGACGCTCGCCCGAGTCCGCTGCCCGACTAATGTCATGACGGTTTGGTTTATGAACATTTCGATGCTATAGATACTGGCAAGTTCACTGGAGTGGAAAGAGAGCGGTAAGAAGCACATTTAAAAAAAAGCATGGCATATGGTCATGTTTGTGTTATGAAATAATGCACTGGATTACAAAAAACGAAGCAGCAGGAAATCACACACTGAGGACACCGATAAACATATAGTCCGACGCAACTCGAGAAATAATATCGAAACGTCCAAGAATTTAGAAAAAAAAGATTCAATCGTCGCGATGGCACATCACAGTCGCCGTAGATATAGGCGTCGAAGTCTTTACAACGAAATTATTTTTGAACAGCTCTGATGGCGCACACGCAACAGTGGTTGCTTGTATATTGTCAAATGCTCATATTCTGCGGCCTAAAGCTCATGGCACGGTGCGAAAACGCGCACGCGGCGAAAGCGAAACAGGGCGCGGACAAGCATGCAGACGCGCTGTCGGTCGCTGCGAAGCTGTGCGATCGCTGCATTGAGGCTTCATTCTATTACGCTCCATTTAGTTATACCAACACTATAAGAACATATTTCACATAGTTTGCTCTCAGCGTTTGCCTACCTTTCTCGCAAGAAGCCGGTTCGGGAGACTCCATTGCTGCAATTGCGCACAGTGGCGTTCACATTACGTATTCGCTAAAGAAATAGCGTCTGTAAACGATTCTGTGCTTTCAGTTTGCCCAATATTTTTATTTAGACAGTAAAAACCTTCTCTCGTTTCGAAAGTACTCACAGAAATGTCCGGGAGAGCTCCCGCGTGGTGTTTTTACTGAGCACTGACAGCAAAACCTATGAGGAGCGCGCCGTGTGATCCCTCAAACTACGCCAGCGAGGCGCTTCCGATAGATGGCGACTCCGTAACTGCTCGCCGCCAATACCTGCTGCATTCGCGATCTCTGGGAAAGAAAGCGAAGGAGAAGGGGACCCGGGGGACGTGCGAGGTATGCAAGGCGGCTGTACTGGTGCTGAAACCCGGAAATTGTCGATATCCTCGCCTTCCTCGACTACACCCGGGGGGGGGGGGGGGGGTGACAGAAGACCTATGGGCCCCGGGTGCCAGACAACCTAGCTACGCCACTGCCTGTACACACTCATCATCACCGTTTTGGGGCCTGGTGGTGGGGCTCTCACTCGAGAGAATAAAGAAGCGACTGGCTGCCTAAACCTCGTCTCACAAGTGGTGGAGTGTGCTTTCCGGTTCCTTCGCCCTCTCGGTCCCGGTCTCTCCCCAGCTTCACCTACGCTACATCCCTGGAACTCCGCTTGGGTCGCCGCCTCTACCAACTGCACTCAACGATGTCGCAGGACCAGCAGACCAATACCACGACACCCACCTTGCCTACTCCTGCGGGAACCCCTTCTTGCACAGTCACCATCCGTCAAAAGGATCCACCGGTGTTTGCTGGGCTTCCAGGTTACGATGTTGAAGAATGGTTGGAGCTATACGAGCGCGTGAGTGACTTTAACCACTGGAACGAATCAGTAAAACTTGCTCACGTCACCTTCTACCTAACCGGCGTTGCGAATACTTGGTTTCACAATCATGAGCTCGATTTCGTCAACTAGAGCACCTTTAAAAACCATCTACGCCAGATTTTCGCGAACTCGTCTGCCGGCTCCGATATCGCCAAGAAGCTTGCTGAGCGTATACAACAGTCGGGCGAGTCTTACATTTCGTACTTAGAGGACGTCCTCGCCCTCTGTCGCCGCGTGAACACCTCGATGGCAGAGAGTGGTGGTGTACGCCACCTGTATTGGGACTGCGGCATTCAATGCTCTTGTAGTGCTGAATCCCATTACCATCGCAGACATCATCAGTACGTGTCAGCGTCTCGATGAGCTTCATATGCTCCGCTTACACCCTGACACATCTGATTTCAAGGCGTCCAAAGACAGCGAGCTACGTGCCTTGATTCGCTTCATCATCCGTGAGGAACTGCACGCCCAAGCTTCGTCAAGCCCTCCTGAGTTCCATCTGACGCCTCCTGGTGGCGGCCTACACCATATCGTGAGGGAAGAGATAGCTGCCGAGACCTGGCCGCAAGTCCTGAGGCCGCTTCCTTTCCCTACGCCGACTTACGCTCAGGTTGCTTCTATAGTGCCACCCTCCCAGCAGCCACTACAACAGGCACCTGCACCGCACGTGTTCCTGAATCCTATCACTGCAATACCACCGCCTGTTCCGTCTTGCAACGCGTGGAGCGCACGTCGACCGGTTTGTTACTACTGCGGCATCTGTGGCCACATTTCAAGGTTTTGCCGACGCCGTCAGCAAGATGAAAGACGTGGCAATGACGGGTTTGAAAGGGATACGTTTTCTGGCCCTGTACCACGACGTCGGCGTTCTGACTACGATTATTATCCACGACGTTACCCATCTCCACAGGACTTCAACACTGCAGGTTCATTGCGTTTCCCGCGTCGTCGCTCTCCATCAGCGATGCGGCGCTCCTCTTACCCTCTAAGACCGGCTACTTCATCTTCCGATCACGGCCCGGAAAACTAAATGGTGCAGCTTCAGGAGAGAAAGCTGCAACCTTTGGACAACGTGAAACTCCTCCGGAGCGCCGTCAAATGTACTTTTGGTGTGTTTTGAAAGTGTCCGAACCGAAGCCTTGGTTGACACAGGTGCATCGCTTTCCGTTGCTAGTACTGACTTGTGTTCTCGAATGCGAAAAGCGAAGACACCGCAGTATGGCCCTCCCCTTTGTTGTGCTGATGCATTTTTTGTTCAGCCCTCCGGAGTTTGCACTGCGCGCGTTTTCATTGATGGCATCCTTCACCACATTCAGTTCATCGTGCTGTCTTCGTGCACCTCCGCGATGATTTTGGGATGGGATTTCCTGCTCTAAGCCTCAGCTTTCATCTCTTGCCGTCAGCGAACTATTCATACGACGGACACTGAATCTTCGTCCGCTGTCGATGCTCATAGCCTACGTTTCATCACGTCTACCGACTGTTTCATTCCCGCGGGCAATGAGCATATTCTTACAGTGACTTCCGAGACTATTCTTAATGGTGATGTGTTTCTTGCACCGAGCGGTCACTGCATTTCTGGCGGGCTTAGCCTTACTTTTTGCCTGGTGTGGTTTCAGGACGGTAGAGCGCTAGTCACTGTTCGTAACCCTAATTCTTCGCTAGTTGCGCTCTCCCAGGGCACTACTGTGACATGCTCTACTGACACCGAACCTCTTTCGCTGTTACCGCTTCACACCGAATCACAACCTTTGTCTACCACAACTGATTATCATACTACGGTCGCTGCTTTAACGGCCGCGATAAATCTCTGATTTATGGCGGCCACAAGAAGACATTTTGGCACTCCTGCAGAAACACAGCGCCTTATTTGACGTTCATTCGAAGCTTCTGGGGCGCACTTCCGTCGCAGTACATCGCATCGAAACCGAAGGCAGTTCGATTGTACGCCGCCACCCGTATCGCGTGTCTTCTGCAGAACAGAAAATCATTGCGGATAACGCTGATGACATGCTCAAAAGAGACATCATTCGGCCATCGTCTAGTTCTTGGTCGTCTCCTGTTGTGCTGGTTAGCAACAAAGACGGCTCTGTACGATTTTGCGTCGATTATCGAGCCCTTAATAAGATCACGAGTGAAGATCTATATCCGATGCCCAGAATCGACGATGTCATTGACTCCCTCCAGGGTGCAGAATATTTCTCTAGTCTAGACCTCCGATCCGGATACTGGCAAATCCCCATGCGCGAAGCGGACAAGGACAAGACAGCCTTTGCAACACCAGACGGACTTTACGAGTTCAACGTCATGCCCTTCAGTTTATGTAATGCCCTTGCAACATTTGAATGCATGATTTACGTGGCCTTAAGTGGAAGACCTAACTGTGGCATTTAGATGACATCGTTATTTTTTCTACTACTTTTCGTCAGCACCTTGAGCGTTTGGACGAAGTTTTCACAAGCGTTTCCAACGCTGGACTCCAACTCAAGACAAAGAAATGCCATTTCGCCAGAAAGAACATCAAAGTGTTGGGTCACCTTACCAGCAAAGATGGCGTTCGACCAGATCCCGAAAAGGTTGCTGCCGTGCTTCGCGTCCCTCGCCCTGAAAATAAAAAAAAAACAATTAAGATGTTTCTTGGGCCTGGCATCCTACTTCCGCCGCTTGATCAGTCATTTCGCTGCCGTGGCGTCGCCGCTGCACAAGTTGCTCACGTCGGGCACTGCTTTCCCTTGGACAGACGACTGCGAACTTTCTTTTCAAGTCCTCAAGCAACCATTACCCACCGACCTTGTCTTCTGTCACTTCGATGAGAACGCACCAACTTATTTGCACACCGATGCTAGTGGTTAGGGGATTGGTGCTGTCCTTCTACAGCGTGATACCACCTCACGAGAGAGAGTTGTTACCTATGCCAGTCGCGCACTAACGGCTCCCGAAAAGAACTACTCGATCACAGAACAGGAATGTGTCGCAGTAGTTTGGGCGATCCAAAAATTTCGACCATATCTTTATGGACGCCACTTCACGGTCATAACCGACCATCACGTCTTATGCTGGTTGTCGTCAATCAAAAATTTGTCTGGGCGCCTTGGTCGCTGGGTGGTCCGCTTACAAGAGTACGATTTTGAAGTTGTCTACAAGTCCGGGGAAAAGCATCTAGATGCCGACGCTCTCTCTCGCTGCCCGCTGCCACTTATATCTTCGAGTACATCTCTCCATTTCTTGCCGCTTGATGATGAGACTAAGTCGGCACTCCCGTTATTACCTCTAGCGTTACTGACACGTTATCTTTCAGTCGCGTCACTCAGCTCACCTCGTGTCAATGTTCTGACCTCTACTACAACAGCATTATCCAGCCCCTGTGCGGAACTACTTCTGCACCAAATGCCAGATTACGTCTACAACTGCGACTATTTAAGCTTGACAACGATGTGCTGTACCACTACATTTACAACTCCGAAGGACACCGCTGGGTAGGTATTCTTCCACGTTCGATGCGCACACAAGTACTTGAAGCCTTTCACGACGACCCATCTGCTGGTCATTTGGGTTTCCACAAAACATACCACTGCGTTAGGAGCCGTTTCTTTTGGCCAGGCATGTCTACCCTTGTGGCCAAGTACGTCGCTTCTTGCGTCCAGTGTCAACGGCGGAAACGACCGACTTCGCCTCCTGCTGGGCTTTACAGCCCATCCCATTTCCCGAGACACCCTTTGCCATCGTTGGGATAGACATAGCCGGCCCTCTGCCCATAACGCCGGCAGGTCATCGATGGATCGTTACAGCTGTTGACCAGCTCACTCGTTACGCAGAGACCGCTCCTCTACGATCTAGTTCAGCCTCCGACGTTGCCACCTTCTTTCTGGGTGCCATTGTACTGCGTCATGGTGCACCTCGTGTACTGTTAATCGACCGCGGCAAGACTTTCATGTCAACAATGGTCGCAGAAGTACTCGGAGCTTGTGGCACAAGTCATAAGACGACATCCGCATATCACCTACAAACAAATGGCTTAACCGAGCGATGAAATCGCTCGGTTAAGCCATTTAAGCATATCGGGCCAAACTACGACAAGTGGGACAAACTTTTAGCTTTTGTGACTTTCGCTCACAACACCGCTATCCAACGAACTACGGGGTACTCACCTTTCTACCTAGTTTACGGCCGTTCACCGACATTCACCATCGATGCCGCCTTTTTTAAGTCCCCCAACTAACACCTAGGCCAGTATACCCGAACAGTTCGTCTCGAGACTTGAGAAATGCCGTCAACGTGCTCAGTTCAACACAGAAGTCCGTCAACTAGATCGCAAGCAGCGTTACGACATCTCTCGTCGCGACGTCTCCTTTCGTCCTGGAGAGGAAGTGCTCCTTTGGGCGTCCATTCGTACACCCGGTTTGTGTGAGAAGTTTGAATCCCGCTTTCTTGGAGCCTACATTATTAATCAACAAACATCCCCATGGAAATAACGCGTTACTCCCGTAGACGTTTCTTCGGACCATCGTTATCATGGTTCCGAGATCGTTCACGTTTCGCGCCTCAAACGGTTCGTTCGGCGTTTCCCTCCTGGCTAAGTCGCGGCCTGGCTGGCCGCTTGCGAGTGCGGGGAAATTAGTGTGAGCATTATTCATACGCTTCATATTCTCACCTGTACATACTCATCATCACCGTTTTGGGGCCTGGTGGTGGGGCTCTCACTGGAGAGAATAAAGAGACTGGCTGCCTAAACCTCCTCTTACAATGCATATATCTTGCCACTACTCCGTAATGCACCATTTGCCAGCAGTGTATCATTACTGCAATACACGGCTCAGTGTGGCGCAATACGTTATGTACCGACCGCACTTTTCTCCGGAAGGCGCTGCTGAAGTGCTTTGAGTCTGCGGGAAAGAGAGGTATGGCGAACGTCTGCAATAATACCAGCACAAACATTGGTGGCACATATCCTCTGCAGCTTCCTCGACCATACCCAGTTTTCCGTCACGGACTTGCTGGATCATCTGGCGGAGCTGAAGAGAGCGTCACGTATCAACCACTACGGCGTCCTCAACATCTACGGGCCCCCGACCTTCGTCGAAAACATCGGCATCTCGACTGACTTGAAGGACATAATCAGAGTGAGCGATGTTTCCGCCCCCCAGCGCCTCAAACGATAACAAAAAAATAACACGACACACGAGTGACAAAAAATTTCAGTTCAGGGCCCGATGTGGTCGAAGCCTTGGCAGAAGTAGTAATGCTTAGCGTTGAGCTCTTACTTCTCCGACAGTGTCCAAGACGCACGTGGACACGACGTGTTGGCGCCAGGCAGTACGCAAGGCAACTGCTGCGGCGCAGAAGGAACAGTGCCCCGACAGCTACCAGGCGTCTCGTAACGCTGGTCTGAGTAGGCGCGCCGTCAGTGGCGTTGCAGGCGTGGCAGCTCGATAGGGCACAAGGTGAGACTAGCGGGAAATCGCCGGTTTTAGTTTAGCGCTAACCGAAATATTAGATAAGGCTAGATTGACGCTTAGCGTCCTGTCCCGCTCAGACCAGGACATCTACACCGAGCAGTCACCGAGCAAGTGTACTTATAGTGCATGCGCGCACAATGCTCACGTTAGCAGCGGGAGAAATAGTTAACGCTGACCTGGCGCCACTAACGAGGTGAACGAGTGCAGCATGGACTGCGCGTGCACTTCGTTTCGTCTATAGAGAGCTTTAGTTTAACATTGCAGTGTAATGGCGGGGTGATGGAAATATCGCTACCGTTCCGCAAACGAGCTTTGCAGAAACCGAGTTCTAGCACAGCGGGATAGCGTAGTTCACGTGTGCGAGGCTATTCAACTACGCTTTATATTTGCCATGCTTAGCGCACATAAATGATTCCACCTATTCGCTAATCATTGCTTGCGCGTCCTAAAGGTGCAAGAGGAAGCTGAATGACATTTGTGAGAATGTTGTACTTGTGCTTTCGTGTATGCCGCTCCGCGGCGAAATCTGTACAGGTCTGCCGTTCATAGCCTCCAAAACGGCCCGATCTCACAGAGCACATCCCGTCACGCCTAGTTCGCGACTTTGCCAATAGGTGGCGCAGCCATCCCAGAAATGCCCGGTGATCATTTGTCATGGGAAATTCGGCTATCAGAGCTCGCTAAACCGGAACTAGGAGGCTGCAGCGAGGGCGAAGGCACGCGCTTCGAGATGACGTTTAGCTTACGTCATCCAGCAACGGGTGTCCTGCGCGCGGCGGCTCTACGCTCTTCGCAGCTGCCGCGCGCTAGCTGCTCACTACTCTGTGCGTAAGCACAATTTCGCCTCGGTGGGCGCGGCTTCGCACTCGCTGCAGCCTCTCAATTTCGGCTTCGCGCGTGGTCATAGGCGAAATTCGTCAGGACATAGTTGTATGGGTAATCGACTTTTTCGAGATCCAAAACCTGGTATGGATAGTATGTAGTTTGCTTCAATTTCCCAGTTACCGTGACCCCATAGGAAGAAAAAGTAGGAAAGGTAGATCAGAACGTAGATTGAAAGAATAGTGAAAAAAAGAAAAGACACCTTGCCGCCAGTGACAAGTAAACCTACACAATCTAGCACAATTTTAGCAAATATGGCCCAACCTAAAAGCACCATATGAAACCCGCGATGCTGTACCATTTGAGCTACAGCGGTAACTCTTCCTCCGTACACATCTTTTTTACTCACTATTTCCGAACGTGTTCTTAGCCTTCGAAATAGCCAAAGTTGCGATATCGATGATTTGCACATTCGCCCAGCTAAGCATGTTCTAGACCTAATCTGTCCTGTCTTAGAGCACGTGTACAATCTTTCATTGGCGAATGGTATGTTTCCTCGGCGCATGCAAATAGCGAAGGTAACAGCACTTTTCAAATCTGGCGACAGCACAAGCTCTCAAATTATAGGCCAATATCGATCCTACCTATTTTGTCTAAATGTCTCGAGAAATTGATTAATACAAGAGTAACCTCTTTTTGTAAAAAGCACAATGTAATTTATTGTAAAAGCACACTAATTTATTTATAAATTCTAAGGAAGTGAAAGAATTGCTGTGTTGCTAATGATACACTAGCCCAAATAGACAAGTGGAGCTTATTCAACTCATTAACTGTTAATACTGCCAAAACAAAAGGCGTGCTTTTTCAGCCAAAAACTAAAAAAGCATAGCATTGACGGAAGTCTTAGAGTAGGTACTTCTTTCATAGACATAGTACCATGGGTAAAAGCTTAGGTGCCATATTCCAAGAGAATATGCTATGGAATGACCATGTAAACATCATTGGTAACGAATTTGCACGAGTTGTTGGAATAATGATAAGATTACGCTTCCTTTTACCATAAAGAGTGAAGCTCCTGCTTTATAATCTCTTTTTATCTGATGTTAACTATTGTCACCTCCTATGGGGCAACACGACTAGCAATAAGATCAACATTCTATATTTATTGCAAAAGAAAGCCATCCGTGCAATTTCAAACCCTTCATTCGATGCGCCTACTGATCCTCTTATTTGTCAGTTAGATATAGCGCCCATAAAATTGGTCTAAAATACAATTTTGCTAGAACGCTTTTTAACAGAAAGAAAAGGTAGCGCTAATTTTCTCGAGCACTTGTCAAGGCTAACATTAAAAAGAAGCAGTTTCAGTACACATCGCAGAGAAACTTCGCATATTCCGCACTCAGGAACTAACTACGGGAATCAAATGCTGCGGCATCATGCACGGTCATCTCTACTTAACCCTCTTCATTAATCGGCATACTGATTATCATTTGAATTAGGTGCCCAAACTTGCCACTCACACTGTCATTCACGTGTATGCTTAGTGATTTTCTTTGTGTTTTGTTCTCATGAGCACGCATTCTAAGCTGTATTTGCACAGTGACTTACTTAGTTTTGTATTTCTGTGAATGTTAACCGTAAATGAAAAGGGATTCATGTTGTCTGCATTTTGTTGTTTCTCTGTTCTTATTTTTCGTAACTTGTATGACAGTTACAATTTCTGCATTCATGTCAATTTTTCGGCGCTGTGCGAAAGTAACTTCGTATAAATAGTCCCATTTATCCAAACATTGTTTATATTTATTGATTTCCAATACATGTGTTCATCTTGTATTTATGCACGCATTTCTACGGGTTGCCCAAGAAACCAATAAGGGACACAGACCTAGTCAAGCCGATATTATGGCTTTTTGTCTGTGCCCCTGTATTCTGTGCGTTGTATAGATACGAAATAAATGAAGTTCAGTTCATGTACCATAGGCTTAGTCATGGTAATGTTAGCCAGCGCCACTCGATCTCATGGCGGAGATGGGGAAAGATCAGTTCACCTGCACACACACACACACGCGCGCGCACACACACACACACACACACACACACACACACACACACACACACACACACACACACACACACACACGCACGCACGCACGCACGCACGCACGCACGCACGCACGCACGCACGCGCACACACACACACACACACACACACACACACACACACACACACACACACACACACACACACACACACACACACACACACACACACACGCACGCACGCACGCACGCACTATGACATCGGTGACTAACACCGCTACTGGCTGCGAGAGCAGAAGCAGCATATCTTGCGAAGGCTATGTAATGCTGAGAGTTCAGTGCTAACCTTATTAGTTTAAACTAACCGTATTAGTTTTAATTTCACCGTTATTAAAATGATGACGCAATTTTCAACGCCTGAATGATTTAGGACAATTCTGAGTTTCCATGTGCCTAAATCTTGATGACGTTCGGTTAGTAAAGCTAACAATGCAAAATAATCTTTTGTGTTCGTTCGGGACATATGTTCCTAAAGCCTGCTAAATAGTAGAACGGGGTTCCAGTTAAGATTGTCTATAACTATTAGGGCGACGATTTTGTGAAGCTGCTCAATGACACGTCGACGTATTTTGTATCACGCTTTAAGCATTGATGTCTCTTAAGTGGAGCTTCTCTGAGATACTGCCTAGCAAACGCTCTCGGCTTTAGTTTTGCAGTTCCAACGTGTTTGACCTTAAAATTAACGGCTCTAACTCTGAATGTTTTTAGTTAGCTACCTCTACATTGCAGTTTGTCGCGCGTGCGCGTTTGTGATGGAATTTTTTTTTCAGGCCTTTCGGAGTGTCCTAGGAGACGACAGGAAAAGCCATATGACCGTCGTCGGCGTCGGTTTCTTCTTCTACAACGACACAAACTCTTGGAAAAACTTGGCTGACATTGTCGAGCAAGTCGCCTCGTGAGTATGACAGCCGTCGAACTTGAATTTTAGCGAGACGGAGCGAAGGCTTTTCTCCGGTAATTCATCAGCAGAACCATAGACCTTCTTCAGGCTATGACGTCAAACAGGTGGCGACCTGCCGTTGCCTGCCGCGAACGTGCTAATTCTGGTAGGCATGCCTTATTCTATTCGTTCTCAGCCTTGTAACGTCTCACAGATTATTAAGCTAAGCTGCAAGTTAACTGCGGCCAAAGATTGAAGTGGGTCGAAGAGAAGTCGCAAAACGTGTTTCTTTTTACTCTGCCCATACGCCTTCGCGCTAGCGACGTCATACCTTTATTTCTCAGAAACGCAAAGATTTCCTTAGTCTATATGGCGAACACTTCCGTAGTATGACTCCTTATTATGACCATGACTTAATAATTATTTGACGTCGTAAGGGAACGGTGCCAGTATGCACAAAATACTCGTAAGCTAGTACTATTGCAGCAGCTAAACCCTTGAAACTTCTCATCTTCCCACGTCGCCTTTTCCCCTGTCCCGCCCTTACCCCCTATATGCAAAACTCGAGCGAAGAGTGGCAAGGCTTTTGTTACTCACTCGTTTCGCGACTTCGCAAGTTCTACCCATTCTCTGCCTCTTCTCCCTGGCCCCTCTCTACGACTTTCTCTCTACCTCTCCTCGGGAATTGCCCATTAGTAGAACGGTAAGCGCTGTACTTTCGTCAGGTGTCACGGTTAATTGCAGCGTCCAAACGATTATCTCCTGGTTCCTCTCTGTCCCGCTCCTACCATGTACGTACTGGCGTAAACCAACCCCCCACCCCCTCGCCTTGAGAAATGTCATGTCATGAAATGTCATTCATTTCACGTCGCAGCCAATGCGACGTGACGTCGCAGCCAATGGGAAATTAGGCGCCGTCTCGCTGCTAAAGGCGCCCGGCGCCGGCCTTTTTGCTCACTGAGCCATCTGAAGCTGTCACATCAATATGTGGGCCGATCCCGAAGTCAGTGCGTCCAACACAGCGTTTCAAAGTGCTAGGTGTCACCGGATGAACGTGCGAGGAACTGGCATACGACACCTGCGCAAGCCGTTTCGAAGAGCGACATTGACACGAGAGAACCACGCGTGCGATCGTTTCCGAGTGGAAAGACAACGGTACGATACGAAAAAGAAAACCTACCCAATTTTGTGGTTTTACGTGCCAAAATGGCGATATGATTATGAGGCACGCAACAATGGAAAAGGGGGGGGGGGACTCCGGCTTAATTTAGATCACCCGAGGTTCTGTGACGTGCCCCCAATGTACGGCAGGTGCGCGTTTCCGCATTGCGCTCCATCGAAATGCTGCCGCCGGCTTCCTCCCGCGCCGTCGGGCTCAGCAGCAAAACACGGTAGTCACTACAACGCCGCCACGGCGGGAAAAGAGGTTTCATACCAGCATCGGTCCCGCTTTTCTTTACAGTGTTGTAGGTAAACTGCACTCATCCGCTGAGGTATCCAACCGAAAACTTGAGATGCGTTGAGCTTACGCGATGCGCATCATAGTGCGCATGAGAATGCAAGTTTGTGCGAGATACTAGGTATGAAAACGTCCCTTCGTTAAATGAGAGTGTGCGAGGTATAACGTGACGCAACACCCGCAGCTGTCCGGACGCCTACCACGCGCCGGAAGTGAGCCGATTCTGGGTATAATGGTATAGTAAGCTCGTGGCCCGCTGTCCTGCTATGCCGGATCCGCTAATAACTCTACTGAAAAATGCGGTGCACACGTCGTAATGATTTTAAAGCGTTTAAATAACCGCATCACGAAAGCGACGCAGGTTCTAGCATGTGTGTCTGACCTGATGTCATTGTAGCCTATATAAGAGTATGTGTTTCTCAAACGTATAAAATTGACATTGCGTACATTGACAAATGAACGAAAAAATTTTTAAACGTTTCAATTTATTTTTTTACGTTATGCGGGGATGTGAGCATCCACTTGCTATTTTAATCATCGTCCAATTGGTTATGATATTTTTTTTCCTTGGCTGCAGGGACGACGTGGACGTTGTGGTGGTAATCACCACTGTTCTGTCACAACCCGATCGGCGGCAGTGCCTTACGCTGCCGATCAACGTGATAGACAGCAAGAATCCTTTCGTACCAACATTGGCAAGTGCAACAAATGCAGTCTCCTATAGCTTCTTCGGCCTATTCTGGTCCCAGTGATTGAATTCGCAGCCAAATATCCTTAGTTGTCGACTCGTTAGATCGAATTTTCCGATAATGCCAACGTACCGTCGTCGTCTAGTCAAAGCGCGATGATGCACGCCACCCAAGAATGGCTATATCATAGCTTCGGACCTCGCGAGGCGAAGAGTTCGATTCCTGGTCGTTGCGGCAGTTTTCCGATGACGATGGAATCCAAACACGTCCCTCCTGTGTGGAACTTGTTTTGTTGCGTTAAAGAATTCCGGGTGGTCTGTAATAATTCTGAGCCCTGCAGTAAGGCATCACTCTTTCCTGAAGTTGCACGGCCTCTGAAGCTCCATTATTCATTTCATTCGGTTGATATATATATATATATATATATATATATATATATATATATATATATATATATAAGAGAAACAATAGACGCATCTGCGGTTAGACTGTTGGGCTATCGTAGATAAAAGGCCGGAGCAAATCAAAAGGGCAACATTGTGTGTGACCTCGATTGCGAGGCAAACGCGAGAAAACCGAAAAGTTGGAAACATTAACGTGGCAGCAACGAATGAACGAACATTTTTCTTCGTAAGGGTTGCTTGTGATTGGCCAGCCGCCTTCGCTAAAAGCATCTTCGACATCACGAATGGCTAACGTCTGCTCTTGCGAGCAGTTCTAGCGTAAGACCTTACTGGGAACATCTGCAAGCAAACGAAAACCAGAAAGAAGGAAAGTGTTGAACAAAGCTTATAGTTCCGACCACATATGTTAGTCGTGAGCGAATAGGCATGAGTGTTGTGTAAATCTAGGCAGTACTTGGAAACAATTAGCACTGAAATGTCGTGTGCACTTCTGTTCTAATATAGTACCTTTTAGAGGCCACAGACAATAAAGCAAGGGTTTGCTGGCCAGTTGTCTGCATTTAGGATGAATGTGTGATGTGTGCTAGTATTTGAAAGTGTGCATCTGGTGTGCCATGCTCGTAACTAGCGCTGATTAACAATCTCAGTGCTAAGTTTAGTGCATGTACTCAAATATCTAAAAAGGTAATTAGTGAATGTCTGTTGATTAGTCAATTTCGCATTTAGAATTTTGGGCAGGTAGTGTCCGCCGCTTCGTGTAGACCGGCTCGTAAACTAGAAGTAAGCTATCTGCCACAGGCAACCTTTAAACAAATTTGAAAGTGTTCGCTGAAACACCCTGTATATCCTAAAGGCGTTTCTCATTTCCCCTGTAATATTTCTTATTAGGCAGCTTTCAGAAACACAATGCAGGCTGTGTGCTTCTTCCTAAATACTTTGCTCCACAGGTTCAACATCGCATGATCTCGGAATCACGCTCATTTGTATGCAATATCCAACACTTATCAGGGGCATTTTAGGGAACTGTACATGTGCGATCCCTAATGACAATGACAGTGAAACTGTAGAACAAATATAAGCGTCAGCTGATCCATTGCCCCAGCTTCCTTAATGTCACGATCTATGCTGGTAGAAATGACAAAAAATAAAATCACGTCTACACTTAGGAACATGACGACAATACAAGTGCCACCAGCAACATTATTATCGTAATTGGCACCTATCCTAACGTGTAGTCTTGATTTGTGCCACTTCTACCAAGATGAAACTGGACGAACTAGACGAGAAACAAGTCCTATTCACGATCTACGGCTAACTATTGCTGAACTTGTAGCTGAGCACAATAATAACCACAGCGACAAGAAAGTTGGACAAAGACAAGTGCTTGTCCTTGTCCAACTTTTTTGTCTGTATGGTTTTTGTTGCGCTCAGTTACCAGTTCATTTATGGAAAAAAAAATTAGCCCAACAATCAACTCTTCTAGCATACGGCGAACTTGCCCGAGCTCTTTTAGAGACCTGGCATCTGCTCACTGGCAGTCGCTACTGGCAGTCGCTAAGTTCGTCCTAATAGCGCTCTTTACGTTGCGCTAAAATTTCCAGGAGGCGGCATCCCCCATGATCACGGCAGGATTCGCGAGGCCCTCGCTAGTCGTGGCCTTCGCTCTCCAGATGGGCGTCGTGTACTACACCATGGACAAGGAGTACGACCTGCCGATATCTGCCTCGTACCAGCCATGCACTGGGTTCAGCCTGACGGACTACTCCCAGGCAGGCTTAATGCCCTTACTGCTTCTCCAGTGAGATACACTGACGCGTTTTAGTGGGATACACGTGCATGCATTCTCACTAAATGGACACACCCGGTAAGCACGTATAGCGGCTTCGGTAAGCCACAACCGGTTCTATAAAAGCAAGTCTAATCGCGAGGAAGGAGGCGTGACCCAGAAAAAGGACGCCAGCCCGTCGCTTTCTTCGTTAATGCAAATGGTGTTAGAAAATGGCAGAATGCTTCCGACTATCGCTTATTTTTCTTGGCAGCAAACGTAAAACTCATGCATGTTTTCATAATCTACAATCGCAAAGTAAGGTTAGGAGTGATATAGCACTGAGAGCAAAAACTGAGCTGCTCGTCAACCGTGGGTACAGCGTAAGTGGGCACGCCACTCTTAATTGATCCAAAAAGTGACACCTTTTTGCGTGGAAGTGCTATGCATAGCTCACTAACAACCCCCTCATTTGCCATAGCTCCCTAGCACCCCTCCCTTCCCTGCCGCAGGTGCCTAGCGCGCGATGGAAGACAGCGCTTCCTACCTGCCTTCGTCCCTTGCTTGCGCAATATTGAGCCTCCATCGTCGGCTCAGCCTCACACGCTTTCACTCGCACATGCAGCATACGATGCGCGGCCACAATGTTATCGTCCTTGGAATTTTTTTCATAATTTCATAATTTATGTATTGGTAAAAGTAGAGAAAATTTCATGTGCGTAGCAAACATAAGGAGGTCCCATAGTCGATGACCTTATCGGGACTTTATACGGAACGTCACGGCAACGCCAACGGCGACGACGAAGGCGGGAAATACGCCTGTATTGTCTCTATATTTGCTATCGCAATACAGGAACTAAGCGCCACACAGGTGAAAACCTGAAGGCGGAAGTCACAAACACGCTGCCTCGCTAGGACCTTCGCCTAAGTAGCGTGTATAGTTTTATAACTGAGAATATTAATTAAAGCTTCTCGGTGAAGAGGACGAACATTGCGTGTCTGATTCTGAAGAGGAAGTGATCTTTGCAACATCCAACACCCTCCCAGCTCTTGGACGATTCTGAAGAGTCTATATCAGTCTTGACGAATCTGGTTTACTGCAAAAATTCAGGCCTGCTGTTCATATATTGTGGTTAGCTTTCAGTGATGCACTGAAGACGTAGAAGTCTACTTATAATATACGAGACTACCACGCGCTTGTAAAGAGGCTGCGCGTTCAGACTGTTATGCCACTAATTAGACAAATGAAACTGAAAAGCCCATCATAGACTGTCAAACGCGATGCATGTCTACCGAGCACATGCTGGCAAAATTAGTTGAGCTGAAAAAGCTTGTTGAAGGCATTCTCTCGAAAAAGGAGAGCTCGATTTGGGTGCAAAATATGTGGGAGCAAGTAGGAGGCCTTGCAGAATCCTTACGGCCAGCGGAGGTTATGAGGTCCTAGCCCTCTTATTGTGTCGCACTTTTAGTATTGATTTTGAGAAGACTTAAGATTAAAGGCATGCTCTATCGGAGTTTTGGTTCATGACATTTCTTTAAGGGCGGCCAATCCCAAAATTCTGAGGAATAATTTTGTCAAGAGTGCCAAACCTGGTACCTGCTATGAACAACTATATTGATAGAATGGTGCAGCAATGTAACCCGCATATACCGCATGCAATATAGCCGTGCGTGGCATATAGCCTACATATGCCGAAACGGTACTTCAAGGCGACGGCGACAGCACCGGCGAAAATTCGCATGGAGTATCCATATGATTGCTGTCGCAATAAAAAGAAGCGACAGCCGAAGCTGTACAAAGCGTCAGGTGCTCTCGGAGTACCGGCTACACAAGTAAGCGTAGGGCAAGCCTTCTCGGCAGTAGCATATGTTTTATCAGCCCAAAGGCCGCGCTTCTCCCGCGGCTTGCTGAAAGCCATATTGCATTTGAGGTCTGCTTCAATAACATGATTTAAAAGGAAGTTGAAAAAAAGGTTCCATTTGTACAGCTGAGAAGCGCGGTACGCTTTTCATGCAAAATAAATTGATGTTATTTTTCTATGACAATTATTATGTCCTGCAAACTTTATGTTCCAATTCAAACCAGTTTGAACCGGCATTTTTTTCGTCGCACAGTTCAACAGCAAATGAACCTTTCCGACGAACCAGAACAAAAAATGAACAAGAAAAATTTTCTATACCCTGGTGTTAGTCTGCATGACAGAAGCTGAGCGTTAGTTCTCAAAACACACCTTTAGCGACACAAACACTCGACAATAGGAGGATCTTTCTATTCCTTCGACATTGCGCAATAAAGTAATTACTATAATGTAAAACACTTACTGCTTCGAAGAAAGTTAGTGTTTCTAGTGTGCAGACCACGTGATCCACAATAGACTGTAAAACAATCGGCAAATTGTTTGCTGAAGAAGTTCTTGGCAGATAACAATGTTTACAGCGAAGTTTCCGACAGTTCACCGTCTGCAGCTCCATACCAAGGATGCTATGGTATGTTCGGGACTTGCTGATTTGCAAGCGCGAGCCGACGTTCGCGAATTACGAGTGCGTCCGGTAGGAGACGCGAGAGCTTTCTAGCTGCGTGCGCACATGTTTTCCAGATAGACTTCGGCTTCTGCGTACCCGAGCGTATTTGCGTTTCGGGAAGGCTGCAGACAAGCGACAACTGTGCCGCCTGTGCCCGACGTTTGTGCGCATGAGTTATTTGTGAGAGAAAAGTCTCGGTACTGGGCCTAGTTACTACGGAGGAAGACACACTTTGCTCCGTTCGTCCATAGGAGATGGCAATGCCCACTACGCGAGAACTGGCGCTGAACTTCTGTTCAAACGGGATCACAGCAGACAATACCGAGTACGTAATGGGGAAGCATGAAGAAAAACAAATGTGCAGTAACAACGCGTAAATATTCATCGGTTGGCGGCCACTAAAGCGGCCTCTACCTGGCGGGACTGTGCGCATTCGCGCGGCCCCTATCTTGAAACCGATCTGCAATGGTGATAAGAGTCTAGGGATGCAGAGGGCTGATAGCTTCGTGTGCACTGTTCTCGCTGCTAGTTCGCGTTAAAACGAGAGGCAGCACGAAGGTCAATTCGCTCGCTACTGCTGCCGCGCTTCCTCAAGCCAGTGTTTTCACTACCAGTGCTCGTTGCCAAAAGGAGCATATCATCCAGCTATATGTGCCCACGTTTGCCTGCACGCGATTGACACTATGATTGTTGATTTAGTTAGTAAGCGAATGTTTAAAAGTTTATGCGAGCGATAAAACTACCATTTTTGCACAGTACAGGTGTCTAATAATTTGCTATGGAAATTTATGCTTCGCATTTCGGGCGAACTTGCGACATCTTGTTCTGCAATATCTGCTTCTCGCGACTAGCGAACCCATAAGTTCTAGGTGTTACCCGCAATGTGCCATGTATATCATAAAATATTCTTATTGCTCTATATATTGTTCTCGCACCTCACTCGTGCAGGCGTGTCAGGCCGATACATCTGAGCTCACCTATGAAAAGGTGGTCATTGGACTCAGTGACGCTCAGACTGCCCAGTTGTTCAGCGGTCGGAGAATCTTCCAGACGCACGACACACTGGATCTCATGGAACTAAAGGTAAAGTTATTCTTATGCTTGGAACAGAACAGCGCCGTTTTCACGGAGACAAGCAGGAAGAAGGGGCACGGACGAGCACTGTCGTTTCCCCCGGCTTGTCCCTATGAAAACCGCGCTGTTCTGTTTCAAATATGCCTTATCAACTCGCCCAAACGTCGGTTTTAACGAGTTTTTATTTTTATGCAACTCTCACCTCAGACGGTTCTCACTACATGGAAGTAGCAACACTCACCAATGTTGCACCCATTCCAGCTGGTCTCATCTTCCACGCACAAGTGATCTCAGCTTCGAATTTTTTTGCTTCGCAAAGCAGGAAAGCGCATTCAAAATACTTAACCCGCAACGCCGCCTCGTTTGTCATTGCCGTAATTTTGTCTTAGCGTGACTCGTTAGTTTCAAGGGAGACTGCGATACTCATGATACTAGAGTTGTACATATGTGAACTTAAATACTACAGAAGTTAAATGATGCCTTTCTGCAGTAGTCATGTGGGTACTCTGGCGCGAGAACAACACACGTTGTAAAGAACCCGTTGGCACGAAATTAGATCACGAATTACAAATCACTAGAGACCGTGGTTATTACTACTACCGTCGCGAACCTGACAGCGCACGAACATCACAGCGCCGCGCAGCATCGGCAACTGAGCCCGACGTAGCGCCACAGATATATGGGCCACACCTGGCTGCGGCAAAGCAAGAAAATAGAGCTGGGTATGTCGCTCGCAATGGTACTTGGCGTGTCACTGGTTTATTATTGGCTGAGCGTTATACGTTGATGTGCTAGCAGGCTGCGGTAATCCTCCACGAAAATAGTTCTTAGTAAGGACTTGTGCTATGGACGTACCGTATTGCATGAAACTATGGAAGCAAAATCAGTGAATGTCGGTGGTGGTCCTTGCTGTCGCTGTGACAAACGTGAACCCTGCTTGCGAGTACAGCGCTATGGAGCGTCGAACACTGGGTGTGAGACACCTAGAACTATACTACGGCTACCGTATAGACCATTTCACCAGGCGAGGAGGAAAGTGCGCGCTGCGAGACTATTCTTCCACTCAGGCTTATACGAGCCGTTGCGGCGCTGCTTGAGTGTGTTCCCTTCTTGTGCTGTGGAACGAATTGTGGAAGTTCTTGAAATCATTCTGCGAAAGCATTTACGTGATGAATGTTCAAGCAAGGTCGTCGGTAAAAGTACTGTGTTGCTTTTATGAGCATCAAACACTCCTGTATGCGTAAATTTCTCTTGGTCGCGCAAGCATGCAAAGTGAATTATCAGCCAAGGTATATGTACGCGTTTTGAACCAATGTGGCTATATGGGTTTCCACTCGGCAAAGAACAGCGCCGTCATTGAATTGGCGGCGCATGTTAGGAAATCTCAGAATGTGATTGCTTGGAGTGGGAACTGAAGCACCTGAGTGCTCGTGCGTATGACTAACCCAATTATTAAACGCCAATTATTAAACAATATTTGCGTCAGCCACCGGTATTGTTCTCGCGCATTTTAAGGCTATACTATGCTATATCTACGTCGGCGTCCTTTATGAGGTTGATGGCGTGGCACAATGGAGTGATCACTGTGGTTGGTAAACCAGCATGATACGTAGCAGCTGTGTGCTTCGTCATTGCCTCTTTGCCCTGTCAAGCAGTAATATCAAAAGGCGGTCGCATAAAAAAATGAGGCGACTAATTGTGGGAAAATAATTTCCGCAAAACGGGTGAGTGCGTCGTAGTGGTCAGACCGAACGAGGCCGAACATTAAAGGTCAATTTTCATCCACTTGCGGCTTCTAAAGTTTGTATATCATGCTTGTCTGGTCAATCGGCCCACTTCATCGCCATCTTTCGAGAAATAAAGAAAGAAACGGGCTAATGTGACAATAAATACAGTTATGCCCATACCGCATGCTCGAAAACATGTGCTATAGAATAAGTAGATATAAACTGTGCAGTTCAAACTGTTTTGGATGTTCGCACAGTCCGCAGCCTTCCGCTAGACCACTCGATATGTATTGCTCACTCTGTACGTGATACTGTTAGTACTAACCAAAACTATTTTATTCGTCGAATAAGCGATATAGCTGCGCTTTTCAAATGAAGAGCGCAACTTATTCCGTATCGAAACGGTAGCACGTTGTTAAGATCATCGCGTGTATTTCTTAACTGCTCATTGCTGATACATCACAGCATAGAGTTACACAGACAATGTTGCACCACGGGCAGATTCACGAAACATTTTCTTAAGTAATACACAACTTATCCCTGTGGCTGGTTGTATGCTCAAACACAGTCGCACATATCGCGCTTGGTGCTACGCCCGCATCATCCGCAGCAAAAATTACGGCCATGCCCAGTTAAATCACTTCAGTACGTCTCCCAGAACCGTTTCCAACGCAGAAGACGTCCACGTCATACTAAATAGAATGCTTGAGCACGTAAGCAACCACCAAGTGCCGCCAAGCGTATACCTGGCATACAACAAGGAGCGTTTGCCCAAGCCAGCACTACGGCGGCTAATAGATGGCGCCACTGCCTACTAAATATGGCGGTGCTCGGAAAAAAAAAGACAAGGTTCCTCTGCTCCAGTGGGTGGCAGCCTGAAGAGTGGGCAGGGACACTCTACAGGGACAGCCTGTTGGCAACTACAGAGTCCGTTACTTGTGCTGGTAATAGTGTTCAAATAAACAAAAATTACTACGATATCTATAGGTTCATGGCGGCTGTTTCGCTTGGTGCTGTGCTCAAATTCCTCGTTTGTGACGTAGAATGGAGGTGTTTCGTCAAAGCCGGAACGGTCCTTGATGCAGGTTACCTTATTTTGATCGGTCTTAAAGATTTCAGCGAATAAACTGCTTAAATCCTTGCGCTGTGAGTGTAAACGTGCGGGCCCCATAGCAGCATCAATCTTTTTCAATGACGAACAGCCTTTCAAACCTGCCGAAGATTAGAAAGGGAAGTGTTCCTGCATAGCGGGCCTCCGAAAAATGCAAGCACTTGTTCCACGAAGTTGTTGCACCGCCACGAATATGATATTTCACTCGTTTCCTCCCTCGTAGGCAACTCCGCACTGCCACGCTTGTTGCAGTACATCGCGTAGCATCCTACAATATATAGTCAATAACGTCCGCCGTGCATTGAGAAACCAAATGCGCATATTGTACACGGATAGAAAGAGGCTAAAAACTGTTGCGTTGTCTGGTCAGCGTTTATTGGCATAAAAACAAATGATAGTTTTGTTTTGGAGTCGGGTTGAACCTTTCTCTTCTGGGTTAGCTGATGCGTGTGATAAGGTGGTCTGTGACTGACGACTCGCCTGTTCGCGCTCGAGGTACGCAGTGTTTCAGGTAAGCTCCTAAGCTTGAGAACACAGCAGACACCCGCAGAAATTCTGAAACCCCGGTGAAAGCTCAGAAGTAAACAACAACAAATCGGAACAAGTTGCGTTTCTTCCAACAGGTTTCCCAAGTTTATCGCGGTGTTTCTTTAGGCACAGACAGTTGTATTAGTGTAAATGCACGACTTGGAAACGAATCAGTTGTAATGGAATTTAGCTGTGCGCAGAATGTGCGAAATCAAGCTAGCGGCGCTTTGCGCACGTAGGTTCTTGGGAGCAAATGAACCGACAACTCACCACATTGAATAAGAAAGCAGCCGGTTGTGCTTGCAGCGCTAAACAAAAGCATGCTATGAAAACCATATGCCGCCTCACGGCATAACAACATGTGTCATGATCAACATCAGACCTTCCGAGCTAGTTATCCTTCCTGCTATCGGTGCCTGCGGACAAAGTACATTAGCGAGAATATTCTTACTGCTTAAAGCCCTACTAACACTAATGCTGGGGCAGAAAACTAAACTAAGCAAGCGAAATGAACCTTAAGCATACATCACTAATGGTTAAAGGTAAACAAAAACCCGGAACACTTCGCCGACCAAATTTGTTTACCTTTTAACCATGTTTCATCCCGACCAGACGGGCTTCCGTCAAACACTGAACTTCATACATCACTAATTAATAAAGATCATGCCTAAACAAAGTACACTTTGCGATCTGAAACTCCAACAACATTTTAGAATGTGCAAAACGAAAGCAATGCTTTACTCTGTGGGAGTTAAGATGCCCCTAGTGCAACGTTTTGAACAAACAACTCTAGCCTCAGCCACATTTTTCCCAATGCACAATTTTCTTATCTATCGCTCTCCATTGCGCGTAGTCGGACGTGCTTTCGGGAAACGATGAAATGATCAGTTGCAGTCTTTGCACAGCGATGACACGTCCATAATGGTACGCAGCAGAAGTCTTTCGACATTCAGTTTTTCTTTCTTTTTCCAGCTTCTGCGCGGCGGCATTACGACGATTTGAAAACTATGAGGCAGTGTTGCAGCGCACGCTATAATGTGAGACCGTGCGGCTGAACAAAGATCGGCCAGTTCTGGGCGCGGCAGGGGCGAGTATGAGTTGGAGTAGCATATACATAAAGGAAGCAAAGACTTACTCGAGCAACCACCAAGAAAACATGAAAATAAAGGGGAAGCGGAATGCAGCGATAATAAAACGTAGATCACTTTAGGCTCCCAATAAGTATGATATGGTGCGTGGAATCTTGAAACGAGTAATGGTGCCAGCGCCGACGTTCTCTAATGCCTTTCTGTGCTTAGAGTCTGATATCTTGTCCGGGTTGGAAGTAAAACAAAAGATAAGTAGACCGTTAGGCCTACTACGGTTGGCCTACAATTTAGTTACAACAGCAAATTACGACAGAATGTACCACCGAGTGGTAAATCGGGCACATTTTCCCCCTTTTGTCTTCAGCGTTAGGGAAAATGCGAAATCATCGCACTTGGAACTTGCGATCACACGGTATATGCTCCGAAAAGCGAAAGGAGCTCTCAAACGCTGCTGCATTACTTGGCGCGGTAATACGCATAGAGGAAAACCATCCCTGCAGCTTTCCCTTGGTTGCTGCAGAAAGTTGTCGGCGAACATAGCACTACAGGTCGGCGTGTGATACCCTGTGAACAGCTCACATGACTATGCCACACTCCAGTCACTCCGTTGCAGTTCGGGCAGTTACGCGAAGTGCCGTTAGGTGACGCGTGGCGAACTGTGGGGACTAAGGTTTACGTGGCTCTGCTTCCAAATACTGCAGCACACACTTTTCGGTGCTAGCGCCCTCCCTCCATTCGCCCTGTTCGTTTTTGTTCAGTGCTTTCGCAATTCAAACAATGACATGTACTGAGCCTCCTTCCTGTTTTTTCTTATCAGGCCAGCCAGATCATGGCCAAGCCGGGCATTCGAGCCAACTTCACGTGGTTCCTCTTCGACGTCCATCTCACGGACAACACGAATATCTGCCTGCCTGACGGACCTTTCTCGCGAGTGAAAGGATTCAGAGATTTCTTCTACCGAGAAGCGCACAGGCAGAAAGGATAGCGTAACGCGCCTGTGAGGTCATTAATATAAATGAAGGGACGAAGCTTTTCCTCGAGTCCTTGCTCTTTAAGGCTTAGCTCCAACATGGCGCAGATGTGTCATTGTTTCCTGAACAGGAGGCGTAACAGTAAAATATTTGAAATAAAGCGTCAGAAAAGTCCAATGTATTTTTCTAGATTGTTCCACTCGTGCGACAAATGTTTTCAGAAGAGCCATGCAACCATTTTTTTGATGACTTGCGCAACCCTCACTAAAAGCTCCTAAAAGGTCTTGAGCAGACCGGCGAAGCTTTCTGACATCCTTTGTATAATTAATTACAGTTTTTGGTGTGTGTTGAATCATAACATATGCAACTAATGAAGACCTTACCTCTGTGGGGTCTGCGCTTTTTATAGCACACAAGTACTTTAAAAGCTTAGCCCCATATATGGCTTGGGCCATCAAAGAACACCCAGATCTGGCCTCGATCGCCATTCCTTACCAAAGAATACTATAGCTGGAATTCAGTCA
The DNA here is from genome assembly GCF_023375885.2 of Dermacentor andersoni. Classification (NCBI taxonomy): domain Eukaryota; kingdom Metazoa; phylum Arthropoda; class Arachnida; order Ixodida; family Ixodidae; genus Dermacentor; species Dermacentor andersoni. The sequence goes on along the minus strand of NC_092820.1, from coordinate 72,984,943 downwards.
CCACTACTACACCAGTTCACCCGGGACTGTATTAGGAAAGCAATTATCCGGGCACTCCTGTCGAATTCCCACCATCGGCGTCGCCATCGTGTTCAGGTTGCCTATGAAATAGGTTTTAGGTGCGAGGGCTCTTGCGAGAATGAGTCGACAAGGAAGGTGGCTTGATGCGCGACGTCTTCTCTCGCGCACAAGGCTATGAGGGGAGAGGAGATGAGGGCGCGCTAAGACGGTGGCGGGGAAGGGAGCAGGTTAACGTCTCCCCTCCTCCTCAGGCGGCGGCATGCGCATGATGCGGCTCACCGTTGTCGCACGCGCTCTAACTTGTAGGTAGTCTGCTGCGGTTGCAAAGTCTAGGCGACCTGAGATGGCCGATGCCGTAGCGTGTGCTGTATTTTGGCTCGCCTATTCCACCCCGCTGCTGTCGCTCTTCATCACGCCAGCGGGTGTTCGCGGTCTATGACTGAGATCTGTTCCTATCTGGCTGTACACGCGTGATACCATTCTTGTAATTTATAAGTAAGCGAATGTTTACTGGAATACATTTCGCCAGATAAAATTATGATCCTTAAGTACAAAAGGGACGGCACTGAGCAGACGAGGACGAAGTGAGACGCAACTACATATACAGGCGCCACCTTCCTTGTTTCGAGGCAACAACAACTTCCAACTGTTTCTTCACCAGAAACCACGCAATTTTATACATGAAACCTAAGTGCAAAGTTATCAGAGGAAAGATAAACTAACAAGTATGATAGCAGCTGGCAACCTCTGGTAAGCCAGTGATTATCAGAGTGGACAGACATAACAGTGTAATTGCAATGACTGAACTGAACTATCGAACACGAGTGCATTAGAGGCGCAAACCGAGGAGCAAACCAAATGGGGCAACTGCACGCTGTAATCTTGGAGGACATTAAAGGTTGTCTTTAACGAATGGCATTCTTTGCCACTTAATTTGGTGACGGCGAGCTAAAGCACTCATTGCCTGCTCTTTTTATTAAGAACGCCTCGAGTGTCTGCCTTTTTCACTGCGGTTTCGTGCTTTCCTCAGAAAGGTCGTTTGGTCCAGGAGTGGCACACAACCACATCGCTTGCAGTGGTCTGCCAAGTGTACGTCCATGTCACTGTTGACTGCCAACGGCTGCTCACTCGCACGATAGTTGAAGCATCGTCGCCTTTGGCCAATATAAATCCTGTTGCAGCTTAGGGGAATATTGTGAACCGCACTGCTAACCATCTAAACCACGTACGATACTTGTTTACCTTTACTGTGATTACTTCCTATAACACTCGTCAATTTAGCATTACTTTGATTGCTTCCTATCACACTAATTAGTTTATCTTTATTCTGATTACTCCCTATGACACTTGTTTTTTTACCATTAGTGTGATTACTTCCGATCACAATTGTTTATCTTCACTGTGATTAATTCCTATCACACTTGTTAGTTTATCTTTACTTTCATTACTTGCCTATCACATTCGTTAATCTTTACATCTTTACTGCTATTACTTTGTACTTTTCATATATAATATTGTGTTATTTCTGGTGAATTAACAGTTCGAAGTTGGCAGCCGTGTATGTCATTTATCTCTCACTTCTTCTGCAAAGTACCATACCTTTCGTCTGAAGTCTTGAACCAACTAGCTCAGAAACAAGCTTTGTTAAATCGTATGATCCTTACTTCGTGTATGATCCTTACTTTGCTATAGCACTCAATATTACACCCTTCCAAGCGAAGCTGCGACTTTATTCCTTCGCCACTGTTATTGACAGATCCCTCATGGTACGTTTCACTTGTGCGAAGAAAATCTCATTGCCACTGCGCTTTGATTTTGAGCACAGTATCAGGTGGCCAGACGGAAGTCCGAGGTCGGTCATCAGTGAAGGCTTCGCCATCTGACGCCGTGTTCACAACGTAGCGGTAGTGTGGCGAAAAGAAGATGAAGAGTTATTCAAAAACTCCCGCAGGGGTTAATATTAAATAAGGTACAGTCACCATCATCAGTTAGCGTGATCGATACAGTGTAGGATTCAAAGCGGCAGTCTATTACCACGACGGGCGTCGTAGCCGCTGATCATTAAAACTACACAACGACACAGCTTTCAATGGTCGGGCAGTCCGGTAGCAGTCTTCACATAGTATTTTTGTGCTTTCCTATACTTGTAAAGGTAACGCGAAGGCAAAGTTGTGGTTAAAGCTTCTACATGACAGCCTAGTCAAAGCAGGTCTTGAGGCAGCAGGCTCTGCTATAGAGACAATTTTACGGCCGATCGGCCCCCTTTTTCTCTTCATTAAAATACCAGTCATTGTTGCTGTTGTTGTTGTGGCTCATACCCACTACTATTCCACTATCGTGTCTTGCTCAGACACCTTTCCATCGTTTCTGTTCTTGTCATCCACAGGTTTCAAGAACCAGGTCACCTAAGAACCAAGATCCTAAGTCATCATGCAGTTTTTTAAGCTGGCACATGATTTTTTTTACATGTAATTTCGCCTCTGCACAGCCTACCTGCTCCAGAGCAGCCCTGAAAATCTATTTCCGATTAGAATAAAGTACCCATTTCGTGGGCAATTCTCTGTAGGGGCTATGAGCCATAGATTCACTTGACAACAGACATACCCCCCCCCCCCTCTCCTTCATGTACCAGCGGAAAAAAACGAATTGCTAATTTTGTGACGAGGCGACTGTGAGAACTTGTTGACAGTTTAGATATCACTGCACAATCGTTTACTGGGAGAAGTGTTAAAGACTATGGATGAACACAAATTCTAGCACTTGTGTGGAGCAAAGCCATAATTAGCCACCGAGGGTCCCGGTACCAGTTTTCGACTTTGGGACCCTCGTCTGTAAAACAAAAATGTAATCGTTTCCTTTTTGTAATGAATAAACTTTACTTTATTTTATTTTATTTGAAAAGCTTTAGCGAAGCAGGCAATCAAATTCTATTGAACTAATTTATGCCCGTACGAGAGCGTTCATTTTCACCTCAAGCAACGTGAAATCCCATGCAATGTCGGTCCATGCTCCACACAGGTCACAAAATCTCAGGCTATTTTATGCATTAAACCGCTCACAGGCATATTGAATAGCAAAGAAAAATTCCCTTGTTTATGCGTACCCACATTATGAAATTACTCGACTCTAGTCGCGCACGGTTTCCAATAAATGTTTCCCAACTTTCGTTATTATTTCATAACAAAGAAACAGACAACATATGATGGTGGGCGGCGTTAAAGATTCTAGGGCGTGAACGTTTCGAATTCGCTAACAGGGGCATAATAGCCACTTGATTACCGCACATGCTATGACGTATGCAATGAATAATTTGAATGCATTCAGTCGGCCCCCATTTGCATGTTGCTACATTGCTCGCTCCTATCATAGCGTACAAGCATCGGCTGACGTTGTGAAAAAACTATCGTCAAGAAAAAAAAAGAAAAAAATGATTAAGGAAGTAGTTCCAGGCTTCCCGGCACATTCGCGGCCACAACGGGTCAGGCTATCTCCCGTGGTTCTGGGCCACGTTGTAATAAAACTCTTTGAATTCCTTGACTCTCTGGAAGGGTCCTCCGGTCAGGCATCGCCCCGTCGCGTCCGTCAGATGCACGTTCAAAAGGAACCAGCTGAAGTTGGCTCGCCTGCGCGACATCTCCATGATGAGCCTCGCCTGACAAACGGGGCGAGACGATAGGCAAACCGTTTGGTTTCAATTCCTCATACAACTTTCTCAATTACCAAGAAAGGAGTAGGTATGAGGTTGTACTGAAACATGATCTGTTTTTTTTTCTTTCCTTTTTTTTCGCGTATCTCTGTCTTTTGTTTCTTTATTTATTGAGTGCGATCAAAACGAAAGTGCTGCTGTGCATGATAAATACATTTCAATTATTGTATTCTAATTATTTTCCTTCTTGAGTTTTATGAGTTTGGTGTCCGTGGCATTCTGCCATCCAATATCAACGGTATGTATCGTTTGCGAGTGGCAGATGCCAACAAGGGAGTATAATCAAACGCGAGAAATTGCAACCCAAAAGCGGCGAAAAGGCAATAAACAGCATTATTTATGCTTTTATGGAGCTGTTTGGGTGGGTCTTTAGGCCTCACTTAGGAATTGGGGGCGAAGGGGGCGGGAGAGTGCGGCAAGTAAGAGGCGTTACCTGTATATGCACTAAAACGTATAGTATATGAATCTGTGTTTTGTTGAAATAAATGACGTCATCAATACCATCAAGTACGCAATATGTGATGTGGGAGGAACACTTGCTTTCCAACTCGCAACGGAAGACCCAAATTGATCGGTTCTTTGTGTGCAATATGTGTTTGTCAATACGTGCACGCACAAACACACGCAAATATGTAGGCCATACGGAAATGAAGGTAAGCGATATATTTTGTGACCTTATGTTGGATGAAAAGAGGTGTTTGAACGCCTTCCGGTTTCTGGCATGGCATTCATCGCAAATGTTGTTGACGTCACGACACCACCGTAAACGTCCGTCGCCGTAACACCACGCCTAACTTTTCTGAAAGCGCCAAATATTTCCGAACTTATAGATGCGCTGTGACATTTCAAAGCCATCACTCCGGAATACAGCTGAATACTGTGAACAGAAGTCACCTTTTCCTTCATCTGGGAGAGTGTGTCGAACGAGTGGAAGATGGCCTTCTGGAGAGAGGCTTGAGAAAACAATGTATTGAAGCCAATGTTCGACTTCTCAAGGTTGAGCTCCGCTTTGTGAGCTTCGCATGCCTGCAAAATTAGAGTGCGGAGAAATCGTCAAACACGGAAAAAGTTCGTCATCATGACCACCACAAGCTTTAGTATCATCATCATCATCATCACATAATAATAATCATCATCAACAACAACATCCCATTTAAATGGACTGCAGCACGAAGTGGTTCATGCCTTATTCTGCGTCAACCAGTTCAATCCCGTGGCTGCAATGTTCTTCATTTCATTACCACAGTGCTCCCCTGAAAACTTATAAAGCCCCTTAATACACATTTACGGAGTGCGCAGGAAGGGTCTTGAAAATGGCATTAAATATAGAGAAATAAATTAGGACATATTAACAAGTTACCTTTCTGTAATACCTGGTAAGTCTGACCGAGAATATGTATATATATATATATATATATATATATATATATATATATATATATATATATATATATTTGGGGTTTCGCGTCTGGACACCGCACAATGGATGATGAATGTGTAGAGGTGTTGAAGCAGTGACATTTTCTAATTCAGTCGAATAGTTGCAGAAAACGATTGCCGAATATAGAACTCGCCGCTTCGAATTTTGAATTCTCGTATCGAATGCGAATGCGAATGTGATTGTAAGGGCTTTTCAGTCTGAAAATCTGTTGTGAGTGACGGCATACTGAGAGGCTCCATCCTAATTTCGACCACTTGGAGTTTTTTGAAGGAAACGCAGTAACCGGTGCACGAAAATTTTTCGTATTCCATCCCCTTCAGAATGCAGTCGCGCGCAGCCAGGGTCGAACCCACGAGCTTCTGTTCAGCAGCGCCATGCCATACCATTAAGCTATCGAGGCAGACACTACGAGCTTGACAGGAAGCTAGTGAAGCCATAAAATAGCGAAAAATGAGTGTCACGCCTCCCTAAAGCTCCCGCTCCCACTAGCTGTGACGTCACCGATTTTGGCGCTGTCTGCCCCGGCCTACTTAATCGACGAAGAACGTTGTATCCTCATGGAGCCCCACTATAAACCACGCAAGTTACGTGGAAGTTTTACTCAGTGATAACAGCGTGATTTGGAGAAGAGGATGAAATCCGTGACATTAACGTAGCGGTGGTACCGGCGCTCTCACAGGCGTACCGCACGGAAGTTGATATATGGCATACCGGCGCTGAATTTTCGGCGTAGAACGAAAGAAAAATGAAAGTTTGAAGTTCATTTTTTTGATCGCTGAAGAATCAACCTCCTACCGTAAAAAAAAAAAAAATAAGAAAGTCCTAAATGAATATCTTATCCTTCCAAATGATTTGGAGTTGCACTTTATTGAACATTTTATGCGACTTCTAGAGCATATGGTTTCCTCTGCAGCACGCAAGGTGTTAATTTACCCCAAGCGATTTTTCGTGTAACGTGATCTCTAAAAGAGCGCTACGCAGGAAGACCCTAGTTTCGCAAAATTTGGCATCTCCGTAAACCCTGGCGGTGCCCTACAAATGAAGGCGCTAATACCAACAAGTCAGAAAAATTCAACCCTCGGTATACCTCCAATTCCATCGGCTTATTTAGATTCGCTCTTGGGTTATTATCACTTAGGCGTTAGCTCATGTGCTGCCGAAAAAAAAGGAGTCACGAGGTCAAACCGTTGGTGCCTTCATTGATTTCTTTTCGTTCTCCCCAGTGCCATACCGTTGCAATTGAGTGAAAGGAAAAAAAATGGAGGATGCTTAAGCTTCGCCTTCAAGAGTGGAACGCGACAGCGTTCCCGTCGACCCGCCAAAGGGGTAAGACAATGCGCTACGGCGCACTGATCACTTACGAGGCGCCCCGCATCGGACTTTTCACCCACCAATCACGCGGTGAGCGTCGAGCAACGCAGCGTTCGGCGCGGCAACGAAACGTGCGCCTGAGCAAGTGGGGAAACGATGTACGCTAGCCAAACGTCGTGATCGGCACGGGCAGAGAGAGAGACAGATAGTGATCTAAAGAAAGGAAGGACGCTTGATTCTGCAACCCGTGAGGTAGCCCGGCGAAGCGTCGTCAGGGGAGAGAGAGTCCGGGCCGCGACGCGCCTCGCACCGGTACCCGCAGAGCCCCAACGCGCGCGTGGCTCGCCACCTGTCGGGGCAGCGCCGTACATTGAGAGGAGGGGGTCTTCTGTGTTTGCCGATAGATGGCTCTGCGTGTGCGGAAAGCGCAGAAGAAATGTAGCGGGAACGCACTTCGGACAGCTACTCGTGTAACTGCGACTTCTGTAAGTTACGTGTTCATAATTACCGATATACACCGCAGTATAACTTTCTACGGCTCGTTTCTAAGGCAATAACGCATTCACTAAAGGCGCTTTTTACCGCTTTGAAGCCGCGAGTTGAGCATCGAACTCGTGGCTGAGTGGTAGCGTCTCCGTCTCACACTCCGGAGACCCTGGTTCGATTCCCACCCAGCCCACCTTGCAAGTTGTTTTTTATTCATGAAGTGCCTCCCGGGACTTATCGCTCACGGCCCACGCCGCCGACGCCGACGATACCGGCCTTTCTGCGAGACGAGCTCCTTAACGCTGTCGCGTTAAAAATGTCTCTCAATCGATTCGCAAGTAAAGGAAAGGGTGCTGCAGGAGAAGGCTCATGTCTGAACTCTTCGCATTCGACAGTATTGGCCTCGAGCTCCACCACTGGAAAAGCTGGCGCCACCGTCGGCGTGACGTGCTATTAGGGATCACGTGGACATAGCGTCCGCGTCGGCTGCTTCGCGAGCGCCGAAGCGAGCTGAAAACGAGAGTTTAAATTCCCTCGTACGCTGCGGTCCTCGTTTAGCGGCGAGATTCTCCCGCTTCGAGTGTCTCCTTTACAACGCTTGAAAGCACCACAATAGGTAGTGGCTGCCTTTGAAGGCGCGCAACATGGTAGGCTACTGCTCGGTGCCGCAGTGCCGGACGTACGCAACGGAGCCCGGGGTCAGCATTATTCACACGTAGCTGTAGGACAAGAAGCTGCGTGAAGCTTGGCTCGCGAAACATAAAACCGGCAAACAGCCATCGGCTACAACTCAGGTATGCAGCAAGCACAGGCGCGAGGAAGATTTCTGCTACGGCGCCGGGTCTGTGATATATGTTCGGAAAACGCGCACTGAGACGTTCGCCCGAGTCCGCTGCCCGACTAATGTCATGACGGTTTGGTCTATGAACTTGTCAACGCTATAGATGCTGGCAAGTTCACTGGAGTGGAAAGGGAGCGGTAAGAAGCACATTAAAAAAATGATGGCATATGGTCATGTTTGTGTTACGAATTAATGCAGTTGATTACAAAAAAGAAGCAGCGGGAAATCGCACGCTGAGAACACCGATAAACATACAGTGCGATGCAACTCGTGAAATAATATTGAAACGTCCAAGAATTTATAAGAGGAAAAAAAAAAAGATTGAATCGTCGCGACGGCACATCCCAGTCCCCGTCGAATTCTCTGCAATGAAATTATTTTTGAACAACTCTGATAGCGCCCACGCAACAATGGTTGCATGTATATTGTCAAATGCTCATATTCTACGGCCTAAAGCTCGTGGCACGGTGCGAAAACGCGCACGCGGTGAAAGCGAAACAGTGCGCGGACAAGCATGCAGACGCGCAGTCGGTCGCTGCGAATCTGTGCGATCGCTGCATTGAGGCTTCATTCTATTACGCTCCATTCAGTTATACAAACACTATAAGAACATATATCACATAGTTTGCTTTCGGCGTTTACCTATCTTTCACGCAAAAAGCCGGTTCGGGAGACTCCATCGCGGCGACCACGCGCCGTGGCGTTCACTGTACGTATTCGGTAAAGAGATAGCGTCTGTAAACAATTCTGTGCTTTCACTTTGCCCATGATTATTATTTAAACAGTAACAAACTTCTCTCGTTTCGAAAGTACTTACAGAAATGTCCGGGAGAGCTCGTGCGTGGTGTTTTCAGTGAGCGCTGACAGCAAAACCTATGAGGTGCGCGCCACGTGATCCCTCATACTACGCCAGCCAGGCGCTTCCGATAGATGGCGACTCCGTAACTCCTCGCCGCCAATATAGACAGATAATGTCTGAATGAGGAGACACACAAGCGGCTTGCGCCGAGTATGTACACAGAAGGAAATTACACACTACACACACTACACTACACACGAACTCGCTTCTAACGAATCTAGAGAACGGCGGTACGCAGCATGGAATCGAGGCAACGCGTTCGAACTAAGCTTCCGGTTGCCGCTGCCGTCTGTTTCCAGTGGCATTTACAGCTCTATTTCTTGGATCTTATCGCTACGATAAGGTTGCACTGCCCTGTGCTTGTATTTGCCTTGTTGGGAAGCTGTTCCAGCTGCCGGCTTGTAAATCGCGGCGTCCAAGCAGTCCATGGAACGTAAGTCCCTGCGCTGGCGGGCCCGACGCGGTCGCGTTTACATGCCCCCTGCAAATGACTGGGGCTGGGTCGACCTACCCCATGCAGTCGGGCTGAGTCAGCCCGACCGAGAAGCATTCACACGAATTTTGACAGGCATATTCCAGGCCGAAAAGCTGAGTCGACCCGCTGCTGTCGGGTTCACATAAACGACCCGGTAGATAGCAGGACAGCCACGATATTACGATATTGTTAAATTGCGTTAATTACAATAAGTGGCGCTGGCGTTTGAATTGCTCAGTCTTCAGTGTTCGAAACCAGGAATTGGTGGACCGAAGGTGCGCTCGTGTTCACATACATGGCTTTATCTCGGCATCTTATTTTCGGCTGCTTTCACGCGTCCCCTGCTATCTTTGTTTGCTGGCTGCCGTTGAACAAACTCAGGTGAGCAAAAAAAAACAACAAAAAGAACTAGAAGCACCCTGCATAGCAACCGAATTGTACTGTTTCGTTTTGATTGTCATGTTCAAATTCAGCTCCTCGTCTTAATAGTACTGTCTACCAGTGTCTCATAGTGATAGACCTAACGCATTTAGCTTTGTTGGTCGTTACGCAATCCACATCTTCTTTTCTAGTATCTTTGCTGTACTGTACTCTACAAAGCTGTACACTTTAACACCGTCTAAAAGTTTGGCCGCGTTAGGCGGCGTCAATAGACACTTGAAATGGCCATGACACGAGCCTTCAGACTTGCCAAACGGATTGCTGCCAGCATAAATATGAATTGAATACCGTGTTTGAAGGAAACGTGGTGCCGTAGGTATTATCCATGAGCATTAGGCGCCAGCAGGATAAAACATCTGCGCGTATAGTTCACGCCAACCATTGCCTACTGCTAAATTCCATTCAGTGCCATCATATCATAGGAATCAAGCAACAACGACAAGGACAACATAGGGGAAATTACTTGTACTCACTAATTGAGTTGAAGAAATGATAAATTATTGGAAGTGAAAGTGGATGAAGAAACAACTGGCCGCAGGTGGGATACGAGCCTACGCGGTTTCAAACGTACTCCGGCGGCTGCCACGTATGGCACAGCCGCGCGGGCCGTATCTTCACAACGGTCTGCGATGGGGACAGGCGGTGCAGAGTGCTTGTATCTTCTTGTGCGCAGCGTTATCGCCCTTTAGTTCGCGTTGAAGCGAGCGGCAGCACGAATGCCATTTCGCTTGCTGCTGTGGGCCTTATGTTGAAAGCGATCTCGTCTTACGTGACAGACGGACGGAAGGACGGACACACGTGTTTCCTCGTTGGGTAGGCATAGAAATGCTTACCCATTAAAAAAAATAATTCACTTTACAGTTGACTGAGGCATCGCCTCCCGGTACGTTAAGCGCTATTGTTAGGCGCTTCCATTGGATTCCAAATGTGCCGGTGCTGGAAAGAAGATCCGTGGTTGCGCAGCAAGAATGGCACTTGCCTGTGAGTAGTCCGTGATTCCGAAGTAGCTGCACGGTTCGTAAAGGGCGCTGATGGGATTGCTGTACCCCTTATTCAGGTTGTACATAATCACGCCCATTTGAAAGGAGAACGCAATGGTGAGGCTACGCCTCCCAAAGCCGTTCATGGCCATCCGGAACGCCTTCTCCTGCGAAAGTCGGGAGGCAACGCACTCTTTTACATGTTGCTGGATATTTGGGCACACTGGCACGTGCACTTGAAGTATGTAGCACACATCAACGACGAGTTCCGTTTCTACTTTCTTTGTGGCTGTGTTCACCCTGTGCTAACACACATCGAGGAGCATTTTGGTCCGCTATTCAGTGGATTGTCTTGCGGCGAAAAAGAAAGGAAGCACGCGAAATCTTCTGCTCAATAACTCAATAACGTAATAAACTCAACAACCGAGCACTCTTCCTTAGCGATAAGCAACCTCCCAACAAAAGAGAAAGTGGCGAGTTTGACTTCCGCCAGTGGAGGTTGCAATTTTAGGGATGGTGGGATGTCATAACCATAGGTCGGCAAACTCATTCGTGAAGACTTTGAGTCGTACTTTCTCCGCACTCATTTTATAGGAATAAGGTAGAGCATTTGCGGTTGAAAAAGAATGGAAGTGGACGGGAGTATGAATAGAAGTTACGGTCAGCGAGTGTAAGTGAACGTGAGTACTATAGTGTGAATAGTCGCAGGTGAATCTGAGTGGAAGTGATTATGTGAAACAAGTGAGTAATGGTGATCATGAATGGGCGTGACTGTGGTAGCGTGATGCGAGTACCGATGAGTGTGAGTGCATGTGAGTGTGAGTGAGCACGATGCATGAGACAAATATTGGTAAAGGAGTATGAGTGTTTGTCCTCTCACCATGCCGACCAATGATTATAGGACGTTGCAAAAGCAGCAAACGGTAATAAGGTGCCGAACCCACTTCTACACCATATATCTTATGGCACAAAGCTGAAGCACAGTTGTACTAGAGCGAAATCAATCAAAACTCGCAGAAAGGAGCACTGCTGTGACATTATGTTTGGAAAACTCTGTTTGCAGATAATACGACCTACAGACCAGGATAAAGTTCCGTGGCCCACAATTGGTTAACGCTAACCAGGGAGCGAGAAAACAATATGCGCTGATAAACAATTGCTTTTGCAGGAGAAACACGCTATGTAATTATTACTAAATGATGGCTCCGTGAAGTTTAGGTGATAATATGCAAAAGCGGCCTATTTCGGTTGTTGGATTATCTAGCGAAATTAGTTACGACAATGAAGACGACTCGCAGGTTACAGTCAACCGAAGTTCACATTCAGGAACTTCCGTTAAAGGAACCTCTGCGTTCGCTTCAATCGATCAATCAATTTATTTTCAGCTCGTCAAAACCGAGGATGCTAGGGGTCACTGTATGTGCACCACCTGGAAAGTCACGTCGCCCGTTATTATAACTCAGTAGCGTGTGCAGTAACCGATTATGCGAACTGCAAAATGAATGCACATATTTTCTTTCTAGACAGGCGGCTGGTGGCGCTGATGTCTGCATGCGTTACATGTAGACTGAAGCCAGCATTAGATCGATTGGAATTACACGGATGTGTCTAAACTTGGCTGTTCGGGCTGCTAGTGACCTTTTCGAAACAGACTTGCCAATAAACGATATCCGAGGCTACGACTATTCTCAGTTACTGCGAATTTTGTACTATTCGACAACTTTGAAGATATTCAAAAAATAATAATTGAAAATTTCGGAAAGAATGAGTCTTTCGAGCATTTTTATTTCAATATTGTCTAGCTTTACCGACTTCTTTACTTAAACGTGTAACTTCTTGAGTTATGCCCCCAAACTTAAGGTGACACCTAAGAAGAGTGCAAAACCTGAATCGGTAATGCACTGAGGAGATATTGGTGGGGCTGTTTTGTCGGCCGTGACCGTTGGAGAAAGCAGAGAAAACAGGGGGAAGGCGGGAGATGAAAATTCAAGACAAGTGGACTTGTCGAAACGTTGGCTCCCGCTTTCACCTTGTTCTCGTTTTGCTCATCGTCTTGCAAAATGCAGGTATCGCATTTGCAGGTATCACACTTTACACCAAGTTCAAGACCACTACGGCAACTCAGTGTGTTAAGGTAAATGCGTATGGATGAATTTATAGCCTTTGTGTCAAATTAGGTCTTATTCAAGCCTTCCAGAATATAATACTGCCGTTACCCGGAATGTTTCTCAGAGTCCTAAAATAGCCTTAAATGACTAGTTCATATACGAACAAAATGAGGCAAGGGAAGGGGGGGTGGACAGGGATGTTTCATAGCATCTGAGAAAATTTTGTAAAATGTTTGCAGCCTATTTAGGGGCTTTGAAAACAATTACTGAAGCCTCTTTTGTTTGTTTTGGGGTATTTTCATGGGTTATACAGGTTCGCAGTACGTTTCTCAGGTGTCCTCGGTGAAGTAAAGATGACATCTTACATTTGCTTAACATTCGGAGAAACTCATGGTCAATGCGTAGCGAAGTTGGAAGTGTGCTTACATACTAACGCGTTAGCAGTACATTACGTACGCCAGTGATCATAGGCTTCATAACTGTGTTTTACGAACGACACCCGACTTCGCCCACTGCGCTGGGAGTGCGATGACCTAGTTTAGCGAAAATAGTGGTGACACTAAACCGAGCAGGTGCTAGAAGTCAGGCGAGCATGGATAGAATAAAGGCTTCGTAATATGTTACTTAAGAAAGTGCTCGAAAACCATATTGTATGAGGGCAAGGCTTCAAAGGGGCGAGTCATATGCGGGCAACGTTTCAAAGTACGTCGTTTAATTTGAAGCAACCGAAATTTGAGATGCACCTGCTCGAAAGGAAGAGCTTCGCTGAAGATTGGGTTGCGAATATTTCAAGGTTGCGAACAAGTATTGTTGAGTGACAGCTCCTGCTAAACCGTCTTCCCCACTGAGCCTATCCGGCGAAAGACGCAGCCATCCAGCGAAGCCAAACCTGGCAGGCAAGTTCCCTTTGGAAATTGCCTGCCAGCTTTATTTACTCGAAGTGACAATCACTGAAAGGACGTGCCAGCACCTTACCTTGAGTATAGTAGGCGCGATCACGGTTGCGAGATTTTGGACAGGTGTGGGATCATCGATGATGTTCAGGATGCCGTAGTGGTAGACCCGGCGCTGATCCTTCAACTCGGCCAGGTCGTCCCTAACTTCCACGGTCTGAAACATGTCCTCTTCGAGGAGGCTACAAAGGAAACCAGCGGGCATCTCTATAAATTTTGGGTAGGAAGCGTCCAGCTTTCGAAATTTAATTTAGTAATAAATATGTGAAAGAAAAAACGCGACATTCGAACGCCGAACCTTCTACTTCTATAAGTTGGCACGTGGCGTTACCACGTGCCATTTAGCGTTATACCTTCCAAAAGACAAACTTAACATTCTTGACCCTGTATCCTTCAAAGCACGCTTATTCATATTATTTCCATTATTCACCACTTTTCATTATTCCACTTTTAGCGAAGTTGTATAGTGTTTTTGTTTGTTTTGTACAGCGCTAACATTGTTAGAGACTTGTTCTTTCGTCTTCACCAGCTTGGTAATTTCTTGGTACTCCCCTTCTGCTACGTCACACAGTCGTTTTGCTTCGTTTAATGCGTCATTTATATTTTTAGCTATTTGTTCTTTCATGTTTACTTGCTAACAATGCATAATTTCTTCGTACGCCTTTCTTTTTGCTAATTCCCTGAATCCTCCCCTCACACAATATATACTCCTTGGGGAACCTGTGAGGTGACTGAATAAATAAATAAATAAATAAATAAATAAATAAATAAATAAATATGTTGTGGGGCTTTAGGCCGTGCTGGCGTCTCGTTGGCGCCGCAGATGTGTTTGCACGATGCATTGCGCGATAAAGTGCGAAAACATTGTGTGCCTATGAAACCAAATAGATATAAGTAAGCTGAACTCGCGTCTAGGCATTTCGGAGTAAAAAAAATGAGGTGGAGTAGTGACTTCTTTGCCGAAGCAAAAGTGCTGATCATGACCCAGTGCACTCTGTTTTCAGTAAGTTGTTTCTCATTTATTAAGGGTTGTTCATAAGTTAACATTTTCGTCCAAAATTGGCTGAAAGTTCGTGAAATTGGTTCAATTCGGCCCTTTCATATTCCCTGTAGAATACTAGTGACTAAAACGATAAGCCGTAAGCAGCACGAGTTCTGTGGAGCACAGACGAAGTTCAGTGCACGACTATCGCTATGGCGTTCTTAATTCGAGGCGCTTGCTAAACCATTACTTCATAAGAGAGAAAGACCGCTTTACTGTTCAACGCATCCTAGAACCTGAACATTTCAACTCCGAAAGCTGTAATCTGGCAGAGAGAGGCACATCAAAGGCACTCCTTATTGAATTCGAACACGTGGAATTGTTCTACATGTAGCCGAAGTAGAGCACGCGAGTGTTCTTGCATTGTAAGCCGAAGGCATTTGAAGTCGTGACGGGTGTCGACGAGTTCAAGTGGCCGATATGAAGCGTAAGAACAAGAAAAGATAAATAAAGTGAGTACTGAAACAGTGAAGTTATGCTAATGAATTCCGTTTTTATCCAACACGCGAGAATGTATCCCTTGTTCGACGTATAGCGTATATTTTACTATAATACCTTATTTTACAGATACTATTAATACTAATATTTTAATATAATATAAACTCCCAAAATCAGACGTCGAATTCAAGTGGCGAACGCCGCAAGGCGAAGCATTCGAAGAGCTTAAACGACCCTGCAGTCATCACCAGCAGTCGCCGACACTAAAATCCGCAACGACGCAAGTAGCCTAGGCTTCGGCGCCGTCCAAGTGCAAAGGAAATACGGATTTGAAAGCGTCATTGCTTACGCTTGACGGTTGCTGTCGAAAGTGAAGGCCAATGCTTCTTCGTCAAAAAAGTATACCTTGCCGTCATTTGGACTACCACGAAATTTTGCCTTTACCTATCCCGTACAAAAAAAATTATTGAGAAGGCATTGAATTATTATTGGTCAATGTTGAGTTTTTCATTGAGGAATTGTGGAAATTTTGTTGGAGAATTGTTGGGCCAACTGTTGAGTGGTCTTGAATATTGGTTACTGAAATTTAATTGAAACACCTTTGGGTACCTCAATGTTGAATAATTGTTAAGTTACCATTGAAAGTACATTGTGCGTAGACGGCCCGTTGTGTTCGTTTTGTTGAATGGTTGTTGAGTTACCATTGATTCTGCGTTGAACTAACGTTGTGGTAGTTCTGTTGACCTGTTGTTGAGTTATTATTGCCACAGCATTGAAAAGCACATTGTGGCACAGTTGAGATGGCATTGAGACTTCAGAAGTCACCATTGAAATATGATTGACGTTTTGTTGGGGTAGTGGATTTTTATTCATATATTTAAATTTCTTTGCTGTTCACACTTGCATGCACCGGTGCCTGCTCATAACTTTCCCAAACACAAACAAAATCAAAGGAGAGACTGGTCCAACTTGAAGTACCTTTATTTACACTAAAGATGCGTGCACGTGAAACATTATTACAGTACATAAGACACCGCTACATCGAACCTGGAGACATAGGCTCGTACCTACAGCACTCTAGCAGTGTAAATACATCTGAAAAAACCTATACATATGAATTGAATCAAAACGATCATTGTGGTCTTTGCTTTAGACTTAAGTTTATGACTAGAAGGCAAAGCGACTCAAAAGGCAGGGCTTAAGCATACCCTTGTAACAACCAACTTTGAACACATGAACACTTGAAGCTGATTGCGTGTGGATACACACAAGACATCTGAATACGTTATATTAACATGTTTCGCACACTAACCCATCACAGGAAAAGTTACGGCTGACTGTGAGAAGGCAAAATAACAGACTTGAAACAAATGACTTCACGTAAATATATACAAGCTTTAGCACACGTCTTTCACCGCGATTAAAATTTAATGAAGTAACAAAGTAAACTTGTCTGAGCTTTTTGTCTTCGAGATGTATATATTTTCAGGTTGCCCAATTATTTTATAACATCACTCAACTTAGCTATTAATTGATGAGACATCATTTAGAAAGTTGTCGGGCTTGGTGAACACCTGAATCATGTTTCTGACGAGCCAGGTTTGCAAGAACAGTACACCATTTGTATATGTTAAATTGAGGTACAGAAGAGTTTGTTCGTGGTATTTCCTCAATTTAGTGAGCTCATTATCAGTTAATTTTTCTGGACTCACACAAAGCTAATTAGAGCACTTTTTGGGGCCTTTTTCACGATACCCAGCAACTAAGTGGTACCTCAGTCAATAAAGAGATAAGGCAAGGCTAATACCTTGAACGATAAGAGAAAAAATAATTATTTAGCACAGAAAATTGGTAGTAACACACGGCTAACACAATTCCAAAGAGCCAAATGGATGGTCACCTGCACTTGCAGTATCAAGTACCCCAGAAATAGTCATAAAGGATGGGAAAAGGTTTCAATGGCTGGAAAGCCAGAGTGGTGAGACAGTGAAAAACAGAAATGCGTATACGAAAAACCAATGACCTCAATTACGCAGGTAAAATATTATTAAAATGCTACCAGAATTTTATTGCATAAAATACATA
Source organism: Dermacentor andersoni (assembly GCF_023375885.2). NCBI lineage: Eukaryota > Metazoa > Arthropoda > Arachnida > Ixodida > Ixodidae > Dermacentor > Dermacentor andersoni. Next base: position 72,967,756 of record NC_092820.1, on the reverse strand, counting down.
AAAGTTGCATAAAAATTGGGACAAAGCAGTAAGAAAGACGGAGGGAGATACAGCACCCGTGTTGAAAAAAAAATTACAAGTGATATACATGCACATTTAAGCTCAAGACAATTGTTTCTCCAATATATACAAAAAGAACCCATACACTGGCGGTATAAAAGAAGGTTCCTGCGCCTGGAGAATGCAGCACAGTACAAAGCAGCGTCATGAGAACCGAAAACTAGAACTTAGTATGTTTAAAAAGTACGAATACTTGCATACCTACAAGCATGTGACATGTCATGAATGGAAATAAATTCATAAATCTTACACAAATGAAGTTACCATCACTCTTATTGGCTTCCTCAGGGGACTCCTTGAAGTTGAACTAGAAAAATGTACATCAGTGTTAAAAACAGAGAAGACCCTATAGCGTTCTTCCTGAAATAAACAGCGCAAATATTTCATGTATAAATTCTATGGACACTTCGCCAATTCGGTGTACATTTATATTTGACAACCACACAAACAGAAACGAGAAGGATGAATTAAGGTAGGAACGCACACGAACGCTGACTCAACTAGAAGTTTATTCGTGAAGACAAACATTTTAAACAAATTGGCAAACTTCACAAAGAAAAAGCCATGGATGTGCAGCAGAAACAGCCCGGCACAACAAAAAAGCACCGAAAGACATGTCCTGTAGAAGAAACATATACGTCAAAAACAAAAAAACACATGAAAACTGAAAGGTTTGTCCTGTAAGTGATATTAACGAGAAATAATGCAGCAACTCTTTCCCACTTAGAGTCACAGAAATCTTGCTTATGAATTTTTCTTCGTGATCAATAAATAATTCTTCCATAAGTCCTCTTGTGTTCTGGTCTTTGTGATGAAACAACCGTTCTTTCTGCTCTATACCTCAACACCAGAGGAGTTCCAGCAGCAATATTTATTGATCACAAACGAAACAAATACATAAAAAAGTTATCTGTTGCCCTTAGTGGGAAAGACTTGCAGTTCTCAAGAGTATTTCTCGTTGGGTAGTATCACTCAGCGAACAAATATTTCACTTTTTCGAAAGATTTGTCCGATAGTTCTCGCTTTTCACGCACGTTTATTCTACATGACATGGCTTTTTCATATTTTTTTCTTGTCGCTCGTGGCTGTTTCTGCCACGCATGCACGGTTCTTTACCTTTGTCAAGTTGACCAGCGTCTTTAATACTTCTGTCTTCAAAAATAAACTTAGTTGAATTTGCGCTCGTGTGTGCTCCTTCCTATTTCGTCGTCCGTCTCTGTTCGCGCTGCTGTTTCCAGTACGCACATATCACTTGGTTAGGCTGGTAAACATTCTCGCAAGCAAAAGGAAATACCTCCCCTCAAAAGGTAGCCCATCCTTTACTACTACAAGCCAGAGCAAATCAAAAGCCTTCACAGCGTCCATGCGCGGCAGCTAGTACACCACAGAGCAGCAGAAAAAATAGTTAAAAATCCCACTTGATGGAGAGTGGCAACAAAGACGCGAGCTTGCTAGTGAATCAGCCACATATCAATGGGTGTCTCTTGCATGACGCCAAGCTGCTCTTGACGTAGAACACTTTAGCATCTGGGCATTTGCTGCATGCGTAACCTGCGAGAAGGGAATGCGGGCAGAAAATGATATTGCGCGGATTCAGAATCTGCCACACACTGCACATAACTACGCACAAAATAGAAGTACACACTATACTGGCAAGTAAAAATTTGCGACTCTTTACGAGTGCTGTCTAGAAAAGGAAGAAATATGTTGCTACGGTAAATGTTAGCTAAGACACGCACAGCGATGTTTCACAGCGGGGAGAAATATTCCCGGCTCTCTCGCAGAACCAAAGACCACGCGACGGTGCATAGCCGATACCAAGCAGATATCGAATCTTTGGGTAGAAGTCCAGCAGCAGGAATGACCTAAAAATACGCCGAGAGCGATGCGAGCGTGAGCGTGCCTGTACGAGTGAGAACATGCACCGTTTCTTTGACGCTAGCCGCTCCGGCTTGTCTCCGATCATCCCACGCGATTTGTGTGCAGAACGTCGCGTACACGCCCTTGCACGTTTTGCGCGGTAGCATCTGCGCAGTGAGCTAGCTTCATGCACGCGTCAGTCTTCACCGCGAAAACGGTGCTCGAGGCGACAACGCGCCGAGTGGCGCTCCTTTCTCTTCTGCAAGCAAAGCATATTCGGATCGCCCCAGCTCAAAGACGCAGCAGAGAACGGTGGCATGTTTCGGTTATCGCCAATTGAAATTGTACAGTACGCCTTCAACAGAAACGCGCCGCGCTAGATAAAGATGCTTACTGCGGTAGTTTTGGCGGTGATAGGCGATAAGGCGACCCCGTCGGCGGCTGTGTTCTTTGCCGAAGTCGTCACCACACCTCTGTTCATTTGCGCTGTGTATCCGTGTACTGTCACCGCGCGGAAGCTGTGACTACTCGGTTGGCCGTTCTCCGCATATCCCAAAGAGGCGAAATATATTTTGCGGTGCGCCGCATCATTAGGCGCAACCTAAATCGAGGCGCGCTTAACCGCTACGGCACAAAAGGTGATCACACTAACCGTATGGTATACGATGAGCCACTACGGATTAAAAAAAATAATTATGATGTCCTACGTGCGAAACCAACGATGTGATCATGAGGCAGGTTGTAGTTGGGGACTCCGTATTAATTTTGACTTCCTGGAAATTTTTACGTGCATAAAATGCACAATGCACGAGCGTTTTTGCATTCCGCTCCTTTGGCATGCGGCCGCCGCAGGGATCGTATCCACGACCTCGAGCCCCAAATTGCCACGGCGGCCGCCATAGTTACGAAATGCGTATCGCACGCTTTCGCTCCGAGGCATACGGTTTGCTTGAAGAAAGTGAACGGTGTGCTTAACATCTCACGCTTGTCAGTGTCAAAATAGAAAAAAGGCTACGTGCCCAAGTAAACGAGATTACTTACCTATCTGCAGAACTTCGGCTGCGACTGTTCCGGGGTGCCTTCTCTCCAACAGGCATCATGACCTCTGCCACGCAACTCATCAAAACAGCCAGGCTCGCACATCAGTCGAAGACTAGTAGCTGAGTCAGCCAACGACTTCAACGGATAAACGTCCCTCTTATCTTCGTTAAAGCATTTCACTAAAATGTGCGTCACGAAAAGAAAAAAATACTTTCCAACTAACGGAGTCCAACCAACTAACGGAGTCCGAAAGCCGTTGACAGCTTCACTACCGTATTCAGTTATAAAAATCTTTCAAACACAAAATAACGGCACTTAAAAACCGCTAATTAATTAGCAATAATTTTTCATCAACTAACCTTCATAAATTTTTAAGAACAACCTACTTTGTAGCGTAAACAATAAATACTACGACCAAAAAATGCGACTACGAAACTAGCGGTAACGATGTGTACTGTTGAAAAAGTGTGCTCAAAACGAAGCTACAACGGTTGCAACCGCGTGCGCACACACACACACCCGAACGCTACCTTGACGTTGGTAGCACCACCTAGAAGCAAAAATTACTACTAATTTTATTATCTTTACAAAAGTAACGCTAGTAGAATAGTTTGTTGCACCTTTGCAGATGACGAGGTGACAAGTAAGGTATGATAAGAGTCCGCTACCTGTATTTCTTTCATTTCCCTTTTGTGTTCTTCTATTTAACCGAACATACGGGACCTGTCCTGTGGACGACAGTTCGGCGAGGCTCAAATAAATCGCATGCTTCTTGCAAGGCGAGAGTCGGAAGCAGCCGCAGATACAGCGATTAGCTGCGATACTGTTGCGGCTGTTTCTGTATCAGAAGCTCTTTGAAGTCAATGGTTATAGCGGATGCGCGCTGCGAACTCAAAGCGTGTTCGTTGTTTGATCTCTAGTACCACGGCCGTTGGATAAAAAGAGCTATATTTACTTTCCGGACGGAGGGTGCGTCGCAGGAAATTCGAAGATCTCTCACGTGTATGTTTGCAGCATGTGCGCCGCTTGGATCCTACGGTTCCCACAGCGCGTCGGATGCTCGAAGGTACTAGCGTCGTCGTGTGTCGGCGCCTGTCTTATCGCCGGCCGCGCTGCCACCGTGTCTACTTTTGGGCAACTCCACATGCGCGTAGTCGCCGTGTTTGCGAGTGAACTTCGCATTCTTCTGCTCCCCGAAACGTGCTCATTTTGGATCGTACCAATTGCTATGTCATCTAGTGTATGTTAAAACGATGTTGGCATTTGTGCACCGGCGAAGAAATAAATCGTTATGAATTTGGGCGGTCATGAAGCTAGTCTAACGCTGCAGTTTTTACAGAGAGAAAACGGCTACGAAAGTGGGGCAGTCCCGGAGATAGGCGCTTGAAAGCGCCAGCTTTAGCGACAGAACTTACTGGCTTTCGAACGAGAGGAGCATGCGCGCGTTCATGGCCTAATGGTTAGAGCACCGGGCTTGACGGCCGACGTTCAATGCCACCCCATCGGTCACACATTAGCTTCTTTTTATGAAAACGAGGCGAAAGAAGAACCTACCTGCCGCAAAGTGGCAGCAATGAGGTTGGAACGCTTCGCATTTAATTTTTGGTATGTCTTCATATGCGAGTCCTAATTATTGATACTGGACTCAACTGCTGCACAACAAAGAAACAACTACAAAAAGCAACACAAATTACCCAATAAATTGTTTATTGAGAACACTCAACGGTAATATTGTTGTGCAAGTGTTGAGCGAACTCAATTGCTTTTGAAAATTTGTTGAAGTCCGTTGTTTCAACAATTCACCAATAAAATATCAATGGTTAATCAACAGTCATTTTTGTACGGGATATACGGCAGGCCCTTCAAAGTCGTAAGCCACAATCATGCCTTGTGTTGGCGGGCCAATTTAAAGGACCCTTCAGGACGCCTCACACAATGGAGTGTAAAGACCACAGGAATTCGACATAACCGGCCGTCTGCAAGTTCGGACGGAAGCACTCTGATTCCTACTGCCTATCACGTGCTCCTATTGACCGGCCGCCGCAAGACGACGAGGATCGCGACACCTCCCTGGAAACAATAGGCGTCGAATACTTCGCTGAACAGGAACGAGCAGACCCGGAGCTAAAGAGGCTCTTAAAGTACATGAAAGGCAACACCGACCTTGTCCCTAGGGTATTTATGCGAGGATTGTCTTCGTTTTCCTTGAAAAACAACGTTCTCGTAAAAAAAAAGAAACTTCTCCCTACTTCGCACCACCTATTTTCTTGTGGTTCCCTCAGCACTGCATCCAGAGGTCCTGCCCGCCCTACATGACCACCCTACTGCTGGGTTTTTCTGACATTCCTGCACGCTATCGCGGATACAAGATCTGTACTACTGGCAGCGCCTGAACTCCGACGTCACACTATACGTCAGGACGTGCCGATACTGCCAGTAACGGAACACACCACAAATAAGACGAGCGGGATTGCTGCAGCCAGTCACGCCACCTTACCGACCATCGTAGTCGATCGGCTTGCACTTGGGCCATTTCCGACGTCAACATGTGCGAATAAGCGGATCGTCGTGGCTAGCGACTACGTTACTCGTTAGGCAGAAACGAAAGTCCCACCTATAGGTACCTCGGCCGAAGTGGCGAAATTTTTCGTCGAGGACATTCTGTCACAACATGTTGACCCAGAAGTGCTGATTGGCGACAGAGGAACTGCTTTTACGGCGGAGCTTACTCAACCATCGTGCAATACAGCCTGACAAGTCAGCGCAGCGCAACCACCTTGCTGCCTTACTGAGCGGCCCTACTGTATAAGACCCTTGAATGACAAGTCACCTATGTAGATCGACGTCGAACGCAAGGACCGGGATGCGTTCGTTCCCTACGTAACCTTAGCTTACAACACGGCGGCTTAAGAAACAACGCAGATCACGCCATTCAAGCTGGTTAAAGGAAGGAACCCAACGACGACTCTCGAGGAAGACAACCTTGACATCATCGCCTATCTCCAGCGCGTCGAAAAAGCCCGACAGCCCGCTCGCCAGAGCATCAAGAACTAGGAGAGCACGGACAGCCTGCATTGAAATATTCGACTATAGGCTACGTGGAGTACCAGCCTGGTTGCATTGTGTGGGTTTGGATTCCCATGCGCCGACGAGGACTTGAATTTTTTGTGGCGCCATTTCCGGCGCACTGTGATGTGAGTTCTTCAAAGACGGCATCTGGCAATCACAGTGGCTTGGCGCACGACATGAAGTCGTCCACGTGGTTCGTCTTGAGCGTTGTTGCGCCCGCTGACGAACCTTGTTTCTTTATTGATTTGGTGTTTTCTTTACTGCGAGTACGTTTTTCACTCGTGTTTGTTCGCAGCATCGGGACATTGTTCTTCAAGAAGGAGGCATAGACACGTGTCCTTGTTTATCTTTCACCGGCCACTGCTTGTCACCAACTAACAAATATTAAACGTCCTCGCTTGGCGCAGGACATGGCTGTATATATTGGACGTTTCTCGAATGTCATCGCTAGTTCTATATATATTGTCTGTTGTCATGGAACCTTGCATAATCTGATTCTACGCACGACGAGGATTGTGTAGTGCTTTCTGGAAAGCACGCGAGCACCAGCGACTACGCTGAAACCTTCAACGAATAATTTATAAAAGCCGACGCTCTGGACTCCCTTACTTGATTTTCGGCGATCGCCGAATTGCTCGCCACTATCGTTGTGCTTTGGATCTCACTTCCTTTTACGGACGCAAGTCCTGTCAATAACGTTATGTCTATAAAGTTCCATCAATAAAGTTCTGTCAATAAAGTCCTGCCAGCAAAGTTCTGCCAATACAGTTCTGCCAATAAAGTTCCCGTAGTACAGTGCTTGCTACTGTATTCTTCACCGTAATTGCTACCTTACATCTCCTGCAGGTGATTTGTTGCGCAACGGAAGCGCCCTGCAAGCCCAAGCCGTGCGGATATCGTCAATGTCGCCGTGGATCATCGAGCTGGCCGCAGGCTGCAAACATTATCTTCGGAGCAAGTACTGATAACAAACGTGATACCAAGGACAGCGTATAACAAATGTTTTGTAGTTCTTCTGAATAAGGAAATAATAAATTAATGACAATTAATGTGAATGAAAAACAACTAGCCGCAGCTTAGATACGAACCTACATCTTCGCAGTATGCCTGCCATGCTCTGACCAATTCAGCTTCCGCGGCCCCATTTTAGCATCTACTTTCTGGGGTATTTACGTTCATCTGCTGGAACCAACGCCGGGAGTTTAGCCCACGAGACCGCTCACAGCTTTGTGGGTGGATCTGGAAGATCTACTCTGCCGTAGGCGCCACGTCTGTTGCAACACACTATAAGGGATACGTACTCGCAATTCACGCCATCATGTGTTATACTGTGTACTGCTACCTGTCGTCGTGACTCAACGACCAAGGTGCTTTGCTGCTGTCACGAGGTCGCTGGAATTGTGCGCAGTGGTACCTGCACTAACTTGCCGCGAAGAGAATAATCGATAAGGTATATCAGGTGAAGGCGTTTCAAACTGAAGGAGGAGGAGGAGGAGGAGGAGGAGGAGGAGGAGGAGGAGGAGGAGGAGGAAAAACGTTTATTGAGCTCTAGAAAATGTTATGAATTTCGCGGAGTCAGATGGTGTCTTCCATCTTCTTATCAATGGCCGTCTACCCCTAGTCCAGGGCTCCACTGGATGCCGCTGCCAGCTGGGCCCGTCGGATCAGCCCTAGTTGGACGTCCTGATGGTCGCTGGCGAGCATTCTTTCCCATTGCTTCGCACTCGGGTTTGGTATTATTGGTGCCGCATTTGTTTTCTGGCAGGCCCACGTTATGTGGTAAAGCGTGGGTGTTTCCTGGCACCATGGGCATTTGTCAGTGTACTGTGTGGGTTGTATTTTACTGAGGGTGTTTAAGTTCGGATGTGCACCCGTCTGTAGCAGCCGCCAAGCTACGGATTCCTCTCTAGTGAGAGAGCTATGCGGCGGGGGGTACCGCTTCCTGCTGCCCTTATAGTGGTTTAGGATAGCCGAGTATTCTCTGGGGATTGGCTCGGTTTCCTCGAGGTCATTGGCGGAGGGTGCTCGGTATGCAGTGTATCCTCGAGCTACCCTGTTGACCTCACGGTTGCCTTCCACGTCCGTGTGACCCGGCGTCCACATTATCGTGTGTCTAATTGGTTGTTCTTTTTCTGGGTTTTGTGTGTTGGGATCTTCAGAGCGGAGTATGCGGAGCGCTCTGTGACCTATTCTACCTAACATGTAGTTTCGGCATGCTGTTTGGGAGTCGGTTAGTATTATTAAGGACCGCCTAGTCCGGTAACCCTCCGCTGCCGCTAGAGCGACGGCTGCTTCTTCAGCCTCGACTACCGTGCAGTCCCGTAGAGATGCGCTGACGATTTTTCGCATATCCGAGTTTATCACCACCGCTACAGCGTTGGGGTTGGTCCGTCTCGCCCTTCTGGTGTATGTGGCTGCGTCCACGTATACCGTTGTTGCCTGGGAAGCTAGTGACTTTTGGATGTATTCGGCTCTCGCCTTCCTGCGTTCTTCGTGTAGGTTGGGGTCCATGTTCTTGGGAATGGGAGCCACCTTGATTGTGTTTCGTATTTTGTCCGGGATAGTCGCAATTCTTTGGGTTTCTTGCATCTGTTCACGGCATCCCAACTTCTGCAGAAGCTTCCTGCCAGACGGAGTCTGTTGTAGTCTGCGCAGCTGAGCAACCATGTTGTGCCTCTCTGAGTTCTTCGAAAGTGTTATGAAGTCCTAGTGCCAAGAGCTTCTCCGTGGATGTACATTGTGGTAGGTGGAGCGCTGTTTTGTATGCCTGCGTATGATCGCGCCTATCTGCTGAACCTCGCTCTTCCCAGGTTTGGCATGACTGCTGCTGCTGCTGTCCGCTGTTAGCTTGCTCGGTACGTCGGCGGATATATTTGCGAATGTAAATACAAATGTGTGTATGTGGGCTGAATGAGACTACCAGCAAACGAACCAACTGATCTACTTGATGCTAACCGACAAAATAGTACCAGTAAGCGAACCAGTGTTCTGCGCAAAGAAGCATAAATTCGACCATCATCCCTGTAGACATACGATCGGCTAATAGGTAAGTTAAAACAGACGGACCTTTTATTCGTATTGGGCTGTATGTTGAAATGATTATTTGTTTTGCCTAATTTTCTTTCATTGAGCCATTCAGAATGATGCAGTGAGGCTTTGTCTGTTCTTGGCCAATCCTGCAAAATTGCCATCAGCCACTGTGACCCAAGAGGTAGAGTATCCCCTAATGCAGCTGGATACGTGTCGTACTGCACTGTGAATATGGCTGTCATCGCTATTCCTTCCTCTACACGCGTCATACATCGCCTTTGTGCACGTGACATAACTGCGTGTGCCTTGTTTACTAAATAGATACTCACAAGCTAGTTGGTGATCCATGATTGTGGTGAAGGAGCGCACTTGGAATAAAGACGTTCACAGAAACATGAATCGGCCGGATTTACGCAGGCGCTGAGACGCGGCTGGTTTACTTGATTTACTGCTCGCATTTGGGCATAGCGCTTAGCCATGTCATGCAAGCGTAAGAATTAGCGTAAACATTAGATGAGAATGTATCTGTGGTTATTGTGGTGGACAGATAAATATTGAATGTGGTTAAATGGTGCCTAAGGATAAAAATAAACATAGCTATATCCATCGTCAATAAATATGCTGCATTTATTCACTCGCTTAGCTAAACCTTTGCTTCACTTAAATCCGAAGAAGAGTGTTGGATTTACGTATGGTTTTAATCTTTATTCATCCTTTCAGTTAGCATATTATGGTTCACGGAAGAAGTCGTGCAAACCACCTTCGAGGATTTCCTTCGAAAATACCACACGACATGTCATGTTGAGTACCTAGGTTATGACAACGATAACTGCTGGATTAAGTAGGATAACTGCGCGGACGTATGTAAAAAAATATCTTATCTAGGTCGCTTTCTACATATCATTTTGGACACACAATGCGTGTTAGTGTTATAAAAAAGAAATTAATTTTTACCTTCCTAAATAACTAAGAATGGGCAGGTAATACTACATTCTGTAAGCGTTCATAGACTGATAAATGGTAGCAAAATAACACCTAAGGTTTCTAATTTTGTAGAAGAGATTGAAAACCATTATTTTGTTCGGAAAACAATTTCCTTGCACCTGCGTCCCTTGTACTTATTGACGTCTCCCTATTATATCTTGGTAAAGTAGGCGTAGTGCAAAATCACAAAAGAATATTGTGGAACTAAATCATGCTTCTAAAAGCCTCTACGAGGCTTTAAACAGGTGAACAGCCTTTCTTTAGATTGCTATTTCTTCTTCAGCCCTTACTTGTCGTTGGAAAACATTTGCGCCACTGTTTAACGTCCCAGGAACTGACCGCAATGAGCAGCTGTTGCCATAAAATAATTATTTGTAGAGGGAAGCCAGCTACCGTAGGCGTTTCCAAAGCAAGTGGCAAAAAATATCTTTATTACGCTGAATGTAGTTTGAAGTGCGATAAAATACCTAAAGTCATAGTACAAGCCCTTCATTCGCAAGTCAATTTTGACAAAAATAGCGCATGCGTGGAAGATTAGTACTCATAACTATAATATCAAAGAAAACTAAAAGTTATACTAAAAGAAAACTGAAACTTAAACAATATTGTCAACAATATTGTGTCACAGGACACAATATTGTGCTAAGAACAATTACGGTGGCTATAGTTACGTTATCTGTACAGGTGCTTACGGTTCCATAATGCTAGAACTGTAATGAGACATTATGCCGCCACTTTACGTAAGGAGCGTCAAACTTTCTTGAATATGCCAAGCTGGGGTGCTTAGAGTCGTTCTTTAATAAAACATAGGGGTACGTTAGCTCAATAACTTAATATAAGTGGCAAGCTTCTGTTTCACAAGCCTCTTGAACAATTAAATAAACTTTTAGTACGGCTGCTAGATGTCTCGCGGAACTTCATCATCATCATCAGCAGCAGCAGCAGCCTGTTTTATATCCACTGCAGGACGAAGGCCTCTCCCTGCAATCTCCAATTACCCCGGTCCTGCGCTAACCGATTCCAACTAGCACCCGCGTATTTCCTAATTACATCGCTCCACCTAGTCTTATGCCGTCTTCGACCTTCGTTTCCCTTCTCTTGGTACCCATTCTGTCCCTAATGGTTCAACGGTTATCTAACCGGTGCATTACATGACCTGCCCAGCTCTATTTTTCTCTTGGTATCAATTAGAATGTCGTCTATACCCGTTTGCTCCCTGATCCAAACCGCTCTGTTTCTCTCTTAGCGTTATACCTAGCAATCTTCGTTCCATCGCTCTTTGCGCGGTCCTTAACCTGTTCTCAAGCTTCTTTGACAGTCTCGGCCCCGTATGTCAGCGCTGATAAAATGCACTGATTCTACACTTTCCTTTTCAATGAAAATGGTAAGCTTCCAGTCAGGAGTTGTCAATGTCTGGCGTATGCGATCCAACCCATTTTTATTCTTCTATGACTTTCCTTCTCATGGTCAGGGTTCCCTGTGATTAACTGACCTAGGTAAACGTACTCCTTCACATACTCTGGAGGGTGACTGGCGATCCGCAGCTCTTGTTACTTTACCCGACTATTAATCATTATCTTTGTCTTCTCCCTATTAATCTTCAACCCCATTCTGACACTCTCTCGGTTAAGGCCCTCAATCATTTGTTGTAATTCGTCTACATGATTGCTGAATAGAACGATGTCATCGGCAAACCGAAGTTTGCTGAGATATTCGCTTTCGATCCTTACTCCTAAGCCTACCCGGTTTAATAGCTTGAATACTTCTTCCAATTACGCAATGAATAGCATTGGAAAAATTGTGTCTCCCTGTCTAACTGCTTTCTTTATAGGTATCTTCCTACTTTTCTTGTGTGGAATTAAGGTAGCTGTAGAAGCTCTGCATATATATTCCAATGTATTTACGTAAGTGTTCTGTACCCCTTCATTACGTAATGTCTGTATGACTGCTGGTATCTCTACTGATTCAAATGCCTTTTTGTAATCTATGAAAGCCATATAGAGAGGCTTATGTACTTTGTGGATTTCTCGATAACCTGCTTAATGACATGGTTGTGATTCATTGTACAGCATACCTTCCGGGAAGCCAGCCTGTTCTCTTGGTTGACGAAAGCCTACTGTTGCCCTTATTCTTTCGGAGATTATTTTGGTAAATATTGTTACGCGAAGGACGAGTCAGACGAGCAACTATTTACAGATTATATTTACAACAGAGGTTGCAGCGCTGATCGGTTAGATTCACAGAGCGAGCCCAGTTCGTTCGTCCTCCTCTTTTCTCGGGTGATGGCACCCACGCGCTTCGCTCAAACAATCAAATACCTCGCGCGTGTAGCATAATCCCCCGGCCGTAGAAAAGACGTCTCGGAGCGTCTAAATGTCGTCACTGGGAGGGGGATACTGCTTCAGGCGTGTAATGTGCACGATATCACTGGACTGGGAAGCAGACGGGGCGTCAGGGGCAATTTCGTAGGTGACGGGAGTAACAACACGAAGCACTCGGTATGGGCCTGTGTAACGAGACAGCAGGTTTTCTGACAGGCCGACCTGACGCGACGGAGACCATAGAAGCACCAAAGAACCAGGCGGAAAGTGTACGTCTCGGTGCCGCTGGTCGTACAAACGCCTTTGACTGTCTTGGGATTTCAGAAGGTGGTCACGGGCAGTTTCCCTTGCGTGGGCACAGCGGGCGATTGCGTCAAGTGCATATTCACTGGTCGGTGCGGCGTCAACAGGGAGGGCGGTGTCGAGGGGCAGCGCTGGTTCTCGGCCGAGCAGAAGGAATAATGGGGAATAACCGGCTGTGTCGTGGCACGAGGAATTATAAAGCAAATGTGACAAACGGTAGAGCGAGGTCCCAGTCAGTGTCGTCTGAAGAGACATATTTTGCGAGCATGTCTGTGATAGTGCGATTGAGACGCTTCGTGAGGCCATTTCTTTGCAAATGGTATGATGTGGATAACTTGTGCATCGGGGCACAGTACTGCAAGGTGTCCGCGATAACGTTTGATAGGAATGTCCGGCCACGGTCAGCGAGAAGTTGTCGCGGAGCTCCATGTAATAAAATAACGTCGCGTAGAAGAAACTCGGCGACATCTGTAGCTTGTAGGAAGCTCTCGGGTGATGGCGTAGCGCGTGGCGTAATCCGTGGCCACAGCGATCCACCTGTTCCCAGAGGTAGAAAGAGGAAAGGGGCCAAGTAAGTCCAAACCAACCCGAAAGAATGATTCCGCGGGAACGTCGAGTGGTTGAAGGTACCCAGCAGAGACCGTCGATGATGTCTTGAATCACTCGCATTTCTCACACGCTGTTACGTATCTTCGAACAGAGCGAGCAAGCCCTGGCCAAAAGAAGCGTTCGCGGATCTGATCGTAGGTACGTGACATCCCCAGATGACGGGCAGTGGGAAGGTCGTGAAGTTCATGGAGAAGAGCCCAGCGAAGGTTTTTAGGAATTTTTGTCGTAGAATGTCCCAGGATCGCGCATACTAGGAACAGTAACGTACGTTGTGGTAGGCGCCGGAGGTGTAGGTGGCGACGGGGTGGTTCCATCGGAAGCCATGGCTGAGAAGACGACGGTGCGGCCGCTTCGGAGCTCCGTGGCGAGGACGGGGAATGATCCACCTCCACCAAAATGTTACGCGAAGGACGAGTCAGTAAGACGAGCAACTATTTACAGGTTATATTGACAACAGCGGTTGCAGCACTGACCGGTCAGATTCACAGCGCGACCCCAGATTGTTCTTCCTGCTCTTTTCTCGAGTGATGGCCGCCACGCGCCTCGTTCAAAGAAGCAAATATCACATGCGTGTAGCAATATTTTATATCATACTGGGAGTAAGCTGATGGGTCTGTAATTTTTCAATTTTTTAACGTCTCTATTTTTTGTGGATTAGTATAATGTTTGCATTCTTCCAGTTTTCTGGGACCCTTGCAGTCGACAGACACTTCATACAGAGAGCGGTCAGTTTTCCAAGCAACATGTGTGCTCCATCTTGGATTAAATCGACTGTTATTCGAACTTCTCCTGCCACTCTTCCTCGTTTCATGCCTTCCCGTCTGACGGCATCGTTAGTTAGAGGAGGAGTTTCTGTATCCTGTTCTTTACTGTTTCTAATGAAGGTATCCTGACTCCTCTGGGAATTGTACAGGTCAGTACAGAATTATTCGGCTTCTGTTACTATATCTTCGAGATTGCTGATGATGTTACCCTGCTTACCTTTCAGTGCATACATCTTGGTTTGTCCTATGCCAAATTTCTTTGTCATTGATTTGAGGCTGCGTCCATTTTACGGCTTCTTCAGTCTTTCTAACGCTATAGTTTTGAATATCACTTATTTTCGCCTTGTTGATGAGTTTTGACAGTTCCGCGAATTCTATCTTACCTCTTGATTTGGGCACTTTCATTTTTTGTCGTTTCTTTGTTAGGTTTTTTTTTTTTTTTACTTTGGAGGGCTTGCCTATTGATTGCCTTGGTGTGTTGCCTCCCACTTCAATTGCTGCCTCTGAAGCCAGCCTAGTTGCGGCTTCATTAATTACCTTTATGTTGTCTTCATCTCTCTTTTCTAAGTCTGCATATTTGTTTGCGAGTACTAGCCTGAATTTGTCTGCTTTTATCCTTGCTGCCTTTAGGCTGACCTATTTGTTCTTGACCAATTTTACTCTTTCTCTCTTCAAAATGAGGTGAATCCTCACCCTCACTAACCTATGATCACTGCACTTTATCCTACCTATGACTTCTACATCCTGCGCACAAGGCTGGGATCAGCAGCAAGTATGAAGTCAATTTCATATCTTGTTTCACCATCCGGGCATTTCTAGGTCCACTTTTCGTTGCTGCGGTTCCTGAAAAAGGTGTTCATTATTCGAAGCTTAGTCCTTTCTGCGAATTCTACTAGCCTCTCTCCTCTAGCCTTTCTAGATTCGACACTGTAGTTGCCAATTGCTTGTTCACTAGCCTGCCTTTTTCCCACTTTTGCTTTGAAGTCGCCCATTACTACAGTATACTGAGTTTACATCTTTCTCAACGCTAATCCTACATCTTCATAAAACTGATCTACTCCCTCATCATCGAGAACAGATTTTGGAGCGTAGGCTTATACTACTTCTATTCTGTACCTCCTATTAAATTTGATTACGACGACAGACTCTCTCAATAATGCTGTAGAATTCCTCAATGTTGCCTGCTATGTCCTTATGCATTAGGAATCCTACCCCGTATTGCTTCTTATTTAGGAGACCTCTATAGCAGGGATGTCCGCCATTAAGCAATGTATAAGCCTCACCAGTTCTTATAATCGCTCTAAGGGCGATGATATCCCGCGGAACTTCATTTAATCATTAAAAATACAACTTTCTTGCAAAACATCTCATAGCACTTCTTTTAGAAGGGGCTACAAGACAAAATGTCCTACATGCCAATTTTTCGGTGCCCAGCCGGGCTTCGTGCCCGTTGGAAGACTTCTTAGCTCATCCTGCACAAATGTCACAGGATGGGTACAATATCTTTTATAAATGTTGTACATACGACTACAAGGCGTCTTGTATACGTTATGGGGTAATGTCCAAGGTGTGTTGCACAAGTTGTCAATACATATTTTAGATGACAGAGAAGTGATTATGTGTTCAGGGAGCAATTCTGTGCCGGGTGTGCTTCTTGGTTCTCGTCCAACAGTTTTACAATGAAATAGATGTTGGACTGCGAAACATCTTCACGTAACACACAGAAGGGAAACAAACACAACTGAGCGGTACATGCAACTGTCGATTTATTCCGTGATCAGAGGAATATATACGTGAACGTATTCAAAGGGGAAAAACGAGAACACAGCCAAAAAATTTTTGCAGTAAGGACTATCCCCCAATACCAAGCCGGCTTTGTCACATGATCGTTTGGCTGCGTTCGGAAACACAACAAAAAGGAAAAACGGGGGTACGACATGCCGTATTAGAGCGTGTGCAAATCATTTTCTTTGGCACTAAGGGAAATACACGGCATGCTGACGCACATACTTCCCATGCGCACAATTTCGGCGGCTTCGGTAATGCTATAGCAACGCGATGCTGTTCCAACACGTGCAATTTTCAACCTTAGAGCGTTTAGAATGAAAATTGATTTTAAGCGCTCTAGTTTACACGTCGTGGCAGGACCAGACTAGTCGAGCAAGCCTCCTTTCGGGCTCAGTTTATTGAAGGTGTTTCACTCGGAGTGCCTCTCGCAGGTGTCCACTTGTGCTGAACCGGTTTGAACTGCCACCTATCGGGATGGCCCACGTGGCTATCCGGCAGTCCGCTCGTGCTCCACTGGAACGCCGGTACGTTAATCCACGTAGGTCCACTTACGGCGACGTACTCTAATGACGCCATCAGCTCTTGGTTTGTAACCTGCGTGAACAAAAGCACAAACTTGCAACCAAAGCCGTTTAAGGACTTGTTATACTGCAGGGGGACATCGTGGAAAGCACACGTGGAAAATAAAATGCGCGCAGACAAACATCGAGAGTACAATGGGGGAAGGGGGGCGGTCATGTAACTCAGAACCATGCAGCCAGCGGCGTTAAGAATATTGTAAGCGCAATGAAGAATTGAAAAAAAAAGATATCCGAATGTCACAGGAGCACTTATATTCAACCATTCGAGGAAGGTGGGCCTTGTGGGAGCGCTCTATAACGCACAAAACCGACCTTCCGAAGCTAGGGTTACAGTTCGAATATTAATTGCCATTTTCGACTGAAGGGCGAAGCACTGACTGCGACAGCAAGGTATACTGTTGCGCGTGAATTTGTCGGACGCTGTTTTAGCTATACGCGGACGCGAAATACACGGGTGTGTCAAACTGAAGCGAAGCTAACGACGAAACACGTCTCCGTGCAAATTATGGATACGTAGCAGCCAGGAATGAATCGGAGGAGAACATAGTGGTGTTCATTGGTTGAATAACCTTGCCAACATGATTTGAAGTTGGAAGAACCATGAAATTTGCACAGTTTGTCCAAAAAGCTTACGCAATTTCTCTACGTAGTTATGAACGGGGCTTATCTTTGTTTGGAGGAAACGCGAACTGCCTTTCAGAATAAAAATTCAGCTTCCGCCGACTCATGAGCGTATTCTGGGTCAATACGTGCAAAAACACAATATGATTAGAAGGCATGCTGTAAAGCGGACTTCGTATTAATTTTGACCACCTGCGTTTTATGTGAAAGTATCAAATTGCTAACGGAGAGAAAAAAAACCGCATCGATCTGCACTGCGATTAATTTTGACCACCTGTGGTTTATATGAAATCATCAAATTGCTAATTGAGTAAAAAAACCGCATCGGTAGCAGCGAAACGGTGCCTAAATTCTGATTGGTTGCTGCGCCAAGTGGCGCGCGTGCATCGACAGAGCAGAGTGGGCGAGACTGAATACATCCTGCTGCGCTTGTGCACCACGTGTTGCATGAGAGGAGAGGGCATTGCCGCGACGTCACGTCACTCTCTCTCTCCGAAGCCGGTGTTATCCGCGCGTTCCTTGTCAGCACAAGCTCGCGCCTGTGTCTAAATACGCTTCCGTATGCCACAGCTGCACGCAATGCCATGTGGCCTTCCGGATCATCCGCTTGTCTTCATTACTTCCGGCAGTTTACGGAAATTGGTCACCGAGAACGGCGTATCAGCTATATTAAAGCTAAGTTAGGAATATTGCAAATAACAATAACAATAATGAGAAAAAATCCTGTTTAATGCTTATTTTGTCTCTTGTTTTCTGAGTGTCATCATTGTCATCATTTTCAAATGTCGTTAGCTTATGCTGAACTAGTAGGCTGAAAAAAATTTAATTCATTACACACGCCATTAGTGTTGCCGCATGACAACAATATAAACAAGACCTTACACAGCTTTCAAAATGAAGCACAATCTCGGAGTTCATTCACAAAACATTGCACTAACTAAGCTGCCGTGTAATAAAAAGTGAACTTTACATTTCATTCATAGTTTTGATCATTGGATCTGCATATGTAAATGTATTGCTCAGAAAAATGTCATAACCTCACTGAGAAGCGGCTTACTCGACTATTAGTTGCATGCGCCGCAGTCTATCATACTTTCAATGTTCAAGCTTCCTTTAGACTATTTTGATGTACATAAACTTCATTGTATAGTTTACAGTGCGGACACGTTATGTTTAGTTTCATTACCGTTACTTGAGCGCACTTTGAGGCGAGCGGAACCATTAGGGAAACATGACTTTATAAGAGTAAGAATACAAATATTCTGCAATGAAACAAACAAAAAACAACACGGTACATTTTTTGTCAGAGGCAGTCGTGGTGCGTAAAACATTGGTCTGTCTTTCCTGGCTGCAATTACTTATTAGCCATCAAGTTCAGATGCAAACGCAAACTGCTAAATTTTTAGAGCGCTGCTCTCGGGCGCCCGTTCCTGCATTGAGCGTCGGCGTGCCTCGGCGTCGTACCTCGTAGCCGATCGAACGAGCACAGCGAAAGATCTTGAAGGGGTAGCGCAAGACAACAAAGACAAAAGGCAGGAAACACACAGGACAGCGCTGTCCTGTGTGTTTCCTGCCTTTATTTGTAGTTTTGCGCTGCCCCTTCAAGATCCTCAACCACTATCACCTAGCCCAAATGTCGATTCCCCTGCAGCGAAAGATGAAAGCGAACGCGGATCGCAGCGGGAGACGACTACAGAGAGCGCCAGGAGGAAAGTGGAGGAGGAAGCCACAATGAAATAAAACCCCTTAAACTTTGTAAAGCAGTGCCAAGCTTTAAAGAATGCTGCGTCCTCCTCGCGCGCTCTGGCCGAGGCCAACGCCGCGTTGCTATTGGCCTAATAGCATCACGTGGGCCCTCGCACTGTGCATCAGCGCCATTCTTGCTCGAGAAGGGTCCACGGAGTGGCGAAGAGCCCATGTTGGCGCCGTTGCTACGCTCGAGCAGTGTAGTCGGCGCCACGGTCGAGGAGGGATCGTGAAAGAGAGGAGAAATGAGAAGTGTAGGCGAAGGAGGAGAGTGTCGCTACTTTACGAAGTTTAAGGGGCTTTAACAATGAAAGCATGATGCGCAGTGCGGAAGAGGAGTGGAGGCTAGAAGACCTGCGCATGCCGCTAAGTTGCCGGCGGCCAAGGAATCCGCAGCCGCGTGGGCTTTCCCATCTGCGCTTCCCGAGGGGGGGCGGACACGGTAGCGCGAGGTGCGGTGGGCTATGCTCGTTCACGGCGTCAGCTACTGAGGTCAATGTGGGGTACCAGCGTGACTGACGCGGATCGCTGCTCCTGCAAGCGGTGATTACAAGCGGCTACGAGTAAGACTCGATGTGACGCTCCCTTGGGTGTTGTCTTCGCTAGCACAGGCGGCACGATTTCCCTGCGACGAAAGGCCGCTGTCGTCGTTGTTTGAATGAAAGGGTGAGAAGAAAAGCGTACTACCGTGCAGGACGGGTTGTTTGGCGATGATGGCTACGATATGGCGCCAGACCAGCGCGCGTCGTCTGTATGGAAACAAAGCGCTACATGAGCGGAGGTCTGTCTGCGGCGGCTGCTGTGAATCGCGCCCAGGCAGCGACCTCCCGATTAGCGAGGAGGTCGCGTCACTTTTCGTTCCGCTTGCACTGTGCCGTACGAGACAGATTGTACGCGCCAGCTCCGCTACTCACAGCGTTCTCTTCCTAGTATAAACCGCGGACCTATAAATCATATTACAAAATATTGGCACGTGAAATAAAACACACATGGAGCTGCACTCACATTTCGGATTATGGAGTATCGTAATCGTAGGTGATTTTTTTTCAGAAAGCGTTTTCAGAACAAATTATATTGAAAACGATGATATAGGTATATTTGGAAAAAGTTGCCCGCACCTTGTATTACGCGATAACGCTAATTCATATGATGGACGAATGTCTAGCTGAGTCCTCGAATAAGTAAGTGTGTATAATCAAGTTGCGCAGGGGCCCTATAACGTAAAAATATTTCAATATGTTTTTATTCAAATCTCATGACTTCAAGTTTGCGTAACCGCTGACGCAAGCATCGCGTGGTGACTCGCAGGGTTGTCTGAACAGACGAATCAAATGCTTTCCTCGTTTATAGGAGGTCATTTTCGTTTGCTCTAAAAACGAATAACATTGCCTACACTGAGCGGCTTGTCTTATCTAATTGGCTGATAAGAGGCGAGGAGTATTGCTCACGTTAAGACGGATTAGATAGGGCCGAGCCCTATCGTTAACTGGATGAAGAGGGTGGTGCGGCATCTGCGATTGGTCCGCTCTCCGTTACATAGCTTGCTGTGGCTCGTCGACAATAGCGCCAGCATGCAACGGAAGCTTAAGAATGACGCAAAAACGGATCCTCAGCAAAGAATAGTTGACAGAACAAGGTCGTAAACGCGCCGAAAGTGCTCGAAAACGTTACACGGAGACGCAAAAACCTTTATTACGCGCAAATAAACCCGTGCTCTCCGGCAGGTGCTTGTAGCCAGTGCCTGAGCGATTGGCGGCAGCCATCTTGTATTCCTTTGGGAACGGGGAGCTTGCGGGTATTCAGAAGAAAATTCAGTTTTTTTCCGCAGATTAATGGATCTTTAACGCATACACGTCACTTTGACGCGGTGAGTTTAAGCGGTTTTGTGACGTCCCGTGACAGGCAGGTGAAATAGGTGCAGCCCGAAAACTTTAGACCAATAGCCGAGGTCTAATGGCGCAAAGGCGTCGAATCAGAAATGACTACCCTTCTTTTGTTATTTGCATTCATGCATAATCAGTGTGTTCGTGTCATATCAGATGGGGAGCTACCGCGGCTTTCGTGACGCGGCGTGACAGGGGGAGTGGTTCAAGAAAGTTGACCAATGGCGGAGGGATGATTCCAGAATTGGAATACAAAAGTTTGGAATAGCTCTGCGTTATAGCGCCCCAGGTGAGCAATGCTGTACAAGAGTGTAACTTCGTCTGCTCTTCTGCTCGTTTGCTCTGATAGAACTTCGTCTGCTTGCGCACTAATTTTGTCCGCCCTTATTCGAGCCGCACAAGACATTCCATAACTGTCGTAAACCGTAAACACAGAACGCCTGTGTGTTCTAAGACGTCAGTTAACGGTTAACTTGGATAATGACCAGAAACTTGTTTGATTTTAGGTAAACCTGTGGATTGACGGTTGGCCGTAGGCACTGTAATGACGACAAGAGCATTTCGACGGGCAAATTTGGTCGATCTTCTGTTATTGCAACGAACCCTGCAAGTTCATTGTGGACAAACAGTGGGGAAGTTTCCTATTTTAAATGAAATAAGCACGAGATAGAGAAAGGGAGAGACAAGAGACAGTCAGAAATGTTACCTAGACGGGTGTCTCGCTAACTTGTCTAGACTCTAGACAACGGAAAATATGTTAACGAATAAAAATAGTAAAATCAGGACGGAAAACACTGAGGGGCCTGCTTCATCCTGAGGCCCACGTCGACACAATAGTTTGTCAATGAGGTCGGCAGAGGTCACTTTCTGAGTTTGAGGCGTTGGTTGCTACCATTCGGCTGCACGGCATGCGGAACGTACGCGAAGTCCGAAGAGACATAAATGCAAACTAAATGTCAGGTCAACCTGGAAACTAACACTGAGTGACGCAAAATGTTTCACTTTTCTTTTGCGCTTTCGCAGCACGTACGGCATGCATCGGGACGGAGAATTGTACTGCATCATAAAGGCTGCTGATCTGTAACTTATCGCGCACGTTTTGCGCAAATGCCACATTGTAGCAAATTACCGTGTTTTGCTGCAATGTCGCAAAGCACTGCATGGGCTAGGCCACCACTTAGTTCCTTGAGAATGGTACGAAACATCTGTGTTTTTACAGAGCAGAAACAGCAACGGCCGTCTGTCAAATCCTAGAGCCGGAAAAACAGACGGCCAGTGATTAAGAGCGTTCCATAACCGCGGAACGGCATTGAAAGGACACTCGCCTCGTACACGTGCGTGTACACACGGATTGTACGCAAATGACGACGGGAGCGATGAAAACACAGCGTAGCACCGAGGGCGACTTCATTCGATTTCTAAGGGAACAATGTTATGCAATGTTTTGTAGATAGCCTACTACATACCTGCAGACTTTCGACATTTCAAAAGCTCGAGTAGGGCAGGTAGACCGGTCCCGTCAAGGTGATTCATAGTTCAGGCGATGTGGCAAAAGTGTCATCGAAGTAACGCAACACGCATGTAAGTGCCACTCAATCTTCTCCGGACTAATAATGTTCACTGCGCAAAGGTCTACCCCTGCCGCTCAATGATTGTTTCGATGATGATAGAAACTGCAAAGCCAGCACGGTGACTATGCTTAAACGCTTTTAATCACAATGCTCCTGTTACGACATAATACATAAGTGCAAGCCGAGTTATTTGTCACAAAAAAGCGTTACGAATACACCTCGGTTAATCGAGGGTCGGGAAGAAAAAGCGCGTGCTCTATCCTCTTATGAGGCGTTTATAGTGCTCCCATAGCATACACCTTTCTTCGGTAGAAGTATCCTATGCAGAAGAGGGAGCCATCCTGACGACTTGAAGGAAGAAGGGGACAAGCGTGTCGCAGTAGTGTTTGAGTCACTGCGCATGCACGGTCTCGCCTCAACGGAGCCTAAGTCAGCGGATACGTGAGCGGTTCGACGAGGTCATTGATAGGGAACTTCTGTTGTACGACATGGTAGGATAGTTGTTCTTGTGAGGAATTTAGAGGACATGCGGGGAGTGGCTGATGGTATCCAAAGCGAGAATGAAGAGGGTGAACCATATGCGCAGGTCAGTGGGTAGGCATCGCGCCTGCTTCGTGATAGACAGTAGTTGTGCGATGAGCAATATGACATGTAGTCAAGAGCGCTTCAACTACTTGGAACTGAAAGACGCGTCGTGTGACATTCATAGGCTCTCATGCCGCACCACGGCGAAGTATGGAGTGTTGCAAGAGAAATGACGCAACGTCGCGGGCTGTGGTGGTTGGGAGGGCAGCTGTTTCTTCATCACATCAAGTGATCACATCAAGTGATCGATGGCTACAACAAGTCAGCGATTTCCTGCAGGTGGGCATGAAAGAGGGCAGCAAAATCTATACCGACGTCGTCGAATGGTCGAGAAGTATATGCAATTGGCGACAAAGGGCCACACGGACGGATGGCAGAAGACTTGCAGGGTGGCTGATTGGGCTAGTTGGTGATCCATTATGGGGAGTGTAGACGACGATGGTTGAAAAGTTCTTGATCCAAACCTCGGGTTTCGTGAAAAAAACATAGTCCGTGGATAGGAGATACGCTGCTGTGAACGTCTGAGCCAGATTTTGCAGTCGTGCGCGGCGCAGGGAGCTCGCAAACAGAGCGCTAACTCACCTTTTCCTCAAGCGCTCTCTTTTCAACAGCAGCCTATTCCTTACTCTTTTTGAGCTGCTTCATTTCGTAACATACCAGATTCTCATACGCGGCTGCTATTGGTAAATGGCTGACATCAATCAGGAATGGTGTTTGGATCATTCCGCTTCTTTTTGCTGTTACTATGTATATTTATTGATAAGTTTAATAAGCAGGCTTAATGTGGTTTCAAATTGCCATAATAATTACGTAATTCTGTAAGAAGCCAAGTATCATCTGCTGAGGCTCAGCCGCGCCTGCCCGAGTAGGAATTAAACTTTGCCCGCCTTGCTTATCGTCGTCGTTTCCGTCGCGTCTTGCTGATTTAAATTAGTTTTGAACACTGGACTAGCCTCCAAACACGCGATACATAAGGTCATACCGCACCGACTCCTGGCCGTTCCTGGTTAGATGCCTTGACGGATTTCGCTTCGTAGTGAGCTTTCCATAGCGCTTCAAGATGCGCAAGGATGTAGCTACTATCCGTCAGTCAAGGCGGTACAGGACAAAGCTGGCCTACGCTATGTAGCACGGCCAGACTGGGGCATATGAACGCGACTGCTCACTCAAATAATTTCGTGCGCAAAGCAAACACTGCGCATACGCACTACAGTTGCATGTAGCTGCGGAGTGCTACGTAACGCAGATACCGCGGCTGCCGTGGGATGCCATGACGAGTCCGCTGGCTGAGCACATTGTCGCTCGATGAGAACAACCGCGTTTGGCGCGTCGTAGGTTCTAAAATCGCAAAATTGTGGTCCCTCCGTGAAGTATCAAAGTTGAACTGCGCGCCACGTCGACATGCAGGAGGTGGAGCGTTGTAGACACGCCCCGCTCCACCGCAGCCTCCGCAGTGCAAGGCATTGCAGAAGGAGCGCAAGCACAGCGACGGAGATGCTTTTTTTCTCAATAGCACCGTTTCTGCTGGTCGCATTGAAGTACTTTTTGCATCAAAGTACTCGTGAAATAGTATATTTTAACTTAAAATTCATTATCGATTTCGATAAAAGGTGGTGCACGGCCCCTTTAGGCATGCTTGTCCTGTCTACGTCCTCATATAGCATTCGCGCTGTACAATCACGATAAAAGGGACCTGCGGCGCTGGCGTGCGGAACGAGTGATTGTACTTCCGCATAAAATTGTACATTTGACCCCAATAAAAGCTAATGTAGAGTCTCGCGTAAGTTTTGAAGGCGCAAGCGTGGGCGCATTTCGGGTGCGAATGGAAAGATGATCCTATTGTCTCATCAATGCGGCGAGAGACCACGAACAAACGTTTACGGCCATCGGAAAAGTAGTTCCGATGATAGAGCAATGTATCTCGCAGCTCAAGATGAGAAGATTAAAGGCTTGAATGTGTCAGTTTATGTGAAGGAACGAAAGAAAGCATCCGTGTCGATGTGTTTACCGCCAAACCGTCAGGCAACGAGCATGTCGAAGTCCTCTAACCAGAAAGACCAGTAGGTAAGGCGCACAGGTGTATCCTTCAAAATTGATAGAAAAGTAGGGCCTCGTGTTTGGAAAAGATGTCGAAGCAATGACAGTAAAAGTACGGTAATATTTCGAAGGGCCCAAATTATAGCCAAGCACTCCTCTGTGTCTGAGTAATTCTATTCTTCCTCGTTTAGTGTCGGGCTCGTGTGGGTGACTGCGTATTTATCATATCCAGATTTGTGTGGACTGCGCACATCCTGAAGTAATGCGCCGCTGCGGTCCGTGTGGAGTTTCGTGACAGCCGTAACGTAGGCATGTCACAGCACGGGCGGCAAAGTGAGGTGATGACGCAATGTTGCAAACCCAACGCCACAACTGGTGACCAGGTAGAAGAGCTAGATCAACGAAGCAATAAGTAAACGCTGCGACCACGGCAATGGGTGCATTAGTGCAGCAGCACGATGGCACAGACTGGAGGCCGCTGGGCTTCTCAAAGCTTTTCAAATCCACAGAAGCTCCCCGTTCTCAACGTCTCAAAACGCGTACTACTTGCCTCCACTAAACCGACCTCCCAACGTACAATTATGAGCTCTCTTGTTTCGCGATCCAGCTGGCAGTTCACCACATTTTCTTAAAACTGATTCAGATAGACTTCAACGACTTCTACCAGACAATGAGGGAAAGCGCCGCAGTGTATAGCCTGTGTATTTTATAGCCTATAGTACAATGGCAAGCGCAATGGCAAGCACAATGGCAAGCACAAGTGCTCACCATTTTCACGAAAAATGCATTTCATTGACTGGTGCGACGTGCCCTGCAAGCGAAGTTATGTTGTTTTTAGCAACCTCCTTTTTTTTCATTGTCCGCCGCTCGGTGATCTGATCTTGTTGAGAACGGTGACGGGGCGGCATTTTTGTAGTAAAATCGTTGGAAAATAACATGAAAATGAAATCACAAGAAGCCAACAAAGACACCAAGAACAACATGGGTGAAAATTACTTTTACTTGCTAACTGACCTAAAGAAACGATAAATAATGGAAATGAATTTGGATGAAAAAAAAAAACTACTGACTACAGGGTGACACGAAACCACGCCTTCGCATTACGCGTGCGATGCTCTGAACTGAAATGGGTCACTACAAATTACGGCTCCAAGATACCAGTGCAGAGAACACCAGCACCAGAACGAGAAAATAAATTGTGAAGGTATTTCTCTTTACAATACAATCCATAAAAACATCAGTGTTTTTATTATCATTATTTTTACCTAGCATCGCTTAGGACACTGACGCGTGTGCAGTCTCATTACCCATACGGAATGCATTACGAGATACCTTGACATCAATGCCGCCCATGCCATGACGGTACATTCCTGGGACTTCGTATTTTCCATCTGGGCAGAGCAGGTCGTAGCGGGCGGCGATCGCGTAAGCCGGATTTTGCGGCGGGGTGCAGTTGCAGCGGGAGAGAGGGTCGTTCTTGTAGTCGTTGTACCTGCAACAAAGCCGTGATCCTATCTCAGAAGAGACTGTGTAAGCGACAGATGCCTGTAAGTTTCTGTTGTTCAGTAGGCTGCATGTTTAAAACTCTTCCATGGCATCAGTGAAACAAGAAAGCGGATGTGTGCCACCATTGTATGCTACGATGGAATATGAGCTGAATGATTCAAATCACGGAGAGGGGATGGCTTAGGTCAGCGCCAGGGTATAACAAAACACAGAACTCATGTCTATGCGTTTAAGGGAAGGAATTCACAAAGCTTGATTATGTTCATTCGAGTAACTTTTCGGTTCTTGTGGTGAGCATCGCTGTATTAAGAGGGCAACAATTATATGCCTGATAACCGTTCAGAGGTAGCGTGTTGTTGATAGAAATGATGTACAATGCCAGACCTAGCTCTGAAAGCTACTGTGGGTTGCCACATGAAGTTAAACTTGGCGACTTTAAACAAAACTAACAGCGACAAAAAGAAAAGCCATTGCACAAAATCCTATTTTTAATCAGGGCGTATGCGTGCCAGTGAACCACGCATATTAGTAAATGTGGCAAAGCAAACGAAACGACTAAGCGAAGTAGCAAGGTCGCTGACGCCACGACTGAATGTTTTCGTTTAACAAGAGATTATTCGCGAGCATTGACATCAACGAACGTGTGAGAATTTCAACTCTTCTTGCTGCTTTAGCGAAACGTGTTGGTGATATACCCCGTTTCCAGATCACTCAGCCTATGAACGATGACTCTCGCCAAACAAAGCTGTCCAGGCGTTCTTACTGCTGTGCGAACCTGGCCACGGCAGTCGCATTTCGGTGAGGGCGAAATACGGAAACACTTGTGCACTTATATTTAGGTGCACGTTAAAAAAACCGAGGTGGTCCCAATTTCCGGAGTCCCCCATTACGGCGTGCCTCATAATCACAAAGTAGTTTTGGCACTTAAATGCCATAATTTTTTCTAGTGCTAGCCTATTTGACAAACCAGGTAGCCGCGCACCGACTTTACCTGTTGCATCGTACATACATACCACGCCATCTGCCAAACTTACGCAGGTACAGGCCACAATTGCTGATCAAAAACAGCGGCTTAGAGGATGTCCTGCAAAACATGTTTTACCCACAACTTGTCTTTTCTCTAATCTAAAGCAGCACGCGAGGCGCTGAGCTTGGCACCAGTACACAATGTGCGTCGTCGCAATGGCTGTACTGCGGTTTTGTAACGCTGTTCCTTCTGAAATCAGTGCAATTATAGTCGTGGGTGGGTCGCCCTTGAAAATTTTATCGCACCACAGTGGTGGTGGTGCAGCATCTGGACCTAGCTTTCTAGGGTCTTTCTCAATGTTTCTCATCCGTGTCAGCGTAGGTGTGGTCTTTTGCCGCACTCCTTCTTCCGGTGGAATTAGCTGATGCATTTAAATATATCCTTCATAGCCGGGGTACTTGGTGCGTTCGTCTTCTAAGCTTTTGTTTCCATTTTTCTCAATATTTGCATCTGCGCTTCCGGATGTGAAGACCTAATTTTTGAAGCATTACATTCCTTGTACGTTGAAGGAGAAATAAAGATTTTCATTCGTAACCCCACTTGTACACAACGAATTCCGCGTATTTACCTATTTGTAATCATTTACGTACTGTTGCTATAGCCATTATGTGCACACTCCAGGCGCAGTTTTGCCATCGACATTATGCTCCCTATACAAAGTCTGAGGGCGACAGCACCATAGCCGCACCCCGTTTGCTGTATTTCCGAGTGAACGCGAGCGATGGTGAGCCGACAGTCGCAGCTCTATCTCGCGTGTGCCAGGGATGGAGAGGAGGAAGCGCGCCGCCTTCTGTTGCGCCAAAGCATACGGGTGGAGAGGAGGTAGGGGCGTCGTTGTACTTCGGCAGCAACTGCGTATGGCGAGGCCACGCGCGGTCACACGGGCGTTATGTTGAAAGCGATATGCCTTGGGGCCAGGAGTCCTGGTGGGCCGACGGCACGTTGCTTTGAGTGATGTGTGTTCCCGCCGCTGAGTTCGCGTTGACGCGACAGACATCTCGAAGGCCACTTCGCTCGCTGCTGCTGCCACGCTTCCTGGCGCCAGCGTTTTGACGCGAGTGTCCGCGGCCGTCGAGAACGATGTGTGCATGTTTGCATGTGCGCGCTGACACCATGCCTGTTAATTTAGTTATTAAGCGAGTATTTACAAGTTTATACGGCCGATGGAACTATTATCCTTACTTATTAGAGCTGTCCACTAATTTCCTTTCGCAATCGATACTTCGCCTCCCGGGCGGAATTGCGACATGTTTTCTAGCAACTGATTGCATGTAACCACTTGCTTCAATGACGAGGCGAGCTGTAGAAAGCGACGCAACTGGCAGAAATGGAATCTCGCGGGAACTAACATAGAAGGCCCGCGGTAGTGCCATGCAGCAGCCTCGCATACACCTACAGTCAGACCGGCAAGCCCGGGCGCTCACTATGTGTTCCTTCGTCTTAACTATCCATAAGACGTTGGCCGCCGATTTTAACACGTGCTGCTAGGGCTATGCCCATTTCGGACATGGATCCTGGGCAATCCCCAATAGGCACTTTTTTTCAGCTTTGTATAGGCCCTACAGGGAGTGCCTTCTGCGACCGGCAGCAAAAACAGGCACAGGCCTGCACGACACATACGGCACAGTCACAGCGTAAGCTGGAGGAGCAGCTCCACCGGAGCTCCATTACCGGCAGCACGTACTGGAAGGTCTTCGCGGCGAAGTCTGTTACCATCGTTTTCATGAGAACTAACTGAACTGTCCGTCCGCCGGCGATGGTGAGCTGCGGCTTGTACTGCTTCTCTGCAGAGCGGTCTGCTGAGCTTTACGTTGACCTGTATGATTGGCTACCTCGAAAATGATTACAAGAATTGAATTCTGGGGTTTCACATGCCAAAAGAATGATTTGATTACGAGGGATGCCGAAGTGGTGGACTCCGGATTAAATTTGACCAACAAGGTTTTTTTAAACTGCCCCAAATGCTCTGGACCACGGCTGTTACTGCATTTCGCCGCCATAGAAATTGCGGCCGCCGGCCGTAATTTAAACCCGCGGCTTCGTGCTTCGCCGCGCAATACCATAGCCGCCGAGCCACTGTGGAGGGTCAAGGATTACAAGAAGGCTTCTACTGAAATGAGACGGTTTGAGAAAAAGGTGACTTCGCACTCCGCTTCTGAGCGCCACGCGATACGCACGAGTGCTAGATTTGGCTTTGATGTTCACAGTGGTGCATGCTATCCACGAAATGTGCTTTTTCACACAGTTCGAGGTGAGGTTCTGGACCCCGTTAAGATAGACGTGATAGTTTGTTGTTGAGAGCGTTCCAGATATGGGAGGACGACAAAGAAAGTCCAATGAATTGCCTATGTAGGAAACAAACATCCCATCTTCAAAACTTGGTTCCGGCTGCAGGTTATCCTGTGTCATCTTTAGAATTTTATTAAGCGTTGGGATGTGCCTGGCTTATTTCAAGGCAAACGGCAATCGACTGCCCATAATGTGCTGCATTACGGTGAAATGTAAGACGAAGAATAATGCTAATAACATCCCGTATTCAGCTCGGCAGTTATCACAAACTGTTCCGTACGTACCACATGTAGGTCATAATGGAATCCATGTCCGTAAGTTTTTCGTGGTCTCGTTTAAGCATCTTGGCACGAGGGCAGTGCTCATAGCTGTAGTAGTCCCCGTATTTTGCAACTTTGGCTGGTTGTCCACTGATGCTGAAGATTTCGTCGAAATACCTGATGGACGCGAACGACAACATGAGTGTTGGTTACGGCAGTCCGATTGTATACAATACCGGGGAAGCTTCGGATTCCATGACTGTAAACAACCAGAGAACGCTAGCAACATCCTCCCTTTATTTGATATTCTTGAAAAGCGCATCGATAACACAAATGTTTTTTGCTTAATTAATCTAAATACCGCTTGCTTATACACTATTTAGCTGTCCGCCTTTCTCACGGTTTATCAAGAGAAAGACGGTTGAAAGAAATTTAAAAATGGTGACAATAGCAAACCTGCATACGTTATGCGATATTAAGCAATGTAGCAGTACATTTGTCCATGTTTGAGAGGCACTGCTGTCCCAATTAAGGTCATTGGGAATTACTAGAGAGGCTTTTATCTAGGAGTCTGTGCATTTTATCCGACGTAAGGTTGTCGGTCAGGAAGAAAATGCTACGCATGCACACCTGTGAGCAAAACTATATTGACCACAGGATCGCCGAACAAACTAAGTTTCTTTGTAATGGCCACGCATAAACTGAAACCCCGGGAAATACACAATGCCAAGTTTTGACTGAAGTCCTCAATTCGAAGTTGTATTCACAGACAGGGGAAAAAATCCGCTTTATTGCGCAATCCGTGGTCCGCATACTTTTGCCCACGGATGTACATACATAGGTGTTGGTGACTAGGCAATTGCACTCGCTCAGAGGTCTTGCTAGCGCTATTCCTTAACCTTCGGAAGAACGTTCTCACATACCTAGACAACCTAGGGCCATCTTTTACTAACATTTTTGTACTCTACACGTATCCTTTGACACAACGAGCATATGCGAAAATAACGAGAAGCTTATACTTACGCCACATTGTAACTGGCCCAGTACTTGGACTCCCTTAGACCGTCGGTTATATCCACGGCTCTCGAATTCATTCTGAAACATTCAGGCAAATGTAACTTGCAAACTTAAAGCTCAACAAATGTTGCCGAGCGGCATTCGCCGGAAGAGCCATTGAGAACCATTGACATCAATTAGCCCAGTTGAGGAACTCATTTATGTTTTACAAACGTGCGCAATGGATGGTCGAACTGAAATGAATTCACGGGTTTTACGGGTAAAAACCACTATTTGATTATGAGACACGCTGTAGCGGGAAACTCCGCATTAATTTTGACCACCAGGGGATCTTTGACGTGCCGCAATGCGCGGGACACGGGCGTTTTTACATTTAGCCCCGTCCAAATGATATCTGCCACGGCCGGGATTTCATCCCACGACCTCGTGCTTAGCAGCGCTGCACCATAGCCGCCAAGCCACCGCAGCGAATAGAAGAAAGTCAAAGGTGGTAAAATTTCATCGAGACATCTGGGGCTGTATAACGTAAAACTATTCCAAATTTTTCTATTCACGTTCTGAAAGAACCTCCCCAGGATTATTAAAAAAAACTTTGTAGGCTACCACCCCTTTGCCAGCCTGTCACGCGACGTGACGAAATCAAAAAGTAATTTCTCATTCGGCGCCTTTTCGCCATTAGCCCTGTGTTATTGGTCAACATTTCTATGGCTCCCCCAACGTCATAAAACCGCGTAAGCTCAACGCGTCAACGTGGCGTGTACGCGTTAAAGAAGCACTGTTACGCTGAGCAAAAGTGAATCTTTGTCTGATTAGCCGGAGGCTATCCCGTTCCGAAGGGAATAGAATATGGCTGCCCGCCGATCGCTCACGCACTGGCTATTCGCACCAACCGAAGGGCATGTATTTATTCGCGTAGAAGAAAACTTTTTCCGTGGCAGTATAACCTTATCGAGCGCTTTCGGCACGTATACGACATAACTCCACCAACTATTCTTTGCTGAGGATGTGTTTTAGCGGCATTCCTAACCTTCCATTGCACGACGCCTCAATTTTCGGCAAGCCACCGCAAGCTAAGTATGGGGAAGCGGACTAATCGCAGACGCCGGCACCACCCTCCTTATCCGGTTACCTATTTTCACTGCGCTGGCTTGGCCCCACGGGAGCCATCTCTACTTGAGCGGGCCCCTCGCCCCTTGTCAGCCAAATAAATAAGAAAAACAGCTCAGTGTACGCATGGTTATTCGTTTTTAAAGCAAGCAGGGGTGACACCCTATGAACTAGGACCACGTTTGCTTGACCTGTTAAGACAAAGCTCCAGGTGACCACCCGATGCTTGCGTGGGCGGTTACGTAAATTTGTCATAAAGAGATTGAAGTAAAAAGAGATTGGAATAGCTTTACCTTGCAGGGCCCGTGTAAGCATAATCTGAACTGTGGTTACTTAGCTCGCCCGTTAGCGAGCTAAGTAGCGAGCTATGGCGCGGGCAACACAATATACAACGTACTAGCTATAATAAATCACTAAGGCGATTGCATAAGAAGGTGCCGTGTCGGCGAGTATTCTCTGTTGTCACAAGAAGATACTGTTTCCAAAACAAAATGCGGCGTAAAATTTTTTTAAGAGTTATTCAAATAATGCCACACCGACAAAACTGCTGCGGCATTGCAAGAGGGTCTAGAGAGGCCGGGAATGACAGCCACGTGAGACTGGTTCGCCAATTTCATACGCTAACACTTGGTCAGTCACCGCTTGAGACTGCGCGCCAGGTTTAAGATTCATCATGGCCATTTTCAGGGCTCAGCTTCAGGGCCGGGTGAAGTGCTTCCCGGTCCGTGGGTACCACAGGCTGACAACTTAATAATATAAGGCAACGGCGAGAGATAGTGAGAAACACCAGGAAGCGCAGGCAGGTTAACCCAACATACGCCCGATTTGCTACTCTGCATTGGGGCGAGGAATCCATCGATTCAAGGAAGCAAGGGGAAGGCGAAAAAACGACGTTACTCGTCGCCCCATGCCTACTACTTGCATTGTAAATTGGGTGTAGCTTTCGCAAACCTACAGGTTTGTGAAAGCTATACCAAATTTTTTCTGGCACAGTAGTGTAGTGTAACAACGAGTGTGGTTTGATAGCAATCGCAGTTGAAGTGATGATTCAAGCATGCACAAATTACGATTGCAATATTCCGGTGTGTTCCAAAGAGCAAGCGCGATGTCCTATGAAATTTGTTGAACTTCCTTCATTGCGTCTGTTCTTGATAGTGTATGATTTTTGTCTGCGTGTTTTCGCGGGCTAATATAGTAGCTTCATCAGCAAGGTGGCTGCCGAAAATTCTCCAATGACAAGGTAGCCAGTCAAACATAACATCTTGTTATTTTCCAACACCGCTATCATAAATATCTCATCTGTTAAATCATGTGTTCTTATCTCCAGCGACGGCAGTGCCCCCTGCAGGCTTTGAAGGTCTGCTTTAGAATCGCAGAACACTGCCCATTTACATGTGGGATTGTCGTTAAATATCTTGTCGCGAACAATAAACAGCACCAACTGATAAAACAGGGCAGGTCAGTTTATTTGAACCTAAACGATTAGGCATCGGTCTGGTCTGCTCTTCTAACAACGCGAGATCTTCGTCGTTCGCTACATGCCACATATTCAAATTGGCACATGCCTCCCTTCAGAGAAAGCACCATCCATATGCTTATCCAATGGCAGAAGATGTGGTACACAAGATGTGGGCCTTTCATTCCGAACAATACGACTTCGTGTGCACAAGGTGCACGACTCCTGGTAAACGGTGGTGCACCCCGGAGGAAGAAAGTCTATCTGGGAGGACCTTAAAGTGGACGTTCCTCAGGCGTCGTACAACCTTGTATGGACCAAAGTACCTCCTGAGTAGCTTTACGAAAATCCCTGCCGGCGGATGGGACCCTAAACCCACACCGTCTCGCCTTACTGATAGGTGAGTTATCGTTACCGTAAATGATAACGTCGTGCGTCGTAGTCCTGTTGTCGGCTGATCCAGACGCGCGCGATTTATCTTGCTTCTTTAGCGCATTGAGCGAAAACACCAAGCTTCGTATCTCTATCACAGCAGTCATGTGTTAGCACTGCATGGAGCATCGTTGCCACTTCGCGGTCATGAAAACGGATAAATAGCGTCTATCCAGTTGTTTCCTGCTGTACTGTGTTGTAATCGAATGTGATGCACGGTAGCATGTCATCTCAACTTAATATTCCACATTTAAGAACACACTCAGCATGTCTGCGAACGGTTTGTTCAGTTTACAATATCAGATTCAATTCAAATCGATTGCGATAGCAAATTAGCGGCCATATATACAAAGTAAGGATATTAGATTTATCGGCCGTATAAACGTGTAAACATATGCACATTAACTGGACTAGCAAGCATGATGTCACACATGCACAAGCACACATGAACACATCTCACTCAATGACCGAGAAAATTCACACTCAAAACGCTCAAAACTGGCTTTAGCGCTGCGTCTCGCATCAACGCGTACTAAGGGCTCATTCATACCGGTGACTGACAGTGGACCAAATTGGTCGCAAAGCGACCAGTCGCAAATGGTCTGAAATGGTCGCTTTTGTCGAAAAGCGACCATTTTGGGCCAGTCGCTCGCTGCTCGATTTTTCAGTAGCGCGTCCGTGGTCCCAAAACTGATAAACCAATCAGCGGGGCACCGGAAGTGATCTTTCATGTATCTACATCCGGCCTCCTCCCACGTCGCGGCCAATTCCGCGACGTGACATGGCCCGCCGGACCATGCTGCCGCCGTGGGTCCGGCGGCAGCGTGGAATGCACTCGCTTCAAAATCTTATGTACTGCTTTGCAGATTGCTGCATGAACCAGAATCTTCTGCGTTCAGGACGGCCCATCCTATTCAAGCCATCTTGATAGCCTACCTTCTTGGCCGGTCAGCGGATGCTTTGTCAATTCCTCGTGCGGTGAAGTTGCTTGCAGGGATACTGCGAAGAAACCTGATTTCCACCATATCTGCTGGACTGTCAATGCGTGGTCGAACTGCGCGTGGCACGGTACCAGGACAACTACGAACACACTGGAGCCTATAAAAGCGTCGCATCGTGTGCTACTCTTCAGTGGGTCCGGCGGCAGCATGCAATGCACTCGCTTCAAAATCTTATGTTCTGCTTTGCAGGGAAGCTTGAAGTACAATTTCAAGAGCTATAGAAGGGACAATCGTTTTCTATTGCTGCTGCCGGACCCCCCTGTAGTCCTCATGAATGTGTTTCTTTCGCTCTTAAATTCCTTAAAGATGCTGTTGCTATTGAATGGTGATGTGGAAACTAACCCTGGCCCGGATATTGAAAAAATGTTGCTCGAATTACTCTCAGGACAAACAAAAATTAGCCAAGAGCTAGCGGGTCTTTCCTTTAGGGTTGCCTCCTTCTAAGAGCGATTAACTGGTATAGAGCAGTCTATTGCACCAATTGCTGATGTTGCATTGCGGGTAACTGAGCTCGAAAAGGCTGTAACTGACCTTCGAGAGATCGTTAATAAATTGGATCGCAAAAACGACGATTTAGAAAACAGGTCCCGCAGAAATAACTTGCTTATATTCGGTCTTGCTGAAAGCTCCCGCGAATCTTCAGAGGAGTTGCTGGAAACGGTAACTGAACTGATTACATCGAAACTAGAAATTAACTGCAGCGATATCGAACGCCGTCATAGGGTGGGAATGCGAAAGAGCAATAATCCAAGACCTGTAATTATTAAGTTGCTGGATTTTAGAACTAAGGTTGCTATATTAAGAACCGCAAGAAAGTTGAAGGGCACAAACATATTTATAAATGAGGACTTCTCTGTTCGCGTGAGGCAGGTGCGCAGGGAGCTGTGGCAGAGTTCAGCTGAGATAAGGAAAAATGCGCAAAAAGCGCGGTCGCACTATAATCATCTGTTAGTGGACAACGTTCGGTACTCTTGGGATGATAGCAAAAAAGCTATCGTTAGAGAAAGCCGTCGCTTGACCGCTATAGACAATGATTGACAGTTTCGAGAGCAATGCTTCACGCTTTTGAATTTAAATGCACGTAGCCTCATTAATAAAATTGAAAAGTTTAACTGGCTAATTGAATGTCATATTCCATCAATTATATGTGTGACTGAGACTTGGCTAAATGAATCCATTCTTGATCATGAGTTCTTACCGCCTAGTTACACGGTTCTAAGAAAAGACAGGCCTTCTGGCCGTGGTGGCGGAGTAGCACTTTTTATTAAGAGTGGTATTGAATTCTCTTTACTACCTCAACTTCCAAATGCTGAATCAATATGGTGTAAATTAAAACTTGATGGTCTCGCTATTGTTATCGGTGCTATCTACCGTCCCCCAAATTCCGCCCCTGACATTTTTTCGGCTATCAGTGATTATATTGTCGGACAAAAGCTTAACTGTTCTAAACTGGTACTAACCGGTGACTTTAACGCAACCGCTATAGATTGGCATTCGTTATCATCAACTGGCCGTGACAAGATAATTTGTGATTCGTTAATTGACATGTCAGTAGCTTTCGATCTATCGTAGCTGGTTGTCGATACAACGCGCGAAGATTCTGTCTTAGATCTTGTTTTTGTCAATGATGACCTGGTAAAGAATGGATATCAGTGCCGTGTTGTTGACGGGATTGAATTTTGAGCGTGCTGACGACACTTCTATTATTGCTAAACTTGCATCATGTTTTGATGATTTTGTGTCTTGTAGTGAACACTACAGTATTGATATGTTGACTAACCAATCTTGTAGTATAGCTAATGAGTGTTTAGCGCAATTTGTTCCTCAAAAGAGTATAAAACGCCATGCTACACACCCGTGGCATACCAGACCAATTATACAAATCAAACGTCGCATTAAGCGACTGCGAAAACGACGGAATGCACAAAATAATAACGGGGAGTCCCTAAATAAATTACTTAAATCTGAACTAAAAGCCAAAATGAGTGAGGCTAGAAAGTTCTATTTCAATACCGCATTATCCTCTTTTATGAAAAATAATCCACTTAAGTTTTGGAAAACCATCAACCCTGCTACCTCCTGCCCGTCATCCTTCGTAATAAATGATGTTTCCTGTTCGGACCCTTCGGCAATCTCGGAGGCGTTTAATGGCTATTTCAAATCTGTGTTTGGAGATGACAATGCTACCACCCCCGACATTGGTATTAACCAGGAAATGGCTCCGTTTCCAAAAATTGAAATAACTATACCGGTATTTATAACCTTCTCTTGAACATGGACATTACTAAGGGTGCCGGACCGGATGGTATACCAAACACGTTTTTGAAGCGCTATGCAGAATGGAATGCTCATTACCTAACCATAATTTTTTGTAAGTCATTAGAGACATGTACTGTACCGGCCATTTGGAAAATCGCCAACGTAATTCCTGTCTTCAAATCGGGTAATAAGCAACTAATTTCCAACTACAGGCCTATCTCGTTAACAAGTACTTGTTGCAAACTCTTAGAGCACATAATTCACAAACATGTCCTTCAGTATTTAACTACGAATAATATATTGTCACAGAATCAGCACGGTTTCCGCTCTGGTTTTTCTACAGCTACTCAACTCATTGAATTCCCCCCCCCCCCCCATGACATCGCTTCGGCTCTAAATAATCGAGGTGAGGTTGATGCCATATTCATAGATTATAGCAAAGCGTTAGATATGGTGTGCCACAGACTTCTTCTTAGGCTCAGCAAAATTATTGACGATGATAAAATACTTGGCTGGATAGCTGATTGGCTACATTTAAGATCTCAGTATGTTACTTTTAATCACGCGCAGTCATCGTCGGCCACAGTCACTTCCGGGGTACCACAGGGCTCAGTCCTTGGGCCCCTGCTGTTCATTATTTATATTGATGATGTCACACAGGTCATTAGGGACACACCACTGAAACTGCGATTGTACGCTGACGACTGCGTGCTCTATACCAGAGTAAGTAACAGATGAGATCAAGAGGTTCTCAACAATGTATTTTCGTCCTTTTGTTGTTGGAGCAATGCGTGGCAAATGAGTATTAATTACCAGAAAACTGTACAAATGACTTTCACTAATAAAAAGCAGCCGTTCAATTTCAGATACAGCTGTAATGGGCACTACCTAAATTCTGTGAATACCTTCAAATATCTTGGAGTTACCTTCACTCGAAACTTAAAATGGCATCTTCATATTGAAACAATTTGCGCTGGGGCACTTAGGAAACTGGGATATTTAAAGCGAACCCTCAAATGCTCAACTAAGGACTGCAAATTAACAGCTTATAAATCCCTCGTCAGACCATTACTAGAGTACGCCTCAGTGGTATGGGCACCATACACTGCACTTGACATTAGTAAGCTTGAAGCCATACAAAAGAAAGCAATACGGTTCATTTTTCGCCGATATGACCGCAACTTTTCTCCCTCGTCTCACGCATGAGCATTATCAATAGAACCCTTGGCTCATCGACGCACACTTGAACGTATCACTTTGCTACCCAAGATTGTACACGGCCAAAGTTGCATTGATGCCCCGATTTCCTTCAGTCATCCCCCTGGGCGTGCCACGCGCCGTTCACACCCACTTAATATTGTTCCTTTCCAGTTTCTTGTAAATTGTTTCAAGTATTCGTTTTTTCCAAGCACAGTTGAAATTTGGAACCTAGCTGGTCCTTGCGAGGAAAACCTAATGAAGAGTTTTTGAAAGAATTGTCTAACCACATATTGTAATTACGTTTCAAATTCATTGTATGTTTTGATCTAATCTCTGGTGTATCCACTCCTGCTATGTCTCATGTATTGAGACAGCAGTATCTCTAAATAAATAAATAAATAAAGATTCCGAGTGTTCTCGCTGAGAACGATAATCTCTGGGATTGCGACTTGCGGGTAACGCTCAGCCGGCCCTGCTGGTGTGAACATCAGTCGCACTCGGTCGCTTTTTGATCGCGAGTCACAAATGGTAGTGTGACCTCCTCAAGTCGCCGGTGTGAATGAGCCATAAGCCGCGAAAACACTGCGCGCGTCAGACTGCGTTCCCGTCGCAAAGGGCTTTCAGGATACAGTGGCCACGCCTGCGCGGCCGCCTGCGCCGCCCAAAGTAAAACCTGCCCTCCCCCGCCCCCCCCCCCCCCCTCTCCATACCGAAAGTGGACCTTGTCACCGTGGCAGACGGCTTTCAAGATACAGCGGCACGGGCTGGCGCGTGCGGCCGCCCGGAGTTGAACGCGCCCCCTACCCTATCCTCTCCCAGGAGTTTTGAACGCGACAGAAGACGGCGAGCTTCCTTCCTGCTTTCCTCCCGTTCGTGTGCGAAAGTGAGCCAAAATCGGGGCTCACCCTCGCACGCTTTCACGCGCACATACAGCATGCATCGCGCGGCAACGATTTTATCGCCCTTGGAATTTGCACAGAACCTCACGTCGACGCTGACGGCCGACGCGTTATTGAATGTTGTCGGAATGAAAACGTTGTGGGTACCTGCCCACGCTCACGTCGGTGGTTGCGCGAAGTTGAAGCGTGGAGATTGGAATAAAAGAGCAATGAAATAGATTTGCGGTACAGGATCCTTGATTTACTATAACCGACTCATAGTACTTGTGCAAATGGGGCAAAAGCGCAAAAATAAAGGATAGATTATATTGTCACGTTGTAGTGGCCGTAAATAACACAGGAAAGAACTTTTAATGGGTAGCGTTCACTGCGAACCTAAGGCACCTTTAGTGGATCTATCTATCTATCTATCTATCTATCTATCTATCTATCTATCTATCTATCTATCTATCTATCTATCTATCTATCTATCTATCTATCTATATGCCTGCCTGCCTGCCTGCATGCATGCATGCATGCATGTATGTATGTATGTATGTATGTATGTATGTATGTATGTATGTATGTATTTGTCTGTCTGTCTGTCTGTCCTCCCACTCCAGCGGGCCTGGCTGTACCAAGCAAATTCAGATGCTGGGTATATGCTCATGTTCGATAAGCCCGTCGAGGTGCGCCGCCGCAGGGTCGATGACAAAGCCAGCTACCTGGAAAACGCTTCGCATAACTTTGAATTCCAAAGGAAGTGGGATCCGCATATTTTTTTTTTTATTGGGGGAGCCTGTGCACACAACATCAAGCCACACTCGAAGCACAACGATGGTGGCCAACAAAGTCAGCAATCGTCGAAAATTTAATCTGCAGGTCAAGCGCGTACGCTTTTATACATGACTCGCCGAAAGTTCCGACTTACTTGCTGGTGCTCGCATACCTTCCAGAAAATGCAACATTACTTGCGTCACGCATAAAATGTGATTATGCAAGGCGTAGCGAGGACATACAGGAAAGGCAGAAACAACGATAACATTCGAGTGAGTTTCAAATCATGTAGGCGCATTTTGCGCTGAGCGATATCTTTAATTTGTTAGTAGGTGAAATGAAGTCCCCAGAAAAGGGAAATATTATACAAGAAAAAAATACTTTAGCATTATCTTAAAACAAATGTTCCCTCGCCAGCGTAAGTTTTTGTTCAAATGATATCAGCTCGTATGTGTGCAAGAATCAACAAGAAACGGGTACGTACGTCACTTCATCTGAAATCCACAATGTCCCGTTGCTTAATGGTGTGCCAGGTTTGAAGAGCTTGTAATCTAAAGCAAGGATCTGACTATTGCCACTGCGAAAGATGGAAAACACCGCGCTGTTATTAGGCAAGTGACATTCCTCAAAGAAAAATATTACTGCGTTGCCCACGTGGTAAAGGTAGGCAAATTGATTAGTGAGCAAGAAGGATGCAAAAAAAGATGACAAAATAGAAAAAAATGGCATCACACAGAAAGTTTCTCGAGTAGTAAGCAATTAGTTTAGGCTACTGACTGCTAACTTTAATGGGATTAGCGTTCAAGCAATTTTGCGACACGCCGCGTTGTTGAAGTCAGGTTTATCTAAAGATACATGGTGGCCATTTAGACACATTCCTTGCATCAGCTATATGTCATATCCACTGTTTCCACTGTCAGGGCAGATAGCTATGGCACTAGCAAGTCAAGAACGTCCTTGAGCATGACGACATGACGACGACTGTATGACGACGGCGCATTGTCGACGTCGAGAAAGAAATTCGGCAGGACCCCTCTCCTGATGACTGTCGGCAGCAGTACGTTTACCGTTGAATCATCATAGCGACACAGCGGCTTGCCACTGTCGAAGCGATTTATGTATGAGGCATGTACTGCAGCGGGACTCGCTTTTCCCTAAGTACCTTCGGACAACTGAACTACCACGACAACGTCGCGACGACGGCATGACAAATGTCGCATGACAAAGCTGGAGCCACGACGACGAAACAACCACAACCCATCATGATGACATCATGACAACGAATGCATGCCCACAGTATGACCACGACGGCGTGACAACGACGGCATTACGACGAAGCCT
This sequence comes from Dermacentor andersoni, assembly GCF_023375885.2. NCBI lineage: Eukaryota > Metazoa > Arthropoda > Arachnida > Ixodida > Ixodidae > Dermacentor > Dermacentor andersoni. Next base: position 72,926,353 of record NC_092820.1, on the reverse strand, counting down.
TGATGAGAATGAAATGACAAATATGGAATGCGACGATGCGACAACTACAATAGCGTCACCGCCATAAGAACATCCGTAGTGGCGCAAGATATTGAAGAATTTAAAAAAAATTAAGTTCTGGGTTTTACGTACCAAAACCGCAATGTGATTATAAGGCAGCTTAGTGGGGAAACCTAAAAATTTTGACCGCGCTTGGTTCGTAAGAGTGCATCCAATGCAAGGTACACCGAAATTGCATCACTTTGCTGCCACGGCCTGGATTAGATTCCGCGCCCTCAGGATTTGCAGTGAAACTTTATGTCCACTATGCCGAACGGCTGGTAAAACACAACCTAGGTCCTTGTGTCGCCCTAGAAGGCGTGACGATGGCGGCATGATGAGAGGGAAATGATGATGAAGCTGGAATAGCGACAATAAAATTACCACTACGGCAATCCAATCATGAGCACGACAACAATGATGTGACTGCGATTGCGACTGTATGACGACGATGGCATGAGGACGACAGCATAACGAGTCGAATGAGGAACCTAGAATGACCACGGTATGACAACGAACGCAAACAGCGACACAATGACTGCTGCTGCATGAAGGCAATGGCATGACGAGGGTCGGATGACGATTGTAGAGTGACGTTAGAACAACCACAACCGCATCACGATGACGGCTCGACAACGAATACACAACGGTTGTATGACGACGATGGCATGACGATAGCGGCATGACCAGGGTCGAATGACAAAGCTGGAGAAGGAGAGGAGGAGACAAAGGAGAGGAAAGACAGGGAGGTTAGCCAGTGTAGGTACCGGCTGGCTACCCTGTGCTGGGGAAAGGGGTAAAGGGAATAAAAGGAGAAAGAAGAAGAGGAGGAAAAAAAATAAAAAAAATTAAATAAAAAAAATATAAAAAAAAATTAAGAAAAAAAGGAAAATAGACACAGTAACGCGAAACTACGCGCTACAACGTTCAGAGGCGGTCGCACAATTCACATGTCCTTAAAAACTTCAACAAAGCCCTTAAGGCCTTGAGTGCCGAAGCCCGTCTGGACCAGTGTCCTAGAGCTTTTTCCTCAGTAAAGGGGCGATTGTCCAGTTTTGCGAGAGCGGTCACGAGCACTTTTCTTCGCACTGCGTAACGGGGACAGTCACAAAGGAGGTGTTCAATCGTCTCCTCGCAGCCGCAGGTGTCACAAGTAGGGCTGTCGGCCATTCCAATGCGGAATGAATAGGAGTTTGTGAATGCCACGCCGAGCCACAGGCGGCACAGAAGTGTTGCTTCCGCTCGTGGCAACCCTGGTGGTAGGCGGAGTTGCAGACGTGGATCCAATTTGTGGAGACGTGCGTTCGTGAATTCACTGGTGTTCCACAGATTCTGTGTAAGCTCGCGGGCGAGGGAGCGAAGACTTGTGGCTGCATCTGTTCTTGACAGCGGTATGGGTGTAATCTGGGCACCATCATGAGCCGACCGGGCAGCGTCATCCGCACTGTCATTTCCTGAAATTCCACAGTGACCCGGTATCCACTGGTAGATGATGTTGTGTCCCTTGTTGATTGCGTGATGGTGGAGTAGTCGGATGTCTGCGACTAGTTGCTCATTTGGTCCATGGTTGAAAGGGGACATCAGACACTGAAGAGCTGCCTTTGAGTCACATAAGATGGACCATGAATGTGATGATTTGTGAACAATAAACTCCAGAGCAGCACGGATAGCTGCGAGTTCTGCAGCCGTCGATGATGTAATGTGAGATGTTTTGAACTTGAGTGTGACGCACTCTGCGGGAATCACCACTGCTCCAGCTGAACTATTAGAGGATACAGAACCGTCTGTGTAAACGTGGATGCGTCCTCTGTGCTGTTCATGTAGCACTGAAAGCACGGTTTGTTTGAGGGCGAAAGTTGACATCTCCGTTTTCCTTTTGATACCGGGAATAACAAGAAGAGCCTGGAGTGGATGGAGGCACCACAGCGGTTGAGTTGGTCGTGCTGCAGGCGTGAAGTTCGACGGTAAAGTTCCATGGTTGGCGGCAATAATCTTGCTAAACGCTGAACGAGGTCGAGCGGCAGGAAGGGAGGCGAGATGATGCGATGGAAGTCGGGCGAAGTGCCTGATATGCATCCTTAAGGTGTCGACTTGAAGATACGTGTTGATGGGGTGGTCATGCGCGATGGCTATTGTTGCTGCCGTGGACGCACATCTGGGAAGACCAAGGCAAATTCGCAGAGCTTGAGCTTGTACAGATTGGAGGGCACGGAGGTTGGTCTTGCCGCTCCCACCCAGTACAGGTAAGCTATAGCGCAGGAGACCAAGGAACAGTGCGTTATAGAGTTGGAGCATCGCACTCACAGACGCACCCCATGACTTTCCCGCAAGAAATCTGAGCACGTGGGTTATCATGACTAATTTCCTTTTTAGGTAGGAGATATGAGTACTTCAGGAAAGGTCTCGATCGATTATCACTCCTAGAAAGCGGTGCGTCTTCTCGTAGGCAATTGGCTGTCCATTAATTCTGATAACGTACGGTTTCATTGCTTTACACGTGAAAGCGACTATAGAGCACTTCTCGCAGGATAGGTCCAGACCTCGTGCTCGAAGATAACCTGATGTTAGTGTGGCCGCTTTTTGAAGTCTGGCGCGCACCTGAGGACGCGTCGCTCCTGATGACCAAATGCATATATCGTCTGCATAGATCGACACATGGACGGATTCTGGAAGGGTATGAACCAGGTCAATGAGCACCAGGTTAAATAGAGTGGGGCTCAAGACTCCGCCTTGTGGTACGCCTCGGTAGGTGTTGCGTTGTGATGACGCACCGTCCTCTGTTTGCACAAAGAATGACCTGTCCTTCAAGAAGCTGGATATCCACCGAAATACAAGGCCGCCGAGGCCGACATCACCCAAGGCGTCCAGGATGGCTTGATGGGTTACGTTGTCATATGCGCCTTTAACATCCAGGAACATCGCCGCTGAGAGTCTCCTGAGGCTTTTTTCGTGCTGAACAGACGAGACAAGATCTATGACGTTGTCTATAGAAGAGCGTCCGCGTCGAAAGCCTGCCATAGCGTCAGGATATAACTTGTAATGTTCTAGATACCACTCTAGACGCGTCAGCACCATCCTCTCCATCACCTTTCCCAGACAACTGGCCAGAGCAATGGGACGATAAGACGCCACGTCTAGGGGTGATTTACCTGGCTTGAGCAAAGGCACAAGGCGGCTAGACTTCCATGCAGCTGGAACTTCTCCTTCACGCCATGAATTATTGTACACGTCTAGAAGTGCATGCCGGGCTGTGTGACCGAGGTTTCCAAGAGCTGTGTATGTCACCCCGTCAGGCCCAGGCGATGAGGAACGTCTGCACGCTGCCAACGCCGCCTGCAACTCCTCGATGGAAAACAAATTGTCCATACGAGAATCTCGCGAGATTGGAACATCACGGGGATCACGTGTAGCGAACGATGGCGGTAGACCAGCAACCTTGAAACAGAAGTCCTCCGCTACGTCGATCTCTCTGCGACCTTGATAGAGAGCCAGGCATTTGAAGGGGTGGCGTTGTTGCGGTGATGTTCGAAGACCACGCACTGTTCTCCAAATATGTGAGAGGGGTTTATGCGGATCAAGGGTATCACAGAAGGTTTTCCATCTTAGAGATTGCAGGGAGTTGATCCGACGCTGGATCTTCTTCTGTGTGCGTCTCGCCTCCCTTAGGTCGTAGATGGACTTGGTGCGCCTGTACCTTCTTTCCGCGCGACGGCGGATTGCTCGAAGCCGCTCCAATTCTGCTTCGAATTCAGAAAATTTAGGAATAGGCCTAAAAGATCTTGTGGCTTCTTGAGCAGCGGCGTTAATTAGCTTCTCGATGTTGCCAGGCAGACAATCCTGGATCTCTTGGCTATTCTTCTCCATGAGCAACGTGTATTTAGGCCAGTCGATGTGATGAAGAACTGTAGTAGAGTGTGACTTGCGTATGCCGTCGATTTTAACATATGTTGGGACGTGGTCACTACCATGCGTTTCGTTGTCCGTGAACCATTTCACACTGGCACTGAGGCATCTTGAAACAAAAGTCAAGTCCAGGCAGCTGCTGTATGTCAATCCCCGCAGAAAGGTGGGACTGCCATCATTTAGGCAGCAGAGCTCATGATCCGACGCGAAGGATAGTACACGTCTTCCTCGACAGTCCATCTTTAAGCTTCCCCATAGCGGATGATGCGCATTGAAGTCGCCGGTAATAACCCATGGTCCAGGTGTCGCTGTTAAAATTGTACTTAGCCTTGCGCTGTCAAATCGACTCGAAGGTGAAATGTAGGCACCTATGAGCATGAGTGCGACGTTCTTGCATTTTATAGTCAAACACACGTACTGATTGTCGTCATCAGGTGCCACTGGGTGTAAAACATATGTGAAATCACATCTGATATAAACGATGACTTTGCTGCGGTCGGTACAGGTGGCAGACATGAAAGCTTCATATCCTGATAGGCGGATGGCGCTCTCAACGTTTGGTTCACAAAGGACGATTATTGGAAATTTGTTCTTAAAAACAAACGGACGAAAGTCCGAAATGCGCGATTGAATGCCTCTGACATTCCATTGGAAGATAGACGCTTCCTTGACTTCTCTAAGGAACGAATGTAGAGGAGCAGCCATGGTGCTTCTCAAGACCGGACAGTACCGGATACAGGGCATCCAGTATTTGAAGTGCGCCTCGAGCCGCCGGAGTGTGTATGGCGGTCAGTAGTGCTCGTAGCGTGTTCATAAGGGCCCTTATCATGGTGACAACTTGTTTGTCGTTGTCTTGGTTGCTGCCAGAAGGTGAAGCATGATTCGGCGAGCGTGCAACATCTTGTCGCTCCGCTGGTGGATCTAGCCGTGGCAATGGCGGCCACTCCTCGCTTGAGGCAATGATATTGGAGACTTTCTGCTGAGGAATCTCATTGCTGCTATTGCTAGTTGTATGCGTAAGTTTCTGGACTGTCAGTGGACGCGGTGCATCCTTAGCAATAGCAGTGGGTTTCCTAGATCTCCCACGACGTGAGCGTCGACGTCGCACCTTAGCGGCAGCCTCCCTGTGCGAGGAACCATCCCTGACCATTTGCCTCAAGACTTTCGCCTCATTTTTCACATGTGGGCAATTCTTCGAAGTTGCATCGTGAGAGCCCTGACAATTGGCGCACTTTTGGTTTTCTGCACGACAGGCGTCGGAGTTGTGCGACCCAGAGCACCGTGAGCACACGGCAGCGTTTGTGCAAACCGCACTAACGTGCCCTATCCTTTGACATTTCCTGCACTGAAGCGGCTTTGGCACAAAAGGCCGTACAACGTGTCGGAAGTGACCGACCTTGACGTGGGACGGTAGGCTGTCTCCTTTGAAAGTTAACTTGACACACTTCGAGTTTCCCAGGCGACGGGCTTGCAATATGGCAATTCCCTCTGTCGCCGGCTTGATGAGTATATGCAGGTCACCATCGCTTATGGAATTATCTACGTCATACACAACGCCGGCCGTAGAGTCGTGATGGTCTTGTTTATAGCAGCGTACGTTGATGCTATCCAGCACCTTAACGTTGCTCAGAATGTCTAGCGCGCTGCGGTTTGTGACATCTATAGCGAGGATGTTCTTACGGGCGTTGATCCTTATATCTTTGATCTGACCCGGAACAAGTGCCTCGAGTGATACAGATGTGGCTTGACGGTTGATCCGGTTTAGATTGTCGCTAGCAGCCACAGGCATATATAAGATGGTGAGGTCTGATGGCTTTCGCGGCGGGATCACAGTTGCCTTACTTGAGGAAGGAGACGTCCTGACGAGTCTTCTCTTTGCTTTGTGCTTCACTACGGGCACGAAGTCGCTGTCATCCGAGGTTTCATCACTGGTTCCTGAGTAGATCACAGTGTCCTCGCTGTAGGTGTCACTCGGGCGACTAGACCGCTTTCTCGGTGCGGTCGCTGTTGACGTACAAGGACCAGGAACCTCTCCAGGCGACTCCACGTCCATCGCCGTAGTTAAGGGAGTGGCGTCTCCCACAAAGTAGCTTCAAATTCTCAGAGACAAAAAGGCAGCGTTCCACACAGGACACTTCGTCGTCGTCTCCCAAAGCTGGAATGACCAAAATGAAACTACGATGGTATTTCAACCTTAAACCCGTACTTATAGACTCAAGCTAACCGACTGCTTAGAGCACTTGGTCAGCTTAAGAGGCGTGACACGGCAGCATTACGGGAGTCAGATCACAAAGTTCCAAGGCCGACGATAGAGAGACCACGCCAGCATCATGAACCTGATCACATAACCGTCAACCTAGCTGGAATAAGACTTGGGCTGCTGTGTTGACCTAAGTGGCTAGGCAGACACGAGAAGAAAGGGGTATAGCAAAGGCGCCCGATTTTTATTAATCCCAATTATTATTATTATTATTGTTATCCCGATTTTATTTATCCATGAGAAGCCAGCAAACAAAAGCACCAAGGAAAACTTATGGGAAGTTACTTGTACTTTAGATATTGAATTAAAGAAATGATAAATTAATGGCAATGAAAGTGAAACAAAAAAACAACTTGCTGCAGGTGGGGAACGATCGCACGTCTCGCATCATAATGAGAGCATCGCAGGCGTTATGCGAAGACGTGGGATCGCTGCCCACCTGCGGCAAGTTGTTTTTTCATCCCCTTTTATTACCATTAATTCATCATTTCTTTAATTCAATATGTAAAGTACAAGTACTTTCCTCTATGCTTTCCTTCGTATCTTTGTTGGCTTCTCATGATAAGACAGACAGACAGACAGACAGACTCAAAACGTCTGAAGTAACCAAAGAATGCGAACGGCAGTGAAAATACCCTTGGTGGTCAAAGTCCATATAGAGCTCACTACTACAGCGTCTCTAATACCGTGGATGTTGGCTGCTCACGCTTTGTGAGTGGTGAGGCTGTCACGGCTCAATCGCGCAACTGTTTGCCTTTTCACAGGCCCCTTAGGAGATGCGTAACAATTTTTTCTAAATGAGCAAAGAAGGGGCAAGAGGTATCTGTACACACAAACTAGATAAAAGTGCAATGGCCAGATTTATTAGCTTGAATTATGCATTGCGTGTTAAATCTGACGCCTATCAAAGACGAAAGGTAAAAGTGAACGTTGGTTGTCTAAAAAGCATGAGAAAAAGGACGTCACGGCCTAGAACACTTCGGAACCACATAAAATTATTAGGCAGGAAGTCAACAACAATAAAACAACATTTCCTAGACGAAGAGGGAAGTGGCACTAAATTACATCCGAAAAATAACAGCCGAATCTTTTCAAGGCAATGACGAGGTTGTATTTGAAGAGAAAAACAGCATGCAAGAGAACCAGATGGAAAATGTGCTGGTGCTGACAAGTTTCCACTGGAAGAAAGCCGAAGAGGAAATTCCTAAGCTCACAGTCACAGGGCCAGACGAGGTTCCCGTTAGGCTGATTAATGAAGTAGGATCAAAAAGTAAGGAAGCTCTGGTAAAAGCAGTGGAAAAAACCAATACCCGACGGTCGGCGACAAAGTTGAATGAATGTAATTTATGAAGGTATGTTGGACAAAGATAGAATTCACTCTTATAGACCGTTGACCATTACATCTGTACTATACAGGATAGCAATGCAGGGAATCAAATTAAAGCTGGAAGCATGGGTAGAGAATAATGACATTTTGGGAGAACTTCAGAATGCGTTCAGATTAGGTAGGTGCTTGAATAATAACTGATTTGTTCTTAATCAGTGTATTGAAATATCGAGTAGAAAGCAGACCGTTAAGTGTGGCCTCTTTAGAGTTTATAGGAGCGTATGACACCGTAAACCTCAACATTTTGTGGAACATTATGGAAGGGGAAGGCTTAGCCAACGATTGTCTACAGCTTTTTAGAGATATTTGCCTAGAAAATACTGTTTGCTTTTAATGGGAAAGGATGACGAGCGAGGAGAAAGTTGATATCAACAAGGGATGCCCTTTATCCCCACTGCTGTTTGCGGTGTACATGGTGAGGATGGAGATGGCGCTAGAGAAAGTAATATCGGATTTAGTCTCTTGCACAAACAGGTCGGTACAGTAGTAGACCATCAGCTTCCTGGTTTATTTAGTTCGGACAAGATTGCGTTGCTAGCCGATAAGGTAAGTGATTTGCAATGTCTGACTAATATCTATGGACAGGAAGGCGAGAATTTATCTTTGAAATGTAACGTTAGAAACTCAGGTGTTATGGTATTAATGAAAACAGTGAACAGACAGTGGAGATACAAAGCCAGGAATTACGTCGGGTAACAGAATATAAATACCCTGGTATATGGATAAACAAAGGCAATAGATATATGAAAACACAGCACATAAACAATGACAGTGAAGGGGAAGAGAAATTCAGCCATAAGAAAGCACAGAGCGCTATGGGGATACAATGGGTACGAAGTCCTCCGAGGTATGTGAAAATGTGTAATGGTTCCAGGACTAGCTTTTGGAAATGCAGTTGTTTGCTTGAAATCAGGGGTACAAGCATGGCTCGATGGCAACCAAAGGTCAGTGAGACACCTCGCATTCGGAGCTCACGGGAAGACTACGTATAAAGCTGGGCGGTGTGGTATGGGCTGGACAAGGTTTTAAGTGAGAGAAGCTCACAGTAAAATTGATTACCAAGAACGACTGAGAAATATGGAAGAAAGTAAATGGGATGGGAAAGTGCTTAGGTATTTGTACAGGAAAAACTTAGATTCACAGCGGAGGAAAAGAACTAGGAAGCTTACTAGCAATTGTGCGCTTTTAGGGTGTGCAACACAGCCACAAAGAACGCCAAGTGGAAAGTCAGAGAGGCTGAACTAATCTCACGGGTGGCGCCAATGGCAAAGAATCCTGCCATGAGTAACTACTTAAGAGAAAAAAACGAAATCAGGAAAGAAACAATTTATGATAACTTAAGTGGAAGCTCACTACATTTCGAAGCGAGATCAGGATTCCTCAGAACACGCACCTATAAAGCAAGATATAAAAGGGAAAAGGAAACGTGTGTTTGCTGCAGTAAAGCTAGGGAGACAATGGAGCACGTTTTATTAGAATGCGAAGATATCTACCCAGCGATAGATTTAGGCACCACTGGCCTCCTTGAAGTCCTTGGATTCAGCGAGAGCAAGGGGAAGCTAAACATGACCGCAATAGAAGCTATTAAATGGCAATCGGATGATTGATGGAAGAAAAGTAGAGAAACGACAAAAAACGAAGTCTAACCAAAACAATGTTCACAATAGGGTGTCAGATAATTCGGTTACGGGTATTCATCGTGGGTTTTTTTCTTCTTTTTTTCGTTTTCAACCTAGGTAAGACATTAGGCACTATAATAGCAAGACCTTGGTGGTGCAACCCACCGCGCCGTTCCAAAGGGGACGCTCAAATCATCCATCCATCCACCAATGCAATGCTTCAACGGTAAGAAGATTGGCCATGTGAAGGGTGTTGGCAGAAATTATGCGGTGTGCCTTCGATGCGCCGAACCCCACTCAGAAAACTGCCGCGCAACCCCGTTGAAGTGTCCTGAATGTAAAGGTGTTCACTGCCCTTCTTCCACAGACTCTCCTAAGATCAAGAAAGAGATCTCCATTCTCAAACAAACAATGAGGTACAGCTCTACCCACAAAGAGGCCGCTGAGTAAGTCGGGCGAAGACGACGTCGCCGCCGAATGTCCTCATGACGGTAAATATCAATTGTCAAGAAAAGTCGACTCGTCAAGAAGCACCATCAGCGGAATTTTCCAGCACCCCAAACACCTATGTTGGAAGGGAGAAAACTGTGGGGTCTCTGTCTGCAAAGGAATGGCCGACACTTACACGTACGCGACTGGCAGATGTGCCACAGCAGAAGGCGTCCCCAATATAGCAAAGTTCCGCATCCTAGGAGTCACAGAAAACAGACGAGCAAGTGGTAGCTCTTCCTAGGCGCTTAATGAATACCGTTCGTGTGTTGCTAAACAAGATGCACACACCGTCTGCCAGAAGCGCACTTCATGTACTAGACGCTATAAATCTGGCGATCGCAACCGTTTAGTAGATCATGGCTCCCCAGCCATTGTCTTCAGGGATGAGGTCCGAAAAGCACCCGTTTTTCAGTGAAATGCCCACTGATCAGAGCGGGCATTTCGGATTTCCGTCGCTTCGTGTATGCCAATATGCTTCCCAATATCGTCATTTGCGAGCCGAACTTATGGAACACGATCAGGCTTTCTGGATATGAATCGTTTATGTCGTCAAGTGTTGGTGAAAACAATAAGGTCTTTGTACTTTGTAATTATTCACCGTGACCTCACTTCCATTGATCAGCCTGTGTCACCTAATGACGATAATCAATATATATGTCTAACAGTAAAGAAAAAGATTTTTACCTTTAGTGTTTGGGAGCCCACTTTTTCGATCAAGTCGATTTGGTCACAAAAGACTACGAGACATCCTGCCCTCAACACGTGATCCGCGGGTCGTTATTGGAGACTTCAACGCCCATGATACACTCTGGGCAAGTTCGAAGCTCTAAGCGAGAGGCAGTGTTCTGGTTTCTTCCACCTCCAGTAATGACTGTTGGCTCTTGAATAATGAATGTCCTACGTTTCTACGTGGCTCCACATAGAGCAGCTGTCCTGACTTGTCTTTTGTCTCACGAAGCCTTGTCAGACGTGCTGGGTGGTTTGCGGACATAGAGGCGCACGGAAGCGACCACATCCCCACGTACGTCAAGATCACAGGATTGTCTCCTTCCAAAATACGGGATGCTATCCAAAGAGTGGACTGGACAAAATTGCACTCGGCCATGGAAGAACAGTGCGAATTCGCTACAGCTTTCGACTTAGAAGAGGCAATCAAGAGCGCGGTGCAAGACACTACACATACTCTCACATGCTTTTCGAAACTGAGAGAATTTCATATGGAACTGGAACGACTTCGAGCAATGCGGCGACGTTCTGAACGAAGGTACCGACGCACAAAGGCAATGGACCATTTACGGACCGCCAGACGCAAGCAAAATAAGCAGCGTCCATTAGACAAGCTCGAATCGCAACTTTGGATTACCTTTTGTTAGCCGCTAGATCCACGCAAACCTTTATCGCAACTATGGAGATTGGCGCAAGGTCTCCTGATACCACCGTACAGCGGTTCTGATTCAAGGCTCGATCTCTCTCTCCAAGAAAGGCTGGAGATTGACGTGGCAGAGGACTTCTGCGCCAGGTTATCCAGTCAATTCACAGCTCCTAATATTCCACCGCCTTCGAGTAGTTGTCCGTCACCACCTGATCACCGCATGAATCTAACATTCTCAATCCACAAGCGCAGCATTCGCTTTGTGTGACCGTACGTCAGCGCCCGGACCTGGTGGAACTTCCTACCGAGCTCTGTGTAACCTGGGTAAGCGAGCGAGAGTTGTTCTCCTTGAGTTGTACAATGAATTGCACGCTACCCATAAGCTGGAAGACAAGTCGCCTTGTTACACCGTTGAAGCCTGTCTAGTCACCGTTGGAACTTTCATCATATCGCACGATCCCTTAGCCAAGTTGTCTGGGCAAAGTAATTGAGACGATGGTCCTAGGATGCCTGGAGTGGTACTTGGAGTACCAGAACACCTACTCGGATGCCATGGTGGCCTTTAGACGCGATCGATCGTCGATCGATAACGTCTTCGACCTCGCCCCCTACGTTCAACATGAGAAATGCCTAAGCGTCTCTGTGCTTCTTTGTTCCTCGACATCAAAGGCGTGTGACAACTTTACGCTTGAAGTCATCCTCTCTGCTCTCGAAGAGGTAAGAGGGGGGTCGTAAGATGTTTCAATGGATACGCAGCTATCTCTCCATACGATCCTTTTTTTGTAAGCGCCGAAAAAGACGATACTTCTCTACAATAAAGCTACTGCGGCGTTTCCCAGGGCGGTGTACTTAGCCATGGTTTATTTATTCTAACCCTAGTTGCTCTCCTTCAGCACGTACCAAACACAGTAAGCCTATCAATGTATGCGGAAGACATCTGCATAAGAACGTCTGCAGTAACACGCCTAAAGTTGCGAGCGAGAATTCAAAGAGTTGCCACCCAAACTGCTATCTAACTCCGTAATGGAGGCCTGGAAATTTCCTCCGAGAAATGTACACTAGTGCCATTTACGCGGAAACCCATGACAAGCTACAGCGTAATGATAAATGGCCAAAGAATACCGTATATTCAATATTAGAAATTTCTGGCCATCATTACAAACAGGAACTTGTCATGGAGCTCTCACGTATCATAGGAGAAAATCGGTTGGCAGAAGTCTGCCACCTGCTGAAGTTTTTCACTGGCAAGACTTCGTGAATATCGACAAGTGCTATGCTAAAACTATACAGGTTGCTTTTTATCGGCTTTCTGCAGTGCAGCTTGCTAGCAGTAACGAACACAGACAAAACGAATCCACGCACAATACAAAGTGTTTAGGCTCAAGCGCACCGGATCTGTCTAGGCCTGCCTCAGAGTGCATCAACAGTGGCGACTAGAGAAATGGCTAGAGGCCACCATGTCAAGACCCACATTGACATAGAAGCGCTGAGGACCCATATAAGGCATCTTGTCAGGACTCCTCGCCACCAGCTAGCCTATCTACCAGCAGACTGTCTATGCGCCTCTTTCATCCAAATGATAACCACACATGGTGAATCGTTGCCAGCTTGTTTCACTTCTGCTGCGGATTTTCGATTCCTCCATGGTACCACGCTCAGCCAAAAATCAAGCTGATAATAACTGCCATCACAAAAAATTATCTATCACCAGCCCTTAAACAGCTCACGTTACTACTTTTGTACGAAGGCTACGGTGACTCTACGCATATCTGCACTGATGAATCCGTCTTGCCAAACAGCTCCGCTGCGGCAATCGTGATACCAGTGAAACTTACAACTATAAAATTTAGGACGACTCACGCGAGAACATCGACGGCAGAGCTAGCAGTGGTCCGTACCGCCCTTCATTACATCGCTGATGAAGCGTCACACAAGTGGACGATCTTCCGCTATTGAAAGGCGTCACTGTAGTCTCTACTGTCACCTTTACAACGGGGACAGCACGAGCAGCTAGTATTTAAGATTACAGAGACGATGCACCGTATAAGTGATGCAGGCCATGAAATAACTTTTCAATGGCTTCCGAGTGAGCGCCCGATTATTTTCTATCAACGGGCTGATCAGGCTGCCCTTTCAGCTCATATTGAGGACGACCACGTACCAATACCACTTTCTAGAACTGATGCAGCACGGAAGCTCCGCATGCTTGCTCGTCAGTGCACCACGTTGCAAACGAATGAGTTACATTTCAGTAATTCCCTACTATAATCCCTTGATCCCGCATTAGGCTTTCGAGTCACATCAAAGCTTCGCCGTGGAGACCGCACGCTTTTTATCGACTGTCGTTGGGCGTTACTTTTACCGAAGCCAATGTGTTCCGCCTAGGGACGCCCAACACCGCAACCTGTGACTACTGCACCCATGAAGAATCGATTGGCCATGTTGTGTGCGACTTCCCGCAGTGCACTGCACACAGGGAATCCCTTCGCCACGAACTCAACCAGCTGGGTGACCGACCACTATCGGAAGAAGGAATTCTGCGCCGTCGACAGGACCTAGCCCCACTGAAGCATGCCGTGCAAGCGCTACTGTGCTCGCGATCTAGCGGCCTTTGTGAACGCCTCTAACTGGAATGCCCTTCGTGTGTGTCTGTGTGATTTTTTCTCTTTCCTCTCTGTCCTCTTTCTAACCCCTGTCTCCCAACTACAGTGTAGGGTAGCAAACCAGAGACTAATATCTGGTTAACCTCTCTGCCTTTTTTCTTAATGTCTGTCTCTCTCTCACTAGCCGCTCATGCAGCGCTTCGTTTCCACACAGGCGACGCGCACAGGCGTGGTGCCATTTCGTAGCTGTCGTCTCCGAAGAGCCCGTCTTGCGTTGCACCAGTGTTGCGAAGTTACCAGTCCGGAATTGGATTGACTCCGAAATCATTCGACATTTTCGCGATCCCAGAATTGAATGGGAATGGAATGACGTGAGCACTTGGAGGAATGGTATGGAATTGGAATTAAGCGCATTTTGCCCGCAATGTAAGGGAAATGGAATTACGTATTTTTCCGAAAATAGAGCGCTTTTTGGTCTATGGGCTATTTTTTTGTCAAAATATGCCGAACACTCAACCGAACAACTTTCAAAAATTAGTAAGTCATAGCGTCGAGTTTAACAACAAAGCAGTATTTTAATATGGTTTGACTGATTACAAGCACGCAGTATTCAAATGGAACGTGCCTATTACAACTCTGTCCTTTTAGACTGAGTTGCTCGGAAGTTTATTTCGATTCTTGGCGTAACCATGGCTCTATGCCGTTGGTATCCACCTTGCGATCTTTTTTTAACTAGGCGGCACCTTCGCCCAGCCGCCTGCGGTCTCCCCACTTTTCACACTTTCCTTTTGCTTCTGTCGTCTTCCGCGACTCGGACGCGTATTCGAAAAAGTGCGTCTCTAAGTTGTGATGCGTATTGACGCCGGCGCGTTGTTTGTGCTCACTGCAAGCTTTCTCATACCAACTTGCGCGCCGTGTCATGTTGTACCGCCCCCCACCCCCAAACATTTTTGCAATACTCTTTCGCCTGTATAGACATACGGACGCCTTTGCCCGAAACTCTGTCGACAAAGATCTGCAGGTCAGCGGAGCACACAGTAGTACACGGAGAACTCTGTGCCCTTCCTTACCCTTCATACAGAGAGAAACAGAGAGCATAAACTTTTGAAACCATTGGTTCGGTAAGCCATCCGAAGCAGGAGAGCCCACGTAAGTGCGGCCGCGACGGCGCGTTCCCGAGCCTCGACGCGAGGATTAGCACCGAAGGAAACGCAGGTTCGTTCCGTTCTAGGAAGCTCTATTCTAGGATGCGGGGAGGCCCTATCGGCGCCACCGCCGCGCTGCCGCCTGTTGGCGGCTAGAGAAGCCCAACGGTCCATTCAGTAGCTCGCGCATACTGTGAATGCTAGACAATGCTTCGAAGCATCCCCTCGGATTTCTGTGCTACCAGCCGCACACCCCATTCCAGCCTTCTATCGCAAATAAAAAGCGCTTCCATAACGCACTGCCACATTGGCTCCTGTGCCCAGCGGCTCACGCACGCGGGAAGTCCACCAAAATGGCACATTGGAAACCATTTTTTGAATTTACCCGCGAATAAAACAAACAAGCTGCACACTGAAAGCTTTGTTCCGAATCTATGCATGCCGTAGTCGCAGTTTCATCTAATTTGATTCAACGCCTAAAAGGAAAGCACGAACGTGTGTACACGTAACAATACAAAAGCCTGGCAAGCCAGTCGGAGATAACTTCGCCCTTCACCGCTGGGTGCAGCTCTGTGCCTGTTGAACAAAATGCTGCTCTTGGGGACGCCATAATCAACATGATTTGCACTGACATGGAGCGCTTTCGTGTTTTCGAAAGGGATGGAATGAAACAATTCGTAACGGTAATTTTCACAATATTATGCGACAACATTCGTCAAAGTAACTGTTTTGTACTCTTTCAGATTCAGGTCGCCTTGCCGGGTTACAAGCTGTCATCGCATCATTACCTCAGAGCGAAGTTCCCACCCGGGAAAGCATCAGCGCTGCAGGCCAAAATATCATCGTCTTTGGCGGGAGCAGAGTGCCCCTGTATTGCACTAGACGTGTGGACGTCGTGGTCTACGGACGGCTTTCGGGCTGTCGAAGCAAGATTCGCGGACAGCGACTTCACAGCTCACACGTACTTCCTGAGTTTCACTCGCCACAGGGAGCCAGACAGTTGCTCACATCCGCTCCGAGTATGACGCAGCGTTGCTGCAGCGTAACATCGCTGACAAAGTGAAATGTGTATTTTCGTACAATTTCGCCTACGTTAGCTGGCATTATTTCACTTTCCAGGTCCTTCGCGTGGTGACAAATAACGCTTCATTTGCATTTGCGTTTACCGGGTGGGAGACCGAAGAGGACGATGATGATGACAATTTAGACGACTGCCCGGAACGCTTAACCAAGGAGCTTTCAGGCGAGTTCCATCAGTTGGAGCAATTTCGATTTGGCTGCGCCACCCACAGCCTGCAGCTTGCCCTAAAAGATACCATTCGGCAGGTAATTCGGCTAATAAATAACGTATTCGTTTCATCTTATGTGCACTGATATGTCATTCATTTATTACAATTTTTATAAACGATTGTTTGGGCCAAGCTTTTTTTAAATAATTTGCGATGAATGCATGGACGAAAAATGTATAAATATAATAACTGCAGTTAGTAAAGTAAGGGCAGACAACTGTGCTTATTACAGTTTCGGTGATTTAAGCTTTGTTATGCAATTACCCCCGGCTCATGTTTAGCCGAATTTTCTAGCGTGCTTCGCTTTTTCATCTTAGAGATACGTGGTGCATTTGCTGCCATAGCCGAGGTCACGAACTCTGCTTCCCGTCTAATAGCGTCTGCGGATGATTTTTCTGCCGCACACCAGGCACCAAGCTTTCGCGACTTCGAGATCTGTTCTGACCACCTTATTCAACCGTTATGAAATACCTCTAAAGAGAAACAAGAACAGAACTGGCTCATCGTGTAAAGAACGCCATGGTGTCCCGAACTTATATTTAAAAGATATGGATTTGTTCGATTCCTCGTTCACGCTATTTTTGACCTATTGTATTTTGTGTTCCTTGCTATTGTTCTACTTTCGTGATCTCCCCCTCCTTTTCTTGTTGCATATTGAATTTCATTGCCGCCCCCCCCCGTAAGGGAAAATGAAATCCTGCGTACGTCAGTATTTGTAGTAGAAATCGCTCGGCCTGTAAACACAGTCGCCTGGTATACAAGATCAGTCAGGGAGGTGGTAGTCTGCTCGTAGTACGTTTATTTCTTCTTTTAGCTTCTTTTTGCACCTTGCAGTTCTTGCGACCTTTATTGCAGCATTTAAAAATCACGAGGACACCCAAGCAGATATCTCCTATGTCATTAATTTAGCATTACCACATTTCAGCTTAAACAATATTAAAACATCACAAGCTGTTAAAACACGCCGACCATGCAAACACTATAGGTAGGGGGAGAATTGCCCCTATGGGATTTAATAGGGTGGTTTTACTGCAGGCGATATGTCACCAAGCTAGAATCTCTCGACTTTGGCAACGTGTTTTCCGCATTTGTGAAGTAGATAACGCGTTCTATGACATCAGCTTTACGGTGGGGTCATCGGTAACTCGATAAAACTAGCAACATGACTTTCCTACGTTGAGGAATTAGAGAATGAATGTGAACTGCCCATCTATTTCCACTTCGCGAAAGGCTCGGGGAACTTATTTCATATCGAGTAAGTGAAAGGGAATGTGATTGCGCCAAGTTATAATTCCACGGAATGGAATTCGAATGAAATGGGGGTGGCCATTCCAAAACGCTGGGCGGAAGCAGTATGCTTTTCTCACGCTTTCACCAAACCCTCGTCCTCCGCTTTCCTCCTCGGGCTATCTCCACTATCACCGACTTCCATCTCCAGCTCCTGTCCGCGTTCGCTCTTTCATTCTTCGCTGCGCTCATTCGCTCGGTTTCGAGGGACGCCGACGCTCACTGCAGGTAAGAGCACCTACGAGCTGCACTCTAAAAGCGGTCCTCGCCTAATGTAAGGAGCACCGGGCTACTGTGCTTCACAGGAAAGGTTCCATACCGCCCTCGGAGATGCACTGTTTTCCTTTTATTAAAGAGAGGCGAGACCCGAACCTACTTATCTACCTACCCATCAATCGAAAAGTTCGAAGACCGAGCCAAACAGTGCTGCGCAATAACAATAGATTGATAGTTGTTACGTGGTAAACTTCTATATGATTATGAGGCACGCCTTAGTAAGGGCATCCGAATCATTCAGATCAACAGGAATCTTTTATCATGATGCTAAATATAAAGATGCGCTTTGGAAGTCGCAACCATCGAACTCTGGCTGCCGCGCTCGAAATCTGCACAAGACTTCCAGCGGAGCAGAGTAACGTTATAGCCACTAAGCTACCGCAATGTGTTGCCGGCTTGCTTGTACCATCCCCATTGTCATATTCTATAACGTCGATTACTGTTCCTAAGATGTTTACTAAAATAACCATAAAACTTTCCGCCCCCTAGGAAGTCCATACCTCAGGGCAGGCGAGGGACAAAGAAGGTCAGTTTAGATAATATTGACCATATTTGAGTACTGTAGAAATGTATGTAGTGGAGGCGTCGTATCTTGAGGGGACCAGAGGAAAGGCGCCAGTCATCCAAATCCTACAGCCTCCAAGTTGAGGGCCAGGTGGCTTTCGCTCGAAGGTTGGCTGTCGATGGGAGTCGCTGACGAAGCGTTTCCCACCGCCTGGTACATTGACGGAACAGCACCATTGCGCAAACCCAGCCGAGCGCATGCTTTTATTGAGCCCTCAGTGCGTCTGGCAATACTACGCTATGGCTGAAACTTCGTCATTGAGGGTGGGAGGGGGGGGGGGGTTCGGCGCAGACACTGCAAATGGGTGATGGGGAGGAAAATCGCGAACTTCTGCTTGATGCCGCGTTTCGTAAGGTAACTGCCTGTCTGAGCGATCAGCCTTCACGTTTCTGGAAAACGATGCCAAGAACCCCGTCCGGGGCCAATCCAAAGGAGCAGAGAACGAGGATAGAGGCGTTGAGGGGACTTGCAGGTGAAGACGCGAGATGATGCAGCGAGCGGATAACGTGGCTCTTCTCCGGTAAGTGATGTGACTGCTTGACAACCTCGGCTATTATCTCGGAAGGATATATCTGGGCATTTGGTCAAGCGATGTAAGGGTGTAAAACGTGGCGAGCCGGTGAGAAGCGTCATGGCTTCGTGGTTGAGCGATTTGAGTTTTTTTGGTTGCTTTTGAGTCGGACTGTAGAACTTATAGCTTTCGGAAACGCGCGTACGATTCAGTCGATCTGCGACCCGACAGGCGTACTATGAAGTAGTGGCCCAGCGTTTAGCGGTCGCGCCTCTAGCGGCAGCTTCGTTCCTTGAGGGAAATTGTGGCGGGAGTTTCATGATGAACAAAAATATTCACGGATTTTTGCAGTACTTACGTTCCCGTCGAAGGACCAGATGCGACGCTCAGCCGTTCCTCCGCTGAAGAGGCAACGCGGGAGCTCGCAACGGAGCCGTGGGTGCCGAAATGTCCTTCGGGAGTAACATACTTCCACAGCTCGTTGTTATCGTTAAGAAGTTCCGTCGCTGAAGTAGCCTGTGCGTTTGCAAAGGTAAAAAACAGTTTGTATTACATGAATCGTCAAACGAGGGGTACAGTTCTAATATGGAAACAATCAACTTACGATCCTCTATCCTCACGAGGTTTTCTCTAATTAACCCTTTGATGAATACAAGACATCAGATCGTTTTTTGTCTGAAGCATTACAACTGCAATCTCGATCAGGTATAGGTAACGAAATGTTAAATATGAAATCTGACAAACATTTCGGGCGGAATAAGAGTTTGATACGCGATAGTTAATTAAAGAGATGATCACTTGACCTCGTTCCCAACTGCTACTTCAACATATCTGTGGTTCAAACGATCGGCAGCAGACCGTGTATAGTCGCTCTACACAGGCTTTGCATGCAGCATGTGCATGCATAGATAGATAGATAGATAGATAGATAGATAGATAGATAGATAGATAGATAGATAGATAGATAGATAGATAGATAGATAGATAGATAGATAGATAGATAGAAAGATAGATAGATAGATAGATAGATAGATAGATAGATAGATAGATAGATAGATAGATAGATAGATAGATAGATAGATAGATAGATAGATAGATAGATAGATAGATAGATAGATAGATAGATAGATAGATAGATAGATAGATAGATAGATAGATAGATTCGAAGTGCCTGAAGTAGGTGAAAACATGCTCATCACCATAAAAACAATACAGCAAATAGTGCTCTACGAACAAGATGGCGGCTGAGTAGAATGCTTAAAAAGGACAGGAAGGTCACCGTTTTTTTCATTTGTTAAATACCTTACAAGGCCCCTACATGGGTCATTGAGTAAGGGGGAGGGTTAGAACAAAGCACACCCACAGAAGTGGCAAACGTGCAACAATATCAAATAGAATAACAACACCAACCACGTGCACAACAAAAAAATTGCAGAAACATAATAACGACATACAGCTCTTCATTATAAGAATAAAAAAGATTGTATAACATAGTAAACACATGTACTACAGTGCAAGGCAGAAAAGGTGAAAGAAAACCAAACAGTGAGCATGATAACGTGGATTAACAAGGGATAAGCGAGTTGAGCGAGTGGCAGAACAAGGAAGCTGTTGCATAAATAAATGACAGTTGGAATTGCAGACGTGTTGAATGCTACAATTTTTCCGCAGATGTACATGAAGCTAATGCTAAGAGATTTATTAGCAGCGGACGCCGGCGAACGTCGAGCAGTCACAAGCGTTCGGTGAAGGACAACAAGAACGAACTCATGCCGGTGGCAATGCTGCGAAGGCACTGGCTACTCTTCGTTACAATCGCCCTCCGAAGAGAAAGGCGCCATCCTGGCGGCTTAACGCGAAGGGAGTACTATCGGGTACGGCTTAATGCAAGGGTCGTCGACAAGTTCGCGGCCGCGATAGCGTAGGTCAATCGATGGCGTCAAGGGCTCCACGAGGTAATTGACGAAGGACGTTTCCTCCTGAACGCAGTAGCGTCCGAAGTATTTAGCGACAAGTTTTACGAAGAGCCCGGGTGTGGTATCGGGTAGCCGAAGCCAGACCAGAGAGCCAGGGGAAGAAGTTGGTGCAGAACAGTCGGCAGGTTGACAGGGTTTCTGTATCCACTGTTCCCCGGTGGAAAAAGAGCGGGCAAGCTGGCGGCATTCCTCGCTGTGTCGAGCAGTTTCTGACAGCGGAGTATCTTTGGACGCGTCAGGCTTATATGAAATAATGGTATCTGACGTGTTAGACGGTTCTCGTCCGGATAGGAAAAAGTACGGGCAAAATACAGTGGCTGCGTGGGCCGCAGTATCGTACGCATACGTGACGAAAGGAAGAACTTGGTGCCCATTTAAATGATCAGAGGCGATGTGTATTCATAGCATATCACCAAGAGTACGTTTTAAGCACTCTCTCACGCCGTTAGTTTGCGGATGGTATGCTGTACATGTGCGGAGGACGATTCAGCATTCGTCGAGTAGTGCGTTCAAAGCATCGGAAAAAATGCGCAGAACGAGGTGTCGTAATAGAAAAGAGGCAATGCCGGCGGCGGTGGTAGTCGGCAGAGCAGCTGTTTCAGCATAGTAGGTCAGGTGACCCATATTGCAGAACAAGCGTCTTCCAGTGCATTGCAGTGTAAAACTAGCACGTTTCTTTAGACTCATGACACTGAGGACGTTGGCGCTCGCTGGGAGTCACTGGGATGCCGGTGAGAACGCTGGGTAAGAGCTGGGTCACAGTGAATGAGACGCTGGTTTTACCGCTGTGTCGCTGGGATGCACTGGTTTGTGCTGTACACGCGCTAGTTCTCGCTACAGTTCACTGGCTTGCACTGGAAACTGCGCTGGTTGCGTTTGTGTGCCACTGGTTACAATACGCAAGGAGTAAAACCCCTGTTGAATATGAAATGCTTCATACGATTTCTTCGCTCGATACCAGCATCTTGTCTCAAAGGCATATCTTGGAGCCATGAAAGTCTATTTCATGTCGCAGCTTGCAATAAAGGTGCATGGCCATGCACTTTTCATTGTTCATGCCATGTTTTACATGTATGTTTGACACGTACGAAGATCACTTTTCTTTTTTTTTTGCATTTCCTTTGTGCCTTGGCAGATAGCTATATTCTTCAACGAAATCATACAACTGCAGATAACGCCTTATTTTTTTAGTTGTTTGGACGCAACCGATCACTGCGAGCTGTCGCTGTGTGGCAGGGTTGTGGAGTCGACACGAAACACAGAAATCGTTCAGAAGCGTTCGAATGGACTCCCAAGAAGCCTGTTGCTGATTGATATTATCGCACCGATAACAAAGGTTAGGCGATCTGTGCTCTTCCACATGCCTTAGTGAAATAAAAAATAATAGAGAAAAGGCTGTGAGGCTTAAATACACACATTTTAGCAGTCGCCCGCTACCCGCGCAATGATCGTTCCCTTCAACCGGAGCATAGGTCTAGCGTACCTGCTTGAGCCTCTCTACACGCTATCGGCCCGTCTGGGCTGAGGAATCAACAAGTCTAACAAGGTTAAATCACTCTACATTTCATCTTTCGCTATTCCTAAATAAACCATTTTTTTGTGTCTACAGTGTCAGCACAAGAAGCAATGAGAGCCGATGTGACGCGTTTTAAACTTCTATATGGGCGGTCACCGAAGGGTTCCAGCTCTAGCCTACGCTTCCCTTACGAAGATATTGACAGTAGAGAGACGAGTCAATAGAAATGAATGTTGAGTATCCCTAGCGTTAAGGAACACAGAAATGTCTCTCAAAATTGGCAGTAGCAGCCCATACAGCATCCAGGGTTGGTGGTTCATTAGGACTTTTTCCGAACCTAAAATACCAATCGCAAAAGAAAATCCAAATTGCAAACATAATATTGAATGCGGACAATCTTTCTTCCTAATACAGGCCTAAGATTTACTTGCGATGTGATAGCGCACCTACCATGTCTGTGCGAGACGCGTGTGCAAAAATATAACTGCGTCTGCGTCTTGATATGGCAAATTTTTCACACGTTCCTACGTACTGGCGTGGTGTTGTGGTAAGGTAACAGGCTTCTGCTCTGTAGGTTAGGCGATCGAAACTTGGTGGAGGCCCTTTTTTCTCATTTTTTTATTGCACGAAGACCCTCTCTGTTGCTTTCTGTATTAAAAAAAAGTTATGGAAGGTGGCCACGCGCTAGAGCTGCTTTTCGGACCAGTACCCAGCGTGCCACACTGGGCCCATAATCCGCCATGACAGTGGATACTGGGTTTCGCAATGGGAAACCACTGCAACAATAATCCAGCGGATCACTGCTGGTGTACATGGCAGAGGTCCGTATATGCCAATACCAACACGATCAAAGGGTCTATTGGGGCAGGGAAGGGGTTGTGAAGGGTAGACTTGTCATAGAGGTAATTTTCAGCGTTGGCACTGGGCATAGGATCGAAAGAACTTTCAGACGTAATTACACCTGCCACGCCAATACAATCGCAGGCGTAGTTATGCGAGGTAAGGAAGAGGCCGGCATGCGATCACCATGGGTCTGCGTTAAAAGCGTCACAGATAAAGACACGGAGATGGCGGCGCATCACTAGAAGCCACTTGCTACCGTCAGGAAGGTAGTTACGACGAATTTGGTAGCCGACGAATACATAATTTGGTAGCCTGGCCGCGAAGAGCGGGAGATGGTGAAGAGGTGGATGGCTGATGAGAGCACTAATCCAGGGATCCTTCCGATGCTCGGACGGAATGTTGCGCGGAGCATGCAATGTAAGTGTGGGCTCAAGGGCGGATATGCAAGTGCTGTCAGCGGAGGCGGATAAAAGAAAGGGCGTCAGCGTCCGTGTGTTTCCGGCAGGAACGGCCGAAGGTCGTACTCCTGTAACTTAAGCGCCCAGCGAGCAAGTTGGTCAGATGGGTCCTTAAGTGGTGGACAGGAAACAAAGGGCATGCTGGCCAGTGACGATATCGCCAAGGGTGACCATAGAAATAGCAGTGGAATTTTCCAAGGGTCGAAATAATGGCGAAATACTCTTTCTCTGTAACTGAGTAATTAGCCTCGGCCTTTGTCAGGGCTCGGCTGGCGTAGGCGACGACATATTATTAAATCCCCCTTTTCCCTGTGCGAGTACGGCGCCGAGTCTGACATCGCTGGCATCGGTGTAGACCTTCGTGGGGGCTGCGCCGCTGCAGGGTCGTAGTGGCGGAGGATAGGTGGCGAGGTTAGCAGGCGGCTTAATTGCGTGAAGGAATCATCGCAGACTGGCGACCAAGGTGAAAGTCCTTTGTCGCCGCTTATGTCTGTCAGGTGTGCACTTATCAAGGGAAATAGAGAATGAAAATTCGGAAATACGAGCATCAACCATGGAAACTTCGAAGCTCCTTTAACTTCTTCGTTTGCGAAAAGTCTGCGACTGCTCGGAGCTTAGCTGGATCTGGAAGAATGCCGACTCGCGATACAACATGCCAAGAAGGATCTGCGTCACCGAGCCATTTCAGAACGGGCTAGAAACGCCTGAGAAGTGTGCGAAAAAAAAGGGGAAAAGACAGCTACGTCATCCAGATAGCATAGACATGTGTTTCATTTGAGGCCGCGTAAAATATTATCCATCATCCTCTGAAAAGTGGCTCGACCGTTACCCAGGCAGTTCGGCGTGACAACAGTCAATAACGGCGTTATTAGTTGCAAAGAGAGCCTTGAATGAAGACTCGGGAAGTATAGGCAGCGAGAGGCGTAACGTTTTGTGCATTCGCGGTTCTGAGGGAGAGATCGGAGAGCTGCATCAAAGCCTTAGTATGCGACAAAGTTCGACGAAAATTACAGATACGGCGGGTCGTGTATGGACAACGGCGATTTCAGAACGGCGATTTCGTCGACAGATCCGTCAAATACGTTGGCTGGAAAGGCGCATGTGGGATGTGCGGAAGATGAAGCAAGTAAAGACAGCAATGGCGCGCCGCGTCACCAGCACCACCACAAACAAAACATAATTGGGGGTCATGGAAGGTGCGCCACAGGTGGGGATAAGGTCCGAGTCTTCGCCGAGCGTTTGGAAAATGCTGTCGTTCTGGTAGTGGCCTAGGAGGAAAATTCTGTTGGTCTAGTAGCGGCATAGGAAGAGGCAAAAACATCGGCGGTCGATGCATAGAGAGCGGTGAGAATATGTGTGGACGAGATCGGGCAACTGCTTCTCCGTACAAGAGGGGTGCAGTGACTGCTGTCTGTTCATGGACTGTAGGAACGGCTTTAGAAACTTGCTCAAGGATGAAGTCGTGGATCAGAGGTGGCAAAATGGGTGGTGGTCCAGGGACACAAGACATCAAAGATAGCTGCGAGCAACCTCCGCGAGAACGAACTCCTGAATTTTTAGGAACAGAGTAGCATGGTTGTCGCCCACTCCAAAGCGGGCGGGCGTAGAGAGTCGGCGGGCGTAGGGGGACGTCGGGTGTGAAGCCATTGCCTGCGCAACTCGTCGTAACTCTGACACAATTCTATCACTTTGGCGACAGCGTGAGGACTCTTCGATAGTAACATTTGAAAAGCGTCGTCCTCAATACCCTTTATTATATGTTTGACCTTCTGCTCCTCTGACATAGATGGGTTCGCCCGTTTGCAAAAGTTACCAATATCCTCAATATATCTCCGGAAATTCTCTTCGATCTCTTGGGATCATGTATGCATACGTTGTTCTGCACGAAGCTTTCGTACTGCACGCCCATTGAAAACTGGGGTAAAGCTGGTCTTGAAGACCAACCACATGGTGAGCTCGGCTTTATGGTTTAAAAACGAGTTTCGGAACGTCCGAGAAATAGAATTCTAGGTTTCTCAACTTGCTAACGTCGTCCGACAGGTGTTCGGTACTCACCCGTTCGTAAGGGGAGATCCAATCAACGTCTTTGTCATCTGCGCCGGAGAAGATAGTGGCATCTCACTGACGCAAGCCACCGGCACCAACCAGGATGGGTGGCGCCTTTGAGAAGTTGAAGGAGGTCGTGCGTCGTAGGTCACGATGGTGTGAGAGTACGACTCCAAAGGTCCGGGGTAGTCTAAAGCCAGCAACCTCCACGTCTTGCTAAGCTATTTATTAGCAGCGGATGCAGGTGAACGGGCAGCAGTCACACGCGTTCGGCGAAAGACAGCAACCACGAGCTCATGCCACTCGTGATCCTGCTGAGGCGCAGGCTAATCGTTTTCGCTAAACTAGGGTGATTGTTCAATCTGTGTGGCGTGTGCGATGAATCTCGCATTTAGGTTTGCAGCGCGTTTGCAGGGCGATTTACACAGCACAACAGATATAGACTAGACAAGGGCTGCGCATCAATTGAGTTGATGTCCTGCATGGTGGTGTATCAGAGGATGCAGCATTGTTTCCCTTGCCAATGGATCTCATATTATGGAATCGGAAAATTCAAAATGACAAGACGTCTTGGTGCTCTCATGGGAGGACGAAGACGAAGTGTCTGCGAGCCAGAACGCTATTTCTCTAGCTCAGCTGTCTTTTCCTTACTTCTGCGTACATATTTAGAGAGCCGGCATGGTTCGTGGTACGGATGCAAGTTGACGTCCCCGTGCCTCTGCCGGGAATGGCGACTTCAGCGGCGGCTGCGTCTAGGAAGCGGACCTGCCTCCAGAGCGGCACCGACGGCGATGACACCAGCGTCTACTCGGTCAGCAGTGAGGACTTCTCTGATGACGCCTTCGAGCTTGTGCGGAGCCGCAAGGCGAAACGAAGACACACCACCAGGACATCCATGTCTTCGAGCACGCCAACGGTAGGACCAACTCAGAATACCGCAGTCAGTACGATTCTATTTGTACCAGAACTCGCTACCGACAACCTGAGGCGACTCAACAGACAGTCCGTATCGGTGCAACTTGAAGCGGTGGCGCCAAATCAGATAGCAGACGTTAGAGTCAACACACGAAAAAATGTGTTAGCTATTGACGTCACACATGAGACCGCGCTGAGAAATTTGACTACAGTTACAGAACTAGGTGGCGTTAAGCTCCGCTCGTACATCCCCGAGAACAGTGGTTCAACTACTGGTGTCATCTACGACGTGGACGTCTCCATCTCCAGCGTCGACTTGCCGATCCTAGTGAAGCCTGCCGTTGATGGCGTCGCCATAACACATGTGTATCGCCTCGGCACATCCCGCTGTGTGAAAATTATATTCAAGGGCGAGACTCTCCCTTCGCGCGTCAAGGTGGGCCACTTTAGACACCCTGTGCGACCATTCATCCCAAGGCCACTGCAATGCCGCAATTGTATGAGGCTGGGACACGTGAGTGCCGTGTGCGAGAACACGAGAGCTTGCTCACGCTGCAGCGAGCCCCACGCTGCAGACTCTTGTGCAGCCACGGTTCTCAAATGCACCAATTGCCTTGGGTCCCATGATGCTTCCTCGAAGGACTGCCCCAAAATGAAGAATGAAAAGGCGATCTTGAAGCAGATGGCGAGAGACCATTCGTCTCGTCGGGAAGCTGTTGCGGCCGTTAGAAAGCGACGCTCCCGACGCCGCCGGACTTCAAAGGACGCTGATACCTCTATGAAGAGTACGTCCCATCCGACAACACCCCCTCCTCTGCCCCCTAGGCCTGGGGCAATTCAATCTAAATCAGACAAGGCCATGGCGGAGAACAATACAACTTGGTCCTCACTACTAAAGCAACAGCCAAAGCCAGAAAAACAGCGGAAGTCACAACCGAAGCCACAGCTGATGCCGCAGCCGATGCCACAGTCGGTGGTACGGCCGATGCCACAGCTGGAAGAGATGCCACAGCCGAAGGCGATACCGCAGCCGATGCCACAACCGAAGGCGATGCCGCAGCTGATGCCACAACCCGAGCCGGAGCCACGTCAAGTGATACAGCTGCACACGGCTGTAGAGCGAACAGCGCGGGTTCCTGACAAATTGCCCGAAGAAGACCGGCAAGTCGTTATGATGCTGCGGTCTCTGATGAATACCCTTCGAATACTCCTAAATAACCTGCACACTCCGTCAGCGCGAAGTGCAATGCAAGTGCTGGATGCTCTCAATTCAGTACTTGCAACTCTTGAGTAAGCATCATGGCTCACCCGCATCATTATACTCACACTGAAGTCAGAACGGCTGGGGTTTAGCTTAAAAATATACTGCCACGTACTGCAACGTACTGCTGACGCCCACCGGATCCTTGGTCTTCACTGGTAACTTCAACGTGCATCACCAGCTATGAACCACCGAGATTGACGGCAGCCTAACGTACCGACGGAGCACTTGCTTTGACTTGACTGATTTCCAAGCACTTTGCTGCGTGCACAGACAGTGTTCCCTCTATCCCGCTTTCTTTCTTTCTGTTCCCCTTTCCCTTCCCCCAGTGTAGGGTAGCAAACCGGACGCTCGTCTGGTTGACCTCCCTGCCTTTCCTCTCTTTGCTATCTCTCTCTCTCAAAATGACAAGGTAAGATTCTTGAGGAAGCCTTGCCTTTCGTAACTCCGGTGGTGCAGAACTGTATCAAAGAATTCCCACGAAGAAATTCATCCTGAACAGATTACGTACGTTCTAGGTGCTTTGTGTAATGCGCACATGAGTGGCTCTAGAAACGTGAGTTTCGTATCCCAAAACCTGACGAATAAAACGCACAAAAATGTATTTCCTTAATTATTTGCTGAATATGTAAAACAATGTAGCAGCGAAAGCCTTAGCAAGAAAAAGCGCGAGCACTACCGCATCTACGGACACGACATGGAGGATGCACGTCAGCGCTGAGCAACACTCTCGTACATGAGCTCGGCGACTCGCCAGCCATCGGGTGCCATCGCATGTGACGGCGCCTCGTCGCTATGTCTCTCTCTGCCAGTAGATTATAGCCAGTATAATATAGATTCGGGCCTCCTTTACACGGGGTTTATACGGTAGCACTTGAGATGCGTCGTGGTGAACAAACGGAGCAATGCGTTCCTGCTGTATGCTTTGCATTGCACGTTTCAAATGCCATGGTCACTGTTGTCAAAGAATGTTGGCACGGCCCTTAGTTGTTACCCGTGAAACTTCGGTGTCACTTTTCTGGCAAGTATGGGCTAGCCATGTCCCTGTTAAGCACGTAGTTGGAATGTGACGGGTCACGCGTACTTACTAGATGCGCTGTAAATGTAGATCAGGGTGCGAATCATGCCAGTCTGGTCGTGCGCCCTGGTGGAAAATGATGAGTCAACTGGCGTCAGGTATCAGTCACATGGCATTGTGCCTCAGCAGCCACGTGGAACCCTCGCCAGTCATACACCATTGCTCTGCGCACAGTTCGGCGCCCGACATCGCAATTGTCTTGTGATGAAACAGCGATGACATGAGGAAAGCAAAGCGAAGGTGCAACTGTTTAGATGTCCAGAAAATCAGCTGCTAAACGCCACGTGTGATGCGGCTACCATGATATAGTTGGCGGGGATGCATGAAGCCAGTCGCTTGATTTAACGGGGGTGCGATTAATCATGATATATGGAGTTGGTTGGCCCGAAGCCCTAGTCTGATAGTAGAGGCGACTCTCAGGAGGAAACTGGCTCGCCTGTTGCTGTGTCAGCGGCCACACAGGCAATGGTATAACCGGTGATCTGGATGTCTGTCATGGGTATTGATCATAGCGGTGAGTCAGAAATTTCTCGCGCCTGCCTCATAACTATACCAGCCTCAACTACCTGTGTAAGTAGTAACCCGCCTACGTAGACTGGCGTTAGCACAGCACCGGGCTGTGGGGTCGATCGTAGTGGGGCAGGCTGAGCAGGCGTTGTTGAGGGCTTGGATTTTCTTGCCACTACAAAGCCAATGGTACAAGGGGCGTGCGGTCGCAGTATAACTCAAGCAGGCTGGACCATATTTGTTCCTGCTTCATTTCGAAGGGTGTGCCAACAAATCATCGCATCATCACAAGTTGATAGGCCGGAAGGCATAGTCTGACAAGGAGCAAAATTTAAACGTAGGCACCCACCTTCTGAAAATGAAAATTGTCTTTCGCATGATTACGCATGCAAGGGAGTGAGAATCGGCACAAAGCTCCTCCCTTATGTGAATCGGCTCTTGCGTGTGATCTGACAACAGGGCGGAAGCATAGGCAAAGATGATAACTGTTCCTCTTCCACTCTCGGCTGGGAAATCAAGATATGACCACGCGGTGTGCCGTGCCGGTGCTGTCGATTTCAATAAAACTTACACAACTTGTAAATCAGCAGTCACTTTATTTCCATAGCCCAGGCAAGGACCATGTCTGCTCGTTTAGTCACCATTATGCCTGCTATAATAATTGGGGGCTCAATTCCATCGCTCGTAACCCGTTGTCAAGATTGGAGTCGGGCATGAATTAGATGGTAGCTGGCCCATGTCGTCGTCCAAATTATCCGCGCTGAGGACGTTGTTGAAGGGAAGGACTGCTTCTCATCGAGAACGAGGAACATGGGTTTATTTACAGTATCTACATAAGGCAGCCGCACAACAGCGGTTTATAAACACTCGGTCCTTCCTGGATCCCTAGGTGAGGGAAACGTTCGACCAGGCACCGTAGACGAGCTGACCAGGCACCGTAGGCGAGACGACCAGGCACCGTAGGCGGGAGGGCTTACACACACGCATTTCCGCACAGGTTCACGGTCGCCAACCGAGGTCAGATGGTCTTCGCAGAACTCGGTGCTTACGTCAATAAAGGCGTATTTTATTCCCCGAGCTAACCCCCGCAGCGCGCCCGCCGGTTGCCCATTGTCTTGCGTCTTGAACGACGAGCGGGAAGGGGCCTCGACCTACGTTCCCTCGGGGACTCCCTCGTTCACAGCAGACCAGGTTGGCGGGGGCGGGTTCAGGCACAAAGCCTGCTTCCTCGCACTTATCTTGGCTCCAGCGACGGAGAATCGAGGACGCGCGTATTGTTCTCCACACACAATCGACTTAGTGACGCCGTGGCTAGAGGTTTGCAGTGGCGTTCCAGGAAAAGTTGACGCCCGCTGTCGCAACTGGCTGGCAAAATTTGCGCGTCAGCGGGCCGTTCTTAACAGCGGGCACTGCCCTCCGGCTTCTTCGCTGGCGCCGTTATCTCGATATGGCAGATGCTGTGATCGTTACAGGCTTCGCGGTCGGGTCTTGCGAGAGCGGTTCCCGGTTCTTCTATTTTTTGATTTCACCAGCTAATAGCGGAATGGTGACAGTTATCATCTTTGCCAATGGCTGCGCCCCGCTGTCAGACCAAACGCCGCACGCAACGGCCGCGTCAAAATAGGGAGGAGCTTTGCGCCGATCCTAACTCGCTTGCATGCTTAGACATGCGAACGACAATTAAAATTTGAATTCGGATATCTCGGAGCACAGACACGCTAAAAGAATTATCCAAACTGGTACTGTGTAGAAACACGACTGCCTCTATCTTTTCAATACAAACATACCCACCTAATGCAATCAACAAAACGTAAATTTTTAATCTTTATTTGATTGAGCTGATGACAGCTATAATTATAATCTAAATTTGTGTCCCCATGACCACATAACTTATTTGCACAGGTACACTTCGCGTGCCTTGCAGTGCTTAATGTTAAGATAACCTTAAAGCTTAATTTTGAACACCCTGTATATATTTTACACGCTGTATATTTTTTTACTCTTTCAATGTATTCTCGCCCCTCCCCTCTGCAATGTACAATTATGTACCTTGAGGATATAACAAATAAATAAATAAACAAATATATTTATCCGCTGAGTTAAAGACAGACCCAGCAGCTATGCCAAGTCCGGGAGGGTAGGTAAATAGTGATTTGCTTTTCTGATGAACGCGTAATATTGGAGCACCTTCTTTCACACGCTTCTTTCAAATCCCGCTCAATGTTCGCCTTTTGGAAAAGGGCAGCCCGCGGCTATTCAGATGAAAATTCAGTTTGGTTCGTGATATTGATGCATCTTAACGCGTACACGTCACTTCGACGCGGTGAGTGCTTGCGGTTTTGTGACGTCGCGTGACAGGCAGGTGAAATTGGTGCAGCCCGAAAATTTTTGACCAATAACCGAGGGATAAAGACGAAAAGGCGCCGAATCAAAATAACTACTTTTCTTGTGTTCGGTCTAATCATGCATAATCAGTGTGTACACGTCATATCAGATGGGGAGCTATCGCGGTTTTCGTGACATCGCATGACAGACAGGTGAAGTGGGGGTGGTCCAAAAATGTTTTTGACCGGTCGCGGAGGACTGATTGCGCCATTTGAATAGAAAAGTTTTGAATAGCTTTACGCTATAGCGCCCTAGGTGAGTGTATGTAAATGATCTCAAAAATTGATAGAAATTTTTCGCATGTCCGGTATCTCGCTAAACGCCGGAGAACGGGCGTTGTCCCGGACCGGCAGAAGCGCAAACGTGAGCTTTGCCATTGCAGCAACCCGGCGGCGCAACGCTCAACTAGACAAACCTAGAGCTGATACTGCATTAAACAAGTGTGTTGTACTTAACTGTTAATGTACATTTTTGGCAGCGGCGTAGTCGTGCTCAGGATTACGCCGCCACCGAAAATATAAACCACCAGCGAAGTAGAATACACGTCATAACTGTTCTGTTTTTGTCTGGTTGAGCTCTAAGCCACCAGATGGCCGCACCATGGAGGACCTTCATGTTTACGCCACGCTCACCCGGTATTTCGCCGGATCTGTGTTCGTTTAACGGTGTACCTAATGCGCTGAAACTCTTTAACGAGCGCACGCGAAATTTCGCTACCGCAACTATTCAGCCGAATTAAAGAAGGTCGATCGGATAAAATGCTCCATCATTGCAAATGTAATAAAGTCAACCAGGTGAGCGTCTGGTTTGATGCTCTTCAGAGGGGTAAGAGAAAAATGGGAACTAGGGAGTGCCTGGGAACTGCGAACACACAGTAGGGCGCAGAGTGGGATTGCAATCAATCAATGAGACGGCTGTTTTTCGACAAATGTAGTAAAGCACAAGAAGCTTGGTGCTGCAGCGACAAATATGGCCACAGTTTAGAAATTTGTTCAAGAGTCCAGTGTTGTTAGCGTACGCCCTGAGCTCTTTTCAATGACCTTATTGACGAGATTGTACTCACTATACCAGCAGACGTGAGGTAGAAGCCGTCAAATGACCCCAGCAATCCGGGGTAAGCAGGCGTCGAAATCGTGTGTCCTGGAATAACTTCTTCTGTAAAGAAAATATGCAATGGCAACCACATATCCATACATCAGTCATCAAGGAAATATAACTCGTTTTGCGAAAGTGAACATTGATCTGCTGCAAAACCAAGTGACAGCGGCCAATGCAGCATTGCCAAAGACTTGCTCAAATTGAATGTTAGATAGAAAATTCCTCAGGACCAAAAGAGACCCTCCCATTTCCATATTTTTCCCTACCGCAGCTGAACGGCACCTAGAATAACGAATGCAAAGGTGACAGGTGGCCATACCCGCCGAGAAAGTCAGCGCTTCTGACGTAGAGGTTGCAAGTTCATTGCGGTACGGGACGGCCGCATATCTATAGAGGCGAACTGCACAAACGCTGGTGTACGTAGATTGAGCGGCACGTAAGACGACATAATGGTAAGTTCGCTTAATTTTTTTATTTGCCGCAATACTTGCGTAGAAAAATATGTGCTGTTTAAAATATGAATGTTCATGTTCCGAATTTAGCAAAAGATTTGAGTCATACTATAGGATATCTCTATAAAGTTACTATTTCTATGTAACATTAAATTTCTATGTACTGTGCTCTTTTTAGTTGCAAAATATCATATTGTATTCTTGTGTGGGGAACCGCTTCATCTAGAAATTTAAATAGCTTGCTTGTTCTACAAAAATAAAAAAGCCCTTGGGGCCATTGAAGGTTATCATGACAGACGTCTGGATTTGCCTATGGAGCCCTTATTTACGAAATATGCAATTCTAGATGCAGATCAAATTTATTACTATCGTCTACTTCAATATATTCACCAAAACAAACTTGACGCGAACCTACCTGACAGGCCTGTCATAACGTATCATCTGAGACACGCAGAAATTTAGTACGCTTTACTCCGATAAACTACGGGAAAAAGAACGCATTTGTCATCAATGAAACTTCACTAGATGTGGAATTCTAGACTTCAACAAAGGTGTTTGAAAATAATATCAAGCAATATTTGAATGAATATCCTATATAGTTGCACTCTTGTACTATTGTGCATTGCTTAGGACAAGTTTTCTTTTTTAATCTTTTCTGTGTATATTCAGTTATTTTGTCCGTGCCTCGTCATAGTTGTTTCCTATGTACATAACCAATGTATTTTCTGTTATTTAATATCAACTTGTGTTCTTGATATACACGCGTATTTCGTTGATATATATGCGCTGGATGTGTGTGATGCTGTCTGCAACAGGGAGCCAAGGCCCAGTCAGGCCTACCGTCTTTTGCTTTGGCTTCCCCTTTCGTTAGAAAAAAAAAATAAAATGAAATATGTACGGTATTGTTTGGAGCGAGTCGGATATTTTCTACGCCGTGTATGTAAACGCTAATTGTTTTTGTTTGTAATGCAACCTATTCACCACTTTCGCACGTTTCGCCTCTACCACTCATTATTCCTACAAGGTGTCAATGACAAAATGACACACGCTTGTAAATTAATTTTTTCAGGTGACATTGTCCGGTAGAGCTTCGTACGGGAACTACTGCTGTTTACCTGGTGCCACAACGTTGCATGAATGACCAAGAAGCCTGGAACGAGGATTTATATTTCCTCAGTTCACAAGGCCTCTTGCGACATCTGTATGAAATCGCACGTTGCGCATATTCGATAGAGGCCTTGAAGATCGTTCGTATTAATAATAAAATGATTCCGCACAAAGACCGCGCGCGCTGTAGCAGTAGCAGCGCAAAAAGAAAAATAATAATGCCGTGCTGTCCAGCGCAGCCTGCGTAACGCATTCCAGCTAGCGTTCAAAACGCGCGCGTCCATAGCCGAAACCGGAAGTGTGGTGTTAATGTCGGTGACTTGGAGCGCTAAAGTCAATTCGGCCGCTGGGCTCTATGGGAGCGTCCGATCTTGTTGAATTTCTGTCTACATGGCCGTATCTTCAGAGCGATCTGGGTTGGGGGCATCTCGCTCCGTCGACAGCTCGTAGCTTTGTGCGTGCTTTGTTGGAACGTTGGAACCTTCCGGCACGCACCGCAGCTTTTGAACGATCCGAAAAATGCCGCGGCAGGTTCTGGTGGAATGGCAGCATGTACCGCGCCTAACAGGATTTTGCATTTGTGTTCATGGATCACAAAAAGAAATCTAAAGCACTTACGCAGAGCGGAGAATTATCAAATAAAGCACAAGGAATGCTAAACCCCGTGTAATACCACAGTAATGTGCGCGATACCATTAAGCAGCGGCAAGTTGTACGTCGGCCTAACTGGTAGGTGAAAGAACGATAGACTCAAGCAAGATTATTTGCCTCTTTCCAACTCGGCACGCTCCCACTTGGCCGACCACCGCCGTAGTTCTGTTTGTGTACTTATGCTCGCAGACAGTCGGATTTTGTCAAGAGGCGGGCGGCAAATTACCGGAGAAATTACAGAGGCGTTTACCATAGAAAAGCTGGGATACGCTTGCGATAGTACACTATCCATTTAGTTGGCAAGAAAACAATTCGCCTATCTTTGCAGGACGCGTTTCAGTATCGACTGATAGTTAAGGCAGCTGGTGTTTATATTGAAAGTTTCGATTAATTGTCATATGTCATGACATTAGTTTCATCGTCAGGTCGCGCTTCTAAAGCTCTTTCAGTGTGACATTGTGTGCCTAAAATTGTATATCTTGTCGGGATATGAAGTTAACCAAAGTTTCCTAGGCCGCTTGACTTGGGGAGCCAACTGCAAAAGCCCAAGTGAGGCAGTTCAGGGGGACACGGATTGTGGATCTTTTTAAGTCAGATACGCGCAGAGCAAAGTTAGTTTTGAAGGAAGACTCAAGGACATGGACCAAAATAAGTATGCGGCTAAAGTGCTCAAATAGCTGCAACTGAAAAATGTGAACGCATAATGAAAGAAGCCATGAACGTTCGCGACGAAGTACATGCTAATTGAAAGTGTGAATAGAGAAACGCGAGTAATAAAAAAAAAGCGCGAGAAATCGAGACAGAGAATTGAATTCAAGGAATGGAAACGAAACGGATCAGGCATGTTCAGAAGAATGAGAAAAAAGAAATTAGAAGGGAAGGCCTCTACGATAGCACGAAGGAAAGCCCCTTGCTCTTTGTTGCTCGAGCTGGCTGGTGAAGGAAAAAGACAGAGCGGAGCAAATAGTTGCAACAAGATGAATGATGTGTATGCAGTAGAGCAAATCCGGAGACCACTCAGCACACACTGATGGAATGCGAAGGCATTCACCCAGTCAGACCTGTAGGTAACGTGTACCTTCCTGGAGTGCTTGGATTTAATGAGGACAGAGGTATCAACCGGTCAGCAGTCGTGATAAGCAAGAGACGTTTGGGTTATCGGTAGGGAAAAGTAGGTAAAAAACTGGTACGACCGGATCCGTTACAAGCATAGATAGCGGTACAAGGTAGATAGAGAAGTTTTAGCAAGAGCAAACAGAGAAAAGAAATGTGTAGAAGAATCACAGAATTTAAAGCATGCATAGAAATCCTGAAGTGCTTAAGCAGGCTAGGTGACTATATGTCACCACCCTGTTTCAAAGGGGATGCCGATAAATTGTCATCATCACCGAAAAATTATCCTACAATAAAACTACCAGTTAAGAGTTCGCGCTCGTGTCTATTCCTTTCTTTATTCCGTGTGTTTCATGATGAACTCAAAGTATGAAATTGAGTAGCCTATGGTGGCTCGAATTTTGTTATTATTATAAAAAAATCGTATAACTCAGTAGGGACACCCCCTTTCATCAAGGAGATTAGAAAGTGCCGGGAAAGAGGCGACCAGAGTTTACGCAGTTTTGCACCAGAAACCCTAGCAATGCACGCAACATGGCTGGAACTATAGAAGTCCGGGTTACGACAAATTGTATTTGAACTGATTCTGCTTATTTGAGGTAATGTAAGCCATAGCCACGAAGAAAGTTAAAACATAGGGAAAGAAAAAAAGCGGAGAACAGATCGTAAAGTCGAGAGCAATGTGAAAAGGTCGATGGGTCCACGAAAGGGCCACCGCCAATTTCCCCAGAATGGGTCAGTCCGGTGGTGCCGCCTACGAGAAGCTAGGCAAACATTTGTGCATTGCCTAGGCGAAAGTCCGCGAAAAGTTGCCACTGCAATCTCTACTGGAACCGCGGTAGACTTTAGGTAGCTGTGCTTTCCATACCCACTGTAGTATCCGACGCAGTGCGATGCCAGGGAAAAATGTATTTCTTCTGCACGCGCAACATTGCACGGTAGAGGAACCACGTATCATGAGCGATGTACAAGTCATCGAAGTCGCCCACAATCTTCACAAGCCCAGTACATGCCAAGATCTGGTCGAATGAGTGCAGGTCTTTCTTCCTTCCAAGGGCTCTTTCCAAGTCTTGGAGGTCTCCCAGCAAGTTAAGTAAGCTGAAAGATGCCATAGAACGTCATAAAGATTATTACAGTTGATTAGCTTATTGCAGGATGTTAAGATTCATTAGGTTAGAAAAACAGTGTCACAAAACTAAAGAGAAGTACCATTTTGTCAATCGTTTACAAAAATTCACCGATGATTACGATACTCCCTAATACAAAATTTGAGCTCAGCTTTATACGTGTTTTCATTTCCCGATATAGTGTGGCAAATAATTTGAGAGGTACATATAACAGATTCGGCGATCGTCGAAAATCTGATCTGCGCATCAAGCGCGTCGGATTTCATACATGAATTGTCGAAAGTTCCAGTGTAGTCGCTGGTGCCTCGTGGCTCCGAGAAAGTACTACACTATTCGCGTAGCTCATACAATAAGAATACAAAACATTAGCTAACCATGACAACTGAAACAAGTGCCAACGACGCAAAGGGCGGTATTCTGTAAGAGCCCACCTAGTGGACTGTCCATTTCGGCAGCTGCCCATTGGCTGGGGCCGCTCGTCCCCTCCTCGCTCGTACATGTGGATCCAATAAGCAGAAGCCGGAATGGACACTCAACTCGGTGGATTGTTACAGAATTCTCCCCCTGGTCAAAGACACCAAACAAGCTTAAGCGAGAGTTGACACGAGCAGACGTTTGTACGAAACGCGCGGTCGGGCGGGTCTGCATAGCACTAATTTCCCTCGCACACTTCAGTGAAGGGGCGGCTCTCAATGGTCTGCGTCATTCGCGGGCTCGCTTCTTTCAAATCCCGGTCCGTGTTCGCTCTTTCACCTTTCGCTGTGCTCGTTCGCTCGGTTACGCCGACGCTCGTCGCCGGAACGGGCTGCGTTCCGAAATAACACAGAGGGACTTGCTAAGAAACATATATCATTCGCCCTCGCTTATTATTAAATTTATGTACGAGGGTCTGCGCTGCTGTCACTAAATGTGCACACACATCGGTGTGTGTGCACATATGTGTGTTAGTGATGTCAGTTAGCGTCATATTGAGGTGATACCGTGTATGGTAACACAAACTTTCCAGTTACTAATAATGGTCTACCTAAAGTTGTGCAACGCGGTGCCAGTGATACTGCTGGAGCCGAAATATTAAAATGCAACCGAAATACTCAAAGCGCTGTTCTCACCGGGAAATATTGGCGTTGAAGGAAACGGGGAAACGATCATTGGGGAATTTATTAGATGCGCCAGTGTGCATGATCCAGAATAAAGTATCTGCTGACTTGTCGGTAACCAAAGAGAAGAGTTATGGCACAAATTATCCGGAAATGACGCTCACTTTAGTACATTCTCCTTACGAAATTGATGACTAATTACTTAATGCACACCGAGTTGCGGTTCGATGGCGCGCTAAAACAGTAAATCATTTAAAATGTTCGCCAAATATCTGAAAGTACATATGAAAACAGCTGATGTCGTTACGGGTTAACTTAGCCCACCTGCAAGCAAATAACTGTGGGTGTAGGCAGAGGGCGAGCCAGATAAAACGTGGAGGACAATTTTCCCCATTAAGGAATTAAAATAGGTATCTGCATGATTACCTCTCACACTTACAAACTAAAAACCTGATATCTACTGATGCTTCAGCGTGGGAGGTGAGGGCAGGTCTAGGCATTTTATGCACCTCACTTCAGTAGACATTTCCGTAGACAGTAGACTTCAGTAGACATGGAAGACGCACGACACGAAGGCATTTCGTGCACACTAGAATTTGAGATCGCCAAGGCTATGCAGGATGCTATGCGCTCATTTCGGCCTTTAGAGAAATACACAAATTTTGATTCGGAAATACAGAGCCTCCGTGCAATCCGCTGGCGAGCGGAGTGACGGTACCGACGGACTAAATCACTCTACGACCTTAGAGAGGCCAGACGCATTCAAAAGAAAATTCAGCGTCGCCTTGCTGTACTGCACAATCAACGCTGGAAGTCGTTTTGTGAGTCTCTCGACCCACGTAAACCTCTGTCGGTTGTCTGGAGAACAATCCGTGGTCTTCGAACCGCTCCTCAACAGCGTCGTCCATTTAAGTCTCTAGCCCTACATCAAGGACGCCGAGAAGTCGAGGTAGCCGAAGATTACTGCGCAAGGATCGCGGGTCCGGCGCTCACGTATTCACCTTGTGCGCCTATTCCCATTGTGCTCCCTTGCTTCCGGGATCCTCGTATGGACGCTGCTTTCTCCATCGAAGAACTGGAGGCCGCACTTGCTGGTTGCAGGCGATCTTCGTCACCAGGACACGATGGCATCACATACTCTGCGCTTGTAAACCTTGGTCAAGAGGCCAGAGATGCCCTTCTTGGCCTATACAACGCATCATGGCGTGACGGCTTGGTCCCTACAACGTGGAACTCCAGCCGGCTTGTTCCACTCCTCAAGGCTGGCAAATCCCCGTTGGAATTGTCATCCTACCGTCCAATAGCACTGGCCAGCTGTGTCGGCAAGGTAATGAAAAGAATCATACTTGCACGGCTAGAATGGTACTTGGAGTTCTACAACATCTATCCAGAGGTGATGGCTGGTTTTCGACGTGGCCGCTCGTCAATAGACAGCTTTATCGACCTGGTAACATACGTACAACACCAGAAACATCTGAAACGAATCACTGCGGCCCTATTCCTTGATGTTAAAGGTGCGTACGACAATGTAGATCATCAGGCAATTCTGGACGCCTTAGAAGCTGTAGGGATTGGTGGACGCACCTTTCGCTGGATATGCAACTATTTGCATGGAAGATCTTTCTTTATTTTGACTGAAGAGGGACCAACGCCATCTAGCTATACCAGTCGTGGTATACCGCAAGGCGGAGTACTCAGCCCTACCCTTTTCAACCTGGTGCTCGTTGGTCTCGCTAATTCGTTACCGCAAACTGTACAGCTCTCCGTATATGCAGACGACATTTGCACATGGGCTTCAGGCGTGACACGTGTACAAGTCCGCGCACGACTTCAGAAAGCCTCAACGGCTTTGTCAAGATACCTAAGAAGACAAGGCCTGGAGCTTTCTGCTTAGAAATGTGCAGTCGTTGCTTTTACTCGTAAATCGATGTCCCCGTATGCTTTGCGGATTAATGACCAAATCATACGATATAGACGAACGCACCGATTTCTTGGCGTCATCATTGATAGAGACTTGTCTTGGAGCCCTCACATCTCGTACATGACTAAGCGTTTGGCCGCCATTGTGGACCTTCTTGCGTTTCTCGGCGGGAAGTCCTG
Source organism: Dermacentor andersoni (assembly GCF_023375885.2). Taxonomy (NCBI): domain Eukaryota; kingdom Metazoa; phylum Arthropoda; class Arachnida; order Ixodida; family Ixodidae; genus Dermacentor; species Dermacentor andersoni. The sequence continues at coordinate 72,885,875 of NC_092820.1, read as the reverse complement.
GGGCGCAACAGTACCGTCAGTGTTCCAACTATATCAAGCACTGTTTTTGGGCTTCCTGCGGTACAGCTTACCTGTAATAGGTAATACTTGTACTACGAAAATTCGCAAACTCCAGAGCGTGCAAGCCCAAGCACTCAGGACTTGTCTCGGTCTTCCCAAAACAACGTCATCGATTGCGACAGTGGCCATAGCCAGAGACGCGCCTTTTACAGTCTACATTGATACAGATGTCCTGAGAGCGCACATCCGACACCTGACTCGGATTCCCTCACGCCATCTTGCTTGCTTGCCAGCAAAAAGGCCACTTTCAACTTTTGCTAAAACTATTGTAAGACAGCAGTCGTACTTGTCATCAGAATTTACGCCCGCTTCACGATTGTCAGATCCATTGTGGTGTCTGCACCGGCCGCAAGTGCAACTGACAATTCCAGGAGTCAGAAAGAAAGCTGGAGCGCCATTGCAAGCTTTGAAGCAAGCAACTTTGGAGCACATTCACAACGTGCACAGATTCCGGAAACATGTATACACATATGGCTCAGTAAAACTCAACAGCGCTGCTGCTGCAGTCATCATCCCGGCACAATCTGAGGAAATCAAATTAAGAACTTCATGTGTGACCACATCGACGGGTGCAGAACTCGCGGCGCTCCGTGCTGCACTTGATTTCATTAAGCAGAAACCACCGCAACTATGGACAGTCTTCAGTGACTCCAAGGCAGCCCTTCAGTGCATACGAAGCCCAATGCGCCACGGACCCAATGAACAACTGGCCTCAGAAATTCGGCACATATATCATCAAAGCTATGATAAGGGACACAACATAATCTTTCAGTGGCTTCCAGGACATTGTAACATCGGCGGGAATGACCAAGCCGACGAAGCCGCCCGATCGGCACATGAAAGTGGTCAACGAGTCTTCATTCCGCTTTCGCGAACAGACGCTGCGGCTGGGCTGCGATTGATGTCCCGTGAGTGTACTTTGCCCCTGTGGGACTCAAATGTTTTCACCATGTGTCGGTTGCGTTCATTGTCTCCGGACATACGGATGCACCTCCCGCCTGGATTACCACGACGTGAACAGACCATGCTTTACCGTCTGTGGCTAGGCGTTGCCTTTACAAACGCCTATGTTTTCCTCATAGGAATGGCCAACAGTCCCACGTGCGACACATGTAACATCGACGAGACGCTCGCACACATTATCTGTGTCTGCCCGCGATAAAGTGCTGAGAGACAAGTGATGTGCAGGGTACTGGACCAGCTGGACAATCGTCCACTTTCAGAACTAAAAGCTTTAGGCCAATGCTCCAAAAGAACATCCGCGTTGAAGGCCTTACTGGCGCTATTAACGTTCTTGCGGTCTACGGGGCTTCACGACAGACTCTAAGAATGCCGCCCCCTACCGTTCTGTAGTGTACGCGCTTTGTTCGTGCTTGTCTCCCTTTCTTTCTATCTCCCCCTTCCACTCTGTTTCTCTTTTTATCCCTCTTAACCCTTCGCCCTGCGCAGGGTAGCCAACCGGAACTACCTCTGATTAACTAGCTCCCTGCCTTTCTCTGCATTATTTTCTCTCTCTCTCTCTCCTTCGAGACTTCCAGATTATATTTCCGTCTTTGAAGATGAGCTTTTGGTACTGATTCTGATACTACGTAAACTGCCGTTGGATGCACTGACTGCTCTGATTATAACAGGTTCTCTTATTGTCTACCCTTAGAACTTGTTGAAATTCACCAGCAATCAAAGCAGTCCAATCAATAATTGCCCCGTAGCTAAATCTAATTAGATTATAATGGGTAGAAGGTCACTGTGGATTTCATTTAAATGTAATAGCCGACTGGTTATTGCGTCATTGCTGAATGCTCAAATAAGAAGTAAGGATAGTCATTTTATCGGCCATATAAGCTTGTAAGCATTGGCTTACAGACGAAATTAAGAATGATAGAATCTGTAAGCGTGACTCAACGAGGATGTAGAAAGAAGCAGGCACGCAGAGAGCGTTTTGCGAAATATGAAAAATGTTCGACGCCGTTTGTCATTGTATACTTTGGAACAAATTGGAAAGCTATGGGGATGCAACTGGCGTCCCTGATGATTTCTTTCTAAATATTACTACGCTGCCTTAAGGCCATACGGCAGTTTCAGGATGTAAGCGAGAACTATTTCTCTTTCTTCCGTTCTGTTTATAGTGAGGTGGCGCCATTTACAAAAATCAACCTTAGTAATATCAAGTCCTGTCATATTATTTCATAGACGTCACATTGCTTCCTGACCCATCCCAAGTTTTCCGAAATTTTCATTCTTGCTGACCATATTGCAAAATTGTTCGATGTTAATTCAATAACACAATTCAAGAACATAATGTTTTAGAGCTAAGTAATATAATAAATTGGTTCTGTAGCAATTATTTATGTCTAAATATGGATAACACAAGATACTCTTGAAGAAAGAGTCTTAGTCACAGTCCAATACCAGGTTTTTAAGTGAAACTGCTAGAGACGACGTTCAGGCTTTCAAATCTCTATAAGTATTTTTCCATCAACACCCCTTGGCGCAGGACCAAATTAAACAGGTATGAAAAAAACAATCCTACGCTTAATAAAAATCAAAAGCACTGAGCTCATAGCGTACTTCGATTGTTATGCTTTATCCTAACTTATTCCCAACTATGCTAAAGCCTGGTATAATGGGCATTGACATGCACAATTTGCCGCAATCATTTACGGAAGTTACTAGAATCCGCAATACGTAGTGTAAATCTTGTGCTCGCCACATGCACTCAGCGTTATTCTTTGTAAAGAAATGTGTGGTCGGTATATGATTACACCAGAATACTAGTAATTATGAGCTTAGCAAGCAATATGACCATTCATACCTCTCCCGTCCCCTTAAGCTTTTCTCCCTTTATTCTGCCCGCATGTGTGAAATGCCAATGGCCAACAACTGATTCTGATTGCTGGATCGAAAGGGCAAAATTATTTATCATTAGAAGTAAGATGGCCAGAAACATTACGATACTCTGCAAGTGGTTTTACGCAAAGAATCACAATGCACTTGAAAATGCTTTCTCTTTGTGTACTCTTTCGTGAAACTATATTTTTCTTTTGAATGAAATGTGTTCAAGCACCATTTTGATTCAATAATTATTTATTATAATTATTTTGTTTGCCTGCATGGTGATATAGATTCTTGTAGTTGTAGCTGAAAAGATACACGCTTCTAAGCCGCGTTTAGAAGGAAACGCGATACACCCGAGCTGCAGACTTTTCAGACGAAGCCTGTACTTTCGCGTTGTGTTTGTGCATACGTAGCACGTAGGACGTGTTCTGCAAACCACCGTTATACATTGACAAATGATGGAATGTTAGTGATGATATTCTGTGAATTTGGGTAAAGGCCACAAAGAAATACCGCTTCCTATTATTAGACTGTTCTCTTTGTTGTTGAATATGGGTGAAATCATTTCTGAATTGGAAGACATTTCCGGTGTCAGGAGCATTATGTAGGATGCTTACGGAAGGAAGAATAGGGATGACAGGTGTATGCACGGAGAAGTACTACACATGCCAAGCAGCTTGTAAAGATTCCTTTCCACTTGTTACACAGGAAAAGAAACGCTCACTGTAAGCTTTCAAAGAAAAAGTAAACGCCACATTGAAAACTCAGCTACTTACAACGCCCGCGTGACGCCAGATATCTCATGGGTGAAGTCCAGCGTTTCGTTTTCCCAGGCATCGCTCAGGCCAGCAAGTTGCTTCTTATGAAGGTGGAGCTGCAATGGAAATACGCGTAAAATTATTCGTGTGTAACGAATTCTTGCGTAAGCTAATTCGCGTAGTTTTTCAAGCGAAGTTTGTATTGGTTCACAAGTTTTGGCGGCGATATGGTCACGCAAAAAAAATAAACAGTTGCCCCCCCCCCCCCGAGCAGAGAAGCTGCGGGAAAGGGCGGTTTGATGAGTTGACAGCTGCACCGGCACCGGAGCGTGAGTCATTAGCAAGGGTGCGAGCTGCGTAGGCGCGCTAATGCCACGTGCGCTACCAATTAGAGCCCTTTCGCTTGCGCCGGCGAGGGAAATGGCAGAAAAGGGTATCGTGCGCGCTGTGCGGGCTTTGTTTCCGTTCATTTCATTCTCGGAAAATGTATGTGACCGCCACGCGTTGTGTGCTCTCCCGAGGAACTGGCAGCCTTTGACGAGGGGCGGCCAGAAGTCGCCTGTGAAAGGGCTCACCATCGGTGCGCCAACCCAGCCGTTCGAGCCGGTCGATCCCAGGCAATCTGACAGCAACGAGAAGATCCCGAGCTGAGGGTGCGGGCGGGCGAACCAATCCGGCACCGTTACCTGGGGCTTACTTAATCGTGGCGAAGGAGAGATGCACACAGGACAGGCTTCGCTTACCCCCATTTACCGGTAGGCGAAGGGTTGGCATTTTCACTTCCTTCGCAATAACCTTTTTCCCCATAGCTCTCCATGATCCAGCAAAATCGTGTGCTCTAACAATTGTTTGAACGTCAAGGGGCCTCCATATGACTTTTTTTTTGCTAACAAGTGCTGTGCATTAGAAAAGAAAAAATACCCACGCTTCCCCTAGTGAAAAATGAGGGTAAGCGAAGCTTACCCTGCGCGCACCTGACCTTCCTCACGGTTAATTAAACCCACGGGTAACGGCGCTGGATAGCCTCGGCCTCGCGCTCCCTCATCTCGAGATGTTCTCGTTGCTGTCAGATTGCTTGAGATGAACCGTCTCGAATGGCTGGGTTGGCGCTGCGCCGGCGAGCCTTTCCAAGGGCGAGTTTTCGCCGACGCTCGTCGAACGCTGTCCATTTCTCGGGGGGAAAGCACAATGCGCTAGTGTCACATCCATTTTCCGAGACTGACCTGAACGGAAACGAACCTCACGCAGGGCGCGCGAAACACTTTCCTGCCCTTTCCCTCCAGGGTGGAAGCGAAACGGCTCTGATTGGTTACGCGCGAGGTATGAGCCCGCGCCTATGTAGCTGGTGCAGCGGCCAACTCATCAAAACGCCTTCTTCCGCAGCTGCTCTGCTCTGGGAGCAACTGGGTTTTTCGAAACTTGTCCGAAACTCGTGAGCCAATACAGCGCGTCAAACATCGCGTCCGAAACTTGTGAGCCAATACAAGCTTCGCATGAAAATGAAAAAAAAAAAAACATACACTGGTTATATTCCGAGGCAGATGTTCAAGGACATTGGCAAAGCAAGACTTCAGCCGTCATAGCTATAGTCTTTGTAAAGATCTGCGTCGTGTTTGGCATGCTAACACCGGAAGCTAAGTACGCTTTGCGAAAGACAAAAGGCAACCACCGCACTGATTTAAAGATTCGTTGGGCACGCAAATTACCAAGGCACACACACACACACACGATCTCTCCAACGCTATTCACAGCGTGTTTACAGGAGGTATTCAGAGACCTGGATTGGGAAGAATTAGGGATAAAAAAAAGGATGATATTGCCTTGCTTAGTAACTCAGCGGACCAATTGCCATGCATGATGACTGACGTGGAGAGGCGAAGCAGAAGGGTGGGTCTAGAAATTAATCTGCAAAAAACTCAAGCAATGTTTAACAGTCTCGGAAGAGAACAGCTGTTTACAATAGGTAGTGAGGCACTGGAAGTGGTAAGGAAATACATCTACTTAGGACAGGTAGTGACCGCAGATCCGGATCATGAGACTGAAATAATCAGAAGAATAAGAATGGACTGAGGTTCCTGTAGCAGGCATTCTCAGATCATGAACAGCAGGTTGCCATTATCCTTCAAGAGAAAAGTGTATAACAGCTGTGTCCTACCAGTACTCACGTACGGGGCAGAAACCGGGAGGCTTACGAAAAGAGTTCTACTTAAATTGAGGACGACGCAACGAGCTATGGAAAGAAGAATGATAGGTGTAACGTTAAGGCATAAGAAGAGCGCAAATTGGGTTAGGGAACAAACGTGAGGTAATGACATCATAGTTGACATCAAGAAAAAGAAATGGGCATGGGCAGGACATGTAATGAGGACGGAAGATAACCGATGGTCATTAAAGGTTACGGACTGGATTCGGAGGGAAGTGAAGCGTAGTAGTGGACGGCAGAAAGTTAGGTGGGCGGATGAGATTAAGAAGTTTGCAGGGACAACATGGCCACAATTAGTACTTTACCGGAGTAGTTCGAGAAGTTTGGGAGAGGCCTTTGCCCTGCAGTGGGCGTAACCAGGCTGATGATATATATATATATATATATATATATATATATATATATATATATATATATATATATATATATATATATATATGTATATATATATTGTTATGGGGCGGAAGAACCGTACGTGTATTCACAGATGGCTTTTAATGGCGGACCCAACATGCGTAGAGCCCCCAACACCCAAAATATTTGTCCTCTCCAAAACCACCATCCATATCCTTTCCTTCCTACATTACAGACTGACATCACTCTCGGCGGAAAAAGCACCACAGATACATAAATATATCTAGTGTCACCACTATACATTATATAGTACTGACGCTTGCTAACACTTCCAGGGTTAGTACTAGAAGTAAAAGCATAAATACACCAGAAACTGGAAGGGGAATCGACGCCGCGGTAGCTCAATCGCCATGAGCACGGAACGTGTAATGGGAGGATGTGGCATTGATCCCCGCCTGCACCCAGTTTATTTTTTTCATGTATTTTAATTTCCAATAATATATAATTTACTTAGTTGTGTAAGTTAGTACAAGTAATTTCCTCCATGTTTTCATTGTTTTCTTTGTTTGTTGGCTTCTTATGATATGATAATATTGTAGAGAAGGGTAGGAGCGATATAGTGGGCTATCCTGTCCAGCGGTTCGTGGTGGATTGTCCTGTTTAGCGCTTGTTGCTTGTGAATGCAGCTCGTGCTGAGAGTCTGTGCCCTGCACTAACGATCGGCCCAAACGCCGGTGACAAATAAACGCCTTTGCAAGCGGTGGAAGTTGCTTCGGCCTACAACAACCCTGGAACTTCGATCCCGTACCCTACGCTCAACCATTCCTGCAGACGCATCCCAACAAACGCCTCCTACTCCATCCTAGCAAGCACCTCCTCGGTCGTTCGTGTGCTCTTGTGTGCCTCGCAACAGGGTCCCTGCCATTTTGAATGGCGCGGGTGACACCGACGTCTAGGACTGGCTGACCACATATGAAAGTGTAAGCGCCCACAACAAATGGGACGATCTCGTCAAACTGCGCAACGTGCTGTTCTATCTCGCGGGTGTCGCCAGTTTCTGGTGCAACAACCATAAGATCAACTTTCCCACTTGGTACTCGTTCAAGTACTCTTTAGTGGCTATATATGGTCGCCCTGCTGTCCGCAATCTGCGAGCGCAATTGCGTTTGCAAGAACGTGCACAGCAGCCGGGTGAATCATTTACCACTCACATAAAAGAACTGAATTTGTGTAAGAAAGGCAATATCACTATGTCGGAGTCCGACAAAATCAGAAATGTCTTAAAAGAGATGGAGGCCGATGCTTTCGGCATGCTATTTGCCAATAATCCTCAGTCAGTGACAGACATTGTCACTTTATGCCAAAGCTACGAGGAGCAACGCAGGCAGCGCTCGTTGACACGTCGCCCTTCCTCACGCTACGACCTCATTGCTGCTTTGGTTACCCTCTCCGACCAGTCAGTGTTGCTTCCTGAAATGAAAGCGTTTGTTAGGGTCCATGATATCGTTAGCTCTCCTTGATATCATTCGCTCAGCCGCCGCATCTCCAAAAGTCTGCATCAAATTTTATGCCTCCGCTCGATCGCGCGATTCAGCAGGAAATTGCCAAGGTCTTGCCAGACCACAGCCAACATCTTGCGGCTGTACCACTAAGCTACGTTGACGCCGTTGCGCCGCCGCAATAGCTCCCGGCAGCAGCACCACTCAGCTACGCTGAAGTCTCGTCGCGAGGGCCCAGTCACTCTCTTCAAGTATGCCTCTCCGTTATGCCGACGTCGTGCCTAGAACCCGACTGCCGCGTGCTATACAGTCACGTCAGCAGCCGCCCCGGGGTGTACAATACGTCCTGTGCCATGAACTGGAGCCGCCCCGGCGAGCCGGTGGCATCGCAGTCCAAGAGGCAAGGGCTGCGACAAGGTAGAAAAAGTGAAAGTCCCCACCGCAGTTCCTCGAACGTAATCAAAGTGTTTGTTGAAGATGTTAGCGGATCAGCACTCGTGGAAACTGTAGCCGCCGTATGTTTTATGAGCAATAAACTTTGCCGCTGACTTCGGAAAGTCAAGACGCCCCTTTCTGCACTGTCCTTCCGGGAAGCCAGTGCTTAGTGTATTCAACCCTTGGCGGCTTGTACTGCTCGTGTTGTCATTGCCGCCGTTCTATACGCCACAGAATTTATCATCCTTTCCTCGTGCTCCCTTGACGTTACCCTCGGCAGGCATTTTCTCTCGCGCCACAGTGTCTTTATTCACTGCGCCCGGGCCCAACAGAAATCGCGCCGCTGTTAGATTTGCCGCTCACTTAAACTTCTTCGCTTTCGAGGAAACTACTTGTTCAAGACGACACCCAAATTCCTGCAAACTCCTCAACACTCGCGCCCATGTCTTCTGCAGCGGAATCTCAGGCGCTGTTTCACTTCTGTCTCCATCTGACCGCTTTCTCAATCGTAAAGGTTTGCTGCTAGCTTTTCCGACAGTGGACATCACACAGTGCTACAGCAGCATTTTCGCTTGCAACCCGTTACCATATCCTGTGTTGCTGCTCCGAGGCGAATGTCTTGGCAGTATAGAAGCGATCGAAGACGTGTAAGTTATGGACGTGCCCGATGACAATTACTATGCTAATTCCACTGTGCTCAATACCGTTGTAACGTGTGGCCTAGCACCGGGTGATGCGTTCGGTTCTATTGCCGATGCCCTTACACCAGTCAGGCAGTCTCAACTTTTATGCCTTCTAGAAGAATTTCGTTCTTTCGATGTAGGGCAGTCTTCTTGGTCCAACTCTTTTACGTCGCACCGATACTGGCACCTAACCGCCATTGCGGAAACATCCGTATTGTGTATCTCCTGCAGAACGTCGTGTAGGAAGCGAACAATTTGACGACATGCTTCGCTAAGAGGTGATGCGATCTTCCAACAGTTTGTGGGCATCCCCTGTCATTTTAGTTCCGAAGACAGATTGTTGTGTGTGGTTTTCTGTGGACTATCGCCGCCTGGACAAGATTAGGGGCAAGGACGTCTACCCTCTCCCGCGCATAGAGACTTCATTGACAGTTTATAAGGCGCGGAATTTTTTTAATCTATAGATTGGTGCTCAGGGTATTAGCGAGTACCCATGGCAGACGCCGATCGGCCGAAGACAGCTTTTGTCACCCCCTACAGCTTATACGAATTTAACATAATGCCTTTTATACTTTGCAGTGCGCCCAGAACGTTTGAGTTCATGATGAACACAGGTCTGCGCGGCTTGAAATGGCACACGTGCTTGTGCTATCTTGACAACCTTGTTGTTTTTGCGCCTAACTTCCCCACGCACTTTCAGTGGCTCCCGTCTCTTTTAACGGGCTTACAAACATAAAGCTACAACTAAACCTCTATAGGTGCCGATCTGCTGCTCGGCAGCTGACAGTTATGGGTTACGTCGTCTCCAAGGATGGTGAAGCGATGCCACTCTCTCACATTGCTGCAGAGTCTGTAGCACAGGCCACCTTAACTACCTCGATTTCTGATTACGGCGTACCACACACCATAACAACAGACAGAGGGGGACATCTTGACCCAACCCTCTTTCAAGCTTTCAAGCTTTGAAGCATTGGTGTAACGCCACATACGAACGACAGCTTATCACCTAAGTTCCAATGGCATTGTAGAATGCTTCCACCGTCAACTGAAAGCAACACTTCGTGGCCATTACTCCACGGCCAGACCGTCTGCCTATGGTTATGCTTTGTCTTTCCACAGCTCTGAAAGCTGATGCAATCTCCCTCAGCAGAACTCGTTTTCGGCACGACACTTCACGTACCCAGTGAGTTCTTCGCCTCGGAACCGCCATCTGCTGACCTATAATCTTACGCCAACCGCCTTCGCATTACAAATGACAGTCTTACACCACCGCCTTGTCGTAACAACCGCAAACATGTTTGCATGAAGCCATCTCTATTTCATAGCAGTCATGTAATTATCCGTCACGACGCTGCCTTCAAAGTCCTCAAGCATGCCTCAAGCTTTTCACACTTCTTGTCAGTGGACGCGAAGAGACAATTTCGACCGACGGCTTGAAGCCAGCTCATCTAGACTCTGGCATTGCCTTCTCCTTAACTCAAGCCGCTTAACAGCAGTACCTTCATCGCTACGGGGGGAAGCCATGTAGTGCACAGTACTCATAGAGCCCCGCGGTGGAAGAAGAAACTGGACTCCAGCACACCTGTGTTACACCCGGTGTCGACCTTCTCGGTCTACGTGGTTCTTCGACGGATCCTTGCCGTGCGACTCTGCGAACGTTTCACTGGAGAGGCCCCTTGCTGGTGTCTTGGTGTAGCCTCTCGGGGAGCGGCTGTATATAGAGCGGTGACTGACTTGCGCAAACCAGACTGATGTCTGTTTCTTCTCCAGGCGAGGCAAGCACTGCCTGGTCGGCTTCTCTTGCACTACATGATTATCCGATTGAACTTCTCTTGCGCAGCGGACTGACCAACCTGACTGTGCCCCTGGTACCATCCAATGGAGGGTCAATTCGAATGAGAAAACCCAAATTCATTTAGGAAGAACTTCAGAAGGCGACAACCCGCTACCAACTGATCACCGATGTACGGCAGTTTGGTCGCGGTGATATTCTCTGCTGTTCGCCAGACCAGGCCTGTATCACTGACCTAAAGTGTACATTGTTTGCTTCACATCGGATGAGCTCCTTAATTCCTGCTCACTTAGACTGTGGTAAAGGACTAGTTCGTGGTGTTGACTCGAGCCTTCCCCTTCAGAATTTTAGACAAGTTTTCTGTCGCTGGAACCGTGTCCGTATTTCGTAGCTTTCGCTTATATAACAAGAAGACGCCCACAGAATCAGTCATTGTTGCCTTCGCTGGAAGAAATCGTCCGACAGAGATCAAGGCGTGGCCACTCATTTGCCTGGTTGAATCGCTATCTCGTCACCCCTTACAGTGTATTAGGTGTTGGCGCTAGGGGCATAACATTAAGGGATGCCGATAAGTTCATCGGTGTCGTGAATGTAGAGAAAATGACGAATTAAAAAAGATTGTTAATCTCAGGAAAAACGGCGTTGTCTCTGCAGTACTTCTCACTAAGCTGACCATACTAGCTACTCTGTGAGAGCACAAAAATTAAATATTTTAGAAATAATTGAACAAAGGAGATGCTCACGACGGGAAGCCAGTTCTGTCACTCCGGAGCGTTCTCGCGGGTAGGCCGGTGCAACAAATCGACTATCTCATGCAGTTGACTCATCGCTTCCCGATGTTATAGCTTCGGCAGTAGAAAGAGCAGCGCAGAAGGCAATGAAAACTCAATTTGTAAGCCTATCGTAGTCATTAGCACAAATGGTTACGACCCAAATGACTAAACTTTTTCAGGTGGTCGTCCAACCAAGCATGGCCTCTAAACTTCCAGTGCCTTCAAATGCAAATGTTGTAGAAACAACCAATCCAGGCCCCTCTAAACTTCGACCTAACGAGACCTTTCCTGTGTATCATGCAGAAGAAGAATAAGAATTGTGGCTAACTAAAAACGCACATGGAGATTGCCTCCCGTGCTTAAGTCTTAAACGCCACGCATGTTCTGTCGCGCATGGACCTACAATGACACATAACATGAAGACTAAAAAGTGAAGGAAAGATAATTTTTCTAAAGCGGACTTTTTCAATGATAGCATCCTCGACGAGGCAGTTTCTGCTGCCGGCCTTAGCAAAACATTACAGTGGAATTGCCGTTTCTTATTTCACTGCAATTTACTTATATTACCTCTCTAGCCAGCACTCACCTGATATCATTGCATTTCAAGAAACCTGGTTATAAGCAGAAAATGCATTTCAGGTAAACAATTACCACACATCTTTATCTCGTTAAAAATTGCGCACCAAGCTCAAATGGCTTTTCAGCTAATGACTTTACAAAACGAAATTCTAGCTATGTAAATTTCTATTCCAGGCCTTATCCCACTCACATTAGTTAATGTTTATTTCTCCGGGGGTAGTTTGAATACTAGTATCCTAGATAAAGTAATTAGGCCCTGCAGGAAAGAAATCAGTTTTGCGGGAGTCTTTAACTCCCACCTTACTTCGGGGGGGTACAAGACCGATTTGAGTAGTAAACGCTTGTGAGATTGGGCAATTATTTATCATACATTAAAGCACGAACTCCGACATTTATTAGTAGTAAGTCACTTTCCGCAATAGATATAACCTTCGCTAGTGCTGGTTTGTCTATCTCCACTTCGTCTGCTATGAATTCGGGCAGAAGTAGTGACCATCTTCCCATTAAATTTGAGCTCGTATACCCTTTCGCTCAAATTACTACGCATTCAGATACTTTTGTTAATTGGAGCACATTCATACAGGTCTTACACATGGCTTTATCGAATCAGCAATTGAATAACGAAGAAGAAAAAGCCATAAGTTTATTGCACGTTTTAAAAGCTTCCGTAAACACTCTCAATTCACTGTGCACTCCGATAAAAGCGGGTCTTCTAACCCTTGGTGGAACGCAGAGTGCTCACGCCATTACAGGATAAGAAAAGCAGCGTTGCGAAAACTACTTGATAACCAGTGCCCTAGTACTTGGAAAGACTATAAGTTCACGGCAGTAAGATTTAAAAGAACAGTTGCAAATACGAAAGACAACATTGATTGTGAGCGCTTCGAATTTCTTTCAAAGGCCACCAACAAAATAGCACTTTCTCGATTTCTGCGGAATAAAAAAGTCCTTCCGGCACAGATAAATGTCGACTCTATGGTTCTCACACACTGCGAACTCGAGAAATTACTGGCAGATACTGCTAAAGTTATGCAATGTCGCCTTCAGTAGATTTTGTCCAATCATGCTACGCCGCATACTCATGGTGAAGGCTTCGAAGAAGATAGGATTTCGGAGCTGGAAAATGTACTAAGCCAGCTGCCTAATTCGTCGCCCGGCCGCGATGACATTACTACGGCAATAATAAATACTTTATCCAGGGTTTGTGTCATCACACGCATTACTTACCATGATAAACCATTCTACTAAAAATTCGTGGATCCCCACGAAATAGGCACTTCCGAAATGTATCCCATTATTAAGAAAGCAAGGTGCCGGTTACGAATTAGATAACATTGGGACTATATCTCTTACATCTAATGTAGTAAAACTAGTCGAAAGAATCTTACACGACCACATGTATATTTGACTGATAGAGCACATGGTTTTGAGCCCATGCCTAATTGGCTTCAGGCGTTGGTGCTCTATTTGGTGTGCCCATGTCGGCATAAAAAGCCATATTCAACTAGTTCGATGTTATAAAAAGTGTGCAGCCTTAGTCACTTTCGGTATCACTAAGGCGTATGACAGCGTAGAACATGGAAGCCTGATAAACGCGCTTCAGTAATGAACTGCACCAGAACTGATCGTTGGGCGAGTTAGTACGAATTCATAGTAAACTATTTAGCGCGCACAATTGACAAGGACACAGTGAAGGGGGACACACGAGCGCTTACTCACAACTACTTTATTTTCGGAAAGTGACAGAACATATACACCCCAGCTATCGGCACTGAGCATGTGCAACAAGAGTCGTCAGTACAACAGAAACAGATTAAAAAGAGATTATGAAGGTTCAACCAGTATTTAAGAAAGCAAATTCATTTTCAGTGATTGCAACCGATGGTTGGCATATGCATTTTTTAGCGCACTTTTTGATATGAAGCGCTGCTGTGATTTCACGTGTTAGTTTGTTTTTAACTTAAAATGTCAGTGTGAAAAATACCAGATCACGATGACATAGATCATAGCGGTTCGACAAATGCGAATAGTTTTCTTTACCGAGAGAACGTTCATGTTCTTCTAGACGGGTGTTTATGCACCGACCGGTTTGTCCTATGTACGTGTTGCTACAGGTTAACGGAAGCCGGTACGCAACACCTATTCTGCGTTTTGTGAATTTTTGATCCTCTTTTAGACCGCAGCTGCATTTTTTCACCCTATTGTCAAACTCTTTAAAAATAGCTTGGCCCAGTTCTTGCACCTTGTTAGAAGCGCTCAAAACCACTTCAACGCCATACCGGCTGGAAATATTCTTTAGCCTATGGGAAAAATAATGGACGTAAGGTACAACCGCAAGGCGCTTTTTGTTCGTGCTAAGCCTGTTCCTTGAATCTGTGGGTTGTACACTCTTTACTATTTTCATTAACTTTTCGGCCGCTCTGACTATAATGTGTTCCGGGAATCCCACTGAACCTATTCTTGTTACCTGATTGGCAAAGCTTTCTTTTATTCGGTGGCAACAAGATTTTACTAAAGCAACCCGAAGGCAAGACACCGCAATACCGCTTTTTACAATCTTCCAATGTCCTGATTTGTACTGTAATATGGGCTTTTTTGATCTAGGGCTGTACATCCAGCATGTGTGATCGGGTAGCAATCGCAGAGAAAGATCTAAAAGCTGTTCGTTTTCTTTGGCAATCTCATGCGTAGACTTAAGGCCTAGGCTACATTCATGGAGCCCTTTCAGTACATTAACCACCCTCAGCCACGTTCATTCCCATCAAAAATAACCAAAAAGTCATCAACAAATCGGAAAATTTTTGCCAAGCTTCCTAAAGCACTGTGAATAGTTTGGTCTACACGAGCTAGAAAAATGTCGCTTAGTGTTGAGGCTACCTTGGAACGAATACATATGCCTGATTTTTGCACATACATACATACAAAGAAAAAAAACTACAGTTTCTGGATCTTTCTCTGCGATTGCTACCCGATCACACAAGATGGAGGTACAGCCCTAGATCAAGAAAGCCCATATTACAGTACAAATCAGGACATACGATGATCGCAAAAAGCGGAATTGCGGTGTCTTACCTTTGGGCGGCTTTAGTAAAATCTTGTTGCCACCGAATAAAAGAAAGCTTTGCCAATCAGGTAACAAGACTAGCTTCAGTGGGATTCCCGGAACACATTATAGTCAGAGTGGCCGAAAAGGTAATAAAAATAGTAAAGGGTGTGCAACCCACAGATTCAAGGAACAGGCTTAGCACGAACAAAAAGCGCCTTGCGGTTGTACCTTACGTCCCTTATTTTTCCCATGGGCTAAAGAATATTGCCAGCCGGTTCGCGTTGAAGTGGTTTTGAGCGCTCCTAACAAGGTGCAAAAACTGTGCCAAGCTAAAAAACAAAGTTAAAACAAACTAACACGTGAAATCACAGAAGCGTTTCATTTCAAAAAAGTGCGCTCAGAAATGCATAAGCCAACCATCGGTTGTAATCACTGAAAATAATTTTGGTTTTTTAGATACTGGTTGAACCTTCTTAGTCTGTTTTTAATCTGTTTCTGTTTTACTGACGACTCTTGTTGCACATGCTCAGCGCTGATAGCTGGGGTATATATTGTCAAAGTCTAGTAGGAGACGGGAAAGCCGGTGTCGAGGACGGGTAAAAGCACTTTATCAGCGCAGTCAACGCGACGTCTTTGTCGTCTCTGTTTTTCTACTCGCGCGCTACTTTATCGTCGTTTTGATCGCCTGGCACATATCCGCGGCTACCATAGAGGATGTGGCATTGGCCCCTCCTCTGAAAAGGTGGCATAATCCCGATGCACCAACGTCCGAAGGCTATGCACAGACGGTGCAAAGTTGAGGTCATGAGGAAAAGTATGGCTTCATACGAAGCACGTGCACAACCTCGGGCAGATGCCGCCGGCGTTTGAAGCAGTTATGGCTGTGGGGGACAACTTCATAGTTCACATCGCTGATGCGGCGCAGAACTGTTTACGGGCCGAAGTATCTTCGCAGGAGCTTCTCAGACAGCCTCCGCCGACGAATTGGAGTCCAGACCCACACCTGGTCACCGGCGTTGTATGTGATGAGTCTGTGCCGATTGTTGTAGCGTCGGGCATCGTATTCGTGTTGTTCTTGAATTCGGAAACGCGCAAGCTGTCTGGCTTCCTCTGCGCACTGCGTAAACTCCTCGGCCCCAGTCTCGTCGTCACCGCACTCGTGTGGCAGCATTGCGTCCAACATTGTTGTCACTTGCCGGACGTAAACGAGGTTGAAAGGCGTTACGCGTGTTGTCTCTTGATGATGATGATGATGATGAAAAACTTTATTTATCCCTCTTTAAAGGGAAGGGGGCAATGGAATAGAGGGTGGGGGGAGGAACTACTTGACGAGCCATGTTATACGCAAATGTAACGTATGGTAAAATCTCGTCCCAGTTCTTGTGGTCGACCTCGATGTACATACTCATCATGTCTGCCAGAGTCTTATTCAAACGTGCTGTCAGCCCATTGGTTTGGGGATGATAAGCCGAGGCCTTTCGGTGAGCGGCACCACTTAGTCTCAAAACGGTGTCCGGAACCGCAGCCGTGAACGCAGATCTTCTGTCTGTTGTGACCACTGCGGGAGCGCCATGCCTTAGAACGATGGCTTCGATGAAAAATCGCGCTCCTTCGGCTGCTGTTCCACGTTGGATAGCACCTGTTTCGGCGTACCGAGTAAGATAATCTGTGACGACGATTATCCATCTATTTCCGGCAGTAGAGAGTGGGAACGGACATAAAAGGTCCATGCCAATTTGTTCGAACGGCGCTTGCGGTATCTGGACAGGATGCAGCAGTCCAGCCGGCTTGCCGGGTAGGGCTTTGCGGCGCTGGCAATCCAGGCATGTCTGTATGTAACGTTTCACGATCGACGCAAGTGTTGGCCAATGGTACTTTAGCCTAATTCTTGCCAATGTGCGGGTGTAACCCAAGTGACCAGTGGTCGGCTCGTTGTGACAGGCATGCAGGACTTCGTCGCGAAGAGATGCGGGAATGATGAGTAAGTAGCTGCTGCCACTAGGTGAAAAGTTCTTTTTATAGAGAACGTCGTGGCGCAAGCAAAACGAAGGCAGCCCTGTCGGTAAGAACCTCAGCACGCTGCTTGTTTTTCCCTCCAAGTAATCGAAAAGAGGAACCAGTTCTACGCCCTCGCGTTGGTGGCGTGAAACGGCGACAGGATCTACCACTCCTAGAAAAGCCGCGTCATCATCGTCGTGCACTGCAGTCTCAACAGGAGACCGAGAAAGGCAATCGGCGTCGGTGTGTCGTTTCCCTGATTTGTAGACAACCGTGAAGTCGAACTCTTGGAGCCGAAGCGCAAGCCGGCCAGCTGGATCTTTTAAATTAGCCAGCCAGCAAAATTCATGATGATCACTGACAACGGTGAAACACCGACCATACTAATATGGCCGAAATTTCAGGACGGCCCGCACCAGTGCGAGGCATTCTTTTTCTGTCATGGAATAGTTAGCCTCCGTCCTTGACAGCCTCCTGCTGGCGTAAACAATCACTCTTTTGGTGCCGTCCTGCCGCTGCACAAGCACTGCGCCAAGGCCGACGTTACTAGCGTCGGTATGAAGAATCGTAGGAGCGTCGTCGTGAAAGTGTGCGAGCACGGGAGGCGTCTGCAGCCGTTACCGTAGGACGTGAAATGCCCGTTGCTGGTCTTCGCCCCCACACGAAGGGGACATCTTCTCTGGTGAGATGTGTTAATGGCCATGCGATGCGCGAAAATTCCGCAATAAAGCGTCTGTAGTGGGTGCAAAGGCCGAGAAAACGTCGCACGGCCTTTTTATCTGATGGCGTTGGGAAATTAGCAACGGCAGAGATTTTATCAGGGTCAGGTTGGACACCTTCACGACTAACAACGTGACCGAGAAATTGAAGTTCTTCAAAGCCAAAATGGCACTTCTCAGGTTTTAAAGTTAGACCAGCTGACCGTATTGCTTCAAAGACCGTCTTTAGTCTCTGTAAGTGTTCCTCGAATGTGACGGAGAAAACAATCACGTCGTCGAGGTACACCAGACAGGTTTGCCATGTGAGGCCTAAGAGTACGGTGTCCATTAGTCGTTGAAACTTTGCTGGCGCTGAACACAAACCGAAGGGGAGCACCTGAAATTCATAAAGTCCGTCGGGCGTCACAAAAGCGGTCTTCTCATGGTCTCTCTCATCAACTTCTATTTGCCAGTAGCCGCTTTTCAAGTCCATCGATGAAAAGTAACGTGCGTTTCGTAGCCTGTCCAGTGAATCGTCGATACGCGGCAGCGGATAAACGTCTTTCTTTGTGATGTGGTTGAGTTTTCGATAGTCGACGCAGAAGCGCAGGCTACCGTCCTTCTTTTTCACCAATACGACAGGCGATGCCCAAGGACTCTTAGATGGCCGAATAACCCCATCCTCAAGCATCGTCTTCACTTGGGTTTGTATTGTCTCGCGCTCTTTCGGTGCTACACGATAAGGATTCTGCCGAATTGGTCTGGCGTCGGCTTCGGTGACAATACGGTGCTTAGTGAGGGGCGTCTGGCTGACTCGTGACGTTGATGAGAAGCAGCTCTTAAACTCATCGATGAGCTCATGAAGGCTGTTGCGTTCGACGGGCGACAAGGTGTCCCTGATGTCAACCACAGGGCAGGCATAGCCATGGTGGACGTAGCGTGCTCCACTGAGAGGCAGTCTTGTACTGAGGAAAATTCGTCGAAGTAAGCAGCAGCCCTGCCTTTAACAATGTGTCGACGTTCCCTGTAAAATTCGTCAGTGGGAGTTCAGCACGTCTGTCGTGTACGTTAATTATGGCCCTCGCGATGGAAACGCCTAGACTCAGTACCAGTGCGTCGATGTGTTCAGCGACGCCAGTCCCGGTGTTCAAGTTGTCGCAGATAACAGGTACGAGGGAACAGCTTTGCGGCGGAAGCGTGACGTCGTCTTCGGCGATACGTAAGCGGGGTCGCTGGTGCTCCACGGGGTCGACGTCGTCTGAGCTCGTAGTAAATGTGGCGACGAGGTCACGGACATTAATCACTGCACCGTACTCTCTCAAGAAATCCATCCCCAATATAAGTTCCTTGCAGCACTCAAAGAGAATGACGAGGATGGCGACGAAGGTTGCACCGGCAATTACTATTCTGGCTGTGCATTTTCCAATAGGCGTCATCAACTGGCCGCCGGAAGTTCTGATGTTGGGCCCAGTCCACGGCGTCGTCACTTTTCTCAGCCTGTCGGCCAGCTTTTGACTTATTATCGAAAAATGGAAGCCAGTATCGACGAGAGCGGCCACTTGGTGGCCGTGAATGCAAACCACAATATCGGCGCTGACGGCGTCGGTTACAGGGGGTGTGGGTGGAGTCGTCGAAGTTTTAGAGTCGTCGGTCGTCGCTGATGGGGGCTCTTGCAAAGTTAGACCGTTTGCAACCTCACCCCCGGAGGTCGCTGCCTCTAGTTTCCCCGGCGCGGGCTAGGGGACCTTCCCCTAGAGGCGTCAGGAAAATCGCGACGGGTCGGTGGGGTGTAAAGAGCCGGAGAAGGGGAACGCGATCGAGGCGTCGCTGAGGCTTCCGACCGAAAGTTTGTAGTATTTTCATCCCAGGTACGTGCAGCATCAAGCACAGGGTAATTGCACTTGGGAAACCTTGGATACCCAGCTGCGCGGTAGTGGCACGCGCGGTAAACATGTCCTGCTTCGCCGCAATGAAAGCATAGCGGCCGGCGGTCAGCAGCGCGCCACAAATCGGTCTTTCAAAGCGGGTAGCCGGCAGGGGATTCGCCGTAAGACCGAGGCGCAGCGATCGGGTGGCGGCGATACGGCATAGCTGGCGGCGGCTGTGACTGTCGAAAATAGGGCGTCTGGGGTGGCGGTGATGGCTGCGTCGTAGTGGTTGACGGTGTCGGCAGCATCGAAGTGGCGGGAGGTGGACGACAGACAGCATCCGCGTAGGTTAATCGTCGCGGCACCGCCTGCCGGTCGGGCGACGAAAAGGCCTGTCGAACTTCCTCCCGAAAGATATCAGCGACAGAAGCCACCGCTGGTGCGATAGGAGAAATCCCGAGCTGCCGGATCTCCTCTCGCACAATCTCTCGGATGACTTCACGCAGAGACGTGCGACAGCTCTCAGATAGAATTGAAGCATTCACCGGTGAGTTCTTGAGATCATATTCGCGGTACGGTTGCTGTAGTGCCCATTCTATAGCGGTAGTCTCCTTGGTGAATTCGGCCACTGTCGTCGGTGGATTCTTCACGAGTCCGGCAAACAGTTTCTCCTTCACTCCGCGCAAGAGATAGTGTAACTTCTTTTCTTCGGCCATCTCAGGGTATGCTTTGCGGAAAAGGCGGGTCATATCTTCTGCAAACGTGGCAACGCTCTCGTTTGCTTTTTGAATTCGGGTTTCGAGCAGGCGCTGCACGTTGTCTCTTCTGTCTCTACTAGTGAATGTGTCTTGTAGCTGGGTGCGGAAGACATCCCATGTGGTCAAACTTCTCTCCCGGTTCACCAACCACGTCCGCGCACTGTCTTCAAGCGCAAAATCGACATTAGCCAGCTTTTGCTGGGAGCCCCGGTCATTATAACTGGCGACACGCTCAAATTGCTCCAGCCAATCTTGGGCATCTTCGAAAGCGTCACCAGGGAAATTTTCTGGGATCTTAGGATTCTGTAAGGTCACCTGCGATGGAGTCGCAGTAGCCATGGCTGAAGTAGGTAGAGGCGTTCCTGCAGGGTCCTGCAAAGGGTTGAACTCGGGCGTCAGGCCTAGCAGGCGGCGACTGTACCGGTGAACAGGAGTTTCGACGAACGCAGGTGATTCCGTGTTCGATGTATGGCTCCGCGAAGAGGTGCCGATCATGAGGCAATCCTACCCCGCACCTCCACCAGTGTCAAAGTCTAGTAAGGAGACGGGAAAGCCGGTGTCGAGGACGTGTAAAAGCAGTTTATCAGCGCAGTCAACGCGACGTTGTTGTCGTCTCTGTTTTTCTACTCGCGCGCTACCTCAGCGTCGTTTTCATCGCCTGGCACATACCCGCGGCGTCCATACAGGATGTGGCAATATGTTCTATATCTTTCCGAAAATAAAATAGTTGTGAGTAAGCGCTAGCGTGTCCCCCTTCACTGTATCCTTGTCAATTGTGCGCGCTAAATATTTCACTATGAAAGCGCTTCAGAATGCTGGTCTGCCGAAATGTTTTCTCGCGTAGGTTTGTGAATTTTTAAATGGCAGGGAATTTTACTGCTCTCTACGCGGATTGTCTTCATCAACTTATCAACAGTCAAGAGGTCCACCACAGGGCTAAGCTTTATCTCCATTGCTGCTTAATGTTTTACTGAGTACTTCACCTCTGCAACAGGATGTGCCAACCACATTGCACTTTATTGCTACATCGGTAGACTTACATGCTGTGTATCAAACTCTACAGTCTTATATGAACTGCCTAGAAATCTGGCTTGGTGGGATTAACCTCTCCCTTGATATCAGAAAAAGCGCCTTCCCAGTTTTCCCTCAAAGCGTTCCTGTGCAAATTTTGATTCTTTGTCGACAAGACAGTATCCCACCGGTGAATTCACTTTATTATCTGGGAGTAATCTGAGCGGAAAATCTTAATTGGAGTCCGCATATAGAGCGTATAACCTCACAGGGAGCACGCACAGTAGGAGTGCTGCGTAGGGTCAGCAGCAATCGATCAGGGTTGCGCCGGCATGTTCTCATTATGATCTATTGCATGTATGTTCACCCGATATTGGGAGTTAAGCTGCGTTTTGTTTTCTGGTGGACCTGCACACAGAATTCAACCTCTGATTCTAATAGAAGAAGAGGTGTTACGTTTATGTCTTGCCCTTCCTAAAGTTGTCGATAATGATATTTTATTTCAAGAAGCACGCCTGCCTTCTCTTCTCATGCAATTTGATAACATAACCGTACAAACATTTCTAAAGATTTATGCATCACCACAGAGGAGATCACAATATGTTTTCGTTAATGAACCAGCCTCATTCTTTATCTGTCAGTGGTATCGCTCACGTACCCCTGAATTAGTTCTAGCTCAGAAACTGCAGTACCCATTAAACGTTCATCTATGCGAGGTTGTATTGCTAAATTCTACAGTTTCAGATGTTAAAAATGAATTTGATGACATTTTTCCAAATAATGCTAAACATTTTTCCTATAAATACGTGAATAGTATTCTGGAAGACTACCTTGCACCCCTTGATACAATGACCGTTATAGGAACTGATGCTTCCGACTGTGAAGAAAATGTAAGTGTGGATATTATATCTCCACATCTAAATTGGTCTTTTTCGATATGGCTACCTGACTTCATGCCTATCTTTCAGGCGCAATTACTGGCAATTGTCTTAGCTTTGTGCAAGTATCCAGCATCTCTGCCATCAGCCATAATCTTAACGTATTGCCTTTCTGACTGTTCTTCACTAAGCACAACCGAATTGTCATATAAAAGCTTCCTATTCTCTTCTCCCAGGATACGTCTCGTTCGTTTAAAGTGTGTGCCAGGTCACAAAGGCCCAGTCTTAAACGAATATGCAGATGCACTCACAGTTCCATCCCACGAGGCTGCTATAATCCCCATTTTACCTTCGTCAGCTTTGATCACTGCAGCGCGATTCAGAAAATATACTACTACAAATAAGTTCGCGCAATACCAATTAGCAACATCTGATGTCTCGCATCTCAGTTTTCCTTAGAGGAACAAATGGTGCTCCTCTAGAAAAATTGAAGTAACGATTATAAAAATGCGGTGCCGAGTTCTGCCACTGAACTTTTGCCTCTACAGGTCTGGTCTGGCTATATCGCCCTTGTGCCCTTTATGCAATGGTACTGAATCTCGGGAACACTTTTTTTTTGTCACGCCACCATTTCATTATTCAACGGAAAAGATTTTTAGAAGAACCCATCCAAAAGCTTGACTTGAATTTGACTCTTCCTATAACTCTTGCCTTTGCGGCTACCTACTATCTACCAGCCACAGCAATGTTCCTGAATCCATCTGCATCTTTCTGCGTGAGACAAGACGAAATGCATGTTAGGATTCTTCAAAATTCTTATTATGTTCACAAAATTCGCAAAAATATCTCGACAACTGATTATTCATTCCTGTCAAAGTATACATTTCAAATCCCAATTGCAAGATACTTATTTGATTTCACCTGAATTTATTCACACAAAAAATGCTAACAGTTCCTTCACCTCCGGCTTCATGGCCGATCCCCCCGGGGGGATTACGCCATTTCACTACGAAACAAGAACACTAGGGAACAAGAACAAGGCTCGACGATGGTAGCTGCGACATGAACCCCGCCACGTGATAAATAAATGACAATTCTTGTGGCCCTTGTGTTCCTACAATTGAATTCTCCTCGATCCGGCCAAACTTCGGGCCGTTGCCGAATTCTCCAAACGTACATCCGTCAAAGACGTTCGCAGTTTTGTAGGTCTGTGTTCCTATTTTAGATCTTTCAGCGGAAACTTCGCCAGAATTATATCGGCCCTGACGGAGCTCCTTGGAAGCAGCGGGCCCTTCACTTCGTGGTCGTCAGAGTGCGACAAGGCGTTCGCAATCCTGCGCCGCCTACTCTCTTCACCTCCAATTTTGCGTCTACGCGACCCGACGGCCCCTACAGTGGTGCACACTGATGCCAGCGGTGTTGGCTGCGGCGAAGTCCTTGAGCCGCGCAAACACGGGTTTTCGGAATACGTTGTGGGTTATGCAACTCGCACGCTTACAAAAGCCGAAAGTAGCGACACCGTGATGGAAAAGGAATGTTTGGCGATCGTCTGGGTTCCTAGTAAGTTCCGGCCATATTTTTATGGCTGCCCATTTGACGTCAGCCTTGCACGTTGGGCACTTCGCTTACAGGCCTACGATAATTGCGTATTCTGCCGTAGTGTCCACCTGCGCACTGACGCCGACGTCCTCTCGCGCTCTCCCTTGCCCGACGACAATGCCCGCTGCTCCGTATCCGAGCTTGCCATTTTTTCCCTCCCCCTTCACACCATCGCTTCCGAACAGCGCCAGGACCACTGGATGGCCTCGCTGATAGACTTTCTCATAGGTTAAGGACTATATGCTGTAACTGTTTCGAAGCCATGCGACCTTACGCACCTCGGCGTTTCGTGTTGTATTCTTTTGTTAGTGCAGAGCTTAGCAAGTGATGTCAAATAATTCTTAACACATTTGGTTGAGAAGTAGATTGTTTCTACTAACCTGTGTTCGTGTAATTTAACTGCGCTAGTTTAGCCAGTAGTTCAGAAATATGTTATCTGTTGGTGAAAGCCAAATCACGTTCTTTATATACCGAGCCATTGTCAATTGAAGTATTACCAACATTCGCAAGTTAGCTTTTGAAGTTGTTGCTCAGAGGAGGTAAGAGTAAATTATGTACCATAGGAAGAGACCAGATTATATTTGAAGTTTCGCTCTCATAAGTAGAAATATGCAGCAACGTGCCATAGCACCAGTAGCCGCAGATAATTTGCCACAGAAATGCTTGATATGGACATCTTAATGTAAAGTAGGAGAAAAATATACTCCAAGGATTTTAAACTCTTCAAGAATGTCAATGCGTTCACTTTGAAAATAAATAGTATCGCCAATGTTAAATAATTTATTTCTTGCGCAAAACACTACAACTTTCGGCTTCCTTAAATTACTTGAAGTTTGTTTGAATGTGTTCAATCGGACAGTTTCCCATAATGTTATTACACTTGTACACAAGTCTGTTCGTATCTGCGCCTGAGACACACAGTCGGCACTCATGCGAGTACCTAATGACTTCTGCCCCACAAGTTATAGTTATGACATCATTTATAAAGACATTAAAAAAAGGGGCCAATATGCTTCCCTGAGGCACACCACATACAATAATAAAATGTACCAATTATGGTCAATATAAATGTCCTGGTTTTTATGTTTGAAATATTTGAGTAATTCTAGCGGTTTTCCACGAATTCCATACGAAACAAGCTTCCGAATCAGGATATTTGGATTGAGGCGGTCAAAAGCTTTGCTAAAGTCAGTACCTTGCGTGGGAGAGGATAGGCCGTCCGACTAAGGTAAAAGTGTTGCGTGATCTCCTTGTACGTGGTGGGAGAATCTCTATCATAGGGTGGCGTGGGTTGGGGGAATTGCGCATGGGCACGGAAAGTGAGACCTTATGCCTTGGAGTGGGCCAGCTCATTTAGGTCCGTGAGTCCGTCTTCAAAGAGCCCCATGTGTGCTGGGAACCACGTTAGCGTATGTGGAGCAATAACTTTGCCCTTGTGAATGCAGTGGGCTTACCTGGTGATGGAGCTACGATGAAGGCTCTGACGGCAGCTCGCGAGTCGCTAAAAACATTCAGACGTTGTCCGTCAAGTAACGCGATGGCTATGGCAACATGCTCGTCCGCCCCTGAGGAGGTACTTTTTTCAAATTTTGCATAATATCTAACGCGGTTTAATGACCGAGCCAGATTGATAAAGAGGCAGGTCTGTTTGTTCGAGCGTCAGGCACCAAGCGCGTGATCACTATCCTCGCGCGAGGTTTAAGATGCGATGTTAAGATGTTAAGAGGTGTTAATATATTAAGATGATCACTATCCTCGTGCGAAGTGTTAAGAAAAATAAGGAAAAGACCTTGGTGGCCTGCTTGGCGGTGTTGTAGGCGTTAAATCACATATAATAAAACAAGCTCGAAATTGGTGTGGTCGGCACGATGTACATGGACAAGATGCCAATAAAAATGCAACTAAATAGCTCAGTCATGCCGTTAGTCTATGCGTAGGCGGAAAGATTTAATTTTTCCGAAGGGAGGGGCGACCAGCTTTCCGAAACCCATATAAAACTTTTATTAGCACTCACACTGAGGGGTCTGTTTCTAACTGTGGGAACTCCTTCTGTATAACTTCTACTGCATATATGTACCACTAATGAATAAAGCAATAAACTTGAAACTTGAAACTTGAAGAAGCTCTGCGCGACCTCGGAGAATTGTTCAGTGAACTGACGGCCTTATATGAGTGTTTACAAGACTTCATAGTAGACCTCATAAAATCTGGCATCTCCCGGTGGTGCAATCTTCCTTCGTGAAATTGTTTTATACTTCGCTATCGCTAACACTGCTTCGCCTTTCCGAAGAAACTGCCGCATCTCTCTCTTTGATTTTTGAGTCCGTGTATAAGCGGTGCTGCGCATGACTAGTGGATATCGTGACTAGTGCATATGCACTAGGTGCTGCGGAACCTCGTGCATATTGTTTCCAGTGCAGTGGAATAGCTGTCATTAATATTTTCGTTACTGAGATTTAATTAGGCAAGTATAACTAATTGCCAAACTCGCGGAGTACTTTCGTATTTATCAAAGTGTCAATGAGGCATTTGTAGCCTCCCCCAATTGACATATAACCGGTGTTTTGAGCAGCCTACTAATTTCGTACAATTTTTTGAGACTGGTAAATAAACCCCACGGAAAATGAAAAACACCACGCGACTGTGCGCCCACCCGCATCATAAAGCACCTTCCACGAATAAGCTGATTGAAAGCAACCGCTTTGCCTGTCGCAAACCCAAAGAGACAGCGAATCACCTTGATAATGTTACGGAAGGAGCATCAACAGCAAGCTTTGCGGCTTCGCAGCTATTCCTTCCGCTCACTTCTACGTCACACTTATTATTCGTCTCTCAAGGCCGACCGACCGCATTGACAACAAAAGCCCCTTGATAACGCGGCCTTAGCGCCGCTCTGAAAACGCACGAAACGCGAATCCCAATGGTATAGCCACATAATGTTTCAAAATTCCGGCTCTGCTCACACCGCAACTTAAGAGTGCGCGCGCAGCTATATTTCGGGCCAGAAGGTTGCTTCAAACGAATGCGCAATTAAAATGACGGTTTTCTTTATCATTAGAGCGTATACGTGCAGGAAAAGGAGGTTCTTGGAAAAAATTGAAAGTGAATTAAGCACACGGGGAAGCGAATCACGTGTAGAAAAAGGCAAAACCGATTTGTTCAAGAAAGTAAATGTACCACTTTAAATGAGCCGAATTGGCTAACGGGAGTCTGCGCAAAAAAAAAAAAAAAATCCCCGCAGAATATTTTCTGGCATTCATCTGAATGATGCGTGAACATTTCGTAGTACTTACGTGGTGTTTTGTGGTAGCATGCTGGTGTGTTTCGTATAATTACGAGAACGACCGCGAAAGAACCGTGAAACGGAGATCCGCGGTCAAGTGAGACGTGCAAGAGAGGACGTAGTAAAGGCGTTCTGGATAGCCCGCAACGGATGTGGACGTGCGATGAAAGGACCACGGAGATGTAGCAAATGAAGGAAATATATGCAACATTTTTAGGTACACTAAGCCATCACCAACTGCGATCATCTGTGCTCCGTAGTCTGCTAAGACTGGCACGGCGGCGCGCCCCGTATCTAGAAAGTGATCTGCTAAAGCGGCTGAGTGTGGCATGTTTCGAGAGCAGCGTGGGCACTGTGTTCTCACCGCTTCGTTGGCGCTGAAGCGAGAGGCAGCACGCAGGTGATTTCGCTGGCAGAGGCGGTTGATACGATGGACTGATGAACACTGATGAACAGTTTTTCCGTTGGGTAAGAAAAGAAATGCATAGTCATTTAAAACCATCAGTTTCAGTGTGCCTTATTTCTTTGAATTCGCAAGCGTCGTTGAACACCAGTTGCTGCCTGGAGGACGTGTTCGAATAGGTTTCCTTTTGCAGTGACGCAGTACTGAGTGCGCTTTGTCAGATCGTCTGTAGTTTTCGTAATGAGTGACGCTGGAATTCTACGACAGACATCCGCCATCCTTCCTTTGAGCTGAGCTGACGTCCGTCTCGATCAAGTAAGCACGGTGTTTCATATAACCCCAGAGAAAAAAAAAAAAAAAAACGAGTGGAGAGATGTCAGGTGACTAGCCGATCAATTTACAGGCCCGTGCTTACCAATCTACTGCGCATGAAAAGTCGCATCCAGCCAGTTTCGTGCTCAACTGCTGTTGTCTGCTGGTACCTTGCTGACATCACAGAAGTGGAAGACGTGACAGCGGGATTTTGCTTGGGGAAACTCATCCACCACTCTCTCTAGGATTTCGTCCACATAATGCTGTCCAGTGAGTGTGTGAAAAAAGCAGATGGGACAGATTACCCCACCGACGTAAATTCCAAACCACACATTGAAGGACCAGAGACCCCGGTGCCCATTGCGCCTTACTTAGTGTGAATTGGAGCCACTCCAATGAAAGTTTAGCGGGCTGTTCCTTCAAAAATTGGCTTCATTTGTGCACATGTTGTTCACAAAGTCAGGTCACTCATCGGATTTTGTGAAGACCCAACTTGAGAGATCTAAACGACTCTGCTGGTCCCTCTTTTCCAATTATTGGTGCAGGTTGAAGTGGTACGGGTGAAAGGCCGAGTCATTTAGAATCCTCTAATTTGATCACTTGGAAATTGTTACCTGGGCAACCTTGCCCCCGCACGATAGCATGAGGGTTTGAGGCCGTAAATGCTAGAACATACGTGCATAGGCTATAGGACTCAAAGATAGAGTCCTCCGCCGCCGTTTCTGGAAGCTGCCGGTTTGGCTCACGTTTTCATATTTCTGACGATAGTCGATGCGTTTCTTCTACCGTGACTCCATTTCGATGACTGATATAGATTTGCGGCATTCTTCTTGTTAACATTTGCAGCTCCGAAGGCAAGGATCCTGCTTTCTTTCTGCTCATTAGAGAAACACACGGTGACTGGGACAAAATATAACGCTTTTGTACTGATACGATTATAGAAAAAAGAGAGAGAAAAAAATCATCCGTGCACTTTATCTACGCTAACACAGCAGCTATGACAGTTTTCTGGACGTATTACTTCTGACGCACATCGGCATATAAGGAACTAGCATGATCACAATGTTTTTCTTTATTTCCTTTACTTCGTTCTGGCTAACTGTGAGGGAGCTTGTTCTGGGGTGCTGTTTTATGATGCGGGCGAAAACGCATTCACGTGGTATTTTTCAGATGTAATAATTGATTTGTAATGTATATTTATTCTTCATAATTAATAATCTTTTTATTATTCAAATTTAATAGTCTCAGTACCTATAAGCGACGACAAACATTACCTTGGTTCTGTCCAGCTACGTGAAATTTCTATATTTTTAATTTTGCCTCTATCTACGTGTGATACACTGTATATTTAGGACCTCTGTGTGCAATTGACGATGTTTCCACACTTAATAAATGTCGTAAATTATTAGAAGAACTTTTTTTTTCATGAGTCGTCAGTATTGCTTACAGGAAAGTGAACAAATACTGAAACACATGTCGTTCAAGTGCATTTCATACGCCAGTGATAAAACACTGTGCCCAAGGGGTCACTGAAGTGTTCAGTTTTTTCAAGGTCAAAAAAGCACGCACAGCATTGTTAAACGAGGTGAACATACAGGAACTTGTTCATTCTCTAGGCATAGGCTATACATACCTTTACAAATAATTTTTCATTGACTACCTCCTTCTCTTTGAAAAATACATTAAACTTTGTTCTGCGCGTATATTTAAGTATATCATGTAGGTGCGTGGTGTTTAACAGTGAAATTTAAAAGTCTATTGAAACGAGAAAATAAAATAAGGCAGCCACCACTACTGCTTCTAATGCCTCTGTCCTATTGTTAAGATTTGCAGAAATAAAGCGAAAAGAAGAATTAAAAGCCGTGCATGTCCGCGCCAACAGTGACGTACTAAGCTATTAGCCGCAATAAAATTTTATTTGAAAAGGCCGAGGCAAGTCAAAGGAAAACTCAAATGATATGGGTGACAAAACTCCAGTAATGACATTTTAGGCGGGAGAGGTAGACTTGGCAACGCCGTGGGAGGGAGCCCCCTCCGGAGTTTTTCGGAGGGGGATCTGACCCCGAAGTCCGATCGGACCCCTTCCCTGCCTCCTCCCTCCACCATCGTAGTCGGCCCCTATGAGTCCGTGGGTGATAAGCACTATAGGCACTAGTGCTGCGATGCATGGTCCGGCATGCAGCAAGGAAAGCGTTAACTACCTCGGGACGCACCAGGAGAAGTACGAAGTGTTCTAAGTGTCGCGGGCTGTGGCTTCTGGAAGTGCAGTTCTTTCTGCATAATGCATCAGCTGATGCACGGCAACGACAAGCCAGCGATTCCCAGCAGGTGTGCAGGTTAGAGGGCCGTAGAGGTCGACGCCGTTGCGGTCGACTGTCTGAGAGGGGTACGCAATCGGCAGCAAGGAGGAACAAGGATGGCAAGCTAAATTCTTGCGGCGTTCGTATCCTCAACATGAGGGGATGTTCTTTTGGCGAAAAGTGTGCATCTCCCGCCAATGAAAGCGCACGCGTAGTTTTGAAGAAGCCAGTGTGTTAGCATTGTAGGTCCACATGGAAAACCGAGTACACATCTGCGCAGAAGTGGCGAGGGATGGCTAACAACAACTTACGAACATTGGAAGCATCATTTCGACGATATAGTAGTCATTTTCGTACCGCAAAGCGAAAATATTCACTGCAGAGAGCTAGGGAAGAGCAAATCGATGGAAAGTCGGAAAAGCCGTCCAATATGGCCGCAACCCATGAATATTTGCACTGCTCCTCAGCGATATCAACGAACGCTGGTACCAAATATATGGAGTCGACGGTGGAAAGGCATGCCGTGTCACTTTATGTGGATGAGAGA
The DNA here is from genome assembly GCF_023375885.2 of Dermacentor andersoni. NCBI lineage: Eukaryota > Metazoa > Arthropoda > Arachnida > Ixodida > Ixodidae > Dermacentor > Dermacentor andersoni. The sequence goes on along the minus strand of NC_092820.1, from coordinate 72,855,203 downwards.
GAGAGAGAGAGCCCCCGTGGGTGTGTTTACGGCCAAGACTGATAGACAACGCGCATGTCGAAGTGCTGTAACCGGAGGGCCCAGCCGGCAAGGCGGCCTGATGTGTCTTGCAATGTCGACAGCCAACAAAGGGTGCGAAGGTCGGTAACGACATCGAAGGGACGGCGTAGATGTATGCTATAGTTCTAAGGGCGCAAATGATAGCTAGGTACTTCTTTTCTGTAAAAGAGTAATTCGATTCGGTCTTGGCTAGTGTCCTGCTTGTGTAGGCTACTACGTATTCACCGTATCCACTTTTAGCACTGAGCGAGCGCAGCAATGAGTCCGACGCCGCTGATGTCTGTGTGGACTTCTTTGGGAGCCATGGGATCAAAATGGCGCAGTACGGGTGGTGATCTGAGCATACGGCGCAATGTTTTTGGCGCGTTGTCCCAAGCTGGGAACCAGGTGGAGTGGGCAGTGTGACCTCGCAGGAGGGGGGTCAACGGAGGAAGGATAGTAGCAAAATTTCTGATGAAATGACAAAGGTATGAGCAGAGCGTGATGATGCTTCGGCGTTCCTTAAGGGACGTGGCTTTCGGAAAATAGGTGATGGTGGGATGTTTCGAAGTGCCGGGTAGTCTTCCGTCTTTAGAAACCGCATATCCGAGCATCGTTATTTGCTTGGCTCCAAAGCGACATTTCTTCACATTGAGTACGTGACCTGTGTTAGTTAAGTATTCCAAATCCTACTCGAGACGCCATAGATCAACGGCGAAAACAGGAGAAAGGACAACCACGTTATCAAGGTTACACAAGAACGTCTTCAATTTAGCCCTCAGAAGAGATTGTCCATAAGAAGTTCAAAAATAGAAGGGCATTGCAAAGGCCAAACGGCATAACGTTATATGCATATAGGCCCTCTGGTTTAGAAGGTAAACTTGAGTGGCTTGGTGGTGATCCATATTTAGGAAAATAACAGCGCTATAAGAACAAAGACTTAGGTAAAGAAGAACGACACTGGCGCTGTGTCGTGTTCAAATGCAGTTTCAAAATCTACTTTTGGGTTATTCGCCGGAGCCTTGGGGATTTGCCAATAGCGGAAACGTAAGTGGAGTGAGGAAAAGCACTCTGCGCCATGCAACGAATTGAGAGCATTGTCGATGCGCGGCAAGGAATACCCATGCCTACACGGTATCTTGTTGTTAAAACGGCGGTAGTTCACACAAAACCGCATGGATCCATCTTTTTGCTTTACCAGAAGTACAGGGTACGTGCAGGGACTGTTAGAAGGCTGAAAGACTCCGCGATGAAAAATATTGCTGACTTGGTTTTCAGTAACATGGCACATGGTGCTCTGTGGGTGATGCAGGATAAGGTCGCTGGCGCAGGGGAGCGTTGGTGCCCGTATCAATCCCGTGATACTGTTGATTTTTGGCCGAAAGTCGCTTGTTGACAGCGCAATGTACAGGAGTACTTGCGAATCAGGTTTAGGAGTTTCGAACGCTGAGTGTTGCTCAGGAGGGCATCCATAGACCTGTCGAAGACGTCCGGTGTAGACATGAAGCAGGCAGGGCAGCAAGTCAGTGCGCTGATCTCGGGGCAGGTGTTATCGAGAGGTACGTCGAAGATGTTACCACATACATAGGTTCAAGACGACCAAGGCACTCACCGCGACGCAAAGTGAACACCGTTCACTTTGCGTCATATCTTTGTTTTTGAAGTGATATGTTTGTCTTTGAAGACAAACATATGAGTGAAGCCGGTTGACAGCGATATCATAAAAAGGAAGAGTGCGTCATCGATGTACAAAAATATGCGACGGTGTTAAAAGGGCAATGGCATCTGTAGCACAGTTGGAGCTGGCAGTCGCAATCAGGGATGGGTGCGTAGGAATCGTAGTGTAATTAGCAAGGAACAGTTTTTCGATGGGATCGTCAGGATCACATAATTGTGCGTCAGAAAATTGTGCGACAACAGTCAATAACGGCCTTAGGGTCAGAAAGCAAGTCCCACCTCAAGGTGCTGCCTTGTGAACATGCAGACAGAACAACCCCTTCGACTGTGTACGTGAGCCATTGAATGATGCTATGGGAAGTGCATGCAGGAACAGCGGTAATGCGCGCTTGCAGTGCGAAGCAACGGTGTAGAGAGGAGAGTAAATACTATTTTTTTCAGCGACCGACAATTTTTTCCGTAGTTACAGATAGGGCGGCTCCTGCAGTGGTGGCCAGAACATCGGTGGCAGGGTCCGCGATGCAATTTCGGCGTAGGTTACAACTGCAGGCACCAGTGGCCGTGAATGAGGGGACGGAATAGTCACACTTGCTTCTGTATGACTTGTCGCAGGCTAAAAGTCCATGATGACGTAGGGCTTGAAATGTCCGTAAGCAGAGGTAGCTGTCGAGTGACTCAAGCTCGCACAGCGGGAGGCCGTGGTCGGAAACTGTGGTTAAGATCGAAATCGAAGCATCCTGGGTGAAAGAAAGCCGCGATCAGGAGGCGTTGTCTGCGGAGTTCATCATGGCTCTGACAAAGATCAGCGACTCCGGCGAAGATATGAAGGTTTTTTGATAGGAGCATTTCAAAGGCGTCTTCTTCCATGCCCGCGAAGATGTGACAGATATTATAGGATTCCGTTATTGCTGCATTGACGGGCTTACAAAGGCCGATGACGTTCTATATGTAGTTGGTGAAGTTGTCACCAACTAAATATCGTTGTTGACAGAACAACCGTTCTGCAAGTGCTCTTCGGCGCGAAGCTTCCGCATAGGGGGGCCACGGGAACCTTGCATGAAGCTTGTCCAGAAATCTGACGAGATGCGAATGTGAGATTCGTGGTTGTGGAACCACGCGTTTGCGACGCCCGTGAGGCGGGAGACCGCGTTGTTCAATTTATTAGTGTCGTCCCACTTGTTGTGGGCACCCACGCGTTCGCAAGATGAGAGCCAATCTTCGACGTCCTTTTTGTGGGAGCCGCTGAAGGTGACTGGATACCCATTAATTTGGCGAGTCGGAACGTAAACGACCGGGCGAGTCCTGCGGTAGTGTCTGACTTTCGTTGTCAGGCGTGATGGGCGGCCACTTCCAACTGCGGAGTGCCAGAATTGGGGAAGCCTACCAACGTCGACGAAATATGTAACGTAGTTTAATTACGGAGACGGAAGGACAAAGATGCAGGTCTGTTGGTCGTGCGTCGGGCACCAAGCGAGCGATCTCTATCTTTGCAGACGGTGTTCACAATGAGCTTGTCTTGTGCGCTACGAATAACGTTATTTATTTAATCATAAGGGGTTACCTTGGAAGTTTTTTTTTTTTTTCGGAACTCGCGGGCCTACTGCTGTAATACTCATAGCTTGTTTTTACAACAGGACCCATGCAATAAAACTTGAATGAATGAATGAATGAATGAATGAATGTGTGTGGTGTAGTGGCGCAAGGGGCAGATATGGCCAAAAATAAAACTTGACTTTAGTCGGTTCGCACCATGGGGAAGATGCTTTTCATCTAAAAAAAACAATAAATAATGTCCCCTATAAATTCCGTGTCTTCCTTATCTGTTATTTTCGTATGGTTGTGGTTAACAAATATGGGGTCCCTCAGTTCTGCTTTCTTTAGGTCATACTCTTTTACGTGTTATTGAGAAGCTTTATGTTGAGATATTTTGCCATGAAATTTTGGCGCATGTAGAAAAGAGACGTACAACACTGCGCATGCTGCTCGCCTCTTGTCCTCTGCGCTTTCGCCGCGCTGGTAATCAGTAGAACCACCGTGCTAGCTCTTGCATTCATCATCTCAGCACGAGGTCATGGGCTCAATTTCCGGTCGCGGCAGCCGCATTTCATTGGAAGCAAACTGGAAGAACGCCGGTGACATTTAGGAGCGCGTTAAACAACACCGTGGGCTCAAAATAACCCGAAGCCCCAATGCCTCTTAAGGGGACCCTCCTTCCAAACCCCAGTGCTTCTCTGTGAACTTGCTCGGAATTTTTAGCTCAGGCAAACAAAGATTTTTAATGTACTTTACAGGGCTTGCGCAAGGACAATCATTTTATTGTACAAAACACTTCTATAAAAGTGTGAATTTCCAATTTACGCTTAAGTCAGACTTGCTGGGGGCCCTAGAAAGCCTATCGCGTTCTACTCTGTTGCTTAATAGGAACGATTACGGCATCGGCTGTTTTGAAGACGCTACTGTTCGTGAGATTTCCCATGAGAAATTGTCTCCGTTGTTTCGCAGCAGTTTTGTTTCAACCTCGAAAATAGGACTTTGCTGAAGCACTGGCAATAATTTTGTTCGAACTGCTCCTCACAAACTTCCTTTAGCATATAAGCTAGCGATATATCTTATCATTAAGTGTTAAGCGTTGGACTGGAGGAATATAGCGTGAATTCTAAGCTGTTGATAGGCAAGATGCTGGGACACTGCTGAAATTCTAACGAATTTAAAAAGACAGCACCGTACCATATTCCAGAATGTGTCATTGTGCCTGCGCTGATGCTGCAGTTCTCGTGTGTACTTGATGTTCCGGGTGGAGAAATCATTAAGCCTGCGGCAATACTCCGCTTGGTTGTCGCAGTAGCCCGAGAAGAGATTCGTCCAGTGTTGTTCCATACGTTGACGGGTGAGGTGAGCCTCCAACGCCCCGGCTGCATATGCTTGCAACTCGTCAGGCACACGCTCATTGCTCTCTACCTGGAGGTACGACCACCTGGAAGGCAAAAGGTAAACCTCAATGTGTTCTCCTGGTATCACACCACAGATAGGCGAAATCATTGATTGCTGCATTCCTGTCTGTGTTTTTTCATTAGTCACAGATATTCACAACAACAAAGCGTTGCCAGCTTTCAGTAGTGGCGCTAGAATTTTCCTAATAGGAAAAATGCTGTATTCAACTTTATTAGCATTATATGTCGGAATGCATTTTATGCGAAGAAGTTTTACGTGGGGAAAATTTTGGGATTGAGAAAATTATGTCCGAGTATTCCTTCCCGGATAAATTTTGACCACCTGTGGTTCTGCAACGTGCACGCAAATATATGTGCACGGGGATATTTCTTTTTTTTTTTGTTCATTTCGCTGCTATATATATGCTTCTGCCGTGGCAGGGATAGCCTAGATGGTGGTGCCCTAAAGAAAACAGCAATATAGTCACATGCGCGCAGAGAACATTTGCTTTCTTTCGCAAATTTTTGCGATGAATGTGCATAAATCGGGTATATTATGGTGTCACTGACTCACTGCTTCCTAAGCGTAAATAGAAGAAATCCTCATTATATAGCAGCCCAAGGCACAACACATTCTAACGTGCCTACACAAGGCACCAAAATAGGCACATAGCTTCGAGCGGAGCAGGAGCTTCATGGCAACCAAGTGAAAAGTATCTTGTTTCTGCGGGACGCAAGAAGCTATGGTAACGCAGAACGAGCCACAGGGCTCTCACGGATTTCGGTTCCTTGCGGTGAGATAAGCGAACCGTGCGCTCTCGTTGGGAGGCGATAGAGCCGAGTTGATTTAAAGAGTGGCTTGGAACGCGAGAGCGCACCAGGACTACATCCTAATTAATATAAATCGGGATCATTTTAAAGTTCTACGGAATTTTTAAAAAGAGCATGTTGCAGATAACACAATTCCCGTCCTTCAGCTCCAATATTCCAGCTTCAGCTCCGATGAGGCGGCCATCACTTGCAGGAGAAATCGAAACGCATATTAAACTGATCAATAACCGTCTGCTAATTATCTTTTGAATCAATTACTATACGGCGCGTATTGAAATATAAGCCGTTGAGTTCGCGAAGCTGCGTCCACTTAGAATGAATTTGCAAAATTTGCGAAATCTAACTTGCCGTAAGAATGCGCTATTGTTGCACTTACACTTTTTTTAAACAAAACCCTCTCTTAATAATGCGCATGTATTTGCTTCCACACATTGGGAAATTATCTCTCCAAACTGGTATCAGTCTGGAAACGTCTTGCAAACTCAGCGGCCACAATTCCTACATTGCAATACGTTGGAATAGCGTTGGAAGTTAAGAAACTTTTGGGCGTAGTAAGAGCGTGTGTTGCGAAGGATGAGTTTTTACTGAGTGCTAACTTGGGCTAGTTACGAGCACATAGTCTGGCGAAGAAACAGCCCTTGATAACGGAACAACAGGAGGTGGCAGGTACGAGCCCTTGCGTCTGTTCAGGCACCACTACGGCTGAGATATACATTTTTACGACTCCACGTTTCAAGCTTAACCTAGCGAATAACAGAAATGCAATATTTTTCATGATGTCGCCTGGTGTGTAATTCGGCAAAATGGCGCGTACACTCACCCACTCTCCTCTATTTCGTCTTGAAACGTCGCCCACGCAACCGGTACCCGCAATGAGTCGGCGCTAAAGTCGGCCGCCTGCAATTCGCCGTCGTGTATGACAACCTTCTGTGTGTCCATTTCCACCGTCGCCCAGGCCGATTGGGTGTGGGCGTCTTGCGTCACGGCCAGGGTAAAGAGTGCGCATATCAGCAGTTGAATGATGTTCCCGCGCAGAGATCTTCTGTACATCCTGAATCTGCATCGAACAGGAAATCATGTTGCTATACAGCGAAGCCGTTAGCCTCTCTCTGGTCGGCAGCATTTGCCTCCGTCGGTGGACTGAGGATGATCATCATCAGCAGTGGCTCATACCTCCCAAGTCGAGCAAAAATGCAGTAGTTCCTCCCCTTCGTAACGCACAGGCTAGACGCACTCGGCAAAGTGAAGCGAACAGTGCATACATTCAGTGAAATCATGCCTACAACGTACAGAGCAGCGCAGTTTTGAAAAGAGAAAAACAAGCTCGAAAGAAGCATCTATCATGATCAGCTATAGACCATGCAGCGTAAGCAAATAAAAATGCAATGGTGGGGGGTGGAACTTTATTATTACAGAAATCGTTGCGCGGTTTATTCCTGGGTGGTTCCCTCTGACAGGGATGTAATGGCGATCGCGGCTCGCCGGGCCTGGTCAAGGGTCGCAATGCATCATACCCCCGTTAGCAGTGGCTCATAGCCACGTAAGTAAGCAAAAAATGCAATGACTCATACCCATAAGGCAGTGAGTACAAGCGCTCAGCAAAGTGAAGTGAACAGGGAATACATTCAGTGAAATCACGCATGCAACACAGGAAGCATCATATGCGTCATTGAAAAAAACAAGCTCAAGACAAGCATCTGAACCATCAACAAAGCATTGCAGACCCCACTAAGGTGTTGTAGCGGTGGATTTGCAACAGCTTCACAGGATATTCACTTTTGCAGGACCGGGGTGGCGAGTCAATTTCTTGCTTACTTCTAATCAAACAGAAAACATAGCTAATCTCAAGAAATACAAAATGAAGCAGGGGGATAGCGCCAAACTCCTTTTATTGACTGAAATGATGGTGGAATGCATAATACCAATGTTGAAGGACACACAGCCGAGTCACTAATATTGCAATGTTTGAGTGGCGCATAGGTTGGTGGACGACTAACCAACTCATAGAGTATCTTTGCATTTCGTAGATTATTTTAGCATGTCTTCAATGTGGGGATAGAATTAATTGCCTGTACAAGTGAGGTAGGATGTACGGTTGGGAAAACAATTATCCAAGGCGAGAATGTATCACCTCTTTCAATGCAAAAATCTCTTAGACGGCATGCACTACTGCTTGTACAGAGCCTGTTCTGTACTTACCATCTGCGCAGTATGCTCGATCACTTGGGTTGTCAGCCTAAAGCGCAAAATACGAATACCTCAGATTGCTCTATTTAACAGTGCCTGGTCCTTGTGGCCAGGCCTGACTGTTAAGCTCTGGATGCGAGTGTCTGATAGAAAGCGTTCTCTTACCAAATATACCGTTATGCGCATGCGTGCCTTTCGGGCTTTGCATCTGTGCCGGTGGCGTCCGAATGACGGATGTTAACGCGTGTGAGCACTCGCGCAAACCTACCGCGATAGCGTCGTATCTACGATGGGCCCATCGTATCAGGCAGGGCAACTCGCGCTATCTCCCGCGATAGTTCTACGCACGTTACTTCACAGCCTTTAAATACTGCCCGCAGATAGGGGGTGTTCGTTCTTTTTGTCGATTGCTGTCCATGCTTGCACATGTTGCTTTTGGGCTAGTTGCTTTTGGTTATGTGGGGCACAAGTTCGCCTCAATAAATGGTTGTCTTGCTGTGCGCTCGTCTTCTGTAATTACCGGTGTGTAGCACCACTCGTGACAACTGGTGGAGGTGCTGGGTATGTCCAGCGCTCGTTCAGGCACTCGTGACACCAGTCTGCATCAGCCAGAAGAAGACGACCCACGAAGAAGTCGCCGGAATCTTGGGCTCTCCCCTGAGTACGGCTTCCTACCAGAGAAGACACGCCCTGCAAAACAGGCCACGACAGTCAAGATGAGCGAGCCCATCACTCCTACAGCCGTCGTGTTGCAGCAGCCACGGGAGCCACCAACATTCCGTGGAAATCCCTGCGATGATCCTGAAGACTGGCTCGAACAGTTCGAGCGCTTGGCGAGCTACAACAAGTGGGACGACGATGCGAAGCTGCAGCACGTTTACTTCGCGCTGGAGGAGTCTGCACGTACGTGGTTCACCAACCAAGAGTCGCAGCTCAGGACATGGGAAGACTTCAAGCGAAGCCTTCTTGTTACATTTACAAGTGTCCTTCGCAAAGAAAGAGCAGAGCGACAACTTCAAACACGTCTCCAGCTGCCCAACGAAAGCGTGGCCGTCTTCGTGGAAGAAATGAAGAATCTTTTTGGTCGGGCAGACCCAGAAATGCCGGAAGAAAAGAAGCTTGGTTTTCTTATCAGAGGAGTGAAAGAAGAGCTTTTCGCTGGGCTTATGCGGAACCCACCGAAAACAGTCGCTGAATTTTTAAGTGAAGCCGCAGCCATGGAAAAAACACTCGACGTTCGGAGAAGACAGTATGGACGCCCTGCTCTGGTCTGTGGTGCGTCTCCCACGGAATTCGACACCGTGAGCAGGAGCAACCTTCACGACACAATCAAGGCTGTAGTACAAGAGGAACTTCGTAAAATGTTCCCTAGCTCCAGTCTTCAAGTCGCAGCGCTCAGCGACGTTATCAGGCAAGAAGTCCAGCAGGCACTGGGAACAGGGCCACTAGTTCAGCCGCACCAAGCACCGGAATATACCCCTCGACCACCTCAGGTCATGTCGTATGCCGCCGCGGTGCAAAGCCAAGTGCGGCCGACCAGATCGGCGTACACGCCGTTGCAACGCTCACGACCAAATGACCGCCCGCCTAGAGTCGAACAGGCAGCCCCGAGAAAGTCCGACGTCTGGAGGACTCCCGACCAGCGTCCTTTATGCTTCCACTGCGGCGAGCCCGGCCATGTATACCGTCGCTGCTTCTACAGGAACCTCGGCATCCGTGGGTTCCCTATCGGGGCTCCACGTCCGCAACCTGGCCAAAGGCCACTTGAGATAGAACACTACCTACAAAGGCAGAATTCGTCAACAAGCCGCTACAGGTCGCCGTCACCCTCATCCCGCCGCTCTACTTCTCCTCGTCCTAGCTACGCGGAAGCAGTGCGGGGAAGGTCCCCCAGCCCTGGCTTGGGAAACTGAGGACGGCAACCGGTGGAGGCACGGTTGCGGCCAGTCGCACTGCTGAAAACCCTCCCCCGCCGCAACATTCTAGGGATGAAACTACGCCTGCGCCGCCCGAACAAAATGTGTCAACGACGCGACAATATAGTCTTCATGCCAGCGACGAAACCAAGCGATCCGTCAGTAGCAAATACCGGCAAAGCCGCAGCACCGCACCCCGACGCACGTGCAATACCACAACAAAATCCACAGACCTAGCAGTGAAGATAGACAACCGGGATGTGTTTGCACTGGTTGACACCGGTGTTGACTTCTCCGTCGTGAGCGCAGTGTTTGCCACTAAACTAAGGAAAGTTCTTACTGCTTGGGACGGCCCACAGATACGAACAGCAGGTGGTCACGTAGTAACGCCAAAGGGAAGATGTACGGCTCGTGTAGCGGTGCGAGGACACACGTACCCTACCGTTTTCATCGTCCTAGAGCAGTGCTCCCGTGACGTCATTCTGGGCGTAGATTTCCTTTCGGCAAACAGTGCGGTCATTAATCTACAGGCACAGACCATAAGTCTTTCACCAGAGAACGCCATCGCGCACGATTTAAGTCCTGCATTATCTGCTTCACTCGCGATTCTCGATGAACATATCACGTCGCCACCCCGGTCGAGTACTCTGATCGCAGTGGGTACCAACAACGGCAGCTGCTTGGAGGGATTGGTCGAAGCGAACCCAAGTTTGCTGTTTGAGCGGGGGTTGTCAGTAGCAAGAGGGATCGTCCGCCTGGTCGAAGGAACAGCCAATATACTGATAACGAATTTCTGCTCGGAATACCGTCATCTCGCTAAAGGAACCACGGTGGCGCTCTTCGAGACCATTCCCGACATAGGCAACGTCCTCACGCTCGAAAACGAACTCGCACCTCGACCTCCTGACATTTCATTCGATATAAACCCTGATCTACCGCAAGCGAGACAAGAACGGCTGCAGAAACTGCTTCATACCTACCAGGATTGCTTCGCTACATCGTCCAAGATTCGCCAGACGACGCTTACAAAGCATCGGATAATAACAGATGAATGTACACGGCCTATTCACCAGTCGCCGTACCGCGTGTCCATGAAAGAACGGGAAGCAATCGGGAAACAGATAAAAGAAATGCTGCACGACGACGTCATCGAACCCTCTCAAAGTCCCTGGGCTTCCCCCGTCGTGCTCGTGAAAAAGAGACAACACCCTAAGATTCTGTGTCGATTACCGCCGACTCAACAAGGTCACGAGAAAGGACGTCTACCCGCTCCCTCGAATTGACGACGCCTTGGATCGCCTTTGCAATGCAAGATACTTCTCGTCCATGGACCTAAAGAGCGGCTATTGGCAGGTAGAGGTTGACGAAAGGGATCGCGAAAAGACTGCGTTCATTACGCCAGATGGCTTATACCAGTTCAAGGTCATGCCATTTGGGCTGTGTACTGCCCCTGCAACCTTCCAAAGGGTAATGGACACCGTATTGGCTGGACTTAAGTGGCAGACTTGTCTGGTATATCTTGATGATGTGATAGTATTCGCTTCTACCTTCGACGAACACCTTAGCAGGCTAGAGGTGGTACTGCATGCTATCAAGTCTTCCGGACTTACGATGAAGCCTGAAAAATGTCGCTTCGCCTACGCACAGCTGAAATTCCTGGGCCACGTTGTGAACTCTGCAGGCATCTTACCAGACCCAGAGAAGACGGCTGCCGTGCGACACTTTCCACCGCCCCGTGAAAAGAGAGGCGTCAGAAGGTTTCTCGGACTTTGCCCCTACTACAGACGTTTCGTCAAAGACTTCTCGCGTATCGCAGAGCCTTTGACACGCCTGACAAAAGAGGACGTCCCGTTTGTATGGCATGCACCACAAGAAGCGTTTCGAGAGCTCCAGCGCCGTCTCCAATCGCCACCCATTTTGGCGCACTTCGACGACAAGGCGGAAACTGAAATCCACACCGACGCCAGCAGTTACGGGCTCGGCGCAGTTCTTGTTCAGAGACAGAACGGACGAGAACACGTCATCGCCTATGCCAGTCGTTCTTTATCGAAGGCCGAGTCAAACTATTCCACAACGGAAAAAGAATGTCTGGCAATAGTGTGGGCAACATCAAAATTTCGCCCATATGTATACGGCCGACCTTTTACTGTCGTTACCGATCACCATGCGTTATGCTGGTTAGCAAACCTGAAGGACCCGTCCGGACGCCTCGCAAGATGGAGTTTGCGGCTGCAGGAGTTCGATATCTCCGTAGTCTACAAGAACGGAAGAAAGCATTCAGACGCAGACTGTCTGTCCCGAGCCCCCGTCGAGCAACCACCACCGTGTACAGACGACGACTCTACCTTTCTTGGCATGGTTACCGCCTCCGATTTCGCCACGCAACAGCAGACCGACCCTGAACTTAGTGGCCTCATTGAGTACCTTGAAGGACGAAGTGACAGGGTGCCACAAATCTTCAAGCGCAGTGTGTCAGCTTTCTGTTTGAGAAATGGTGTCCTAACCAAAAAGAACTTCGATCCTACGAAGAAGGCCTACCTTCTTGTTGTACCATCGTCGCTACGTCCAGAAATTTTGCTGGCGTCTCATGATGAAGCAACATCTGGACACCTCGGCTCTGCACGAACACTCGCGCGGATTCGAGAAAGTTATTACTGGCCGCGTATTGCCGAAGAAGTCAAGCACTACGTCCGTACGTGCAGAGAGTGTCAACGCCGCAAGACTCCCCCAACGAAACCTGCCGGATTCCTGCAACCGATCAAACCCTCGAGAAAACCGTTCCAGCAAGTTGGATTGGACTTTCTTGGGCCTTTTCCGACGTCCACCGCTGGGAACAAATGGATTATAGTTGCGACGGATTACTTGACGCGCTGCGCAGAAACGTGCGCCCTCTCAAGAGCCACCGCTGAAGAAGCCGCCAGATTTTTTATTTTTCATATCGTCCTGCGTCACGGCGCGCCAGAGGTCATTATCACTGACAGGGGCACAGCATTCTGTAGTGACCTGATGCAGGCCATACTACGGTACAGCCAAACTACTCACCGCAGAACTACCGCATACCATCCGCAAAGTAATGGTCTCACGGAACGGCTAAATAAAACCCTGGCGGACATGATGTCGATGTACGTTGACGTAGAACATAAAACGTGGGACGAAGTACTCCCTTATGTCACCTTCGCATATAATACCGCCATTCAGGAGACAACTGGGGTGACACAGTTCGCTCTTGTTTACGGCCGGGAAGTGACTACGACACTCGACGCCATGCTCCCTCATGTGAATGAAGGTGACCCACATCCTGACGTGGCGACGTTTCAGCAGCGCGCCGAAGAGGCCCGGCAGCTCGCTCGAGTACGAACAGTAAGACAGCAAGCAATTGACGCCCGGCACTACAACCTTCGACACCGCCATCAAGAATACACGCCCGGCGACCAAGTTTGGGTATGGGCACCAGTTCGCCGACGAGGCCTCAGCGAGAAGCTTCTTCGACGTTATTTCGGCCCATACAAGATTGTCCGCCGTGTGGGTGCATTGAACTATGAGGTCATTCCTGACGGGCTGACGAACTCTCAGCGACGGCGCGCACGGCCTGAAATCGTTCATGTTGTGCGCATGAAGCCGTATTACGCACGTTAGAAAACTTCTAGCGTAGTTTTTTTCTTTACTTTGTGTTCACCACGAACTCTAGTACTGTGTACTTACTTACCTAAGTGCTTATTTTCAACATCGAGACGATGCTTTTTTTGGAGGGGAGCAATGCCACGTGCCTTTCGGGCTTTGCATCTGTGCCGGTGGCGTCCGAATGACGGATGTTAACGCGTGTGAGCACTCGCGCAAACCTACCGCGATAGCGTCGTATCTACGATGGGCCCATCGTATCAGGCAGGGCAACTCGCGCTATCTCCCGCGATAGTTCTACGCACGTTACTTCACAGCCTTTAAATACTGCCCGCAGATAGGGGGTGTTCGTTCTTTTTGTCGATTGCTGTCCATGCTTGCACATGTTGCTATTGGGCTAGTTGCTTTTGGTTATGTGGGGCACAAGTTCGCCTCAATAAATGGTTGTCTTGCTGTGCGCTCGTCTTCTGTAATTACCGGTGTGTAGCACCACTCGTGACAATATGCGTCATTGAAAAAAACAAGCTCAAGACAAGCATCTGAACCATCAACAAAGCATTGCAGACCCCACTAAGGTGTTGTAGCGGTGGATTTGCAACAGCTTCACAGGATATTCACTTTTGCAGGACCGGGGTGGCGAGTCAATTTTTTGCTTACTTCTAATCAAACAGAAAACATAGCTAATCTCAAGAAATACAAAATGAAGCAGGGGGATAGCGCCAAACTCCTTTTATTGACTGAAATGATGGTGGAATGCATAATACCAATGTTGAAGGACACACAGCCGAGTCACTAATATTGCAATGTTTGAGTGGCGCATAGGTTGGTGGACGTCTAACCAACTCATAGATTATCTTTGCATTTCGTAGATTATTTTAGCATGTCTTCAACGTGGGGATAGAATTAATTGCCTGTACAAGTGAGGTAGGATGTACGGTTGGGAAAACAATTATCCAAGGCGAGAATGTATCACCTCTTTCAATGCAAAAATCTCTTAGACGGCATGCACTACTGCTTGTACAGAGCCTGTTCTGTACTTACCATCTGCGCAGTATGCTCGATCACTTGGGTTGTCAGCCTAAAGCGCAAAATACGAATACCTCAGATTGCTCTATTTAACAGTGCCTGGTCCTTGTGGCCAGGCCTGACTGTTAAGCTCTGGATGCGAGTGTCTGATAGAAAGCGTTCTCTTACCAAATATACCGTTATGCGCATGATAAAAATAAAGATCAGGAGAAAGAGGCGCGCTGAACTTTTAAAAGCTGCAGATGAGAGTCGGGAAACAGCTGGGATGCAGCGGAATGCAGTAGGGTTATATCGCCTGACGGCATGTGAAATGTCAGGACAAGAACATGACGAGCTTGGCCACTATTGCGGGATGCTACAAAGAGAAGGGTTGAACGTGCCTTTGTTTGCGAAAAGCCATTCTACTACTTCACTACTCGTCTAATTGCTTCCGTATTATAACAATGGCCCCTCTTAAAGACTTTAAAAAATATTTGTAACAGGGTACCCATTCCCGTGTATTATGCCGTGTTACATATGAATAAAAAATGCTTTTTTTCGGAGAAGGAAATTTTAAAACCTTCACATAGGACACAATAGCTCACATAATGTGGCGCAAAACTAACACTACGTAATGTTAAAATAAATGCTAATAGTGTCGTGCTGACAGCAATCAAACGAAAGGGAAAATATGAAATAAAGAAAACGATTTAACATGTATTTCATACAGCCGATGAAATTTATCTCTCATAACTCATGAGTCACGTGTCCTGTAAAAGAATGTCTTTCGCCTATTGGGAATAGGTTCGCTTTCGGTTCATCAAAAAATGCTAGTAAAATGGTATCAGCATACTAGGATAGATCGTAGCCAATCTCCACTTTATGCCGCATAGACGATGCAAACAATTCACATATTCATCGAAAACATTTGCATATGTCACCGCAAACATCTCTACGACATATCAGTCGAGGCAGGAAACTACACAGCCATCAAAAAACGGAATAAACAAAACTCGCTGCCGAACAGCTGGCGACATTCAGGAATGGTTCTCCGGGTCGCTGTCGATGGTCCGAAATAATGTTTTATGATGTGACATCTTCAGACTCCCTGTTACTCAGCACCCAAAGATTCGTTCGGGCCGAAACAGCATCGCGAGACTGATGTCGTTCATACGAGGGCCCAGTTACTCAAGCACCCAACGCATTCTCGATCACAAGGCGAACATTTATTTCTGCTTCGTGAAAATTGCTGCGACGTGGTAAGGAAAGACACTACTATGGAGCTAAAAGTTTGCTCCTTGGGCAGCGTTGCACTCAGTAAAAACACCCGTAGCTTTGAAATCAGGCGCGGCGCTCGTTAGCCTGAGAAATGCCAGAGATAAGATTTATGCCTATAAGCATCCGGCAAACCTTTGTGTCATAGTAGGTACCGGAACCTAAGCCATAGTTGGCGCGCACGTTGATCTGTGAGGGGCAGTTAACCCCTCTTTTATTACGTTCGAAACAGCGACCCTTGTTTGGAGGTCTTATCATTGAATTTCGTTGATTGGACAATTATGGTAATACCAACACGCAATGTGCAAAAAAGCTAAAGAATGTGCTTTCCAAAGAAATGTACACAAAATACACATGCAGGCGGTAGTAGGTGCTACAGTTTTGGAAATGCAAACTTTACAAAAATTGCACGAAAATTGTTTAAAATATAGCGCTGAAAAACTATGTATAAATAAAGGAACAATACACTAAAATCTTCAAAATGTTCCTACCTCAATTGCTGATAGCACACGAAAATTGCCAGCTTCGAGATTGTTGAGAACGCCAGCTACAATTTTTTTCTTCTGCCTAATGGAAACTGCTTTCTTCTAGTTAGTCTCGCAAATGAAAACAAAGGACTACAGTCTTGTGGGGTAAAATTAGCGAACAACCAATATAGCCATTAAAGACAATCTAAAGAAGACCTACAATATTGTGAACGTATATGTAGGACACCTTAGTGAGAACAAGAAATCAGTCAATTGTGAACTGGCGAAAAGCCAACCTCGCCCCAAGACATCTATAAAACTAGATAGCGAGTTTGGCAGATTCATATCGTCCAACATAACCTACGGGAGTGCCTGGCGCCTGTGCGATTACCGGGATGACACATTTGCGTGCTAGGTAAATGATTGCCTCAGCATGGCAAAAAACTAAACATTCAGAAAGCATAATAACAAATTGAGGCGCTTTTATGTGGGAAAACCACGATCTGATTATGAGGCACGTCGTAGAGGGGGACTATGGAATAAATTGTACCACCTGGGGTTCTTTAATGTGCACTGAAATCTAAGTACACGGGTGTCTTTGCATTTCGCTCCTATCGAAATACGGCCGCCGTGGCAGGGATTCGATCCCGCGACCTCGTGCTTAGCTGCTCAATACAATACCGATAACCAACCACGTCTGGTGACTCAGAAAGCAATAGTCTACTCTTTAGACAGGTTAGACTCAGCACAGCTGATTTGTACGGCAGCCGGTAGCCTTAAAAACGGGCGCAATGAACGTGGTTGACATTGGCTCACAAACCCTGATTTTGGTTAGGAAATCGTGCCATGTTTCGTAGCCGCTGTGGAGATAACCGCGCCGTGTACCTGTAGGGATACTGCCCCTTTTAGACAAGCGACCTTCATCGGCGTTGCTCTGGGGACATATTCTCGGATGGGCGCTTTCAGTGATATCACTTTCAGTGACCGCTTATTGGCTGGCTGAGCAAAGCCAGATGAGTTGATTGGCTAGCTGATCCCTAAGTCGGCTTAGTATAGCCAAAAGTGATCGCTCGAAAATATGTCCTCTGATGTGCAATCATTAGGAGTGATTGGCAGTTCTCCCCGAAGGGCGATGCACTGACCGCGACAACAAAGTCTCGCGTTGGGATTTGATTACTCGGATGGTGCTCTGAATGATCGCCGCAGGTTCTATACGCGAATGCGGCATCTGCGCGTGCACTTATAATATCCGGCACCCTTTAAAGCGTCCACACATCGTGCACGTAGATCTTGGAAGCGCATCGCACAGGCGCCACTGCGCTGACCGTGGCGGCGCCAGTGAAATTACATTGCTTCAAATTGTGAGCACTAATATTGCTTTCCTGCTGAGCACGAGGTCGCGGGATCGAATCCCGGCCACGGCGGCCGCATTTCGATGGGGCGAAATGCGAAAACACCCGTGTGCTTAGATTTAGGTACACGTTAAAGAACCCCAGGTGGTCGAAATTTCCGGAGTCCCCCACTACGGCGTGCCTCATAATCAGAAAGTGGTTTTGGCACGTTAAACCCCATAATTTTTTTAATATTGCTTTCATTCATTCAAGTAATTTTATTGAGTGCCCTTCGATTAGGTGGGATGGGCCTGGACCCCGCCAAGGTTTCGGCCAAGGGTAGCTAGCCTTTGATGGTTGCCTCGGCTCGCTGGATGGCCTAGAGTTGGTGCTGCAGGACCGAGCTGAGCAAAGCAGACTCTCAGTGCGTGCGGAGACTGTCGCTCTTTGAGGCTGTATCATCGTTATTGTGTATTATACACGTACAATCCCATAAGATATGCTCTAGGGTGGCTCTAGATTCGCAGTGTCTGCACTTGTCAGTCGTGTATAAATGTGGGTGTATTATGTTTGTGATAGCTAGACTGCTACGTAACATCTGCTTTATAACTGCCGCCATTCGACACACTGATTTTTGCTTAATTTGGGTGCGGAAATATGTGCCTGTGCAATCTATGGTGTTGTGTAATTTCGTGCAATCTGGATATTATATCTTTTCACTCCCACTCGTTTGTAGTCAAGCTCTCGAGCCATGCGGTGCGCCACCTTATTGCTACCGTCTGGTAACAATGAGGCAACCTAATCTAGCCTCACCTAACCTAACCTAACCCAACCTAACCTAACTTAATGTTAGAAGTCGTAGTACCTCTGGGGAGATTCGACCGTTGGCGAAGTTTCATGATCACAATCACTGATGATTATGTGCGCTTGTTTGTGCTATGACTAACGTGATAGCTATTTCCTCTACGGTTTCTACGTGTCGCGTGTTGACTGTAGCGCTCATCGTGCATTTTCCGCCGCAATTTATCATCACTGCGGTGTAGGCGCGCGTGTTTTTGTATCTAGCTTCGTCTAGAAATGTGGTGTACTTGCTGTTACCGAATTTCTTCTTTATATCGCGTGCTCTGCTTTCCGGCCTACCCTGATGGTGGGTGGGATGCATATTGTTACGTGAAGCGGAAGCCGAATAGTATTTACAATTTACTTACACGTAAGCTCACAGAGCCAAAATGGCGACGCTATATCAAACCGGCACACACGTCGTCTTCGTCCTCCTCAGTGCAGCCACACTGTGGCGGCTGTTCCGTAGCATCACCTCCGGCTGTAGAAGCACCGTGCCGGTGCTTATTCTACACATCCGCGGTGAAAGGTGTGTGGTATGGTTATAGTCTTGCCACGTGAACGATGTCACTTGCAGCTGATGATGACGCTGAGAGATCGGCGGGGATGATTTCATACGTGACATCGGTCACTTGTCGTATCACACGGTAAGAGCCAGTGTAGCGCGACAGCAGCTTTTTGGAAAGGCCCACATGGTGAACGGGTGACAAGAGAAGCACCAGAGAACCCGCAGAAAAGTGCACGTCACGATGGTGGCAATCATAGAGGCATCTCTGATGCCCCTGTGAGGCCTCGAGACGGGAGCGGGCGAGCTGGCGCGCGTGGTCGGCGTGTGCGATCGCGTCGCGGGCGTATTCAGTGGCGGAACGTGTGGCCGAGGGCAGCAAAGTGTCCACGGGCAACACGGGTTCTCGGCCATATAGGAGATAGAATGGTGAATAGCAGGCGGTGTCGTGACGTGATGAATTATACGCGAACGTCACATATGGTAAGTGAAGATCCCAGTCCTGGTGGTCGGTCGCAACGTATTTGCAAAGCATGTCGGTGATGGTCCGGTTGAGGCGCTCCGTGAGGCCGTTGGTCTGTGGGTGGTAGGACGTGCTGAACTTGTGCTTTGTCGAGCAGGAGCGGAGGATGTCCTCGACAACTGCCGACGGAAAGCTGCGGTCACGGTCAGTGAGTAATTGGCGCGGAGCACCGTGCACTAAAATGATGTCACAGAGCAGAAAGTCAGCAACGTCAGTAGCGCAACTTGTCGGGAGGGCTCTGGTGATTGCGTACCGCGTAGCATAATTGGTAGCGACGGCGACCCATTTATTTCCGGAGCCCTAGAGAGGGAATGATCCAAGAAGGTCCAGACCAACACGGAGAAAGGGTTCGGGTGGGATGTCGATCGGCTGGAGACATCCAGCTGGAGGTGTGGAGGGCTTCTTCCGGCGCTGACAGGGCTCACAAGCGGCAACGTAGCGCCGACGCACGTATATGCGCGAGACGCCGAAGTGTCCAGCCAAAGGAGCATCGTGAAGTTGCTGGAGGACAGTCGAACGCAGGTGCGATGGAATGACGAGCAGAAGGTCAAGGCCGTGTGGATCAAAACTGCGGCGGTATAATGCCCCCTCCTTAAGGAGAAACATTCGGAGAGAGGCGTCGCCAGGAGTTGACTCCAGACGGCCGATCAGGGCGCGTAATGAAGGATCGCGCCGTGGCTCGTTGCCGATTTGAAGCAACTGGGACACAGAGAAAACGCAAGCAATGGCGTCCGCATCAGCGGGTTTGTCGACGGGGTAGCGGGACAAACAATCGACATCCTGGTGCAAGCGTCCCGTCTTATATACCACGGAGAAGGTATATTCTTGCAGGCGTAACGCCCAGCGAGCGAGTCGTTCCGTGGGGTCCTTGAGCGAGGATAGCCAGCAGAGCGCGTGGTGATCAGTGATGACACAGAAGGGGCGTCCGTACAAGTATGGATGAAATTTCGCAACAGCCCACCCAAGAGCGAGGCACTCGCGCTCTGTGATCGAATAATTGCGCTCGACGGGTGATAGAAGTCGGCTGGCATAGGCTATAACGCGATCATGCCCACGCTGGCGCTGTGCTAACACTGCTCCTATGCCGTGACCACTGGCATCAGTTCGAACTTCCGTTGAGGCAGACGGGTCAAAGCGGGCCAAAGTTGGAGGCGTGGTAAGGAGAGTAGTCAGCTGCGAGAAAGATGCGGCATGGTCAGGACCCCAAGCAAAAGGGGCGTCTTTCTTCAAGAGGTCGGTAAGGGGAACGTGCGATGGTCGCAAAATCCTTCAAAAAGCGTCGGAAATAAGAGCACAGCCCTACGAAACTACGAACGTCCTTGGTAGACTTCGGAACAGGAAAATTTGTAACGGTGCGAATTTTGTCCGGATCGGGTGGCACGCCTCTGGCGTCTACGAAGTGTCCAAGGACGGCGATTTGACGGCGAGCGAAATGACATTTTGACGAGCTCAACTGGAGACCGGCGCGGCGGACCACGTCAAGAATCGCTGAAAGACGGTCTAGATGCGTGTCGAATGTGGCCGAATAAACGATGACGTCGTCCAGATAGCACAAACAGGTGGACCACTTGAACCCCTGAAGCAAAGAGTCCATCATTCGTTCGAACGTGGCGGGTGCGTTACAGAGATCGAAAGGCATCACCTTGAACTGATAAAGGCCGTCAGGGGTAACAAATGCAGTCTTCTCTCTGTCCATGTCCTCGACGGATATCTGCCAGTAGCCGGGCCGTAAGTCGATAGAAGAAAAATCGGTGGCACCTTATAGGCAGTCTAGAGCGTCATCAATACGTGGCAAAGGATACACGTCCTTTTTTGTGATTTTGTTCAAGTGGCGATAATCTACACAAAAGCGCCACGTTCCATCCTTCTTTTTAAGTACGACGGGAGATGCCCTGGGGCTACAGGAAGGCTCGATAAGGTCCTGTGCAAGCATCTTTGGGACTTCCTGTTGGATAACAGCTCGTTCCGAAGCAGAAACACGGTATGGACGTCGGTGAATAGGGTTCGCATCGCCAGTATTTATGCGATGGGTCACGATGGACGTTTGACCTAAGGGTCTATTGTCAAAGTCAAAAATGTCGCGATAGCCTTCAAGAACGCGGCAAAGAGCTTCAGCTTGAGCAAGTGTAAGGTCAGAGGAGACCATCTTCTTAATGTGGACGTCAGTACCGTCCGATGACGTCACGGTATGGGCTGAGCTGTAACAATCTTCCACTATGAATGGCTCGACCTCATCATCCTGCAAAGCGCGAATTATAGCCAATGAAATCCCTTGAGGCAGAACTTGCGCGGTTAGCGCGAAATTGACAAGTGGAAGGCAGGTGCGGTCACCAGTAATTTTCAGCACAGTGTGCGGCACGGTAACACCATGTGTAAGCATAACGGCCGGAATTGGCGCAGCCACGTAATTTCCGTCAGGTACAGCTGGTGAGGACAACAAGTCGACGTGTGTCACAGAGTGAGGTGGTAGGCGAATAAAATCTATGCAGCTCAGATGCCTTGGAGGCGAGTCCACAGGGTCGGCAAGAAGAGGCAAGTCAAGGCGAAGTGAGTCGGCCGAACAGTCAATGAGGGCAGAATGATGGGCAAGAAAATCCAGACCGAGAATGAGTTCGTGAGGGCAATGCTCGATGATGGTGAAGAGAACGACGGTGTGTCTCTCAGCAATGGTGAGTCGGGCAGAACACATGCCAACAATAGCGACAGTCCCTCCGTCGGCGACTTGTACAACTCGGTTCGAGGCAGGCGTCAGAACTTTCTTGAGCCAACGGCGAAGAGCAGCACTCATAATGGACACATGCGTCCCGGTGTCAATCAACGCGCACACAGGAACATTGTCGACGAGAACGTCCAAGAGATTCCTGTTCGTGGGTAAGGTGAAACGAGGATTTCGTGCCAATGCCGTCAATGCAGCGTCACCTCCAGAAGCTGCACTGTCTAGTTTTCCGCGCGGGGGTGCGGCGAGTAGGTCGGAGAAGGAGCACGGCGTGAAGGGGGCGAACGAGATTGACGACGGGAGGGAGAAGGCGAGCGGGTGTAGCGGGGTCGTGTCGAAGGTGTCGCAGGGTCAGATGATGGAGCGGGCATAGAAGGGGCGAAGGAAAAGGATGCGCTAGAGGGGCAAGGGGGGTAATCAGGATAATACCGTGTCGGAGAAGTCCAGCGGCTGCGGCAGTGGCGAGCGACATGTCCAATGCGTCGGCAGTTAAAACAGATCGGCTTGTCGTCCACGGTTCGCCATACAGAGGGGTTGCACTGTCCATAAGAGGAGTAAGAAGAGCGCGGTGGGGACGTGCGTGGAGACAAAGGTTCCCAGCATGAATATGGTCTATTGTTGAGTAGCCTTTATGGAATCCTGCCTGGTCCTTTGGTTGACAGGAGTGTAAGGTGTTCCTGATTCTATTTGCGATTACTTCAGTAAATACTTTGTAGGCAATGGACAGTAAGCTGATCGGTCTATAATTTTTCAAATCTTCTTAGCGTTCTTCCAAGATTCCGGTACCCTCGAGGTCATGAGGCATTGTGTATATAGGGTGGCCAGTCTTTCC
This sequence comes from Dermacentor andersoni, assembly GCF_023375885.2. NCBI lineage: Eukaryota > Metazoa > Arthropoda > Arachnida > Ixodida > Ixodidae > Dermacentor > Dermacentor andersoni. Next base: position 72,832,511 of record NC_092820.1, on the reverse strand, counting down.
AGGACAATGTTCCCACCATCCTTCAACAAGTCTACTGTTACCTGATCCTCCCCAGCTGCGTTCTTCCTTTGCATTGCTCCCAAGGCGTTCTTTACTTCTTCCGGCGTTACTTGTGGGATTTCAAGTTTCTCTAGACTATTCTCTCTCACATTATCGTCGTGGGCGCTACTGGTACTGCATAAATCTCTAGAGAACTTCTCAGCCACTTGAAGTATCTCATCCATATAGTAACGATAATGCCGGCTTTGTCTCTTAACGCATACATCTGATTATTGCCTATTCCCAGTTTCTTCTTCAGTGTTTTTAGGCTTCCTCCGTTCCTGACAGCATGTTCAATTCTATCCATATTATAGGTCCTTATGTCAGCTGTCTTACGCTTCTTGATAAACTTAGAAAGTTCTGCCAGTTCTATTCTAGCTGTAGAGTTAGAGGCTTTCATACATTGGCGTTTCTTGATCAGATCTTTCGTCTCCTGCAATAGCTTACTGGTCTCCTGCCTAACGGAGTTACCACCGACTTCTATTGCGCACTCCTTAATGATGCCCATAAGATTGTCGTTCATTGCTTCAACACTAAGATCCTCTTCCTGAGTTAAAGCCGAATACCTGTTCTGTAGCTTGATCTGGAATTCCTCTATTTTCCCTCTTACCGCTAACTCATTGATCGGCTTTTTATGTACCAGTTTCTTCCGTTCCCACCTCAGGTCTAGGCTAATTCGAGTTCTTACCATCCTATGGTCACTACAGCGCACATTGCTGAGCACGTCCAAATCTTGTATGATGCCAGGGTTAACGCAGAGTATGAGGTCTATTTCATTTCTTGTGTCGCCGTTCGGGCTCCTCCACCTCCACTTTCAGCTAACCCGCTTGCGGAAAAAGGTATTCATTATCCGCATATTATTCTGTTCTGCAAACTCTACTAATAACTCTCCCCTGCTTTTCCTTGAGCCTATGCCATATTCCCCCACTGACTTTTCTCCAGCCTGCTTCTTGCCTACCCTGGCATTGAAGTCGCCCATCCGCATAGTGTATTTTGTTTTGACTTTACCCATCGCCGATTCCGCGTCTTCATAAAAGCTTTCGACTTCCTGGTCATCATGGTTGGATGCAGGGGCGTAGACCTGTGCTACCTTCAATTTGTAACTCTTAATAAGTTTCACAACAAGACCTGCCACCCTCTCGTTAATGCTATAGAATTTCTGTATGTTACCAGCTATATCCTTATTAATCAGGAATCCGACTCCTAGTTCTCGTCTCTCCGCTAAGCCCCGGTTGCACAGTACGTGCCCACTTTTTAGCAGTGTATATGCTTCTTTTGTCCTAACCTCACTGAGCCCTATTATATCCCATTTACTACCCTCTAATTCCTCCAATAACACTGCTAGACTCGCCTAACTAGATAACGTTCTAACGTTAAACGTTGCCAGGTTCAGATTCCAATGGCGGCCTGTCCGGAGCCAGGGATTTCCATGTCTCAATAATTTCTCTCGTCGTACTCGAGTGCTGATTGCCATGTTATCGGTTGTTAACGAAACTCTCTCTCAAGTCTCTAAATTTATTAAGGCAGTTTGTCGTGTGCGTATCATGGCCACGCACGTTTATATCTCCTTCCGTTTCTCTACCGCGGGTGCGCTTTAAAACCACGGCGCTGCAATTATGCTTCAGAAACTTTCGTTTCTACTTCTCCTCCCTTAAACTCGTTCTCTTAACTACAACACGCAGAGACAAAGCAACCGCGCTCGCTTTCGATCCCATAGTTGAGATGAAAAAGAAAGAAAGAAAAAATATATATATATTGTACTGTAAAATAAGGAGCAGTGGGGCTGTGGCTAGGAGAGAGACAGCGACGATGAGAAAGAACAACCTCGTTTCGGTGCTCGGTCGGCTACACTACCTCTCGCTGCTTCAGCGTTCTAGTCGCGAACGCTTTCTGCTCAAAGTGCTTCGCGACATTTGGTGGAAGGTGCTGGACATATTGCAAACCTGGAACTCCGAAGCCGGACGATCCCTCTCACATCTCCCATGCCTGAGGAGACTAGCACTACCGCGCCACCCATGGCACCGCCTCCAGTCGTCTGTCCTGGTACGCCACGCCAACGGGATCCTCCCATATTCAATGGCACTGACGATCATGACGTAGAGGACTGGCTGTCATCATACAACCGAGTGAGTGCACACAACAAATGGTCTGAAGCTGACAAGTTTGGCTACGTACCATTCTATCTTTCCGGAGTCGCCCATCTTTGGTTCCGCAACCATGAGGCTGACTTTTCCACCTGGTCAGCATTCCGAACGACACTTCAGGAAGTATTCGGTCGCCCTGCTGTGCGCAAACTTCGGGCTGAACAACAGCTTCGCTGTCGTGCCCAACAAAAGGGCGAAACCTTTACGAGCTACATTGAAGATGTAGTTGACATCTGCCGGCGTATAGACCCAGATATGACCGAAGATGCCAAGGTCAAGAACATCTTGAAAGGCATAGAAGATGACGCCTTCCAAATGCTCTTGGCAAGGAATCCTCAGACGGTCAACGACATCATAACGCTTTGCCAGAGCTATGAGGAGCTGCGCAAACAACGGCTTTCTACGCGCCAAGCACTCGCTCCAGACGTCGCGCTTTCAGCTCTGAGTGATGGTGTCACCTCTACTCCTTGCAGTCCAGAAATTTTTGACAGAATCAAGCAATTTGTACGAGAAGAAGTGGCGCGCCAACTCTCTCTTCTGCCAGTCGCTCCAGCCTCAGAGCCGCGCTTGTCTCCAGATCTCCGTCACATGATACAAGAACAAGTCGCTAACGCAGTACCACTTGCTCATCAACCGCCTCCTACGCCTGTGCCACTTACGTACGCTGCCGTTGTCGCTAATCCAATGCCTCCTTCTGCAGGTAATCAATCCAGACTTACCAGCGCCTTTCCCTCACCTCCGCAAGCAGCTGCAACATATTCTCCTGCCCCCCCAAGCAGCTACTGGTCGCCACAGCAGCCCGTGCGCCCACCTCGCCAATATTTCCAACAGTCTCCGCCCGCTGTTCTCAATCCATGGCGCACCCATGACAATCGGCCTATCTGTTATTCGTGCGGCCTACCTGGGCATGTAGCACGGCTTTGCCGTCGGCGTGGATGGTATCCTTCGGATTCTCCGAGGGCACAAAGTAACGGTTTCGACTCTCCGTCCCGTTCTGCTACTGCCGCTCAGCCCTTAGAAGCCTCGTCTCCTCTTTCCCGACCCTTCAATACCCGTCGGTCTCCGTCTCCCCGTCGGCGTTCTCTGTCGCCGCTTATCCGTCGTCCTGAAGCTATCCGAGAGGAAAACTAAGGACCGCAGTTCCGGAGGCAAGAACTGCGATCTTAGCGAACTCCTCAAGACCTCATTTATTTCCTGCGAATGTCCTTGAAGTTTATGCAGAAGACATTGCCGTTCATGCGCTTGTAGACACGGGAGCAGCAATATCAGTGATTTCGGACCAGCTTCGTCTTACCCTTAGAAAAGTAGCGACGACTTATTCAGCCATTTCATTACGTACAGCAAACGCTGCGCCGATTGAACCCTTAGGGAAGTGTACCGTGCGTGTTGTTATAAGCGGCGCTTTATACAATATTGAGTTCGTTGTTCTGCCTCGCTGCTCCCATGCCATGATTTTAGGATGGGACTTTCTGTCCTCTCATCATGCCGTTATAGATTGTGCCCGTGCTGAACTCGCGCTGTCGCCATTCGGCACCAACGTTTTTGAAGATACTGATGACACTTCCGGTCGTGTGTTCGTCACCGCCGACACCGAGATTCCTCCATACTCTGCCGCACTTGTACCCGTTTCCTGCGTTGGGTTTTCCGACTCCACAGTTTTTTTCACGCCGTCTAAACTTGTTACTCGCCGCCATCCTTTCTTGCTTCCTTTTGCCCTTCTTGCCATTCGACAAGGTTCGAGCGCACTTTATGTATCAAACCTGTTTCCTTGCCCTGCTAGGCTGCTCCACAATGAGTGTCTTGGTTATGCCGACGGAATCGAAGCAAGTTTCCTTTACGATGTGCCTGACGACCCGGCTTCTCCTCCGGTTGACACTCTGGGCCTTCAAGTTTCTCCTCCCACGCCGCCGTGTGACCCAACATTTTACCAGAGTATTGACCCCAACCTCACTCCAGCAGAGCACTCCCAGATCGTCCATCTTCTAGACCGCTTTCGCACGTCATTCGACCTACAACAATCTCGCTTAGGCCGCACTTCTACTGTTGTCCATCACATCGACACCGGCAACCATGCGCCTTTACGCCACAGGCCGTATCGTGTATCCGCCACGGAGCGTAGCGTGATCGCTGAGCAAGTTGCAGACATGCTCGAACGCGGTGTCATACAACCTTCGCACAGTCCCTGGGCTTCTCCTGTAGTGCTGGTAAAAAAGAAAGATGGCACAATTCGCTTTTGCGTGGACTACCGGCGACTTAATAAGATCACACGCAAGGACGTTTATCCGCTACCCCGTATTGACGACGCGCTAGACTGCCTCCAAGGCGCTGAATTCTACTCATCCTTAGACTTACGACCCGGGTACTGGCAAGTGCCAGTGGCTGAGTCAGACCATCCGAAAACGGCCTTCATCACACCTGACGGTTTATTTGAATTCACCGTGATGCCATTTGGCCTGTGTAATGCGCCTGCCACATTTGAAAGAATGATGGACAACATCTTGCGCGGCCTCAAATGGCAGATATGCCTATGTTATCTGGACGACATCGTTATCTTTTCACCGGACTTTCCTTCCCACTTACTTCGACTTGAACGCGTCCTAAAGTGCATCGCCGATGCTGGCCTCCAGCTTAACTTGAAGAAGTGTCACTTCGCTGCCCGCCAGCTGGTCATCCTCGGCCATGTCGTGTCGAAAGAAGGTGTACTCCCTGATCCGGCGAAACTACAAGCTGTTGCCCAGTTTTCCCGACCAACGACTTTGAAACAACTGCGCAGCTTCATTGGATTAGCGTCATACTTTCGCCGTTTCCTCCGCAATTTTGCCTCTATAATAGCACCTTTAACGCAGCTTCTTCATGGTGGCCACAACCTTTCAACCTGGTCACCGGATTGCGATGCCGCCTTCACGAAGCTGCGTCGTCTCTTGACGTCACCACCAATCCTGCGCCATTTCGACCCAAGTGCTTCAACTGAAATACACACGGATGCCAGTGGCGTTGGCCTTGGGGCCGTTTTCGCTCAGAGAAAGGCTGGCTTCGATGAGTACGTCGTTGCCTTCGCCAGTCGTGCACTCACTAAACCTGAATCGAACTATTCTGTCACAGAAAAGGAATGCCTGGCTATAATTTGGGCCATAACCAAATTCCGTCCGTATCTTTATGGCCGCCCGTTTGACGTCATAACTGATCACCATTCGCTGTGCTGGCTGTCGTCCTTAAAAGAACCGTCCGGTCGTCTTGCTCGATGGGCCCTTCGACTGCAGGAGTACGACATTCGCGTGCTGTATCGTTCTGGCCGAAAACATTCGGATGCGGATGCCTTGTCTCGTTCGCCGCTAACAGACGAGGCTAGCTTCCCGAAGGCTTCATTGTCCGAGTCTTCCCTTCTGCCACGGACATTCTTCTGGAGCAGAAGAAAGACCCATGGATTGTGTCCATGCTGCGTTTTTTGTCCAGCCCATCGACACCCACTACCAATCGCGCATTACGTCGCCAAGCACATCACTTCTCCATTTGCGACGGGCTCTTGTACCGTCGCAACTACCTCCCGGACGGCCGCAAATGGTTGCTTGTCATCCCGCGACACCTGCGTTCGGATATTTGCGCAGCGTTCCACGACGATCCCCAGTGCGCGCATGCAGGGGTACTGAAGACATACGCGCGTCTACGCCTTTTTTTTTTTTCTTTATTGACGCGTCTACGCCTTCGTTACTACTGGCGGGGGATGTATCGAGTCATCCATCATTATGTCCGCTCCTGTCTGGTTTGCCAACGCCGTAAAGACCCCCCTCGTCGTTCAACCGCGCCATTGCAGCCTTTGCCTTGCCCAGCACGTGCTTTTGATCGAGTAGGCATCGACATTTATGGACCTCTGCCAACCACATCAGATGGCAATCGCTGGGTAATCGTGGCCATCGACCATCTTACGCGCTATGCGGAAACTTCCCCTTTGTCCAGCGCTTCTGCACGTGACGTCGCCTGGTTCCTCCTGCGCCACATCATCCTTCGCCACGGAGCTCCCAGGGAACTACTCAGTGACAGAGGCCGCGTCTTCCTCTCCGACGTCATCGAGGCTCTCCTCAAAGAATGCCGCATCATTCATCGCACCACTACTGCGTATCATCCGCAGACTAATGGCATGACCGAGCGCTTTAATCGCACTCTTGGTGACATGCTGGCCATGTACGTTGCATCCGACCAAACCAAATGGGACCATGTTCTACCTTTCCTGACCTACGCTTACAACACCGCCACGCAGACTACCACGGGATTTTCGCCCTTCTTTCTCCTGTACGGACGCGAACCTTTTTCCACAATGGATACTATCCTTCCGTACCGCCCTGACTCCACGGAAACGACTACCCTATCCGAAGCTGCTGCACACGCAGAAGAGTGTCGCAAGCTTTCCCGTATATTTACGTCAGAAGACCAGCAACGCCAGAAGCACCATCGAGAAAGTTCCAATGCTCCTGTATCGTATGGTCCTGGCTCGCTAGTGTGGCTTTGGGTTCCAGCCTCTACCACCGGACTGTCACCGAAACTCGCGTCGAAGTACCAAGGCCCATACCGCGTGATCAACCAAACGTCTCCAGTCAACTATATTGTGGAACCCCTCGAGCTACCTTTGGATCATCGCCGTCGTGGACGCGAAATTGTGCATGCCCAGCGTCTCAAGCCCTACTATGATCCGCCTGTGCTGTCCTACCCGTAGGTCGCCGGGACGGCTTCCTTTTCCGCGGGGGAGATAACTGTACTGTAAAATAAGGAGCAGTGGGGCTGTGGCTAGGAGAGAGACAGCGACGATGAGAAAGAACAACCTTGTTTCGGTGCTCGGTCGGCTACACTACCTCTCGCTGCTTCAGCGTTCTAGTCGCGAACGCTTTCTGCTCAAAGTGCTTCGCGACAATATATATATACATATATATATATATATATATATATATATATATATATATATATATATATAGAGAGAGAGAGAGAGAGAGAGAGAAATTATCAGTCATAGCACTCGTAGTACAGCCCTCGTGAGCAGCAGCCTTTGAGATAGTTACTCGCGCTAACTTCCCACGCTAAGCGTGCCGCGCTCGCACCTGTTTAAGCTTTTCCTAGACTCTAGAGCCGCTTGAGTTCCCTCGATTCAAACTAAACTATGTCCGCGCAGCCTTGAGCAATCGGAACGCACGTTATCTGCGCTTGACTGGCAGAGAAGGGGGGGCTTTGTTCCGGCCACAAAGCGCTCCATGTCTCAGTAAGGTACCTGGTGTGGTCTCGTGCGGACGCCGTCCTATCGGTGAGCGCATATTCCCGCAGTTCCAGTGAGCGCATATTCCCGCGCAGTTCAATACTTACAAGCATTTGTCACGCAAACCATACTTAGTTCAAGGGAATTTTCCATGTCTTAATAATTTCTCTCGTCGTATTCGAGTGCTGATTGCCATGTTATCGGTTGTTAACGAAACTTCCTCTCAAGTCTCTAAAGTTATTAAGGCAGTTTGTCGTGTGCGTATCACGGCCACGCACGTTTATATCTCCTTCCGTTTCTCTACCGCGGGTGCGCTTTAAAACCATGGCGCTGCAATCATGCTTCAGAAAACGTGGAGATGGCTACATAAATGAGCGGTCCTTAAATTAAAATCTTTAAAAAATGCTTCTTTAACGCATAGTACATCTTCCAGTGAAGTTTACTAACCTACAATGCATAACCAAGTGAAGAAAAGCAAGAACAGACGACAAACTGTTCCAAAGCGCGCACGAATCTTGTCGTCTGTTCTTCACTTTTAGCGGCCGACTCATACTTTAGTATGGTTCATAAAATTGTGCATGCTATAACAAGTTTTCATGGTTAAGCAAAACGTGTTTTTGTGTAATAATAAAGATAAAACAGCTTTTTACGTGCTGTTTTACTGGAAAATTAATCATTGTGACAGACGGAAAGGTGCTTGGCTGTCTCTCCCAGAACAATGCCAATCCGAAGTCACAATATACCGGCATTTCCATGCATACCACACGCAGCAGTGCCAGATTTCCCTCCTAGGTAATATGTTGAGAAACTCTATGCCAGTTGGCGCGCACACATCTCTGAGACCGTTTTTCTTCACTTGAGCTGGTGGCGCCACGTGTACACTTCAGTGCTGCACGCTTTTAGACCAGACCGTCATATTCGCAAGATACAGAGAACAGTTGGCCAGAGAAATTAGCTAGGCATCATGCATCGGTTGGCTTGCCCCGAATCGTGAAAATAACTTGGTTATTTACAGCACTAAAAGTTGGAGAGCACCCAATTCTCTGATCGATTTTATTTGCTCCCCTGCCTTTCTTTCTTTTCTCTTTCCTGAATGACTAACCTTTGGTGCCCGGGATTTACAGCTGTTTCAGTGTCCGATAATAGGATTGTTCACACCCCAATTATAGCCCTTCATAGCTTTTTATACTCATTTTATCCCTTGACGATCTTTTGATCAACACCTTTTACCATTTCATGTTTTCATAGTGTAATCATAGCGTTCTGCGCATTGAGGCGTCATCTCACGCAGTCAGCCATGTACTTATCATTGGTTGTGACGTATGCGCCGTGACTTGAATAGTTAATGTGTATATACGGGGGTCCATGCAAATAAATTGTGTTGGAACTAGCGCCTTGTCTGTATTCTTTCCGCCATCGGTGTCTTGGTGCACTTGACCTGCTTTAAGGAAAATGAACGACATCAACATCTACACTCCGGCCAACCTCCTTGAGGTTGTGCGATATTCCATGAAGGTATGGAGTAACCGCCTCCTTTGCGTTGTTTGAACTTTTTCTTGTGGGTTGTGTCCATGCAGGGCCAGCTCTTTTAACATTCTTAAGCTCGACTTCCGCGACAGCTACCCGCAAACATAAGTCATATCCAGCTGCGCTGAGGCGGTATACCTGCGACTTAAAGCTTTCTTTCGCCTTTGGGACACGGGATTTCTTCAAGGCATTTGTAAGCAAAGAGACAACAACATTTCTCTTTTTTTTGGTATCCCGATCGTTTGGCCAAGCCTCCGGTTGCCTTCAAGCAAATGGCGTCTGGCGCCTGCCCCGCTATGTTATTGTCCATGAATTGCTGAAAGATGCCCCGTTTACGGCGGTACCAACGGCAATTCCACTGCCAGATTGCGTATTTTGGGTTAATCTGTGCCGTGTTTTTTGTGTGGCGCGTTCTCTGCGCCGGTTCTAGCTTTGTCTGAAGAGGCTGGTCTGTCATAAGGCTTGGTGGATTTTATAGGGCCGGTGCACCCGCCTGCGTTCTCTAAACGTGGAAGTGTTGCCTCTAGCGCTTATGTTCTGGCGGTAAGCGCAGTTGCTTCCCCTTATTTTTGGCGAACTTTCCGAGTATGGCTTCAAATTTCTAGGTGAGCGTTTCGGAGAGCACTTCGCTCCATTCGTCTCGCTTCTCCTCGAGCTGTAGCATGCTTACGAATGCATTCAACATGCTTCTCTTTAGAAGCTCGTGATGTGATGACACTCGAATCTTCCGCCGTGCGTTTAAGGCACGGGGATTCAGATTTCATGTCTTGGTTAATTCGGTCTTTAAGAGTGCCGGTCTGTTCATTGCCTGAAACGTTGCCAATGAACGCAAATATATGTGAGTGTTGTGCGAGGTCCGGAGTTGCGATGCTGTGAGGGCTCCGTACCCGCGCCTGGGCTTCTGATGTTCTTCTGATGTTTAGGGCCTTGTTCTCGGCAAATACAATTTCTAGCATCTGACTGATTTTAGTGATTTCTGCCTGGTGGCTTCCCTGGCCCGTAAAGGGGGGGGAATCCTTCTTGTGAGTTTTAAGTGCAGCAGTATGGGCGACCGCGCTAGCCCACATCACCTTGTTTACTTGCTCGCTGCCTCCTGAAGGTCGATTCCCGCTGATCCGGGACGCCGATCTTAAGTGATGATGTCTCACGAGCCGCCAACTGTGATTGTCGCCGGTCCTGCGTAGTAGGCTTGCGTCGTTTCGACTTCGACCTTGAGCGGTGTAGCTGCTAATGTTTACTCACAGTGTATGTTTCCTGACTGGTGCAGCGGCTGGTGGGGGAAAGAGTTCAAACTAGCTTTCGCCCCTCCTCCCTTTTCTTCTCCCTCGCCAGGGCCCCTCCGTCCAAGCTCAGGTGTCGGCATCGCGTTTGGACGACTGACGCGTTGGCCTACGCCATCCTGGCTTGATATCGCCCATTGCCTTTTCCGAAGAAGATATGGCGTTTGGAAGCAGTTTTTGCATTTTCTGTCATCCGTAGGGTGTTTTGTTTCAATCATTGCGCATGTGCGATCGCACTGGTGTGTTTCTTGTAGAACTTTCTCACCGCACGAACGCCATGTCTCTTTTTCGGGCGCCGGGGAGGCGTCCATGCGGTCCCCACCATGCCGCAGGCAGAGCATATTTCGAGTCTCTTCTTGTGCACGTAGCATCTGTACTCAGCACCGCGGTAATGGTCGTGGTAGGACACCTTTTCGCCATCGAAGAGGATGGGCAGTGAATTTTTCTTGCCCATTCTTTTTGTTTGGAGAATGGTTGGGCTTTTCTTGTATACTAAGCTTCGTGTGATGTCTGTTTCTGAGTCTCAGTCTGGGATGTTGTCGATCAGTCCCCTCGTTGTGCCTTCAGGCGATGCTATGTAGGCACTGACCTCGTAGGTACTGCCCGCGAGGCTGTTCCGATATGAAGTCGTATTTCGTTGCGCGAGCCATATCGGGCATGGTTGCAATGACCATGTACGTCTCCGTGTAGGTACAGAGGACCTCTTTTGTCGTTTCTTGTGCCGTGATGCAGTAGCTCAGCGAACTCCATCGCGTAGCCCCGAGGATCTTAGTAACGTCGAGGCCCTCTTGAGAACTCAGGATGATCTATGTCTTCGTGCGGGAGGTGAGGCGGCCGACGCAACTTCTGTCTGTAATGTGGTTTCCGGCTCCTTCCTCGGGTGCCGGCGTCTTCTTTGGACGTAGTCTTCGCCGTTAGACTTAGCTGGCTGAGCGCTCTTTTGCGATGTTAGTGGCTCGCGAGCCAGCGAGCCTCTGCTCCGAATTTCTCCGCTGAGATTTCCTGACTTGCTACTTTGACGTGGTCCATGCCGGAGCGGGGATGTCTTGGAGAGTTCCAAGGGTGATCCGCATCGAAGGCGTCGGGGTTAGGCCTACGGCCTCCGCCGATACCGCGCCGCTGGTGCCGTGCTCCTCGTTAGCGTGTGTGGAGCGTCGATCTGCCGAGACGTATATTGGCCGCCCCGGGCCAGCTGACGGTCGGATCTTCGAGACATTGGTGTCCTCGGGTGGGGAATAGCTTCAGGCACTCGATGTTCTGTCCCTTCTCGAGGTGTACTCAAAAATTACGCTTCCGAAGTTGGTGTTTTGCGGAACCCATGCGAAGCGCATGTACACCCCATACGTGTGCCGATTCCGAAGATAGCGCGATGCCGGGACGATCCGCGGCGCAGCTGCAGTTCGCCATTAAGGGACCTACATACACAGCTTCGCTGGTCATCCGTGTTCGCAGAGTAAAAGTGCAATGAAATTTTGGTAAAGCCTGGCGTGTGTCAGTGGAGGATGGCCTTGTGATCGATTGCTCTGTAGTTATGAGTCTGGCACTGTTCTGGATTCAATACTTATCTAAAAGGCGACGAAAAGATTGCAAGACAGTTTGCAAGTGCAGCTTCACCAGTGCGGCCTAGCGAAAAGGGCGTAAGAGCCCCACGACAGGGGCGTAGCCAGGGGGGGGGGTATATGGGGCTTCAGCTCTCCCCCCCCCCCCGAAATCTTTTCGTGCTGTCATGCACCACCGACCAAACGACCGCCGGTGCCGGAAATCATTCTGGAATTTGTCTAGAACGCATTTTTCACGCTCGAAAAGACATTTCAGCGCGAAGATTGTGAACTCGGACTGGATATCGTGGCAACTCCCATGCACCTGGAGTCACATAACGCAAATATCGCCATCCGAGCACAAAGTTTTAGGTGCGCCTTGATGGCGAGCGGGCTCGTCACGGCATCTCGCAGAGGCTGTGATATATACGGACCGCATGGATTTCAATTCCTAACCTTTATGGGTAGAAAGATCGCATGAACTTTTATGTGAAAGCTGCATTGACATTTCCAAAGTCGTGCTTTACAATTTCCATTCCGGATTTTTGTGAGTTATATGTTCTTATAAACATTTGATGCCAATGCTGCATTGACGTTTCTAAAGTCGTAAATCGGACCATACAACGAGACAAGCCAAATCAACACACTATCAGAGAAGTTGACAAAGCACACAGCAAGCTCCGATGAGACGAGGCGTTGTAATGGTGCATTTGTGCCATCATGTCGGAGAAAAGAATATGAACACTTTTTTTCACCTGCGCCAAAGCATCAATGTCAAGACGCTAAAGCCAGTAAAGGTAACTGTGTTCTTATTTATTTTTTCTATAATATATTGTTCCATCATATATAATAACATATTTATTATTCTTGTTCTCGCTACCTGCGGGCTGCCAGAGCCAGCCAGAGCGCATGCGTTTGTCTCGTGTTGCCGTGACAACCACGCGGGGCACTTTGGTACGCGTTCGTTTTTCTCTGACCGAGTGCATTTGGCCTCAGAGAGTTTTGGATGCTTTCTGGCTAGCAGACGACCAAAAAAGAAGCAATGGTCGCTCGCCACCACCATTGTGGGGACTCGACAGGTTGCAACGTGTTCGCTTGAGGTCATCACCATAATTTCGATGTTATCGCAACGTCTACGGAGTCTTTTATCTCGCCATTGTAGGACAACTAGCAGTATGCGTATGGATCGCTGTGGACCAAGCGTCTCAGGTTTTCTTTGATATTCTTTGGGTAGCTACATTAGGTGCCCCAAGTAGGCATTCGATTGTGGCCAACATGCTTTCCTTTGCTTTTCTTCATTTCGATGCACTGTCCCACGCACACACAAATAAACACATTTTTGCGGCGCAGCGAATTCTCGCATGGTGAAAGCTTGATTTTGTTACTTCTTTTGCGAAAAGTGGTGGGCCACGGGACTCTTCAGTTGCCGGATAATATTATTATATTATTGTGATAGCAACTCTATGGACACTCAAGGCGCATATGTGTAGTCGCTGTCATGTTCCGTATGAAGTCCAAGGGCGGTAACATTGGTAGCGCAGTGAAAGTGCACGGGGGCGGGGCTGATACCACGATGGTTGGTTAGTCTTGGTGCGCAACGGAGAAAAGCGGGGAGGAAGCGCGCCGCCTTCTGTCGCGCGCGACGCATAGGGGCAGTGGAGGGAGGGTGGGCGGGCCTTAGGATTCTGTGATCTAAAATCATGGGGTTTTAGATGCCAAAACCACTTTCTGATTATGAGGCACGCCGTAGTGGAGGACTCCGGGAATTTCGACCACCTGGGGTTCTTTAACGTTCACCTAAATCTAAGTACACGGGTGTTTTCGCATTTCGCTCCCATCGAAATGCGGCCACCGTGACCGGGATTCAAACCCGCGACCTCGTGCTCAGCAGCCCAACACCACAGCCACTGAGCTACCTCGCCGGTTGTTCTGTGATATGTGAATTTGTGGTTGCGCAACATGTTTATTTGCCTTGTCTGACGCATTATACAGGGAGTTTTAGCTAACTTTAGCCAGAGTTTAAAAATATGCCGATGCACTCTAAGACGGCGCGACCAAATGCATGTTGCTCACTTTGGTATGCAGTGGGTGACGGTATTTCTTTACTTTGTTTAATTAGATAATTACTCATTAATAATTGACTAAGTTTTGAAGCAACGGAGCTAGGAAAAAAATTCCAATTAGAAAGTTGCAAAGCGGTTTGCAAGTTTCTGTCTTTCTATGTATTAAGTATTAGTGTTTCTCAGTTTACTGCGGATGCCCGCGAAATACAAAAGAACACAATGTGACATGGCCACTTGCGCTTCGTGCATGCACTGCTTCCAAGCGTTCTACGCACAAACAGCCATAGGTGCGCTACTGCTTAAAAAGCGACTGGGCAATGACGCAAGCGTTGGCTGTTTGATTTAAGCAGCAACCGTTATCGCTTGCACTGCGTAAAGCGACTGACGGGCGTGGTGGTAGTTGGTAGTTCCAGACAGCGATAAACAAACTATCGTGCATTGGCTGTTATAGCGCGAGCAATTTCGTGATGCCTTTTTCCAACGAGGAAAAAGCAGACATGATCCTTGTCCGAGGAGCTAGCTGCAAGCGGACAGGGACAGCAGGCTGCAAGAATATTTGGAAGCTGGCACCCGGGTACGCGACCGAGCTTGATGACAATATTTAACACCTACGAGTCGTTGAAGCAAGCCGGCAGCTTCACAAGAAAGAGCCAGAAAGCTTCACTCATAAATAATGAGGTTCCCTCCAACGTTTTGTCTTTCATGGCGGCTAATTCACACGCTAGCACGCGCAGTGTGAGCGCACAGCTCGGCGTGTCCAACTCGACTGCCTGGATGATTTTGAAAACAACTGGACTGCACCCTCATCACCTGCAGTGGCATGAACGCCTGGAGTCAAAGGATCTCCAAAAGTGATTCGACTTTGCGAATTGGATTTTGATTCAGGAGGAGCAAGATTCTGACTTTCTCACCAAGGTTTCTGGACAGACGAGGCGAACTTTTCCCGAAATTGCCAAGTAAAGATCCACAACGCACACTACTGGAGTGAGAAAAACCCCCACTCGCTAGGAATATCCCACCACCAACATCAGAGGTGTTTTAACGTTTGGTGTGGAATATATGGTAGCACAGTGATTGGCCCAGTGTTTTTAAACAACACTCTGACCGGCAAGAGTGAGGTCCTCAAAGAGCCGGTTGAAGACTTCTGCTGCAAAATGCCGCTAGCCCATCTTGACGCAATGTGGTATCAGCACGACGGGGCCCCAACCCACAGCTGCAGGCAAGCACGAGCATGGCTTGTTGTACGTTACCTTCTCTGGGCAATGGATAGGGAGAAACAGGCCTGTCCTGTGGCCTGCAAGGTCACCCGACCTGAACCCTCTTGACTTTTCGTGTTGGACTGCTGAGCACCAGGTCGCGGGATCGAATCCCGGCCACGGCGGCCGCATTCCGATGGGGGCGAAATGCGAAAACACCCGTGTACTGAGGTTTCGGTGCACGTTAAGAATCGCCAAGTTGTCTACATTTCCGGAGACCTCCACTACGGCGTACCTCATAATCAGAAAGTCGGTTTGGCACGTAAAACCCGTTATTTAATCTTCTTGACTTTTTCTTGTGGGGCTATATTAAGGATCACGTATACATGACGGAAACGACGGCTCCAGAAGCCTTACAGGAGGATATAATTGAAAACTGCCGCAGCATTTCACCGACGCTGCTCAAGGCAGCGACAGCAAGCTTTCTCAGAAAATCCCAGTGTTGTATCGCTGCAGAAGGTGACCGCTTCGAGCGCTTGCTGTGAAAGCGCATGAAAAATAAACGTAAATTCAATGAAAGACTGCGTCTGGTCAGTTAGGATACTCTTATTCTACCATTTTTAGCCTCCCGAAAACAGATTTTTTTTATTCTGGGATGTTCAATTTGCTTACAGCTATCGCGAAATGACGGACCTGTTACTTCCGGCAGCACAAACGATAATGGCTGCGGCTGCTTAACGCTATAACAAACTTTCGTGAGGGGAGCACATCGCTGGCGTAAATGGCACAACCAACGCCTACGTCGTTGCCCTGTCGTTTTTTTAAGCGGCAGCACGTTTATGGCTTTTTATGCGCGGAACGTTGGGGAGCAGTGCAATCACAACGCGCAAGCGGGCGTGTGACTTGGTGTTTTGTGTTTCGCAGACATCATCAGTAACCTGAAATACACTAATACTTAGTAGATATATACAAAAGACAGAAACTGTTTATTCGGGTGTGTTTCAAACCGCTCTGCAATTTTTTAATTAGAATTTTTTCCCAGCTTCTTTACTTCAGAATTTCGTTTATTAAACTTGACTAAATATCTAATTAAGTAAAATACAAAAAGTAGCGTGACGCACTACATACAAAAGTGAGCAACATGCACTTGGTCATGCCGTCTTTGAGTGCATTGGCATATTTTTAAACTTTGGCTAAAGTTAGCTGAAGCACCCGGTATACAGTGACTTTTGCTTAGATACGTAGATTTATCGGATCTTTATACGCATATTTAAATATCTTGTTGCGAGGTTTTGCGCATACATGCAGTGAACTTTGTTTTCAGAAACACTTTTTTTTGCTTTTTATCAAGTTTTATCTTCGCATTTGTGTATTCCATTGTACTTCGTATTTCTAATGTATATTTTGCAGAACTGCTGCTTTTTATATGTGATCTGTGTTGCGACTACAATTTCGGTGCAATTACAATACACGACCGGAAACAGCTGCTCCTGCGCAGTACATTGGAACGAAGGACAGCGCCACTGAGATTTGTCCCTGGCCGTTGCATATGTACAAAAATGTAAATAAGGTTCTTGAATAACAGAGTTTCATTGAAGTATTTGTTCTCAACTTGTTCATTTTACGGCCTTTACATTTATCATATAAGCGGTATGCACTGCTTTGCTGGGTTCGCACTGATGTAGTTCTAAAATTCGTTTGATATTTTTTTTCTTATTAAACAGACAAAAAACAAGGAATCATTGATATCCGTCTTTCCTGGCACAATTTTTGGACATAAGAATGTATTCCTTTATGAAAAAATACATATTTTACTCCTCTTGACAGTGCGTAGCGTCCAAGAATTTCTTTGCGGTTTCTTTGGCAATGGCAAGGCAGTTATTATTATAGTGTGTGATTCCTCGGCAAATACTATGAGGAGGCCCAGCTCCAATGTGAGCCCCCCCCCCCGCCGCCCCCGAACGAAATTCCTGGCTACGCCACTGCCCCACGAGGCCTGATGGATGACTCCAGGGTACCTACGTGGTACTAAGAAAGGGTTCGTCAGGATGGAAGGAAGTACTGCAGTCAAAACGCCGATCTCTCGCCCAGTGGCTGCTGGCTCCTACGCGTCCGGATCTTCCCCTCCCCCCCCAGAAATTCTGTGACGACTGACGTTTAGCATTCTTTACTCAGCATCCCTTCTCGAGAAATAATGCTTCACCGGGTAGCGTGCAGCTATGAAGGGCCCTTCACGCTTCTCAGGACCAGGGAGCTGACTAGGAAATCAGCGTAACAAAAGCTGACGGGCGAGACGAGCGCCCGCCTGGACGAGACTAGACCTGACATAGAAGGTGACACGCAAACAAAGGCGCTCGCGTCGAGGAGACCATTGCAGCCGGCCTTCGTGGAAGCAACCACTACCGTGAATGCCACTCTACCGGAGCGTGACCCCGATTAACGGACCGACACAAATGACCAATTAAAAGAAAGCCAACATCGATGACTTCCGCGAGAAAGGCTTCAACACCAAGTTCCCAGCATGCCACTTCATTGCCGCCATGCGGGGCGAACGTGAAAAATTGAGACGGATCGCAGCGGGATGATGTGGTGTCATGGGCGGTACTTTGCGAACAGTTCAGCGATTGTGTTTCGTTGAGAAGAACAGTGAATTTGCCAGACGAGACAAACGGGGGAAACAAGTGAATAAAGAGAGGATCTTGAGTGCTGTGAGAGTGTGCTGCGCTTTGTACTAGTGCTGCTAGCCGTACGGGTGATCCGAGTCGTATGCGTGCTCATACTCGTGATCATACTGGCACTCGTGCCAGTACAGGTAAACGTTTATCATGTATATGTAAATAAACAATTTTTCTCATCTATTGGACCTCGCCGCAGACCTGTCGGTCACCCCGCACCTGCCACATCATCAACCACGGGAACTTAGTGAACGCTCGGACACTGTAATCGCAACAAGTGGTTGACAGCGATAGCATACGCTACCCTAAATTCCAACAACTGGTTGAAAGCGATGGGACACGTGACCATGTGTCCCAACAATGAGTAGGGTTCCATGTATTTTTCATGTGTGTCAACCAAAACTCTGCAACCAATCAGCTGATACCCCCGTAAGTACACATCGGAAATGCAGTGGCTCATAACCCCGTAAGGCAGAGGTTCCAAGCACTGAGCAAAGTGAAGCGAAAAGTGATTACATGCTCTCTAATCACGCATACAACCTAGAGAACAACATGTCGAAAACTTTCATTATTGTCTCCTAACCGCGTAAGCAAAGGCTCATACACACGTAAGCAATGGTTCACACCCCTTTACGCAATACATTTCGACAGTTGCTATGGGAAGGCCACGTATAGTTAGACAACTACGGCCACCGATCAATACAATAAATGTATGTGCGTACCTTTCGTCACGATGTCCACCGATCCAGACAATAAATGAGTTCCGAGCTTTCTTTTAAGTTCTGTGTAACATCTGCGGCGTGTGATAAACAGCTTAGCTGGTTATCCACCTTCACAGAGTGGAAAGGCTCAAGATCTTTTATAACATGTTTCCGTCGCATACATTGCTTCGCTGGTATGGTGAAACTGATTTATTTTAACAGGATGCAGCTTTATGACGGGATGATGCGGGGCATCGAAGTTCTGACTAGAGGCAGAGGTCAAGTGAGAGCGTCAATTGAGCTATACATGACTTTTGCATGGTAAATATAGAAAGAAAAATAGAAGGCCGCTTATATAATGGTACCGGCGGTTACTAAGAAAGTTAGAATGATAAAAATAACCGCAATGACTAAAGAGAAAGAACCCTCTTATATGCGTAGCAAACTTTGGCTATGTGCCAGAGGTCATTTCCTGCTCCGTTCCCTTCGTCCTTCCCGTTTCAGGCCCTGAAAATTTCGTTGCGCCATCTAAGCTTGAACAGGTGAATTTATCAAAATACATGAAATTCTTACCTCCACCTAGGTGTGTGCGCTCGAGCCAGGACGCGATATTTGCCACCTGCATCCTGCTCCTTTGCAACATTTTTGTAAGCTCATCATTCAACGCGAGATACTGTTGTATAAGATTCTACGCGATATACCGTTCTATAAACACCTCTTAGAATTCTCCAACTGCAGAATTCGAATACACGACTTCAAGTACAAAAGCCCGATATTTAAACCAATACGACGCGGGTGCATGACTTGAAAAGCGGCATAGAACACAGTTAAGAATTCATCGTGGTTAACTCAATGCGTTGAGCTGGTTGGCGCGTTTTGATCTGACCTTACCGAGGTGCAGTTAAAACGTAGGCGACAGCATGCGTGTGCAAGGAACGTGCGAAAAACGCAAGCGAGCAGATAATTGCGTCTGTAAAAACAGATATTAGCTGCTGAAGAGGATGCGTTGGAACCAAAGAGGTATAAAAACAAGAATTCTAAGGTGGAGGCGATGTCCTAAAAGTGAAGCCGCCCGCCACCATCTGGAGGACTGGATTAACATTAGCATGTGGAGGATAACAGACGCGACATCGCGAGAGCATCTACTTTCCGAAGGTTGCCTTGCACTCGTGACTTGTAAGCACTGCCCGGTCGTCTGCTAGCTGAGGCGGGAGCGTCAATTGAACAACGCCCGTTTGGTGACGTAGGATGTAAAGGGAACGTTAAGAAAACGGGATGCTTTCGTAATCTCGACTCAGGAAGCGTTTTCTTCTCACTTCCAAAGGTTTCACATGGTCACTTTCGTCGTACAGATGCTTTTAGATGTGTCTGTCTGTGTCGCTGGTTTTAAGCTTAAACTTGAAGGTCTTGTCAAGTTGTATGGGACACGATAATGTACACGTCTAAGCCAATGAAAACATTTTATCCCGAAACAACAAGATATTGCATGTCAATTAATCTATCATTTCTAATAACAGAACAAGAGAAGTTCAATTGCGACTTTTCTCTATCTAATTCAGCACGAATTCAAAGGTGAAGTAGGGGTGAGTGCGGGTTTCACCTCTACTGGTAAAAATCTGCGAGGCCTGCCACTCCTGAATTTTTCTAAGCAAACCTTTTAAATGCGTATGCATTTCTATGCTTAACCGAGGAGAAAAAACGTACGAAAGTTCGTCAGTCCGTCCGTCCGTCCATCCTGTAAGACGATCGCTTTGGAGATAGCGCCCGCAGCAGCGAGCCAATTAACTCTCGTGCTACATCTCGATTCAATGCCAGCTACGCGGCGAGAACACAGAGCGCACGAAGCTGTCAGCGCTCGCCGCACCTAGCCCCTATCGCAAATGGCTCTCAGGATTGGTGCCCGCACATCTAACTTCAACGTGAACTCAGCGGTGAGGACACAAAGCACACGAGGCTGTCAGCAGTTGCCACTTTCTGTGGCCATCGCAGATAGCTTTCAAGATACAGCCCTTGCGGCCGCGCTAGACATAGCCGCATCTAAAGTGCGGTTTATTACGGTGTATAATGGTTCGACGCGGAAGGATAAGGCGCTAAAGAGCGACAGCTGATTATCAGCAAATCTGGAGTACGCCCCGACCCGCTGAAGACAGCTGCCATCGCAAAGTTCCCGCAGCCAATCGACAAGAAGGCAGTGCGCAGATTCCTTGGCATGTGTGCCTACTATGGGCGCTTTGTCAAGGACTTTTCACCCATCGCGGAGCCGCTAACGCATCTAACCAAATGTTACGTCGAGTTCAAGTGGGAAACGCCGCAGGCCGACGCATCTCAAGAACTCAAACGACGCATACAGTCGCCGCCAGTAGTTGCATACTTCGACGAGCACGCCGAAACCGGGATCCACACTGACGCCAGTAGCCTAGGCCTCGGTGCGGTACTAGTCCAGAAAAGATGGACTTGAACGGGTGATATCTTATGCTAGCCGGTGGCTGTCAAAAGCGGAAGGCAATTATTCCACGACTGAAAAGGAATGCCTCGCCATCATTTGGGCTACAGCAAAATTCCCCACTTACCTCTATGGCAGGCCATTCAAAGTCGTCAGCTACCATCACGCATTGTGTTGGATAGCTAACTTAAAGGACCCTTCAGGACGGCTGGCGCGGTGGAGCCTCAGACTGCAAGAATATGGCGTCACCGTATTATACAAGTCCGGAATAAAACACCTGACGCCGACTGCTTATCACGCGCCCCCATCGATCCCCCGCAGCAAGACGACGAGGACGACGATGCCTTCCTTGGAATTATCGGCGCTGAAGACTTCACTAAACAGCAGCGACCAGACCAGGAGCTAAAAGGCCTCGTCGAGTATTTGGAAGGGAACACCGACGTGGTCCCTAGGGCATTTAAGCGCGGGTTGTCTTCGTTCACGCTGCAAAACAACCTGCTCGTGAAGAAGAACTTCTCACCAGTCCGCGCCAGCTACCTTGTTGTACCGTCGGCGCTGCGCACAGAAGTACTGCATGCCCTACACGACAATCCAACCTCTGGGCACCTCGGATTCTCCCGGACGCTGTCGAGGATACAGGAAAGGTATTACTGGCCGCGTCTGACCGCCGACGTCGCCCGTTACGTCAAGACATGCCGAGACTGTCAGTGACGCAAGACACCACCGACAAGGCCAGCAGGATTACTACAGCCGATCGAACCTCCTCGTCGACCATTCCAGCAGATTGGGATGGATTTGTTGGGGCCGTTTCTGACGTCAACATCCGGAAATAAGTGGATCGTTGTGGCGATGGACTATCTTAGCCGCTTCGCTGAAACGAAAGCTCTACCGAAAGGCAGCGCAGCCGAAGTGGCGAAACTTTTCGTCGAGAACATCCTGCTGCGACGTGATACCAAAGAAGTCCTCATCTCCGACAGAGGAACGGCTTTTACAGCACAGCTCACGCAAGCCATTCTGCAATACAACCAGACAAGACAAAGGAGGGCAACTGCCTACCATCCGCAGACGAATGGTCTCACGGAGCGCCTGAACAAGACCCTCGTCGACATGCCAGCAATGTACGTCGACGTCGAGCACAAGACGTGGGATGCGGTCCTGCCGTACGTAACATTCGCTTACAACACGGCGGTGCAAAAAAACAACACAGATCACGCCATTCAAGTTGGTTTACGGCATGAACCCGACGACGACGCTCGACGACATGCTACCGCACGCCACTGACGAGGAGAATCTTGATGTCGCTACCTATCTCCAGCGCGCCGAAGAAGCCGGACAGCTCGCCCGCCTGCGAATCAAGAACCAGCAGAGGACCGACAGCCGACACTACAACCTCCGACGACGCTTCGTTGAGTAGCAGCCCGGCGACCGTGTTTGGGTATGGACCCCGATACGCCGACGAGGACTCAGTGAGAAACTACTGCGACGCTATTTCGGACCCTACAAGGTCATCCGACGTATTGGCGCACTGGACTATGAGGTCGTGCCAGACGGAATTTCGCATTCAAAGCGGCGCCGCGCACTATCTGAAGTGGTCGACGTGGTGCGCCTTAAAGGGAATCTGAAAGGTTTTCCAGAAAAAATGAGTGAACATCTGTACATAATGGTTTTCAACCCTCCGAATTCGAATATCGTATCGAAATTGAGCGAAAGAAAGCGCAAATATATTTTATTTCGACGAAAAGTGCTGCAGCGGACACGCCCAGCTCGCGCGTCTCGTTTCCGCCTGTGATTGGTCGGGCGCCTCGTGACGTCAACACTAGTAACCGACCGCTGCCGCTACACGTGAAGCGCGGTGCCAGGTAGTTTGGTGTTGTTTTTCTGAGACGGTAATGGAAAATTTAGAGAGACTGCGTTTTTCTGAGGAGTTCGGCGTTACTCCCTACATGTACGAGCCGATTGCGAAGAGACGGCCTATCGAAGAAGCAAACAATGCTGGTGCGAGCAGTGCTTTCGACCCGAACGGAAGCAAAGTCTTGGGATCTCTTCGTGTTGGAAATGCTCTTTGGTGAGTATGTTTTTTGCAAAGCGATCTAGTGATCTCGCCGATCTTTCGCCGATCTAGTGAGCTCGTTTCCGGTCAAACAACTGTGGTGTTTGTGTTCCTGCATGCCTCCTCGTGGAACGTAAGCGGGGATGCGATCGTCGGCATTTGTGCGCTGTCCAAAGCTGTCGGCCATCTACAAAGACGGTTTAAACGCGTGAAAAGCTTCCTGGTTCATGCAGTCCGTGTAGTGACCTTCATCTGTTGACTACCACGTTGACTACCACTCACGTTCATTACCACTCACGTTGACTACCACTCAACATACACGCAGACGCACCAACAAAGGAATGCAGAGTCGATTGATGCAGATTACGATGGCATGCACGCAGAAACAAGCGCGGTCAGGCACGGTCGCGGACGCTGCGAAAGAACGAAACACTAGAGTTGACGTCACAACACCGCGGTTTCCGGTCTCCGCTCGCATCGTCAGCGTCAGCAGCAGCGCGCGGCATTCGACGGGGGGCGGAGCTACAGCGGAATTTCAACCGACGATTACGTCGCTCCTAATTGAAAAAAACCCCCCAAATTTTGCCTACATGGTTTATAACGTTACCGCATCCGTATATGAGCGCCTTATTGAATTCGACAGACTCTTCAGCTTCCCTTTAAACCCTTCTACGGACGCTGACGAACTTCCTACTTCCTTATTTTGTTGTTTTCTTTGCTACGAGTGCTTTTCTTTATCACTTTCGTTTGTTTGCAGCATCGGGTCGATGCTCTTTAAGAGGCGGGTATTGAAACGTGTATTTGTTATCTTTATCGGCCGACCACGTTTCGCCGCCTAACAAATGTTTCGCACAGCGCGAGACGCGCCTGCATGTATCCGAAGTTTCTGGAAAGTTATCGATGCTTCTATCCGCTGTCTGTTGTCGCCGAACCTTGTGTTATCTCATTTCATCGCCTGACGCGAATGGTGTAGAACTTCGTGGAAGGCACGCGGGTCCCAACAATTAGTCTGGAACATTCGACGACTGGTGTATAAAAGCCGACGCGCTTGACCCGCTGATGAGATTTTCGACGATCGCCGACCTTGTTCGCCGCTATCGTTGTGCTATAAGTGTAGCCTGTTTTGTGGGCACAGGTTCGCCCACTAAAAGTTAGTTTTGTCGTTCACAGTATTGCTACTGTGTTCTTCAACGTCACCACCACGTGACAATATATATATATATATATATATAAACGAGAAGAGAGGGGGTTAACCGAGGGTCCCGATTTTTATTAGTCATATCATGAGAAGCCAACAAACACTGACACCAAGGACAACATAGGGGAAATTACTTGTGTTTAATAAATGAACTAAAGAAACCATAAATTAATGGAAATTAAAGTGGATGAAAAAACAACTTGCGCAGGTGGGAACCGAACCCACAACCTTCGCATTTCGCGAGTTGTTTTTTCATCCACTTTAATTTCCATTAATTTATGGTTTCTTTATTTCATTTATTAAACACAAGTAATTTCCCCTATGTTGTCCTTGGTGTCAGTGTTTGTTGGCTTCTCATGATATGACTAATAAAAATCGGGACCCTCGGTTAACCCCCTCTCTTCTCGTTTATTACATAACGAGGGTCTCGAATCCGGCAACATTGATGCCTTCAGGTAGCATGTGTGGGTTTATTGACCAGTTGCCTTCACCCAAAAAGATCACGTTCTCGTGACGCCTGCGGCAAGAAAGACGTTCCACATCAGCCGCCAAGGTATGTGAGTGATGGCGCTGGCTAACACTCCCAGGGTTCTACTAGGACACATAAATACCCAAGAAAGTGGATGGGGAAACAGCGCCGCGGTAGCTCAATTGGTAGAGCATCGCACGCGAAATGCGAAGGTTGTGGGTTCGGTTCCCACCTGCGGCAAGTTGTTTTTTCATCCACTTTAATTTCCATTAATTTATGGTTTCTTTATTTCATTTATTAAACACAAGTAATTTCCCCTATGTTGTCCTTGGTGTCAGTGTTTGTTGGCTTCTCATGATATGACTAATAAAAATCGGGACCCTCGGTTAACCCCCTCTCTTCTCGTTTATTACATAACGAGGGTCTCGAACCCGGCAACATTGATGCCTTCAGGTAGCATGTGTGGGTTTATTGACCAGTTGCCTTCACCCAAAAAGATCACGTTCTCGTGACGCCTGCGGCAAGAAAGACGTTCCACGTCAGCCGCCAAGGTATGTGAGTGATGGCGCTGGCTAACACTCCCAGGGTTCTACTAGGACACATAAATACCCAAGAAAGTGGATGGGGAAACAGCGCCGCGGTAGCTCAATTGGTAGAGCATCGCACGCGAAATGCGAAGGTTCTGGGTTCGGTTCCCACCTGCGGCAAGTTGTTTTTTCATCCACTTTAATTTCCATTAATTTATGGTTTCTTTATTTCATTTATTAAACACAAGTAATTTCGCCTATGTTGTCCTTGGTGTCAGTGTTTGTTGGCTTCTCATGATATGACTATATATATATATATATATATATATATATATATATATATATATATATATATATATATATATATATATCATCAGCCTGGTTACGCCAACTGCAGGGCAAAGGCCTCTCCCATACTTCTCCAACTACCCCTGTCATGTACTAATTGTGGCCATGTTTTCCCTGCAAACTTAATGTCATCCGCCCACCCAACTTTCTGCCGCCCCTTGCTACGCTTCCCTTCCTTTGGAATGCAGTCCGTAACCCTTAACGATCTCTCTTCCCTCCTATACGATAATCTTCCCTCCTCATTACATGTCCTGCCGATGCCCGTTTCTTTTTCTTGATGTCAACTAAGATATCATTAACTCGCGTTTGTTCGCTCACCTAATCTAGTTTTTTCTTATCCCTTAACGTTACACCTATCATTCTTCTTTCCATAGCTCGTTGCGCCGTCCTCAATTTAAGTAGAACCCTTTTCGTCAGCCTCCAGGTTTCTTCCCCGTACGTGAGGATTGGTAAGGCACAGCTGTTATATTCTTTTCTCTTGAGGGACAATGACAACCTGCTGTTCATGATCTGAAAATGCCTGCCAAACGAACCCCAGCCCATTCTTACTCTTCTGATTATTTCAGTCTCATGATCTGGATCCGCAGTCACTTCCTGTCCTAAGTAGATGTATTCCCTTACCACTTCCAGCGCCTCGTTTCCTGTCGTAAACTGCTGTTCTCTTCCGAGACTGTTAAACATTACTTTAGTTTTCTGCAGATTAATTTTTAGACGCACCCTTGGGCTTTGCCTCTCCAGGTCAGTGAGCATGGATTGCAGTTGGTCCCCTGAGTTACTAAGCGAGGCAATATCATCGCCGAATTTCAAGTTAGTAAGGTATTCATTATCTCTTATCCCCAATTTTTCCCAATCCAGGTCTCTAAATACCTCCTGTAAACACGCTGTGAATAGCATTGGAGAGATCGTATCTCCCTGCCTGACGCCTTTCTTTATTGGGATTTTGTTGCTTTCTTTATGGAGGAATACGGTGGCTGTGGAGCTGCTAAATACTTTCAGTATTTTTACATACGGCTCGTGTACGCCCTGATTCCATAATGCCTCCATGACTGCTCAGGTTTCGACTGAATCGAAGGCTTTCTCGTAATCAATGAAAGCTATATTTAAGGGTTGGTTATATTCGGCACATTTCTCTATCACCTCATTGATAGTGTGAATATGGTCTCTTGTTGAGTAGCCTTTACGGAATCCTGCCTGGTCCTTTGGTTGACGGAAGTCTAAGGTGTTCCTCATTCTATTTGCGATTACATTAGTAAATACTTTGTAGGCAACGGACAGTAAGCTGATCCGTCTATAATTTTTCAAGACTTTGGCGTCCCCTTTCTTATGGATTAGGATTATGTTAGCGTTCTTCCAAGATTCCGGAACGCTCGAGGTCATGAGGCATTGCGTATACAGGGTGGCCAGTTTTTCTAGAACAATCTGCCCACCATCCTTCAAAAAATCTGCTGTTACCTGATCATCCCCAGCTGCCTTCCCCCTTTGCATAGTTCCCAAGGCTTTCTTTACTTCTTGCGGCGATACTTGTGGGATTTCAAATTCCTCTGGACGATTCTTTGTTCCATTATCGTCGTGGCTGCCACGGGTACTGTATAAATTTCTATAGAACTCCTCAGCCACTTGAACGATCTCATCCATATTAGTAATGATATTGCCGGCTTCGTCTCTTAACGCATACATCTGATTCTTACCTATTCTTAGTTTCTTCTTGACTGCTTTTAGGCTTCCTCCGTTCCTGAGAACATGTTCAATTCTATCCATATTATACTTCCTTATGTCAGCTGTCTTACGCTTGTTGATAAACTTAGAAAGTTCTGCCAGTTCTATTCTAGGTGAAGGGTTAGAGGCTTTCATACATTCGCGTTTCTTGATCAGATCTTTCGTTTCCTGCGATACCTGACTGGTATCCTGTCTAACGGAGTTGCCACTGAATTCTATCGCAGACTCCTTAATGATGCCCATAAGATTGTCGTTCATTGCTTCAACACTAAGGTCCTCTTTCTGTGTTAAAGCCGAATACCTGTTCTGTAGCTTAATCTGGAATTCCTCTATTTTCCCTCTTATCGCAAAGTCATTGATCGGCTTTTTATGTACCAGTTTCTTCCGTTCCCTCCTCAGGTCTTGGCTAATTCGAGTTCTTACCATCCTATGGTCACTGCAGCGCACATTGCTGAGCACGTCCACATCTTGTATGATACCAGGGTTAGCGCAGAGTATGAGGTATATTTCATTTCTAGTGTCGCCGTTCGGGCTCCTCCACTTCCACTTTCGGCTATCCCGCTTGCGGAAGAACGTATTCATCATCCGCATATTATTCTGTTCCGCAAACTCTACTAATAACTCTCCCCTGCTATTCCTAGTGCCTATGCCATATTCCCCCACTGCCTTGTCTCCAGCCTGCTTCTTGCCTACCTTAGCATTGAAGTCGCCCATTAGTACAGTGTATTTTGTTTTGACCTTACCCATCGCCGATTCCACGTCTTCATAGAAGCTTTCGACTTCCTGGTCATCATGACTAGATGTAGGGGCATAGACCTGTACAACCTTCATTTTGTACCTCTTATTAAGTTTCACAACAAGACATGCCACCCTCTCGTTAATGCTATAGAATTCCTGTATGTTACCAGCTATGTTCTTATTAATCAGGAATCCGACTCCTAGTTCTCGTCTCTCTGCTACGCCCCGGTAGCACAGGACGTGCCCGCTTTTTAGCACTGTATATGCTTCATTTCTCCTCCTAACTTCACTGAGCCCTATTATATCCCATTTGGTGCCCTCTAATTGCTCCAATAGCAATGCTAGACTCGCCTCACTAGATAACGTTCTAGCGTTAAACGTTTCCAGGTTCAGATTCCAATGGCGTCCTATCGGGACCAGAGATTCTTAGCACCCTCTGCTGCGTTGCAGGTCTGACCGCCGCCGTGGTCAGTCGCTTCGCAGCTGCTGGGGACTGAGGGCCGGGGTTTGATTGTTATTTCATATGGGAGGTTGTGGCCAAGTACTGCACCAGGGTGGCCAATCCTGCTGTGGTGAGGAAGTGCGTTACCGGTTCTTGTCACCGGGATTCTAACCACGGTCCTCTTGCACGCGAGGCGGATGCTTTACCTCTTCGCCACCGCTGCACCGTCATATATATATATATATATATATATACGTATATATCAACGACCAGATAGGGGGTTAACCAAGGGGCCCGATTTTTATCAGTCATATCATAAGAAGCCAACAAACGCTGACACCAAGGACAACATAGCGGTAATTACTTGTGCTTAATGAATGAAATAAAGAAACGACAAAATAGTGGAAATTAAAGTGGATGAAAGAACAACTTGCTGCAGGCGGGAACCGAACCCACAACCTTCGCATTTCGCGTTTGGTGCTCTACCTATTGGGCTACCACAGTGCCGTTTCTCCATCCATTTTCTTGGGTATTTATGTGTCCTAGTAGAACCCTGGGAGTGTTAGCCAGAGCCGCGGCTCACAGGCCTTGGCGGCGGACGTGGAACGTCCTTTTTGCCGCAGGCGTCACGAGAACGTGATCTTTTTGGGTGAAGGCAACTGGTCAATAAACCCACCTATGCTACCTGAAGGCATCAATGTTGTCGGATTCGAGACCCTCGTTATGTAATAAACGAGAAGAAAGGGGGTTAACCGAGGGCCCGATTTTTATTAGTCATATCATAAGAAGCCTAGTCATATCATAAGAAGCCAACAAACACTGACACCAAGGACAACATAGGGGAAATTCCTTGTGCTTAATAAATTAAATAAAGAAACGATAAATTAGTGGAAATAAAAGTGAGTGAAAGAACAACTTGCCGCAGGTGGGAACCGAATCCACAACCTTCGCCTTGTATTGTACTGCATGCTAGAAAGCCGTGAGTGGCGGGGAAGGCATTCCAAGGGACGAAAATAGGTTTTGACAGGAAGGGAGACAAAAGCTAAGTGGAAAATAATAAGAAAAGTCACCTAATACGAAACAAACATAGTGTTTTTTTTAGGCTGCTCAAAAGCGTGCAGATAAACTAATACTTTTCAAACAGTAACAGAAATTCCGATGAATCTAACGCACACAAGAATCGGGCCTTTTTGCGGTGGCAAATAAACAGCCAATTTAAATACGCTGTTGTGGCGCTGATGGTGAATAAAAAACATTGCAGCTTTCGGAAAACAAGTTTACACTCGCCGGTGCTTAGCCTTAGTGGGTCCTTTCCAATTTTGCTCAATAACTGCAACTGCCTTGATATGCTTCGGAACATGCACTGCATTGGAGCTTACAACTTTCGGTAAAGCCAAAGGGCGCTAGATAGTGGAGCTGCACCAAGCCGTTTTGATTCAATTTCTGCCATTAACCCTCCACAATTGGTAGAACAGTTTCGCCTAATGCCCGTTTCGCCCATCTATTAGGCGACGTTATGAAAGCTGTGAAGACACTCTAGCTGATATGACGTGTAGACAGTGGCCATTCATGATTAGGTTAAACAGAAGCAAAACCACTTTCCAATTCTAAACCTCTTCAGCCATTACCCATCCGCTCCTTGCCAACATTTTTCGCGTTCCGCCCACAACACCTGTTTTTCACGCGAAGTAATCAACCACGAAACTAACCACTGTTAATATGACGTGCACGCTCAACTTGCGCTATTATCCCACACAAAAAAAAATATTTCTGAATAGCAGGAAACAGCCTCTGTCTAAAAGGGATGTAGAAGGTTACTGCCCGCTGATCGTTCCGGCACTGGCTAGTTGGAGCTGCGTGACAAAATTGATTTATTTGCGTATAATAAAAATTGTTGCGTGGCACTATCATGCCTTCGAGCCCTTTCAGCTCGTGTAGGACATCGCGCTGCGAGCTCTTCTTATCTGAGGACTTGTTTTAGCGAAATGTTTATCTTCCCGTTTCATTCCGCCACGATTCTCTACCAAAGCATCCTGGTGGTGTGGTTACTATGTCGTTGCACTGGTAAGCCCGAGTGCATGGGGTCAAATCGCGTAAGTGGCGGGCTGCATTTCCATGAAAGCAAAATGCAAAAACGCCCGTCTGTCGTGCATTGTTTACAGGCTTAGAAACCCCAAGTGGTCAAAGTTATTACGTAATCCCCAACTGCGGCTTGCCTCAAAGTCACGTCATTGTTTGCGCGTAAGAACTTTGATTTTAATTTTAAAATTTGCTACCATCCACCGCTAAATATGCGAAATAAAACGCACTAATCGCGCTCCCTGGCATCGTCACCTGGTTATCTATATTGAGTGTGCCGGCTCGGCCCCACCGAATCCTTTTTCCCTACTGCACGCGCCTATCCTCTATCAGCCCGATTAATAAGGAAAACCTATAAAAGCAGGCCATCCTATTCGTTGTGAAAGCAAGCAAGTGTCCCCTCCTGTAACAAAGGAGAGCGTTAGGATCAATTAAATTTTGTGGTTTTAGGTGCCAAAAGCACGACCTGATTATGGGACACGTCGTAGTGGAGGACTCCGAAATACGTTGAACAACTTAAAGCTCTTTCACCTACACTTAGAATAAATACACGAGTGTATTCGCATTCAGCCCCCATGGAAATGCGGCCGCCGTCACCGGATTCCATCCCGCAACCTCGTTCTTAGCAGCCCAACACCACAACCACTAAGCAACCTCAGCGGGTAGCGTTAGGTTGGATTGTTCAGACGACGTTGCCGGTCACCACCCTTTGTTGGCTTCGGCGGTTGCAATAAAATGAGAATGATATAGTTTTGCGTTATACGGCCCCTGGTTGCGGATTCGTTCAATATAGGAATTCCATTGGCAAGCAGAATACTTAAACAGCTCCTTTTCTTTATCACAAATTTAGAAATAGCCGGTCAAAACCCGGCCTATTTGTTATTCTCACACATTAAAGTCGTGCTTTATTACTTTTGAAAGCACATTCAGTGCCAGTGAACAAGGACAGAAGGAAGACGACAAGACAATGCGCTAACTTCAACAATTTTATTTTTAGGAACCAACCACCTATTTAACCCACGCACAGCGGCACCACATCATCAAACTTTTAACCATCTAAAGAAGCCACCTCCTTATCCAACAAATCGACCGACGGGGCACTAAAACACTCATCTCTATTCCGACAGATAGCCTGAGCCGCAATAATCTCTCGCACATCTTTATATTTGTGCTTCGGAAGAACACGACAGGACCCATAGACTGGCGCACAGCCGCATTCTTGACAGTGAATTGACCGAAAACGGTATTGCTTACTTCTCACGTTTAGGCTATGTTCTCCTAAGCGGTCATTAACACGCCTTCCTGTCTGTCCGATGTGTTTTTTCCCACAGGAGAGCGGAAGCTCGTAAACAACAGCTTATACGCAACCCACTGGCGCTTTACGACGATTCGTAGAGCATCCGACAGCTGGCTTACGGCACGCGTCCATTAGTTGACATATTTTCGCGAGCTTCTATGGTGCTGAAAAGACCACTTTTGTGTCCACGGGCTAAGCCATTTTATTAAGGCTATGTATCGTTCTATGCAGATAGGGCACTACCGCTACCTTTCCTCTGCATTCCGACCGTTGATTTGCCACATCACGAGTTGGGCTGTCTGACACGCATATTTTTGGCCGCCCCTCTATGACTGAAACCTGCACTGACTCCGGAAATCCTGCTGCTGACAACCTTCCCGATTGATCCATCAGACTCGTATAGATCTTATGGTGGCAAGATTTCATTAATGCATTTTCAAAGCACAAGTTTTCAATGCTCCTCTTGACGAGCTTCGAGTGGGCGGACCGATACGGAAACAATTAATCAAAAATGAATCGTCAACATTAAGAATTCTGAGTTTCTTCCCGCAAGAAGAGAGCAAATTTATTTTTTTGCCATGACTCACTTTCTGAAACTATTACCCTTATTGGGCAAAACTCAGAAGAACTGTGAATTCTTAATATTGACAACCCATTTTTCATTAGAAGCTCTGAAGAAATCTTAGATTTCTTGATAGATAGTTCTGACAAAAGCTTATCAGCTTGCTCCTTTGACATAAAGGACTTGTACTACCCCTTGCCTTAAAGGAACTAACAGCATGCGTAGAAGAGTGCATCGACGAGTCTGACGTGCTTGCATTTGAAAATGCAGCTGGTTTATCCGTTCAGGGCCTTTTAGATATGCTCAGTTGCTACCTTCACTCGACATATGCCGCATGGAATGAAGAAATTTTCATTCAAAAC
This sequence comes from Dermacentor andersoni, assembly GCF_023375885.2. Taxonomy (NCBI): domain Eukaryota; kingdom Metazoa; phylum Arthropoda; class Arachnida; order Ixodida; family Ixodidae; genus Dermacentor; species Dermacentor andersoni. The sequence continues at coordinate 72,799,878 of NC_092820.1, read as the reverse complement.
CAGGGTGTCTGCATCGGTTCCTATTTGGCACATATACTAAGTGACATTTTTATTAGCCCACCATAACAAAAAAGCTGTCCCGTACTTTGTCGGAGCATAGTTAAAGTTGTCAGGTACGTTGATGACTATCTAGTCCTTTTCGTACCAGACGCACGTTGTACAGCAGACAAACTTTACGAAGTTGTTTTTCTTTTTCTACAGGGCTTAGCCCAGTTACTCTCACGCTTGAAGAACCGACTGATAAGGTGCTGTGTTTCTTCGATATTCAGCTCGAGCTCATGGAACGGCGGACGTGTTGGGAGTATAAACCTAGGGCTAATAAACCCCTGTTTCCGTATCGGTTCGCCCACTCTAAGCTCGTCAAGAGAAGCATTGCCGACTTGCACTCTGGAAATACATAAAAAAAATCTTGCCACCGTAAGATTTATATTAGTCTTATGGATCAGTCGGGAAGGTTGTCAGCAGCAGGGTTTCCGGAGTCAGTGTAGGTTTCAGCAGTACATGGGTGGCTAAAAAGATGCGTGTCAGACAGCGCAACTCGTGATGTGGCAAATGAATGGTCGGAATGCAGAGGAAAGGTAGCGGTAGTGCCCTATCTGCATAGAACGACACACAGTCTTAATCAAATGGCTTAGAGCGTGAGCACAAAACTAGTCTTTCCAGCGCCAGAAAAGCTCGTGAAAATATGTCGCATAACGGACCCATACCGTAAGCCAGCTGTCGGATGCTCTACGAATCATCGCAAAGCACCAGTGGGTTGCGTAGAAGGTGTTGTTTACGAGCTTCCGCTGTCCTGTGGGAAAAGATACATTGGACATACAGGAAAGTGTGTTAATGACCGGTTACGAGAACATAGTTGAACCGTCATAAACAAGCAATGCGATAGTCTGTCGTCAACTCATTGTCAGAAAGCGGCTGTGCACTGGTGTATGGGTCTTGCCGTGGCCTTGCAAAGCAGAAAGATAAAGATGTGCGAGAGATTATTGAGGCTCAGGCTATCTGTCGAAATAGTGATACGTGTGTTAATGCTCCTTCGGTCGACTTGTTAGATGAGGAGGCCGCTTTTTTATATGGTTAAAATTTGGATGATGTGGCGCCACTGCGCATGGGTGAAATAGGTGGTTGTTTCCTGAAAATAAAATTGCTGAAGTTAGCGCATTGTGTTGTCGTCTCCGGTCTGTCCTGGTTCGCCGGCGCTAAATATGCTTTCAAAGATAGTTTACCAACATGCCCAACAAATGGCAGTACTTTATTAGTATGCGATGTGTAGATGATTGATTTCTGTGCGATAAGGTTATAGGTGGACTTCACCGACGTTGTAGGTATCCGTGTTACAGTAAACGTGGGTCGATTCTCGAGCTAGTGCAATACTGCGTAAACGTGGCTTTTGTAATGCGGTGCTTTCACGTTGCAATTACTGTGTTTCGATATGTGCTTCAGAAAATGAACTGTTTGATAGAATTTAAATTCCCGCATCAAGAAAGCGTCCATCCCAGAGGTTCCAGGATGTGCGTTGGATGGGACGTCATTTGTCTCTCAAACTTATAAGACTGATATTGTATATATTTGAAAGAAAGAAAATTGACACTTTCTAAAAATAATTCTTCCTGAATCAAAATTGTGTTTTCTTTTTTTGACGGTGATTTTCATGCGCATGATTACAAGTAAAACAGAGTCCTCCATGAGTACCTTCGCAAGAATATCCGTCAAAAGGCTGGCTAAGAAGTTCAATACCTATGAGAAATTTCCAATTTTAGTAAGGCATGATTGTGTTCTCGAACGTTGGTAAAAAAGCAATAAATGCTCAATGATGACGAAACCGTATCTTTGTAGCATACGTACGACACTCACAACCAAGCAAGGATCTGCATTCAACCACTCTCATTGAAAAAATAAGAAACAAGTGCACAATTTTAGTATTTTACCGGTACTTACATACGGGGCAGAAACATGGGTTAAAGAAGTTTGAAAGTAGAAGATTGCCCAACGAGTATCGAAAAAAAGATAAGCGTAGCGTTCGAAGACAGGAGCGCAGTAGTGTGGATTAAAAAGTCAAGACAGTTGGCTAATTTTCACACTGTGCTAATTTATCATTTTTCCGGGGACTGTGTTTCACCCGCCAACTTATCGCTATGTGCCCAGCGCGCCTGCATCCATTTGGAACTTACTCGAAAGCTATTCCTGATTCTATATTTATGTGTGTTCTCGCGAACTTTGCGTAATCAGATTGACTGCGCGAAACGAATTGCTTGGTACATTCTGGAAGACACGCGGACGCCAGCTATTACGCTGGAACATTCGACGAATCAAGTATCCAGGCTGACGCGCTTGACCCGCATATCAGATTCAGACTATCGCCGACGGTGCTCGTCGCTATCGTTGTGCTTTGAGTGTAGCCAGTATTTTTCTGGCCACAGGTTTGCCCAATACAGAGTTAGACTCGCAATACAAACTTTTTTTAAAGCGAAGCACTCTTTCAAAGCACTATTTGGTTTTCCCAGTGCTGCGGCTGCTGCTGGTGCTATCTGGCACACCGCGCCAGGGGCTGGTCCGGAGCGTGTGCGTACATGACAGGAATGCGACAGAAAAGAAAGGCGGCACCACAAACGCGTTTGTGCCTTTTTTGCACCCCGTCGAATGCGCAGAATGCCCTTTGGAGCTCCCCAAGCGTCATCACATTCACTTCTTAACCAATGCAATGATCCGTGACACCCCGAAAAAGTACTGCAGAAATTGCAGCGCTTACCTTTCTACTAACGTGCAAGTCCACAGGGAAACTAGATAAAATGGTAGAGAGAAGGGGTGGAGGAGGCAGAGAATGGGTAGAAGCAACGCAGTAGCGGGAACGAGTGAATAACAGCTTTGCCATTCTTTGCTCGCAGTTCTTCTACAAGGCGGAAGGGGTGGGGTTCGATATGACGTGAGAAGGCAAGGAAACAGTGCTGCTATTGATCCGGTTGCGTTTGCGGGCAAACGAGCTAAATTTAGGTTCAAGGTACTCTACGGTACGTTTCTGCTATTTTTTGAAAACTAAACAGCCGGTAAATTTGTCAAACGGACAAGTTACGCAGGGGCGTGCAGAAGCACACCCGCATTAGATTCCCGTGGGGTCCAGGCGATACTACGGAAGCAGTCACACGTTAAATCAACGCTTCTGTGCCTGCCCCGGTAGCTTTGCGGCTATGGCATTGCTCGAGGTTGGGGGTTCGATCCCGACCGCGGCCACCGCATCTCGACGGGGGCGAAACACAACATTCTCGTCCTCATAAACTTAGATTTAGTCCACAGTTAAAGAACACCCCAACGTCCAAATTAATACGAAGTTGGTCGCTACAGCGTGATGATAATGCGATTGGGGTTTGGGCACGCACAGCCTCATAATTCAAATAAATTTTAATACTTCTGCCACGATTGTGACGCAATGAATATGCTCAACCCTCTTAGAGGTTACGAAGTATGGCTCACAAAACCGCCTCAAGCAACCGCGTCCCTCTCTGTGCACTACGCAGACAAACAGCAGTCGTGCACGCAAGGTAATGTTTTATCTCTAATCGCCACTCTCCGTGTGGAACAAAAATTTGAACAAATTGCACATTCGGCGACCACATCGCCGCTAATTATCGTCAGTGAAAGCAAGCAGCACAGAAAGCTTCGAGCACATTCATTCCCACAGTGCGTGGGATACGCATCGTTTTCGCTAGTGTATTTTTCACAGTCACTATAGCGTGCTCAAATTGAGGATAACGCAACGAGCTATGGAAAGTAGAATGATGGGTGTAATGTTAAGAGATAAGAAAACAGCAGATTGGGTTAGAGAACAAACGCAAGTTAATGACACCTTAGTTGAAATCAAGAAAAAGAAATGGGCTTGGGCAGGACATGTAATGAGGAGGTAATATAACCGATGGTCTTTAAGGGTTACCGACTGCATTCCAAGGGAAGGGAAGCGTAGCAGGGAGTGGCAGAAAGTTAGGTGGGCGGATGATATTAAAAAGTTTGCAGTGACAACATGGCCACAATTAGTACATTGCCGGGCTAGTTGGAGACGTATGGGAGAGGCCTTTGCCCTGCAGTGGGCGTAACCAGGCTAATGATGATGATGATAGCGTGCAACTCTTCTAGTTGAAGTGAATTAAGCACAGGAAAGAGCGTTTCGCTGGACGTGTAATGTGTAAGGCAAATATCCGGTAATATAATAAAGATACGGATGGATTCAAGGAAACAAAAGTGCTGTCATCCACAGTACAAAAATAGGCAGTGCAAATAAATAGGAAATTTGTGGGCCAAATATGACGTCAGTTCTCGCAAGACAGGGGTAAGCAAGTATGAATAGGTCTTCATGCTGTAGTGGACATAATTATGCCGCTGCTGATAATGATCATGATATGTTCCATAAAGCACTGAAATATATATGTTTCTGCTTCAGAAAGTTGTCAGCGTTTAACTGTGTTGAAACTTCAGATGCTCCCTGACTCGACGTGTAGGCAAAGCTAAGTGGTGTCTTTACCGATGTACTACAAAAGCTATTACAGAAGATTTGAATTAAGACATGCTGGTGTAACCTAGAGGCAAACGTATTGGTGGTACTTGTGAAGTGTTTCATCCATTTGTGGGTCGTTTCCTTTTGAAAAAAGTGATACCTTTTGTGAAACGTACCACAACACCTGCGCTGGCGATGAAAAATGAATGTGGGAACAGTTGAAATGCCACCTGTTGGTGCGATAATCTAGGATGAAAAGTGAAGCCAGTTAATCACCTGATGTTATGCTCGCACCTACATATGTGTTCAACTAAAAAAAAAATATACATTTATATTGACAAACTAGATACACAAAATCTTTGACCATATACACACAGTTACTGCTTTGTGCATGTGCACCTTCCACCTGACAAAGAAAGTAGTTGTATAGGCTCTTAAGAGATCCGTTGTCATTAATGACTTGAAATGTTTGTGTGCGAATATGATTTTCCTGCATCCTATCAGGTTATTGCACTTGGCTTAAGACGTAGCATAACGGTACGTTGAGGTCTGCATACCCGGTTTAGTGTCCAAAGTAGTGCAATACCATGGGCAAAAGTACTTTTTCCAGAGGCATGGCATTCCCCGGTAGAGCGGCCACGTTTCGGGAGAGGTACAATTCTACTAATTTGCCGATGACCTCGATGAGCGCAGTGCAGGCCAACACTCGGGCAAACAAGTTAACATCCTTTTTTCTACCAAGTGCTTTTTCTAAATATTGTATGGCTCCTACCGCATTGAAGCAGCCAGGGAAAAGTATGCAAGGTATGACAAATGTATGCAAAAGTATCAACGAACATAGAAATATATCAAAGCCGCACGTGATCTATGCTTTAGTGGTCTTTCATATTATTCAAAAGAGAGAGTGAAAATGAAATAAAATTCTTATTTATTTTACTTACAGAGTACCTACATCGCCATAAAGGCATTACGTAGGGGGGAACAAAATATAACCAGTAATTCAGAAAAGCTTTTGGACAGATATACTCACAAACAGAAGCAATACAATAGCATTTAGAGAAAGACATACAAGTAATGTGAAACAAACAGGTTTCAAGATATATAACAATACATTTGTTTTACAGGAGCGCCATCACAGCATAGAATAGAATAGTTCGTTATTTTACACATTTACTATATCCTTTGAAAAATTGTTCCATTGTCTAATTGATTTGGGAAAAAGAGAGTAGTAAAAAGTGCTTGTTCTGCAGTGATAGGCTGCGATCTTTTTCTTTTTATGAAAGCGAGTCGAAATGTAATCTGATTCCAGAAGATAGTTATAGCTATTGATACCTATCTGACTGCTATATATTCGGTGCAATGATTTGAGCCTTAACTTCTGCCTACGCATATTTAGTAGATACCATCCTAAAGTGGCCTTCATTTCGGAAACGCTACAGTACTGGCTCTAAATATTACAGAAAAAACATACTGCTTGGTTCTGAAGTTCTTCCAGTCTATTAATGAGGTAATTTTAATAGGGATTCCATATTACAGAAGCATAATCAAGTATTCTTCTGACATGTAAGAAGTATAAAGTTTCGGTAACTTCGCGCGTTGCCTGTTTAAAATTTCTCCGAATAAAATGTAACATCCTACTAGCTTTGGATATGACATTGTGAATCTGTTTATGCCAAGCGAATGGTTCGGTGAAAAAGACTCCTAGATACTTGTATTCCGATAGTATGTCGAGGAGCGTGCCAGTGATGATATATCGGTGCCGACATTTGGATAATTATCTGGAAAACTTACGCTATTACACTTCTTTATATTTAAATTCATGTTCCAGTTTTTTTTTACACCAAATCGCTACCTTATCTAAATCTTTTTGCAATGTATCTACGTCATTTTCAGTAGTAATTTCTCTGTAAATCACACAGTCATCAGCAAATAGTTTTATGAGTGATGTAATTGGTTCGACAATGTCATTTATGTAGAATGAGAATAACAAGGGGCCCAGTACGCTTCCCTGAGAAACACCCGATGATGGATATCGTTTCTTGGCGCAAGGGCCAGAAATGGCCAAAGAGCGCCATGACATTTGGTGATGAATGGCAATGAGTATCGATGATTATGGCGGTAATCGAGCGGCTGTATATTGGCCTAAAATATTCGCTTTAAATGGTGTAAAATATGTATCTATTAAAATATTGTCAATGAAAAGTGAGTCCTATGGTTGTAAAAGAACGTTGAGAACAATAAGATACTAAAACATGTTAATTTATAGCAGCACCAGTGCCTCTGCAGAGCCCTTTAGTGCAAGGGCTGCGAGGCATGTGCTGTGTAAGTGATTTCATTGCAGCTACAGCCTCTAAGCAGAGGCTGTGCTACAAATAGCCTGGCCAAATGATTGCTATGGTATTAGTTTCTTCTAAGAACTTGAGTACTGATTTAAAATTAAATAGAGGGTCATTGCCTAAAAAGAAGACTGGGTGCAGAGGTATATTATAACTGTATAAGGAAGGGAAGAACTTTTTTCTCTCCATTTCTAATAATGGGCACTGAATGAGAACATGAAGGACTGTAAGTCTACTTCCACACCTAGTGCATGTCGGAGGGTTAGTTCCAGTTAGAATATACGAGTGAGTGCTATAGGTGTGTCCAATTCTTAACCTACAGAGCAGTACTTCCTGTTGTCTCATTGTTTTCTCAGAGATCCAGTTTCCTATTTTCGGTTTGATTAGGTGCAGTTTGTTGGATACCTGAGTGTCCCATTGCCGTTGCCAATATTTCCGTAGTTTATGCTGTAAAAACGGCTTAAGGTCTGTGTAGGGTACAGGTATATTAATGTTTGCATCACAAAAAGGTACGGATGTAGCCCTTTCGTCAGCAGCTACGTTGCCCTCAAGGCCTCTATGGCCAGGCACCCAACAAAGAACAATCATTTGGTTAAACATGTATGCTGAACATAGAAGGTTATACAGTTCATTAAGGATGGGGTTTTTGTGTTTTCGTAGACTTGATATGCAACTAACAACGCTTAACGAGTCTGTGAATATGACAGTGTTTGTTGTACCTGTTTATATGTTTCACAGCATAGAGGATCGCGTATGCCTCCGCTGTGAAAATGCTGGTGTTTGGATTTAATGCACCGGACGTTGAAAATGAAGGTCCGAGCGCTGCATAAGCTACACCATGAGTAGACTTTGAAGCGTCTGTATAAAACTCTGCGCAGGGGTACTTCGCCTGGAGTTCGAGGAAGTGTGAATGTATATGCACCTCAGGTGCATGTTTTGCTATTGCGACGAAAGACATATCACATTGGATAGACTGCCATTCCCAAGGTGGTGCAAGGTTAGTGGGAGTCGTTAGGACTGTTTCTCGATGTTTAATACCAGTTTCGTGAGCCAGTTCTAAGCGCACAGACAGAGGAGCTCGAACAGATGGGCGGTTGTGGTGAAGTCTTGCAGAAGACAAGTCAAGTACGGTTGAGTAACACGGATGTTCGTTATTCGATTTACATTTTAAAAAGTAGGAGAAGCTTAAATACGTTCTGCGCAGATGTAACGACCATTCGTTCGCCTCCACATACAGACTTTCCACAGGACTTGTCCTAAATGCGCCTGTTGCCAGCCTTATGCCTAGATTGTGGACTGAGTCGAGGATTCTGAGAGCACTATCCGATGCGGATTGGTACACCACGGCTGCATAGTCGAGGCGTGATCGTACAAGGCTCCTATATAGGCTAATCAAACACCTCCTGTCACTGCCCCAGTTTGTTCGAGAAAGTAGCTTCAGCAGGTTCATTGTCTTCAGGCACTTCGCTTTGAGATATTTCAAATGTGGAATGAAATTAAGTTTTGTGTCCAAGATAATACCTAAAAATTTGTGTTCAAGGCTGACCGACAGTCGTTCTCCATTAAGGTCAATAGTCGGTCCTGGTGATATGCCTCTCTTGTTTGAGAAGAGAACACATGTGCTTTTTTGAGGGTTAAATTTAAAACCATTTTCTTCTGACCATTTTGAGAGTTTGTTTAGGCCGAGCTGTAGCTGTCTCTCGCAGATGCTAAGATTGCACGATCTAAAAGCTATCTGCACATCGTCCACATAAACCGAGTAAAAGAGTGTGCGAGGTATGATGGTATGTAAGGAGTTCATTTTCACAATAAAGAGTGTACAGCTCAGCACTCCACCCTGCGGTACACCTGTCTCCTGTACGAATGATCGTGACTGTACATTGCCAACTCTAACACGAAACGTTTTGTCAGACAGGTAGCTTTCAATAATGGTCAGCAGGTTGCCACGTATACCCATTCCAGAAAGATCCCGAAAGATCCCAAAGCGCCACGTAGTGTCATACGCCTTTTCCATATCAAGGAATACAGATACGACAAGCTGTTTGTGGATAAAGGCTTCACGGATGTACATTTCCATGCGGACAAGCTGGTCTGTCCTGCCTTCCCTGAAACCGCATTGGTATGGGTCTAATATTTTGTTGGTTTCAAGATAGTGGAGCAAGCGTTTATTCACCATCTTTTCAAAGAGTTTGCATGGGCAGCTTGTCAACGCTATCGGTCTATAACTATTTGCCAAAGAAGGGTCCTTACCCTGTTTCAAAATGGGAATTATAATGGCCTCTTTCCAAACAGAGGGAATCTGGCCGGAAGACCATATACCATTGTAAAGAAAAAGAAGCGTTTTTTGTGTTTCAGATGGCAAGTGCTTTAACATTTCATATATTATGCGGTCAGAGCCTGGGGCAGATTTGTTGCAGCGATTTAGTGCTGCTTGAAGCTCTGCTATGCCAAATGGTCTATTATATACCTCACATTTTGCAGTTTTTCGTACTAATGTCTGCCGTTCTATTCGTGCTTTATGTCTTTGAAATGTGTCCGAATAGTGCGACGAACTGGATATGCGTTCAAAGTGTGCGCCTAGAAAGTTCGCCTGGTCTTCCATACTATCTCCCTGTGTATTTACTAAGGGCAGCGAGTAAGGTTGTCGACCTTTTATTCTGTGCACTCTATTCCAGACCTTTGTCTCATCCGTGTAAGAGTTAATTCCCGATATATAATTTTGCCAACTCTCTCTTCTAGCTTGTCGGCGCGTTCTCCTTCCCTGAGATTTGACATGCTTGAAATTAACAAGGTTTTCTACAGTCAGAGAATCGCGGAGCAGCCCCCATGCTTTGTTCTGCTTTTTACGCGCGTTACGACATTCCTCGTTCCACCATGGAACACGTCGCTTGTTAGATGATCCCTTTGTTTCTGGGATACATTTGGTCGCGGCATCAATCAGAAAAAAAGTGAAGTATTCAACCGCGGCTTCCAGGCTTAGAGCAGAAACGTCAGCCCACGATATGAGAGTAATTTTTCGGAACTGTTCCCAGTCGGCTGAATCAGTTTTCCACCGAGGAAACTGTGGGGGACATTCATTCGTCTTCGGTGTAGACAGAACTATCGGGAAATGGTCGCTCCCGTGTGGATTTCTAATAACGTTCCATTTAAGATCAGGTAAAAGGGTGGGAGATGCAATACTGAGGTCTATAGAGGAATAGATCTTATGTGCAGTATTATAATATGTAGGTGCCTTACTATTCAAAAGGCATGCACCAGATGAAAAGAGAAACTGTTCAATCAGTCGACCTCGCACATCGCAATGAGAGTCACCCCATAGGTTGCTGTGTGCATTAAAATCTCCTAGAACCAAATAGGGTTGGGGTAATTGATTTATTAATGCATGGAATTCATGTTTATGGAGATGATAGTGCGGGGGTATATACAGAGAGCAGACGGTAATAAGTTTGTTTAGAAGTATGGCTCGAACGGCCACTGCCTCTAGGGGCGTTCGTAGTTGTAGATGTTGACACGCTATACCTTTATCGAGTATGATGGCTACGCCGCCAGATGATGCGATGGCATCATCACGATCTTTACGAAAAATAACATAATGACGAAGAAAGTTAGTGTGTTTAGATTTAAGATGGGTTTCCTGTACACACAGCACTTTTAGGGTGAGTTCGTAAAGAAGTTCTTGAACATCATCAAGGTTTCTGAGGAGACCTTTGATGTTCCACTGCATAATTAGCGTGTCCATAATGAAGTTAATTTGGTGCTGTGTGTACGGAAATAGAAGTTGTGCCTTAGATTACAGAGCTCTTTCGAGTCCCTGTAATCGGGGTTTTGCCCTTTTTGAAGCGTTCGAGGGAGCCCCGCCGCTCCTTAGGCGTTTGGTGCGCCTTCAGGACAGGTGTAGTGTCCATTGCCTCTAGCGAGGCGCCGGACACGTGCTCTGACACGCAGTTTTCCGAGTGAGTCCTGCCTCGGAAGGCAAGACACTTGCGCCCACCAGCCCGGAGGTCGATGGGGCTCCCTGAGGGATTTGGCTGCGCCGGCTGTTGCCAGCGCTGGAAGGGGCCCGGATGTTGGGGCAGCCTCGGCTGCGCCCACCTTCGGGCTCGATGGTCCCTTCTGCTGTGTTGACAGATCAGCGCTAGCTACAACCGTCGCGGGGGCAGATGGCGTAACTGCCGACTCACTGCTTGTGGGTCGAACAGCCGCCGGAGGCCGTTGTGACGCTGCCCCCTGACGCGCCACTTCGGCAAAGGTGGTCTTAGGAAGGTATGCAACCCGCCTGCGTGCCTCTTTGTATGATATGTTTTCCTTTACTTTGATTGCGACTATTTCTTTTTCTTTCTTCCAAGACGGGCATGACCGCGAGTATGCGGCATGCTCGCCATCACAGTTCACGCAGTGTGGAGCGTTTTCGCATGTTTCAGAGGCATGGTCACGGGAACTACATTTTGCACATGTCGGCCGGCCTCGGCAGTTCTGGGAACTGTGGCCGAAACGCTGGCATTTGAAGCAGCGGAGGGGATTCGGAACATACGGCCTGACTCGTAGCTTTACATAGCCGGCCTCGAGTGTCTCAGGCAGAATGCTTGAGGAGAAAGTCAGTACAAGATGCTTGGTTTTGATTTCCTTCCCGTCACGCCTTAGCATGATTCTTTTGACATTGATCACGTTTTGCTCACTCCAGCCTTCAAGCAGTTCTACTTCTGTTAACTCCATCAAATCGTCGTCAGAAACAACACCACGACTGGTGTTCATAGTTCGGTGTGGCGTTATTGTTACTGGGATTTCCCCAAATGACTGAACTTTAGGAAGGTTTTCAAGCTGTTTTGGATCGCGGAGTTCCAGAAGGAGATCGCCGCTAGCCATTTTCGTTGCTTTATAGCCTGCACCAAGAGGTTCAGTGAGATTCTTAGAGACTAGGAAAGGAGAAAGCATTCTCATGGTCTTTTCAGGTTTGTTTGAATGAACTACATGGAATCTGGGGAAGTTTGGCAGTTTGTTTCCAAGAAATTGGAAAATATCTTCGGTGCTCCCTCGTTTCTGAGGGCGATCAGGCAGTCGGGGAAAAGAAGTGGCCATTAGTAGAATGGTGTTTTCGGCAGGGATGGCCGCCACCCACCATGGAGCCCTACCCGGGGACGACACAGGACGGAAAATATTCAGTTCTGCGCACGCCAGCGGTACAACCCCGCTATAACCGAATACATATACCCAAGACTGGATATAATGCACAAGGTTAACCCTTGCTGCCTACGAAACCAGAAGTAACACGAAAATAAAGAGAGGACAGGAAAGATTGAAAGTGAGAGAAAGACGAAGATTGGAGGGAGAAAGAGACAGGAAAAGGCAACTACCGATTTCCCCCGGGTGGGTCAGTCCGGAGGTGCCGTCTATGCGAAGCAGAGGCCAAAGGGGTGTGTTGCCTCCGCCGGGGGGCCTTAAAGGTCCAAACACCCAGCATCAGCTCAACCCCCAGGATCCCCCTTTCCCCAGACACGGCTAAGCCGCGCATGACTACACGCGGGAGGGTCCAAACCTCGTGTGCTCGGGTACGTGGTGTCGCAACACACCAAACGCCTGCTTGCGCAGACGCCCCTGCGGGGAGAAACACCCGAAGAAACATTTATTGGTGAAGATGCCGCTTTATTTAGGACTACCGACTGGGTTCTTCCGTTTAAGTAGTTTCGCATTCAATTTTCAGCGTTTTCGTTTAAATTTAATGTAGCAAGCTTTACATCTAAGAGCTTATGGGACACAATATCGAACGCTTTTTGAAAATAAATAAGAACCGCGTCTGTCTGACTATTGTTATCAATGACTTTACATAGGAAGTGCTGAAATTCTATTAGTTCTGTGTTGCAGGAATAAAATTTTCGGAATCCATGCTGGGAAGCTGTAAAGAAAGCGTTTGAGTCAAGGAATGTAGATATGTTACTACATAAAATGTGTTCCAATATTTTGCAACATATCGACGTTAGTGAAATCGGCCTATAGTACTGTCTGAGTTTCCTATCGCCCGATTTAAAAACTGGTGTCACGCTTGCCGTTTTCCAATCTTGGGGAATGAGGCCTGTTTCAAGGGAAAGCTTATAAATGATCGTTAAATACAAAGCAATGATGCTATGACACTCTTTAAGGACCACTGCGGATATTCCATCAGGTCCAATTGCTTTTGTGTCATCTAAATGCGTAATAAAGAACCGACGTCACTAGCATCACATTCAATGCCTGGCATAATATCGCCCTGATTGGCGTTCAAACGCGAAGTCTCCCCAGCGGATTGGAAACACAGACTGGAAGTATTACTTAAAGCATTCCGCCCTCTGATAGTTTGGCGTCACGGTTTCATCGTCAATATTTAAAGATTGTATAGATATGCCTTCTTTTCGGTTTTGTGTTACATATATAAAAAAACGATGTTGGGCTTTCTCCCAAGTACTTGTCTCATTGAACAAAGAACGTATCTTTCACAGATTTAATTGTTGCTTTCAATAGGTTATTAGTCTCTTGCAAGCGTTTTTGATTTGCCAGACTGGTGTCGGCAGAAAACGTTCTATACGTTTGTCTTGCTTTCCTTATATGTTTCTGTATTTCTACGTTAAACCAAGGTTTTTGTTTTTTCGTTGCCGCAGGTATCTGCATGGAACATGAATTTCGACTAGTTGAGATATTTTGACCCGAAATGCTGACCATAAACTTAGCGGACAGCGTGCGTTTGACAGATACTGGAAAATAGGAAATAAATTTTCAAGTTTGGTCCTGATAGCGGCATACTCTCCTCTCTCGTAGCTGTACACTCTTCATTGCGGAATTTCCGCCATTCGTACTCGCTGTATGTTACGTTCTATGACAACTGTCCTGTGGTCACTAATACCTGGGCAAACAATAACTTTTGATATTATGTTCGGCTCATTGCAAAGTACTAAGTCTAAAATTGCATTTTCCCGCGTAGGTTCCAGTACGTACTACTGCAATCCATTTATTCCGAGCAGTTATACGAACTCTGTGTAAATACGAAATCTATTACCAGCCACACATCCGGCATTCCAGTTGAAGTCTGGCGAATTGAAATCACCCCCTAGAAATACGCTATTAAGCACAAGAGATAGCATCTTAGACAGCAGTCCGAATGAGGCGCTGTTGCCGTGTGGGCGGTAGAATGTCCCGTACACTACATTGTTTCCTTTAGGTAATTTCACAAAGCTACAGACAGACTCAGTATTGTTTTCAAATAAAATTTGTGTACTTGACAATGCACTTGATATAGACGGCAAAACCAGGCGGAAAGATGTCTACATTAGGTATAGTCTTGTTTGATCATGATTCGGTGCCCATCACGATCTGAGGTTTAACAGTGGCTACTAAAGACGTGAAGTTATCGACTTTCTTCTCTATGCTGCGACAATTTAAAGCAGGACAGAGAGCCGTTCAGGCTGCGACGAACGAGCTGGGTTATCTTTCGGAGGAATGGAATTCGCAATGCGTCATTTACCTCGATCCAGTCGCGCACGCGCCTGAAGTGGAACTGGCATCCGCATATCGCTATCCCAGACAAACGTTTCTGATCTAGGTCACTTTGTACACCCCTTTGGTCATTTTTTTACAGACAGTGTGCGTTAGTGTTATAAAAAAGATTTTTTATATTCTTCAATCATTAAGCATGGGCAAGTAATGCTTCATTCTGTAAGCGTTGATCGAATTATAAACAGTAGAAAAATAACGACTAAGGTCTGTGACTTCGTAGATGAAACTGGAAACCATTATTTTGTTCAGCAAACAATTTCCTTGCCCGTGCGGCGCTTGTATCGATTGATATCGTCCGAATTATACCTTGGTAAATTAGGCGCATTGCAAAATCACGGAGGAATATTGTGGAACTAAATCAGGCTTTTAAAAGATGTACGATGCATTGAACAGGTGAACAGCCTTTATTTAGATTGCTATTACTTCTTCAGCACTTGCTTGGCCTTGTAAAACGTTTGCGCTATGCCGCTGTTTGATGTCCCAGGAATTGACCCCAATGAGCAGCTGCCGTTGTAAAAGAAGTATTTATAGAGTGAAGTCAGCTACCTTAGGCGTTTCCAAAACAAGCGGAAAAAATTAACTTTCTTACGCTGAATGTGGTTTTAATTGCGACAAAATCCAGAAAGTCATAGGAGAAGCGCTTCACCCGCAAGTGAATGTTGATGAAGATCGCGCATGCGTGGAATATTGGTAATCACAATTAAAATATCAAATAAAAATAAAAGCTGCATGAAAGGACACGTGACAAAAAAATGCGCTTAGAAGAGAAATTACATTTGCTCACGATATGTGACGCACCTTGTACAGGTGCTGACAGTTCCATAATGCAAGTGCTTTAAGGAGACTTTACGCCACCACTTATTTACCAAAGGAGCGTTAAATTGTCCTTAATATGCCACAGGGTGCTTAAAAAGTCCTTATTTAGCAACAAGTAGGGACAGGTTGGTCAATAACTGAATACAAGTCACTCCTTCATCTTTCAAGAGCGTGTTGTACAGTTAAAAAGTTTTTAATATTGCTGCTAGATGTGTCGCGGAAGTTCATATCGCCATTAAAAACATAACTTGTCTTGTAAAACATCTCAAAGCAGTTTTAAAAGGCTACCATGCTACTAGAAAAATGTCCTACATGCCAATTTGGCGGTCCTTACCCGGCTTTGATGACCGCTGGAAGACGCTTTAGCACGTCTGGCAAAGTTATCACAACACAGGAACAATATGTGGTAGAAATATTGTGCATACAACTAAAAGGCGTCTGTTACATTTTATTAGGTAATGGCCAAGGTTTTTCGCACATCTTGTCAATGTATGACAGCCAGACGATTGTGTGTTGAGGGGGTAATTCTGTGCCGGTATGCTCTTTGCTTCTGCTTCGACAGTTTTCAGATGAAATAGATGTTCGAATGCACAACAATTTGACGGAACACACAGAAGGGAAACAAACACACCGAAGCGCTACTTGCAACTATCGATTTATTCCCTTATCAGAGGAAGATATACATGAATATATTGAAAGGGGCAGAACAACAAAAACACTAGAAACATTTTCACATAAAGGACCGTCCCCAAATACCAAGCCGGCTTTGTCAGATGATCCGTCTGCTGCGCTCGACAACGCAATAAAAACGGAAAATCAGGGGACAACATTTCATATTAGGGTGCAAGCAAATAAATTTATTTGCCACTGAGGAAAACAGACGGTGGGCTTACGCACATCCCATGCGCGCAATTTCGGTGACATCGATAATGCTATACGAACACAATGGTATACCAACACTCGCAATTTCAACCTTAGCAAGCTTACAATGAAAACAGGGTTTAAGCTGTCGAGTTTATACGTCGTGGCAAGACCAGACTTATCGAACAACCCTTCCTTTAGGCTCAGTTTATCGAAAGCATTTCATTCGGAGTGCCCCTAGCAGGTGTCCACTTGTGCTGAACCGGTTTGAACTGCCATCTATCGGGATGGCCCACGTGGCTATCCGGCAGTCCGCTCGTGCTCCACTGGAACGTTGGTACGTTTCCCCAGGTGGGTCCACTTATTGCGACGTACTCTAATGAGGCCAATAGCTCTTGGTTTGCAACCTGCGTGAACAAAAGCGGTAAGCTCAAAGAAAATCCGCTTAATGACTTGTCATACTGCAGGCGGGCACCGAGAAAGGCACACGCGGAAGATAGAATGCACGCAGACGATCAGTGAGAGTGTAGTGGTGGAAAGGGAGAGGGGGATCCTGTTCCTGAGAACCGTAATATCACTGGTGCTCACAATATCGGTAGGCGCTATTAACAATATATAAAAAAAAGATCAGAATGTCACACGAGCACCCCTTTTCAACCATCCGAACAAGGCGAGCCATTTTGGGGGAGCTCTATAGCGGTCGAAAACTACTATCCGATGTTAACGTTACAGTCCACATAAAAATTAGCATTTTCCCCTGAAGGGCGAAGCACTGACTGCGACAGCAAGGTTAACCGTTGCGCGGGACTTTGTCGGACGCTGTTGAAAGAATACGCTGGTCAGATTAACGCGGACGCGATCACATGGGTGCGCCAAACTGAAGCGAAGCTGGTAACGAAACACGTATCAATGTAAACAATGGATACGTTGCTCCTCGGAAAGATTCAGCGGAAAACATAGCACTAGTTACAGGTCGAATAATCTTGCCAACGTGATTCCAAATTGCATCTAACATTAAATTGCAGAGCTTTTCAAGAAAGTCTACGCAGTTGCTCTGAAGAGTTCTATGCACCTCTTCACTTGTAGGATACACGAACTTCCTTTCAGAAAAAAATTCTGCTTCGCCAAATCATGAACACTTCACGGGGCAGACGGCAACACTATGCCAAAAGTAAGTATTATGGGAACGCCGGCATCGGATCCAGCAATCAAGAAGTGGAGGAGAATGTGACTCGTGAGTACGTGCAATGGTTCGAGATTCGGCTGGCCGCCATTGGGCGCGGCCGGTCAGGACCGAGGCCTGTTAGCGTGGACTGAGGGAAGCACCGTTCCCACATTGGCGCCCAACGTGGCACACGGGCTTCCTTGTCGGACGGACCATGATCGTCGGGAAGGCGGGCGGTGCCATTTCTACGGCCAGTAGCGACGCCTGCCTGGCCTGGTGTGTGACGATCTCCGCGGTGCCAGCTACAGCTCTGGCTTTCGCTGAGGAGCGTTTCCGCCGGCTGCTCCTCTTTCAGCGTCATATGGTGTCGCATGGTACACGGGCGAGGAGCTGTCTCCAACGCGCTGCTGAGGCTCCCGGCGCCACCGTTGGAGAAGGGACCTACCGGCGTGGTTACTTCATGCAGACGACAAGTTGTAGCGCGGGGACCACACTTTGGTGCTCCAAACCTGGCGGCACGGCCGCGTCCAGTGACGCGTAGACGTTGGTGAGTGACGATGACTGCACTGTTGACATTGACGGAGCTGCCAACGCACGCACGTACAAGTTGCCGAAGAAAACGCCTCGGAAGAACCGCTCGTAGGGTGGCGAAGCCGGGAACAAGAGCGACGCGTCGTCCTCGTCCGAGACCGAGAGGGCGAAGTCGCGGACCCTGGCGGCGATTCCTCGGCGCAAGCCAGCGGCAGCGGCAGCGAAAACGACAATGCCGATGATTCCGAAGAAGTGGAGTTCAACTACGGCTACGACGACAAAGTCGTTTGCGCTTGAGGTCAATTCCGAATGGTAGTGGAAGTAACACCATTCGAGCGATGATCATGTATCGCACAGTGGTAGCACAAGTGCTCACAATATGCACGAAAAATGCATTTCATTGAGAGGTGCTGCGTGCACAGAAAGCGAACCCGTGGTGTCTTTTAGCAACGTCGGTATTTTTTACATCATCCGCCGCTTGGTGATCTGACATTGGTGAGAATGGTTACTTACCCGGCGGTATTTTAGCTATAAGGTCACACAAAAAATAACAGCGAAGTGAAAGATTACAAATTTTGGACCTAGGATTCCAGTGGAGATAACACCGCATTATAGCTGCAGAACAAGAATGAGTGAATGAATAAAGCCTTTATATTAAGGAAGGGGACGGCTCTAGGCCGCTGATGGAAAAAAATGCTGAATTTACTTCTCTTTACAATATAATCCATAAAATCATCATTGTTGCTATTATCATTATTATTACCTAGCATCGCTTAGGAGACAAGTGCGTATGCAGTCTCGTTACCCATACAGAAAGCATTTCTAGATACCTTGACATCAATGCCGCCCATGCCATGACGGTACATTCCTGGGACATCGTATTTTCCATTTGGGCAGAGCAGGTCATAGCGGGCGGCGATCGCGTAAGCCGGGTTTTGCGGCGGGGTGCAGTTGCAGCGGGAAAGCGGGTCGTTCTTGTAGTCGTTGTACCTGCAACGAAGCCATGAACCTTTCTCAGAAGAGACTGTGTAAATGACAAATCCCTGTATGTTTTTTTTAGTAGGCTGCATGTTTCAAACTCTTCCATGGCACCAGTGAAGAAAGCAAGATTATTTGTGCCGTCATTGCAAACATACGCAGCAGATGAGCTCAATGAGTTCAAATCGCCGAAAGCGCACAGCGTGGGTCAGTGGCACGGTATCACAAAATATGGAACGCATGTATATGCGTCTACGGGAAGGAATTCACAAAGCTAGAATATGTTCATTGAAGTTACCTTTCGCTTTTTGTGGTGATCATCAATATAATACTAAGAGGACCACAATGGTTTACCTCAAGACTGCTTAGACTGAGCGTTATGTCGATAGAAATGATATATAAATTAGAGACCAAGTGCAAGGGGCCGTAGCCCTGTAAATGCTCGACGACAAGCGAAAGATAATATTCAGCCACTCGAGACCGACCATCGAAGCATTTGAGAGAGCAGTCGTCTCCGACTAGGCATTACGCGCTCTCCGTGGCGCTGATACGAGCACCCTCAAGCACCGCACCGCCATCTGGTTTCCCGCCCACCTGCGTCGGATCCTGGGCGCCCCGCCCAACCTCAGCGAGACAGATACGACGCTGCGCGCGTGCTTACCGACCGCGCCGTCACCAGCGGGCAACCTCGCCTCGACGAGTTGGAGGCGAACAGGGACGCTCCGGTAACGTACAATGAAATCACTAAACACTTTTACTTGGGAAGACTTCTGTTTCCGCCGCCGCACCCCAAATTAAACAGGCCGCAAGTGCTAACGCTATGTTTTTTACAAACACATCCCTAACCTAACCTGACCTAACCTAACCTATCCTATCCTAACCTAACCTAACCTAACCTAACCTATCCCAACACCGCCACGTTACACATCATCTACCCGGAAGTCTACCCCGACCTTACGTGCCCCTGAAGCAGGGTCACGGCGACACTCGCACACGTCCTCTGGGACTCTGCCTCGGACATGTGGGAGAAGACCATACGAAGCCCGTCCTACAAGACAAGCAATGGGCCGTCCAGCAGGCTCGCGCAGCGGTCGCCAGGTACTCCCTGTCGGTCCGTGCGTGAGCGACACCCCATACGCGCGGACGTACGTCCGGGAGGACCTTTATTACAGTTTGTCCAATCCAACCTAGTGCTGAATGCTACCACCGGTTGCTGCGTGAAGTTAAACTGAACGAATTTATCGGCGATGAATGCGAATTGCTCGGCTAAAATAGAACTGACAGCGACAAAATAAAAGCCATTGCACAAGATCGTATGTTTAATCACGGCTTATTCATTCCAGTGAGCCACACATATTAGTAAATGTGATAATGCAAACGAAGCGACTAAGCACAATAGCAAAGTCGCACGCACATCGAACAAACATTTTCATTTAACAAGAAATTCTTAGCGAGCATTGACATCGACGAACGTGAGGGAAATTTAACACTTCTTGCTGGTTTTGCGAAACGTGTTTGTGATATACCTCGTTGCCAAATCGCTGAGCCCATCAATGATGGCCCTCACCAAATACAGCTGCCCTGGCCTTTTTACTGTAGGGCGAACCTACTTGACAAGAAAGGTTGCTATGCACCGACGTTACCTGTTGCCTCATACACACCTACGACACACTCAGTCAAAGTTATGCAGGCATAGACCATTAAGATCAGAAACAGCGGCTTAGAAAATGTCCTGCAAAAGATTGTTTTGGCCCGCAACTTGCCTTTTCTATAACTGGAAGTAGAACGTGGGACGCAGAGTATGGCACCAGTACCGAATGCGAGTCGTCGCAAGGGCTTTATATATATACTGCGGTTTTGTAACGCTGTTCATTCTAAAATCAGCGCAGTCAGAGTCGTGGGTGGGTCACCCCTGAAAGTTTTATCGCATCATAGTCACCCTGGTGTAGAAGCTGGACCTAGCTTTCTTGAGTCTTTCTCTGAGTTTGGCGTCCATGTTTCAATGAGCAGACACAGGTGCGGTCTTTTGGCATACTCCGTGCCGCGGCGAAATCGATAGGCTAGCCCTCGCGTTGAAATGTCTTAATAGATGCGCAAGCTGGTACGTTCGTGTACTGTACTTTTGTTTGCTTTTCCTCAATATTTTTCTATTGGGGTTTCGGATCTAATGGCTTTTAATTCTTAAAGCACTGTATAATTTATACGTTGAAGGAGAAAAAAAGAAAACTCACGTTCGTATCCACACTTGTACGAAACGAATTACGTGGATTTAGCTATTTATAATCAATTACGTTTTATTGTGATAGCAATTATATGCACAGTCTAGGCGCACTTTCGCCGTCGCTGCTATGTTCCGTATATAAGGTCTAAGGGCAATAACACCGTCGCCGCCTGGTGTTTGCTATATGCGCCAGTGAAAGCGTGCGAGGCTGAGCTGACAATCGCGACTATATCTCGCGCGCGCAAATGAGGAAAGCCGAGAGGAACTGCGCCGCCTTCCGTTGGGCGCAAGTAACCGGGTAGAGGGGAGGTAGGACGGTCGTTGTACTTCGGCAGCAACTGCAGTATGGCGCGGTCTTGCGGGCTTTATCTTGAAAGCAATCTGCCTTGGGTCAGAGTCCAGGTGCGCCGGAGACTTGTAGCTTTGAAAGTGCTGTGTTCCCGACTCTCAGTTTACGTTGAAGCGATAGACAGCACTCTTGACTCGCTGTTGCTGGCCCACTTCCTCACGCCAGCGCTTTTACGGGAGTGTTCGCGGTCATTGAGTGTGATGTGCCGTTTGCATGTTCGCGCTGGCACCGTGATTGGTTTAGTTATTGAGCAAGTGTTTACAGGTTTATAGGGCCGATGAAATCATTATCCTCACTTCTTATGGTTATTATTACATCTACCACTTGTTTGAATGACGTTAGAAGCTTTAAAAGCAGCGCAGCTAGCAGAAATTAAATTTCGCGAGAAATACAGTGAGAAGGCCCACTGTCGCGCCATGCAGTAGCCTCGCGGAGGCGAACATTCAGACCGGCAAACCCGGGCGCTACCTGTTTCTTCATCTTAATCATCCATCGGATGTTGGTCCGTGATTTGCAGAGGTGCTGCTAGGGCTATGGCTATTTAGGTCGGTGATCCCAGAAAATGCCCTATGGGGAATTTTTTCAGCTTTCTATAGGCCCTACAGGAAGCGCCTCATCCGACTTGCAGCAAAAAAAGACCCAGGGCTCCGCGGCGTACGCAGCATAGTCACACCGTAAGCCGGAAGAGCCGGTCCACAGGAGCTCCATTTTGATCCGCATGTACTAGAGGGTCTTCGCGGTGAAGTCACTTACCTTCGTTTTCATGAGAAGGAAATGAATTGCCCGTACGCCGTTGACGGCAAGCTGCGGTTTCTGCTGCTCGCTGCACTGTTTTTCTGCTCAGCCTCGCATTGCCTGGTTGCAGCCACGCACGTGGCTCTATCATTCACTTCTATAGCAGCAGTTCGTACCTTGCGAGGAGGTGTCATAACGTATGCGGAAGAGTAAACACAGGTACCGAGACTACGCGGCGCAGATGTCAGATCGCTTGAAAGGTGACGCGATACGATGCAACTGCTCCATGTCGTGACACCTGGCGCAGTATAACGCCAATTCTTAGCAATGTTTGCGTGTATCAATGCCATGCGGCGCATATTTCACTTTGTGCGACAAGGGGCATAATACGATGTTGCTGCTGCTGATGATGATTTATTGGCATTCCTTTGAAGCGGGACGGTTACAAAAAGTCATCTAGCCTGCTTGATTTATTCAGATTGCTAGCCTTTTTTTTTCATTTTTTTTGCATTTCTGCATACATATCCTTAACCTTCTTTTCTTCCTCAAAACTTCTCTATCTTGTACGGCCACCTATGGAACTGCTAGATGACGTGCCGCCGGTAAAATAATGTGTAAATGCAATGCAACATCTGCAAGTATCGACGCAACACCATGCGGCTGTCACATCGCGTGACTCCTGGCGCGGTTGGATTCCTGTATGTGACATGCTTACACAGCATCTAGCAAGCGCTGTGTAAACATCCTGCTGCTGCGACTGCTGTCTCATGATGATTTATTTGCAGCCCCTTTGAAACGGAGTGGTGACGAATAGTCGCGTAGCCTTCTTGATTTATTCAAGCATGTTATACAGGTTTTCATTCTAGCATTTCCTACACATGTCCTTAATCTTCTTTTTCTGCTCAAAACTTCTCTATCCTACTTGTACAGCTACCTTTTGAAGTGCTACATGGCATACTACCTGGCACAACAATATGCAACTGTAATGCAAAGGGTGCACTATCGACTCTACGTGGCTATCATCCCACATCGCCTCACTCCTCGAGCGCTAGTGCATCGGCTCTCGGTCGAGAATACCAACGAACGTCAACTACTGACTCCGGTTATTATAAAGCCGTTCTTCCTCGACTACCAACTGGCAATACCAATCTCAATTCAAATTTCCTGCATGGTAAACTCGATAGGGAGCCGTATCGGGCTCCGGGCTGTAGAGATGGATTAATGTCACTGTTAAAAGCAACCGATATGCTCGGCGTTGGACAATACCAGATGAGCCATTTGTGGTTGGTGATATACGTTAACAGCATCGCGAAACAGAAACTTGCCGAGAAGGATAGCTGCTGGTGAACGGCCTCAAGTTCCTTGTCGTAGAGTCAAAATGCATAACTATCAAGCTGAAGCTTCTTTGGCTTCCCTCACACTTGGAACAGAGACAGATGGTTGAAGCGCACAGTGCAATGGTACTGTGCAGTTTATAACCAGAGAAATCTGGTGTTGTGACAGCATGGAGCGCTGGCAAATGACTAATCGTCACGTGGCGTTGGTATTGAAGGATGGAGTCAGCTGCCACAAATCTACCTCTATTATAAAGAAACATGTGCGCACAGGTTCATCATCTTGGTTTCTGACCAATCACCACTTTGTCTATGGCGCGACAGGCTCGGCACAGCCGGCGACAAAGTTGGAAACCACGCTGCAGTAAGCGTCACCGCTACGGTCACCTTGTGGATACATGCATCTGAAATTGTGCTGACAAGCTTCGTGGAACTAGGCCTGCTGAGGATGAGACCATCACCGACCATTTAATGGACTTGAGTTAGGTGGTCGATGCCACCGGTAAAACACTTGCAGAGGCTCATTGCCAGGAGGAGACAAAGCCTTCATCATCTGACAACAGCCTTAGGCGAAAAGCTGTCAGTCAGGATGATACTAAGTTGCCTGATTACGGATACATTAAGCCATGGGTAGGATAGTGACCAGTTCCGGATCGCCCACTCTCTTTGGAATCTTAATCGATGTGCGACGCAGCTAAGCCGCGTACATCACGGTCTGACAACACATCGACCTTGAGAAAGGAGGCCCGTGTTCCTAGTGTCAAATTTTATAAAAGCACTCCGGAGAACGTATAATGCTGAAGATGTAACTGGCGTTAAAGTGCAACAAGAGGTCGCCAGTGCATCACCTCATCAGAAGGGAGTGCTGCATCTATGGAGCAGTGTTTAAACGCTGCCCCAACATAGGCAATCATAGCAGGCGCTCTTCCCTTCTATTTTGGTACGTTACATGTCCATGGCTTACGCAGTAAGAGACGGCAAATACAGCTCGTACTTGCGTTACGCAATCCGAAATTAGATATTTCTGCTATATAAGATTGATTCGACGCAGACACAAAGAAGCTCTATCTCCATTTCTACCTGACTAAAGCTGTGTTAGCCGCGCAATAGACGTTATCGCTGGTTCTATGGTATGGTATGATGAACATTATTTCATGTCCTGAACATCAACCCTCAGGTTGACGCAGGCGGCTCTATGTTATTTCATTTTTTTATAATAAAAAACACATTTACAACGTCATGTGCTGCATTTGTTTACAAATAGGGAAGAACGACTAATATGTTGTAACATTGATATCAATGGAATGAGTTTTAGATTTCTGCTTGTTTACGCCCGGGACAAATTACGTCCACTAGAATATTTCTTCTTTTCCATAGAAGATCTTTCCTGTACTGATCGTGCATTGATCCATTTTGGAAGCTTTAATGATGTATGTATCGTGCTAAATCGTACTTTATTGAAGCTGAGACGCGATTCAAGCAGCCCTGTTTCGGAACTCCTGATGTGTGGATAAGAGCATGTGGATGATGGGAAAAATGAAAAGGTGGGATGTATGCTGCACTAGTGCGCTCAATTTTCCCAGATACTTTGTATCGTGCACCTTGTTTCATCATCATCACCATCATCAACAACCTGGCTACGCCTACTGCAGGGCAAAGACATCTTCCGTACTTCTCCAACTACCCCGTTCATGTGCTAATTGTGGCCATGTTGTCCATGCAGACTTCTTAATCTCATTCGCCCGCATAACTGTCTGCCGCCCACTACTACGCTTCCATTCTCTTGGAATCCAGTCCGTAACCCTTAATGACCACCGGTCATCTTCCCTCCTCATTACATGCCCTGCCCATGCCCATTTCTTTTCTTGATTTCAACTAAGATGTCATTAACTCGCGTTTCTTTCCTCACCCAATCTGCTCTTTTCTTATCCGTTAACGTTACACCCATCATTCTTCTTTCCAGAGCTCGTTGTGTCATCCTCAATTTAACTAGAACCTTTTTCTTAAGCCTCCAGGTTTCTGCCCCGTAGTTGAGTACTGGTTAGACACATCGGTTACGCGGTTTTCTTTCGAGGGATAATGGCAACCTGCTGTTCATGATCTGAGAATACCTGCCAAACGCACACCAGCCCATTCTTATTCTTCTGATTATTTTAGTCTCATGATTCGGATCCGTGGTCACTACCTGCCCTAAGTAGATGTATACCCTTACCACTTCCGGTGCCTTGCTACCTCCCGCAAACTGCTGTTCTCTCCCAGAGACTGTTAAACATTACTTTAGTTTTCTGCAGATAAATTTTTAGACACACCCTTCTGCTTTGCCTGTCCAGATCAATGAGCAGGCATTGCAATTTATCCCCTGAGTTACTAAACAAGGGAATATCATCAGCGAATCGCAAGTTACTAAGGTACTCTCCTTTAACACTTATCCCCAATTCTTCCTAAACCAGGTCTCTGAATACCTCCTGTAAACACGCTGTGAATAGCATTCGAGAAATCCTCATCATCATCAGCCTGGTTATGCCCACTGCAGGGCACAGGCCTCTCCCATACTTCTCCAACTACCCCGGTCATGTACTAATTGTGGCCATATTGTCACTGCAAACTTTTTAATATCATCCGCCCACCTAACTTTCTGCCGCCCCCTGCTGCGCTTCCCTTCGCTTGGAATCCAGTCGGTAATCCTTAATGACCATCGGTTATATTACCTCCTCATTACATGTCCTGCCCAAGCCCATTTCTTTTTCTTGATTTCAACTAAGATATCATAAACTCGCGTTTGTTCCCTCACCCAATCTGCTCTTTTCTTATCCCTTAACGTTACACCTATCATTCTTCTTTCCATAGCTCGTTGCGTCGTCCTCAATTTAAGTAGAACCCTTTTCGTAAGCCTCCAGGTTTCTGCCCCGTACGTGATTACTGGTAAGACACAGCTGTTATAAACATTTCTCTTGAGGGATAATGGCAAGGTGCTGTTCATGATCTGAGAACGTCTGCCAAACGCACCCCAGCCTATTCTTATTCTTCTGATTATTTCAGTCTCATGATCTGGATCCGCAGTCACTACCTCTCCTAAGTAGATGTGTTCCCTTACCACTTGCAGTGCCTCACAACCTATTGTAAACTGCTGTTCCCTTCCGAGAATGTTAAACATTACTTTAGTTTTCTGCAGATGAATTTTTAGACGCACCCTTCGGCTTTGCCTCTCCAGGTCAGTGAGCATGCATTGCAGTTGGTCCCCTGAATTACTAAGCAAGGCAATATCATCAGCGAATCGCAAGCTACTAAGGTATTCTCCATTAACTCTTATCCCCAATTCTCCCCAATCCAGGTCTCTGAATACCTCCTGTAAACACGCTGTGAATAGCATTGGAGAGATCGTATCTCCCTCCTTCTACAACCTTCACTATTGGAATTTCGTTGCTTTCGTTATGGAGGACTACGGTCGCTGTGGAGCCGCTATAGATATCTTTCAATATTTTACATACGGCTCGTCTACACCTTGATTCCGTAACGCCTGCATGACTGCTGAGGTTTCGACTGAATCAAACGCTTTCTCGTAATCAATGAAACTTATATATAAGGGTTGCTTATATTCCGCACATTTCTCTATCACCAGATTGATAGTGTGAATATGGTCTGTTGTTTAGTAGCCTTTACGAAATCCTGCCTGGTCCTTTGGTTGACAGAAGTCTCAGGTGTTCCTGATTTTATTAGCGATTACCTTAGTAAATACTTTGTAGACAACGGACAGTTGATCGGTCTATAATTTTTCAAGCTTTGGCGTCCCCTTTTTTATTGATTAAGATTATGTTACCGTTCTTCCAAGATTTCGGCACGCTCGAGGTCATGAGCCATTGCGTATACAGGGTGTCCAGTTTTTCTAAAACAATCTGCTCGCCATCCTGCATCTTATTTAGGTGTTTCTTATCAGAATGTACATAGGTGGGTGCATAAAATTTGTGTATCTCTTGCACTTAAAACAATTTTCTCTTAATTGCATTCGGAAACACGGCCTGTTAAGCCTTAGCCAAATTCAGGTGCTGCTTTGTGCCGTGGTCCACGGACTGTCGATTCCGTACACACGCTGTAACATAGACCACTGTTTCGTATATTATAGTGAGGCTATATTTTTGGACATTCTGCAACGGACGCTTGGAAAGAATATTGACATCACGCCATACTCAATCAAGTTTCTAGGGTATAAGAATGATGTGGCCCTCCTTATGACATGTTTATTGCACTGCGTTTATGAAGTCTCTGGAGGTCTATATGTGTGATTGCCATACGGAAAGCCCGTGATCTACATTATCCTTGTATCGTGAAAGCGCAGCTTGCGTGACAAATGTATATGCTGTCCGGGAACATGCGCTGGACTGGATGTACTTATTGGATGCATGTATGTGTTTACCAAAGTTTTGGGTAGTAGTTCTGCGGAAACCCGCAAGGTGCGGAACCCGCCACCTTGCGGGTTTCCGCTGAACTACTACGTCGAACACTTGCCTTTGCATCGTGTTCTCGACAAATTCGACTTCGCACTGCCATCTGCTAGCCGCCTTGTTAGCTCAGATGGTAGAGTGGCTGCCCCGGAAAGGCGGTGGTCCCCGGTTCATGTCCCCGACCAGGACGAAATTTTCTTCGACTCTGAGTCTTTTTTTCCGAGGAACCCGTATGGGTTTCCTTTGTAGCAATTGCTACGAACGGGTGGATGTCCGATTTTCCGTTTATTCAAGTTTTGGGTGTGTAGCGATATTCGCTGTGTGATATATGTTCAGGTTTTCATTTAATAGAAAAAATAAGAATGCTGGCGTGGCGCTGTGGTAGAGTAGCCGACTCTTGCGCAAAGCGCACGGCTCTATCCCAGCGGGAACGGGGTGTTTTTTTTTATTATTCCTGGCGATGACTGCGAGGATCAATCGGCGGCGGACAGCATCGCCAACCGAAGCGATACTGAAATGAGCCCACAGCAGCTTACGATGTAAAACAACGTAGTGCGCTTCATAAAGGAGGGCTAGCCAGTAACATAGCGCTATTGAGTTAGTAGAACAACGTGGTCATTGAGTTAGCGCGTTTTGCAACACGCCTCTTCAGTGCAACGCGTGCATCGGGCGAGTATTTAGTCTGACTGCTTGAGTCTTCTGTAGAAAACTAGGTATGATGACTGACGACACTTTTGGAAAGAACTTTTAGTAATGATAAACAATATGTTCCAGGCTCCAGGGGACACAGGGAAAAAGCCAGGCTTGGGGAGCTATGCAGGAAGCGCCGAGTTTCTTATTCACCCGAGTTTTACCCGAGTTTGCTCGACGGCAGTCAGTCAACGGAGATAGCGTGGAACCCGCAAAAGCTGCAGGCAAAAAAATATGTAGACAAAAAGCCGCGTATGACAATATGAGCGCCCCCTGCGCGGCATGGTGCTTCCACGTTTCAAGCGCAGAAGGCTGCACAACGAAACGTGCCAGCGCCGCGTATCGTTATCACCGGATTATTGCAACTTAGCAATACCGTGACTGTTCCGCTTTCTGTCTGCCAACTTGCCGTGAGTCGCTTGCCACGCCTTTCCCGGGCGCGTCAATGGCGTGCCTCCTCTTTGGGGAGCATTCTTTCTATCCTGAATCGAATGCGAACAAGGTACAAGCGGCGCATTCTTGCACCTACACTTTCACTCAAACGAATACGTTAAAATAAAACAAATAAAATAACATTTTTATTTCTTTAAGTACATATTTTTCGTTTTGAATGCTAGAAATTTCTCATGACAAACGGAGACCGAGCAAATAATTAAATTTTACGCTTCATGCCGCGAGTGGCGACAGTGAGGCGAAAGCTTAGAAGCAGTACAGGGTACATTGAACAGGGTCGTACGCACGAGGTAGTTCATACATTGAGAAGTCGCCTAGGGGCGCTGCATTGCTGGTGGTGGTGGTGATGTTGAAGCAGGCGGGGTTAGCCTGGCATACATAGCCGGCAATTGTTCCACCTGATCCTCCTTCGAGTTGAGATCAAGGGTGTGTCACCAGGTGTCGATGAGCCCCGTGTCTCGCAGGAAGGCTATCAGCAGTCATTGCGCTCTTTTCCTGAATGCCGCGGGCCCTCCGGGGAAAACAACGTCTTCAAAGGTCCTGTGCGTGAGACCGCTTTTTTGCAGGTTGTCGACCAACGCTTTTCTTTCTGTGTCAAACTGTGGGCATAGTCAAATGAAATGTTCGATGTCACCTATGTCACCACAGAAAACACAGAGTGGGGAAGCGCGAAGCCCAGTCTTGAATAACCAAGCTGGGGTGTATGCGGAGTCGGTCCTGATGCGGTATGAAAGCGTCGCTTGTTCGCGTGTAAATCCATGAGTCACACAGGATTCGTGTGGATTCTTGTGCATCTGTCTAAAGTGAAGGCGGATTGCATCCTTAGGGTTTTGAAAAGCTTTTGGAGCTTTCACTTTTGGGACACATGTCAGCGCTAGGCGTGCAAGGGCGTCAGCTTCCTCGTTTCCATCAATTCCTACGTGTGATGGAATCCACTGAAACCTTATGTTAAATCCTTTGCTCGTTAGGTCGTCAATCAGTGCCAGATACTGCCTTGTAAATTTCTCTAGAGGTAGGCCCCGATGTAATCTTTGTAATGCTGACTTGGAATCCGTCAGCACCACGACATCTCGTGCAGAAAAGGCACGTAGTTTCCGCAAAGCCGCGGTGATTGCGGCGCTTTCTGCTGTTGTAGAGGAAACTACGCGATTCAGTCGGCCAGACCATGACACATCAAGGGATGGTATGCAGAATGCCGCTGCACAGCTATCTGTTTGGGCGCACACCGAACCGTCTGTGTACACTCGTAGATGGCTTTGAAACACAGTGCTCAAGTGGTCCAGCACAATAAACTTGGCTTCGGCAGTTGGAATGGTGCGTTTCGTCGGTAGGTGGGGTACATTGAGGCTGCAGGTAACGTCCGGAAAAGACCATGGCGGGTCAAGGCGACTTTGTTTAGGCCATTCCAATCCTAAAAATCGGAAGGTGTTCAGCGCCGCATGGTAATGTGAGCGAGTTCTTGTTCTTAGCCGCCGGAGAAGCGCCGTGCCTGCGCGTGACTCGCCCAGCCTTAACAGCTGCGTCAGCAAGGCCTGAGATGCCAAGAGGCGGAGTGGAAGAGACTCTGCCTCATTAGTGACTTTCTTGTTTGAAGCCGCCGTTGGAACTCCCATCGCCAAGCGAAGTCCCTTTCTGTGCACTGCCTCCAAGCGCTCGAATTGACTCGATGATGGTGATATCAGAGGGAGCTGATAGAGAATGCGGCTTGTTATCAGTGCAGCGTTCAGTTTAAGCATGGATATAGGATTGTTTCCCCAACGTACACCTGCCAATCGACGAAGTGCGTTGATTCTTTGCACTGATGCAGCCACAACACCTTCGACCGCACCACGCCATAGTAGCTTGTTGTCGATGGAGACGCCCAGGAATCGAACATGAGTTGCACGAAGAATTGAATGCCCTCTGATATTCAGCGTCAGACGTGTTGACTTGCGTCTCACTCCCGGGAAAAGCATGAAGGCTGATTTTTCTGCTGATAAGGATAGGCCAAGCGTCGATAAGTGGCGATCGATAGTGGAGATTGCGGCCTGGGCTATCCGGGCGAAACGTTTGTGTTGGTACCCCGAGATCCAAATGCAGATGTCATCTGCGTAGATGGACATTTTAACTGCCGTCCTACCTACTTTCAGGGCATCTGGAAGGCTGGCCATGGCAACGTTAAAAAGCAAGGGGGATAGGACACTTCCTTGTGGGACGCCGAGGGAAATGCGTCGCTTGCCACTCATTATACTTCCCAGCTTAACTTGTACACATCGATCACTGAGAAATTCATGGACGAATCGAAGAGCATTTCCCGAGACGCCCATGGCTCGGAGTCCGTTAATGATGCCTGTATGAAGCACACAGTCGTATGCCTTGGCAACGTCCATAAAGATGGCGAGTGTGGAAAGGCCGTCTACGCGATGGTGCTCAATATGGCTTAGTAGATCCAAGACACTGTCCTGGGCACTCAACCGTGGATGAAATCCGGTCATACATGATGGCAGTCTATTTCCTTGCTCAATATACCATGTTAACCTCGTACATATTAGTCTTTCCATCAACTTTGATACGCATGATGTTAGCGATACTGGCCGATATGAGGTGAGGTTTGCAGGATCCTTTCCGGACTTGAGCACTGGAACCACCCATGCTGTCTTCCACGCTCCTGGGATCTCTCCTGTGCTCCAGACGTGATTAAATATGTCCAGAAGTGCTCGTTTTCGTTCATATGGCAGATTTGTCAGCATCTGATTGCTGATCGAATCGGGACCCACAGCACAGCGTCTTCTTAATTTGCTAAGCGCCAAATCCAACTCACGAAAGGTGAACGGCGTATCCATGGTATGGAATGCTTCAGACAACAGAGGGTTCGATACTCCTGCTGATCTGCCAGATGTGTATACGTCTGCAAAATCTTCTGAAAGGGTTTGCAAATCTTTTCCTTGCTTTAAAGCAAGTGCTTCGAATGGCCTGCACACTAAACATTTTAACACCCTTAAGGGTGTAAATCAGTTTGTCGCCAGACGAACACCCTAAGGGTGCTGTTGTCTACACCCTACAGTTGGGGTGCAGTTATATCACCCTAGAGGAAGGGTGTCCAGCAAAATAAATTTAGGGTGTAGGGGTGCAAGTCCATATTAACACCCATCTATGTGGGTGTTGGAAGGGTGTACACCCTTTTATTGCTAGTGTGTATGGAAGGCAGGTTCGGCAGTACAGCGATCCACGCGTAACTCGCGTGTGCCAGAAGGTTCAAGCTCGGCTACCAAACACACCGTCGAACAGCCGGCCTTGAAGCTTCGACGGGCACACGCACGTATACGTGTGGATCACATTACATATTAGTAATTCACGGTGTATATTGCAAAACCTGTCTTCGCTGCACATATACAACCTAGCAAATGTCACTTTTGAGCATGTATATCAACACCAACGGTTATCACGATTTCCAGATCCACATAAAATGCAACACAGACTGGTACGATATATGGCATTTTCAAGAAAAATGTAAATATATTTATTGCATGCTGCAATACAGAGTACAATATATACATAAATCACATGAAATATAAACATGCACAATCACCAAACACATCGGTAAGTACAAGAACATGTACATTTCCCACAATGGTATCTAAAATATAAGTATTGATCAAATCTGTTATTAGAGAAGAAACTATGTATAGCAGCACTGAAAGAGTCTGAGTTGACCTCGCAGTGTTTTGGGCCACATAAAGGAATAAATTTTCAGTATAAGGCTCAATGAACGAAAATTCAAGTTTTGATGCCTTGAAAAAAAAAAGGGACATTGCAAAGGTGAATTAGGGGAGTAATTGAAATGCAGAGCAAATGCACAAGACACCTGTTACTTTGTACACTAATGTAATCGCAAAGCATTATGAAACGTTTGGAAAGTCGATGTAAGCATAACTGGCCAACATTTTTCGGACTGAAACAATACTTTCCAAGCACAGACGTGCTTTAAGTGAGGTTTAAGCCAGCAGTATTATTGCTAATTTTCTCTTTCCAACAAGATTACTTGAGCACGAAAAATATGTAGAATTTTTAGTGCCTACATAGTTTGTCCTCTTTTGTGAAACGAGAGTTCTCTGTGCTAAAAGTGCTGTGTAGGAGATTTTCTAACTACAATTCCAGTTTCTATAAATTTCTGTCTTGTAACCCGAAGGCACTGGTACATATACAATATGCAGTTTGAAAATAGGTTCTTTTCTTACCATAAATCAAGAGTGAGTATTCCACATTTACTATTGTGTGGGTGCAAGGTGCAGTAAAAGGCCTGATAAAAGCAAACCACTGTTGATTAAACAATTTTGCTGAACACGAAAGGTGGACAGTGTTTTAAAATACATAGTAAATTTCTGAATTATTTGCACTTAGATGCAGTAATACAAGATTAGGGCTTGCTGTAGCATGCGAGTATACAAATTAGCAAATATGGTTTAATAAATTAGCCATACTCTGGTTACTAAAAGAACACAGGCACAGGCAGTCATGTAAAAGTTCAAGTTAAATATCACACTGTTAACATTTGCCAGCAAATGGTCGTATCAAACATTATACATATACTGAAAAAGGTGCTTTCTTGGGTAGTTGGCAATTAATGCGAAAAAATTACGTACAGCGTGAATTACAAGGACTGCGAGAGACGACATAGACTGCGCTGACTTCCAATAATATTTTATTGCGTTGCCACATTGTGTGTATGTATACAAGAGCGGGCATGCGCAGAAAATGAGTCACAAGGGGCGTCTAACAGCAAGTCATTGTACTAAGGACGTGGTCACCTGAAAAAAAAAAACATTACAATTTCTATCTTTCGAGATACAAGACTTCACTAGGGTCAGCGTGATAGAGGGGGCACTAACACACCCACTACCCAGTTTTCTGGTGAAATTTGCTTCTATAGTTTCCCGGATGACTTGTTAGCTGTGTCTCACTAGAACTTCCGTATATTCTAGGAGGGGCTCGCAGTCACAGTCCCGGGGCAATGGATGCCCAAGTGGCCTTGAACAGTGTTATGGACGTTATAGTGCTCTCTTCAACGATCATTTAGGCACCTGCCTGTCCGTCCAACATATTTACTGCCTCAAAATAGGGGAATATGGTAAACCAAATTCGTTGCACATATCGCAAAACGTTTTCTGTGCCCGACAGAGCAAGAACTGTGACGTGATTTCGGCGCGTTTACACACTTACAGAGCTTTGACAGCTTTTCTGGGGTTGAGAAAAGGCCTGTGATTCCTGGAGGTTGCCGAATCTTTTTTAGCCTATCGGAGACATCATGCACATACCCACCGGTGGCACTGCGAACCTATGTCTTTCAACCGGTTGGTTCCTTGACTGAGCGGGCTCATCACGGTTTGTGCCCCTCAGAAGCTGTTCCACTATGGCTGAAATTAAGGCCAAAGGGTAGTCAACCCTAGAAAGGTGATCAACCTGTGCAGCAAGACTATGTTGCATCTTGTGTGAACAAGATTTATTGAGGCTGTTAACGAGGGAAAACTTTTAATACCTCATTTAACGAGCTTTGAGTGTGCAGAGTTAAAGGGCAAGAGTGACTTCTTACTTCTCAGATCGAAGCACCAGCCTGAGATCTACAAAGCGCGAGGAATCATCAATGGGGACCTCATGCGTTAGTTGTAGAGGCTTTCTTAAACATCTCCAAGACTCCCGAAGCAACAGGCTCGAAAGCGTGATCAGCTCAATCAATGAATACCAGGTGATCATTCACAAACCTGCACACTTTGACAGGAGACGCATCTAGGTGACCTTCAATATTGCAATCATGATGAGCGAGATAAATATAACATAGTGGCGGCGCCAGGCATGATCCTATACAAATACCATTTATTTGTATATTGTGCAGGATCATGCCTGGCGCCGCCACTGAGCGATATTTATCTAGCTAATCATGATTGAAATATTCAAGGTCCCCTAGATGCGTCTCTCGTTGTCAAAGTGTGCAAGTTTGTGGACGATTACCTGGTATTTATTGATTGCACTGATCATGCTTTTGAGCCTGCTGCTTGGGAGACTTGGAGATCTTTAAGAGCTGCAGCCTCTAGAACTAACAAATGAGGTCCCCACTGATGATTCTTTGCGCTTTCTTGATCTCAGGCAGTGCCTTACAAATAAACAGGTGGGCTAGTGCTTTGAACCGAGAAGTAAGAAGTCACTCTTGTCCTTTAACTCTGCACATTCAAAGCTTGTTAAACGAGGTATTGTAAAGATTTGCCTCGTTAACAGCCTCAATAAATCTTGCTCAAATGAAATGCAAGATAGTCTTGCTGCACAGGTTGATCGCCTTTCTTGGGTTGGCTAGCCTTTGGCCTTAATTTCAGCCATAGCGGAACAGCTTCTGAAGGGCACAAAACGTGATGAGCGCACTCAGTCAAGGAACCAGCCAATTGAAAGACTGGTTCGCAGTGCTACCGTATGTGCATGATGTCTCCGATAGGCTAAAAAAAGATTTGGCAACCTCCAGGAATCTCAGCCCTTTTCTCAGCCCCGGAAAAGCTGGCAAAGCTCTGTAAGCGTGTAAACGCGCCTAAATCGTGTCAGAGTTCTTGCTCTGTCGGGCACAGAAAACGTTTTGCGATATGTGTAACGAATGTGGTTTACCATATTCCCGTTTTGAGGCAGTAAATATGTTGGACGGACAGGCAGGTGCCTAAATGATCGTTTAAAAGTGCACTATAACGTCCATAACACTGTTCAAGGCCACTTGGGCATTCATTGCCGGGACTGCCGCTGCATGCCCCTCTTTGAAGATACGCAAGTTCTAGCGAAACACAGCTCACCCGGTACATTATTGATGCTTATTTCACCAGAAAAATGGGTAGTGTGTGCGTTAGTGCCCCCTATATCACGCTGAACCCTAGTGAAGTCTTGTATCTCCACAGATAGAAATTGTGATTTTTTTTTTAGTGACCATGTTCTTAGTACAATGACTTGCTGTTAGAACACCCCTTGTGACTGCCTTTCATTTTCTGCACATGGCCCTTCTTGTGTATAAACACACGATGTGGCAACGCAATAAAATATTGTTGGAAGTCAGCGCAGTGTATGTCATCTCTCGCAGTCCTTGTCCTTCACACTGTGCGTCATTTTTATACTGAACAGTGAATATTAATTGATTCAAAATTAGAAAAAATATAGTACACATCTGAGCTGCAAGAATGCAATTGATACAGCAAATGACGTTTAGCTTTCCAAAAGAAAGAAAATGTTCACGTTTCACCACGAGGTGCAGGGACTCCATTCTCTGAGCATTTTGACCAATATATGCAGTGCATGGCATTGCTGGAATCTTGCATCCTGCATTAGCAAAATAAGAAGAGAATCATGAGAGTTCAGTCTATGCAATTACACATGTGCACTGTGGAAAATTTGATAAGGCAACAAGCTCCTGAAAGTAACAAACTTAATGTGACTGGGAACAATGAACAGCTCAGGCAACTGGGCAAGACAGGTGAAAGGTAGGAGAAATTTCTATTTTGCAAATTTAGGAATTGCATTTACTGTGAACACTAAACCACTATGTCACTGTGAATACAAGGCACATACAGCAGCAAAAGCAAATAAATTTACAGTAGCCTTTTCACCATAGAAAATAAGAGTGAATAAAATTTAAGGACACTACCAATGACATCTCTCAACAACAGAAATTTGTCCAAGAGTGTGTATGTGACCTTAACATAAAATTGACATGAAATGTGGAATATATCTCTGCATTACACTTTATAAGTACTGCAGCTGAGAACCTTACGGGATATGGCATATTAAGACTGACATGCACAAGATATTAAAAAATGGCTGTTTTTACACAACATTATTACACTAGGAGACAAAGAGTAATTTTACAGAGAGTGCACACAAAATGAAAATGAGGGAACCCCCACTGGCATTATCATTTGCCCTGCAATACAGGCATCCAACCCAACAATCTCTAACTCCCCAATGCAGTTTATTAGACCCTTTCTGTATCCTAAAATTTATTGTGTATTTCTTATTTACTAATTTAGTAAGAATTGACAGTTCGGCATACTTTCCTTGAAAATTTAGCATGTGTTAGCTATTTTTTTAGAGCAGGCCCCTTTCCTTCAATAGGTTAGCTTGGCAAACGGTGACAAGCAGTATTCTCAAAGATCATAAGTTTAAATAAACTTATGATCCTTCGTCATGCTCCCACTTTCTACTTCATGCTCTAAACTGTGATACCCCTCCTAGGCAGTTTATGTTATTCTGTGAATACATACATGGTCCTCCTTTGTGTAGCATCTCAACTAGAGCCTGAAATTTCTTGTCTCCTAAAGAAATCATCTTTACCGCCCAAAATATATTGCACGGTTACCCTTCACTTGGGGGGTGGGGAGGGATTGTATATACGTGCTCACATATTCAATGAACCTCAGAGCCACAACCATTTCTCATCCTGTGTTGCCACTACCCGCATGAGTCGCAATGGTTGTAAATTGGCTACCCGCCCTCCCCCGCCTAAAAGTACATTTTGCCACATGCAAAATGACCACAGCATTGCATTTGATTGAATGAGTCTTCCTGTGCATGTTTTTTTTCTCGTCTTGTAATGGCTAGGTTCAATATGGTCAAGTCTGAAAACTGCCAAGCCCCAACCAATACTTTGTGTAGTTTCAAAATTATGAAGCATTCATTTTTCAAGACTTGTCCCAAATTAAGCATGAGGCAGATTTTCATGATGCAAATGAGGAAAGGTTGTGCTTAGTGACAATGATAGGCCTGCTATATTCTGCAACTGTATGAAATGAAATTTTCATGAGCAGCTAGCTCATTACAAGAAATAGGTGCAATGCCTGCGGAAATGTTTTTTAACACCCATGAGAGGTCCTAGTTTCTTGTAATTTCTTCAAATCGCTTGCAGTCTAGATTGCAATCCGGCGCATGTTAATATTGTATTTGAAATAAAAACAGCTCAAATATTAAGGTTTTGAGAATTATACGGGATTAAATTAAAGGTAGACAAGTAATGCAACCAGCAAATAACAAGCTCATTGCATAGAGTAAGGAAATATTCCTTTCCTGCAAAAACATTGGTAGCAGGAAGGTCATACGAAATTAGCACCGAATGCACAATAAAGAATATCATGCTGGAATGCCCCCATCTGTGAATATTCTTGCACAAAGAAAATCCTCATTATGAATGGCCATCAAGAAAATGCAAGTGTATGCTTTGGATCAACAGTCATACCTGCAGTATGCACTACAATCGGCAATATTTAATAACACACACAACTGCATATGATATCAAGCTTAGGCCGCCAAAGAGCCTCAGAGTTTTAAATTATAACTTGACTTACTATATTAAACTACACACCTATATCTACTTACAATGTTTCCTAGAAGACATCAACCATCTGCCTGAAGGCGAACGCAAGTGGCTTGCTCTTAATGGAGGGCACCAAGGCTGGGCATTGTGAAATTGATGCTATCATCTGCATGTCCTGCGAGAAACAACACTAAGAGAAACAAATGCTATTAGAATGAAAGACAAGATCACTGGTAATGAGCCTCGTTATGGTTTGCACGAGAAAAGCAAAAAATATGGACTTTGCGTTGCTTACTAAAAAAGAAGCAAGCTTCCTTCCAGATGTTGCAGTCATGCATTAGGATTGTCACACAGCTGCATGTTTGTATGCTCATATGCTGCTGTCGCTACTGTGCCAGCATGCTTTGCATAGCTTATTATTTCAAGTTATATTGATTATTGTGTTTTCTTGCCAATTTTTGGCAAATAGCACGAGCAAAGAAGTAGCTCACTTACACACACACACTCCCTTGTGAGGAGCGAATTCACACACGCACGCACGCATGCATGCATGCACGCGCGCACACACACACACACGCACAAGCCTCTACCACATAAGCAGCTTCCCACGCTTGACACACTGCATTTTTTATCCTTTGACACTCCTACTGCTAAGGCATAAAAAGCCTTCGTGTGACCAACCCTAAACTCTCAACCTACACTTCCAGCTTAAACACTTTCTCGCGATCCAGGACAAGCCTTCTAGCTTCCCTAGTGCTCCAAACTGTAGTTACGAATTTCAATAGGGCTATAGGCGACAGCTCTCGAAGAGCATGCAAACTACCCGGAGAGACCTAAAGCTTGCATATGATACCTCTAAAGCGCAACAACACTTCAAATTTTCAAAATTCATTAAAGCTCCTGAAGACAATTGCTATATACGTAGGACGGGGGGTCTTGAATAACCTGCTGTTCACAATTTCAGCGGTTGTATGCATCAACGGAAATGTGGGCTAATGGGAAATTCACCTCTTTAAGATCAGAATTAGTGTAATGGCGAAACACACTACCATATTTCTTAATCATTTATTTGTGCTCTGGATGTAACGTTTCTTTTAGAATAACAATCAAGGATATCGATTCATCAGGGCAGAGGCGGGAAAAAGGAGAATGCGTATACCTGACGCCTTCCCACTGATCCTCCTGAGAAACAGCGCCTCATACAGCAGTTGTCCAGGTTGGCTTGAAACCAAACTCGGCTTTCAGGCGGCAACACTCGCTGCACCAAATTGGAGGAGTTTTATTGCGAGTAAAACTCTACCGGCCTTATGCAATACATACGCACGCACACAAAACGCACTCGCGCGCACACAAATATACGCACTCTCAAAGCGCAGACACAAAGGCACGCACGCGCACATTGATAAACACAAACAATCACACATACATGCAGGCAGACACGCTAACACGTGCACGCACACACAGTGACCCACACAGAAACACGCTCACAAAACACGTACGCACTAGACACACGCAAGCACGCCGGCCCATACAAACCGGCATGTATGCGCGCGCAGGACGCACGCATGCACACACACACACACACACACACACAAAGCGAGCTGAGCTGAGCGCACGCACGCACACGAATCGAGCCGAGCGCGAGCGCGCACACACGCACAGACAAAGCGAGCCGAAAACATGTTAAAGGCGCCCGGTAAGCAGCAAGAGCAGCACGCGACCGCATCAGGGAGAACCAATACCGCGCCAGTTCTTTCGAAAGGTGGCTAAGTCAGTCGTCCTTTTTCTACGCGACGCAAAAGTGGTCGACCACATTTAACTTAAGTGCGAGCGACCGTATTACAAGAAGCCGCGCTGAACGCACAAAAGAAGCACATCTATGAACGTTGAAGCGCTGAGAAAAGCGTAATTATGCAGGCGCATCACGCCCGATGGTATCGAGGTAGTTAACTTGCCCTACTAGGAGTGCAGCTGCTCTTGCTCTTACATTAGTGAATTATGCTACGAGATCACAGTAAGATACTTCTGGAGCGAACAAAAACACGTAACAAACCAAAGAAATACCAAATA
The DNA here is from genome assembly GCF_023375885.2 of Dermacentor andersoni. Taxonomy (NCBI): domain Eukaryota; kingdom Metazoa; phylum Arthropoda; class Arachnida; order Ixodida; family Ixodidae; genus Dermacentor; species Dermacentor andersoni. The sequence continues at coordinate 72,759,592 of NC_092820.1, read as the reverse complement.
AATGGGCACTTGCCTGAAAATTTCCATTATGGCAGTACTGCCGACCGCCGACACAGGGCACGTTGCAACTGCTCGTCTCAGCGTCCGTGGATCCATCTTCCAGTGCGTACGAACGCTTTGCTTTGAAGTGGAGCACGAGTAATACACAAAGCACGGGCCACATCTTTTTCTACACCGCGCACAAAACTAATCACACGTTTAAAATTATGTCGCACAGCGCGAGACGCGAACGCATTTCACGTAGCTAAAGAATGCAATAATGGCGTAGCTTCCGCCTTCCCATCGTGCCGCGCGCCGAAGTGATGTACAGCGTCGTCTCGTCACTTCCGGTCGCTTTTCATTGGGCAGGGGGCGGGCGCGCAAATTGAACGTTTATTCTGGCAGGTTTGCTTGCTCGAATGGCCGCCTGTTAGCTGCTGCTTCGTTGTGGTCTCCAACAAGAGCGGTGAGGCGGGTAGTTGCTACTACGGTTCGTGCCGAGCATATTTTTTTTTTGGGGGGGGGGGGCGCAGTCTGCGCTGCATGCCTGAGGGTACAGTGCACAAATCGGGACCGTGAGCGAGACGATCGGCGCTCTTCTGCTGGTGCGATTATATTATTCGCTGCGTCCAAACGAAGCAACCTTGCGAGGTCACAGCGTAGTTACAGCGATATCCTGGCTCGATAAAGACCCTCACATCTTGGTCGTGCGACAGCGACGCGTAAGCATTCATGAGGCGACTGAAGAATGCGTTTGTAAGAGCGTATGCTGTGGATAAGCAATTACAGCTTTGACGACACCAGCCCCTAATATATAGGCTGAGCCTTACAAACTCTGTCCGAGGATGCGCTTAGAAGGCAGACCAGTAGCTTAGTAAAACTCTGAATAACTTAGGCAAGGTACGTGGAGATTCGGATTTGAGAACTTCCAGCGTGATCTCGCCGCTATAAATGTCTTCGTTATGGCTTCACCAAGCAAATTGTACGTTGATGCCATTGTACATCAGAGGCTCGTCTAATAGCACGTCCCTGTTTGTTCAGCAATGTATCCCGACAGCTTCTTGAATTTCGCCACTTCTTGTTGGGCTTTTAAGGGCACCGAAATATTTGTGCAGAATTGTGCAAGTTGCTCGCGCGTTTTCATTCTGCTACTGCAGTTAGTCTTAGAAGTGTTTCATTGCATGATAATATAATTGTGAGCACAAAATATAGTGATAATTAAATTGTAAGTGAAAGTGCGTACATTTTCTTGATGATACATTTTGGAGTGGCCGTCATGCCAGTAACATCAGAATCCTAGAAAAAGATCGACAGTCACTTAGGAATGCGAAAACTTAATCACTTCATGGATGTACACTTGCAATTATCACGTGACCGTGATACGTCATACATTGTCACGTGTCTTCACAATTCTACCTTCATCTGCCGTAATCCACCTTGCTACAGTTTGTACGAACCTTAACCGAATTTATTCCACCCTAATTCACATTATTTACCCATAATTGCTCATAATTAACGTTGTTCTATTTACTACCTTCTGTATCACTACTGACGTCATACAAGACGCTGATGACGTCACATTTTATTGCTTTGTATAATAAAGCAATAAAATGTGACGTCATCAGCGTCTTGTATGACGTCAGTAGTGATACAGAAGGCAGTAAATAGAACAACGTTAATTATGAGCAATTATGGGTAAATAATGCAATAATGCCGCAATTTCACCCCTTCTGTCTGTTGTGTCTACTAGGCCTTGAAAATATGTATAATATACTTTCAAGGCCTAGTCGACACAAGAGAAAGAAGGGGTGAAAGTATACAATATTTGCAGTGCAGGGCAAGAATAGAAAATTAAACTGTAAGACACTTTGAACAGCGATGTTGAATTAGTGGTGTCACAAATTGAGACTGTGGAGGCGGGAAGGCGGTTCCATTCAGTGGCTGTTCTTGGCAAAAAGGAAGAATGTCACATCAATTTTGTGTTGATGGTCGATGCGAGACGAGATACAACTTAGTGTGGTGAAATATTTTCTTTAAGAGATGGGTTAAAGTACCATATTCTATGAAAAATACACAGACGAAGGTACCTACGACGTAACCAAAGGTCAGGTTGACCTAGTGTTCTTTTCATGGACGTGACGCTAAAATGACGTGAATAATTTGAGAGAATAAAAGGGCGGCGCGGTTCTGAATGCTTTCTGAATGCTTTCAAGGGAAATGACAAGATTGGCATGAGCAGGGTCCCGTATGGATTGTTGTTGCGGAGAACGCCATCTTTCCTACCTGAAAGGCCATGAAATGCTTTATCATTAAAAATGCAATACCTACACACATTGCTCAATGCGTGGACGTGTACACGTTACTTAGATTTATGCATCAATGCGTTCAACACCCTTCAGTCGTCGATTTAGCACCCTTCTTCTAGCAAAGTCGCAGCTATGTGTAGTGTACACCCTTGTGATAGGGTGTTTTGACCGAAAAGGGTGCTAAAAGGGTGTGGATAGGGGTGTAAATGCAGAAAGCACCCCTCTTAACACCCATAAGGGCGTAAAAATGTTTAGTGTGTGTGTAGGCGAATCTTTCCGGATAGGCTATTCATTACTCCCCATATCCTTGTCATGGGAGTAAACGCCGATAAACTCTCACAGAAAGCAGCCCATTGAACTCGTCTTAATCTTTTTGTGTGACGACGGATGACAGCGTTTATCCTGTTGTATTCAGTTTTCGCAGATGGATTTCCCGTTTTTCTCATTAGTTTTCGCTCCGCTCTCCTACGCGCTGCGCAGAGGTTCTTTAGTTTCAAATCAGGAGTAGGGAAATGATCTGGCAGTTTCAGCATTGGGGTAGCCACTCTTTTGCTCCGCAGCATATCTGCGAACAGCTCACCAGGGGATTCGTCCAACGCTTCTCTGTATGTGTCCCAGCGGGTCACAGCACAGAATTGTCGCCCAGCAGTGTGAAATCCGGTGATGTTGGTGAAGATCGGAAAGTGGTCACTGCCCATCCTGTCCGGGGCCGTTGTTGACGATACGACAAGGTCTGTAGAATGGATCACGAGGTCTATGGCACTCCATGAATCTGGCGGTCTGAAGAAAGTCGGTTTGCCATCGTTCGCGATACACAAGTCAGCAGCTTCCGCGGCTGTGACTAGTTCCTTGCCTCGGGAATCTGCAGTCTTGTCTCCCCAAAGCGAATGATGTGCGCTAAAGTCCCCACAGATTATTATAGGAGAGGGGCAACGAATGCAAAGGTCCTTTATGAACGCCTCCATGGAGACCTTCCTGCGCGGACTTATATACACCGACACCACACTGAGTTTTTGTTTTCCTAGGCACACTTGCACAGCGGCGACTTCCAAGAAGGTAGAACAAAGGTCTTGCACTGGTAAGGTGACGTGAGGTATTTCTCGCCTGATGTATATCATCGCGCTTCCATTTGCAAATGATGGTATACTCGGATTTCCATGTCTGATGTACCCTGGGATCGTCCTTCCATTTGGGAGACCGACCTCTGAGAGGGCTAGAATTGGTATAGGTGTGTCTCGAAGGAAAAGGCTGAGTTCAGAAACACGCTGTAGAATACCGGCGCAGTTCCATTGCATTATTAAGGGCACTTTTGGACGACGGAATGGACCAAGTGGGCGAGACATTGCCATTATGCTACTGAGTGTATGTGGAAGTAGAGCAGAGTATTACTGACTCAAGAGCCAGCACTGCTTCCAGCATATCCTTCGTTGAACTAGCAGGCATCTTCGCGACGTGGGAACGTAGTGCCGTGAACAAAGCGCGTATCACATGCTGGCAGTTTTCCTGCTGACTGTTGCCAAGTGGTACTTGAGGTCGGTTTACGGCGGCCGCATAGGTGCGCTTTTCGGACTCTTTTCGAACAGGTTTCTCAGCCGCTGTGACCGTTTGCGTTGGCTCAATAACTTCGTTTATCGGTGTGAGACGCGGAAAATGAGATGCGTACTCTGTTTCCAAACCAGTTAGTTGTGGCGCTCTGGACGTCTTCTTCGTGTGCGATGGTGCGCTTGCACTCTTTGGACCCAGAACAAACATCTTATTTCTTCGCTGAGCAGCTGTCCGCGCCGGGCATCGACCGTAGCTAGCAGGATGGTCACCGCCGCAATTTGCACACACAAAGTTGTCTTTACTTGCACACGTCTTAAAGTCATGAGGTCCCCCACAGCGCTTGCACCTCTGTTCCCCACGACAGTACTTAGCGATATGTCCGAAGCGATGACACTTAAAACAGCGTGGTGGTGTCTCCACGTAGTCGACAAGCTCGTGTCTGGTGAAACCAAGGTTGATCTTCTCCGGGCGTTCAGAATTGGGAGCAAATGTGAGAACCACCGAGTTAGTGCGCCTTGACTCCCATTCAGATGACGAGGTGTGGACCCGACGGATGATTCTTCTTGCATGGAATACCCCCTGAGGTCTCAGGTAGGTGAGCAGCTCCTCATCCGAGTACCATTTAGGGACTCCTCTAACAATGCACGTGTTTTTCATATAGCTGTGTGGGGCACGGGCAGATATGACTATGCCACCGATATTTTTGGTCTCTAGAAGGACGTTGGCTTGTCCTTCTGTCTCTACATTTAAGAGCAGTGCTCCCTGTGCTGTGAAGTGGCTCTTCACTGGTGCTCCACCGAGAATTGTTTCAAGCTGAGAATACAGGACAATAGGGTTCACTTGCCTTAAATCATCTCTTTCGGATGTTGCAGTGATTAACACTGGAATGCCCTCCGCCCTGTCTTTACGATGGCGCACAATTCGGAAACCACCCTCGTCCATGTCTAGGTCGGAAGCGTTCGCCACGTTGTCGTCATCGATGATAGTTGCCTCGTCTTCAGATTCACCAGTGTCTTGTCGCTTGCAGTCAGGCTGGCTTGTACAAACCAGCTGGCGTTTCTGACCCGGTGTCAGCCCTTGGGAGGTCATGGCGGGGTGCTCGTCGGTGCCAGCTTGGTTCCTTCTAGCACCTTGTGAGGCGGCGGGTGGAGCAGCACCCGTCGGTCTCCGTTACGGAAGGTACCTTTTCGAGTCGACAGACGTCTTGAACCGTTCTGACCAGTAATATTACCAGAAAATAACGAAAATAACGATAAATGTAGGCAGAGCTACTCAGACAGGCTAGCAGCAGGTTCTTCGTCTTCTTCGCTCTCCTCTGCATTGCTATTCTCAATAAAGTCAGTCATGACCACTCTTTCTGTATTAGGGGAATGGAAACGCAGCGCCGCGGTTCCGCTGTCATCGCAGGCGCTTCACCAGGATATTGCTACGGAGCAGTATTTGCAATGACAAAGAGGCGAGCAGTGAGAAGACGACGACGACGACGACAATTGGAGGCTAACGCGGGCTGTTGCCTCTTGGCCAAGTGCGGCATATTCCCTTGTAAATATACTTGTATATAGCTTGTCGCCTGCGTCTTCCAATGTAACATATCTGGTGGAGGTGGACGTTCCCTGTACCTCACCACGGAGCTTCGCACTGGACGCGGACTCCCTTTCGACGCCGCTCCCAGCCGGAAAACTAGATGATGCAGCGCCTCGAGGTGAGGCTGCATTGCTCCCTACGCCGCCAAATTCTCTACCGACGTTGCCCAATCATCTGAGACGACTTGACGTGCAAGTCGATGGTGTTTATTTTCTGCTCTTATAGACACTGGGGCGCATTTGTCGGTAATGAGCGCTTACCTTCGTAACCACCTGAATAAAATAATCACGCCCGCCACGTCGTGTGTTGTCCGTGTCGCCCATGGCGGAACAGGCCCTGTAATTGGTATGTGTGCCGCCCGCGTCTCCTTCGCCGATCGCTCCACTATCGTGCTATCCACAGTCATTGCCCACTGTTCCCACGACATCATCCTCGGCTTAGACTTCATATCCGCACATTCGCTCTCATCGATTGTTCCGCCAGTACTCTCCGCCTTGACCTGCCTGTTCTGGATCCCACTGAATCACACCCCACTCGCCTCAGTTCCTTGACTTCGTTCGCTTGCCACCTTCGGCACTGACTTACGTTGACTTAGTGTCATCCCCACCAGTGCCCGACGGTCACTAGATCGCGGCTCCTATGCTAGACGTCCTACTTACACAGTACAGTACAGTACTTCATAGAGTTTTATCTATTACAGCGAATTGCGTCTGCTTGCCAGTGGTCAATTTTGGCTTGACGATACAAGTGCTGCCCCGCGGTATGTCTCTGTCCCAGCTTTGCTCATTCTAGAATCACTCAGTAGCATCTATTGCAGTCGGCGACAATTAGGCCGATCCTCCTCTACTATCGCAGTCGGCAACTTGTACCATCGACGACTTACAGAAAATGATTGCGCCCGACATGCCGTCCGAGCACGCTCGTCAGCTCTACGGCGATCTGTTTTCCTACCACAATATTTTTGACTTTAACTACCCTTTCTGGCCCAAACTACAGCTGTTAAACATCGCATTAATACTGGCGGCGCCCCTCCTATTCATCGCCGCCCGTATCGAGTGTCACCGGATGAGCGTCAAGTTATTCACGCAGAAATTCGCAAAATGCTTGTCAAGAACATTATTGAAGCGTCATGTAGTCCATGGGCGTCACCTGTTGTACTGGTAAAAAAGAAGGATGGCTCATGGCGCTTTTGCATCGATTATCGGCACCTTAACAAGGTTACGATAAAAGGACGTGTATCCCCTGCCTCGGATTGATGACGCCTTTGACTGCCTCCACGGTGCTCGCTACTTCTCCTGTATTCACCTTCGCTCAGGCTACTGGCATATTGCCGTGAATAATCTCGACCGCGAGAAGAGTGCTTTTGTAACACCCCACGGTCTTTATCAATTCAAAGTGATGCCGTTCGGTCTATGTAACGCTCCTGCCACTTTTTAACGCATCATGGACTCCTTCCTTCACGGTTTCACATGGTCCACATGCCTGTGCATCTTGGACGACGTTATAGTATTCTCCTCAACGTTCGCTACGCACCTCGAGCGCCTATCAGCAGTCCTGCACATTTTTCGTCGAGACAGTCTGCAACTCAGTGCATCGAAGTGCCAATTCGGCCGGTGCGAGATTACCCTCCTTGGGCATCTCGTTGACGCGAACGGAATGCAACTGGACCCAGGCAAGATCCATGCTGTTACGCACTTCCGTGTTCCGAAGTGTGTCTCGGATGTGCGCAGCTTCGGCCTTTGTTCGAACTTCCGCCGTTTCGTGAAAAAATTGTCGCGGCCATAGCCCAACCACTAACCGTGCTCTCGAAAAAAGACGCCCCTTTCCAGTGGGGCGATAACGAAGCCTCTGCATTCTCACATTTTATCGACCATCTCACAATGCCTCCCGTTCTGGCCTATTTCGATCCTTCTGCGCCTACCGAAGTCCGTACTGATGCAAGCGGTCACGGAATTCGCGCAGTACTGGCACAACGCCAGCGCGGCAACGACCGTGTTATCGCTTACGCAAGCAGGCTCCTCTCACCCTCGGAGCGCAACTATTCCATCACAGAGCGTGAGTGCCTGGCCCTAGTTTGGGCGGTTGCGAAGTTCCGCCCATACTTATATTGCCGACCCTTTTCCTTTGTCACAGATCATCACGCGCTTTGGTGGTTATGCGCACTGAAAGATCCTGCAGGAAGACTTGGTTGCTGCGTATTACGCCTCCAAGAATATTCTTATACTGTCACCTACAAATCTGGCCGACTACACAAGGATGCTGACTGTCTCGCTACCCGGTAGACGAGCCTGACGATGCCGACAGTAGTACTGCCAATGGCATTTTCCCTGTGTCTGTCATCGTTACATCCCCGATGAGCAGTACCGAGACCTATCGCTGCGAGCACTCATCGAGCATCTGCGCTCAGCACCTACCACGCATCCGTTTGCCGATATGTCCTCCAGGGCGGCATTCTGTACCGAAGGAACTTCCTCCCTGACGGATCTGATCTTCTTGTCGTGCCAAAACATCTACTACAGTCTGTGCTCTTTGAGATGCATGACGCACCCACTGCAGGACATCTTGGGGTAACCCGCACGTACGACCGCGTCCGCCGCCGCTTCTATCGGCCTGGTCTCGCTCGCTCCGTCCGACGCTATGTTGCTGCCTGTGGTCCCTGTCAGCGTCGGAAAATACCTCAGGTGCCACCTGCCGGTCATCTCCAGCCGATTACCGTCCCTTTGGAACCGTTCTTTCACGTTGGATTAGACATCCTCGGTCCCTTTCCCACGTCATCCTCTGGGAAGCCGTCGCAACTGATTATGCCACCCGATACGCTATCACGCGAGCTCTCCCTACCAGTTGCGCCACTGACGTCGTGGACTTTCTCTTGCGTGAGATTACCTTACTTCGCGGCGCCCCACGACAGCTGCTTAGTGACCGTGGTCGTAACTTCCTCTCGAAAGTTATCGCCTACATTGTGCGTTCCAGCTCCACTCTACCCAAGCTGATGCGGTATGGTCCATCATACTGCGACAGAAGTTTTGTCGAAAGTCCAGGCGTGGTAGAAGGCACGGACAAGACAAGCGTGCCGGGAGCGAAGTTCGGATTCGTAGCGTCGCCATCACGATTGGCTTTTTGTCGTTGTTGGTCGGCGGAGGTGAACTTTCGGGCTAATTGACGGCATTCCTCGGTGTATCGGGCGACGGCTGAATGGGAGCACATTCTGACGTGTCTGGTGTATAAGGCAAAACCGTATCGATGGTACTGGAAGGATCGCGACCGTAGAGAAGAAAGTATGGAGAAAATACTGTGGTACTTTGTGTAGCCGTATTATATGCGTACGTGACAAATGGGAGGATGACGTCCTAGTTTGTATGCTCCGATGAAACGTACATGACGAGCATATCACCAAGGGTGTGATTAAAACGCTCTGTAAGCCCGTTAGACTGAGGATGGTCCGGTGAACTATGCGGTATGGAGCAAGCAGAGCTTCAACCACCTGCGACAGAAGCACACGGCCTCTATCACTCAGCAACTCCCGAGGTGGGCCATGACGAAGAATGAAACGACGGAGCAGAAAGGATGCAACGTCACTGGCGGTCGCTCCAGTTAGAGCAGCGGTTTCGGCATAGCGTGTAAGGTGATCAACTGCGACAATAATCCATTGTTTTCCAGCGGGTGTGAGCGGTAGCGGCCCGTACAGGCCAATTACCACACGGTCGAAGGCACGAGAAGGGCACGGAAGCGGCTGTATTAAACCATGGGCCGGATGAGGCGGAGATTTGCGGCGTTGGCATTGCGGGTACGAGCGGACAAACGTTTGGACAAAAGTAAACACTTCTCGCCAGTAGTGACGTTACCGCAGGCGCTCATACGTCTTCAAAACGCCTGCGTGTGCACATTGTAGGTCAGTATGGAAAGACGCGCACATGTCGGAACGCAAAGTCCTAGGGATAACCAGGAGCCACTTGCGACCGTTGGGCTGGTAGTTGCGTCGATAGAAGAGGTTATCCCGGACAGAAAAATTGACAGCCTGGCCACGCAGGGAGCGGGAGATGGGAGATGCAGGCGAGCCAGAAAGGAGATCCAAAAGAGAGGCCACCCAAGGATCCTTGCGCTGTTCTGATGCGAAGGTGTTGATGTCGACCGAGGATACCGCCTTAATGGTGGAGAGGGAGGCCGTGTCGGCTGGCAGCGGAGAGCGGGACAGAGCGTCAGCGTCAGTGTGCTTGCGACCTGAGCGGTATATGGCGTGTATGCCGTATTCTTGAATGCGCAGAGCCCAGCGTGCAAGCGTCCAGACGGGTCTTTTAAAGTGGATAACCAACAAAGGGCGTGACGGTCAGTAACCACATTGAAAGGCCTGCCGTATAAATAGGTGCGAAACTTCGCGAGTGCCCAAACGATGGCCAGGCATTCTTTTTCTGTGACGGTGTAATTGCGTTCCGCTTTGGTCAGCGCACGACTGGCGTTAGCAGCGACGTACTCGGAGTAGCCAGACTTGCGGTGCGCATGGACAGCGCCAAGGCCAATTCCACGGGCATCGGTATGCAGTTCAGTTGGGGCGGTGGGATCGTAGTGTCGCAGTATAGGAGGAGACGTCAGGAGACGGCGTAACGTCACAAACGCGGTGTCGCATGCAGGAGACCAGGAGGATAGGTCGTTGGCGCCACTTAAAAGTTGTGTCACAGGTGAGATTATCGAGGCAAAATTGCGAACAAAGCGTCTGAAGTAAGAACAGAGGCCGATGAAGGCGCGGAGTTCTTTGAGTGTCTTAGGTTTCGGAAATTCTGCCATGGCGCGAAGTTTTGATGGGTCGGGGCATATGCCGCCTTGTGATACGACGTTACCTAGGATCATGAGCTTGCGCGCGGCGAACTGGCACTTTTTCAGGTTGAGTTGCAGGCCTGCGTTGGTCAAGCACGTCAACACTTGCCTAAGGCGAAGAAAATGCGTGCTGAAATCAGGGTCGAACACAACGATGTCGTCGAGGTAGCACAAACACGTGCTTCATTTTAGGCTGCGCAAGATATTGTCCATCATTTGTTCAAACGTAAAGGCGCATTGCATAGGCCAAATGGCATGACATTGAATTCGCATAAGCCATCTGCCGTAATGAATGTAGTTTTAGGGCGATCAGCTGCTGACATCAGGACCTGCCAGTAGCCCGAGCGTAAATCCAACGAAGAGAAGAATTTAGCGCCTTGCAAGCTGTCCAGAGCGTCGTCAATGCGCGGTAGAGGGTAGACCTCTTTGCGCGTTATCTTATTAAGACGGCGATAATCGACGTAGAACCGAATAGAACCATCTTTTTTTGTGACGAGAACCACCGGTGATGCCCACGGGCTATTGGAAGGCCGAATGACACCGCGCTGAAGCATGTCGTCCACGTGCTCACTGATCACCTGACGCTCCTTGGCGGATACGCGGTACGGGCGCTGCCGCAATGGCGCGTTGGAGCCAGTGTCGATGTGGTGGCTGACGGTTGACGAGCGACCCAGAGTAGGCTGAGCGACATCAAAAGAAGAGCGAAACTGGGCAAGCTGGTGAAGAAGCTGGGAGCGCTGCTCGGAAGTAAGATCATCGGCAATGAAAGGTGTGAATAAGTCAGGTGATGGCGGAGCAGAAGTGGAAAGTGCACAGAAGTCAGTGAGCTCTGCATACGAAGCATCTGGCACGTCGGGTATAAACATGTCATCAAGAGGCTGAACTGGCTGGGGGCCTGCTGTGCGAAGAAAAAACCGAGAAACTGGCGTCGTAACTATTCGTAAAGCGCGAGAGAGGCGTTCGTTTAGGACAGACACGGGTGCTCCAGTATCAATTAGTGCAACGGTAGGGACGCCGTCAACAGTAAGGTCGACAACGTTCGAAGGCGACAATGGAGGACTTGCACAGATCGATGGCGATGCAGTTCCTGCCTCCTGAACTGCGGCGCTTAGTTTTCCTCTTGCGTGGGTGAAGGGCGCTGACGCATGCGGGACAACGAGCGGTGCCGTGGGGAAGGTGAACGACCTGTAAGGACCGCGCGCTCGGCTGGTGACCTGTTCGAATGCCGGCTAAAATAAGTGTCGTGGAAAGGCTGCACGTCGCCGTAGGGAGGCGACTGCAGAAACCCATCAGACGGCACCATGCGGCGGCGGCGGCGGCAGAGTCGTGCAACATGGCTGGGAATACCGCAGGCATAACATATGGGCCTGTTGTCTTGCGTGCGCCAAGGATTAGCAAAGGCAGGAGCAGGTAGATGAACGGGATGATGAACGGGTGGTAGCGACCGAGGATGCAGCGCAACGAGTGGTTGACGAGGGGGCGGCGCGGCGACGGATGCATAAGTAAGTGGTGCGGCGGCAGGGTACTGCTGATGCTGCATTGGTAGAACCTCAGCAACTTGGTCTTCAATAACCCGCCGGAGCGTAGGAGCGAGCTGTGTAGGAGGCTGTAGCGGCAGCGGCTGCTGTTGGGCTAGCTCAGCGAAGGGTAGCAGAGAAAGCTCACGTGCAACTTTCTCCCGCACGAAAGCTTGGATTTGTGAGCAAGGGGGAGCGATCAGAGAACGTGACCGTATGTGGTTCAGAGCGTTGCAGATATGGTAGGAAGACGAAGGAACACCAATGAAGTGCCTATGCACGAAACAAACATCCAAACTCCAAAACTTGTTTCCAGCTCCTGGTTATCCTGTTTCATCTTTAGGATTCTCATTAAGCATACGGGTGTGCGCGGCTTGAGTGAATGATTCAATTATTTCAAGGCAAACGGCAATGAACTGCCCATAATGTGTCTGCATTACGGCGAAACGAAAGACGAGAAATAATGCTAGGAAAGTCGCGTATTCAGCTCGGCAGTTATCATGAGCTGTTTCGTACGTACCTCATGAAGGCCATAATGGAATCCATGTCACGAAGTTTTTCGTGGTCTCGTTTAACCATCTTGGCACGAGGACAGTTCTCATAGGTGTAATAGTCCCCGTATTTTGCAACTTTGGCTGGTTGTCCGCTGATGCTGAAGATTTCGTCGAAATACCTTGTGGAAGCGAACGACAATATGAGTATTAGTTTCGGCAGTCGGATAGTATTCAACAACGCGGAAGCTTCGAGTTCCATGACTGTGAACAATCAGAGAACGCTAGCAACGCCCTCCTTTTATTTGATATTCTTGAACCAATGTATTTTTGATAACTACTTTAAATACTGCTTGCTTATACACTATTTAGCGGTACGCTTTTCTCACGATCTCTCAAAAGAAGGACGGTTGAAAAGCATTGACAAGAAATGATGACAATAGAAAACATGCATACGTTATCCGATTTTAAGCAATGTAGGAGCACATTTGTCAATCTTTGAGAGACATTGCTGTCCCTCGTAAGGTCGTTGGTAATTACTAGAGACGCTTAAGTGGCTTTTGAGGAATTAATAATTTAAAAGGCCACTTTACTTCCCAGCACTTTCAAGGATAGGTATAATAAATCTCATGAAAGTCTTAGGATTTCAACTAAGCAAACTCAACTGCTCGTGAAAGCAAAATGACGCCATTTCGATTTCGCCTCATCTTCATCATATAATTTATTTGTGAATATTCCTAATAAAAAACCCGGGGAATTGCAATTTTAGACCCGTGTAATCTCCCCCTCTTCCAGAAATCTACTTGACAAAGTGGAAGAGTGCTGTCACAGGCAAATAAAGAAAGGTAATTGTTCTATATTGAAATAAAAGTACTATATGTAGACTGATAATGCCCGATAAGAAAGTTTTATCAATCAATAAGCTGTAATTCATGAAAAGATCTTTTGGCCGTAATTCCCCGTTGCACGGGTGACCAGCACCTTTTAGATGATGGGGGGCTAAATTCTGGATGCTAGGATCTGGCAGTCTGTACATTTTATCCAACGTAAGGCTGTCTGCTACCAAGAAATTACTATACAGGTCCATACATAAGTGGTGGTGACTAAGTAGTTGCAGTCGTCCAGACGTCGTGCTAGCTCTATTGTTTACGCTTAGGGTGAACGTTCTGACATACCTGGACAACCTAGGATCATCTTTTACTGGCATTCTCCTACTACTACACGTATCCCTTCACACAGCGAGCATATGCGGAAATCACGAGAAGCTTATACTTACGCCACATTGTAACTGGCCCAGTATTTGGACTCCCTTAGGCCATCGCTTACATCCGCGGCTCTCGAATTCTTTCTGAAACATTCAGGCAAATGTAGCTTGCAAACTTCACGCTCAATAAATATTACCGGGCCGTACTCACCGGGAGAACCATTGAGAACCTTAGTAATCAGTGTGCCTAGCTGAGGAAATCATTTATATTTTACAAACTTGTGCAAAGGACGGTCGAACTGAATTTAATTCATGAGGCTTTACGTGGCAAAACCACTATTTGATTATGAGACACGCCGTAGCGGGAATGTCCGGATTAATTTTGACCATCAGGGGATCTTTGACGTGTTCCGATGCGGGCGAAACGGGCGTTCTTGCATTTCGCCCTGTCGAAATGATATCCGCCACGGTCGGGATTTCATCCCACCGCCTAATGCTTAGCAGCGCAACACCTGGCCTGGCCTGGCCACTGCGGCGGGTGAAGGAAAGTCGAAGGAGGGAAAATTTTATCCAGGCTTCTGGGGCGCTATGACGCAAAGCTATTCCACATTTTTCTATCCCAATTCTTCAAGCAGCTCTCCAGGATTAGCAAAAAAAAAAAAAAATTGCGGGCTACCCCCACTTCGCCTGCATGTCACACGACGTGACGAAAACAAAGAGTAGTTTCTGATTCGGAGCCTTTTCGCCATTAGCCCTGTGCTGTTGGTCAAAAGTTTATTGCTCACGCGACGTCACAAATCTGCGAAAACTGAACGCGTCAAAGAGGCGTGAACGCGTTAAAGATGCATTAATGCGCCAAACAAAAGTGACCGTTTTTCTGATTAGCCCGAGGCTGCCCCGTTCCCAAAAGAATAGAACGTGGCTGCCCGCCAATCGCTCAAGCGCTGGCTGCTCGCACCAGCCGGAGAGCGTGGGTTTATTGTCGTATAAGAACATTTTTTGTGTGGCAGTAACATTCTCCAGCCCTTTCGGCAAATATACGAAATAACTCTGCCAACTATTCTTTGCTGAGGATCCATTTTAGCAGCATTTCTAGCCTTCCGTTGCAGGCCGCCGCGATTTTCGGCAAGTTACCGCAAGCTAAGTGAGGGAAAGCGGACTAATCAATGCAATCGCAGACGCAGGCTTGGCCCCATCTCGCTCAGGTGAAGAGGAGCCCTCTCCACCTGAGCGGGCTCCTCGCTTCTTTTGAGCCAATTAGATAAGAAAAACCGCTCAATGTATGCAATGGTATTCGTTTTTAAAGCAAACAAAGGTGACATGCTATGAACCAGGACCAAGTTTGATTGAGCTGTTCAGACAACGCTGCGGGTCACCGCCGGATGCTTGCTTCTGCGGTTACGTAAATTTGACATCGGGACATTGGAATAAAACAGATTGGTATAGCGTTACCTAGTACGGTCCCTGTAAGCACATTCTGAACATTGGTTACTCTGCTTGCCCGTTTCCATTTACCACATGCCGCGGGCAACACAATATACAATGTACTACCTATAAGAAATCACTAAGACGATTAGGTAAGAAGGTGCCGTGGCGTCGAGTACTTTCTGTTGTCACAAGAGGATATTGTCTCTGAAACAAAATATGGCGCAAAACATCTTTAGACTGTTATGGAAACAATGTCACACCGAGAAAACTGCTACGGCATTACAAAATGGTCTAGAGAGGCTGGGAATGACAGCCATCTGAGACTGGGTACGTGAATTGCGTGCGCTAACACCTGGTCTGTCACTCCTTGAAACTGAGCGCCAGGTTTAAGATTCGTCATGGCTATACTCAGCGCTCAGCCCAAGGGTCGGGTGAAGCACTTCCTGGACCGTTGGAACCACAGGCTGACAACGTGAGAGAGTGAGAAAAAGAGGGAAGAACAGGGAGGTTACCCAAACTGCCGCCCAGTGTAGTACTCTGCATTGGTGCGAGCAAACCATCGATTCAAGGAAGAATGGGGAAGGCGAAAAAAGATGTTATTCGTCTTCCTGTGCCTACTACTTCCACCGTAGATTGGGTGTAGCTTTCACAAACCTACACGTTTGTTAAAGCAACGCGCACACTTTTCTTGAACAAAGGTCTAGTGTCACACCGCGAGTGTTTAATAGCAATAGCAGTTGCAGTAATGAATAAAGCATGCACAAACGATGTCTGCAATATTCCGGTGTGTTCCAAACGGTAAGCGAGATGTCCTCAAAAATTCGTTAAAGTTTTCTCGTTGCGTCTGTTCTTGATAGTATATTATTATTGTCTGCGTGTTTCATGGGCTAATCTAGTAGCTTCTTCAGCAAAGCGATTGCCGAAAATTCTCCCATTACAACGTAGCCAGTGAAATATAACATCATTGTACTTTCCAACAGCGCTATCATAAATATGTCATGTTTTAAATCACGTGTTCTTATGGATGGATTGATGGATGGATGGATGGATGGATGGATGGATGGATGGATGGATGGATGGATGGATGGATGGATGTTATGAGCGTCCCCTTTGGAACGGGGCGGTGGGTTACTTTGCGCCACCAATCCCTTGTTATTATACTGCCTAAAGTCCTACCTAGGTTGAACAATAAAAAAAGAGAAAACAAAACACTATGAACTACGCCACCCAAATTTTCTGGTCCCCTTTTTCGAACTGTGATTTTGTACGTCTCCGTTTTTGTCGTTTCCCTACTTTTCTTCCACCAATCCTCCAATCACCACTTACTAATGCCTACTGCGGACATGTTTACTTTGCCACTGCTCTCGCTGAAGTCAAGTACTTCTAGGAGGCCAGTGGCGCCAAAATCGACCGCTGGGTAGACGTCTTCACATTCTAATAAAACATGCTCCATAGTCTCCCTAGCTTTACCGCAGCAAGCACATGCTTCTTCTTCCGTCTTCTATCTCGCTTTATTGGTTTGTGTTCTAAGGCATCCCGATCTCGCTTCAAAAAGTAATGAGCTTTCCTTTGAGTTATAAATTGTTTCTTTCCTGATTTCCTTTTTTTTTCCTTTTAAGTAGTTACCCATGGCAAGTTTCTTTTCCATTGCTGCCACCCAAGAGATTATTTCAGCCTCTCTGGCTTTCTGCTTGACCTTCTTTGTTGCTTCTTCTTAGTTCCAGTGACGCAGTGCCCCCTGCCGGCTTTGAAGCTCTGCTTTAGAATAGCAGAACACTGCACATTTACATGTGCGATTCTCGTTCAGTATATTGACGCGAACAATAAACAGCACGAACTATGAGAACACCGCAGGTCACATTATTTAGGTGAATCTAAACGATTAGACATGGATCTCGTCTTCTCATCTGATCACGCGAGATCTTCGTTGTTCTCTACATGCCACATAGTAAAATTCGCGTGTGCCTCCCTTCAGCGAAGGCATCATCCTGATGCTTATCGAACGGCAGAAGATGTCGTGTTAGACAAGATGTGGGCCTCTCATTGCAAAGGAATACGACTTCACACACACCAGGTGCTCGACTCCTGGTAAACGGTGGTAAGCTTCGGAGGAAGAAAGTCCATCAGGGAGGACCTTAACGTAGACGTTCCTCATGCGTCGTACTGCCTTGTACGGACCAAAGTACCTCCTGGGTAGCTTTTCCGAAAATCCCCGTCCGCGGATGGGACCCCGAACCCACGCCATCTCAAATCGTTGGCAGGTGACGTATCGGTCCCGTAGATTATAATGATGTGCGTCGTAGTCATGTTGTCGGGTGATCCAGACGAGCGTGTTGCCTAGCTTCCTCAGCACGTTGAGCGAAAGCTCCATATCTGTAGCTCTTTATCTCTGTAGATGTATCACAGCAGTCATAGGTCAGCCCTACATGGAGCATCGCTGTCATTTCGAGGTCATGAAGATAAATTGCTTCCATCCTGTTGTTTCCTGCTGCGCTGTGTTGTAACCGAATGTGATGCATGGCAGCATGTCATCCCAATTTAACATTCCACATCTAAGAATACCCTCAGCATGTCCGCGAATGGCTTGTTCAGACTGGAATTTCAGAACGACGTTTTCAGAACGTCAGAACACGTTTTCAGGGAGAAGAGGTTTATTAGGGGCTCCTTATGCGAAGGACATAGCGACCGGGAAGGACCAGGCAGCCTGAAGCACTGTCCAAAAAGACGCCAGCAACCAGCAGCGCGAGCAAAGCTCAGCCACGCGTTGGCGATGCGGCTGTGCATCGAGACACGTCTTCTTCACAATCTTCCCCCGGACAAAAGGAGCCATCCTGGCGACATAAGAATCGGAAGTCAGAAGGTCGTGATAGGGCTTGATACGCGAGGCGTGGACAACGTCACGTCCTCGCCGGCACAAGTGGTCAGGTGGTGACAGTGGCTCAATGAGAAAATTCACCGAGGATTCGGTCCCAGACTCGGTAAGATTTTTTGAATTTTGTAACGAGTTTTGAGGGAAGCCCTGGGGCTTGAAAAGGAACAGGCAGCGACACAAGAGAGCTTGGGGCCTAGTGGCAGCAAATGAAGAATTTCGAGATCGAATGATCCGCGACACATTTGTAGTCCGCCTCGAGGACGCACAGCTATTGGAAGCGGTCCAGATGTATGCCACCCTTACGCTAGCGACTGCTCTGACGAGGGCCAGTCTCACGGAAACAGTTCACCGACAGCAACTAAAACTCCGCGCCGTCAGCAACGAGGCGACTAAAGGCGAACTTGACATGGTCCAATGAACAACGAGGAAGCCGTACAGCAACTGCGAAGCTGGCGCCACACCACAGCAACGGCAGTCGCTTGAGGGGGGGGTGGTGTCGTTGGGACAGCGGTGACCGCAAGGTTGCCACTTCTGCGGACGGTCGAGCCACGCGAGAGCCCGGAGCCCTGCACGTTCAGCGCGGTGTGACCACTGTGGAATCAAGGGACATTTGGCCGTGGTGTGTCACAAGAGAACAGAAAACAACCAGGTGGACGTGTCTATGCTAAAAGGCGATGGACAAAACGTTTTTGTCGGGACACTCAACGCCTCAAATGCCAGATACGCGGCATTGTTTATTAATGGTGTACGCGTAAGTGCAAAAATGGATTCAGGAGCAGAAGTCACTGTTGTTCCGCCCGATTTCCCCGGTGTACTGCCTCGTATAGACAGACCACAAGCGGTGTTGAGAAGTGCTGCAAATCGGTGCCTTGAACTGAATGGCTGTTTTTGAGCAGATATTGTTTGGAAATGCGAAACAACGCGATAAGCACTGTACGTTGTAGAGTCAATGCAGCGTGTCCTTTTAGGGCTCCCAGCCATTGAAGCACTTGGTGTAATCAAATTTCTTGATGTGGTTGACGATAAACAGTACGAGAACAGGTATCCGCAGCTCTTCTTTGGACTAGGAATGGTGTCAGGCGAATACAGCATTCGCATGAAAGAGGGCACGGTCCTCTTCGCAATTTTCGCGCCGTGGCGGGTACCCATTCCGTTAAAGAACCCCATCAAACTCATCATCGTCATCATAATCATCAGCCTGGTTATGTCCACTGCAGGGCAAAGGCCTCTCCCATACTTCTCCAATTACCCCGGTCATGTACTAATTGTGGCCATGTTGTCCCTGCAAACTTCTTAATCTCATCCGCCAACCTAACTTTCTGCCGCCCCCTACTACGCTTTCCTTCCCTTGGAATTCATTCCGTAACTCTTAATGACCACCGGTTATCTTCCCTCCTCATTACGTGTCCTGCCCATGCCCATTTCTTTTTCTTGATTTCAACTAAGATATCATTAACACGCGTTTGTTCCCTCACCCAATCTGCTCTTTTCTTATCCCTTAACGTTACACCTATCATTCTTCTTTACATAGCTCGTTGCGTCGTCCTCAATTTAAGTAGAACCCTTTTCGTAAGCCTCCAGGTTTCTGCCCCGTACGTGAGTACTGGTAAGACACAGCTGTTGTAAACTTTTCTTTTAAGGGATAATGGCAACCTGCTGTTCATGATCTGAGAATGCCTGCCAAACGCACCCCAGCCCATTCTTATTCTTCCGATTATTTCAGTCTCATGATCCGGATCCGCAGTCACTACCTGTCCTAAGTAGATGTATTCCCTTACCACTTCCAGTGCCTCACTACCTATCGTAAACTACTGTTCCCTTCCGAGACTGTTAAACATTACTTTAGTTTTCTGCAGATTAATTTTTAGACCCACCCGTCGGCTTTGCCTCTCCAGGTCAGCGAGCGTTCATTGCAGTTGGTCCCCAGAGTTACTAAGCAAGGCAATATCATCGACGGATCGCATGTTACTAAGGTATTCTCCATAACTCTTATCCCCAATTCTTCCCAATCCAGGTCTTTGAATACCTCCTGTAAACACGCTGTGAATAGCATCGGAGAGATCGTATCTCCCTGCCTGACGCCTTTCTTTATTGGGATTTTATTGCTTTCTTTATGAAGGACTACGGTGGCTGTGGAGCCGCTATAGATATATTTCAGTATTTTTACATGCGGCTCGTCTACACCCTGATTCCGCAATGCCTCCATGACTGCTGAGGTTTCGACTGAATCAAACGCTTTCTCGTAATCAATCAAAGCTATATATAAAGGTTGGTTATATTCCGCACATTTTTCTATCACCTGATTGACAGTGTGAATATGGTCTATTGTTGAGTAGCCTTTACGGAATCCTGCCTGGTCCTTTGGTTGACGGAAGTCTAAGGTGTTCCTGATTCTATTTGCAATTACCTTAGTAAATACTTTGTAGGCAACGGACAGTAAACTGATCGGTCTATAATATTTCAAGTCTTTGGCGTCCCCTTTCTTATGGATTAGGATTATGTTAGCGTTTTTCCAAGATTCCGGTACGCTCTAAGTCCTGAGGCATTGCGTATACAGGGTGGCCAGTTTCTCTAGAACAATCTGCCCACCATCCTTCAACAAATCTGCTGTTACCTGATCCTCCCCAGCTGCCTTCCCCCTTTTCATAGCTCCCAAGGCTTTCTTTACTTCTTCCGGTGTTACCTGTGGGATTTCGAATTCATCTAGACTATTCTCTCTTCCATGATCGTCGTGGGTGCCACTGGTACTGTATAAATCTGTATAGAACTCCTCAGACACTTGAACTATCTCATCCATATTAGTAATGATACTGCCGGCTTTGTCTCTTAACGCATACATCTGATTTTTGCCAATACCTAGTTTCCTCTTCACTGCTTTTAGGCTTCCTTCGTTCCTGAGAGCATGTTCAATTCTATCCATGTTATACTTCCTTATGTCAGCTGTCTTACGCTTGTTGAATAACTTCGAAAGTTCTGCCAGTTCTATTCTAGCTGTAGGGTTAGAGGCTTTCATACATTGGCGTTTCTTGATCAGATCTTTCGTCTCCTGCGATAGCTTACTGGTATCCTGTCTAACGGAGTTACCACCGACTTCTGTTGCACACTCCTAGAACTAGAATTAGTCAAAGTGCTCAAAAGCAAGGTGATTCGTAAGGTAGATGGCTCAACTAGATATTGTGTAGGTATGGTGCCAGCAGTCTATCCAAGTGGGGAAGTTCGAATCTGTGTGGATCTAACCCAGCTGAAGAAAAGCGTCCCACTTGAACGGTTTGTCTTGGGAACCGTAGACCACGCACTTGGCCAATTGGCAGGGCCCACATACTTTTCGAAATTAGATGCCAATTCAGGATTTCACCAGGTTAAATTGGCGAAAGAAAGTCGAGAGCTAACAACATTTATCACCCCGCTTGGTAGGTACTGCTTCCAGCGACTGCCGTTCGGTATCACTCCAGCCCCGGAATACTTTAAAAAAGCGAATGACGAAAATATTAGATGGCCTTCAAGGAGTATTAAACCTGATGGACGACGTTCTGGTTTGCGGAGCCCGAAAGCGTGAACGTAATGAACGACTGCACGCAGTGCTAAGAGCTTGGTTGCTGTGGAGGTAACACTAAATTAGGCAAAATGTTCTTTTTTATCAGCAGAGTAGCGTTTTTAGGCTACATGGTCGATGCGTCGGGAATCACGCCGGATCCCAAGAAAGTTCGAGCCATAAACGAAATGGCTACCCATCAATTGTAGCTGATGTCCACAGATTTTTGGGCATGATAAACTATCTGGCAAGGTTTGCGAACAACCTTGCCGACATGTCAGCACCGCTCCGTTGTCTTCAAATGCCGTGAGAGGAACTGGGGCCTGCCTCAGCGAAAATCATTCGATTCCGAAATAATTGATTACATCGGCGCAATGCGTCGCAAAATTCGACCCTAAGCGGCGCACTATTGTGTCCGCCCACACGTCATCATTCGGTCTCGGCTGTGTGCTCATGCAAGTGCAATCATATGGGGATAGGCGGCCGGTTCCATATGACTCTAGTTCACTAACACCAATAAAACAATGGTACGCGCAGATAGAAAAGGAAGCACTCACGCTGACGTGGGTGGCAGAAAGCTGGGAAGGGTTTTTTAGGGCTGGATTTTCAATTTGTGACCGATCACAAACCGCTTGTATCGCTACTCCGTCAGTCATCCCTTGATGTGCTAGACTACAAAGATTACAATTGAGGCTCATGCGATATCGCCTTGTAGTCTCCTATGTCCCAGGAAAGCAGATTGGCACTGCCGACGCCCCTTCTCGTGCACCTTGCACGGAAGCGGATTTAGAGATAGGGGAGCTAGACTGCAGTGAACTATCGAGCCATGCATAAGGCTGTACCAGCTAACTGAAATTTTCTGCCCGTTGGAACAAAATAAAGTTCACGCACGAAAAAGATTCAACCTGCCAACACCTCCGGTTGTATTGTAAGCAGGGCTGGCCACGTCGCGTTAAAGTGAGCAGTTGGCTAAGCCCTTAGTGGTCGGAAGGAGCAAAGCTTACAATATCTGACGGTGTACTTCTGCATGGGTCTCGTCTCGTGGTGCCTCAGAATCTAAGATGTGGATACTTTGCTCAATGCATGTTGGTCACCAGGGCATTGTGAAAAGTCGAGCTAGGGCCCGCGATTCTGTGTGGTGGCCCGGTCTCAGCGCCGAGCTAGGAGCTCAGGTAAACAGTTTTCGAGAGTGCGTGAAACTGCGCGTTCACAAAGCAAAGTCCATGGTGTCGTCAGTCTCGCAGCTTTCCTTGGCTAAAGGAAAGAGCTGACTACTTTCATTGACACGGGAGATCGTACCTTGTGGTCTTATACTATTTTTAGCACTATCCAGAGCTTGACTTTTTATCTTCCACCAGCTCGGTGGCGGTTATTGTGCAAACCAACAGTATATTTGCTAGACACGGGATTCCAGAACTTGTAACAGACAACGGTCCTCAATTCGCTTCTGCAGAATTTGAATTGTTTGCGACAAGTTATGGCTTCCATCCCGTCACGTCCAGTCCCAGGTACCCGCAGTCAAATGGAGCTGCCGAACGTACAGTGGAGACAGTAAAATGGATGATGGCAAAATCAGTTGACCCTTACTTGGTCCGCCTAGCATATAGGGACTCCCCAGGTCCATTGGGTACAAGACCAGCCCAGCTATTGATGGGCCGACGGCTGCGCTCTACGCTTCCCGTGCACCCGAAAAGGCTAGTACTCTCAATGAGGAGTTGTCTCAGGATCCCCCGGTATAAAGGCAAGACAGTGTGGAATAAGCAAAAACTCGACTACGACAGTCGCCACACTCTAACGCAGCTACCGCTACTCGCCCTGGGAAACCGGGTATCGACAAAAGACAGCAAAATTTCAGCAAAAGTGTTGAGTTCTGCCATGCGGCCGCGGTTATATCAGGTGCGAACAGACGACGGGGTTGAATTAGAGAGAAACAGGTGCGTTCGTCTGGTACAGCGAGTGAACCAGCGCGCATGACCCGTCCTATAAATTTCCTGCGACTCCGGACGCTGCAGGCCAATCAGAGGAACACAAGGCCTCGGCAGAGCCTTCTGTGCTTAATTCAACTGCAGCTGCTGCCTCGTATGAAGACGGGAGAGCCGTTGGTTATATGACACGCTACGATCGAGAAATAGAGCCGCCACTGCAGCGATATGGGTAAACTGGAAACCTGCATACTGCAGTTCGTTGCTGTTGCGAATCGCGATGCATGCTGATCCTATGGATTCGTTGTAATAGACCAGCTGGTTAAATCTGGTGGTTTTCATCGTTGACAATCGAAACACTTACGCGCAATGGCTGCGAGTCTTGACCAGGAACATTTCTATTAAACTCGGTGAAGTGTTTGCATGGGACCGAGGTGGCAATACCTTGGTGCATCGTGGCAGGCTCGTAAGACCTCATGATGAATGGACGTCAACATGAAAAATGGCTGCTTGCGTTTCAAGGAAAGTTCTTGTACATAAGGTCATTGCGCAAGCAGAATTATGGCAAGCTTCGGGCGAATTTTCCAGGCCCGCTTGTAATTCAGACCATTAAAAAATCAATAAGTAGAACTTGCTAGCTCTCTTCCACGTACAAACGAGCAATAGTGGCTGGATCCCGAACTTATATAACAGCAATGTCTCCGTCATCTTCAGTGACTAATAGCTGAATCGGTGACTTTGAAAGCCACTCGGCGTTGGGATGCCGTCATCCTGATTTACACCGCACTATCATATCCAATATTGAAGCTTTAAAGCCAAAATACACGTACGCTTGATGGCGCGCGAAAGCTCGCAGCCACGTGCCTAGGCTTTCGCGAATGGTGCGGGAGAGATCGTACGCGTAAAAGCATGACTCTAATCACAGATATCTTCTCCAGACAAATATCGGTGCTCCCGTTAGCTCACAAAAATACGAAACGATGTCCACGAAGACGAACATACTGAGCCAAGTGGGAGCGCGCTGGCGCCCGTCTTGTATGTTCAAAACCGCGATTCCTCCCGAAGCGCCGGAAACAAGAATGCGCGCGGGCTCAAGCTTTCCCCCACCGGGAAGCGTGAGTATCTTTTGCCTTGAGGCTCCTCCGCGTTAATTGACAAGACTTAGCCTTCAAGACTGTCATCCAGGAACAGTATTGATAGTCGCTAACAGCACTGAATGAACGACCATAGAGATACGGATGAAACTTCACAGCTGTCCATACCACAGCAAGAAATTTCTATGCTGTTCTTGCGTAATTAGACTGCATGTCAGAGCATCCTTCTTGCGTACGCCATGACCGTCTCGGCTGAGTCGAGCGCAGCACCTAGATTTATATTGCTGAAGCGTCCGTATGGGTCGTGGCAGGATAGCCCTCGTCTTAGCGAGGCAGTGCAGGTGGCGTTTACTGGTGCTCCCGGAGTTTATTAGGTGCTGTTTGTTCTTGTTTCGCCACATGCAAAGACCCCGTCTTCTCTTGTAAGGCGAGTTAACGGCGAAGCTATTTGTCATAATTTGGCTGTCAATCTTGGGTTACTATCACTATTGGTTTATACGCACAGATACCTAGGAAATTCCTTACTGCGTTCTTGTTCTTTAGCGCTAAATGATTTGTCACGGCCGCAATTTGGCCAGGTCCGGGTGGACTCTCCTTGTGACACTACCTTACCTATTGTCACGTGGTAGTGACGGTGAAGAAAGCAGCAATACGGTGGAATACAAAACTAGCTTTTATTGGGCGAACCTGTGCCCACAAAAACAGGCTACACTTATAGCAGAACGATAGCGGCGAACACGGTCGGCGATCGTCGGAAATCTGGTCAGTGGGTCAAGCGCGTCGGCTTTTATAGATCAGTCGTCGAATGTTCCAGATTAACCGATGGGACCGGCGTGTCTTCCACAAAGTTCTACGGTATTCGCGTCGCGCATACATGCAATCAGATTACACAAGTTGCGGTGAAAGACAGTTGACGGAACCATCGATAACATTCCAGAAACTTCTTTTACATGCAGGCGCGTCCTGCGCTGCGCGATAAACATTTGTTAGGCTGCCAAACGTGATCGCCCGATAAAGATAAGTACACGTGTCATTACCCCCCTCTTAAAAAGCATCGACCCGATGCTGCAAACAAAGGAAAGTAATAAAAAAGAGAAGCACTCGTAGCAAAGAAAACAAAAAAATAAGGAAGTTCGTCAGCGTCCATAAAAGGGTTTAAGGCGCACCACGTGGATCACTTCAGATCGTGCGCGGCGCCGCTGTGAATGCGAAATTCCGTCTGGCACGACCTCATAGTGCAGTGCACCTATACGTCGGATGACCTTGTAGGGTCCGAAATAGCGTCGCAGTAGTTTTTCACTTAGTCCTCGTCGGCGTATCGGGGTCCATACCCAAACACGGTCGCCGGGCTGGTACTCAACGAAGCGTCGTCGGAGGTTGTAGTGTCGGCTGTCGGTCCTCTGCTGGTTCTTGATTCGCAGGCGGGAGAGCTGTCGGGCTTCTTCGGCGCGCTGGAAATAGGTAGCGACGTCAAGATTCTCCTCGTCAGTGACGTGCGGTAGCATGGCGTTGAGCGTCGTGGGCGGGTTCCTTCCGTACACCAACTTGAATGGCGTGATCTGTGTTGTTTTTTGCACCGCCGTGTTGTAAGCGAATGTTACGTACGGTAGGACAGCATCCCACGTCTTGTGCTCGACGTCGATGTACATTGCTAGCATGTCGGCGAGGGTCTTGTTCAGGCGCTCCGTGAGACCATTCGTCAGCGGATGGTAGGTAGTTGTCCTCCTGTGACTTGTCTGGCTGTATTGCAGAATGGCTTGCATGAGATCTGCTGTAAAAGCCGTTCCTCTGCCGGCGATGAGGACTTCTGGTGTAGCATGTCGCAGCAGGATGTTCTCGACGAAAAATTTCGCCAGTTCAGCTGCGCTGCCTTTCGGTAGAGCTTTAGTTTCAGCGAAGCGGGTAAGATGGTCCATCGCCACGAAGATCCACTTATTTCCGGATGTTGACGTCGGAAACGGCCCCAACAAATCCATCCCAATCTGCTGGAATGGTCGGCGAGGAGGTTCGATGGGCTGTAGTAATCCTGCTGGCCTTGTCGGTGGTGTCTTGCGTCGTTGACAGTCTCGGCATGTCTTGACATAACGGGCGACGTCGGCGGTCAGACGCGGCCAGTAATACCTTTCCTGTATTCTCGACAGCGTCCGGGAGAACCCGAGGTGCCCAGTGGTCTGATCGTCGTGTAGGGCGTGCAGTATTTCTGGACGCAGCGCTGACGGTACAACAAGAAGGTAGCTGGCGCGGACTGGTGAGAAGTTGTTCTTCACGAGCAGGTTGTTTTGTAGCGTGAACGAGGACAACCCGCGCTTAAATGCCCTAGGGACAACGTCGGTGTTCCCTTCCAAGTACTCCACGAGGCCTTTTAGCTCCGGGTCTGATCGTTGCTGTTTAGTGAAGTCTTCCGCGCTTATTATCCCAAGGGAGGCGTCGTCGTCCTCGTCGTCTTGCGGCGGGGGATCGATGGGGGCGCGTGATAAGCAGTCGGCGTCGGAGTGTTTTCTTCCGGACTTGTATATTACCCTAACGTCATATTCTTGTAGTCTGAGGCTCCACCGCGCCAGCCGTCCTGAAGGGTCCTTTAAGTTAGCTAGCCAACACAACGCGTGGTGGCCGCTGACGACTTTGAATGGCCTGCCATAGAGGTAAGGGCGGAATTTAGCTGTAGCCCAAATGATGGCGAGGCATTCCTTTTCAGTCGTAGAATAATTGCTTTCCGCTTTTGACAGCGACCGGCTAGCATACGATATCACCCGTTCAAGTCCTTCTTTCCTCTGGACTAGGACGGCACCGAGGCCGAGGCTACTGGCGTCAGTGCGGATTTCGGTATCGGCGTCCTCGTCGAAGTGTGCAAGTACAGGCGGCGACTGCATGCGTTTGTTCGAGTTCTTGAAATTGCCTTGGCCTGCGGTGTTTCCCACTTGAACTCGACATCACATTTGGTTAGATGTGTTAGCGGCTCCGCGATGCGTGGAAAGTCCTTGGCAAAGCGCCTATAGTAGGCACACATGCCAAGGAATCTGCGCACTGCCTTCTTGTCGGTTGGCTGCGGGAACTTTGCGATGGCAGCTGCCTTATGTGGGTCGGGGCGTACTCCTGATTTGCTGATGGCGTGGCCTAGGAACAAAAGCTCATCGTAAGCGAATCGGCACTTTTCCGGCTTCAGAGTGAGCCCTGATGACTTGATGGCCTCTAGTACTGTCGCAAGCCGCCTCAGGTGATCGTAGAAATTTCCGGCGAAGACAACGACGTCATCCAAGTAAACGAGACAGGTCTGCCACTTCAATCCTGCTAAAACCGTGTCCATCACGCGCTGGAACGTTGCAAGCGCCGAGCACAGTCCGAATGGCATTACCTTGAACTCGTAGAGGCCGTCTGGGGTGATGAAGGCCGTCTTTTCGCGATCTCTTTCGTCGACTTCTATTTGCCAATAGCCAGACTTGAGGTCCATTGACGAGAAGTATTTAGCGTTGCAGAGCCGATCCAGTGCGTCGTCTATCCGTGGGAGGGGGTATACGTCCTTCTTCGTGATCTTGTTTAGACGACGATAATCGACGCAGAAACGTACGGTTCCGTCCTTTTTCTTTACCATGACAACAGGGGATGCTCACGGGCTTTTCGACGGCTGGATGACGTCGTTGCGCAGCATTTCGTCGACTTGTTCTCTTATAGCTGCGCGTTCTCGCGGCGAAACTCGGTAAGGGCTCTGGCGGAGAGGTCGAGCGCCCTCTTCGGTTATTATGCGATGCTTTGCGACTGGGGTTCGTCGAATCCTTGATGACGTCGAAAAGCACTCTTTGTATCGTCGAAGTAGACTTCTGAGCTGTTGTTGCTTAATCGTGGGGAGACTTGGATTTATGTCGAAGTCTGGCTCGGGAACTACGGTCGTCGGGCTGGATGCGGCAGAATCCGAGAGGACAAACGCATTGCTGTTTTCTAGAATTTCCTCGATGTATGCGATCGTCGTGCCCTTGTTGATGTGCTTGAACTCCTGGCTGAAGTTTGTCAGCAACACTTTCGTGTTTCCTCCGTGCAGTCGAGCGATCCCTCTTGCGACGCAAATTTCACGGTCTAGCAGTAGACGTTGGTCGCCTTCGATGACGCCTTCGATGACGCCTTATATGTCAGCGGGTGTTTCGGTGCCGACCGAAATAACAATGCTGGAGCGAGGCGGGATGCTCACTTGATGTTCGAGCACACTCAAGGCGCGGTGACTACGAGGGCTCTCCGGCGGTATCGCATGATCTTCCCACAGCGTTATTGACTTCGACTTCAGGTCGATGACTGCGCCGTGTTCGTTGAGGAAGTCCATGCCGAGAATGACGTCTTGTGAACACTGTTTGAGGATAACGAAGGTGACAGGGTGAGCCGGGTCGTGAATGGTAATTCTCGCCGTGCACATTCCTGTCGGCGTAATGAGGTGTCCTCCAGCGGTCCGAATTTGAGGGCCTACCCATGCAGTCTTAACCTTCTTTAACTGGGCGGCGACTCATGACTGAGTAATCGGCGCCTGTGTCGACTAAGGCGGTGACTGCGTGGCCGTCTAGAAGCACGTCGAGGTCGGTGGTTCTTTGTCTTGCGTTGCAGTTGGGTCTTGGCGTCGGATCACGGCTGCGTCGTGTTGAACTGAAGCTGGTACTTCGCGTCGTCAAGTCGTCTTTCGTCGGTGTAGTCTTGGCTTCCTGACTTCCTCGGGACGGCGGCGTGTCGTTATTATGTCGTCGAGATGGTTTCTTCGGCGTCTTCGTCGGCGGCGGAGGATCTTCGTCAGTTCGAAGGACAGCAACTGCACCTCCATCGGTTGCTGCTTTTAGTTTTCCGGATATGGGCTCGCTGACCGGCCCCGGGCTGGGCCCGTGTATGGTCGGTGCTGCGGCAACAGGTAGCGGCCTGGTGATGGCGAACGCGACGGTCGTCGAGAGCTCCATTGAGTAGCGGCGAGGTAGTCGGCGATGTCACGTGGGCGCTCTCCAAGCTGTGGACGCGGCGCGTTGACGGCGAACCCTCTCAGTCCCAAGTCGCGGTATGGGCATCGTCGGTAGACGTGACCCGCTTCTCCGCAGTGGTAGCAGAGCGGTCGGTGGTCAGGAGCGCGCCATACGTCTGTCTTCCTCGGGTAGCTGCGCTGGGCGACGGGTGGGCGTGCTGGCGGCGGCGGTGGTCGACGGAATTGCGGCGTTACAGGGCCCTGGCGCGGTCGCGGAGGAGGACCTTGACGGCGTGCGACGGCGGCGTAGGTCATTGCTTCTGGCTGGGGTTGCGGTAATTGAGGTTGCACCTCCGGAACTCCAAGCGACCGCTGAACCTCATCTTTGACGATGTCAGCGATCGAGGCCACTTGAGGCTGCGACGACGGGAAGATCTTCTGAAGCTCCTCTCGTACGATTGCCCTGATAGCCTCGCGCAGGTCGTCGGAGGCCAGCGATTGAACGCCGGCATATTTTGTAGAGTTGGTGCCGCGGTCGAATTGCTGGTTTCGCATCTCGAGTGTCTTCTCGATGCTAGTGGCCTCGCGAAGAAACTCGTCGACGGTCTTCGGTGGGCTTCGTACCATACCGGCGAAAAGTTCCTCCTTTCCACCACGCATCAGTAGCCGGACATTCTTTTCCTCGGACATTTCCGGGTCGGCGTGGCGGAATAGGCGGCTCATTTCTTCCGTAAAGATGGCAACGTTCTCGTTTGGTAGCTGCACTCGGGCGTCCAGCATAGCTTCAGCCCTTTCCTTGCGCACGACGCTTGTAAAGGTGCGCAGGAAGCCGCTACGGAACAGGTCCCACGTTGTCAAGGTCGATTCCCTGTTCTCAAACCAAGTTCTGGCGGCGTCTTCTAAGGCGAAGCAGACATGCCGCAGCTTGTCGTCGGAGTCCCAGTTGTTGAATGTCGCGATACGTTCGTAGGTCTCCACCCGTGATTCCGGGTCTTCAGTCGCTGCTCCATGGAAGGTTGGTGGGCCCCGAGGTTGTTGTAGGATAACGGGGGACGCTGGGGCAGCCATTGGGGTTGTCTTGACCCCGATCTTCTTTGTCGTCTCAGGTAGAAGCCCGTGCTCTGGGGGCAGTCGTTGCAGTCTGCGGCTAGCACGCTGGTCTTGGGCGATGTTGGTTCTGTCCTCGGGTTTCGGGCTTGGATCGCGGCTTTGCGGGGGCGTTCGGTACATGAACGCACAAGCACCTCCACCAGATGTCACGTGGTAGTGACGGTGAAGAAAGCAGCAATACGGTGGAATACAAAACTAGCTTTTATTGGGCGAACCTGTGCCCACAAAAACAGGCTACACTTATAGCAGAACGATAGCGGCGAACACGGTCGGTGATCGTCGGAAATCTGGTCAGCGGGTCAAGCGCGTCGGCTTTTATAGATCAATCATCGAATGTTCCAGATTAACCGATTGGACCGGCGTGTCTTCCACAACGTTCTACGCTATTCGCGTCGCGCATACATGCAATCAGATTACACAAGTTGCGGTGAAAGACAGTTGACGGAACGATCGATAACATTCCAGAAACTTCTTTTACATGCAGGCGCGTCCTGCGCTGCGCGATAAACATTTGTAAGGCTGCCAAACGTGGTCGCCCGATAAAGATAAGTGTACGTGTCACTATGAACGGGCCTTTTTCAACACCAAAAGGACATTTTTCTGGTTTAAGTGCTACGCCGATGAACCGTATCTGTTGGAAAAGAGACGGTTGCCATGCTCAGTGTTCTTTGAAAATTTCTGAAAACCAGTGACGTCGTTGAGCTACAGCAGAGATGTCTGCCTCTTCAGATTTAAATAACAGTATCGATGGGACGCCCGCATGTTGCTGGAGCTGAGAATAAACAGCAAGGCAGCACCTTTCATTCATGGAGCCCATCATGTGTTATGGTAGAGTCTTGTCGGTTCCTTTAATCAGCTTCGATTTGGCAATATTCACTGTTCAGTTGGACCGACGAGAAGTAGCAGACGTGCTTCTGTCTCTCGAGAGAGTCGTCCATACGCCGTAATGGGCATACGTCTTTGTCACATGGTCCAGCCAGTAGTGGTCGACACAAAAACGTTCAAGGCCGTCCTTCTGTTTGGCCATCATTACCGACGACGGCCAGGAGCTTTTTGATGGCTGGATAACGTCGTCGTCGAACGTTTTGCTCACTTGTTTTTGGAAAGCTTTGCGTTGTTTAGAAGCTACACATTAAAGGGTGTCGTTGCCTCCTCCGTGGTGATCCAGTGCTTCGTCAGCGGTGTCTCACAGACTCTATATGTCGAAGAAAAAAAGTAATAAAACTGGTGCAATAGGTCCACAAGGAACTGCCTTGCCGCTGGGGATAGTCTTGTGCTCACGTCAAAGGCAGGTAGTGTTTCAGTGTCTTTCTGTCCCTCTTGTAATGCAAAGACAGCGTAGTTCTGGAATTGCATCCAGATAAGGTACTGCTAAGCCTTTTGCAATGTGTAGTCGCTCGTTGCTGAAGTTTGCTATCAGTGCTTCAGCTTTCTCTTGCATTGTTCTGACGAGCCTTCTGGGTATGACAACACTTTGAGTGAGCAAACGTGTAATTATTTGATCAGCAACTGTTTATCTGTTGTACTTTGAGTCACATTTGACGGAAACAAGGCGGCAAGCTAACGGAGGTGCGGTCCCGTCGTTGGTCATACGCAAAGGCTCGCGTTGAAGCTCTCCATTTTAGTCCACGGAAAAGAGCTCCATACCATCCTGCATAATATAGCATGCCGGTAGCACCGTGCTGACGCAAGAAGTCAATACCTAAAATAACATCTGTAGAGGTCGCCACAGTTGAGCCTCGTTCGTTAGGCTGCCACCAGAGTGTGGCGCCCCCTGTGACATGTGTGTGTGTCTCTATATATGTTCGGGCCCAATAAAGAAGGGGCATTCCCTTTTCGTCCAGGCAAGTGGCCGTACATTTCGGTCCGTCCCTGCGTGCTCGTGCCCCGCGCGGCACCAACCACGCGACATGGTGTCAGAAGTGGCCGGATAACGCCCCCCTGCCTTAGCCCTCACCTCATAGGAAGGCACCAAGATGTCCCTCGAGACCGGCGAGCCGCCGAAACTGTATGGCGTCAACTTCCAGCCGCCGGCACCGTTCGACTTCGCGAATCCGCCAACGTGGGCGACATGGCTCAGCCGCTACGAAGACTACGCAGCGGTCTCAGGACTGACGCAAGCGTCGGAAGACATGCAGGTACGCTCGCTACTGTACTGCATGGGCCCGGAGGCCCGCCCGCTTCTCGAGACTTTCTCGCTCGACGCCCAGTCGCTCGCTTCATACCAAGCCCTTGCCACCCGCTTCACTGAGCACTTCATGCACCGGCAAACGAGCTTTACGAATCGTCACGGTTCCACAGACGTGTTCAGCTGCCCGACGAAAGCGTCGACACGTACTACGCAGAACTGCGCAGGATGGTTAAGCGCTGTAACTATCCGTCTGCTGCTGTCGAGGAAAGGCTCGTACGCGACCGGTTCGTCGTCGGCCTCCGCGACTCCCGTCTCTCGGACCAGCTGTGCCGGAACGCGAAGTTGACACTACAGGACGCCTGGACACAAGCCCGTCAATCCGAAGACGCCGACAGGGAAAAGGCGTTGCCCCAGAACCGCAACGAGCACTCCCGTGAACTCAACCTCGACGCCGCAAACGCTGACAAGTTCCCCTCTCGTCGTCGCTCCGGCGCTAAGCCTCGTTCGCCACAGCCGCAAGCAGAGCGCTCACGCGAGCCGTCCACATGCGAATTCTGCGGCCGCGCGCCTCATCGACGTTCAGACTGCCCGGCCCTACGCTCCGCCTGCAAATTCTGCAAAAAGAAAGGCCACTTTGCCGAAGTATGCCGCTCACGGAAGTTCAAGCAGTACAAGCTCAGCTCCGTTCACCTGCACGCCGTCGCGACGCCCGCCTCGGCAAAGTTCGTCGACGTCACCGTTGCCGACTACACGGCGCAGTTCAAGGTCGACTCCGGAGCCGAAGTATCTGCTGTTCCCAGCGACTTTCCTACCTTGCCTGCCAAACTCGACCAAGTCGACACTCTGCTCACTGGCCCGGGAGGACAGCCACTGCGCGTGCTGGGCTCGTATGTGGCACGACTTCAGTGGCAAGGGAAAGCAAGCTGTCAGCGCCTCTACGTGATCCAGTCTCTCACTGTGCCTCTTGTGGGACTGCCTGCGCTCCAAGCCCTCCAAGTAGTTCGGTTTCTTGATCAACTCAAGACTTCAAAAGCGACGCTGCACGCCGAGCTCTTCAATGGATTGGGCACCCTCAAGGATGAATACAACATCCAGTTGAAACCCGATGCCGTACCTTTCTCGCTAAGCGTACCTCGCAGGATCCCCATCCCGCTGCTCGAGATCGTCCGCCGCGAGCTGGACAAATTGGAAAGCGCAGGCGTGATCCGCAGGGTCGACAAGCCAACACCATGGTGCTCGGGTCTCGTCGTCGTCCGGAAAGGCGATGGTTCCTACCGCCTCTGCGTCGACTTAACACAACTCAACAAGGTCGTCCTTCGTGAAAGACATATTCTGCCAACTGTCGAGCAAGTCCTTGGCCTCCTCGGTGATGCAACAGTTTTTTCGAAGCTGGACGCGACCGCAAGCTTCCACCAGGTGAAGCTCTCTGAAGACTCCCAAGAGCTTACGACATTCATCACCCCATATGGCCGATACTGCTTCTGCCGGCTCCCCTTTGGCATCACCTCCGCACCAGAGTACTTCCAAAAGCAGATGGCAAGAATCCTGGAGGGCCAAGAAGGAGTCGCCAATATGATAGATGATATTTTGGTTTTTTGACGCACCCACCAGGAACATGACGCCAGACTGATCCAGGTGCTATCTCGCCTTGCAAAAGCAGGTATCACATTGAACCAGGACAAGTGTCGTTTTGGGGTACCCGAGGTCTCCTTCCTCGGAGTTGTCGTCTCAGCACAGGGCATCAGGCCAGATTCGGGCAAGGTCGAAGCAGTCAAAGCCATGGAAGCTCCAACGGACGTTGCTGGCGTTAGAAGACTGCTCGGAATGGTGAACCATCTTGCCAGGTTCTTGCCACACATCTCGGACGTCACAGCTCCCATCAGAGCCTTACTGAACAAGTCTGCGAGTTGGGTGTGGCAGCATGAGCAAAAGGCAGCATTCGAGAAAATCAAGGAACTCTTGACGTCAGACAGGTGCATGGCCAAGTACCACCCGTCGTACGCCACTACGGTTTTTGCAGACGCAAGCTCATTCGGACTCGGCGCAGTTTTGCTACAGACGCAACCCTCAGGAGAGCGCCGCCCAGTCGCGTTCGCTTCGAGGTCAATGACAGATACCGAGCAGCGTTACAGCCAGACTGAAAAAGAAGCTTTGGCAACGACGTGGGCTATCCAAAGGTTCGACGAGTTCGTCCGTGGCATACCCTTCGACGTCGAGAGTGACCACCTGCCACTGGTTTCGCTTCTCGGCAAGATGGAGCTGAACATGTTGCCGCCTCGTATTCAGAGACTACGGCTGAAGACCATGCGATACCAGTTCCGTATGCTGCACGTGCCAGGAAAGCTGCTAGCCACAGCTGATACGTTGTCGCGCCTCACCTACAAGCCACCCACTCCTCTAGACAGTATCGAACTTTTTGCAGCACAGGTAGTCGGCTGCATGTCGGAAGTCTCGCCACTCAGCCCTAAAGACGTGGGAAGGCACAAGAGTTTGATGGTGAGTGCAAAGCCCTCGCTTCCTACTGCCAGAATGGTTGGCCTAAAAGGACCACGATACCACTGCACCTCTCAAAGTACGCCTCTGTGGCAGACGAGCTCTCTGTCTGCGACGGAGTTCTGCTGAAAGGCGCCCGGGTAGTCATCCCATCGTCCCTTCGGCCAGCGGTCTTGACGCTGTTCCATGAAGGTCATCAGGGCATCAACAGGACCAAAGCCCTAGCTCGGGAGTCAGTTTGGTGGCCCGGTATCTCGACAGACATCGCCTCTCTCGTTGCCAACTGTGAACAGTGCGCTTCCACTCGCGTGAACTTTGCCGAGCCCCTGCTCTCCACGGCCCTACCTGGACATCCCTGGGAGTTCCTTGGAATGGACTTGTTCCACCTCAACGGCCAGACGTTCATCCTGGTGGTAGACTATTACTCAAGGTTCCCTGAGGTGGTGACCCTGAGGAGCACGACGGCTCAGGCAGTCATTGACGCTCTCAAATCCATCTTTGCCCGCCATGGAATCCGGCAAGAAGTCAGGTCAGACAACGGCCCACCGTTCTCGTCGCAAGAGTTCGCGGCATTTGCAGCGTCATACGGCTTTAACCACAGGACCAGCAGTCCACACTACGCTCAATCGAACGGAGAGGTGGAGAGGATGGTGCGTACTATCAAGGACCTGTTTCGCAAGTCAAAGGATCCTTATCTGGCTCTGCTCAGCTATAGGGACACTCCAGGAGTCAACGGCTTTAGTCCAGCCCAGCTGTTGATGGGACGTCAACTCGGAACCAGAGTCCCAAAGCAAGGCTCCCAGCTATGTCCCAACTGGCCCCCAATGAAAGAAATCGTCGCCAAGGATGCGACTTACAAGCAGAAGCAGGCCGACAACTACAACAGGCATCATGGAGCTCGAGACTTACCGCCACTCCAAACAGGTCAGCGCGTCTGGGTGCGACCTGATCAAGTGCAGGCTACAGTCCTCAGTCCGGGGCAAAAACCAAGAAGCTACGTGGTCGAAACGGAGCGAGGTGGCACCCTACAGCGCAACCGGCGTCACCTAGTGCCTTTTGGGCCTACTGCCTCCGGAGCGGAACCACCACCACTGCAGCAAGTTCGCTGTCAGGAGCCTCGGCCTGCCAACATTGTGGAATCGACGGTCCCCCTCGGACAGTCTGGGCAACAGTCCCCTGCAGCCAGGGACCGCAGTGACGGTGTGACACGAACACGTTACGGCCGGCCTATTGTTCCGCCGCGCCGTTTGAACTTGTGAAACTTTTGATGTGTTTGGCTTCCTGAATCTCTCCCGTCTAACCTCCAATGTTTCAAGGGGGGAGATGTAGAGGTCGCCACAGTTCAGCCTCGTTCGTTAGGCTGCCACCAGACTGTGGCGCCCCCTGTGACCTGTGTGTGTGTGTCTCTATATATGTTCGGGCCCAATAAAGCAGGGGCATTCCCTTTTCGTCCAGGCAAGTGGCCGTACCTTTCGGTCCGTCCCTGCGTGCTCGTGCCCCGCGCGGCACCAACCACGCGACAACATCTTAGCAACAACTGTGAAAAATAACACAATATCAGAATAATGATTATTCCGATATTGTTATCCTTGCACGGCACTTGTCATTCGGTGTCACCAGGAGGCTTCGAGTGGCTTTAGCGTAAAGCCTCAAACACTCCATTTTCACTTTTCGAAGTTTATCATCCAGCTTTTCAAATATTATTGAAAAACTCACACCAGTGTCCACTGTCGACGTCACGACGTGGCGGTCATTTGATTAGTGACGTTGCCGATAGCAGTTCCATCTATCATCAAATCTTATTTCATTATCGGTCGCTAGTTTGGTGGTAATGGGGGATTTTTGGCTCTTTGACATGTGACAACCTTTCCCCCCTGAGGTCGCTGCTTTCAGTTTCCCCGACGTGGGCAGGCCGTATTTCACGTGAAAAAAGTTATCGCAGAGAGGGGGAGCGCGACCAGGAATACGAAGAGCCGGCTCGCCAATTCGCATCTACGTTCGCCTGGTTGCCGTCAAATGAATGATAACGGGTAGTGATGGAAGTCCTTGGCACTCCGCAGCGAGCTAAGGGCAGCGGCAGCAAATGCGGTTGGCTTCTCGAATGTGGAAGCATGAGGGCCTATACAAATCAAGAAATCTCATAGAGAGCGTCCAGCTGTTACTAACAATTTGTTGCCAAAGCATCATGAGATGAGTCTAAACAACGAAAACCATGAGCTAGGCCAAATAGTGCAGATATAGGACTCTATAGATCCAAAACCGGCGGCATCCATTTCGACAGTTTCCGCCATGTTGCGCGAAGCAAGGCTCTCCCTGGGGAACGCTAGCGGTGAACGTTATATCCTAAAAATCATTTAGGCTTGTAGGAGCCATAACGGTTGCCTACGGACTGGGCTTGCGCAGGGCCCTTTACGCGGTGCTAAATAATTGTGTTTACGGCTTTGCGCTAATCCGAGACTCTCGATATGTTGAGTGCGGAAGCCACGCAGACGTCGCTACAAATAAGAAAATTTCAGTACTTGCGTTTATCCGGAGTTTATTTCAACAACTTTTTCGTTGGAATTTTGTACAACACTGCTTTCAGTACCCTGCAATAGTTCACTAAGTTTTTCTCTCTCAAATCACGTTGCTATGCTCCCCCTGCTCCAGAAAATATTATCTACCAGCCATATAATATAAGTATCTAAGCAAGCGAGAAGAGCTTTGTTAAGCAGATGAATGGTCCGCGGGTCACTGAGATTCCACGCATGTACGAACAAGGCTCTCAAGATATCCTGTTCAAACCATTATTATGTTTTCTGATACGTGCCTGAATATGTTGCAGAATGTTTTGAAGGCGTAAATGCAAATGGTTTCCTGTGCAATAACTGCTGTAAGTAAAATTTTTCCAACGTTAGTGATACTGACTGTCTGGCGTCAACCACAAGCAATCGCGCAGTGTGCGCCGAAATATTCACAAACGACGTTGCTGAGGTCATAGGTAGGCCAGTCTTCGAACATAGTTTCTGACAATCTGCTTCGTGGCACTGAAAGCTGAGGTTTCTCCTCTGGCCCAATTGTTGTTTTCATTCTGCACCTCTCTTGGCAGTATAATGTTGCCGATCATTTTCGGCACGTAGGTGACGTCTCACCGCCACAGGTTCTTCGAGGAGGATCTGTTTAAACGGAATTTCTAGCCCCCATCGCACACCGTCATGATGCTGTGGAGCTAGCGCAAGCAAAGCAAGGGGATGCCGACCAATCGGAGGAGCTCGTACTGATTTAACGATTTCTGCATCTTTTTTTGTGACGCACCATTGAGCACCATTCGCACCACTCGGATACTCCGGCGCAACGCTCTTTCTCCGGCTACCTACTTACACACGATTACCCGGTCCCCAGTAAAATACCTTAGCACCTCTTCTCGTTCCTCGCCCCTCGTCAGCCGGTCAGATAAGCGAAACCTGTCCTTTTACATAACCTTTCGCGCTTAAAAATGAAACAAACTGAATATACTGTAAACGAAGAAAGCGTTTTATTGATCTGCTCAAAAAAGCCGCACTTCCGCCCGAAAGGCACATCGATTAAGATAGCAAGTTAGTGGCCCTATATACGAAGTAAGGATAGTGGATTTATCGGCCTTGTACACATGTAAACATGAGCATAATAACTTACAAGCAAGATGTCACCCATGCACAAGTAGCCACGAACACCACTCGCTCGATGACTCGGAAATCCACTCTCAAAACACTGGAGTGAGGAAGCGCCTCAGCACCGCGAGAGAACTGACTTCCGCCCTGCGTCTCGCATCAACGCGAACTAATCCAGGAAAGCACTGCGCGCGGTAGGCTGTGTTCCCGTAGCAAATGGCTTTCAAGATGCAATGGCTATGCGTACGCGGCTGCCCGCGCCGCCCGGAGTAAAACC
Source organism: Dermacentor andersoni (assembly GCF_023375885.2). Classification (NCBI taxonomy): domain Eukaryota; kingdom Metazoa; phylum Arthropoda; class Arachnida; order Ixodida; family Ixodidae; genus Dermacentor; species Dermacentor andersoni. The sequence continues at coordinate 72,720,745 of NC_092820.1, read as the reverse complement.
TCCCACCGCCCTCGCCCTACTCGAAGTCGACCTTGTCACCATCGCAGATGGATTTCAAGATACAGCGGTACGGGCGGGCGGGCGCGGTCGCCAGGAGTAGAACGCGCCCCCACCGTACCCTACCCCCCTCGAAGTTATGCGCGCGACAGAAGACTACGCGCTTCCTTGCTGCTTTCCTCCCGTTCGTAACCGAGATTCAGCCAAGATAGCCGGCTCACCCTCGCACTCTTTCGCGGGCACAGAGCATACAGCATACAGCGCGCCGCGACAATATTATCGCCCTTGCACTTGATTCAGAACCTCACGGCGATCTCGGCGCCGACGGCAAAAACTTTATTGGTGGAGGAGGAGGAGGAGGAATAAACTTTATTTGTGCACAGCAGATTTGAGACCTAGGCCTCTACCTAAATGACGGCCTCGAGCCCTTGGGCCCTGGCGGCATCTTCGGCCTGCTGGATTGCCTTGAGTTGGTCTTCCGGTGCACAGCTGAGCAACGCGGTCTCCCACTGCTCTCTGGTCTTAATTATTTTATTCTGTATGGGTGTACGAGGACAAGCCCAAACAATATGTTGTAGGTCCGCCCTTTCTTCACAGAATCTACATCTATCCGTGTAAAGGTCCGGGTAGTAGCGGTGGTAGGCCACCGGGTTCGGATATGTATCTGTTTGTAAGAGGCGCCATGCCGTCGCTTGCCGTCTATTTAACGAGGAGTGTGCCGGGGGGAAATGGGCCCTTCCCAATTTATAGTGTTTGGTGATCTCGTTAAAGCTGGTCATCCGGTCTCTCTCCGTTCCCAGTATTTGTTGCGTGTCACCTGCTCGGCCTGTCAGTTCTCGAGCCAGGTTGTGCGCTATTTCGTTCCCGGGAAGGGAGGAGTGTGCGGGTGCCCAAATAATGTGGATGTCGCGATCTTCACGAAAGTTGTTTAAAATTCTCAGTGCTTCCGGCGAGATTCTTCCCTTTGCATAGTTCTTGACGGCTGTCTTGCAGTCGCTTACTACGATGTTAGCTTCCGTGGAGGCTATTGCCAGTGCTAAGGCAGCTTCCTCCGCCACCTCTGCCTTCCATGTTTTTACCGTCCCACTAACTCTGCAGTCACCCTCTAGACTCGTAGCAACTATGGACATACTATGTCCATCTGCGTACTCCGCCGCGTCCACATAGACCACGTCCCTGGCACTACGGAATCTTTTGTGGAGAGCTCTCGCTCGTGCCTTTCTTCGATCTTGGTGAAACTCCGGGTGCATGTTTCTGGGGAGGGGGGGTATTGATAGATGTTCCCTTATTTTCCTTGGGATGTCTCTCCGCACTCCGTGCTGTGCTTCGTAGGTTATTCCGATGTCATCTAAGATGTGTCTCCCCGTCAAACTCTGTGTAAGCCTTTCATACTGCGCTACTCTCTGGGCCTCAATAAGTTCGTCTAATGTGTTGTGCACGCCGAGCGCCAAGAATTTTTCGTTTGACGTATTTGCCGGAAGTCCCAAGGCTTGCTTATACGCCCTTCTAATAATGCAGTCTATCTTGGTTTTCTCCGCAGCGTAGAGCTTGAGGTAAGGAACCACATATACAATGCGACTGATTACGAATGTTTCTATTAATCGGATGAGATTGTGCTCTTTCATGCCATAGTGCCTGTTGGACATCCGCTTTATTAGTCTGATTGTTTGTTGAACACTATTGTCAAGTAGTCTAATGGTTTCTCCGTTATGGCCGTTTTCGGATATGCGGAGTCCCAGTATTCTCAGGCTCTCCACTATCGGTATCGTGGTGCCTTCTACTGTGACCACAATTCCCGGCCTTTCCCTAATGCTTTTTCGACCCCGGCATGTGGGCCTATAGAGCAGAAGTTCGGATTTTTGTGAGGAGCATCTCAGTCCCTTGTCTTTGATGTAGTCTTCCACCGTGTTTACTGCTGTTTGAAGGATCTCTTCCACATGCCCATCGCTTCCACCCGCCACCCAAAGGGTGATGTCGTCCGCGTAGAGGCTGTGTCCGAGTCCTTCTATCTTGTCAAGTCTCGCAGGAAGACCGATCATTGCCACGTTGAATAGAAAGGGAGATAGGACTGAACCCTGCGGGGTACCCCTATTACCTAGCTTGAGCGCGTCCGATTTGGATTCTCCAATTGAAATCTTTGCGGTACGATCTGTCAAGAAGTCTTTGATGTACGCGTATGTTTTACGTCCTACATCCAGCTTTTGGAGATTTTGTAGTATGGCCTTGTGCGTGACGGTGTCAAACGCCTTAGTTAGATCGAGACCTAGTATTGCCTTAGTGTCTAGACTTTTCTCACCCGCATCTATGATCTGATGTTTTAGTTTGAGCATAACATCCTGCGTCGATAACATTGGTCGAAATCCAACCATGGTATGTGGGTAAAGTCCTCCATCATCCATGTATCTCGTGAGACGTGTGAGAACCACATGTTCCATGAGTTTACCGACGCAGGATGTCAGTGATATCGGCCTTAAGTTCGTCAGTTGTGGTTTCTTTCCAGGCTTTGGTATAAAAATGATTTGGGCTGATTTCCATTGACTTGGAATGCTGCCTTGCTCCCAGCAGTTATTCATGTAGTCCGTGAGAGCTCGGATGGATACATCGTCGAGGTTCCTGAGTGTTTTGTTGCTTATCCCATCAGGTCCTGGTGCAGATTTCGAGTTGAGCCTGGTGAGTTCATATCTGACTTCTGCCTCCGTAATAGGGGTATCAAGATCAGGATTCTCGTTACCTAGGTAATCCGGAAGTAGTTCTCTCTCCACATCACCAACGTACATCTTTTGGAGCTCTCGAAAGAGCTCTTCTTCTGTACCGTTGTAGCTGTGTATAACCTTCTGTAGATTGTGTCTTTGTATGGTTTTTGTACTTCCGGGGTCCAAGAGACATCGGAGAATGTTCCAGGTCTTGGACATTCCTATCTGCCTTTCCATCAAGTCGCACGTGGCTTCCCACTTCTGTTGGGTTAACCTATTTGCATATATCTCGATTTCCTTGTTTAATTCCACAATTCTCTTCCTTAAATTCCGATTATGTTTTTGCTTTTTCCATCTTTTCAACATGCTACCTTTCGCTTCCCACATGTGCAATAATCTGCTATTCATCTCCTCTATACCTGCCTCCTCTGGAACAGTTTTGGTAGCTCGTTTAATGTTTTCTTGCAGTTTCTCCGCCCATTTCTCAATGTCCGTTATAGTGTCTTCCGCATCATCTTGTCGGATTTTGCGGAAGGAGTCCCATTCTACTAGCTTGAGTTCTCTCCCCCTCTTTTTCCTTGGGCCTGCTTGTACCGTTGTGACGACGATGTAGTGGTCACTACCTAAGCTTTCCTGCATGTTTGTCCATTGAGAAACTGCTAGATTCTTCGTAAATGTTAGATCTGGTGTCGTGTCGTTGGTTACGCTGTTTCCTATTCTGGTTGGTGTCTGAGGGTCAGTTATGAGCGTTAGTCCTTCGTGCTGAGCGTCTGCCCATAGGCTTCGGCCCTTAATGTTCTCTATCCTGTATCCCCAAGCCGCGTGTGGCGCGTTAAAATCGCCGACCACGACTAGTGCCTGCTTCTGCGCTACGCTCAACACTTTGCGGAAGAGTGGGCCGAATTTGGGCTTGTGCCGGGGTGGACTATATATGTTCAGAATAAATAGACTTCCCTCTTCTTTACGGGAGGGGATTATTTCAATCAGGACGTGGTCTATGCCGCGCACACCGGTATCGTGTTCGACAGCCGAGAGGTTTCTGTGTATCAGCGTCGTGACGGTTGCCTTCTCGCCGGAAGCACTGTACGATTTATACCCCGATAATTTTGCGATCCCCCCGGTTTCCTGCAGGGCGATGACATCTGGCGCCTCCTTACTTGTTACGAACTGCTGCAGGTTTCCTCGCTTGCGACGATACCCGCGGCAGTTCCATTGCCAAATCGCGTATTGGTTACGCGGCGCCATGTTGATTTATCTGTTCTTCCCCGGTGGCCTTGCTATTTTCTACCGTATTCGGCCTGCTATACGGTTTGCTTTTAACTGGTCCTGCGCCTGCCGGCCTAATATCCTTTGGTGTGCTTTCTAGTGCCGCTACTCTATTCTCTAATCCATCGAATCGTTGTTTAATCTCTACATACATGTTTGTGATTTGTTGCTGTAACCCATCGAACATTCCTTTAAACGTTCCCATAACCTCGCTGATTGCAAATACACTCTTTTCTTCAGCCGTTTCTTGCGCCCTCCTTTTGTGTGGTGGTGCTTCTCCGTTCGCTTGCGTGGGAACGGGCGTTGGAGCCCGACTACGCGTCGACGTCGTACTGGCGGAGGGTGCGTTGACATTCTTTTGTTGCTGAAGCTTCGCGTTTTCTGCCCTAAGCTGCTTGATCTCATCTTTAAGCGTTGCATTCTCTCGGGTAATCTGTTCTAACATGTTTCTAATCTGTGTCATTTCCTGTTCTAGGGCGGACCCTTTCACTTTAGGCGATTGAGTAGCAGTGCCGGAGACCGCGCTTGCCCAGCTCACCTGTGCTTTGCTCCCGTCTCCCCCTCGATTAGTTCTCGAACCGGACCTCGACCTTGATCTCGTCCACGATCTGGTCCTGGACCTGGACCTGGAGCGTTCGCGACCGGCTTCCCCTGGCAGTCTCGGGTGTGTCCATATAATTGCTATCGGAGTGAAAACGCTGTGGGTACCTTTCCATGCTTACGTCGGCGATTGCGTAGATTGGAACCATCGAGAGTGGAATAAAAAAAATAACGTCCTTGATTTATTATAACAGTATCGTAGTACTTGTTCAAGTGGAATAGAAATGCATTAATAAGGGGTAGATTATATTGTCACGTCGTAGTGACCGTGGACAACACAGGAGAGTAACTTTTAGTGTGCTGCATGGACTGCGAACTTAAGGCACTTTTAGTGGATCTATCTATCTATCTATCTATCTATCTATCTATCTATCTATCTATCTATCTATCTATCTATCTATCTATCTATCTATCTATCTATCTATCTATCTATCTATCTATCTATCTATCTATCTATCTATCTATCTATCCTCCCACACCAGCGGGCCTGGCTTTGCCAAAGAAATTGAGCTGCTGGGAATGGAATATGCTCGTGTTTGCTTTGCCGTCGTGGTCACGGCATCGTCTTCATTCGAGCTCCGTCATCCAACTCTCGCCTCTGTTTCTCCGTCACTATCTTCGCCGAGCCAGCTGTGGCCTGTCTAGGAATATCCCTGTTTGTCTGCAGCGGAACACCAAATGGTGGTTGCCTCCGCATGAACAGCGATTCAAAGACAAGTCTTCCATCAAGTGCACGCCAACCGGCTCCTGACGCTCACAAAGAAACTGTCCAATACCCGCTGCTTCGTCAAAAAATGCGTCAGCTGGGACATTGGCTTCCTAAGAGGTTTGCTCGAGCAGCTGCAGGATAGCGTACTACGGGAGTACTATCACTATATGCCGCGGCGGTGGGGAACGTGTTTGCAATAATCGAGCATCTAGGCAAGCCCACGTTCGTTCTGACCCTCAGCATGGCCAAGCTCCACAATGAGTGTCTGCTCGAAGTCATCGAGATAGTCGATAATCCCGTCCAGGCGCGCCGCCGCAGGGTCGATGACAAAGCCAGCTACCTGAAAAATGCTTCGCATAACTTTGATTTCCTAAGTAAGCTGGATCTGCATAATCCTTTTTTATAGGGCGAACCTTTGCACTCATCAGCAAGCCACACTCGAAGCAGAACGATGGTCGCCAGCACAGTCAGCAATCGGTCGAAAATCTGATCTGTGATTCAAGGGCGTTGGCTTTTATACATGACTCATCGAAGATTCCAGCGTCATTGGTAGTGCTCGCATACCTTACAGAAAATGCAACACTGTTCGCGTCGCGCATAAAATGTGATTTTGCAAGGCTTAGCGAAAACATACAGAACAGACAGCAAGAACGATAACGTGCGAGTAAGTTTCAAATCACGTATGCGGCCTTTTTGCTGCGCGATTACTTTAATTTGTTAGTGGGTGAAATGCAGTCCCACGAGAGGGAATAAATAAGAACACATATCTATATTATAGAAGAAATTAACAAACACTTTAGCATTATCTTAACACAAATGTGACTTCACCAGCGTAATTTTTTTTCAAATGAGATCAGTCCGTATGTTTGCGAGAATCAGGAAGAAACGGGTACGTACGTCACGCCATCTGAAATCCACAATGTCCCGTTGCTTAAAGGTCTTCCAGGTGTGAAGAGCTTGTAATCTAAAATAAGCATCTCACTATTGCCACTGCGGAAGATGGAAAATAAAGCGCTGTTATTAAGCAAGTCACATTCCTTAAATGCACATATTAGGATGTTGCGCACGTGATAAAGTTGGGCAAAGTGATTAGTCAGCAAGTAGGATGCCAAAAAGCGACAAAATAGAAAAAAGGCGTCACACAGACAATTGCTCGTGTAGTAAGCAATCAGTTTACGCTGCTGACCGCTGACTGTAATGGGATAAGTGTTCAACCACTTTTGCGACGCACGTGGTTGGTGAAGTCAGGTTTATCTAAGAATCTATGTTGGTCATTGAGAGACTTTCGTTGCGTTAGCTATATGTGATATGCACTGCCTTCAGTGTCAGGGCAGATTGCTGTGGCATTGGCAGGTATGACGCACGCTTAGTGGGCCGGCTTGGTACGTAAGAGCGTTACCAATGGAAGGTACACCGACATTGCTTCACTTTGCTGCCACGGCCTGGATTCGATTGCACGCCCTCGGGATTAGCAGTGAAACCCTATTTCCACTACGCCGGCGTGGCTGGTAGAACACCACATTGGTCACTGTGTCACCGTAGAAAGCGTGACGACGGCTGCATGATGAGAGTGAAATGGAGAAACTGGAATAGCGACAATAAAATCACCACGACGGCATTCAAACCATGAACATGACAACAATGATGTAATTGCGAGTGTATGACGAAGATGGCGTGAGGAGGACAGCATAAGGAGTCGAATGAGGATCCTAGATTGATGGCGCTATGACAACGAATGCAAACAGTGACCCAATCACTTCTGCTGCATGGCGACGATGGCATAACGAGAGTCGGATGACGATTATAGAGTGACGATAGAACCACAACCGCATCGCGATGACGGTATGACAACGAATGCAAACAGCGACCCAATGACTGCTGCTGCGCGGCGACGACGGCATGACGAGAGTCGGATGACAATTGTAGAGTGACGATAGAACCACAACCGCCTCCCGATGACGGTATGACAACGAATGCAAACAGCGACCCAATGACTGCTGCTGTATAGCGACGATGACATGACGAGAGTCGGATGACGATTATAGAGTGACGATAGAACCATAACCGCATCACGATGACGGTGTGACAACGAATACACAACGGTTGTAAGACGACGATGGCCTGGCGATGATGACATGAAGAGGGTCGAATGGCAAAACTGGAATGACGAGGATGAAAGGACTACGATGGCATTACAACCGTATACCTACTGACCCAAGGTAACATACTACTTAGACCACTTGTTCAGCTTAGTAGGCGTGGTCACGGCGGCATTACGAGAGTCAGATCACAAAGTTCGAAGGACGGCGATAGAGAGACCAGGCCGGCATCATGATCACATAACCAGTCAACCTAGTTGGAAGATGACTTGGGCTGCTGTGTTGATGTAAGGGGCTAGACAGACGGACAGACAGACAGATAGACAGAAAGATTGACGGACAGACTCAAAACGCCTGAAGCAAGCAAGGAACGTCAACCGCAATGAAAATGTCCTTGCTGGCCAAAATCCATACAGAGCTCACTACAGCAGTGTCTCTAATACCGTGGATGTTGGTTGGTGACGCTATGTGAGCGGTGAAGCTGTGACAGCTCACATGGGCAGCCGTTTACCTTATCACAGGCCCCTAAGGAAATTTGTAACGTTTTGTTCAAAATAAACAAAGAATAATTACTTGAAAAAGAGACAATCGGTATCTCGCCATGTAAACGAGTTAACAGTGCCATGGCCAAATTTATTGGCTTGAATTATGCATTGCATGTTAAACCTGCCGTGCATCAAAGCAAGCTGGCAAATCTTGCACAATATCAGTATTCACGGTCGGTGGAAGTGTTTTAGCGGCAGCGATTTCAGTTAGAAATATTGAGTGAGGAAGTTCGCTGGTAGCCTGTTTATTATAATTTTTTTTTGTGGACGTATAACAATTTTGGCTCCTCTGCTGTCAGTTAGTGATATACTGAGAATTGTCTGATAGCCATGGTCATGACCCCTTTAGGAATTGACGTGGCATACATGACGTAATAATGCAAAGCAAAGAAAATTCTAGGTTAAATCTAGAAAGGTGGTTGACTAGCTAGCCTGTTGGGCTACTGTGATGACCCTAATATCGGGACAGAGGTTCGTGTACTCAGAAGGTTCTGACGGTTCTCTTAGGCGGAGCCTCCGAGAACCCAATTGAGGACAAAGCCGTTCGTTTCGAACACACACACAAAAACGTTTAATGGAACTGAAGAAGGCTAAAAAAATAAATAGAAGAAAATAGCAAACATAAAAGAAACACTCAAATACACATCAGGAAACACAGTTGAGGCTAGTACGGAGCTAAGTAGTGCGCGAATCCGGGCTTGCCACGGCGGCAGGGACACAGAACAGTCTCGACGCGGTGACGCGGCGACAAGCTGACGAAAGAAGTGGCGCCGGTCTCACCAAAGGTCGTGGTGAACGTTGGTTGACCGGGCGACCGGAGGTGGCCAGCTCTGGCTCGGAGAGGTAAACCAGGCGGCTTGGTGGCACGAGCAGACGGCGGCGGCGTTCTGGCCGGGCAGCTGGGTGTAGAGCTCGGGCCCGTAGCCCGACTACTCTTGTCCTGCCCACGGGCACAGAAGCTCGAACGCCGACCTCGGGCAGCAAGCGGCACGACAGACGGGGGCGGCGTTCTGGCCGGGCAGCTGGCGTAGAACTCGGGCCCGTAGCCCGACTGTTATCGTGCTGCCCACGGGCGCAGAAGCTCACCGGCCTTCAGGAGCTCACCGGCCTTGAGGTGAAGTCCTGGTGGCTCGGGTCCGGAACCCGACGGCCCGTCTTCAACGCCCGCTCCGGTGGTTGACCTCCTCCTGCCGTCACTTCCTGGGGCGATAACCCCAGTCAGGGTGATGCGCGCGGAGGGTGCGCGTGATAGTCGTCCTGGCCGCTTCGACGTGGCCAGGACGACTATCACGCGCACCCTCCGCGCGCATCACCCTGACTCACGTGTTGCGGCGGGGACACCCCTCGCCTCCTCCCCCGCGCCAGCCTCTCCCGCTGGGACCGCTCCTTTCTTCTCCGTCTCCGCGTCGGCTGCTACAGCACGGCCGCCCGATCGTACAGACTGCGCGGAACTGGCAGCCCCGCATGTGCGGAATGCGGCGAGGATGAGACTCTCGCACATCTCCTGCTGCGATGCCCATCGTTCGACGCTGAGCGCACCGCGCTCTGTACATCCTATCGTCGTGTGGGTCTACCCTGTACCACGGAGACAGAACTCCTATTTCCCGCAGCCCACGCCTCCATCGCCAAGAGAGCGTTTGCTGCCCTTCTCGACTTTTTTGTCGAAGCACAACTGAGAGCGCGGCTATAAGCCCCGCATTGCTTCTTCTTTTTCAACCCTCTTGTCTTTTTTTTCCGCTCTCTTTCATTCTCTCTCTAATCTTTTTCTCCCCACTTCCCCTACCCTGTGCAGTGCTGTTGAGGTGTCCTCCTTTGAGAGACAGTTACGGCACTGCACTTCTCTCTTCCCTTCACCTAATAATCATTACACACACGTCACTTCCTGGGACTCTCCTGGCGTCTCCCTTGCGTCTCCTCTGCGTCTCCTTGCGTGTCCTCTGTTCTGCCAGCGCACCACGCTTTTTTCTTCTGATCTGGCCGATTTGGCATTTTCCGATTGGCTGCCTGACTCCCCGTGGTCTTTCCTAATTGGTTGCTTTTCTTTTTGTTGTTTTTCATGCGCCCCGCGTTCTCGTGCCGGACGCTCTTCGGCGTCGTTGTTTTCCTTCTTCCAGCATAGAATCCGCCTCGGCGCGCGTGCACTCATCGTCGTCTGCTCCTGACCGTCCCGATCACCGCACCATGTCGCGCACCACACATCACATAAGCCCACTTTTAACGAGTTTTTCTGAAGAAAAACTGCCGCTCAATGCGCGACATAGTTCACAACACTATAGTCATGGTCTGTCCACGAGATTGCGCACAACACTACAGTCATGGTCTGTCCATGAGATTGCGCTGTGTGGTTCCAACGCACAGTTCACTGATCACGCAGATGAAACCGTTAAAGGAAAACACTAATTCAAGGAAAGCACAGCAAGTCAAGAAAAGCAAAGAAACTAGCATCAAACACTAACACAACACACTCTATAAACCATCAAGTTGAAGTCACCAGGTCCGAGGTCAAAAGTCCGTGAAGGGCCATAAGCGAAGCATCGGCTTCTTTAGGTGACCCTTTGCCATATCAACCTAACTAGACATTTATCTTCTCGGTCAGAGTGCACTGGCCAGTTCATGACCATATCGCTCGGGGCAATAATGTCTCTGCATGGTGTCGACCAAGTCACTGTCTGCGCTCTAATGTAGTCAACATTGCAATGTGCGGTTGCAGCATCAGTGCCAATGGTCGAACCACACACGAGTGCATGAGAACACAAAGAATGTTCTGAGTCCTTAAAGCCACAAGTTGGTTGGGTACACATGCCTGAGCCCTCCCAAGTGCGCATAGGGTCGCAAGCAGGTGCCTTTGTTGAATTCAAGGAACGCAGTAAGGACACCTCAATACTTTTTATTGAAACCAAACCTGGTTCCTCAGGAGCCCTGATACCTTCAGGTCCATCTTGACCCTGGCGCAAACACTCCGACGTACTATATGTAGCCTGTAGGAGGCTGTAGTGGCCGCACGTCTACCGATAACCTACACGTGCGCTACTGCGACACGCCCCTTTGATAAGAGCTTATATACCGCGGCGCCGAGCGTAGCCGGCGCACTGCTTCCCAGCTTATCACAGTCGGCGGCCCAGCTGTGCTGGTGCTCGCCAGTCACCTTGTCAATGGAATAAAGCAATTCCCTTTGCGTGCTGTCCCTGCAACCGCCTGGTTCCTGCCTGCCTGGAAGAACACCACAGAGGCTCTCAGTTCTAACTTCAGTTTCCTCAAGCATGCTAATGCATGGTAGCTCTGAACCTTGTACAAACCAGTCATCGCCTGCGCCGGGCCCACGCAGCACTGGTTGAGGTACGGAAGCAATCTGCTTCTTGTCTTGTGACCTAACATCAGTATGTTTGCCTACAATGGCATGATCACAGGTTGTCTCTCCTTTAGCCACTTTTTGCTCGCCAAGGCCTGACGTCATGTCGGAGGGAACCCTCGGGTCGCCCATGCATTGCTGTGCTGCATGCTGAACAATGGAGCTCGTCCCTTCGGAGCAAGCATCCGCGAGTGCCTCGATGCGAACGCGCACCCTGCGAAGCTCTTCCTCCAGGCGTTCCCTCTGAGCTGCCTGTTCTGCCACTCGCCTGTTGCACTCCCTCTGAGCTTTCTCGCATATTATTACCCATCTCTCTTGCACCCACCTGTGCAAGTCTGCCCCCTGCAAACCCAATTGCTGGGCCACGGTGGCTAAGTCAAACTAATTTCTGGTTGTTTCTTGCGCACATGTGCTCTTTCCGCCTCTGCGACTTTTAGCCACAGTTGTAAATTCTTCTCCTCCAATGCAAGTTCCTCCCTCCTAGCATTGCGCTCTTCTTCTCGCACCCGCTCTTCTCGCACCCGCGCTTCCTGCTCATTCAACCATGCCCTCAACTCCACACCTTCTGAGACCGATAGGCGGCGTCGAGGTGTGCAGCAGCACCCGTTTCGAGCTCCGCAACATTCATGTTTTTTGTTGGTTACAGTTGCAGTAACCAACCGAAATTGTGTATCATCAGAACCGTGAACGTCTACGGAACCCAGGGACACCATCCTCTTGGACCTAGGCCCGTTTCCGGCGGCTCCACAATTTCAAGAAGCTACCAGTACGCGGCGTCGGAGCTAGCATGCATCAGAGCTAAGGCGCGGCGGCGGCCGCCGCGTCGCCTCGGTGCAGCGTCTGGCACAAGACACCGACGCATATGGCGTCTCAAGAAATCGCTTCTGTTGCGGCGGGCGGCTCAAATGGCATGCCGTCCCAACCGAAACCCGGTACGGAGGAAGACGGCATGGATTTTTCCGAAGCTTTAACTCCTCGTAAAGATGAAACTAATACAACGCTTCTCACGGACGCTGAGGACCTGCGGCGGTTTACGAGAGAACCCGACGAAGAGGGATGGCAGACGGTGCTAATGCTCCGCCAAAAACGGCAACAAGCGAAAGAACGCCTGCAGGCAAAACGGAACGACCCTTCGCAGAAGGAACAGAACTCGCCCCCAATCTGCCGACGCAAGGTGCGACGGAACAGGTTACCGCCACTGCCGCGGGATGACTTCAAGATCATTCTCCGCCCGCACCAAGGACTCCCGTTGAAAACTCTAACCAGTCCGATGCTCGCAGAAGCAGTGATCGCGGCCTGCCACAACAAAGTAAAGGGTGAGCATATTATACTGCGCATAAAACAGGGCTCAAACATCGCAATAGTCTCAACGTCTGAGGAAGAGACAGCTAATCTCCTACGCAAGATCACAGCTCTCACAGTCAATGGCAAGACGCACGCGTTCAATGCGTACGCTGCCACAGGAGAAGGCGCCGCCAGAGGTGTCATTCATGGACTGCCGCCGCACACGCCCGGAGAGACAATCAAGGCAAACCTCCGAGTCCGTACCCAGGGCATCGAGATAATCCAGGCAAGAATGCTAGGGGACTCGAAGAGCGCAGTCATCACATTCCTCGGCACGGTCCTACCACGGTTCGTCTACTATTGCGGTGGGGAAATGGCGTGTCATCCATACCGCAACTCGGTGCAGGTTTGCAAGATTTGTCACAGCGTCGGCCACCGCACGGACGTTTGCCCGCAACCGGACACAAAAGTGTGTGGAATCTGTGGGGGCGCTCGAGCCCGAAGACGGACACGAGTGCTCACCGCGATGTGCCGCTTGCGGGGGGCAGCACCTCACGGGCGACCGAAGCTGCAAAAAACGCCTGAAGCAAACACGACCACAAGACCGACCGAGAAGCGGAGCGCACAAAGCTGCTCAACAACACCGACCCCGGTGGTTTGCAACAGAAGACGAAGAATTGGAGCTCAGTGACTTTCCGGAGCTCCCTCAACGTCAAGAGGGGACCCCCTCCAAATTCAGACAAGAAGGAACATAGAGATCCAGATCGAGATCGCGTACCAGGTGGCGGAGTCGTCAGAGATCTAGGTCGACTTCCTTGGCACGCAATGTCAAGCCTCTAGCCCCCAAACAGGAGAGGGCTCCGCAGGCTAAACATCAGACGGCGGCCATCGCCTCACAACAGGTAAGCTGGGCGCGAATAGTGTCTCCCACTGCCGATCCAGTAACTCAGAGTCCAGCCTATCAAAAAATCTTAGAGGAGAACAGAATTTTAAAGGACAGCCTTGCAGAAATTCGAAGGGAGCTAGGTGATTTGAAACAAAGGAATGAGCCCCACACGACCAAAGCTAAGCCAGGAGAAACCAAGAACGCGATCACACAGGTGACCGGAAAAGACGATAAACTGGATACCATATCCCGACAAATCCAACTTCTTTTCGCAGAGCTGTACAAGCTCAAACGACAGATAGAGGACTCCTCTTCTCATGCCACGAAAGAGGGACCGAACAAACGAAAATGTGCCAGGCCGGGAGCTCCTGCACGCAGACCTAAAGAGAGAGAGCTGACCGACAGCGAAAGTACTATAGATGGCTAATCGCCACACGAGAGTAGCCGAAAACCTCGAGGTCTGGCAGTGGAACTGCAGGACTCTTAGAACTAAACACGCAGCACTTTTGAGTTTTATAGATGCGACGCCTGTTCCCCCGGATATAATATGCATACAAGAACCAGGCAAGAACATACCGAACCTCAGAGGATACAAGATGCACACGCACCCTGACCATCCTCAGATAGCAGCACTGACACGGGCGGACATAGCGGTGAGCGTGGACTACGTCCCTAACTGCGGTGTCCAACATCAGGTTCTCACGGTCTGGCCATGTAGACGCTGCAAGCCAAAAACAGTTATTGCCAACGTCTACAGCCCACCTAGAGATAGGAAGGCAAAGTTCGACGTGCTAGTGACGGCCGCATTGCGCAAAGTGAAAAGCAACGACCGGGCAATTATCCTAGGGGACTTTAACGCTCCGCACTCTGATTGGGGCTATGATCGAGGCACTCCTAAAGGCCAAAGGCTAGCCGACCTCGCGGAGGAGCATAAGCTGGTCCTGCTGACGCGACCGGATGAACCAACCAGAACGGGAAACAGTGTGGTCAAAGATACCACGCCGGACCTAACTTTCAGCAACAATGACAGAGGTGTTACCTGGACCAACCTAGGCGAAGACCTTGGCAGTGATCATTGCATTATTAGTGTCTCAGTTAACACGACGCTGGTTCGCCATAAATTAGGAAAAGCCACCATAACCCATTGGACAGCTTATAGACAAGCAAAGGCAGGCCACACCGTGCGATAGTGCTACAGAATGGACGGAATTCGTCAGGAGAATACACAGAAGCACTACACGGGAAATATCGACAACAGTCGAAACACCGGCAGTACGCAGGCATCTACTACACCTGTGGGAAACGCGGAGAAGTCTGACCAAACGTTGGAAGAGACAGAGACACAACAGAAAACTCAGGATCAGGATAGCCAGACTTGCGCAGGAAGCCAGTGAGTACGCGCAGCAGCTGCAAGACACCAATTTCCTTCAGTTTTGTGATGCACTCAAAAGAACGCTTAGCACAAAGCGAACATGGGCTATTCTGCGCAGTATGATAGATCCGACAGGAACACGGACCACCACAAACAGAACACTGAAATTAATTGAAAATGAATACGATGGCACGGCCGATGCCCTAATTGAGGACCTTAAGAGTGTCTACATAGGAGTAGCGGACACAACATCAGTGCAATACAACTATGAGGGACCAGTCAACGCGGAGCTGGACGCACCCATAACAACGGCAGAGCTCTATGCAGCCGCACAATCTTTCCGTAAGAACACCGCACCGGGTCCGGACCACATTACAAATGCGATGCTGCGCAACCTGAGTCAGGAATCACTGCGGCAGCTTGCGACCTATTTCAACGATAATGTATGGTACGACGACGGGGAACTGCCAGAAGAGTGGAAAAAGGCTACTATCATACTCATACCAAAACCGACTAAACCCAGAGATCGGCAAAACTTGAGACCAATATCGCTCACGTCGTGTGCAGGGAAGCTTTTTGAGAAGGTGATCCAAACACGACTAAGCAACTACATCGAGCGGAATGAACTTTTTCCCCACTCTATGCTTGGCTTTAGGCTACACGTCTCGGCACAGGACGCCTTTCTTATTCTTCGCGACGAAGTTTTGGACCCGCCACGAAGCAAAGAAGCCAGGATAGTTGTGGCGCTCGATGTCAAAAAAGCGTTTGACACGATCTCTCACGAAGCAATCCTCGAAGGTCTGGAAGACATAGGTTGCGGAAGAAGGGTGTTTCGGTACGTCCTTACCTTCCTTCGCGACAGGAAGGCAACTATTGGGTTGGGCAGTACGCGCTCTGACGTCTTCGCGATGCCCAACCGAGGAACTCCACAGGGCTTAATCTTGTCACCTCTTCTTTTCAATGTCGGGATGAGGCGACTGGCCCTAGAACTCGAGCAAGCACGGGACCTCGGATGTACGATCTATGCCGATGACATAACGTTGTGGGCACACCGGGGTTCCTACGGAGAAAAACAAGACCTATTACAGGAGGCCATAGACAAGGTTGTGAACTTCACCAAGCACGCGGGTATGACGTGCGCACCCGAAAAATCAGAGTTCATGTGCGTACGCAGCAAGCGTCATAAGAAAACTACCACACCGAGGATAGACTTACATCTCGATGGCAAGGCCATTCGTGAAGTCGCCCAAATGAGAGTGCTTGGCCTGCTTATCCAAGAGAATGGCAACGTCGATGCTACAATTCGGAGCTTAACACCAACCGTTAAGAGTGTGGCACGTATGATATGGCGAGTCGGACACAGCCGCAACGGACTCGCGGAAGAAGAAACTATTAGGCTAGTGCAAGCATTTGCGATTAGCCGCATTACTTACGGCTTGCCGTTTCAAAAACTTAACCAAACTGAAATGAAGAAGGTGGACACCCTTATCAGAACGGCATACAAATCTGCTCTGGGACTCCCGAACACAGTCAGCACGGAGCGCCTGGAGCGGTTGGGTATTTACAACAAATATGAAGAACATGCCTCTGCAGTTCTGATATCGCAAAGAGAAAGGCTGAGCTCTACGCCCCCGGGCCGCTCTATTCTCCAAAGACTGGGATACAACGCTCGACCCTTGTTCTGCGGAGACGAAACAGACTTGTTGTCACGAGATTTGAGGGAGCACGTCCATGTCTCACCTATACCAAGAAATATGAGTGCCAGGTACCACGCAGGCCGCAGACAGGCCAGGACGAGGACTCTGCAGAAGCGATTCAGCAAGGAACCGGCCGTCTACTACACGGACGCGAGTGCAACCACTCGCAGGAACTTCTACGCGATCGCCGCAACCAATGGAGTTACCACGATAACCGCTACGGTTAAGACTACCTCGGTATGCGCAGCAGAGGCAGCGGCAATAGCTCTGGCGATACGAGACGCCGACTTTAAGGGTCAGTCGGCTCATGTGCTTACAGACTCGCAGGCAGCGTGTCGACTATTCATGTGGGGAATGCTACCGCGGAGCGCCCGAAGAATACTCGTCTCACGACTGGACCTGGACCACGGCAGTACATGGTGCCCCACGCACAATAGACTCGACGGGAACGAAAGGGCAGACCGCATAGCTCGAGGAAGCAACGACCGAGCAGTGGGCAGAACCCTAGTGGAACCACTGTCCGCCATGCGCGACATATTAGAGAATCAGAGGAGGGAGAGACGGACCTACGGCCCTCCGCACTGCAAAATAAATAGAAAATAAGCCCAAGACTGGCGTCGCATACAAACAAACTCATACCCACACCTAAACCTCTTACACAAGAAGCACCCGACACATTACGCCGACACCTACCCGTGGTGCGGCGCAAAACCCACGCTGGCCCACATAACGTGGGAATGTACGGCTCGGCCAAGTAATGTCAATTCATCTTTTCTAAGCGTCACAGACTTCGTACGGCAGTGGGAGGCACTACTCGCAAGCGAGGATCAGGGGAGCCAGTTGGCCCTCCTGGACCAAGCTCAGCGAGCCGCAAGAGCCAGTGGAGCCCTGGACTGAGGGCCCCATCCAGACCCCCCATAACTGCGTATAATTGAGCAATAAAGTTTTTTTTTCTCTCTCTCTCTCTCTCTCTCCGCACCTTCTAGCCCCATGCGTTCGGCTAAGGCTAACAGGTCTCGTGTGCTAGCAGCCATAGTTCCTTGCCTTTAGAGAAAAAAAAAAATCCGAACGAACGGCTTTGTCCTGTCGCGGACGCCAATTTGTGATGACCCTAATATGGGGACGGAGGTTCGTGTACTCAGAAGGTTCTGACGGTTCTCTTAGGCGGAGCCTCCGAGAACCGACTTGAGGACAAAGCCGTTCGTTTTCAACACACACACAAAAACGTTTAATGGAACTGAAGAAGGCTAAAAAATAAATAGAAGAAAATAGCAAACATAAAAGAAACACTCAAATACACATCAAGACACATTTGGGGCTAGTACGGAGCTAAGTAGTGCGCGAGTCCGGGCTTGCCACGGCGGCAGGGACACACAACAGTCTCGACGCGGTGACGCGGCGACAAGCTGACGAAAGAAGTGGCGCCGGTCTCACCAAAGGTCGTGGTGTACGTTGGTTGACCGGGCGACCGGAGGTGGCCAGCTCTGGCTCGGAGAGGTAAACCAGGTGGCTTGGTGGCACCAGCAGACGGCGGCGGCGTTCTGGCCGGGCATATGGGTGTAGAGCTCGGGCCCGTAGCCCGACTGCTCTTGTCCTGCCCACGGGCACAGAAGCTCGATCGCCGACCTCGGGCAGCAGGCGGCACGACAGACGGGGGCGGCGTTCTGGCCGGGCAGCTGGCGTAGAACTCGGGCCCGTAGCCCGACTGTTCTCGTGCTGCCCACGGACGCAGAAGCTCACCGGCCTTGAGGAGCTGGCGGCACGCTCAGGTAGACGGGCGGCGCACAGGAACAGGTTGGCAGGAGGCCCCGGTCGGGTGAAGTCCTGGTGGCTCGGGTCCGGAACCCGACGGCCCGTCTTCAACGCCCGCTCCGGTGGTTGACCTCTTCCTGCCGTCGCTTCCTGGGACTCTCCTGGCGTCTCCCTTGCGTCTCCTCTGCGTCTCCTTGCGTGTCCTCTGTTCTGCCAGCGCACCACGCTTTTTCTTCTGATCTGGCCGATTTGGCATTTTCCGATTGGCTGCCTGACTCCCCGTGGTCTTTCCTAATTGGTTGCTTTTCTTCTTATTGTTGTTTTTATGCGCCGCGCGTTCTTGTGCCGGACGCTCTTCGGCGTCGTTGTGTTCCTTCTTCCAGCATGGAATCCGCCTCGGCGCGCGTGCACTCATCGTCGTCTGCTCCTGACCGTCCCGATCACCGCACCATGTCGCGCACCGCATATCACAGCTACCCAGATGTACCTACTAGTTGGCGCGCTCAAATAATTCAAATGATACGCTATTTCGTCGAAGTGCTTACAAATTGACTCAAAGTGCTTTGCAAATGTCGCTGATGGTACGCAAATTTGAGTAAACATGGAGTACTGCTAGCAACAACAACACCTTGGACGAAGGAACAAAAAAAAGAAGAGGGCCTAGGCATAAGAATGACAGGCTAGATTTTAAAAATGCGACGACACCTAAGCACTTATGAGTTGTGAATGCGAAAGCGTTAATATCAAGTTGAACGCCCTTGAGCGGTCTTCCGAGTCATGAACTCTTCGCGAGCAAGCGAGCACGTTGAACCGCTTGGCCAACGCCTCCTAGATGGCGCAAGGTCGGTGCACTTCGATTGCTGACGTCATTCTACATTGCCTGAGTAGAAGAGGACATAATTTATTTCAACGAAGACAGAGTGGTCGGTCTGAGCTAACGCCCTCAAGGCTGCTACTCTGCACAGGTGTACGGGGAACGATGACATAAAGGTGTGATGATACATTGCTCAATAGCCAGGGAACCAAATGGGGGCTCTTCGGTGTAGCCCGCGGTCATTTTGACGTCACCGCTTACGTGGCACCGGGCTTGGCAATGGGAAATTTTAGTCAAAGTAGCATGATGTCATAAGGCAGAGGGCACAGGCCTGCAATCTCTGTGCGGCTGGTTTAGCCCAGCAGGTAAGACAGACAGCTTTTTAGCGAGGGGTGGCAGGTTCGAAACTGGCTACAGCCAACGTGTTCTTTTCGAATGTATTATGTGTGTTTTTTACAAAATTTATTTTCTTTATAGAAATTACCGAGGCAATGTCAGAACGCAGACGAGAGCTTGCGTGTCCAGGGAACGCGCGAGTAACACAGGCCTGTGAGAAAGAGGTTGACGTGGCGTCGCAGCGATGCCCGGGTCCCTCACGCAACATCTGGCACGCCAGCACTCCAGCAAGTGCTGCTTTTGGCCAGCCCTGTTCCGTCGGGGCCCGCACGCGACATGTCGTCGCAGCCAATGGCAATTTAGGTGCCATTTTGCTGCTACAGATGCCAGCTTTTGCCCTCGATGAGCCACTTGATGCTCTCGAATTAAATACGCGCTTACCCAAGAATTGCACGTAAAAGCAGGCGACAGTCAAACGCGATCATGGGAATACTATCGCAGGCGGCCCGCCATCGGCAAACAGATCACATGAATGAAAAGCTTTGTGAATTCCGCCCGTGCACGTTAACCTACTCAATGAAAAAAATGCATACTTACGAGCACCAAGTTGATCATTATTTAAAAGACAGGTTCTTTACGTTTCTGGCTGTGAATTGGATCTGTAGACAGGGCCGGATTAAGAAAACTGGAAGTCCTGGGCTAATGCGCTGGCAGGCCCCATTTCCCTATACCGACCCCCCCCCCCCTCCCCGCTGTCACCTGATACGCTACTGGAAATATGCCATGTTTCATTTTAATTACACCAAATTAAGTAGAACGAAGTGCGACCAAGGGGATTATTATTATTATTATTATTATAAGGAAAGCAACAAAACTTGCTTGAACCGCGTGATGATGTAATAACCAACACATATGTTCACTTTGTGATTAATCTGCGTTCTCTTTTCAGCAAAATCTAGGCTTTAAGGAAAGGTTTAGTGCACTCAAGACGAACAAGAACGTAGAAAAGACAGCACAGCTCAGATGCCGATTCTTCTGAAGCTAGGCTGTGTTTGTATCACTAAGTTTAATCCCGTGAGGAGACGCATGGTTGTATCCAAAACATTCTTTAGTAAAATTCAAGCATCAGACTACAGTAATCTTTATACACGTTACTTATACACTTATACACTACTCATACACGTTACGTTATACACGTAAGTATGCAGTAGATATGTACAATACTTAACGCAATACAAACACCATAAAAATGCACTAGAATACAGATGAAAATTACCAACAGTAATTACAAACCATTATTTGAAAATATTTTTGTTAAAGGTAAGATAAGCAAGGACGACACCAAATAAACGTGGCACTATCAAAAACAACAAAAATACAGTTCTTTATAAGCACGCTAAATTTCACAAGAAGAACAAACAAGAGACGAACAACGAAGATTTGCAAATCTCGAATTACACTGCGCGGCGTTTCGTTGGCGACGTGGAGGCTGGGAGGCGACACAACGAACTTATTGGAACTATTCATGTATAGCGTAAAAAAACAGTCCTCTTTTAAAGTGGCATTTTTCGCGCCTTCGCTTTGGCGAAATCAGATATTATCTGTTCGAAGGATAGATCGCGAAGGAGGTCGCTTTCAATGGACATGGTAGCAAGTGAGTTCACCTTGTCGTAAAGGAGGCTCGAACGAAGGCGATTTTTTATCAGCGACAACTTGAAAAACGATCGTTCGGTCTCACAGTTTGCCACGAGTATGCTTAAGTACATTTGCGAAGCACTAGGAAGGTTCGGAAACACATCAATAAGCTTTCTTTCATGCAGCAACTTCATTATTCCCAGGGGCCTCGGGTCTTGGCACACAGAGTTGCGCAGAAAGTTCGCAAACTGAACGATTTGAGCAAAAAATGCTGGCTCCAAATCATTTTTGTTGGATTTTACCAACTTCTCAGCCTGCTGTGCCAGAGAGGCCTCGCTCCCAAATTCTGTCAGCAATTTTAAGAATCAGAACCTTTCGGAGAGCTCAGTGTAGGCAGCCTTTCACAATTGCAAAGCAGAGCCTAGACTGTCAAGTACAACATTATAGGTCTCTACGATATACGTTTTTCTACCTTGTAGCGCACTACGCCTGCTTCCGTCCGGGTGCTTACTCAAAACGATGCGTTTGGCCTCATCCTGATAACATTGATTGGTACTTAGCGTGAGTGCTCTCTCTTCGAAGGTACCAAAGAGATGTCGCAAAGAATTAACAAAGCCTTCTAGAGATCTCAGCAGGTCTACAGAAGTTGAAATGTCTAGGCCTGGTTTCTGAAGTGATATGCTCGTTTTGTCAAAGCGCTCCAAGATTTCACTCCAGAAAATCGCCATGAATGCAATCTGTAGTTTTGTCATTTTCTTGAAGAGAGAGTGCGCTTCGTTCCTAGTGTCACCGTATTCTTCCCTCGTTCTTTAAGATAGCTTCAAGGCAATACAAGACTACATTGAAATTTTTCACAATGGCCTTACATGATTCAGCGTGCCTTGACCACCTGGTCTCAGAGAGACTTTTCAAAACAAGCTGCTGGCCAGTTCCGCCCATGCTGTCCAAAAGCTACATCCATCGCTTAGCTGAGGCAGCAAAGAACACATACAGTCTCTGAATTAACAGTGGAAAATTTGACTGCCTTAAGGCAACTGTCAACGCTACAAGCGCCAACTAAGTTCAGTGAATTACCAGCACACGTGACGCAGACTGCCAATTCGTTCAGGTGTTTGATTTCAGCTTGCAGTCCTTTGTATTTTTCCGACACATTACTGTCATTATCATAAGCTTGGCCCCTACAATCACCAATTGAGATGCCATTGACGTCAAGAGGGACATCACGGTATCGAAAAGGTACGAGCCGGTATGCGATTCAATTAGAACAAATCCAAGAAAATGTTCGTACGCTTTTCCATTTAAATAGTATTGTAAAACAACTGACATCTGATCAATGTGAATAAGGTCTGGAGTCGAATCAACAATTAAAGACAAGTATTTTGCTCGTTTAACTTCGTCAACGAGACGTTCCTTAAGAGCCTTTGCCATATGCTCGATAAATTCATTACAAATGATTTTTGACAGATACGATGGGTGCACTTTTCCATTGTTCCCGTAGCCTTTGATGTGCTCCTCTAGAAATGATCAAACTTGGCAATGGACTCAAGCACTCCCATATGATTGCCATTTCTCCGTGAACCAAAAATCCCTTCACTGACCCTAGACGCTCGGTTGCGGTCAGCTAGAAGCTTAACTACAACGACTACGCGCTTCAACGCCTCTGTAGAGTAAGCGGTCTCAGTGACAAGATGCTTAACCAGCTCCTTGTCAATTGTGCTGCTCGAGTTAGAGCGGGCGAGGCATGCTGCCACGTAGTTCCGATGCTTGACGCTATTTTCATGTACGCAAACCTTTTCTTCTGCTCTCTTCCCATCAAAAAAGCCGTGCGTGGTGAAAGAACTGGGGTTGCTGGAAATCAAAAGTAGTTCGCACATGAAAAAGTAAGCGGAACCTTTGGACTCTGAGTACATTAACCAGTGTCGCATGGACGCCTCCCCATTTACAGCCTTTCATACAAAAAGATGAGGTGACATCTAGCGTTCCTCAGTTTTGTATTGCCTTTCGGAAGACGGGAAATTTTCTGCCTGATTTTGAAAATACAATGGCCCTTTCTCAAGGCATGCACTCCGAAAGCTGTCAGTACTAACGTCCGGCCACTTAGCTGGGTAAATTCGGAGAATCTCGCAACGTACCTCATGCTGCGGGGGTGTCTGTACTTCTCTATTCCCGCAACGAGCAGCCGTCTCATTCGTCCTCTCGAGGCACACTTTGTGGGTGGGAACATGATTATTTGAAGCCAAATTAACAGGCAACAACTGAGTCGGTTCTTGGAGTGTTGTTTCCTGGCCCTCGTCAGTAGAAGGAGGCTCATCGGGAAGGTTTGGCACGTGTTGATCACCAGTAGTAGAAATCGGGCGTGGCGGACCGGACAGCTTGAGCTGTGTCGCAGGGGCCCGGCCGAGTAGCATAGACGTTGCTGACTCAGGAATAGGACAGGACTTGGTTAGCGTCGGTTGCTCAGAAATATGGACGACCAAGGTTGGCACCGTTTTCACAGGATCCAGACAACCAACATGAGTCAAACCTTGCTTCTTGCCAGGAAACCATGGTGATAGAGTTGGGAAGTCCTCCACAGAAGCACACTGGGTACTATTGGGAGTTTGACACGGACTCTGGGTAGAGCGATGATACTGCTCCGCGGAAGCTGCATCCGGTATCTACTTTGTCATCTTTGGTAGCTTCTTTTCAAGCTCTTCTCTTTCTAACTTCGCCTTTCAATTAGACGCACCACTTTATTGCTTCCGACCGAACATTTTCGCACGAATGGATGCTAATAGTTCACCGGGCACTTCGTCAGTCCGGTGCGACCTCAGGTGTCCAACGGTGGCCATCCCGATGACTGGTGCATGCTGCCTAGGTGGTCCGTGGCGGGTTTATGCGGGCGGGCGGGCCTATGCAAAATTAACCGGTGACTCGGGGCTAAATCGCAGCCAGCGATCAACTTCCGTTTATACAAGCGCGCCGCGTCTGTCTATTACTAGCGCCAAAGCAGGCGTTCACATACGCATAGAATTCCTTGTACAAATTCCCTCCTTCTCCGTACAAACTCACTCCTTGTCCCGTTCCGATCTCGTATTTCTATTGGCTAGGACCAGTCGTCTGTTCTGGGAGGTTCCCGATATTTCTTTCGCCCCGTCGACGCCGAGCGTGAGAACGAAGCGGAGAGGGCGCCTCCTAGAGCGGGCCAAGTTAAGCGCCCTCCGTCCTCTCTGAGTCATCGTTTTTCTACTTCTTTCTGGAAAGTTCGGCGGCCAGTCTGACCTACTTTTTCCGTCGAGCGCGCATGAGGGTGCGCAGCCATTAGGCAGGAATGGGCCCTGGAGACAGACCTTTGTGTCCAGCTCTCCAACTTCCCCCTTCACTCTTACACAACCGTAGCCCGAACAGTGAACATTCCATGCCCCACGGCACTCGGACAAAAGGACTGTGTGACGTCTTCTTTCCTTTCCTGCCTAGACTCTGCCATCAGACTCATCATCATCTGCTATCGGATTCATCCCCCCCCCCCACCCAAATTACCATCACGGTAAAGAAAAGTCGAATGAGAGGCACTGTTGGGTACTGTAGCACATCCTTTCTATCAGAAGGACAGCGGCGGAACTATGTGAGAGGTGGAGGGTGGCGTGGTGGTGACGAAGGGCAAGGAAGATTTAGGTCCTCATCCCACATTACATGTTTCAGGTGTTTCGCCCCTTGCCCCTCCTCTCCAGACAGCACTGGACAGACGGATTGACAGGAAACCACGAAAACTCTTTCAAGCAAACGAATCTCACTTCGTAAGAAAGAGGGCCCCGCCGGGGTGGCGGGGGATTCCTGTTCTTGCAGCTCGACAAGCTCTCCCCAAATAATCAGGCAAAGCCCATGGTGTTACATTAGCAGGAGGGCCTCGTCTACTCGTTCTGGTATTCTCGCTTCATATATACATGTCGCTCGAAGTTCCGTTGCCCATGGTTCCATATACTAAGCAGGTTAGAATAAATGGGCTCCCTTATCCTGCTATCCGAGGTGAGGCCCTGGTCCTCTTAATCCAACGCTGTCTGCAAAGCACATTTCCGGAATATTTTAGAGCGCAAGTAGGACCCAGGGATACCCTTTACAAGAGCCTTAAGTGGAATATCGAGAAGGTTGGATGTAGTCTGCGAAGATAGAGATGTTAGAGACCGAAATGAATTATATAAGCCCTCTGGGTCATGGAGGAAACGGCTTTCTGTTGGAAAATATTCCCGCAGCACTACAACACACATTTATGTTTATCATTTTCAGTGACAAAATAACTGAACGGCAATACAGGCCAGGAGTGTAGTGTACCTATCAGAAAAAAAAAATCACACCACACTGCCTAACCTACCGCTGCAGCGATAGGAAGAACCTCTGAGAGCCTCAACGCATTATGGGCGCACCTTGTGCAAGGGAGTGTCAGTGTTTTAACCACAGAGTTGTTTAAGCTTGAGTTCTGGCGCTGTCGAACGTCAAGAGAAAACTTCGCTGGGCGAATCGATCGGGAAACGTTAAGCGAAAGGAGGCTAAGCGAGATGGGGGAGAGGGACAGCTCTCTATGAGCGCGCGGCGCGGTGCAGCTGCCGTGGAGAGGAGGCGGGTTCCAATTCGGTTTGCTGGGCCTGGTGATGACGTAATCTCTGACAAGCAGGTGCTCTCCTGGAAGAGAGGCGATGTGTGTACTGGCGGCGTCAATATCTGGTCTACTTTCGAGAGGGGCAGACCAAAGAAGATCCTTTCTTCTGAAGAAGCCGAGCGAATGCGAAAGAGTGGGGAAGCCGCTCCTGAGTGTTGAGGCGTAAGCGGGAATATCCTGAATATAAGGCTAATGCTGCCGAAGCTAAGTGCCGGAAGATGGGTGCTGATCCCGAGTTGCGCACCCGACAGGCAGAAGTAAAATGTCGACACGAAGACGCGCATCTGGATGAACGAGGTCAAGCAGATCGGCTACAAAGAGCGTCGAATCCTGGCTTGAGTACCATAGGGAACTTCAAGCGAGGATAGAGAATGGCTCCTTCTGGTGAGCACGGACGATTCAGGTGAGACTTTCTGACCGTTCAGTTTGGACAGAGTTGTGCGGTTTGAGGTAAATGTGCCGTTTAATGTCTCCAAGCAGAGATGCTGCCAGACTTCGTGAGAAGGCAGTTTGGGCGGCGGTGCGTCACTAAGATCAGGGGAAGTGATGCAACTACTGTGAGAGGCAGTTGCATATACTTTTTTTATATTATATGATATATTGCATTAGGTGGGCCTCACATTTCTATGCTATCCTCTGCGAGATTGCTGGAGTTGCATATACTTGGTCTTCAGCAATCTCGCAAAGGATAGCATAGAAATGTGAGGCCAACCTTTCACAGCGGCCACAAAGAAAGTTGGGATAAAGTGTAAGAACAGGACAAACTGTGCCGACTTTAGTGGGCAACGCATGATGAATTGGGACGAGATTTTCGACCACTACCGGAACGGCAGTGAGGGGTTTCAGGTGCCAAGCACTGATGTCGATCAAGTCGGGTCTGCTGTGCTTGAAGCAGATGATATGTGTGAAGTGTATCGGGATGATACGGGGCACGAGGAGTGCTATGCCGAGGAAGATCGCATTTGCCAGCGTGGAGAAGAATAGGATGACAACCCCGCGGAGAAGGCGAAGAAGTTCCTGAGGACGAAGGACTGGTTGAGCAATTTTGAATTGTTAAATAATGCATTTGACTAAGCCTTGTGTGAGTGTTCTTTAAATACTTTAAGCTCACGCTGAATTAAGGTATGTTTAAGCTTAGGTGCGCGAAAAGAACGCGAACAGGTCTGCTGTTTCATCAGTCTTCGCAACGTTAAGTCTGTGATGCTGGCCTAAATTCTTATACGTCTGCAAGGTTATAACAAAGGACGCAAGAGGTGACCCTAGTATCGCACGAAGCTAACCCTCTGTTCGTGTTTTATACGGACACAAGTTATCCGCACAGCCACCGCGCAATCGCTTTTGTATATCATACTCAAGAATATCCATTTTTGGTACTTGGGTGTCCCGTTGCTACGGCGATAATTGCGTTGCCATTTGATAGAAGTTGTGCGCCACAATTAACCGTAGCAAGACATATCGTGCTTGTGTTCGGGTAAGAGCGGAAACAACGCAAAATTTAAGAAATATAAAGCTATCTCATACCACAAACTATTAGCTTTTAAAACTAGAATGTGCGCCCCTAAAGTAATTTGGCGGCCTCCGCAGAAGTAGTGAATGGAATTACTGATATTATGTAATATTCAAAATAGGCTAAGTTTCGATGCATAGAGAGCGCATGGGCATGTAGAATAGGGGCTACCACTGTGAGAAAACTGACCGGCTTTCGTTTTCAACCATATTTGCAGAAAGTAAATTCCGAACGTAAAAGGCAAGCTTCAGCGCCCGGCTATCCTTAAATTGAAAATAATATTCAATCCTCGTTAAAATTGCGTATATTACTCACATATGTACCGCCTTCCATAAGACAGCAGCACCAGAGTTCTTGAAATATATAGTGGTCACGATGCTTTCGTAAAAACCTATGAAAAAGATTGCCTTGCTGCCTGAAGGGGCCGCACCGTGGCGCTAAGGCCGATTGAAACGGAGCCAAGCCTGGCAGCTGTCACGCGAGCTAGCGTAGCGTCACTCGCGATTCGACATGCTTTTAACGCGTTAGCGTTAAGGGGCCCGTATCGCAGGAAATTTGGGAAACCGCCCTTACCCAGGCCGTCCATGTGGCGCAAGGAAGTTTGTGAACTAATTGTATTTCCCAGTCTTATATATGTAGAAAATTTTAAAGTACCACTTACACACTACCTGCAGACATGATAGTGTTTGATTGTATTTCAATATACGAGAAAACATAATTATGTTACGCGAGAACTCAAACCCTTCCTCCAGCGCTTCTACCATGAATATAGCGACCACGGCGTCCGCAATTTGCGCGCGCCGGCGCGCGAATATCTTGGAGGCCACGAAGCGGCGCGCCCGCTTGTTTGCAACCCCTCCAGATGGCACCCGTCTCTGCCACATCGCTGCTGGTGCAACAGGCCGCGTTTCTACCAGAAAGCCGTTTGCCGCCAGCATTTCATTGTAAACATTATGGTTACATACGCTGCAGCTGCCGCGAAGCGAGAGAATCAGTCACGGATCTTTCAATGCTATCGGGTTTCACTCTTAAGAGCGAAGCTTAAGTGTCCTTCAAATTTTTTTTCGTTAGTCGTCACAGTCATCGAAACAGTTTAACTTCGAAGACCACAGACAATAAACGGCAACGAGCTCTGTGACCACATGCTTTTGACTGTGGTCTCGCTATTACGTATCACATCAGGTGCTAAGAACGAGAAAATGTAATAGCGTGCAGCGCCCCTTGTCTCAGGCCCGGGCCGTAGTCCACAACTCACTCCGCGCGCAGCGCCCGTCAATGAGGAGAGAGAGAGAGAGAGACAACTTCATGTAGTCGCCTGCAGAACGACACCATGACTAAATGGCGCCGTGACGCGGGCCCTGACGTCTTCTCAACGGGTGGTCTCTACTCAACTCCAGCGCGTGTTACTCCCGCGGTCGGTCGCCCTGAGGGGCAACGTTCCGTCGGTTTCGCTCGGCCTTTGTCTTTCAAGAGCCGCCGAGGCCTGCTGGACGGCCCAGGTTTGGCTTTCGTGGTCGTAGCATTCCGCCGCAGCCGCGAGTCGTGGTGGAATCGTTGTACTTGTCGAAGCCTCATTGGGGAACTTGGTGCAATCCCATAGGATGTGCGTCAGGGTGGCCCTCTCCCGCTGGCACACGCGGCACACATCACTCACATATAATTTAGGGTATAGATGAGTCATTAACACTGGGGTGGGTAAAGAACCAGTTTGCAATTGTCTGAACAGCACCGCCTCCGCTGGGCTCAGCCCCGGGTGCGGGGGTGGGAAAGTCCTTCGAGCCAGGCGGTGGAACTGTGTGAGTTCGTTCAACGTCGTCATGCGATCCTTGGCACTACACCACGTTGGATGGTCGGTTGCAGCGGCGCGGTTGGTTAGCGCTCGCGCCACTGCGTGTGCCGTCTCGTTGTGGTTATCGTGCTTCTCGGACGCATCGTTGCCCGCGTGCGCCGGGAACCACTTGATTCTAACATACCGATTCTGTCGTTGCAGGTCAGCCGAGCACAGAACGCGCACAGCCTCACCACAAACTTCGCCCTTTGCATAATTCCGCACTGCACTTCGCGAATTGCACAACACCGTCTGGCACCCGGGGTCGGCAATGGTCAGGGCAATGGCCAAGTCCTCCGCCTGACACGCCTCGCGGACCCGTAAGCTCGCCGCTGCCCTCGTTGCGCCGGACGACGCCTCGATGACGGTAGCTACGAACGTCGCGCAGTCTCCCTGGTATTCTGCCGCATCCACGAACCTTGCGTGCTCGTCCTTGCCCTGAAAGTCGATGAGGGCCTTGGCCCTCGCCCTCTTCTCTCCTTGTTATATTCCGGGTTCATGTTTCTCGGGATGAGGTCCACCCGAATCCGGCGCCGAGTTCCGTCCGGGACAGAAACGTCGCTACTCCCCGCTTTCGCTCCGGGCGTGAAGCCCAAGTATTGAAGTATGCGCCTGCCGGCTTCGGTCATAGAGAGCCGCTCCAGCTGGGCGGTCCGTTGCGCTTCCGCAATTAAAAATTAAAAGAACAGTTCAACATCCAACGCTGCCGGAGCTGGGACTTCGTCGCATTGGCTCCGTCAGATTTAGAGACCCAGTAACGAACAGGCAGCTCCCACCCTCCGGCGTCGATACTGCCGGCTCTACTGCCCTTCCTGCTGGTGATGACGACCAGGAGGTCGCCCGACGTGGTGGTACTGCGGTGGCCGCTTTCCAACACATCAACCTGCCACCATTTTATTCCACTAGCCCTGCAGGTCAACGCGCACTTACGTCTTCTGCATATCACCAGTGAACAGACTAAGTTCACACTTACATCTGGTGTCCTGCTTACCTCCGGACGTTGCCGTGGACTTAGAGGATGTTATCACCTCGCCGGACCCGACTCATCGCTGCGACACTTTGACGGTAGTTATGATTTCATGCAAATTCATTTGTACACTTTATTTTGTCTAATGCAGTCTTGAAGTGTGTCAATGCGCCGTCGAGTAAAACACCCTACGATTACATATGTCATCATTCTCTTTCTAAAACTCTGATGCGTTGCATGTTTGCCGTTTGTGCTACGTATGCTTGCAGTGGCAATATTCACTAATATCCATCCTCCTTTTTTTAGCATCTAAACGCCGAAGTACAAAATGCGGCGCCATCATTGCGTATGTTCGCAAGGACACCGCCAACACGGAAGAAGTGATGAATGTGGCCGGTCTGTATTTAAAATGTCACAACGCGGCGAGGTGGAACTCGCCGCTACGAATCATGAGAAAGATCGTTCCCACTTTTTCGAGTCACCTAGGCCTGAGAAAAATTCTGCATGCGTGCAAGAAGGCTAAATATCTAAATATAAGCTGAGGCTGCGGACAGACTGTCGACAGAAAGAAAGCCACGGAGTTCCTGCAGAAAAGGCACGAGACAGCCGGGACTTTGCTTCCCGCGTAGCGAAAAATCAAGGTTTCCGTTGCGGAAATCTTAAGCAAAGGCACACTTCTTTGCAAAGAGGCGGTAAAGGCCTACAACGTAGCCTCGAGAAGCTGTTCGCAAGCACGTGTACTGACTGTTTCTTTATGGCTGCCCTCGTAGACACACGGCTCAAGTCTTCTTGGTGTTCAGCTGGAACAGCCGAACAGATGTGTTCTACTATGATGGGAAGGGGGGGGGGGGGAAGGGGCTGTTTTGTTAGGGCAGAAAAATGCCAGCACTGTCGCGAATGCAGATACCGAAGGAGGGCCATGCAGACTGATGTTTAAAAAACATCAAGAAGCATTAAAATGCCCACCTATGCAATGTGCCTGGATCCATTGCAGGGGAAATTTCTCTCTGCCTTACAGATGGAACCTGCGCAGACACGGTTAAGGCCCTGACCTATTGGAAAGGGAACGCTAGCCGCTTTCCCTTGCTTTCCCGCCTCGGAAGAGCAGTTTTTGCTGTAAATGCGACCTAAGCTGAAGAGGAATGCGTGCTCTTTGCGGCACCTCTGATAATGGCAGCGAAGCAACATCGGCTGTCAAGCACATATTTTGTGCTGCTCATGGTTGCGAGGCGCAACACATAGTTCGGAAGAAGGCAATTATTTTATCTCACTTTCTTTGTTTCTAGAGCTAGCCACTGAAGCAACCGTCACTTAAGCTGCGGGGTTTCTAAGCTAAGTGGCGAAGCGCCCATTAACTCATGACATTTTGCTGCAAAATTAGTATGGATAAAACCAAAATAATGCTTATTTTTGCACCTTGCACTTCTTGCGAGCTTTGCTGCAGCATTTATAATTCACTAGGACACCTAAGCAAAAATATACAATTTGAAGTCGCACCCATCGAACTCTGGCTGCCGTGATCAAAATCTGCACAAGACTTCTAGCGGTGCAGAGTAACGCCGTAGCCATTCAGCTACAGTGATGAGTTGCAGAGTTCCCTATACCATCCTTATTGTCATTTCCTATCACGTCGATTATTGTAATTAAGATTTTATAAAATAACCACAAAAACTTCCTGCCCCCCAGGAAGTGAGGGTAAAGGAAGAACAAAGAAGGTCATTTTATATATTACTGACCATATTTGAGTTTTGTAGTAATTTATTACTGTACGATGAGGGGTCGTACCTAGAGGGGACCAGTGGAAAGGCGCAAGGCATCTAAATCCTGCAGCCTCAGCGTATGGTCGACGGTAGCTTTCTATCGCACGGTGGCTGTCGATGAGAATCGCCTCGTCGGCGATTCCCCTCGCCTGGCGTTTCGAGTGAACAGCATCAATGCGCGAGCCCAGCCGGGCGCAGGCTTTCACCGAGGACTGCGTGCGCCTGTCAGTACTACGCTATGGCTGAAGCTTCCGTCACTGAGGGCGGTTTCGGTGTAGACTGCGTGGCTGAAGATAGGGAGGAGCACCGCGAACTCCTTTCTGTTTGATGCTGCGTCTCGTGAGATAACTGCCTCTCTGAGTGATCAGCATTCACGTTTTAGGGAATCGGTGCCAAGACCTCCGTCCGGGGCCAATTAAGCGGAGCAGGGAAAGAGGATAGAGGCGTTGAAGGTACTTGCAGGTAGAGATGCGAGAGCATAAAGTGAGTGGATATCGTGGCTCTTAGTCGGCAACTGATGTGACTGCTTGGCAGCCTTGGCTATTATCTCGGAAGGATTCATCTGGGCATTTGGGCAAGGCGAGGTAAGGATGTGAAAGGCAGCGGGCGGTGACAAGCCACATGGCTTCGTGGTGGAGCGATTCGACTTTTCTTGCTTGCTTTTGAGTCATACTGTAGTACTTATAGCCTTCGGAAAAACGTGCGCGACTCAGTCCATCTCCAACCCCACAGGCATACTGAAAGTAGTGGCCCATCGTTCAGCGGTCGCGCCTCTAGCGTCAGCTTCGTTTATTAAGCAAAATTGTGGCGGGAGTTTCATAATGAACAAAAACATTCAAGGATTTTGCAGTACTTACGTTCCCGTGGAAGGACTGGATGAAACGCTCAGCCATTCCTTCCCTGAAGTGGCAATGCGGGCGGTGGCAACAGAGCGCGGGCAGGCGAAATGTCCTTCGGGAGTCACGTACTTCCACAGCTCGTTATTATCATTCGAAAGCTCCGTCACTAAAATAGCCTGTGCGTTCGCAAACGTAAAGTGCACTTTGTATTACATGGATAATTAAACGGAGGGAAGTGCGGGGGCGTGCGTGAAGCTCTTATATAGAAACAACCAACTTACCGCCCTCTATTCTCGTGAGGTTTCCTCTACACAACAATTTATGGACACAAGACATTACATTGTTTTTTGTCTGAAGCATTACAACTGCATTCTGGATCAGGTATTGTTAACAAAATAGTAAATCTGAAATCTGCAAACATTTTGCGTGGAATAATAGAGCTTCATGCATATATACGCGATATTTATCAAAGAGATAATCACATGACCTCATTGCCAACTGCTACTCCTCATAGCTGTGGTTAAAACTAGCGGCAGCAGCCTGTGTATAGTCGCTATAGGCAGGCTATGGAAGGAACACGTGCGTACATTGTCAGTTTTCCTCATGTTTAGTGAGCTCACCTATTCTAGCATCCCCTTTCGCGAGCACTAATTAAAAAACGACAGAAAGTTGAGCTAGCTGGTAAGGATTCATTATGCAAAAAAGAAATGAAGCGTGCAGACAGGACACAAGAGTAGAGAAGTGGACAACACGAACGCCGACTGTCAACTGAAGGGAACACTGAGGCGAAAAAAGATGGAGGATTAAAGTTTACCAAGGAATTTCCTCAGCGACGCGTGATTCAGTTTCTTGACAATTCCTTGGTCTTCGAACAAAATCACGTTTGTTAGCGGTACTCCCCAAGATCTTCGAAGCCGTTGCTAAACTTTCAATCCAAGCATTCCAAAGTAGTAAAAAACGGAATTGCCATGTCGTGCCTTAAGTCTTCTCTCACCAGATCCTGCATGCACAAAATGAGCGCCAGTTTTAATGCGCAGGTCCGGCGCGTATTAGAAGCAGGTTATCCTAGTGTAGCGGTGGCCACTGTGGCTTAGCGCCTAAAGAAGCTGGTTTCGAGGGGGATGGACGTGATTACGGAAAGCAGTAGTAGCAAAAAAAGAGTAGTGGCTATTCCGTACATTCATTATGTGCCGCACAGGCTTAAAAAAGTTGCAAGTAGAGATGATGTTGCTTTCACTGCTCCCAATAAGCTAGGTAAGATATGCGCTGCCGTGCAGAGGGAAAAGGAGCAGGTAAAAGGCAAAAAAATAACAGATATTTGTCCAGTGAAGCACAATAAGAGCAACAGATTTACTGACTGTCGTATGGGTGTGGTTTATAAAATTCCCCTTAGCTGTGGCAAGTTCTACGTAGGTCAAACGGGACAGTGTATCAATCAAAGGCTAATGGTGCATAGAAGGTCGTTAACCGGTAGATCGCCTTCTAATCTTTCGCTGCATTGCCAAGATTGTAACTGCACGCCATAGTTAGATGAATGCGCTACATTGTACAGGCATAGGAATGAAGATACGCGTCTTATGGTAGAGGCATGGCATATCTATAAAGGTGGAAGTGCGTGCGTGAGTCAGCCTTCGATTACCTAACATAAGGAAGAGATTAAGTGCCTTAACAGTTATCTCCCACGTAGACCGGCACAAGTACCCGACTGACACGTGGTGATACAATTCCTGAACTTGCGCAGATGAGTTTTGTGTCTTCTTTATTTTTCGCCTCAGTGCTGCCTTCAGTTGATAGTCGGCGTTCATGTTGTCCACTTCTCTACTCTTGTGCCCTGTCTGCACGCCTCACCTCTTTTTTGCACTCATTAAAGAAATTTTTTCTGAAAAAGGAAATGTTCCATGTAAAGCCACGAAGGTTGAGCATGTTTCATATGTAATTATATGAAGACCCTAAAGAATAATCAATTGTTGGTTGGTGTGGCTATTATAACTTGCAATGCCTAACTTTATCAAAATTATTAAAACTTATAGCTGTCACTCGGACGTACTTTCATGTATTTTACATGAAAACACATGGGACCATTGGCGAGCAGTTCATCGAAGCACGGCTGATACCAGCGCATTTATCATTCAGCTCACTAAAACGTAAGCGTGAGAGCCTTTAATTGAAAAGCGGCACAC
This sequence comes from Dermacentor andersoni, assembly GCF_023375885.2. Classification (NCBI taxonomy): domain Eukaryota; kingdom Metazoa; phylum Arthropoda; class Arachnida; order Ixodida; family Ixodidae; genus Dermacentor; species Dermacentor andersoni. The sequence continues at coordinate 72,685,997 of NC_092820.1, read as the reverse complement.
GTATAACGAATTTTCGGCGCAGTCAACCACAACGTGCGAATTCTCTCTCGCAGCAACTCGTTTGACGTGGGCTTGATTCTGCCGAGCAGCGAAGAAATTTAAACTTTTGTTATTGTATAGCGGTACGTGAAACATACTTACTGACCCAAATCGGCATGAGTAACGTTCACTGAAGACCAGCTCATCAGTCGGCATCAAAGTATTTTATTTACGAATGGTATACAGTGAACTCTCCCTCGGGTGACCTTCTAGGGACCCAGGGAAATAGTTCACTTAAGTGAAAGTTCCCTAAACTGCATATTCACTTGAACATGGAACAGCATAGGGCGTAGCAGACATCGAGTCAAAATGTGAAATGCAGTTTTGAAACAGGGAGAGAGACAGAGGAAAGGGGAAAGGCAGGGAGGTTAACCAGAGGGGAAGATCCGGTTTGCTACCCTACGCTGGGGAGAGAGGGGAGGAGGAGGTAAAGTGATAACAAAGTAGAGATAAAGAATGAAGGGACCGTAGACATACAATCACAATCGGTCACTGTCGCCGCATACTGCCTCCGCACACCACAGTAGCCCTTGCAGCACTATAAACATCTGTTTGGGCTACAGCCGCTTGTCCAATTCTGTTGCCTTTAAAAACTGAAGCAGTGCCCTTATCGCTCTCTTCTGCGATGCCTGGTGATGGCGGCATTTTAAATTATGTTCCTGTGTTAGAGGTCTCCGGTCAAAGCGCGCTATCGCGATTGCGAGCGATCGTCTCTATCAATTATAGCGAGGACAGTCCCAGAGAAGGTGTTGAAGAGTTTCCTCGTTACCACAGTCATCACACGAGGCGTTGTCTGCCTATCCGATTCGGAAAGCAAAAGACTTGGTGAACTCCTCCCCTGGCCATATTCGACAAAGCAGGGCAGCTTCGCGATGGCATAGTCCAGCTGGAATGCAAAGGCATAGAGAGGGGTGGGCAGTTTATGAAGTTATGTGCATCAATCTACAGGTTGTCCCACATAACTTGAGCTGTAGTTTTAAAAATGAAAGGTACTTCGGACGCGAGATGAACCAAATGCATAATGTTGGCACTGGCCTGGAGTTACTCAGGCTATATTATTTTCCCCTTAACGAACGGATAAGTTATGTTTATTTATTAAACTTTTTAAGTATTGGCGGCAGACCCCAAGTGTGATACGCAAAATTGTAGAGTACCTCGAGAAATCTCCGAATAAATTGTTTACTACACGATATATCTCACCTTGTCCTTTCTTCTGCGTTCCAAAGAAAGCCCGCGAAATATGACAATAAAATATCCGGTAACGGATGGATTGCGCACTGTTATTGTGCTCCTCTCAAGCGTGCCATGAATGAGCAAGGTTGGCTTCAGCGAGACTGGTTCGCGGCAGGGCGCTATGTCTGGTGAATGTATCTGGGCATGCTGCTTTTATGGCATGACGGCGCCTGCGTGCCACTGGCCGAGCGGTACCGAAGCGATAAAGCGTCTAAGGAGAAGAAAGAGAACAAGAACATATATTTAACTTTTCATGCTTGAAATGGGAAAGAGCTCGCAGCCTGTCCACGGGGTGTAATGGGGTTGGGTAGTGAGACAGCGTTAGGGCCCGAATAATTTTCCAGTGACCTTCAATCCAAAAAGCGCCCTTTGATTATAATGTGTGTTCGAATAGGTCACCATGAACTGCATTGAACATTTGGTATCTCACAGGCACATTTTCCGAGGCGTTCTTCATCATTGTATCAGGGGTGGAGTTGCAGACTTGTCTTATTTTTTTTCGTTTAGGTTCTCTGATGTGGTTCGTGTCCAGTACACCTTATCCTTGACGTAGCCGCAGAAAAAAAATCCAGGGGAGTTAAATCTGGCAACCAGGCAGGCCTATCGCAGTCACAATAAATATCGATAGTTGTTATTGGGACAACTATCGCAGTCACAATAACAAATTTGTATAAGCGTGGGTAGGTTTGACTGAGTGCGATATTAGAGACGTGCCGAGGCGGCAGAAATTTGACCAAGCGGAATGGCATAGTAATAAGTAAGCGTGTTTGACCGGCTGGTTGTTGGTCGGGCAGTTGGTCCTTGCGTTAATGCTGAAATCGGCTCCGTTGCATTGTTCGAGTACTGAAAGTGGGTTCGCGAACGCTTTAGGACATTCTTTGATAGCTGAGTATACGCTTCCGTTTTACAGCCAAGCTGTTAAGGGCTAGTTCTCTCAGGATCCCGTCCCTGTGTGGACAAAGAACTATGATATCAGGATTCGTTCCAGCGTCGGCGTCTTCCACAGCTGGCTTGTTGGCTCGTTGGCGTTGCTACCGCGCGAACGCGCTCGTGCCACTGCTCCCGCGTTCGTCGTCGTCATTATTATATAATGAATTTAAAAACTTAAACTCGTAACCAATTTTACAACGAAACTGTTAAGGGCTACTTCCCCCAAGATCGTGACCGTGTGTAGAAGACACAACTACCCATACGTGGGCCGATCCCGAAGATAGTTCAATAACGGACGAAACGACTGCGGAGGCGAAGCAGGAGTTAAGCACTCCCCATATGTGGACCGATCCTGAAGATAATGCAACTCTGGGCCAACCAGCGGCCGAGGTGAAGCAGGTGTTAAGCCCTCTCTATATGCGGGCCGATGCCGAAGATTGTGCAATACCGGGCTGAACCGCTGCGGAGGGGAAGCAGAGAGAGAGAGAAAGAAATAGGTTAACCAGACGTACTTCAAATTTGCTACCCTGCATTGGGGGAAGCGGTGTAGGGATGAAGAGAAAGAGAGAGAGAGGACAGAACAGAGGGAGGACAAAGAGAGGACAGAGAGGGGACAGAGAGGAGAGAAGATAGCGAGCACAGCTTCGCGCACAGTTCAAGGTTCGCGCCGATTCTACACACGGATCCCAAGACCTGCCGACTTGATGCATTTCAAAAGCGTTTTCGTGGCTTTCTGTGCCATCGACGCGTACGGCGATGGTCCAGGGATGGTTCAATGCTTTCAGGAGAGATTCACGGTCGACGTCGTTTTGGGGACAGATACAGAGGATGTGATCAATAGTCTGTGTGCTTCCACAAGAGTCGCACATGGGCGTATCCCCCATTCCAATGCGGAACGAGTTCGTCTTGTTAAATGCCACCCCGAACCAGAGGCGGCACAATACTGCCGCTTCAAAGCGGGAAACTTTTGTTGGCACTTGTACCTTTATGGTTGCATCCAGCTTATGAAGATGACAAATCGGGAGGTTTCGAGAATACCACTATCTAAGTGTCATAGCGTCAGCCACGTTATGATGGTTTCTTGCAACGTGGGTTCTGGATAAGGGGATTGGAACTGATCGGGCTTCAGATGGCAAGACAGCGCGGCTTCCTCAGCGATGCCATTACCAGCAATGCCGGTATGTCGAGGAACATATTTGTATGGAACATATTTGTACATTCGTTAGCGATGACATGATGGTGATCTCCTCTAATTTCATATGTCAGCATCTCATGAGTCCTATAATATAGGACAAAATGAAGACTGAAGTGTTGCCTTAGAGTCGCAAAAAATAACCCGTTTCTCAGGTGTCTCTTGCAGGAGATAGTTGACAGCAGCTCGCAGCGCAGCAAGCCCTGCCGCCGTTGATGTTGTCATGTGGGACAGTTTGAATTTTATTATGGTTTTCATGGCCGCAATGACAATGGCACCTGGAGCCCTGGTAGTTGAGACAGAACCATCACGAAAGATGTGTATTCGGTCCCCGCATGTCTCATTGATTAATAGCAGTGTATCTGTTTTTGAGTTTACCCAAAACAAAATACGCTATACTCAAAACAAAATACACTATACTGATGGGCGACTTCAATGCCAGGGTAGGCAAGAAGCAGGCTGGAGACAAGTCAGTGGGGGAATATGGCATAGGCTCTAGGAATAGCAGAGGAGAATTATTAGTAGAGTTTGCAGAACAGAATAATATGCGTATAATGAATACCTTTTTCCGCAAGCGGGTTAGCCGAAAGTGGACGTGGAGGAGCCCGAATGGTGAGACTAGAAATGAAATCGACTTCATACTCTGCGCGAACCCTGGCATCATTCAAGATGTAGACGTGCTCGGCAAGGTACGCTGCAGTGACCACAGGATGGTAAGAACTCGAATTAGCCTAGACTTGAGGAGGGAACGAAAGAAACTGGTACACAAGAAGCCAATCAATGAGTTAGCGGTAAGAGGGAAACTAGAGGAATTCCGGATCAAACTACAGAACAGGTATTCGGCTTTAACTCAGGAAGAGGACCTTAGTGTTGAAGCAATGAACGACAATCTCATGGGCATCATTAAGGAGTGCGCAATAGAAGTCGGTGGTAACGCCGTTAGACAGGAAACCAGTAAGCTATCGCAGGAGACGAAAGATCTGATCAAGAAACGCCAATGTATGAAAGCCTCTAATCCTACAGCTAGAATAGAACTGGCAGAACTTTCTAAGTTAATCAACAAGCGTAAGACAGCGGACATCAGGAACTATAATATGGATAGAATTGAACTGGCTCTCAGGAACGGAGGAAGCCTAAAAACAGTGAAGAAGAAACTAGGAATAGGCACGAATCAGATGTGTGCGTTAAGAGACAAAGCCGGCAATATCGTTACTAATATGGACGAGATAGTTCAAGTGGCTGAGGAGTTCTATAGAGATTTATACAGTACCAGTGGCACCCACGACGATAGTGGAAGAGAGAATAGCCTAGAGGAATTCGAAATCCCACAGGTAACGCCAGAAGAAGTAAAGAAAGCCTTAGGAGCTATGCAAAGGGGGAAGGCAGCTGGGGAGGATCAGGTAACAGCAGATTTGTTGAAGGATGGTGGTCAGATTGTTCTAGAGAAACTGGCCACCCTGTATACGCAATGCCTCATAACCTCGAGCTTACCGGAATCTTGGAAGAACGCTAACATAATCCTAATCCATAAGAAAGGGGACGCCAAAGACTTGAAAAATTATAGACCGATCAGCTTACTGTCCGTTGCCTACAAAGTATTTACTAAGGTAATTGCAAATAGAATCAGGAACACCTTAGACTTCTGTCAACCAAAGGACCAGGCAGGATTCCGTAAAGGCTACTCAACAATAGACCATATTCACACTATCAATCAAGTGATAGAGAAATGTGCAGAATATAACCAACCCTTATATATAGCTTTCATTGATTACGAGAAAGCGTTTGATTCAGTCGAAACCTCAGCAGTCATGGAGGCATTACGGAATCAGGGTGTAGACGAGCCATATGTAAAAATACTGGAAGATATCTATAGCGGCTCCACAGCCACCGTAGTCCTCCACAAAGAAAGCAACAAAATCCCTATAAAGAAAGGCGTCAGACAGGGAGATACGATATCTCCAATGCTATTCACAGCATGTTTACAGGAGGTATTCAGAGGCCTGCAGTGGGAAGAATTGGGGATAAGAGTAAATGGAGAATACCTCAGTAACTTGCGCTTCGCTGATGATATTGCCTTGCTTAGTAACTCAGGGGACCAACTGCAATGCATGCTCACTGATCTGGAGAGGCAAAGCAGAAGGGTGGGTCTGAAAATTAATCTGCAGAAAACTAAAGTACTGTTTAACAGTCTCGGAAGAGAACAGCAGTTTACGATAGGTAGCGAAACACTGGAAGTGGTAAGGGAATACATCTACTTAGGGCAGGTAGTGACCACGGATCCGGATCATGAGACTGAAATAACCAGAAGAATAAGAATGGGTTGGGGTGCGTTTGGCAGGCATTCTCAAATCATCAACAGTAGGTTGCCACTATCCCTCAAAAGGAAAGTGTACAACAGCTGTGTGTTACCAGTACTCACGTACGGGGCAGAAACCTGGAGGCTTACGAAAAGGGTTCTGCTGAAATTGAGAACGACGCAACGAGCTATGGAAAGAAGAATGATGGGTGTAACGTTAAGGGATAAGAAAAGAGCAGATTGGGTGAGGCAACAAACGCGGGTAAACGACATCTTAGTTGAAATCAAGAAAAAGAAATGGGCATGGGCCGGACATGTAATCAGGAGGGAAGATAACCGATGGTCATTAAGGGTTACGGACTGGATTCCGAGGGAAGGGAAGCGTAGCAGGGGGCGACAGAAAGTTAGGTGGGCAGATGACATTAAGACGTTTGCAGGGACAACATGGCCACAATTAGTACATGACCGGGGTAGTTGGAGAAGTATGGGAGAGGCCTTTGCCCTGCAGTGGGCGTAATCAGGCTGATGATGATGATGATGACATATTGCAATGCTCGAGATACCATTCTAGACGTGCAAGGACTATCCTTTCCATAACCTTTCCGATGCAGCTGGCCAAAGCGATAGGGCGATATGCCGCCAAATGCAACGGAGATTTCCCGGCTTTAGCGAAGGTACCAGCCAACTTCCACTGCCGGAGAACTGTGGCTCTATACCTTGAGTTGTTGAAACTGCTCAGAAGCGCTCTTCTTGCCTCTTGTCCAAGGTGTCCCAGGGCAGCATAGGCAACGCCGTCAGGGCTAGGAAAGGATGATCGTTCAGAAATGGCCAGGGCAGCTTCGAGTTCTTCCATGGTAAAGGACACGTCCATTTCTGGTACCCGAGCCGCATGGAGGTCACATACATCAACGTTAGTGCTGAAAGGCTCGCCAGTGACTCTCACACAGAATTCAACGGCACATCAAGCTCAGTTTGGCAAAGATGAAAGGCCAAAGGTGCGTATGGGTGTCGTTGTTGCAGGGATGAACGAAGTCCGCGGACTGTCCTCCAGATATGTTAAAGCAGTTTGCGAGGGTCCAGTGATTTACAGAATGTCTTCCATCGCTCACTCTCTAATTTGTCTATGCGACGCTAGAGAGAGAGAGAGCGAGAGAGAATAACTTTATTGAATTGGTGAAAGGGGCGATAGGGGATTAGGAGCCCAGGGCTCCATTGGCTTCTGCCCCTAGCCAAACGTGACCAAGAAGAGCCTTCTGCACCTTCGGGTAGGAACTGGCGTGTTCTGCCTGCCGTTGCTCCAGTGTGTTGGTTAGGTAGTACCTAAGTAGGTAACTTTCTTCTCAATGCGTCGTGCGTCTCTGAGATCATGCCATCATTTATTGCATCTGTATCGTCGCTCAGCACGCCGTCGAATCTCATGAAGTCTCTCTGCTTCAATGTCGCAATCCGATCGCTTTGAGGACAGCGATAATAAGCACTTGGCAGCTTTCATTGCTTCTGCGATGGTGTCGTCGACGTTGCCGGTGAAATTTCTCCGATACGCTTCTTGCATAAGCGACATAGGCCAACTTCAGTCAGTGCACTTCAATATACCACGACAGAAAGACCGGGCGACTCCATTATTCGTTAGGTAGGTCGGAATGTGATCACTCCTGTAAGTCTCGATGTCGCAAAACTATTAACATGCGAGGTGAAGTTCTGTGACACTGAGCTCTGACACTAATTTTCCAAGGCCGAAATAATGGCTAAACACTCTTTCTCTGTAACTGAGTAATTAGCCTATGTCTTTGTCAGAGTTCGGCTGTCATGGGCGACGACATATTCATTGAATTCCGCTTTTCGTTGTGCGAGTATGGCGCCGAGTCCGACGCTACTCGCATCGGTGTGGACCTCGTTGGCGGCTGCAGGATTGTAGTGACGGAGCATAGGTGGCGAGGTTAGCAGGCGGTCCAATTATGTGAAGACATAGCTGAAAGCCTTTTGTCACCGCTTTGGTCTGTCAGGGATGCACTTATGAAGGCTAAATCGAGAATAGAACGTCGGAAATACGAGCTATAACCAAGGAAACTTTGAAGCTCCTCTAAGTTGTTTAGTTGCGGAAAATCGGCGACAGCGTGGAACTTAGCTGGGTCCGAAAGAATGCCGTGTCGCGATACAACATGCCAAGAAGGATGAGCTTTATGGCATGTTCTGGAAGCCCCGCGTCATTGAGGCATTTAAAAACGTGCTCGAAACGGCTGAGATGTGTGCGAAAATCAACGGAAAAGATAACTACGTCATGCAAATTGCATTGATATGTGTTCCATTTGAGGCCGCGTGAAATATTATGCACCAACCTCGCAAAAGTGCCTGGACTGTTACACATGCAGAAATGCATGACGTTGAATTTGTGTAATCTCTGAGGTATTACAAATTCCGTTTCAGGTCTATCTAGTGGTGCCATAGGGACCTGACAGGTATCAGGTCCCTATCCAGCGAAGAAAACAACTCCACTCCCGGCAAACATTCGAGGGCGTCGTCTATGAGCGGTAACAGCAAAACGTCCTTGCGCATTATCTTCATCAGACGGGGGTCGTCAACGCAATAGCAAAGGGATCCATCCTTTTTTTAACAATAAGGACCGGTGACTGTCAGAATTAGGTTTGAAGGCTGCACGACGTCGCACTTAAGAAAGTCACCAACCTGGTCACCACTTACAAGGCGCTCCTAGGCGAATACTCGGTGAGGGCGTTGCCGTATAGGCGCATGACTGATCGCATCTCTCTGGTGAAAAGCAGCCGATGTGCGGCTCAAACCAACAGCATGGCTGTAAAAAAAAGCGCGAAACTTCTGCAGGAGAGCGATAAGCTGGCCTCGTTCTAAAGCTGATGTTTGGTGATCGATGGAGCTGAAGAAAGCGTCGAGGTGTCACTGATGAACCGCATGGTCACAGCTAAATGTGCTAAGGTCCAGAGAAGTAGAAGCGGCAGCAGCGTCAAAGATGCAAAAGGTGTTGACTGGTTGGGCGAGGCTTAGGTCTTCACTATAAAATAAAGGTAAAGGGCATGATGTGGTATTGCCGACGAGCATCTTCGTGACTCTTGCGTCGCTCCGAAGAGTAAGGAGAGCAAAGGGCAGGGGCAACGGTCAACAATCACGGTGCATGAACACGTCAGAGGGCATAAAGAGAACAGCGTCATCAGCAATAGCGGCGCACGACACAGGTAAAAAAAGCAGGGAAGGGCATGGAGGGACGGCATTGTCCTCGCGCACAAGCAGTTTATCACTAGAAGTACGGTTTTGAAAAATCTAAAGCTCGGGAAGAGCAGAAAGTTGGAGTTCGACGTGGCAACAGTCAATAACGGCGTTTCTTATGGCTGCAAGGAAGTCCCAGCGTAATATAAAGCCATGGGAACAAGAGGGCAACACGACTAATTCGACGTTGTACAGAAAGTCCTTGAATGAAGAATAGAGAAGTACAGGCAGCGAGAGGCGTAACGTTTTGAGCATTTGCGATTCGGACGGAGAGGCTGAAGAGCTCCATGAAAACCTTTCTTACTAAGCGACCGAATTCGGCGGACAAAACGGATACTGGAGCTGTTGCATCGACAAGTGTCATAACGGCGATCTCTTCGACAGATTCTTTAATTGGGTTGGCTGGAGAGGGACGCGGACTTGTGTATTGCGATGTGGACGCAGTTCGTGTCTCAGGAACTGCGGCCTTCACTTTTTGTGCTTGGCGAACTCGGTACGGCGACGCATCGGAGAAATCGAGCGACGATGTGAAGATGGTTATGGGCGGGTAGACACGGTAGAGCCATCAGGGCAAAAGGAAGAGGTAGGAAGGCTGGAAGCCTACGAGGAGAACTGAGGCGGGGAAAGATGATGCACATCCTATGTTATGAAGAGAAAGCAAGCCAAGACCTCGATGGCGCGCCGCGTCACCAGCACCACCCCAACCTAAACATATTTGAGGCTCATGGAAGCTGCGTCATTTGTGAAGGTAAGGTCTGAGCCGTGGCTGAGAAGTACGAAAATGCTGTCGCTCTAATAGCGGCGTAGGAATAAAATGCTGTCGGTCTAGTAGTGGCATCATCATCATCATCAGCCTGGTCACGCTCACTGCAGGGCAAAGGCCTCTCCCAAATTTCTACAACTACCCCGGTCATGTACTAATTGTGGCCATGTTGTCCTTGCAAACTTCTTAATCTCACCCGCCAACCTAACTTTCTGCCGCCCCCTGCTACGCTTTCCTTCCTTTGGAATCCAGTCCGCAACTCTTAATGACCATCGGTTATCTTCCCTCCTGATTACATGCCCTGCCCATGCCCATTTTTCTAGATTTCAAATAAGATGTCATTAACTCGCGTTTGTTCCCTCACCCAATCTGCTCTTTTCTTATCCCTTAACGTTACGCCTATCATTCTTCTTTCCATAGCTCGTTGCGTCGTCCTCAATTTAAGTAGACCCCTTTTCGTAAGCCTCCAGGTTTCTGCCCCGTACGTGAGTACTGGTAAGACACAGCTGTTATACACTTTTGTCTTTAGGGATAATGGCCACCTGCTTTTCATGATCTGAGAATGCCTGCCAAACGCACCCCAGCCCATTCTTATTCTGATTATTTCAGTCTCATGAACCGGATCCACGGTCACTACCTGTCCTAAGTAGACGTATTCCTTTACCACTTACTTCCAGTACCTCGCTACCTATCGTAAACTGCTGTTCTCTTCCGAGACTGTTAAACATTACTTTAGTTTACTGCAAATTAATTTTTAGACCTACCCTTCTGCTTTGCCTTTCCAGGCCAGTGAGCATGCTGCAGTTGGTCCGCTCAGTTATTAAGCAAGGAAACAAGGAAATATCATCAGCTAAACGCATGTTACTAAAGTATTCTCCATCAACTCTTATCCCCAATTCTTCCCAATCCAGGTCTCTGAATATCTCCTGTAAACACGCTGTGAATAGCATTGGAGAGATCGTAGCTCCCTGCCTGACGCCTTTCTTTATTGCTATTTTGTTGCTTTCTTTATGGAGGACTACGGTGGCTGTGGAGCCGCTATAGATATCTTTCAGTATTTGTACATACTGCTCGTCTACACCCTGATTCCGTGATGCCTCCATGACTGCTGAGTGGCATAGGATGCGCCAAAACGGTGGCGTTCAATGCATAGGGGCCGGCGAGAGCTTATATGGACGAGATTGGGCAATTGCTTCTCGGTACGTGAGTGGTGCAGTGACTGCCGTCTGTTCACGGGCTGTAGGAACGGCTTGAGAAATTTGCTCGTGGATGAAGTCGCAGATCGGAGGTAGCAAAGCGGGTGTTGGTTCGGGGACACGAGACATCAAGGATAGCTGCGAGCGGTCTCTGCCAGAACGAACCCCTGAACCTTTAGGAACAGAGTAGCATGGTTGTCGCCGACTCCATGGCTTGGCAGAGAATGGGCGGGCGTAGGGGGACGTCGGGTGTGAAGCCGCTGCCTGTGCAATTCGTCGTAACTCTGACACAACTCTACCACTTCGGCGACAGCGTGAGGACTTTTTGATAAGAACACTTGGAACGCGTGTTCCAAGGCTTGCTTACGCACTTTTAGAGCAAAAGTGCGTAAGCAAGCCTTCGGTGTCACTATCGGAAAAGGAGATACGATTCCTCGGTTTATCTTTGTGACCATTGCAGTACATGTTTTCCCCATACCTTGCACACGTGTACGGTTCATCGAAATGCACCTCTGAATATTCTTTTTTGCTGTTACATTTGTTTCCGCTCGCACGGTATATATTTATAGATGCGTACGAAAATAGAAATCTATAGTTGAAAGTTAAGCGCTGTGTCTGTGTATCTGTTTCTTTCTACGTCCTCGTTCAGTCGCGCTTATACACTCTATCTGTACGTGATCATGTTATGTTTGATCTCTGGAAATGGTTGCTCTAGAGTTCACCACTGGTAGAGTGCTCGGGCGTACTCGTGAGCGGCTTCGTTACCTGGGACTTCTTCGTCGGCTGGAACCCAAATAAAAGTTATGTCCCTCCTAGGAGGGTTTCTTAGTAGAATTGAGAGAGCCTCTTCCGAGATTCAACCTTTAGTAAACATTCGCATAGCTAATTTGCTATCGCATAATATGACTATCGCTTTTGTAGCCGCACAAGCGAGCGCTTCTGCAACCTCCTCGGCTGTATAGGCGTCCCTCGTGTACGTGGATCACGCTATCTTAACGCACCTGTCGCCATCAACCACCGTCGATACCGCAGCCACGTCTCTGCCGCAAGCGGCGTCTACTTGCGCTGCTTTATACGCCGGTGCGTTTTTAGGTCTATTTACTTGAGCCTTAGCCTTGTGAGCTCTCCTCTCTTTGTTGTAGATGGGATGCATATCTTTAGGTAGAGGGGGGGCAATTTGGAAGCGCTTACGGACGTCCAACGGAACGTCCTTCTTGCCAGTCGGGGCAGCCCTGTCGCACTAGATTCCTGCCCATTCCATAATTTTCCTCCTTATTTTGGACTGGCCTAATCTTTCCAACTGAGACACTCGTACAGCCTCAGTGATCTCAACTAGCGTGTTGTGAATCCCCATTTTGAGAAGGTGGTCTGCGAAAGACTGGCAACCACGAGCTGAAGCCGCTGGCGATGCTGCTGAGGCGAAGCTAATCTTCTTAGTTACACTAAGGTGATTGTGTAATCTGTGTGACCTATGCGTTGAATTGCGCTTTCCGATTTGCAGCGCGTTTGCAGGGCGATTTACACAAAAAGAAACCATTATACTAGACGAGCGCTGCACATCACTTCAGTTGATGTCCAGCATGGTGGTGTATGTGTGGATGCAGCACTGTCTCTCGTGCCAATGTATCTAAACTGAATTCATAAGGTAAGCATCTTGAGGTAGCCTGGTATTTCGTAACTGCAGTGGAGAAGAGCTATTTGTAAGAATTCCAACACAAAAGAAAGCTGTGCTGAACAAATTATGTACGTTCTAGGTGCTTTGTGCAATGCGCACAAAAGAGGCTCGAGAAACCTCAGTTTTGTATCCCAAAATCTGAGGAATAAAACGCACGAAAACTTGTTTCCTTTATTGTTTGCAGATTATGCAAAAACCACAGCAACAAAAGTTTTAGCAAGAAAAATCACGAGCGCTAGCGCATCTACGTTCACGACAATGGAGGATGCACGTCACCGCTACGGAACACTCCGCACGTGAGCTCTGCGACGCGGCAGCCATCGGATGTCGTCGCATGTGACATTGCCTGGGCGCTATCTCTCTCTCTGCCAATACATAATACGCAGTATAATATAGATTCAGGCTTCCTTTTCACGGGTTTTATACGGCACCAGTTGAGATGCGTTGTGGTCAATATATAGAGCAATGTGTTCCAGGTGTATGCTTTGCATTGCCCGTTTCAACTGCCATGATCACTGCTGTCAAAGAATGTTGGCACGGCCCTTAGTTGTTCACTGTCAAACTTCCGTATCGCTTTTCTGGCAAGTATGGGCTAGCCATATCCCCGTTAAACACGTAGTTAGAAGTTGCAATGTGACGCGTCACGCGCACTTACTAGACGCGCTGTGAATCGAGAGCAGGGTGCGAATCATGCCAGTGCGGTCTTGCTCGCTGGTGGAAAACGACAAGAGTCAAGTGGGCATTAGCTATCGGTCACATGCAATTATGCCTCAGCAGCCAAGTGTAAATAAGAGCCAGGCACGAGCTGTTACTCTGCGCAAACTCTGCGACGATTATTCAACGACAGTTCGGTGCCCGATAACGCAATTGTCTGGTGATGAAGCAGCGATCATACCAGGAAACCAAAGCGAAGGTGCAACGGTTTAGATGTCCAAAAATCAGCTGCTGAACGCCACGTGTCACACGACTACTATAATAGAGTAGGTGGCGTTTCATGAAGCCGGTGAACTGATTTAACAGGGGTGCGATATGGTGTTGATTGGCCCGAAGGCCTAGTCCGACAATATAGGACTCTGTTCGAAGCAAACTCAGAATCTAGGCACACGCCTTCTGAAAATGGAAACTGTCTTTCGCGTGATTACGCATGGAAGAGAGTGAATATCGGCGCAAAGCTCCTCTCTTATGTGACGCGGCTGTTGCGTGTGGTGTTTAGTCTGACAACATGGCGGAAGCATAGGCAAAGATGATAACTGTTCCCCTTCCACTCTAGGCTCGCGAAATCAAGATATGAATGCGCGGTATTCCGTGTCGTTGCACTTCACTTCAATAAAACAATAGTCGGAAATCAGCAGTCACTTTATTTGCGTAGCCCAGGCAAACACCATGCCCGCTCGTCTAGTCATCATTACGCACGCGCACTGCCCTCCGGCTTCTTCGCTCGCGCCATTATCTTGGCATGGCCACCTCGAGCATTCATGTGAGCCAGGCATTCTGGGGAGGTCCACGAGAGATGGACTGGTGTCCTTTCACGACATTACTAACCATTACAAACTTGAGCGGAGAATTTACCCTCCACCGGACAAGCAATTGGTGAAGGCGCAGGAAAGCGTCTGGCGAAGATTGCAGACGAGATCTTTCTATAACCCATACGTGTTAAACAAAATCTACGCGAACGTTCAGCCGGAATGCAAATGGTGCCAGGAGCTAGCCACCTATGACCACATATTATGGAGCTGTAGCATAGCGCCGCCACCGGCTGATATTATGCGTGATCCTTCTCTCGAGCAGTGGGATGCCATGTTGGCCAGCTCAGACCCGGTCGTCCAGACCAGGGCCGTGGAGTGGGCCATCCAGGTCACCGTCAGCCATGAGCTGATGACCATCTAGCACGGAATCGTCCGCACATGCCTTCTGACGAAAATATAGTTTTTCCATCCATCCATCCATCGGCATGGCAGCTGCCACGACCGCTACAGGCTTCGCGGTCGCGTTTTACGACAGCGGTCCCGGGTTCTTCGATTTTTTATTTCGCCAGCCGAGAGGGGAACGGCGACAGTTATCACCTTTGCCTATGCGTCCGCCCCGTTGCCAGACCACACGCCGCACGAAACAGCCGTGTCACAGCAGGGAGGAGCTTTGCGCCGATCCTAACTCCCTTGCATGCATAATGATAGAATCGGCAATTGAAATTTGAATTTGGATATCTGGGAGCACATATAGGCTAGAGGAATTGTTCCAACTGATACTGTGAAGAAACACGACTGCCTCTAATTTTTCAATACAAACATGCTCACATACTGCAGCCAACAAAACGTTAATCTTTAATTTTAGTTGACTGGTTTGCCGACAGCGATAATCATCATTTCACTTCGTGTCCCCTTGGCCACATAACTCATTTGCAAAGGTAGCCTTCGCGTGCCTCGCAGTGCTTAATTTTTATAACCATAAAGCTTATTTTTGGGCAACCTGTGTATATATATATCCACCGAGTTAAGGAAACACTCAGCAGCTATGCCAAACTCGGGAGGCCAGGTAAGGAATGAGTTGCTTTTCTGATGAACGCGTAAGATTTCAAATATCTAAAAAACGTGACGTAATGTTGAACGCCCGTTCGCTTTATACGGAATACCCAGTGAAAGATTCTCAGTAATCACTGAAGTTACAGTACACACAAAGAAACCAAGAAAACATACTGACTTGCTTTCAATGTACGAGAAGGTTTCCTAATCCACACCTCAGACAAGATGACCTGTTATCGAAGAAATATTCTTCGCTCACAGTAATTCAGAGCGTAACGAAAGTATGAACAAAAGAAAATTGCTGCGGTAATTCTTATAACTGGGCACTCCGACTCGCCTTAAAGATTAGACTCGGGCAATGTATGTAATTAATCTCAAAAATCGATAGAAATTTTTCGCATGTCCCATATCCCGCTAAACGCAGGAGAATGGGCGTTGTCCCGGACCGGAGGAAACCCAAGCCTGAGAGTTTTCCCCACTGCAGCAACCTGGTACCGCAGCGCTCAACTAGACAAACCGAGAGCTCATACTGGATTAAACAAGTGTGTTCTACTTCACTGGTGTTGTAAATTTTTGGCAGCAGTGTAGTCGTGTTCAGGATTACACCGCTTCCGAAACTTTAAACCACCCGCAAGTGGTATACACTTGGTAACTGCTCTGTGTTTGTCTGGTTGAGCTCTCAGCCACCAGATGGCCGCACCGTGCAGCGTTTCACGTTTCACGTTCACGTTTACACCCCGCTCAACGCGGTATTTCGCCAGATATGTCTTCGTTTAACAATGTACTGGATACGCTAAAACCCTTGAATGAGCGCACGCGAAATTTCGCTACCGCAACTATTCAGCCGAATTAGAGCAGGTGAATGGGATAAAATGCTCCATCATTGCAAATGTAATAAAGTCAACCAGGTGAGCGTCTGGTTTGATGTTTGATGCCCTTCAGAGGTCTAAGAGAAAAGTGGAAAGTAGGGAGAGCCTGGGAACTGCGCACACAGAGTAGGACGCAGAGTGGGACTACAACCTGTCAATGAAACGGCTGTTTTTGAACAAATGTAGCAGAGCACGAGTAGCTTGGTACTGCAGCGACAGATATGGCCGCGGTTTAAGAATTTGTTGAAGAGTGCAATGTTGTTTGTGTAGACCCTGAGCTCTTTCCGATTAACTTATTGACGAGGTTGTACTCACCATACCAGCAGACGTGAGGTAGAAGCCGTCCCATGACGTCAGCGTTCCGGGGTAAGAAGGCGTCGAAATTGTGTGTCCTGGAATAACTTGTTCTGTGAAGAAAATGTGCAATGGCATCCACACATCCATAAATCAGTCATTAAGGAAAGGTATATTGTTTTGCGAAAGAAAGCCAACATTGATCTGCTACAAAACCAAGTGGCAGCGGCCAATGTAGCACTGTGAATCACCTGCTCAAATTAAATGATAGATCAAAAATTTGTCAGGGCCTAAAGAGACTGACTGCGCCATTTCCCCATTTTTCCCTACCGCAGCTGAACAGCATCTGGAAAAACGAATACAAAGGTGACAGGTAACCATACCCCCCGTGAAGGTTAGCACTGGTGACGTAGAGGTTGCAAGCTCGTTGCGGGGCGGGACGGCCGCATATCGATCGAGGCGAACTGCGCAAACGCTCGTGTACATAGATTGAGGGGCACGTAAAAGTACCCAATGTTGAGTTCACTTATTTTAATATTCGCCAGAAATCTTGGGTAGGAAGATATGGGCTGTTTGAAATATGAATGTGCATGTTTTTAATTTAGCAAATGATTTAAGTACATCTATAGGATGTCTCAGTAAAGGCACTAATTTAATACCCACATGACTCAAAATTTCTATGTACGAAGGTCAGCACTTTTTAATTCCAAAATGCTATATTGTATTCTTGTGTGGGGAACCACTTCATCTGGAAACTTAAGTAGGTTACTTGTTCTCTAAAAAAAGAGCCCTTAGAGCCATTGAAGGTAATCATGGAAGAATTCGGGATTTGGCTACAAAGCCCTTATTCAGGAAATCTGCAATTTTACATGCAGGTCAAATTTATCGTGTACGCCAATATATTCATCAAAACAAACTTGACGCCGCTCTACCTGACACGCCTGCCATAGCGTACCGCCTGACAACACGTAGAAAATTAGTACCTATCACTTGGATACACTACAGGAAACAGAAACTAACCTTTCAGGCGCCATTTGTCATCCATCAAACTTCACTAGATGTGAAATTCTCGGCTTAACAAAGGTGTTTAAAATGATATCAAGGAATATTTTTATAGCTGCAATCGCTGTAGTATTATGCATGGTTGCGGGCAAGTTCTTGTTCTTATCTTTTCTATACATATATTCAGTTACTGTATCCATGCTTCGTCGTAGTTGTTTCCTGTGTACATAACCAATGTATTTTCTGTAATTTTATATCAACCTGTGTATTTGATTTACACTCTTGTTTTGTTCATATGTGTGCACTGGATGCGTGAGTTGCTGTCTGTAACAGGGAGCTAAGGCCCAGTCAGGCCTACCGCCTTTTGCCTTAGTTTCCTCTTTCATTTGAATAATATAAACATCAAATCAAATCTAATATGTTATGTACGGTATTCTTTCGGGTGAGTACGGTATTTTCTAGGCCGTTTATGTAGAAGTTAATTGCTTTTGTTTGTAACGCCACCCGCTCACCACTTTCGCACGTTTGGCCTCTACACGCATTATTGCTATAAGGCGTTACAGCAAAATTACACACTCATGTAATTAATTTCTTTTCAGCTAACGTCGTCTGGTGGAGCTTCGTGCAGGAACTACTGCTGCTTGCCTGGTACCACACCGTTTGATGAATGCACAAAAAGCGCCGCAAGAGCGTTTATATAGAACGAAATAAGGCTTTGCTCATTTCACACGGCTTCTTGAGACTCCTTTATGAAATTGCACACGCACATATTCGATTAAGGCTTGTTAAGATCGTCCGCAATAGTTTTTACTTAAGAATAAAATAATTCCGCACAACGACCGCGGCCACTTTAGTAGTAGAATAAAAAAAAAAATGCCGTGCCGATGAGCGCATCCGGCCTAAGGCGTTCCAGCTAACGTTCAAAAGGCACCCGTCTAAAGTCGAAACCGGAAGTGTGGTTGGGGTGTTAATGTCGGTGACTTGGAGCGCTAAACTGAGCCGCTGGGCTCTATGGGAGTGTCCGATCTTGTATTTCTTTATATAAAAAAAACTCCCTCAGCAAGACATTCGAAACGCCCGCCGGGGTTGCTCAGTGGCTATGGTGTTGGGCTGCTGAGCACGAGGTCGCGGGATCGAATCCCGGCCACGGCGTCCGCATTTCGATGGGGGCGAAATGCGAAAACGCCCGTGTACTTAGATTTAGGTGCACGTTAAAGAACCCCAGGTGGTCCAAATTTCCGGAGTCCCTCACTACGGCGTGCCTCATAATCAGAAAGTGGTTTTGGCACGTAAAACCCCATAATTAATTAAGACATTCGAAAGTCCCAGACGCCGGGATACCTTCTTCGGCGCCTCAGCCACGCAGGGTATCGCCATTTCTGTATACCGCCGTAACGACACCTACGTTGAGATACTGGGGCTAACGTCCCTTCAAAGACCATGCCGCTGCCTTCCAGTTACCGCGTGCATTGCATCCCATACTCCTTATCGTCATCTTAACTCCTTAAAAATTAATCGACCCATTGCTCCTACGCTTTCAACTATTCCTTGAACCGATGTCTTTATTGGGTCTTTCTTGTCACTTGCGCAATGACCGCATGACCGGCTCTTTTAAAGCCACATAAACATGCCGCCAAAGACACCCCTAATGCCTTCCCACTCTCCCGCTTTTGTCCCCTCGTCGTAGGAACCACGCTCACAGATGTCAGCCGACAGTGCTCATTCTCTTTGAAGTGTCTCCCTTTACAACCAGCCGCCACCGACAACAACCGCCTTGACGTCACTGTACTAACCCCTTAAAACTAACATGCCGAAGATGACGAGGCCATTTTTGAAGAAGATAGGTCCTCCTACGGAAATGTTGGCCAGCCTTTCTGATGCACCTTATCCCTGTTTATCGCCTTTATACCCCAGTCTGCGATTCCACCTGTCAGCTACTTTCTTGATTTTGGATTTCTATATGGCAGTATCTTGAGAGCGATCTGAGTTGGGGCATCTCGGTGCGTCGATGGCCCGTAGCTTTCTGCATGCTGTGTGTTCTCGACGCTCAGTTCGAACTGAAGAGATAGACAGCACGAAGCTCACTTCGCTCGCTGCTGCTGCCGCGTTTCGTCACGCCAGCGTTTTGAGGACTGTCCGCGGTTAGCGAGTGCGATATGTTAATGGTTACTGCGCGTGCTGACGCCATGCTTGTTCATTTAGTTAGCAAGCTGATGCTTGCAAGTTGGTACGGCCGCCAAAAGTACTATGCTTATTTAGAACGGTTTTCTGCTAATTTGGTGTCGCAATCGATGTTTCGCGTTTGCGCGAAACTACGACATTTTCGTTACGTGGACACTCGCTTGCTTTTGTTCGACAAATTACACCACAACAAAATGGTTATTATTATTTTAAAGTTCTTGCGCGAACTTTTAATCATAATGTTCTCGAGTTTTAGCACACTAGTACTTCCTTTGAGCATGGGCACATTTGTTGGCCCTACAACCCATGCGTTAGAAGCCACTCTTGAACGTTACATTAAAGCGTTCTCTTGATGTAAAAACACGCATTGTTGTTTTCTTGTTTGTGCGCCTTGTTCAGATCTTGCGGCCACGAACTTGAAACCAGATTCCGCTATTACCGCACAAACGGAATCTGTCAGATACCTCCATCACATAATAGTTGCAGGGTGTACAATACTCATTGCTATTGAAAAAAGAAATGTGAACTGCAGACGCACACGCGGTGATGGCACAAGAAAAGTTGGATACTTCCCGCACGTGTTGGAGCTTTCGCACCGTTCGAAGAATATCGCGGCAGGCTCAGGTACAATGACGGCACTTACCGCGCCTAACATGATTTTGCATTTGTGTTCGTGGATCACAAAAAAGTCTAATGTGCCGGCAACAAAGGTGCTAAACCACCTCCGTTCGTGACGCCTGCATAATCGCGGCCGTTGCACGGTACAGGATGCCTCGAGTTCACTTCTTTCCGACGCCGGCCCGGCTGCGGGAGCCAGCGGGGACCTTCTGTGTCGGCGTCGTCGCCACTAGGAGGCGGCCCTCAAAAGTTCAGAGTCAGCACACCAGCTCTGGGCCGTCCGGCAAGCCGAAGATGACGCCCAAGTCCAAGGACTTCGAGCCGCCACCTGAGGCCGCCACAACAAAAGCTGCCGGACTATTCTTGAATAAAGTTTCTTCTTCTAATACGGTGACGCAGAGTGGGGGGGGGGGGGGTGTCAAACGCAGTGCCGCAGTAGATTACGCAATACCATTAAGCAGCGACCTGTTTTATGTGGGGGTAATTGATAGGTTCAACAACGATAGACGCAGGGCAGATGATTTGCCCCTTTCCAGCTCGGCACGCTCCAACTAGGCCGACCTCTGCCGTAGTTGTGTTTGTGTACTTATTCTTGCAGACAGTCGCATTTTGCCAAGAGACGGGCGGCAAATTACCCGAGAAGTTATAGAGGAGTTCAAAATTGAAATGCTGGGTTACGCTTGCGGCAGTACACTATCCATTTTGTTGGTAACAAAACAATTCGCTGATCTTTGTAGGATACGTTGCGAGATCGACTGGCAGTTAAGGCAGCTAGTGTTTATTTTGAAACGTTCGATTAATTCTTGTAGGCCATGAAATAAGTTTCATCGACAGGTGGTGCTTCTAAAGTTATTTCAGTGTACCATTGTATGCTTGAAATTGTAGATCTTGTCGGGATGTGAAGTTAACCAACCATCCTTAGGCCGGCTGGCTTAGGGAGCTCACGGCAAAAGCATAAATGAAGCAGTGCTGGGTTACACAGTTGGGGCCTCTTTTTAAGTGACGTACGCGTAGAGCAAAGTTAGCTTTGAAGATAGACTCAGGGACATCGATCAAACTAAATATGCGGCTAAAGTGTACAAATAGCTGTAACTGAAATAGCTGGAGACAGAATGAAGGAAGAAGCCAAGAAAGTTCGCAACCAAGTATAGGTTAATTGCAAGTATAAATAGAGTAACGGGAGTGATTGAAAAGAAAGTGAGAGACACAGAGACAGTAAATTGGATGCAAAGAATGGAAACAAAACGGCCCACGCAGGTTAACAAGAATGAGAAAAAAGAAATGAGAAGGGAACGCATGTACGATAACACAAAGGGATAACACACACACTCGCTTTTTGATACTCGAGCTCGTTTCTTAATGACAAAAATATAGCAGATCAAATATTTACGACAAGATGAGTCATGTGCATGCAGTAGCGAAAATCCTGAGCCCACTCAGTACATCCTACTGGAATGCGAAGGGCCTCAAACAACGAGACGAGTAGGTAATGTGTACCGTCCAGGAATGATTGGATTTAAGGAGGACGGAGGTATCAGCCGGTCAGCAGTCGAGATAAGGAAGATACGTTTGGGGTATTGGTGGGAAAATGGCAGGCAAAAGACTGATACCATAGGATCCGTTACAGTCATAGGTAGCGGTACAAGGTAGACGGAGAAATTTCGCATAAGAGAAAACAAATTAAAGAAATCTGTAGAAGAATCCTAGAATTTAAAGCATGCACCGAAAACCTGACGAGGCTAGGTGACTATATGGAACCACCCTGTTTCTAAGGTGATGCCAGCAACTTATCACCAAATAATGATCCTACAATAAAACTACCAGTTACGGTTTTGTGCTCGTGTCTAGTCCTTTTCTTATTTCGTGTGTTTCATGCTGAACTCAAAGTAAGAAATTTAATGCCCTATGCTAGCTTGTTCTTTTTATTATTGTTATAAAAAATCTTACAACAACTCAGTAGGGGCAATCCCTTTTATCGGGGAGAGCAGAAAACCTTGGGAAAGAGAAGGCCAGAGTATACGGAATTTTCCACCAGACACCCTACAAACACACGCGACATGGCTGGAAACTATACAAGCCCGCGGTATATATGACACATTCTATCAGAACTGATTCTGGTTGTTTGAGGTAATGTCAACCCTAGCCACGATGGAACTGAAACGTAGAGAAATAAAGAAAGCGGAAGACAGATAGGAAATTCGGGAGCAATGTGAAAAGGTGGAAGAGCCCAAGAAAGCGCCACCGCCAATTTCCCCAGAATGGGTCAATCCGGTGGTTCCGCTACGAGAAGCCTGGAAAACAGTTGTGCGTTGCTTAGGCGAATGTCCGTGAAAGGTTCAGGTTTTCGCCATCGGCTCATCCACCAGTAACCCATTTCGGTAAATTCGGCTAAGCCATCACAGATATAAGTTGGAAGGTCGAGGTTCGACGTCTTTTTGCGTTTCTACATGGTATCGCAATGCAGCGAATGCCTGCAGGCTTTGGACGCCCCTGCAAGACCTCTACTACAACCGCAACAGGCTTTAGGTAGCTTTGCTTTCCATACCCGCTGCAGTGTCCGACGCAGTGCGATGCCAGGGAAAAATGTATTTCTTCTGCACACGTAACATTCCGCGGTAGAGGAACCATGTATCATGAGCCATGTACAAGTCATCGAAGTCGCCAACAATCTTCACAAGCCCAGTACATGCCAAGATCTGGTCGAATGAGTGCAGATCTTTCTTCCTCCCAAGGGCTCTTTCCAAGTCTTGGAGGTCTCCAACCAAGTTAAGTATGCTGAAAGATGCCATAGAACGTCATAAAGATAATTACAGTAGATTAGCTTATTACAGGATCTTAGGAAGTTAGGTTAAAAAATAGTGTGAAAGAACGACAGAGAAGTATCATTTTGTCAATCGTTTACAAAAATTCAGCGACTAATACTATACTCTCTAATTCAAAATTTGAGCTCAGCTTTATACGTGTTTTCATTTCACGATATATTGAGGGAAATATTTTAAGAGAGATATATAGCAGAGTCGGCGATCGTCGAAACTATGATCTGCGGAGCAACCCCGTCAGCTTTTACACTTCACTCGCCGAAGGCTCCAGTGTAGTCGCCGTTGCCGCGTGGCTCCGAGAAAGCACTACATTATTCGCGTTGCTCATCGAATCAGATTACAAAAGAGTCGTAAACCATGACAATTGAAACAAGTGCGAACGACACCAAATCAAGGAAGCCAAACAAGCTTGAGCAATCGCTGACGCGAGCCGACAGAAGTACGATACGCACCGTCGGGCGGGTCTGCATGACACTAGTTTCCCTCACGCACGTCACTGAAGGGGCCGCTCTCAATAGTCTGCGTCATTAGAGTGTTTTAGTCGAGCGTGTTTACGCTCCGCTAAGCAGCTAAGCGGAGCGGAAGCGCGCGTGCGCATGCGCCGTCCGCTTAGCCGTAAGCGGGCTAGCGGGGCGAGGAACACGGTGCGCTGAGAAGCTGCCTGAGCGGAGCGCGCTGGCTGTCACGGGGCGTTCCCCAAGACGGAGCTTTATTTTCCACTGGATAAAATGGACCGCTAACGCATTACAAGCGCTCGTCTAGATATTTCACGGGGAAATAAGTTTATATATATATATATATATATATATATATATATATATATATATATATATATATATATATATATATATATATATATATATGCGCGTTTTCCTGTATAAGAGTGATCACGAGGTGTTTTTCTTTTCTTCCATTACCCTGAATTTGGCCAGGGGGTGCTGCAACTACGAAAGGTCCGCTCCGCTACGCTAAACGTGTAACTAAAACGTGAAAATCGCCCGCCGCTCCACTGTGGCTTAGCGGGGCAGCTCGGAGCGGAGCGTACCGTAAGGACGCTCAACTAAAACGCTCTATTCGCAGCTCGCTTTTTTTCGAATCGCGCTCTGTGCTCACTCTTTCATCTTTCGCTTTGCTCGTTCGCTCTGTTACGCCGACGCCGACGCTCGCCGTAGGAACGGGCTGCGTTCCAATAACACAGAGGAACTTTGTAGGAAAGTGATACATCACTCGCACAAGGTTATGATTACATTTCTGTACGAAGGCCTGCGATGCATGCACTAAAAGTGCACACATATCGGTGCTTCTTTCACTTAGCGTTATAATGTGGTGATACCGTGCACAGTTCCGCAAAATATCCAGTTATTACTAATGATTTACCAAAGTAGTGCAACGCGGTACCAGTGATATTGCTGAAGCCGAAATCCTAAAATATAACTGAAATACTTAAAGCGCGGTTCTCACCAGAAAACTTTGGCGTTGAGCGAAACGATAATTAGTGAATTTATTACAACAAGCGCCAGTCTGCACGATTCAAAATAAAGTATCTGCTGACTTGTCGTTAACGAAAGAGAAGAGCTATGGCACAAACCATCCGTAAATCCCGCTTACTTTGGTACATTTGCATTGCGAAATGGACGTTAAATTACTTAACGAAATACGAGTTTCGGTTCCATGACACGCTAAAATCGTAAATCATCTAAAATGCTTGCCAAATATGTGGAAGTATATATGAAAACAGCTGATGGTGTTACGGGTTAAATTAGCCCACCTGCAGGCAAATAACTGTGGGTGAAGACAAAGGCGAGCACGACAAAACGTGGAAGACAATTTGCCCCATTAAGGAATTCAAATAGGTATTTGCATGGTTACCTCTCACACAAACTAAAGGCTTCCGCGTGTGGGATGAGGGCAGGTCTAGGTATATTCTGCACTAAACTTCAGTGGACATTTCCTTCGAGAGTTCAGATTCTGTTTCAGTCTTTGAAGATAAGCTTTTGGTACAGATTCTGATACTAAGTAAACTGCCATTGAATGCATTGACTGCTCTGATTACAACAAGTTCTTTTATCGTCTACACTTAGAACTTGTTGAAATTCACCAACCCACTAAGCTGTCCTGCCATTTAGCTAAATATAATTAGATCATGATGTGTAGAAGGACACTGTGGGTTTCATTTAAATGAAATAGCCGGCTGCTTATTGCGATCATTGGTGAATACTCTAATACGAAGTACGGATAGTAGTTCTATCGGCCGTATAAACTTGTAAACATTCGCTTACTGACTAAACTAACGATTATAGAATCTGATGATGATGATGATGGATGTAGTGTCTTGTGGCGCAAGGGCCAAGTGTGGCCAAAGAGCGCCAGGCCGGTGGTAATGCGTTCGCAATGGAGCTATGAATAACGAAGGGCAGATATTGCGGTGGCTGTAAAGGGCCTTAAGAACAGTCGCTCTAAAGTGCATAAAACCTATACAAGGTAAAATTATGCCGATGGTTAATGGGTTGTACAATGGCCACGAAATACACAATGTGAGATAATCATGATATAGTGAAATATGTCACACATACTTTTTGCAATAAGCACTACTGTCTTAACAGAGTCCTTGGGAAGCAAGGGCATGTAGGCATGTGCTATGCAAGACTACCATCACAGCGGCATCCTCTAGAAAGAGGATGCGCTATGACTTTCTGGGGCTAAAAACTTGCAAGTCGACATCTTTCAAGAAACCCAGAACTGCTTTGGTGTCAAAGAACAGTTCTTAACCAAGAAACATTGCTGGATGGAGAGGGGTGTGCTGGCGATATACAAGAGGAAAATGTCTCTTTCTCTCAGCTTCGGCTTCCGTTCCTCCAGGATGACGTGGAGAACGGTCAGCCTCTCACCACACCTACCACACGTTGGAGGCTCATTTCCGGTCAGTAAAAAATTGTGGGTGTCATAGGTGGGTCCTATCCTGAGTCGACAGAATAGGACATATGTTCGTCGTGTTTTCGTTTTCGGGGGCCAGAAACCTAACTCCGGCATAATCAAGTGAAGCTTATTCGTAGTTTCCATGTCCCACAAGCGTTGCCAGTGGCTTCAGATTCTTCCGTAAGAGAGGCTTCAAATCTGTGACAGGCACAGCAGCCGTAGGAATAATAGCTTGCGAGGTGAGTAATGTAGTCATTTCGTCAGCTAGTACATTCCCATCGATGCCTCTATGGCCACGTATCTAGCATATAATGACATGTTAGTTAGATATATACGCTCTACAGGGAATGGAATAGAGCTCAGTAAGTACGGGGTTCTTGTGTTGACAGAGTGACTTCAAGGCTTTTACGACGCTTAAGGAGTCTGTAAATATAATTGTTTTTTGAAGATTTGATTTTCTTATATGTTTCACAGCCGACAATAGTGCATGGGCCTCAGCCGTAAATATACTTGTTTCAGGGTGCAGTACACCGGATTCCGAAAAGGATGAACACCCCGGCATGCGACTTAGAAGCGTCTGTGTAAAACTCTGTGCACGAGTACTTGCACTGGAGCTCTAAGAAATGCATTTTGATATGTGTCTCTGGCGCATGTTTAGTGATCTCTACAAAGGATGTATCACACTCTATCAGCTGCAACTGCCATGTCGGTAACAGTTTCGCTGGAGTCATAAGACAATGTTCAAGCACCGGAACACCCATTTTCTCAATGAGGTTCCTTGCGCGCAGAGAGAACGGTCTTCTCGATGCAGGTCAGTTATTGAAGAGTGTGGCATCGGTCATATCGTTTATCCATGAAAAAGAGGGCTGCTCGCGGTTATAATTTACTGTGAGGAAATATGTAAAACTGCTATATGATCTCTGAAAATGGAGTGAGCATACATTTTCTTCTGCATAAAGGCTTTGTATGGGGCTTGTCCTGAAGGTTCCGGTCGCAAGGCGGATTCGTGAATGATGGACAGGATCCAACATATTTAAACCACTTGGTGTAGCGGACTGATATACTATAGCGCCGTAGTCTAGACGTGAGCCGACAAGACACCTATACAAGTTTAAAAGACATTTCCTGTCACTGCCCCATGTTGTACTTGATAGAATTTTCAATAAGTTCATTGTTTGAGGCACTTAGTCTTCAAGTATTTAATATGCGAGATGAATGTCAGTTTCGAGTCCAATATGATGCCTTGAAACTTGTGCTCGGCGCTTACAGGTAATCTGCTACCAGAGAGCTCAATAGCAGGACGTGGTACTATTCGTCTCGCATTCGTGAAAATAACGCAGGTACTTTTCTGTGGGCTCAACCTGAAACCGTTTTCTTCAGCCCATTTTGCCACTTTATTTAAGGCATGCTGGACATGGTCGTTCGCAGACAGTTAAGTTGCACGATTTAAAACCAAGCTGCTCATCACCTACATATACAGAGTATGACATTGTTCGTGGGATAGCCATGCCCAATGAATTCATTTTCACAGTAAAGAGTGTGCAGCTTAGCACACCACCTTGTTGAACACCAGTTTCCTGGGTGAAAGACCATGACAAGGCATGGCCCACCCTAACGCGAAATGTGCGGTCAGGAAGGTAACTTTCAATGATACGTAACATACTCCCGTGGATATCCATCGCGGAAAGGCTCGAATAATACCGAAGCGTCATGTGGTGTCGTATGCTTTTTCCAAATCATGAAATACGCAGAGAAAAACTGTTTGTGTATGAAAGCAACCCTTATATTTGCCTCAATAGGACAAGGCGGTCTGCGGTCGACCTGCCTTCTCTGAAACCACACTGGTAAGAATGTAGTAGTCTATTTCTCTCAAGGATATAGATTAGGCGCCGGTTTATCATCTTTTCAAAGAGCTTGCAGAAACAGCTTGTCAAAGCGATAGGCCTGTAACTACAAGGTAAGGACGGGTCCTTACCTTGTTTGAGTATCGGTATTATTACAGCTTCTTTCCAAGAAGATGGAATATACCCAGCGTCCCACATGACATAAAAAGTGAGAGGAATGTTTTCTGTGTTTCAGGAGGCAGGTACTTGATCATTTCATATATGATACGGTCACCACCTGGTGCTGAGCTGTTGCAACAAGCAAGAGACGTTTTGAGCTGAGCTAAACTGAACGGGCGGTTCTAATTTTCATTTTGGGCACATTTCCGATCAAGGGGCTGTCGCTCTGCGCGTTCTTTGAACTTCAGAAATGACTCTGAGCAATGTTATGCACTGGAGATATACTCGAAGTATTCACCCAGACAGTCTGCCTGGTCTTCCAAGCCATCTTCTTGGGTACTTACTAAGGGCAGGGGGTTCGTCTCCCGGCCTTTTAGTTTATTCACCCTATTTCGCACTTTTGCCTCGTCTTTGTAAGTATTTATTCCTGATATGTACCACTCCCAGCTCTCTCTCTTAGCACGTCGACGTATTCTCCTGCCCATTTCTTTGACATAAAGAAATGGGATTGGCAGGACATGTAATGAGGAGGGAAGATAACCGATGGTCATTAAGGGTTACGGACTGGATTCCGAGGGAAGGGAAGCGTAGCAGGGGGCGACAGAAAGTTAGGTGGGCAGATGAGATCAGGAAGTTTGGAGGGTCAACATGGCCACAATTAGTACATGACCGGGGCAGTTGGAGAAGTATGGGAGAGGCCTTTGCCCTGCAGTGGGCGTAACCAGGCTGATGATGATGATGATGTATTCTCCTGCCTTGAGATTTGACTTGTTTGAAATTAATAAGGTTTTCAGCTGTTGGAGAATTGCGAAGCAATCACCAAGCTTTGTTTTGATTTTTGCGTGCATTCCGACATTCGTCATTCCACCATGCGATGCGACGGTTCATTACCAGTCCGTTAAATTGTTTAATGCATTTTGTTGCAGCGTATATAAAAAAAGCAGTTAGGTATGCCACAGCATCGTCTATATTAAAATGAGAAATGTCGTCCCATCCTAAACACGTGAGTTCTCGAAACAGTTCCCAGTTTGCTGATTCGAGGTTCCATCGAGGGAAATGCGGCGAGCACACATCTGGTTTGGTTAGGTTTAATGTAATTGGGAAGTGGTCACTCCCATAGGGGTTCTTGAGAACAGACCACTCCAGGTACGGAAATAGTGAACTCGAAACGATGCTCAAGTCTATGGACGAGTATGTGTTATGTGTAACACTATAATACGTTGGTTCTTTTTTGTTCAATAAACATGCACATGAAAACAGAAAATTTTCTATCAGGCGCCCACGCACATCGGAACGCGAGTCGCCCCACAGGGGGCTATGTGCGTTTAGATCCCCAACGACTATGTATGGCGCAGGAAGTTCATCGATAAGGCTTTGAAACTCTGCTTTAGAGCATTGACAGGAGAGGGAGACCTATATCGAACAAACTGTGATTAACTTACCAGTTAGCACCGCTCGGACTGCAACTGCCTTGAGGAGAGTTCGAAGTTTGATTTGCTAACATGCCCTTATCGACCATTACGGCTACACCCCCCGATGAGGTGAGTACATCTTCGCGGTCTTTGCGGAAAGTGGCAGATTGCCTTAGAAAGCTGGTCTGCGTTACGTTTTAAAAAAATATGGGGTTTTACGTGCCAACACCACTTTCTGATTATGAGGCACGCCGTAGTGGAGGACTCCGGAAATTTCGACCAAACCGGGGTTCTTTAACGTGCACCTAAGTCTAAGTACACGGGTGTTTTCGCAGTTCGCCCTCATCGAAATTCGACCGCCGTGGCCGGGATTCGATCCCGCGATTTCATGCTCAGCAGCCCAACACCATAGCCACTGAGCAACCACGGCGGGTCTGTGTTACTTTTAGGTGTGTTTCTTGGACACACAGCACCTTTGGAGTTAATTTGCGAAGGAGTTCTTTAATATCATCAAGGTTGTGAAGGAGTCCTCTCACGTTCCATTGTAAGATTTGGGTATCCATAACGAGAACGAGGTTAGTGCTGTGTGTCTAGAAAGAGAATTTAGGTTACAGGACTCTTTGCCAGTCCCGTAATGCGATGTTTCTCTTTGTTGGAGCGGTCGAGCGTTTCTCGCCGCTCCTTAGGCGCTAGTGGCGCCGTTTGACTTGATGTGTCCATGGCCTCCTGCGAAGCGCTGGACACCCGCTCTTGTGAGCGATTTATTTGTCGAGAAAGCCACTTCTCAAAGGATGAGGCCCTTGAGGCCACCAGCCCGGTGGTCGATGGCCCCTTCTCGGATGACGGAGCAGCGCTAGCCGCAACCGCCGAGGGGGCAGGTGACGTCGCTCCTGGCTAACTAGGTGTGGGCCGGACAGCGGGAGGAGCCCGTTGTGGCGCTGCCCCCTGACGCGCCACTTCGGCAAAGCTATTCTTCGGTAAGAAGGATACGCGCCTGCGTGCCTCCTTAAACGAAATAGTATTCTCTTTGGTTTTGATTGCCACTGTTTCCTTTTTTTTTAATGTGCGCAGGACCGTGAGTACGCGGGGTGCTCCCCTTCACAATTCACACATTGTGGAGTGTTCTTGCATGACTCGGACGGATGTTCATGGTCGCTACATTTGGCACAGCTTAGTTGGCCACGGCAGTTCTGGGAACTGTGGCCAAACCTTTGGCATTTAAAGCATCGGAGGGGATTTGGGATATATGGCCTCACCCTGATCTTCACATAGCCTGCCTTGATTGTTTCGGGCAGAAGACTTGAACCAAATGTAAGAATAAGATGCTTAGTCTGAATTTCTTTACCATCGCGCCTCGTTTTCATTCGTTTTACACTGATCACGTTCTGGTCCCTCCAGCCTTCAAGTAGATCAGCCTCTGTCAGATCAATCAGGTCACTATCAGATACAACACCACGGCTGGTGTTAATGGTGCGATGTGGTGTCACATTCACTGGAACATCACCAAAAAAGACAAGATTCGGCAGCCTTTCAAACTTATTTTTATCTCGGAGTTCCAAAGGAGATCTTCACTTGCAAGTTTGCTTACTTTAAAGCCTTGGCCAAGAATATTGATTATTGATTTAGACACTAGAAAAGGAGGGATCATTCTCGCTGACATTGGGGTTGCCTCCAAGTGAATCACATGAAATTTCGGAAAGTTTTCACTATGACGGCCATAGAACCTAAATACTTCTTCGGTGCGCCCTTGTTTACGAGGGCGAACAGGAAGGGGTGGAAAAGAACTTGCCATAGATATATGCGGAAATTCGGCAGCACCACAAGCCACCCACCATGGAGCCCAACAAGGGGACTCTGCAGGGCCGTGGAAAGACACGGCCTGCACGCGTCAGCTGTACGACAGCACTATAATCAAATCTGTTATAACAAAGGTTGGCTATACCACACAAGGTTAAGCCTTGCTTCCTGCGAAAACTGGAAATAAAAATGAAGCTAGGGAGAGACAGGAAAGACCGAAAGCAATAGAATAATGAAGATTAGAGAGGACGATGGGAAAAGGCAACTACCGATTTCCCCCGGGTGGGTCAGTCCGGGGGTGCCGTCTATGTGAAGCGGAGGCCAAAGAGGTGTGTTGCCGCCCCCGAGGGGCCGTAAAGGTCCAAGCACCCGGAATTGGCTCAACCCCCAGGATCCTATTTTCCCCGGACACGGCTAAGCCACGCACGGTTAGGCGCGGGTGGGTCCAACCCTCGTGTGCTCGGGTAGGCGGTGTCGCAAGACACCAAACGTCCGCTGACGCAGACGCCCCTGTGGGGGATAGAATCTGTAAGCTTGACTTAACGTGGACGGAGACAGCGCTGTCTTTGTGTGTCTGTTTCTTTCTACGTCCTTGTTCACTCGCCCTTACATTCTATCATGGATTCAAACCAACTAGCTCGAAAACTTGTTTTAGCTAAATTAGCGAGCACGGTGTCACACGTGCGCACGTAAACATGAAAACATCTCGCTCGATGAGTCTAGAAACTTCTAGAGCATCGCTTTCCACGCAGGGCCCTGCGCTGCGGCCGCTTGGCGCCGTCGCGGCCGACGTGGATGAATGGATAGATGGATGGACGTTATGAGCGTCCCCTTTGAACGGGGCGGTTGGTTGCGCCACCAAGCTCTTGCTATTATACTGCCTAATGCCCTACCAAGGTTAAACATTAAAAAAGAAAAAAAAATAACACTATGAACTCCAGCTAACAAATTTTCTGATCCCCTATTGTGAACTGTGTGTTTGTACGTCTCCGTTTCAGTCGCATGGCCGGACTTTCTGCTGGCGTTGAGGCGGACGCAGCACGCAGCGCGATGTGTGCGCGCATGTTTGAGCCTACAGTAAGCCTCTGAGATCAATTCTGTATTTCTGAAAATTCCATTCACTAATGTGACCCTACTGCAGTATTATCCTCTAGTTCTAAGCTGCGGTTTAGGAGCAATGAAACATACGAGACGATCGTAACAGCATGGGTACCGTTCTGCTACGATGGGAGCTGTACTGTTATACTGTGACAACCGTTCTAAGTATTTGCTGCGGATAACATTGCTTGACTAAATGGTTCGGTGAGTGAGGCTTCCACCCATGGATCAAATTGTTTTGGTTAGTAACAACAGCATACCTTAGAGTGTAAAATATACTTGTCCAGCAAAGCGACCGTATACGAACTGCGCGAGCATTTTAAGCAGCTGTAGATGCTGGATTACCGATACCTTTGTTTTATATAGCGCGTGGTACAAGCATGCGGCATCAACGTTTATCGATATATAACCGTTGTGCGGCGTGACTATGCGAGGTCGCACTTCGGCGTTAGCCCGTTTTCGCTTTGTTTTTCGAGAAAGAGGATGAAAACTGAATTTTTTTCAGTTCTGTTCGTTCCGGTCTCTACTACGCACTGACACGTATTACGGAAGTTTCGTCCTCAAAAATAGCCATCGCATTCTTTTTATGGGATCCATCTTGGATATTATGGCGTTACAGGGCAAAAAAGCAATGCCGAAGCAGATAGCTTATACAGTAAACTCTCAGTTGTGCGAACGTCGGTTTATCGAATATTTCAGAATAACGAACTTTTTAAAAATCCCCGGCACTTTTCTTATAGATTCTATGCAAAAATGTTTCACTTAAACGAATTTCGGAACAGTCAATATTTCAGTTTAACGAACTCGCTCAGAGGACCAAGGCTTACTTTTAACAAAGTTTTGCGCCCTGCACTGCAGGCGCAACCGATGCCCATCCTCATCAAACCGCCGCTCCAGCGGCAATGTAACGTCGCTTGCACTACAGCGCCCCTGGGGCAAAGCGGCGGCGCGGAAAACGAACGACAACGAGGCATGGCCTCCGAGATCGCCCGCACAAAACGAGCAAGCATGTAATCTCGGAGGCCATGAACAAAGTAACATCGCTGGCACTTATAACGCCGTCAGAGCAAAGCGGCGATCTGTCACACCACAAACCACGTGGTGTGTTTTTTTTCCGACCGGCTAGTCGTGGCCTGGTCGTCGTCTCTTTCTTTCCAGTCTCGTCGGTTCCGCGTGTGCACCCAAAGGCAGCATTGTAACTGTTATGAACCTTGTACTTGTTGATATGTACAAATTCCATTTCACACATTTCTAACATTATGGATGCCATGTCTTTTGCTCCATGAATCCATGAAGCTTCAAACTTTTGACTCTGTATGCCATGTCTTATGTTCGTCTAGTGAATATTCAGTTTAGTGAACTTTCAGTTAAGTGAACTATTTCCTTCGGTCCCTTGAAGTTCACTCAAGTGAGAGTTCACTGTATATGTATCATGCTAGTTGGCTCACCAACCGCAGTGATCGCTGTGTTGAGCAGCGCCATCGGCCTCATGCAGGAGACTAGCGTCGACATATAGTGATTTCAAGCCTACTAGACTTGAAATGCGTGAGAACGATGCCGGTGTATCACAAATAATTGATAGTGCCTGCCGCTTGGATGTTTCGTAGTTGCCTTAGGTTGGCCGTACACGAGCATGCGCTCTTATGTTTTCGTCCCTACGCAAGCGATCAGATAGTGAGCAGATTTACGATTTCATGCTGGTGATACAGAGACACTAGCTCTATTCGTTGAATTAAAACCAATATACGCAAAATAGTTCACAACACATGCACCCACCGCGGCTGATATAATGCGCTTAGCATGTTTGCGCCTGCAAGAGATATTTCCGCGTATTGTTGTTTCCTATGCACAGAAAGGCTTCCCTGACGACCTTATATGAACGGATATTGCGTAAATTTCACAATGGACGATGTAAAACATCTCGAAATCGATCCGCAACACGCGACGGCAATACTTTCAAGCAGCGCCGCGCCGGATCGCACAAGCAAGCCAGAGAGGATGAAAGGCTCGCCGCGCACACTTTCCTCCTCGCTCGCCCACGTTACCGGCACGGCAACTCACTGCATGCCTTTTGCCGTTCGCGTCCCGCCTTACGACGGTGGGTTTGCTTGCGAATGGAGAACTTTCCTTGTTGTAGGGAGGATGGGCCCGGGACTCATTTGTGCGGCAGCCGCAAGGCCATATTGCGAAGTGTCCAATGGGCGACCGAGGCACTGTGGCACCGACGGTAGCTTCCCCGCCGCTGATCGCTCGGGTGAACCGATATCTTCCCTAGGCCTTTTCCACTTCGAAGATGCAGCTGACGGCGCTTCAGAATGAATCACCAACGCTCAGAAGCCGCAACATTTGCTTACCGTTGCTGTCACTCTTAGCAATATTTATACACAAAGAAGGAAATACGCTAATATTAGCGGCGCCGTCGGCTGCGAAACGCGCACAGCCGAGCCGTCGGTAGCCGTGCACGGCAGCTGATATCGACGAGTATCGGAGCTCTCGCTCGTGTTTAACGGTTGACAGTGGATATTGTCGTTTGTCATTAAATATACAATTTGCGCTTCACTTTAGACAGTGGAAATCATTTTGCTTGGAAGAGGTGCCGCAGCCGTTGTCGGCGTCGCCGGTGGCGCGTAGCGACGCGGTCGTCGATTGGCCCATCGGTCGTGCGGTGCGCGGGCCGAACTGCCGTCTACTTTGGACACCTCTCCCGCGGCAATTGTTCTACGGCACTAGAGGCTCCTTCGCGGTTACGGCATGTTTTCCGGTTGTGTGGACGTGCCTTTCGATCGGTCGACTAATCCGCCGCTTTCACCGTACCAGGCAGCGACCGGTGAAGTCGGATGCATCATGCCGGAGACCATAAGTCCGCTAAAATCTTACTCTGAGATTTAAACGTGACCCGCAGCTGCACCGCGATCAGTTGTTGCCGCAGCGCTAGAGCAGAAGTGCTGACCCAGCGAGCACTTCTTTTTTTGTCGAAGGTGACAGCGCTGAAGATCACGGTCTTCTGCCCCCGGCGCGGGTGCGGCCCGTGACTACGACAATGTAGCCTCTTAGGGCCAATTAAAGTTTCTTGCCTGCCTGTCTGTCGAAGGCGCAAACAGAACACGCTCGCTCCTGTGAATAAGAACACCATGCTGCTGGTCAGCCAAGCTAGCGCGCGATACACCCTGTTCCAAATGCTCCGGCGTGCGAGAGGACATGTTCTATTCCCGCGCCAGCCACACTATAGTAGAGCGTCCAATTTTCGCCCGTGTAGCGTAATTGCGCCACGCGTGGATGGCGCGCGCGTTAAGCCGGGCACTGTTGCACGTTTATGTTGCCCCCCCCCCCCCCCTCCCGAATGCGCTTTTGTTCTAGTGGAGGCAGATCCCTTCGAGGCCCTACTGTTGAATGTAGACAACCAGTTAAAAAAGAGCGGTTGGACTAGGAGAATATTACTTCGCACGAAAAGAACGTCTCGAACGCGCAACGGCGTTGTCACAACGCACGAAGCAGCAAACAAAGTGCACAAACTGTGTGGCTACCAGTACGTTTTTAGATACGGGACCGTTTCCTGAGCCTCCTTCGAGTTCACCAGACCACATCGAATAGCGTCACAGCTAATTAAGGAGCGCACAAGCACATCTACCCCGTTCGCGAGGCGCGGCACGTGTAAAGGAGTTGGCGTCCCCCACCTCGTGCGCCGAAGGTGGAGCTATTCACTGCTTGACTCTTCCCGAAAGTCTACCGAGAGCCTGGCACTGTTCCAGGTAACGTGGGTTGCGAGGCAAGACGGCTGTAATGCACCGTGAAGCCCTGGCAGCAATCCCCCCATCCGCCTTTGTGAAGGCAGTTGCTGACCGGGTAGGCAATACCGCAGACAAATAATCCCTCGGCCAATTGGAGCCCAAGGAGTGACCCTCCGAGCCGAATGTGACGTACACTCGCACGGGCGCCTACCATTGGCCGAAAATGACGACACCTGAGCGGGCTCGCTGAGTGGCCGAAAATGACGCCACCTGAGTGGGCTCACCGATTGGCCGAACGTGACGTGACTTCGAGACATCGAAGGGGTTAGAAGCCAGAGACCGGGAGCAGCAAGAGGGCATTCCTTCATTCATCTCTATCAAGCTTCTTGCCACGGGCCGCAGCGTCCGAGTTGCTGCCGGCCCGTAATGACTTAATGACTGTTCATTTGTTTGTACTCTCACTGTAAATAATGTAAATAAACCTCCAGTTTTCATCCCGACGTCCTCCTCAACCTCGGCCAACTCCCGCACCCAACGGGAAGGTCCAAAAATCTGGGGGACAGCAATTGGGATTGTCCTCCATATCCAACAACTGGTGGCAGTGCTACGGATGAACCTTCGTCGAGAGAAATCCTAAGGAACTGGGAACAGCGAAGAAGAAAGAGCCTTCGACCCAGAGATTCCTGAGGAACCGGGAACAGCGGACCAATGAACCAGATGGCCGTAAGTGAACGCGTGGTTTTTTTTCCTTTTGGTTCGCCAGACTTCAAATGTTGTGTTTATTTTTATAGTTCTAGGAATCGGGAATTTGTTGCATATTGTGTGTTTGCACAAATTAAGGAAAACAGTTCTAACCACCAGTCAGGGCAGCTGCCATGGATCTTAGAAGGTTGACGAGGTTGACCTTGTTATTGGTGTGCGAGGATTTTCGAGTTGAGGCGGACGAACAGATGAAAAAGCCAGCTATCATAAAGGCAATTCAAGATAGTGGCAATGATGATGAAAGCATCGAGATTGCTTGGGAGATGATACAAGAACCACGGGATCGTGAGCGTCGTGAACGTAAGCGTGAGCGTCAAGAACGGGAGCGTGAGCAAAAGTACGAGAAAGAGAAGGCAGCATTGGAAAAACAGATACAATATTTTCAGCAGTTAAAGGAACAAAGACAACGCCTGTCTGAAAATTCTGTAGGCAGTACAGAGCAAAAGAATGAGGAAGTATCTAGCAGATTTTCCCCAAAAGCCGACGAGAAGAGTAGTGCCTGTGAGACTGGCTGCACATTCATAGGTGAACGGAAAGGATTAGCCGCTAACGACGCGTTAGTGGCAACAGAGGCCGTTAAAGGCCGTAGTGAAAGCGACGAGGTGCTGTGCCAACAGAGCACTGTAGGGACAGCTAGGCCAGCTGTGAATGAATTGGCACAGTCACCACGCGTGTGCGTCGCATGTAACGTTAACGAGGTCGTTAGCGAGGTACAGAATACTGCGGACCCGACGGACGCGAGCACCCATGTCGAGCCAGATCTTCGTGCCAAAGTGCGAGCTGGACGTTGAAGTTGAGGGTATTTCTCAGGATTGCGAGCTGCGTATCTAAAGGGAAGACAACTGCATTGTTCAGGTATCGGTGCAGCTCTCCGCCAGTCTAGGTTGCCAAGAGAGCGATGATTTAGTTATTAATCATTCAGACTATGCGGGTAGGAGGCCGATCCGGGCCGACGAGATGTGTACCGGCCAGCACGAGGCGCGAGAAGGCGACATGAAAGCGAGTTCAAAGAGGAAGCGCCACATAAAGAAGCGCGGTAAAAATCGGGAAGCCGTAGATAAGGTAGCGCACCCAAAAAGGGCGACAGGCGCGAAAACCCAAGGCGCGAGGAGAAGAAAGGTGCGGTCGTCGTTGACGACGTTGGCGCATCAAACACGTTCGAGCCACCGGTCAAAAAGAGACCCAGAAGCATGTTCTGCACGGTCGCGGACAAAGGGCACGGGGCAGTTATAGTTCTCGTCGTTCCGTCGTTCTTTTCGGAATGCAGCATGTAGTGCGAAGGAGCGCCAGGTGGCAAGACGAGACGAGGTGGTAGGAAGTCGTGACGCGGTCAGTCGAGTTAGTGATGAAAGCGTGGTGCCAGGACGCAAATTGGCCAGAAACTGTAACGTGCTGATGGAGCTGATAGTGTGTCGAGGTTTTTGTTGAACCTGGGTAGCCAGAATAGCTTTCGAACCGCGACCACCTCGAGTACAGCTCAAGAGTATGAGTCAGTTGTAAACGTTTGGAACACGAAGCCAAGAGAGCTTGTGGAACGAAATCGTGAACTTTCGAGATTTAAGTTTCTTTCAATATGTTAAAGTATGAGCTTTGCTTGTGTTTTTGTTCGAGAAGCTCCGAGATCGGAAAGATGCGTTTTATGTAAACATGTAATTTCGCGAGGTGTTCATTAATGAGTAGAGAGGCTTTCTTTTTTTGTGTGTGTGTGAGTAACCTGAGTGTCAAGGTTGTCGGTGAGAGGCCTATGGTAACGTGTGTGTGTATTAGTTAACCTTTTTTATAAGTTTTTTTTTAATTATTTTCTAAGGTTAAGCGCGTCGGTTTTCTGTAAGTGCGTAATTTGCACTGAGAAGAGCTCTTAGGACCATTAGCGCGTGTCCTGTGCGGACGGAAGGAAGCAGATTTTTGACTTGGTTGCTCGTGTGTGTTGTGGGCAGCCGTATTCTGACTTCTCTAATAAGCGTGCGTGCAACGAGTTATTAGCATACATATTTTTTAAAGGGTTCTGCGGAGTGCGTAAGTCACGCAAATTAAGTTCTTGTTTAGGTTACGTGTCCTGTAGGGACTAAAGGAATAAGCGTGAGTAAGCGTAATGAAAGGTTTGCCTACGACGCAAGTACGCGTTCTCAATAGTGACCACAAGGCTAGCGCGCTTGTGATTACGTACTTGTGAAGATGGCCAGACTGTTCAGTGGCAACAGTACGTGAGATAAGTACGCCACTGCGCTAGGGTGAGAACAGGCTGTTCGCGAAATTAGGCCACTTAAGTTATGTTCGGCTGCTTTCATTATTTGTTTGCAACGAAAACGACCCTTTGTTTTGCAACAGCAATAACACTCTGGTCTTATCGGCATTCGAGGAGATATGGATAGCAGTTTGAAAAGGTGGTTGGAACTGCTTTGTCGAAATTGGGGAAATAAAGGTCAGGGTTCATTTTGACCTAGTAATAGCCTGGCGAGTCATGGGTGAAGAGCCTGCGCTTACACGTCGTGCAGCGCTATGTTGTTTTGTTTGTTTGATGTACGTTCTCCAGAGCCCAGGATCCCGAGGTTCGTCACATGAGGTTCAACACCAGTACCCTACATGTTCTTTCAGCGTTCCTCATGGCCAGCGAATTGATTTCCCCGGCTATTCCGAACTTCCGGGGCGAGGAGGAGCTGTTAGATACGGGACCGCTTCCTGAGCGCCCTTAGTGTTCACCAGACCACATCGAATGACGTCAGAGCTAATTAAGGAGCGCAGAAGCACATTTACCCCGTTCCCGAGGCGCGGCACGTGCAAACGAGTTGGCGTCCTCCACCTCGTGCGCCGCAGGTGGAGCTATTCACTGCTTGGGTCTTCCCGAAAGTGTAGCAAGAGCCTGGCACTGTTCCAGGTAACGTGGGTCCCGAGGCAAGACGGCTGTAAAGCACCGTGAACCCTTGGCAGCAATCCCCTCAGCCACCTTTGTGAAAGCAGTTGCAGACCGGGAACGCAATACCGCAGACAAATAATCCCTCGGACCAAGGAGTGACCCTCTGAGCCGAATGTGACGTACACTCACACGGGCGCCTACCATTGGCCGAAAATGACGCCACCTGAGCGGGCTCGCCGATTGGCCGAACGTGACGTGACTTCGAGACACCGAAGGGGTTAGAAGCCAGAGACCGGGAGCAGCAAGAGGGCATTCCTTCATTCATCTCTTTCAAGCTTCTTGCCACGGGCCGCAGCGTCCGAGTTGCTGCCGGCCCGTAATGACTTAATGATTTCATTTCTTTGTACTCTCACTGTAAATAATGTAAAGAAACCTCCACTTTTCATCCCGACGTCCTCCTCAACCTCGGCCAACTCCCGCACCCAACGGCAAGGTCCAAAAATCTGGAGGACAGCAATTGGGATTATCCTCCAGATCCAAGAACTGGAGGCAGTGCTAGGGATGAACCTTCGTCCAAAGATCCAACAAGGCGCACCGGAATGGAATACAAGTAAGGAAAGCAGAAAGCACGGGCACTGGTTCTCCACAACACATTCTTAGCTGTACTTCACTTCTGCAAGGCGATAATGGCGGCGTTCTTTTCAGTTTCGGTATGAAAAACATCTATTTTTGCGAGCTGTTTGTGACCCGTTGACCTGCTTCA
The DNA here is from genome assembly GCF_023375885.2 of Dermacentor andersoni. NCBI lineage: Eukaryota > Metazoa > Arthropoda > Arachnida > Ixodida > Ixodidae > Dermacentor > Dermacentor andersoni. The sequence goes on along the minus strand of NC_092820.1, from coordinate 72,645,804 downwards.
AGCGTAAGATTTTGCAGAGCGGCTACTGCATATTTTTATTATCTCAAACTGGGCTTCTTACGCGATCGAAAATTTCGTTGTATTTGGTCTTTGAATAATGACGAATAGAATGAAGAGGGCTTTCACGCTTGTATCATGTTCCCACTAAAATATATGTAGACGCTATTCGTCGGTTAGTTCGCTCATAAACAGATGGCATTTTCATCACACCTAAAGAATCGTTGCCCGAAAATATCGTCGCGTATCCTCTGCGGCAGTTCGATTCTCAGCCGCCTACCGAGAGGGGTGTAATGCAATAGCGCTCCCATATATAGCTTTAGACGCCCGTTAAAAATCACCGCGTGGTCGATATAAATCCGGAGGCCCAACTATTACACATTTCTCGCAGCTTCCTGTGGTGTCTGCGGAGGCTAACTCACATTTTTTTTTCAGTCTGATAAACTTCCTGAAAATTTATTATTGTAGTATTCTGCGACATATGAAAGATGTTGGACATCGTTTCTCATTGTATACTTTCGAACAAATTAGAAAAGTATGGGAATGCAAGCGGCATCCCTGACGCTTCCTTTCTAAATATTATTCTTCAGCCTTACGGCCATACGGCAGTTTCCCGATGTAAGCAAGAACTCTATCTTAAAGCTTCTATTTTGTTTATGCTGAGGAGACGCCAATTACAAGGATCAGTGTTAAGCCCTGTTATATTATTTCATAAACATCACGCTGATTCCTGACCCTCCTAAGTTTTCCGAAATTTTCATTCTTGCAGATGGTATTGCAAAATTGTTCGAGGTTAATTCAAAAACACAATTGAACAACATAATGTTTTAACAGCTAAGTAATATAATAAATTACTTCTCTAGCAATTATTCATGTCTAAATACGAGATTTTTAAATAATACTGCTAGAGAGGACATTCAGGCTGTCAAATATATACAAGTTATTTTCAATCAACACCACTTGCGGCCGGACCCAATTCAACAGGTATAAAAAAAACAATCTTATAGCTGCTATACGCTTATTGAAAATCAGAAGTGCTGAGGTCATAGTCTATTTCGATTGTTATGCTTTATCCTATTTTATTCTCAACTAAGCTAAAAAGCCTGAGATCATGGGCACTGACATGCACAAGTTGCGTCAATATTTTGCGGAAGTAACCAAGGAACGCAATGCGTACTTGAAATCTATAACGCTGAGTGCACGTGGGGTGTTGAGTTTTGTAAAGAAGTGTTAGATGACAGCACCAGGAAACACCTCTAAGCTTTTCCTCTTCCCATCAATTGAAACTTTATTCTGGCCGCATGTATTAAGCGCCAATGGCGAACAACTGATTGCGATTGCTGGATCGAAAGTGCAAAAATATATGTCATTAGAAGTAAAGATGGTAAGAAACTTTACGATATCCTGCAAATTATTTTGTGCAGGGAACCGCAATGTACTTCAAAATGCTTCCTCTTTGTGTGCTCTTCCGTACAACTATATTTTTCCCTCGGATGGCACGTGTTCAAGCGCCATTTTGATGTTTTAATTATTTATGATAATTCTTTTATTTGCCTGCATGGTGATGAAGATCCTTGTAATTGTAGCTGAAAAGGTGCACGCTCCTAAGCCGCATTTAAAAGAAAACGCGAAACGCCCGAGCTGGAGACTTTTTTTACTTAGCCTGGATTTCGCGTTGCTTGTGCTCACGTATGACGGGTTCTGCAAATCTACCGTTATACAATGAAAAATAATGGAATGTTTGTGATGATATTCTGTGAATTTCGGTAAAGAACACGAAGAAATATCATTGGTATTAGGCTGTTCTGTTTATTATGGACTACGGGTGAAATCATTTCTGCATTGGGAGAAGTTGAATTGTACTAGTAAAGCTATTTGGTTTCCGGTGTCACGAGGATCATGCAGGATGGTTACGGAAGAAACAATAGTGATGACGGGTCTAGGCACGGAGAAGTGCGACACATATGAAGCAACTTTTGAAGATTCTGTTCCACTTGTTATACAGGAAAAGAAAGATTCCCTGTAAAGCTTTCGTAGAAAAAGTAAAGGCAACATTGAAAACCCAGCTACTTACAACGCCCGCGTGACGCCAGATATCTCATGCGTGAAGTCCAGCGTTTCGTTTTCCCAGGCATCGCTCAGGCCCGCAAGTTGCTTCTTATGAAGGTGGAGCTGCAATAAAAATACACGTGCAAATATTCGCGTGTAATGAAATTCGTGTACAAGCAAGTTGGCGCACTTTTTCAAGCGAAGGTTGTATTGGTTCACAAGTTTAGGTGGCGATATGGTCACGTAAAAAAAAGCAGTTGCTCCCAAAGCAGAGCAGCTGCGAGAAAGGGCGGCTTGATGAGTTGACAGCCACACCGGCGCCGGAGCGTGAGTCATTAGCAAAGATTCGAGCTGCATAGCGCGCTAACGCCAAGGGCCCAACCAGTCAGAGTCGTTTCGCTTCCGCCGGGGTGGGAAATCACAGAAAATGGTATTGTGAGCACTGTGCTGACTTTCTTTCCGGTCAATTCATTCTCGGAAAATGTATGGCACGGCCACGCGTTCTGTACTCCCCCTAGGAACTGGCAGCCTTCGACGAGCGGCGGCCAGAACTCACCCGTGAAAGGGCTCACCGTCGGTGCGCCAACCAACCAGTTAGAGCCCCTCGTTCCAAGGCAATCCGACAGCAACTAGAATATGGTCCCGAGCTGAGGAAGCGGGAGGCCGAAGCAGTCCGGCATCGTTACCTGTGGGTTACCTAACCGTGACGAAGAGCGGGTGCACACAGAACAGGCTTCGCTTACCCCCATTTGCCGGTAGGTGAAGGGTTGGTCCTTTTCACTTTCTTCGCAATGACCTCTTTTCCCTCATAGCTCTACAATTATCCAGTAAAATTGGTTGCTCTAACATTAGAACAACTGAAAGCTGAGCTAGTTGGTAAAAATTCCTAATACAAAGAAGGGGTAAGGCGTAAGGCGTGCAGACACGGTCACAAGAGAAGGGAAGTGGACAACACGAATGCCCTGTTGTCCACTTCTCTTGCGTCCGTGTCTGCACGCCTTACGCCTCACCCTTTCTTTGCTCTAACAATTGTTTGAAGGTCAAGAGGCCTCGATATGACGTTTTTTTTAGTAACAACTGTTGCGCAGTACGGAAAGAAATAACCAACGCTTCACCTACCGGGAAATGGGGATCAGCAAAGCTTGTCGTGTGTGTACCTGAGCTTCCGCATGGCTAAGCAACCCACAGGTAATGGTGCCGGCTAGGTTTGGCCTCCCACACCCTCCTCTCGGCAACTTCTCGTAGCTTTTGGGATTGCCTGCAATGGGGCGCCTCTAACGGTTGGATCGGCGCGCCGACACCGGGCCCTTCCAAGGGCGAGTTTTCGCCGCCGCTCGTCGAAAGCTGCCCGTTCTTGGGGGGAAAGCACAACGCGTGGCTGTCTCATGCGTTTTCCGAGACTGAACTAAACAGAAACGGAACCAAAGGCAGCGCGCGCGAAACACTTTGCCGCCCTTTCCCTCCAGGGTGGAAGCAAAACGGATCTGATTGGTTACGCGCGAGGTATGAGCCCACGCCTATGTAGCCGGTGCAGCTGTCAGCTCATCAAACCGCCCTTTTCCGCAGCTGCTCTACTCTGAGTGCAACTGGGTTTATTACGGGACTACATCGCCTCCGAAACTTGCGAACAAAAAAAAAATACACTGGTTATATTCCGAGGCAGATGATCAAGGAGATCGGCAAAGCAAGACTGCCGCAATCATAGCCATAAGATTTGTAAAGATCTATGCCGTGTTTGGCATGCTACCTTAACAACTGAAGCTAAGTTCGCTTTGCTAAAGACAAAGCACACCAGGGCAGTGATTTAAAGGTTCGTTGGGCACGCCAATTACTAAGCCACACACAAATATATTTATTTATATACGGTACACCCTGCAGTGCCGAAGCATTATAGCAGGAGAGTGGGTACAACATGAAGTGACTCGCACGAGAATATAATATATATATTGTTACGGGATTGAAGAAGCGTTCACAGATGGCTTTGAATGGCGGAGCCAACATGCGCCGAGCGTGCAAAACCCAATATCTTCTTTGTCGTCTCCAAAACCGCCATGCATGCTCTTTTCTTCCAACGTTACAGACTGTGACTTCCCCCTCGACGGAAAAATCACCACAAATACACACATACATAAATATATCTAGCGACGCCACTACATTATATATAGTACTGGCGCTTGCTTACACTTCCAGGCTTAGTTCTGGGCAGCAAAAGCATACATACCCCAGAAACTGGTTGGGAAATCGACGGCGCGGTAGCTCAGTTGGCATGAGAACGGAACGCGCAATGCGAGAACGTGGAATTGATCTCCATCTGCGGCCATTTGATTTTTTTCATACATTTTGATCTGGAGTAATCTATAATTTATTTAATTCTATTAGTGATTTTAAGTAATTTCCCCTGTGTTGTCACTGTTTTTTTTTTGCTGGCTTCTTATGATATTATTGAAGAGAAGGATAGGAACGATATAGCTAAAGGATAGGAACGATAACGATAGCAGCGAACTGCTGGACAGGATAACCAGTAGTCGGTCGTCCTCTTTAGCGCTTTTTGCTCGTGAATGCCGCTTGTGGTGAGAGTCAGTGGGCTGCGCTAACAGTCAGCTCCAAACGCTGATGACTAATAAACGCATTCGCAAGTCGTGGAGGTTGCTGCGGCCTACAACGTCAACCCTGGAATTTCGATCCCGTACCTTACGCTCAACCATGCCTGAAGACGCATCCCAGCAAGCGCTGCCTCAATCGGTCCTGTGCTCTGGTGCGCCTCGCAACAGGGACCCTGCCTTTTCCAACGGCGCGGGCGACATCGACGTCGAGGACTGGCTGACCACATATGAAAGGCTAAGCACCTAGAACAAATGGGACGCTCCCGCTAAACTGAGCAACGTACTCTTCTATCTCGCTGGTGCCGCGATTCTCTGGTAAAACAACCATAAGGCCAACTTTCCCACGTGGTCCTCGTTCAAGACCTCTTTAGCAGCTATGTTTGGTCGCCATGCTGCCCGCAAGCTTGGGAGCTTGAGAACACACAAAACCGGATGGATCTATCTTTCTACTTCACCAGGACAACAGAGTAGGCCCAGGGACTGTAAGAAGGCTCACCAACTCCCGATAAAAAAATATTGCTGACTTAGGTTTCAAAAACACAGCGCACGGCTCTCCGTGGGTTATACTGGATAAGGTCACTGGCGCAGCGGAGCGTTGGTGCCCGTATCGATCACGTGATAGACTGTTTGGCTGAAAGCCGCTTGTTGACGGTCCAATAAAGAAAAGTACTTGCAAAGCGGGTTTATGAGTTTCGAACGCTGAATATTGCTCAGGAGGGCATTCATAGAACTATGGAAGACGTCCGGTGTAGTGTCAGTGATTGATGCACACGATGGCACGGCCGATGATCAAGAAAAAACTGGATTTATTTGCGATGGTACCAGATTGCACGATCAGCTCTCGGCGAGTGCGTCCTCCTGCTCCGAACGCTCGTCCTCACGTGACGCGTAACGTCTTCTTCCGCATCGCTCGCCAGTCGCTTGCCGTGCTTCTCGCGCTTGCCGACAGGCGCCGCTAGTCCCTCAGCTAACATAAAACCCCTTGATAATTATATTGATAATTTGAAAGCAGCGACACTCTCCTCCCCACGGCGCTTTCCTCCTCGATTCTCATCGCCAGCCGGCTGCGCACGGCGCGCTTTTCCTCCTGGGCTCCCGCGGACGGGCCGCAGGATTCTATGGAGGCGTGCTATTTTGGGCCAGTTGCGCATCCCAGTGGGGTTGAAAATGTCGAAAAGTGCTAATAACAGCATCGATAATGCTGGAGGTAACGTTTATGAGGAGGTTGGTCTTTTTCTTAAAGCCGTATGAACGGGATATACCGATGTAAAGGGAGCTTTGAGGTGAGTTCTACACTCCATACAATTTTTCTGCCACATGATCAGATGCTTTACTTCGTGCGTCTGACCTAGTATGGCTTGTGACACATCCCTTTGTGTGTGCCTTATTAAGCGATAGCCTTAGACCTCGGTTTCAAGGTCCCGTTGTGAGGTCCAGAAAATATCATGTGACGGGAGGAAGGCGGGAAGCGAACCAATACATGTGCAGCCGCGTATAAGAGATGATTAATGATTAGCAAAGTAATGATTGATTAATAATTAGATTAAGATAAATTCGGGTGTATTAAGGAGTATTAAGGTGGATTAAAGTCGATGAAGTGCATTAGGGTGAATGAAGGTGGATTAAGGTGCATAAAGGAGGACTAGGTTGGATTAAGGTTGATGAAGAAGGATTAGGGTGGATGAAGGTGCGTTGAGGTACATTAGGGAGGATTATAGTGGATTAGGGTGGGTTAAAGTGCATGAAGATAATGATGAATTAAGGTGCATTAAGGACGATTATGGTGGGCTAGTGTGAAAAAAAGGGAACGAAGGAGGATTATGGCACATTAAGGTGGATTAGCGCATACTAAGGTAGATTAATGTGGATTCGGGTGGATTAAGGTGAATCAAGGACGATGATAGCGTATTAGGGTGGATTAAAGTGAATGAGGGAACACTAGGGTGGATTAAGGAGGATTAAAGTGCATTAAGGAGGGTTAGAAGAGATTAAGGTCGATGAAGGTAGATTAGGCTGCATTAAGGAGGACTTTCGTGGATTAAAGTGAATGAAGGAGGATTAAAGTCGATGAATGTGGATTCGGTGGAATAATGTGCATTAGGAGGATTATGGTAGACTAATCAGTCTTAATACTCGCCTTAGTCTACCCTAACCCACCTTAATGCTCCTTCGCCCACCTTAATTCAGCTTCATACTCCCGATCCACCTTAATACAACCTAATCAACCTACATCACCCCTAATGCACCTTTGCCTACCCTATAGGTCTTAATCCCCTTTATCAACCCGTCCATCACAATCCGCCATAATCCTCCTCCATCCACCTTAATCCCTATTCATGCAACTTAATCCAACTTTATCCTGCTTAATGGTCCCAATCTACCTTAATACACCCTAATCCACTTCTATCAAACCTAATCCAGCTCGATGGTCCCTAATCTACCCTAATGCATCCTAATCAGACTTAATCCCTTTTATCAACCACAATTTACCTTAATCCACGTAGACCTTAATCTCCCTTTATCCACCTTAATCCTCCCTAGTCCTTCTGCATGCACTCTAATCCACCCTAGTCGGTCTTAATACCCTTTCATCAACCCTTCACCTTAATCCACCATAATCCGCCTTAATCCTCCTCCACCCACCTTAATCTTTATTCATGCATCTTAAGCCTTCCTAATGCACTCTAATCAACCTTAATCCTCCCTAATCCACCTTATGTCAATCACTATTTATTCATTAATTAACTTGGCTAATCATTCTCTTATACAGGGGTGGACATGCTTTGGGTCACCTCTGGCCTTCCTTGGGCCACGTGATACCCCCAGTTTACAACGCGACCTTGAAGCATAAAGATATAAAGGCTTTCGCCCTAAACTTAAGAAAAAACTCAATGTTGAGTAGCTAACGCTCATGACCTGTAATACCACGGGTATATTTGCCACTAATTTTTTCAGGGCGCAAAGCAGAATCTATAATGCTGCACTTCCGACTGAATAACAGCGACGTGCGAGGGGATGTGGCTGCCACATAATATTAAGCCTTCTGAGGACAACCGCAACAACAACAAAAACGCTGGTGAGCAGGCCTGAAGAATGAAAAAAGAATGCAGCATTACGGGATGCTTTACTACGAGCTATAAGAAAGACGCCTCAGCTCGCAAACCAGGCCGTTCTTTGTCGGAACAAAGCTCTTTCGGCCACTGTCATGCAGCCACTGCTTCCTGCGCAAGCCGTCACGCTTTCCTTGTGGTATCATAAAAACGGCATAACCATCTTCAGGCTTTTTGCTGCAGTTATATGCGCAGCAGCCCGGCATAGCGTACCACATACAGCAGGAAAACACAGCGCACAACGTTCGCTACGCCGAGCTAAAGCGCCGAGCCAGCAGTGCTCAGGAGGAAAATGGCGCGAACGAAAAAGAAAAACACGAGCAAAACTGCTCCCTCTCTCCTAGCCTCTCCTCCAGTGCGTGTGTCGGGTTCCGGGCAGTCCTTCGCGCGGTGCCCCTGCTGAAGGCAGCGAGCGCAGCTGTCCGCGGGAAGACTCGTGGACTGGCCTTGCTGGTGGCCACCTTTCTGTGCCTTCTTCGGTCCCTCGTTTCGTGACACCGAAGAACGTGTGTTTCACGTGTGTGCCGTCGCTTCTCCTCGATGCCATGCGCCTGTCGAATTGTCGTGCAGAGTTTATGAATTGGTCGTGGAACGCCGACAGCACAGGCTTTGCACTTTCCCAGTGAACACTCTGAATTAACCAGTCCACAATGTCGTCGTCGCTTAGGGCGTACTTGCCGAATTGTATAGGTTGCAGACGGGAGTACATGTAGTCGGGGATGGCTTCATCTTCCTTCTGTCGCCGTGCGTTGACGTTCTTCACCCATTCACAAAACAGTGGCTGCTTGTCAAGCTCCTTTCGTAGAGCTGCTATCCAAGTTGTCCAGCTCTTCAGGATTACGCCGTCCGTGCGATGCCAAGCTGCAGCGCGTCCACGAGGTCTGGAAATTCCGGCGTTTAGCGTATCCATTTCATTCCATGAACATCTCTCGCGCATGCTCTCTACAGAAGTGATTAGCTCGTCTAGATTGTCGTCTGTTCCGGAGAACGTTGGGAAAATTGCTGTGAGGTCAGGCATCGTAGTGATCTGGATTGCGGTGCTTTTGTTGACCGGTCGTGAAGCGTCGTCACCGTTAACCGCGTTGACTAGGTTACCTTGCCAGCGCATTTGCTGCTCTAAGAGTCGCGCCATAATTTGCATCGTTGTCGCAAGCATCGTCAGCTCCGTTGTGCCGTTGGCGTTTACAGTTCGTGTTGTCGTGGGCGTTTCAGGGAAAAACCTGCTTCGTTGCACATCTTCCAACGGCTCGTCACTCCTGTACTCGTCGTTCAGCGTTGAGTGCTTCGTTTCGTCGTCTCGATCCGCCATGTTGGCCGTCCGTGCGCTCGTTGCACGCCGTGCTCCGCTTCGGGAATGGGACGTCGTTCGTTGACACCGTGGAGGCCAGGGACGTTCTCGTTCGGTTTCTCCCCGCGTCGTTTACCTCGTCCAGCTTAGACCTCACACCGTGGTTTTGGGCCGTCGTGCTGCGTGCTCGTCGCGTCATGGTTCTGCTGCATATGCCACCATGTCAGTTGCCGTTGTCGTTCGCTCACGTTGAATCTGGTATCTTCTCCGGTTGCTTATCCGCGCTGGTGTCATGAACGGATCCTCTTCGCCCTATAAGTGAGTGACGCACACGTTGGCACGACCGATCATCAAGAAACAACTGGATTTATTTGCGATGGTAGCAGACTGCACGATCAGCTCTCGGTGAGCGCGTCCTCCTGATCCGAACGCTCGTCTTCCCGTGACGCGCGACGTCTTCTTCCGCCTCGCTCGCCATTCACTTGCCGTCCTTCTCCCGCTTACCGACAGATGCCGCTAGTCCCTCAGCTAACAGTAGACATGAAGCAAGCAGGGCAGCAAGCCAGTGCACTGATCAAGGGGCAGGGGCTGTCGAGAGGTACGTCAAAGATATCACCACATCGATAGCTTCACGACGTCCAAGGCACTAACCGCGAACGCAACATGAGCATTGCGCCACCAATATTTGGAGACAAGCATATGGGTGAAGCCTGTTGACAGTGATATCATTGAAAGGAAGGGTGCATCATGGACGGAAAAAGATATGCGAAGGTGTAAAAATAACAATGGCATATGTAGCACAGTTGCAGCAGGCAGTCGCAATCACAGATGAGTGCGTAGGTATCGTAGTGCAACCAGCAAGGAACAGTTTTTCCATGGAATCATCAGGATCACCTAATTGTGCCTCAGAAAGTAGCGCGACAACAGTCAGTAAAGGCCTTAGGTTCAGAAAGCAACTCGCACCCCAAGGTGCTGCCGTATGAACATGCAGACTGAACGACACATTCCACTGTGAACGTCAGCCCTTGAACGATAATATGCGAAGTGCATGCAGTAACAGCGGTAATGCGCGCTTTCTGTGCGAAGCGACCGCGCAGACAGGGGTCTAATTATATTTTTTTCGGCGAGTGAGAAAATTTTGCCGTAGTTACAGATAGGGCGGCTCCTGTGTCGACTAGTGCAACAGTTCCGTGTATACATACTTCGATATGCTTCGTTGGGGAAGAGCGACGCCTTGTGCTGTTCGACAGGGACGCAGTTTTTGCTTCAGGTACTGCGATGACCAATGTTCCTGCTGTTCAGTAGCAGTGGCAAGACGACGCAATGGAGAACAGGAACGACGCATGAGAAGGCAATTAGCGATCATGAGCAGAAGAATGGGCGGTGCGTGGAGAACTGGCATGTGATGCACGTGTCGACGAGAATAACGGAACTGGATTGAAGCTACATTGCGCAGGTTAGCAGGAATGCGACGCTAGACACATATTTGGCGGTCGTCATGCATGTGCCATGGTTCGGTGTTGGCTCGTAGGCTGGTGAAAAACGCGGGAGGAAGTTGACGTGGTGGTACAGCGGGTAGTGGTGTCCAGAACATCGGTGGCAGTGTCAGCGATGCAACTTCGGCATAGGTTATGGCTGCACGCACCGGTGGCCGTGAAGGAGGGGGCGGAATAGTCATACTTCCTCCTGTAGCCCTTCAGGCAGGCTTAAAGTCCGTGATAGCGCAGGGTTTAGAATGTCTGTAAGCAGAGGCAGCTGTCGAGCGACTTGACCTCGCAAAGCAGTAGGCCGAGGCCGGGACCTGCGGTTAAGATCTAAATCGAGAAATCCTGGGTGGAAGAAGGCCGGTATCAGTATGCGTTGTCTGCGGAGGTCATCATAAGCCTGACAAAGCTCAGGGACTTCGACAAAGATTTGAGGATTTTTTGACAGCAACATTTGCAGGGCGTCGTCTTCGATGTCCTTCAATATACGACGAATCTTATGGGATTCCGTTATTGCTGCGCTGACGTGCTTACAAAGGCCGATGACGTCTTATATGTAGTTGGTAAAGTTCTCACCAGGCGTTTGGGAATGGTGGCTCAAACGCTCTTCGGCCCGAAGCTTTCGCACCGCGGGCCACGGAAACCTTGCATGAAGCTTGTCCAGATGTCTGACGAGGTGCGAAAGTCAGACTCGTGGTTGTTTAACTATGCGTTTACGACGCCTGTGAGGCATGAGACCGCTTTGTTCAAGTTGTGAGCGTCGTCCCATTTGTTGTGGGCACCTACGCGTTTGTAGGATGAGAGCCAATCATCGATGTCCTTTTCGTCAGAGCCGCTGAAATGACTGAATCCCATTGATTTAGGGAGTCGGAACATAGAAGACCGGCAAGTCCGGGGATAGTGTCTGACTTTCGTCGTCCGGCATGATGGGCGGCCACTTCCGAGTGCGGTGTGCGAGGGTTGGGGACAGCCTAGCAACCTCCGCGAAATATGTAACGTGCTTTAACTGCGGAGACGGAAGGACAAAGATGCAGGTCGATTGGTCGTGCATCGGGAGCCGAGCGAGCGATCTCTATCCTTGCACGAGGTGTTGACGATGCGCCTGTCCTCTTCGCTGCGAATAACGCCATTTATGTAAACACAAGGGGTTACCTTAGCAGTTTTTTTTTTTAAACTCCGAGGCCTCCTGCTGTAATGCTTATGCCTTGTAATTGCAACATGACTCTTGCAATAAAACATTACTCGGCTCGCACAAGCGCGAACATGTTTTTCATCCACGTTCATTTGCTTCTCAGTTTAAAAAAATAAACAATAAATAATGTCCCCTATGCATTACACGGCTTCATATGGATGTGGCTAACAAAGATAGGCCCCCTCAGTTCCCTCTTTGCTCAATTATACTCTTTCACTTGTTACTGAAATGATTTATGCTCAGATATTTTTGCCATGAAGTATTGGCGCATGTGGAAAAGAGACGTAAAACACTGCGCCTGCTGCTCGCCTCTTGTGCCCGGTGCTTTCACCACGCTGGTAATCATTAGACCCACCGCGGTATCTCTTGCATTCATCTTGTCAGCGCTAGGTCGGGGGTTCTATTTCCGGTCACGACAACCGCATTTCATTGAAAGCAAAATGGAAGAACGCCAGTCACATTTAGGACCGCGTTTTGGAACACCGTGCGCTGAAAGTAACCGGAAGCTCCAATAGCCCCTAATGGTATCCTCATGCCAAACCCCAGGGCTTCTCTGTGACTTCAACTCGCTGGGAATTTTCAACTTAGGCAAACAAAGGTCTTTATTGTACATTACATGGCTTACGCCAGGACAATCATTTTAAGCTACAAAACGCTTCTATAAAAGCGTGAATTTCCAATTAACGCTTAAATCAGAAGATCAGTTAAAGCATTCTGTAACTACCATAGGCGCAAAAGATTTGCTGGAGGTCGTAGGAAGCCAACGGCGTTCTACTCTGGGACGTAATATGAACGCTTGCGGCAGCGGTTGTTTCGAAGACGCTACCGTTGGTCAGATTTCCCATGGCAAATTGTCTCCATTATTTCGCAGCAGTTTTGTTTGAACCTCGATAATAGCACTTTGCTGAAGCACTGGCAAGAATTTTGATCGGTGCCAACTGAATAAAAACACTCTTCACAAACTCCCTTCAGCATCTAACCTAACGATGTGTCTTGTCATTAAAAGAAAGAAAGGCGTTGGACTGGAGGAATATAGCGGGAATTCTAAGCTGTTGATAGGCAATATGCTGGGACACTGCTGAAATTCTAACGAATTTAAAAGAGACAGCACGGTACCATATTCCAGAATGGGTCGCTGTCCCTGCGCTCATGCTGCTGTTTTCGTGTGTACTCGATGTTCTGCATGGAGAAATCATCAAGCCTGCGGCAATACTCCGCTTGGTTGTCGCAGTAACCCGAGAAGAGATTCGTCCAGTGCTGTTCCATTCGTTGACGGGTAAGGTGAGCCTCCAACGCCCCGGCTGCATAGGCCTGTACCTCGTCAGGCACACGCTCATTGCTCTCTACCTGGAGGTAGGACCACCTGGAAGGTAAAAGGTAAACGTGAATGTCTTCCCCTTGAAGCACACTGCAGAGGGCTTAAATCATTCATCGCTGAATTTGTGTCGGGGTTTTTGCATTCATCATACGTATTGAAGTAAACAAGGCTTTGCCATCTTTAATTAATCATACTCTAATTATACCAAGAGGAATATTGCTATATTGAATTTATTAGCTTTGTATGTCAGAGTAGTTGTTATGCTAAGGAGTTTTACGTGGGGAAAATTTCTGGACTCACCATTTTGCGTACTGACAAAATTGCGTCAGAGTATTTCTGTCCGGATCAATTTTGACCACCTGTACTTTTTTAACGTGCACGTAAATCTATATGCACGGGGATATTTCTTTTTTTTTTTTATTTTGCTTCCATTTAAATGCTTCTGCTGCGGCAGGGATAGCCTAGGTGGTGGGGCCCTAAAGAAAACGGCTATATAGTCATATACAGGCAGAGTACATTTGCGTTCTTTCGCAAATTTTTGCGATGAAAATGCGTGGTCGGGTGGCGTCACTGACTCACTGCTTCCTAAGCGGAAATAAAAGAAATCCTAATTATTTAGCAGCCCAAGGCACAACACGTTCTAACGTGCCTACACAAGGCACCAAAATAGGCACATAGCATCGAGCGGAGCAGGAGCTTCATGGCCACCAAGTGAAAAGTATATTGTGTCTGCGGGACGCAAGAAACTATGGTAATGCAGAACGAGCAGCAGGGCTCTCAAGGATTTCGGTTCCTTGCGGAGAGATAAGCGAACCGTGCACTCTCGTTGGGAAGCAATGGAGCCGAGTTTATACAAAGAGTGGCTTGGAACGTGAGATCGCACCAGGACTACAGCTTAATTAATATGCATGGGGATCATTTTAAAGTTCTATGGAATTTTTATAAATAGCCTGTTGCAGATAAATCAATTCCAGTCCTTGAGCTGCATTATACAAAGAGGCGGATGTCACTTGCAGGAGAAGTCGAAACACATATTAAACTGGCTACCAAAAGTCTGCTGATTATATGTTGAATCAATTACATTACAGCGCATGTTGGAACATACTAAGTGCAGCCGTTGAGTAGGCAAGGTGCCTCCACTTTGAATGAATTTCCAAGATGAAGCCATTTGGAGATATGCGCCAACTAACTCACCGTAAAAATGCGTTCTTGTTGCACCAACCTTTCTTTTAAACAGAACCTTCTTTTATCCATTGAAGCACAAAAGTAACAGGAATGCGCGGGTATTTGCTTCCAAATATTCATCATCATCATCATCAGCCTGGTCACGCCCACTGCAGCGCAAAGGCCTCTCTCCTGCTTCTCCAACAACCCCTAACATGTACTAATTGTGGCCATGTCGTCCCTGCAAACTTCTGAATCTCATCCGCCCACCTAACTTTCTGCCTCCCCCTGCTACGCTTCCCTTCCCTTGGAATCCAGTCCGTAACCCTTAATGACCATCGGTTATCTTCCCTCCGCATTACATGTCCTGCCCATGCCCTTTCTTTTTCTTGATTTCAACTAAGATGTCATTAACTCGCGTTTGTTCCCTCACCCAATCTGCTCTTTTCTTATCCCTTAACGTTACACCCATCATTCTTCTTTCCATAGCTCGTTGCGTCGTCCTCAACTTAAGTAGAACCCTTTTCGTAAGCCTCCAGGTTTTTTCCCCATATGTGAGTACTTGTAAGAGACAGCTGTTATACACTTTTCTCTTGAGGGATAGTGGCAACCTGCTGTTCATAATTTGAGAATGCCTGCCAAACGTACCCCACCCCATTCTTTTTCTTCTGATTATTTCAGTCTCATGATCCGGATCCGTGATCACTACCTGCCCTAAGTAGATGTATTCCCTTACTACTTCCAGTGCCTCGCTACCTATCGTAAACTGATGTTCTCTTCCGAGACTGCTAAACATTACTTTAGCTTTCTGCAGATGAATTTTTAGACCCACTCTTCTGCTTTGCCTCTCCAGGTCAGTGAGCATGCATTGCAATTGGTCCCTTGGGTTACTAAGCAATAATAATAATAATAATAATAATAATATATAGGGTTTTACGTGCACCACTTTCTGATTATGAGGCACGCCGTAGTGGGGGACTCCGGAAATTTCGACCACCTGGGGTTCTTTAACGTGCACCTCAATCTAAGTACATGGGTGTTTTCGCATTTCGCCCCCCATCGAAATGCGGCCGCCGTGGCCGAGATTCGATCCCGCGACCTCGTGCCCAACACCATAGCCACTGAGCATCCACGGCGGGTTTACTAAGCAACGCAATATCATCAGCGAATCGCAAGTTACTAAGGTATTCTCCATAAACTCTTATCCCCAATTCTTCCCAATCGAGGTCTCTGAATACCTCCTGTAAACACGCTGTGAATAGCATTAGGGAGTTCGTATCTTCCTGCCTGACGCTTTTCTTTATTGGGATTTTGTTCAACATATGGGGAAAATATATCTCGAAACTGGTATCATTCTGGAAACTTGAATATGTGTGTCGCTTTCTCGTGCTAGTGAAGTCCGCGAGCACGAGGTCCAGAATTATGTAATCTGCAACAGGTTAATTTTAAAAAGCCATGACGCTTAAAATAATCACGGCATATATATATATATATATATATATATATATATATATATATATAACATTCCTATATACCTCTTACTTTCATGTTTGATAGCGTTGGCAGTTGAGAAACTTTTGGGCGTAGTAAGAGCGTGTGTCGCGCAGTAAGCATCAGTTTTTACTGAGTGCTAATTTGGGCTAGTTACGAGCACATAGTCTGGCGAAGAAACAGCCCTTGATAACGCATCAGGATCAGCAGGATGCGACAAGTACGAACCTCTGTGTCTGTTCAAGCCCCACTACGGCTGAAATATAGATTTTTCACGACTCCGCGCACAGCCTTGACAGCTTAACCTAGCGAATAATAGAAATGCAATATCTTCCACGATGTCGCCTGGTCCGTAATTCGGAAAAATGGCATACACACTCACCCACTCTCCTCTATTTCGTCTTGAAAATTTGCCCACGCAACCGGTACTCGCGATGAGTCGGCCCTAAAGTCGGCCTCCTGCAATTCGCCGTCGTGTATGATAACCTTCTGTGTGTCCATTTCCACCGCCGCCCAGGCCGATTGGGTGCGGGCGGCTTGCGTCACGGCCAGTGTAAAGAGTGCGCATATCAGCAGTTGAATGATGTTCCCGCTCCGAGATCTTTGGTACATCCTGAATCTGCATCGTACAGGAAATCATGTCGCTATACAGCGAAGCCGTTAGCCTTTTAGTGGTCGGCACCACTTGTGGGCGTCGGTGAACAAAAATTGGCATGATCACCAATGGCTCATAGCTGCCAAATCAAGCGAAAATGCAGTTGTTCATCCCTCTCGTAACGCAGAGGCTACAAGCAGTTAGCAACGGGAAGCGAACAGTGCATACATTCAGGTAAATCACGCGTACAACGTAAAGAACAGCGTATGTTAAAAAAAAAGTAAGAAACTGAAAAGAAGCATATACCATCATCAGCGATGGATCGTACCCCGTAAGCGAAGAAAAATGCAATGACTCATACCCGTGAGGCAGAGAGTACAGGCGCTCAGCAAAGTTAAGCGAACAGTCCATACATTCATTTAAATCAACCATACAACACAAAAAACACCATAGGATTCAATTAAAAAAACTCAAAACAAGCATCCGAACCAGCAATAAAGAATTGCAGGCCCCCCTCAGGAGTTGTAGTGGTGGATTTGTAACAGCTTCGCTGGACATCCACTTTTGAGGGACAGGGATGGCGAGTCAATATTTTTGTTTGCTCCTAATCAAGGAGAAACCATCGCGAATCTCAGGATGTACAAAATGAGGCAGGTGCGATAGCGCAAAGCTCATTTTATTGACTGCAATAACGGTGCGAAGCATAACACTAAGCTGAATAACTCAAAGCAGAGTCACTAATATTCCAAAGTTGGAGTGGCGCATGGGTTGGTGGACGCCTAGCCAAGGCATTGATTACGTTTGCATTTCCCAGATTATTTTAGCATTTTTTCAATGTGCACATACATGCGATTCCCTGTGCATGTAATGTAGGATGTGCGGCTGGGAAAACAATTATCCAAGGCGAGCATGTATCACCTCTTTCAAGGCAAAAATGTCTGAGACGGCATGCACTACTGCTTGTACAGAGCCTCTTCTGTACTTACCGTGTGCGCAGTGTGCTTGGTCAGTTGAGTTTTCAGCCTAAAGCACACAGCACGAATAGCTCATATCGCTCCAAATAACCGTGCATGGTCCTCGTGGTCAGGCCTGACTGTTAAGCTCTATATACGAGGCGCTAACAGAAAGCGTCCTCTCTTACCGGAGATATCGTTAGTCGCGTGACAAAGAAAAAAAAAGAGATCAAGTGGGAGAGATGCACCGAACTCTTAACAGCTGCAAAGAAGAGTCAGGGAACAGCTGTGATGCGGCGGCATGCAGTAGGGTAATATCGCCTGACGGCACGTGCAATGTCAAGGCAAGGACATGACGAGCTTGACCGCTATTGCGAGATGTTGCAAAGAGAAGGGGTTGAACGCGCCTTCGTGTGCGAAAATTGTACTTACATTGCACTTACTTTGTTTAAAAGCCTTTCTATTATTCGCTACTTGTGTAATTGCTCTCTAATTATGAAAAATGGCCCATTTTAAAGGTTCTCGAATACATTTGTAACCGAGTACACCATTCCCCTGTCTTATACCGTGTTACATACGAATATAAAACATGTCATGCGTAGCTCCGTTTTTACGCTTAATGTCTATTAGAATATTGGCTATCCCCGTTTGCTCTCTGATCCACACCACTTTCTTCCTGTCTCTTAACGTAACGCCCGACTTTGTTCCTTAGCACGACAGAAAGCTGAGCTAGTTGGCAAGGATTCAATATGCAAAAATTGAGGTGAGGCGTGCATAGAGGACAGAAGAGTAGAGAAGTGCACAACACGAAGGCAGACTATCAACTGTCTGCACGCCTCTTTGTTCTAAGGATGCTCTTGGCGCGGTTCTTAACTTGCTTTCCAGCTTCTTAGTAAGTCTTCGCGTTTCTGCCCCATATGTTAGCACCGGAAGATTGCACTGGTTGTACACATTTCTTTTTAATGATAATGGTAAGCTTTCAGTAAGAGATCTGACAATGTCTGTCGTATGTGCTCCGACCCATTTTTATTCTTCCGTTAGTTTCCTTCTCATGATCAGGGTAACAGGCCTCCAGCAGGACGTGTGATACGGCTAGGTGACGAAGCTTTGCTGATATGACGAGAGCACAGATAGGTGATCAGCTATGTTAAGCCGAAGAACTTGATCTGGAACAGGCCTGCGTGGAAGAAGCACGCGATTGCGGGTACCGGCTCACTGTATCGTTGCCGCTGCTGCCAAAATGAATGCAACTACTTCGAATGGAGGAATTGTGGCTGTTCTTTGTAGTGTACAGGTCAGTACAGAATTCTTCCGCTGCTTTTGCTGTATCTTCGAGATTGATGATAATATTACCCTGCCTATCTTTCAGTGCATACATCTTGGTTGGTCCTATGCCAAGTTTCCTTCTCACTGATTTCAAGCAATATCCAATTTTTACAGCATCCTTATTTTTTCCTTGTTGATCAGTTTTGTCAGTTCAGCCAATTCTATCTGATCTCTTGATTTGGACAGTTTTATTTTTATAAGGTCCTTTGTTACTTGGCACAACTTATCTATTGCTTGCCTTGATGCCTTACTTCCCACTTCAATTGCTGCTTATGAAGCCAGTCTAGTTATGATTTCTTTCATTACCTGTATTTCATCTTCATCTCTCTGTTCTAAGGATGCATATTTTTGCAAGTACCAGCCTGAAATGGTGTGCTCTTACCCTTACTGCGCCTAGGTTGGCCTGTTTGTTCCTGACCAATTTTACTCTTTCTCTCTTCAAATTCAGGTGAATCCTAGACCTCACTAATATGTGATCACTGCACTTTACCCTACCTAACACTTCGACACTCTGCACAATGCTGGGATAGGAAGACAATGTGAAATCAATTTCTCTTCGTGTTTCACCATAAGAGATTTTCTA
This sequence comes from Dermacentor andersoni, assembly GCF_023375885.2. NCBI lineage: Eukaryota > Metazoa > Arthropoda > Arachnida > Ixodida > Ixodidae > Dermacentor > Dermacentor andersoni. The sequence goes on along the minus strand of NC_092820.1, from coordinate 72,626,651 downwards.
GGTCCACTTTCTGTTGCTACGCTTTCTTAAGGAGGTGTTTATTATTTGCAGTTTATTCCTTTCTGCGAATTCTACCAGTATCTCCACTAGCGTTTTTAGAATCAACTACCTTTTTTATTTAACTACCTTTTTCTACCATCACTGTATTTGCAACCTTTATTTTAATTTCCTGTTACCTTAATTTATTACCTGTATTCGGTACCTCTTATTAAGTTTTATTACAACGAATGCGAAAATCTCGTAAATGCTGCAGAATTCGTCAATGTTGCCCGCTATGCCGTTATCGATTGCGAATTATACTCGGTAATGCTTCTTATCTGGAAGTCCTCTATGGCAGAGGACCTGACCATTTGTCAGCAATGTATAAGCTTAACCAGTTGTAACCTCATCAAGGCCAAAGCTTCACTCGAGAAAGTTCGGGTCTTAAAAGTTGCCAGGGTCAGTTTCCATTGGCGGCCTGTCCAGGTCCAGAGATTCATAGCACCTTCTGCAGAGTTACATGTCTGACCGCCACCTTGTTCAGTTGTTCAGCAACGGCTGGGGACTGAGTGCCATTGGTAAACAGAATGAGTCATTTGGGAGGGAGTGGCCGAATATGGCACCAGAGAGGCTAATTCCCGTTCTCGTGAGAGAGTGTCTTTCGTTGTAGCTAGTTGATCTTCATATTTCGGCTGTAGCTGAATTATAATATACCACTGGCTTTCGGCACTTTTGCCGGTGTCAGGCACCATTCCAAGCCTGCAGGTGTAGTGCAACGGAGGAGGTGAATTCAAGCTCGCCATCTTCGGAATAAAAAAAATAAACATACGTGAGCATTTGAACTTCTGACTATGGCAACCGAGCCTCCAGGCGAGCAAAGTCAGATAGCCCTGCAGGCTGGGTGACTACCTTATGTCGCGGATTTCCAACATAGAGGATCCTACATGCCTTAAAACACGCTTCAATGGTCCGCAATAGAGCGCTTTTACATGCAGATATACAAGTAGCACAACATTACATTTCAATAGTTCTAACATCATGATTTCGGAATCTCCCGCTGGAATGCGGCCACGAACACGGCTAGGTACACGACAAAGTTTCGGCGAATTTGAACAGTACTCAAAACCTGTGTGAAAAAAGGGTTTCAGCGCTTACCGGGAATCCACGAGCAGCGTATTATATGGAGATGCATTCATAAGCTTACGGTCGCGTCCCCCTGTCTCTGGCATCGCTGAAGTCCTTTCACAACGAGTCGGAATCGCTACGCCCTCGTCGTTTGCGATCCGAAGGCGCGGGAAAGCAACTGACGTCCATCGTGGGCTGCAATTGCAATACTTGCAATACAGCAGTCACGACTACAAGCTCGTGAACGCGATCGAGCCAGACCACCCAATTTAGTGACACTACGATAGAGTTTAGCGGTGGCGTAGATGTAGAGAATCCGCCTCCTTGCAAGAGGACGCTGGTTCGAATCCCTGTGCCGCGCAATATTCCACTGGATTACAAAAATCAGCGCGTTGTTAAAATTACATGAACAGGCCTGGAGTACGGCCTGATCCCGGTGACCAAAACCGGCAACGCACACCCTCACCAGAGCTGGATTGGCCACCCTGGTTCAGTACTTGGCCACAACCTCCTATATGAATACAACAATCAACCCCCGGCCCTCAGTCCTCAGCAGCTGCGAAGAAACTTACCACGGCGGCGGTCACACCTGTGAAGCAGCAGAGGGTGCCAAGAATCTCTGGGTCCGGACAGGCCGCCATTAGAATCTGAACATGGCAACGTTTAACGCTAAAGCGCCATCTAGTGAGGCGAGTCTAGCAGGGCTATTGGTGGAAGTAGCGGGCAGTAAATGGGATATAATACGTCTCAGTGAGGGTAGGAGGACAAAAAAGCATATACGGTGCAAAAGGCGGGCACATCCTGTGCAATAGGGCTTAGCTAGGAGACGGGGTTAGCGGAGATTCCTGATTAATAAAGATATAGCTGGTAACATATCGGAACTCTATAGCATTTATGAGAGGGTGGCATGTCTCAAACCTAATAAGAGGTACAAACTCAAGGTCGTACAGGCCTACGCCCCAACATCCAGTCATGATGACTAGGCGGTCGAAAGCTTCGCTGAAGACGTGGAATCGGCATTGGGTATAGTCAAAACAAAATACACTATACTGATGGGCGACTTCCATGCCCGGGTAGGCAAGAAACAGGCGGGAGACAAGTCAGTAGGGGCATATGGCATAGGCTCTAGGAATAGTAGGAGATAGTTATTCGTAGAGTTTGCAGAAGAGAATAAAATGCTGATGACGAATACCTTCTTCCCCAAGCGGGACAGTCGAAAGCGGACGTGGAGGAGCCCGAATGGCCAGACTAGAAATGAAATAGACCTCATACTCTGTGCTAACCCTGGCATCTTAGAAAATGTAGACGTGCTCGGCAAGACGCCCTGTAGTGACCATAATGATGGTAAGAAGTCGAATTAGCCTAGACTTGAGAAAGGAACGGAAGAAACTGGTACATAAGAAGCCGATCAACGAGTTAGCAGTAAGAGGGAAAATAGAGGAATTCCGGGTCAAGCTACAGAACAGGCATTCGGCTTTAACTCAGGAGGAGGACCTTTGTGTTGAAGCAATCAACGAGGATTTTATGGGCATCATTAAGGAGTGTGCAATAGAAGTCGGTGGTAACTTCGTTACACAGGATCCCAGTAAGCTATCGCAGGACACGAAAGATCTGATTAAGAAACGCCAATGTATGAAAGCCTCTAACCCTACAGCTTGAAGACAACTGGCAGAACTTTCCAAGTTAACCAACAAGCGTAAGACAGCTGACATAAGGAAGTATAATATTGAATAGAATTTATCATGCTTTCACAAACGGAGAAAGCCTAAAAGCAGTGAAGAGAAACTAGGAATGGGCAAGAATAAGATGTGTGAGTTAAGAGACAAACCCGGCAATATCATTACTAATATGGATGAGATAGTTCAGGTGTATCAGGAGTTCTATAAAGATTTATATGGTAGCAGTGGCACCCACGACGATAATGGAAGCGAGAATAGTCTAGATGATGAAAAATAACGTACAGCGCAAAGGACAAGGACTGTCAAGACGACATACACAGCGCCTGCTGTGCCTGAAGTCTTCGAGATCTTTAAGAAAGAGCTGGAGCCTCTAGAACTTGCGCATGAGGTCCCCACTGATGATTCCTTGCGCGTTCTAGATCTCAGGCTGAGCCTTGCTAACAAACATGTGTGCTGGTACTTCGAACTGAGAAGTAAGAAGCCACTCTTGCCCTTTAACTCCGCACACTCAAAGGTCGGTAAACGAGGTATTATAAAGTTATGTCTCGTTAAGAGCCTCAATAAATCGTGCCCACACCAGATGCAACATAGTCTTGCTGCTCAGGTTGATCGCCTTTCTTGGGCTGGTTACCCTTTGGCCTTAATTTCAGCCATAGCGGAACAGCTTCTGAGGCGCACAATACGTCATGAGCCCGCTCAATCAGGGAACCAGCTGGCTGAAAGACGCAGGTTTGCAGTGTTACCATATGTGCATGATGTCTCCCATAGGCTAAAAAAAATTGGGCAGCGTGCAGGAATCACAGTCGTTTTCTCAGACCCGGAAAAATTGGCAAGGTTCTGTAAGCGTGTAAGTGCGCCTAAATCGCATCAGAGTTGTTGCTCTGTCGGGCACAGAAAACATTTTCTGACGTGCACAACAAATGCAGTCTACCGAATTCACCTGTGTTGCGGCAGTAAATATGTTGGACAGACCGGCAGGTGCTTAAACGATCGACTAAGAGAGCACTGTAACAACGTCCACAGCACTGTACAAGGCCACTTGGGCATCCATTGCCGGGACTGCAGCTGCCTGCCCCTCTTTGAAGATACTGAAGTTTTAGCGAGACACAGCTCACAGCTCACCCAGGAAATGGTGGAAGTTGATTTCATCAGAAAACCTGGTAGTATTTGCGTTAGTGCCCCCTCTATCGCGCTGACCCCTGGTGAAGTCACGTATCTAAAGATATAGAAATCATAATGTTTTTTTATTTTTAATTTTTCTGGTGACCATGCTCTTAGTTAAAAAAAACAGCGCTGTGTATGCCGCCTTCGCAGTCCTTGTCCTTCGCGCTGTACGTTATTTTTGATCATGAATTACCAACTAGCTCAAGCAACCACCCTAGTCTAGATGAATTTGACATTCAACAAGTAACGTCGGAAGCAGTAAATAAAGCTTTGGGAGCTATGAAAAGGGGGAAGGCAGCTGGGGAGGATCAGGCAACAGCAGTATGTTAGGCAGATTGTTCTAGAAAACTGGCCACCCTGTATACGCAATGCCTCATGATCTCGAGCGTATCGGAATCTTAATCCATAAGAAAGAGGACGCCAAAGACTTGAAACATTGTAGGCCGATCAGCTTAGTGTCCGTTGCCTACAAAGTATTTACTAAGGTAATCGCAAATAGAATGAGGAACACATTAGACTTCTTTCAACCAAAGGACCAGGCAGGATTTCGTAAAGGCTACTCAAAAATAGACCATTCACACTATGAATGAGGTGATAGAGAAATGTGCTGAATATAATCAGCCTATATATATAGACTTCATCGATTATGAGAAAGCATATGATTCAGTCGAAACCACAGCCGTCATGGAGGAATTACGGAAGCAGGGTGTAGACGAGCCATATGTAAAAATAGTGAAGATATTCTACAGCGGCTCCACAACCACCGTAGTCCTCCATAAAGAAAGCAACAAAATCACAATAAAGAAAGGCGTCAGGCCGGGAGATAGGATCGCTCCAATGCTATGCACAGCGTATTTACAGGAGGTATTCAGAGACCTGGATTGAGAAGAATTGGGCATAAGAGTTAATGGAGAATACCTTAGTAACTTGCGATCCGTCGATGATATTGCCTTGCTTAGTAACTCAGGGGACCAATTGCAATGCATGCTCAGTGACCTGGAGAGGCAAAGCAGAAGGGTGGGTCTTAAAATTAATCGCCAGAAAACTGAAGTAATGTTTAATGTCTCGGAAGAGAACAACAGTTTGCGATAGGTAGCGAGGCACTGGAAGTGGTAAGGGAATACATCTACTTAGGGCAGGTAGTGACCGCGAGTAATTCAGAAGAATAAGAATGGGCTGGGGTTCTTTGGCAGGCATTCTCAGATCATGAACAGCAGGTTGCCATTATCTCTCAAGAGAAAAGTGTATAACAGCTGTGTCTTACCAGCACTCACGTACGGAGCAGAAACATGGAGACTTACGAAAAGGGTTCTACTTAAATTGAGGACGACCCAACGAGCTATGGAAAGAAGAATGATAGGTGTAACATTAAGGGATAAGAAAAGAGCGGATTGGGTGAGGGAACAAACGTGAGGTAATGACATCTTAGTTGAAATCAAGAGAAAGAAATGGACATGGGCAGGACATGTAATCAGGAGGGAAGATAACCGATGGTCATTAAGGGTTACGAACTGGATTCCAAGGGAAGGGAAGCGTAGCATGGGGCGGCACAAAGTTAGGCAGGCGGATGAGGTTAAGAAGTTTGCAGGGACAATATGGCCACAATAAGCACATGACCGGGATAGTTGGAGAAGTACTTGAGAGGCCTTTGCCCTGCAGTGGGCGTAGCCAGGCTGATGATGGTGTTGATGATGAAAGAGTGCATTGTACCACACTGAGTGTCTCTTTGTTAGCTCCCTGCTGGACGAGAAGGGGACAAGTCATCTGTTATTTATGAAACTCTTGATTAAAATATCAGCCGGTATGCTATTTGCATAATATTATCGCTAGTATGTTCAAAATAACATTAAAACGACCACTTCCCAGGCCCGAAGGGTGTACAACATGGCCCCCACCAGCCGTGTGGCATGCTGCGTGTTTCAACGTTCTGGCAGGGGGTAGGATAAAACGACGTGGATTTTCTTGTAAGAGAAATAATGGCTCTTTGAATAAGAGGTGGGGGGGGGGGGGGCTGCTTGGGGCGTTAAATTAAATAAATAAAAACTGGTTTCTGCAGTAGGGCCGATCTGCGACCGAGTACTCTTTCATTTGTACTTTGAACGCTGGGCGCGTCCGGCTACGTACTTCTATGCGATGAAGTTATTTCGACGATCGCGCTCTCTTGTAATTGAATTGTATAGCAAGTGCGACAGCCTGCATCGGTGTGCGACAGTGTGACAGCTTAAACCTCCCCGTGCAACAGCCTACGCTCACGTTCAAAGTGACACGGAGTTTGTCCGTCTGACAGAGGTTTTATCTATAGAGTGCACCGCCTTCGTGATCGCCCAAGATTTATCTTCATATCACTGCCTAAAAAGTGTCTTAGTGCACCTGTAATGACATTCGCACGAAAAAAAAAAAAGTTATGTGTTTGTTGGTTGGGACGCTACGTTCCTTAACAAAATGTACTGAGTGTTAGTGGCTGTGTTGCCTTCCTCAAACGTTTCCAGTTCGCCCTATTGTTTTTTTTATTACCGCTTCAAGAGGGCGATTTCTTATTGAAGCCAGGAGACTGCTGGATAGCTTACGCATTGAGTGGAGCAGTGGTAGCAATTCGCAAGTAATTACACTGCTTATTATGTTGATTTCTTGCTTTGGTGACGGTGTTGAGGGTACAACGTGGTTGAACACATTACATGCGGATCGCGGCAATTACAAATGCTGCAAAATTAGCTGATTCATTGTTTTTTGACGATGTGAAGATATGTATGTGCGATGCAGAAAAGAGGTCGATTCTAAAAGTCGACTGCGCCCACAATCGAGGTCGATTGCTCTCTGCCGTGTGACCTTCTGTTCAGTGCCAGCTTTCAGACCAAATAAAAGAGTCAGAGGCCTGTGCGGCACACGCAGCATGGTTACAGCGTAAGCGGGAGGAGCGGCTCCTTAGCAGCTCCAATTTCGGCACCACGCGCTACAGTGTCTTGATGACTGAATCTCTTCGCGCCGTTTTCACGAGAACGATCTGAACTGTCCGTCCAGCGTCTACCACGAGCGGCAGCTTATACTGCTCTCTGCACAGCGGTCTGCTGAGCCCAATGTGGCCTGACTGCAGCCGTGCGACAGACTGGCTTCTTCAGCAGCGGTTCGTGCAGCAACCTTCTAGGCTCCTCTAGTTAATGATGGTAATGATGGTTTATTGGAATTCGTTACAAAATTGGGTGGTAACCAATTATCAACTAATAATCGCCTAGCCTGCTTGAGTGAACCAGGCTCAGCTACATGCAGTATGCAACTGCTACAAGTCGGCAGACCTGGTCGAACATAACGGAACTGCAATGCAAAATTTCTACGCTACGCGGCGCGCATGCCACATCGCGTGTCAAATAGCAAGATACCAATGCAATGACGAATATGTCATTTCATGACATTATCCTTTTGATACGGGACGGTGACAAACAGTCGCCTAGGCTGCCTAAATTATTGAGGTATGCCATGTATGTTTTAATCATTTAATCAATATTTAAATATCTCCATCATCTTCTTTTTCCTCCCTTAACGACTTCTCTATTTATCTTGTACCGCTAGCTATGCAATTGCTATATGGCGTGCCACCTGGCGTAATATTATGCAACTGCCCTGCAAAGGGTGCTAGTGTTGACCCCTTTCGTTTCGACACGGTGAGCGTTGCCGTGGTTGATCACGTGGTGACGTGTCCATTGCTTGCCTCAACTGCCTTCATTGTCTCCGTTTTTAGAATGGATCTGTATGACGCCAGTGTGGCTTAGCAAACCTTTGTTTCTGGAGATATCGTACACGGTGACGGGGTGGACGACCCGAAGCTTAGGCCACAGCTTCAGAGAACATACGAGAGCACCTTAGGAGCTCATTAATCTATGTCCAAATGGAGTGAGCAGCGTATGTGGTGCTTGTGAAAGCGGGGCTAATATATATTCTAAGCTATCTAAATTTCCTCGCATAAATTCAATCAGGATTAGTGTGTCGCATAATGTGTGCGATTAGTGTCGCATAAATTCAATCAGGACTATTCGTTCTTTATTTCGCAAATATTTTAAAGCAGCGGCTTGTGACATTTCTCACTTAGCAAATTTCATTGGTGCACTCACTATCTCATTATTTTCTGCCTAATAGCTCGCGGGTGTGCCCAGTTACAACAGGTTTGTTCTTGCTTTGTGCAAAACTTCAAAGATAGCTGTTTTGTAGAATATAAGAGCTCGTAGCAAAGATGTATATCGCTAGTAACTCACTCTCATGTACTGTGACGGAACTGTGATTCAGCTTAGACCATTCATGCGCTATCAGTTTATTTCATTTAGTGTTCATATATAGTGCTCATATATTCAAGTGTGCGCCCCTTCAGTTATTGACACGTGAGTGATAGACTGGGCGTACGATTACGTGCAAGTGGGGGTAGATATGTGTAGATACTCTACGCGAAACTTACTAGGACAGGAAACCACGCTACTCCCTCTGTCATTGTTGAAAGAGTGGTACTCCCTCTAGCCGACGTTCCGATTCTGAAGTACTTTTTCTGAAGATTAGCGATACGACGCTGCCGAATGTGCAGACATCTGTACCTTCCATGAAACCGCACATCCCGAAGTGCTGGTGACACGCACGGAGAGCTTCAGAAGCGGTCCGCGAAAGTGGCCACACAGCTTTATTCGATTCCTTAATAAGACGGTCACTATTTTTGCAGCCAACTACTATAAATGTTCTTAATCAACATGATTCAACTCAGTATGCGTGGAGCACACTGCACTAGAGAAAACTCAGTTGCATTTCCGACAACTGATCGCACAGCAGCAAAGTGGAAGCAGAAATAGTGCCATATTCGCACGCGGTCGCTGAGACCACGTGCGGCACGTCGCCGGGGGCGCTTTCCAGTTTCACTAGAAGAAACTGCCCCGCGAAAGGGTTCAACAGACGCTACGCGGCGCGCACTCAGATCGCAAAGCAACTGCAAATATACCATGCTAATGAGGATGCTGATTTAGTGGCTACTCTTTTGCAAGGTGGCGGTTGCTTAGCCTTGTTCAATTATTTAGGTGTACAATATTTTTTTTTTCTAGCAATCTTGAGTACAACTTCTTAAACTTCATTTTCTTCCTGAAACCTACTATAACTGCCTTGTGCCGCTACCCGTGCATCTACTACTTGGTGTTCTACATGATGTAATAATATCCAACTGCAATGCAAAATATACACGCACCGACACTACGCGGCGCACATGTGACAACGCATGTCTGCTTGCGCACTAGGGTGCGTTTATATGGCATTTTCGCGATATGCAAACTGTTAGAGGGGTGACGAACTGCGTGGTTGAAAGTACTGCCCTCATCACCTAATGTAAGATCAAAAAGAGAGCGATTACAGCCGTGCCTGCACCCTCTCTCATCTACGGTTCACTGTGACTTGATGCTCATAGTAATAACACACCCTGGTACGTTTAGTGAGCCGCCGCTGTTCACCATGAGCAACGTTGATTAAAAGCTGACACTTCTATTTCGATATTAGGTGCTGTTCACGTTTTGTTGATGTTTCGTTTCAGGTTCAAAATATCTAGGCCACCTGTCGATTTCTGTGAAATTCCTCAATTGGTCTTTCCCAGTGACGCGCCCGCACTGGGAAAGTGGCTGTGCTGCTCGGCTGGCTCTATGCGTACTTCTTCACCCGGACTGTACTTTGTATTGGTCATGGTTGGAGCCGTGCTGCTTTGTTCATAACCCTCCCTCCATTTTTTTTTTTTTTTGCGGATACGTCTTGCGACAGTGCAGTAGCATGCACTTCATGTGTAAGCGTCGAAATCATTGAGCTGGGGAAAAGAACAAGTGTAACTGGCGATACGACTGCGTCAGAGACTCACCACCACAAAGGCCAGCGTGGAATAAATTGTACAGGTTTGCTGGCAGGTCATACTAACTAGAACGGCGAAAAAACGGATGGGAGCTGTGAGCAGAGTAAAGTATGTCAGCTTATGACATCATATTTGTGAGAATTGTTTCTTTTGTAAATTCTGCTACGCGTGCGCGTTTCGCAGCTTGTTGTGCGACGCCAGTGGCCATGGCCACGTCAGCTGCTCACCATTTAATATACATTTGTTAAGACTGTGCGGATTTGAGAAGTGCTTACTGAAGCCTTAGCTTTTGGTATGATCAGGATTATACTGGCGTCAGCAATGAATGATATTTTATGCCTGTAAAGCCTATTTCATGCAGGCGGGCCCTAATTCACAGATGATAATCGTTTCGTCCGCTGGCATAAGAGGTGCCGTTTCACAAGGTGTGCTTTTTTCTTGCGAATTTACGTTTGTGAAATCACACTGCAAAAGCAAAGCACATGTGCAAGCAAAGGGAGGGTGGAGGAGTATATTTTATTGAAGATAAAGGAGTAGAAGTAGGCCGTGAGAGCGTGTCTCTAACCTGGTACTTTTCAGTGGGTTAAGCGGAAGTAGGAGATACAGGGCAAGGTGGGTGGCAGGCGATTACGATGTGGTAAAATCAGCTACTATATACACGTTGTGCAATACGCGGATGGGCGTTTTGAACACACTAAACGCACAAATAATCTTGTCCACACGAAACGTCATCGCGAAAACACTCTGTTCACGTCTTACCGGTCGTAGAAACGACCGTCCAAGCCAGTCTCAAATTGAAAGTTCAAGAGCGAACTTATGGTGCGCTGGGCACGGTCAATTATCCACGCGCCCAAAAGCTTTTCTTCCGAAAAGGGGGGGAGGGGGGCATCCAGGCAGTCAACACTAGACTTAAGTGTCCTCCGCTCAGCCGCATAATGAGGGCAGACTCAAGGCTATTGTCTCGGGAGTTTAACAGACGCTAGTCAAGGCCCCGTTCTCATCCATTCTTGTGAACGTATCAGTGACTGTAGGCCACACTGAGCCGTAATCGATGTATGAGTGTTTGCCGGCCTCTGGGCAACCGAAAAGTCAGTCGGAATCGCAAAGCAGCGTGAAGTCTATGGACGTGTTCTTGCACATCTTCTGGGTTGTCCCGCTGTTGCGTCATAGAGGTTCTGATGGAGTTACTGACCAAAGCGTAGATTTCATACCGGCAAAAATTAGGTTTTTAATCTTCGCCTCAGCCCATGCCTTTTTTGCCTGCCCGTCACCCTGTTCATTTCTAGTTATTCCACAATGGTTACGAATCAACTGCAGCAGCAAGCAAACAAGTTCTCAAGCGAAATCAGACCTTGTGAAAAGCCCATGATGAACCTCGATGATTTTTGATAATGAAAAACAAACATTTGCGTCATATAAATAACGATCAGGTGTTTAATAAATCTTATTTTTCAGCTGCCTGTGGTCCCGAATGGGTCCCAAACAAATCAACCAGGATATGCTCTAAGCATTTCGTTAATGTATATAAAAGCATAATCAAAAGTCAACCTGACAGCCCGACGTTTCTTCCGAACGTATACAAAGTGCGCAAAGCTGACGACAATAATCTGACGAATGAAAAGACGTGATAAATAAGGGCTCGTTTGTCTCACTTGCCACACGAAGCGACTCGTAGTTGCCCCGATTACGTAGGGAAGTAGGTTCCGCTTCTGAGCTCAGAAGTTAGGTATGACATACTGCTCAAAACTGTTTCAAAACCGCAAAAGATTTCGTTTGGCGCCGTGCCAGACCACGACCAAGCACACAGAACGTTAGATACCACGGTGTCGCACAGTCACTTTCAATCAAGATGGCGCCAGACCGGCTCAAATTTCTCAATTTCGATCAGGCATGGTCACTGATACACAGTCCAACAATTCGAGTCGAGTTGGTTTAGCTCATTTGGCATGACGCTGCTGACGACATCCCAGCATTGCGATCGCGATGCTCGCACCCAATGCGCGGTTCGGAATCGACTGAACGCATATCGAGCGAAATTGTGATTCAAAGTGGCCGTGAAGCTGTACCTGGTCGACATCGAGCTGTATGGCGATCTGAAGTAACTGTTGGAAATCGTGAGCGGCACGGAGAAGACCGTGAATATCTGAATAGTAGGGTGTGAGCTGTTTCGAGAAGGTCTATTTAGGATGTACGCCATGTTTGCACGCTAGCATACTAAGCCCCACTGAAGGCTGCAGAGGGACTTTTCTCGCATCGTATTTACATGCCGAAACCCGGGAAGCAAGCCTTCATTCCCACGATGTATTGCTTCTTACGTGGGACGTCTTTCTGCACCGAGACCGTCATGGAGTATGTCAGGAACAAGCGGGCGTGTCGAAGGTCCCACATCTCCAGCATTGTGAATTAGGTGAACGAACCTATTCAACACGAACCATTTGCACTTTCGACGCTTCATGTCCCCGATAGCTAATTGCACGTGGCGAAAACGGCATTATCTGCGCTGAACATGGAGCTGGAAACATTCATGATGGACTCGTAAGCGGCGGAAGTTTACAGTTCCGTCATGCAATATGAAGGCACTGCAATCGGATCTTGGGCCCTACTCGATCATTTTATTGACAGGCTCAAGGTTTCCGCGCAGTGTTCAGTGATGTAACCACCTGTAGCAGTTCATGGGCGCAAACCAGCGACCTCTGTTAGGGAATCAGCTCTACCTCGACGAGATTTTGGTGCACGATTGCCCCAGCACGACCTTTCGCGATGGGACGGAACTTTCACTCAATGACAGCCGTTTTGGAACATGTTCCGACGCTCTGTGAAAGAGAACTGCATTTTATCTAACGCGTATCGCTTCCACTAGCGCATTTCCCTTTTGATGGAGCCGCTGCTCGAGCAGTTGCCAGAATTCATGTCACCGATTCATCTTACTACGAACCACTTGACGTCTTAAAATAACGATTTGAAAGGCGAAGCTAATTGAGCAGAAACATCCCTCTCGGGATCGAGGTTTCTGCTCACAGACCTCCGGACATTGAAATACGTGAGGTCACTGAGAGACGTTCAAGCATTGCGGAAGCTCTACGACAACCAGAGAGGACTCGCAAACCTTTGGGCGAGCGTAATCTTATGCGCTGCTAGGGTGAGTGACGTAGTGCTCAATTTAATACCTGCAGGTATACTAGTTGAATAATATATAAGGGACAGCCTAGCGGTCAGATTCAATTTCGACTACCGTGAACAGTCCTACGTCTTTAGAACATGAGATTGAGTGCTTGCTAAAATTTCTTCACATCGAAGTATATTGTCGAGACAAATGCAAACAGCTCACGAATCCATGTTTAATGGAGTCGCATAACTCTAATAACAAGAGTTTCTGCAAGATCGTGTCGGCCCCGTGCGTCAAGGTTCTTGTAATAAGACAAACATTTCGTCCAAGCCTTGTACTTCTGTTCTGCAGCAAACCACAACGCAGCAGATTGGACCCCTCAGCATAACAGAGAAATCCAATTTGCTCACAGCGGATAGTCGTTGCTTTATGTATACAGCGAAATGATATCTAGTGCGGGAATGCCGCCGCCGGGTACAATGTCGAAAATGCAAACGTCTTCACGCGTCGATAATGTGTGCAACACGTAGGACTGGAAATGCAGGTGCAGCAAGGGAACGTTTTTCGGATGCTGCCATGCATGTCCCTTCCAACGGATTTCTAAAATATGCCAGAGAACTGAGGGAAACGTTATTGCATGGCGGATCCGGCTAGCAAACAGCACCGAAATTACAAGGCCGGTACAACTTCTATCAACGCTAGAAATATGCGACTCAATTTGTCGGAGGCGGAGGGTGTAGGAAATCGCGAGAGGCCCGAAGAAGTTGAAGATATGGACAGGGGGGTGTGAGCTATTTAAAGAAAAAGACTGTTTGGGATGTACGCCATGTATGGATGGTATCGCGCTAAGCACCAATAAAGACTGCAGAATGACTTTTCGCAAAGTAACGATCTGATATGTGCATAAAATGGAACGCTATAGCGTACGACTTCCCAGAGTGAAATGAGGCATGAATCAACAACAGTGAGGAGATGCATGCCTCAGTTGTAGAAGCACAACATCTTCAGGGTGCCAGCTTACTAACGTGCAGGATAACTTCGTAAACTTGTATTTCAAGTTTAGAACTGCGCACTTGGCGCGAACGTCCAGGCCGTCCGATTTGATCGTGGAGAGAACACGGAAAGTATCGTGCAGCTTGTCTCCGCAGGATAGCGCAGCAGCATGCAACTACTCTCCTATCCTATAATATGCCTAAACACACAAAAAGTATTTGCGACATCACCGAGATCCACGCTTGCACCTTCGTTTATACGAAAAACGGTGAATCACGGACATTCGTGCGGCTTTCGACAAGTGCACGTAGTTTAAATTTCGTGGTCTTCCCACGATCCCAGTGTAGCGACGCTCGCCACAGGCGGCGTTGGGCAGTGCGGCACCGGAAAGTGCGGTGGTGTTTGTGGCGGACGGACGTGCTTTGCCAGGGCTCCGTTGCGGCGGCGAAAACATAAATTTTTTTTTTCTGCGTGCTCAGACCTTGCTTCCGTTTTTGATTTGCTGATTTTTTAGCCTTTATATATGAATTGGCTGCTTTTCTTTTTTCGCCTTTTTTTCGTGTGCGTGTGTGTGTTTCGTGTATATTTGGTTTTGCAGAATAATCAGAGTCCTTTCGCACCACGTGTTTCAACACGTCCAATCATGTGGGACGTTAAGTCTTCATTGCCTTTAAATAGTAGTTTGCAAGTGACAAGAGTATTAGATACTAGTCGTTTTATAGTGTCTGTGCATTGCGTTAGGCTATATTGGTTTGGAAGGACAGTAAGAGCTTGGCTACGTGTTTGAAAACGAGCAAGCACGTGTCATATCTTGAAGACGGAGGATGGTACCCCAACACCATGTTCGGCTTCAGGGCAAACTTGTCTACCCAAGATATCTTGCTACAGCTAAAGGAAGAGGTACTCGAGACAATGCCGAAAAACGGGGAAAACGTGGTCATGGCCATCGACATCAAGGGAGCCTTTGACAACGTGTCCCACGCCGCCATTATGGAGGGGATTAACACCACTAATTGCGGGAAGAAAGTCCATGACTAGATCAGAAGCTTCCTAACCGACAGAACAGCGACAGTAGGCCTGGGACACCTACGGAGTGACGCCTTTCAAACGCCATGCAAGGGCACTCTGCAAGGCTCAGTAATCTCGCCAGTACTCTTCAACATAGCAATGGTCAACCTTACCAAGAAACAGCAAGATCCAAGGAATCAGTCACGCAATGGTACGCGGACGACATAACGATCTGGACTACTCAAGGCTCACTAGGGGATAAACAAGAGGCACTACAAGACGCTACCCCCTGCATCGAAGAATACACAAAGCAAAGAGGCCTCAGATGCTCCACGGAGAAATCTGAACTCCTCAGTGTAAGCAGACAGCCCACTGATGCCCCGCTCGAAGTATGGCTAGAAGGACCGAACATCCCGGAACAAAAGATGATTAGAATCCTCGGCATGTGGCTGCAAGGAAACCGGAAATGCAGCCACACAATCTGCTTGCTAAACAAAGCAGCAGGACAGGTGGGCCGAATGATTAGCAGAGTGGCACACAGGAGATATTGCATGAAAGAGGAGGACACACTCAGTTTGGCCAACAGCCTGATACTCAGCCGGGTCACATACTCACTGCCGTACCATGCAATCACCAAAACCGAAAAAGAGCAAGTGGAGACCATCCCCCGGAAAGTGTATAAAACAGCTCTCCACCTCCCAAGGAACACATCCAACGACAAACTCATGCAACTTGGAATCAGCAACACTTTTGAAGAACTAAGGGAATGCCAGCTCAAGGCACAAGTACAAAGACTCAGCAATACAACAACGGGAAGGGCGCTCCTGACAAAGCTAGGTCGGGAAGTAGAAAAACCACAAAGTAGCAGGGCCACCCCCAATACCAGACCCACTAAGAAAGAAACTACGCATACAACCTATCCCTTGCAACATGGACCCAAACCTCCATGCGAGTAGGAGGCAGGCTAGGGCAGAGTTTTACGAAAAGACGATGGCACATCGGGACAATACAGTCTCTACCGATGCGTCCCTATACTCACAAGCACACAACAACAAGCCGCAGCGGTAGTAGTAAATAATCAAGGAGAATTAATCACAGGACTCACGGCCGAGGTGGCTAACATAACCGAGGCAGAGGAAATTGCTGTCGCACTGGCAGCGGAAGAAGATTATAGAACAGGAATATCCCCCAATATTCTAACAGATTCACAAGAGGCGTGCTGGAGCTATATAAGAGGCACAATTAGTAAACGGCGCTCAAGATCCTCAGCAGAGTTCCAATCGCTGAGGGACAACCAACACATAACATTATCTGGATACCAAGCCACGTAGGGACCAGGGGCAACGAAGGGGGAGACAGCCTAGCTCGAAGGATGACCAGCCGAGCAGGAACGTCAACCGCCCCAGAGGGGCCACAGATCAACTGCGGGAACAGCTAATTAGAGTTATTAAACCTCTATAAGGGGCTAAGGTATCAATATCCCCCACTACATAAAGCATTAACAAAGGAGGAGGCCGCAGGATGGCGGAGACTGCAAACGGGCTCCTTCCCAAACTTACACATACTAAGTAGGATGTTCCCCACGCAGTATAACGCAACCTGTCCGTGGTGTGGAGCTAAACCAACGTTATACCACATTACATGGGAGTGTACAAGAAACCAGGCATTCCACAAACACAAAACACCAAGTGTGGAGCAATGGGAGAGCTGGCTCAGCAGCCGCGAGCTAGAGGCTCAAAGAGCTCTAATAGCGCACGCGTGCGAGGCGGCCCGGCTCAGTGGAGCCTTGGACTAGGGGCCCATCCATGGCTGAAGAGGACCCAACCTTCAAGAATGAAGACTTCGGCCTCGACCCGCTAAAACCTTAAAAGAGTGAATAAAGTTTTCCATTCCATTCCATTCCATATCTTAATTCTGTGGTGCTTTTGTAGCTTTTAAAATGTTGGTAAAATTTACATTGAGGCATTTTAAGGATTTAGATTCTGGGCGTATCGGCCTTTTCCAGAATACATGTCCTCTCAAAGCTTCGGTGTTTGCCTTAGAATAAGCTATGTGGAACCCATGGCAAGAAAGACGGTAAAGCTGGAGTGTGCGGGTGGTCCCTCAAGCTAGACAAGGGGACGGGTCAGAACGGAGAGGAAATCGACTCAAACGACAGACACGTAGATGCTGATCCTAGGCTAAAGGAAATAGAGTATTTCCAGTAGGAGCTTGTGAAACAGATCGAAGAGCTCCAAAATGAGCTAAATATGAAGCGTAATGCACGGAGGGCGGTGGAAAAACGACTTCAAGCAGCCGAGGAGAAGCTCAACAAGGCCGCCATCGTGAGCGAGTCTTTACATTACAATGGAACGCAGGCGCCCAATGTGACCGAGGAGGGAGTACCAGCAAAGTATGTGGAACGCGCCACCTGGGGAGGGAGTAGCTGAAAACGTTGCACGTACATTGAGGCGGCCTCAAAGTAAAAAAAGGAACGCAGGGGCCAATGCCCCTTGTCAAGGCCCAATCACGCAAAAAAAGGAGAAAGGCAAGCAGGGAGAGGCCTCAGTCGAAGAGACGCTGAAAAGGTCGTTATCGCCGGCGACTGAAACCTGGCTAGGTGCTCAGAAGAAATTGTGAAGAAGCTGAAACGCGATGAAAGAATGGCGGTAGGGGCATTTCATGGGCGGCCATTGGGCGCTGTCATGGAGCGATCAAAAGCAATGCTCGCGGAAAATGCCCACGGACACAAGGCTGTCGTAAAGGGAAAAAAAGGGATGGTAGAGCAGCTGCCCTGGAAAGGCGGCGGTCCCGGATTCGAGATTCGACCAGGACGAATTTTTCTTCAATTGTGAGGCTTTTCTTTCGAGGAACCCGTATGGCTTTCCTTTGTAGCAGTTGCTATGAAACTGTGTATGTCTGATTTTCCTTTTATTAATTACTTCTCTCCACCTAGCGGGTTTCTGCAGAACAATTACGTCAACGTTGTCGTAGTAGCAGATGGGCTAAATGACTTCCTAAGCAGAAAAGGGACAGCACTATTCCAGCGCTTGGCTAAGGGGGTCAACGACTTGCGCAAGCTGTCCCCTCAGGTGCCGATTGTGGTGTGCGCGGTGCTGGAGGTGCGTGTAAGTGATAGTCCCGCACAAACAGCTGTGCTAATGAATATGGAAAATTGAACCGAGAGAAAGCTTTCGAGGTTGTAGAAGTAAACAAAGAAGTGAGAAGGTGTGGTGGTTTTTAACGAGATGGGATCCACTTCAATCACAGGCTTGTACGAGAAGTTGGCTGGCGATTTCCTGGTCGCGCGGTTGGATTTTTGGGGGCCCACGGGCGGTCAGGAGGCCAGTGTAGGTAGGAGTGTAGAAGGTTCCTTGGAAAAGATTGTTCGTCATACAATATACTACATAAACATGCAGGGCTACAGAAGAACGGAGACGTGGGTAGAGATTGAGGAGCAGTTAAATAGAGAGCAAATATAGGCATATGCGCTTGCAGAAATGCACCTTAGAGACTCGAAATAGCCTCCAGTGACTGAGAATAATATTTCAGAAGGGCGCAGCAGAATCAAGTTGGAAAGAGAGGGAAGGGTAGTGGGAATGCTCATCCATCAGGGAGCGAATAGCAGTGATTAAATTCAAAATGTCAAGAGCATCTTTTGTTATCCCGTGTAATGAGTAGACAGAAAACTTGGCTGCAGGTAACGTATTTGCGGACTGTAAAAATTACAGAGACAAGAATCAGGAGTCAGTAATGAAACCTAAATGCTGATATTAAGGGTTTCGGGAATGATGCAGAAAATATTCTATTCGGTGACATGAATGACCACATACATGATCTAGATGGCTGTACTGACAACAACGTGAAGTGAAGGCTAGATCTTTGTGGGCAACATATGTTCGTTATCGGAAATACAGGGCCCAATTGTGACACGCAGACTGCGGGGAAATTTGGAAACCGGCAATCGACCATGGATTACTGTCTGATGACAGAAGCAATTCATGATGATGGGAGAGAAAGGGTCACTGGCGAGGAAGGATATAACAGCATAGAGCGTGACACTAAACGCATCATTTCGAAAATGGGATATGCATTAGGGAAAGGGTGCAAGGAGCGCAAAATAGCCAGTCTAAATACCAACGCTGAAAAAAAAACATAATCAGAACAGTCGACGAAGAACTTGGCAAATGGCCAAGCAAAGAGTGGCAATATATTGAGCCTCTATGTGTAATAATGTAAAAAATACGGAAAGAGAAGCAACGTGCTTGTGGGACAGGAAAAAAAGAAATTGCAATGTAAGTGGAAACGGGAGATACGAGAAGCGATTGCTGAACGACAGAAAGCATCCCGAGAGCACATACAGGCGAAAAAGAACAGTTGCCGCAGAATGAAGTAGGCAGGAAACGAGAAATATACCGCGAGAAAAAAATATATACAATTTGAAATGCTATGTCAAGCAAAGATAAAATTAAAGTGAACGTTGGTTGTCAGAAACACGTGGGGAAAAGAAGGCCGCACCTAGAATATATTGAACCACGTAATGATATATGGCAGGAAACCTGGCGTAAGACAACAATTTATTATATAAGATGACGGAAACAAACTGGAAAAGGGACGCGGCATTAAATTACATCCCAAACATAACAGCCGATTCTTTCCAAGTCGATGCCGAGGTTGTACTTGAGAAAGAAAAAGAGCATGAAATACAACCGGATAGAAAAGGAGCTGGTGCTGGCAAATCTGAACAGGAAGAAAGCTGAACATTCCTAAGCGCACAGCCAGACTGCTAGGCGAGGTTCCTGTTAGGCTGATTAATGAACTTGGACGAAATGGTAAGGAAGCTCTGTTGACAACAGTGAAACAAAGCTAAGGGTGAGAAAGATGGAATTCACTCATGTTTGTGATGTACATGATGAGGAAAGAGAGGGCGCTAGAGAGAAGTTATATAGGGTTTGATCTCCCACACAAACAGTAAGGTACAGTAGGAGAGCAGCAGCTTCAAGGTTTGCTTTATCCCGGCGACAATTTGTTTCTATATGACAAGCAAATTGATATGCAACGCCAGTTGATATCTGTGGACAGGAAGGCGAGAATTTAGGTCTGAAATTTAGCGTTAAAAATCACGTGTTAGATATTCAATGAAAACAATAAACAGACAGTGTCAATGCTGGGCCAAAAAATACCTCTGTTAAAAAAATTGAAGTACCTTGGTTTATGGATAAACGTAGGCAATAAATATATGGAAACACAGAAAGAAGGTAATAACAGTAAAGGGGACGAGAAACGCGGCCATGATGAGACACAGCGCTATGGGGATACAATAGATACGAGGTGCTCCGGGGTATATGGAATGGTGCAATGGTTCTAATGGAAATGCTGCTGTTTGTCTGAAATCAGGGGTAAAATCCGGACTTGATGGGAACCAGAGGTCAGTAGGACGCCTCGCATTCCGCGCTGATGCTAACACTGCAAATGAAGCTGTGCAGGGAGAGTTGGGCTGGACAAATTTTGAAGTGAGGGATGCTCACAGTAACATTGATTATGAAGAACGACTGAGGAATATGGAGGAAAGTGAACGGGCTGGGAGAGTGTTGAGGTATTTGTACAAAAAATGCACTGATTCACAGTGGAGGAAAACAACTAGGAAGCTTACCAGCAAGAGTGAGACCTGCAGTGTGAGCAACATGGCAAGAAAGAACGTCAAGCGGAAAATCAGAGAGGCTGTGATAGTCTCATGGGTGGCGGCAATGAAAAAAAGAACCTGCTATGAGTAACTACTTCAAAGGAAAAATCTAAATTAGGAAAGATACAATTTATGATAACTCAAAGAAAATCTTTTTACACTTCGAAGCGTGATAAGGATGCCATAGAACACGCACTTATAAAGCGAGATATAACAAGGAAGAAGAAGCATATTCTTGCTGAGGGAAGGCTACAAGAACGATGGAGTACGTTTTATCCTTTAAAGGCTCATAAGGTATCTATTGTTAGTACCAATGCAAGATTTCTCGAAAAGTGTTCATTGTCCAAAGAACATAATGCAATGCCAAAAGTTTCCTGAAATGAGGCAAAATAAAAACTATTAGAGTGGGAATATATTTACCTATGAGCATTTGGCAGGTCCCAAATTCTGGTGAAATTTCTCAAAGAACAGCACAGCGCAAAGGCGATCATTGCATGTCGAGCAAACAAACTTAGACTTCTTGTCGTTCTGCTTGCTTAAGCAGCACCGGCAAGGTTTGAAGATTGCTGTTCCTCTTGGAAAGTGCGGTATGCCTGACAGCTGCATTTTATCTGGTCCACCAAATTTCTTCCTGTCCCCTTTGAAGGCCTTCGGGGTCTATGTGTTGCTGCTCTTTTTCTTCTACTGTATCCCTTCAGAAACTGTCTGGATAGCCTGGTTTGTTTCACAATAATGTGAAATACATCCCCAAAGAATGCCTAAAATATCATCAACGGCGTCAGGTTGTGTGCCAGCTTGGAAGAGGCTTGCGGCTTTTAGCCAAAGTTCGATAAGTTTTTTTGTACGTGGCACTTACAGTGCCGACCAGCCATTGCAGATCTTTCGTCACATTCGTTGTCATCTTCTGAGTCATCACTCAAATTTATATCAGAGAAGCCGATGTCTTGCTTTGTCGTCATATGGCCATTGTCTGTTGCATCACAATTAGAGTGCGTAAATATGAACTAAGGTTCGTCCTCGCCATCATCGTCCTCGCTGTCAGAAAAGCGGTTTAGATCGTCAGGTAAACTGCAAATCCCGGGCCTCTCCAACGGTCAAGCGCGTTTACATCTGGTACCCCGAGGATAGAACATGGTACCCCGAGGATTAGCATCGTGGAAGGTCCATAGGGAAATAAATTTAATTCCTTATTACATTAGGCTCTAAAAGGGAACCTAAGAGTAGCTCAACATTTGAAACATTCAATTATTGGATTTATTCACCTTCCTCACAGCGGGAGATACACTCACCCAAGAGTTATTGCAGTTGTTGAAAACGAAAGCAACAAAGTCACGCACAGTGAGAAAAATGCTCGTAGCACTCAAAGGAACTCAAGGAACATTTGGAGTTCTGAAGCGTTACTCCAAATCGATTGTCTTGGAGATAAATGTTTTGAAACGTGATGAGGAATATGTTCCCTAAGTGTGTTTAGGGTTATTAAAATGTGAAGATATCTGCCCTACAGTCGATTTAGGCACTTCTCGCCTCCTCGAAGCCCATGGGTTCAGCGAAAGCACTGGAAAAGTAAACATGTCCGCAGTAGAGGTTAGTAAGAGGCAATTGGAAGAATCATGGGAGAAAAGTAGGGAAACGACAAACGACGGAGGCGTAGAAGGGCAAAGTTCACAAAATAGTGGCTACGAAAGTTGGCGTATGGGTAATTATTGTTTTTTTTATTTCTTTTTTACATAGATAGAACATTTCGCAATATAATACCAAGTGGTGCTCCCTTTCTTCCTATCCGTCCTTCCTTGTTTGCACAAAAGCGATCATAGTTATGGTCAACTCAGCAATATGAACCGACAACCTAGCAACATGTAGTTCTAATAAGAGGCGCTTGGTGGTGTCACCGGCCACCATCCAAAGGGGACGCTCATAGCATGCATGCATTCATCAATCCATCCGCTAAAAACCTTGAATATTTAACGGTAGGGCCATTGTTTCAACTTCTCCGCCGCCGTGCGGGCTCTCCGCCTTTCTCCCTTAAGCGCGCGTCCGCCGCCCGTCTCCCCTTTGTGATTGGAATACCGCCGTCGCGCGACAGCGCGCGCTTTTCCATTTTGGTAATTTTTTACATCCGAGCAAAACGTGCACGCATTCAGAAGTCTCTCCACAAGTCTCTTCATTTTCGATGCAATAAATATGAGCATGGTGTACGGGCATGTGCTTTATATTTGGTAACAGTAGCTTCCGTTGTGAGCGCGTCGTAAAGAACAGCGCGCTTCCTTGGTGCTATTTATGAGGTCCAGTGCCTAAGGCTAACGTAATTGATTCAGTGGAGGATAAAAACAATGCTTATTACGCTGCGTTTCTACAAGTACGATGTGGAGCGAAGAAGATATGGATGTATTGTATCGGTGATGCAAACTTCAACGAGCGGCTGTCCGCGCTGCTTTGTGAGGTAATTGGAGGTTTTCGAATAACACGATGTATCCGAAGTGTTTATTTCCAAGATTTTAGGCGTCACGGTGTTACCGTCAATGTCATGCACTCGTTCGTTCTGCACCATGTCGACGTAGTTTTTCTTGGTCGTGTAGTAGTAGTTAGTTTTTTTAATGCATAGGCATTCTTCGGTGAGTATCCTAGAAAAGTTTGTCCGTCACGCGAAAAGTGCGATGCCTTGTCTCAAGGCAAAAAGGAGAAATTTGCGAAGACATATAGCGTTACAATAGTGTAAATATAGATGATTAGTAGCTTTACAAGCGATGAGGGACAACTGAAACCAAAAAGAAAAGAAACTGGTCGGAGAGAACACACATGCGACACATAGGGTTCCGTAGAAAATACATGGGGAAGTTAAGAGTAGTGGTGGGCCAAGTTGAATTTCCGGGATGGGCTAAATTAACTTTGGAGTTGGGTCAAGCTGAAATTTGAGGGTGACCGAAGTTGAATACTGCGATGTGCTAGTTTGAAATTTCGGAGTTGTCCAACTTAAATTTGGCTGTGCGCTTACGCATACTTTGATAACTGCACTGGAGATTCCGCAAACCCTTTTCTGTAAGAAAAACGGAGTGAAACTCAAAGCTTAAGGTTTGCGCGTATTGAACCATGTGTTTAGCCGTGCAAGAATAATACATCAATTAAACTGTTACAATACTCAAGAAACAAATCATACTTGTATGCGATAATACTTTAGCAAAAAAAAAACATGTTGCTTCAGCAATGAAAATTCTATGGTAAACTGCTCATTCTGTGAAAATTTGCCGTTTCCTTACTGAGTTTTTTCGTTAACCTTTGTTTGCGATGAATCAATTTCGTGGCATGTCATGTTTAATTCTTGTAGGACGTTTTGTCTCTTTTGTTTAATACTTAGGATCTCTCTTCGGATGTCCAAGTTGAGTCCTTGATTACGCCCAATTTCGGCAACAAAAAGCTGGAGCAGGACGCTGTAACGAGCATGCTGCAAGGTTATCAACCAGAGTGCACAGTCAGTGTCAACGTAATAAATTTTATTGTTTGTTGTAAGGCTCTAGGCAAAGGAACCATGCGGAAATGGCTGCTGTGGCTTCAGTCACCGCTTCTGTTCGCCTTAACGACGTGGCTGTATAACTGAGCAGTTACAGTCGCCGGCACACGAAACAGATTTGTAGCTCCCATTTCTCATGAACACATTAAAGCAGCCGTTTTTCACAGCTGCTTGCGACGATTCACAAACCGTACTCAGCGAAAACCCGTACAGAGATGTGAACGTGTGAGCCCACGCTATCCCTGTCGTGACTCCAAAGCATAACTTCGGTTACATGTTTTTCCCCTACAAATATCGTTCCTACTGGCTTTTCATTTTCCCAGGATTGAAATATGGCCCTCGGATCTCATTTCAGTGCGACAGGAAATAAATCGTAACTAAAACATAAGTGCCAAACTGAAAAGCTGTCATCCCGCTCTACATGACACCCAGTTTTGACATGACACCCAATATGTATTGTGTGAGGTCACCCTTTCGCGTTCAAGAATACGTAGGCAAATTTTAGCGCATTTGAGCCAGCCCGTAATTTGTAGTTTAATTTCGTTATATTGCACTCGAATGACATAACATCGCAGTGTAAAGGAGGTTTATTGGGGTTCGTAGCGACCGCCGGGTCTACGATGCACCGAGCACAGTCCCCGAGCTCGAGCCTCTGCTTCGCGCTTGATGCTGCCGATGCTGCTGACTGCGCGCACGTTCGTCATCTTCCTTACAATGGCCCCGCGGAAATAAAGGAGCCATCCTGGCGACTTAGTTCTCTGGAAGGACGGTAGAATTTTGATACGGCTTGAGACGCTGAACGTGAACGACTTCGCGGTTACGACGTCGCATGTCGGACGGCGGCGTTAGCGGCTCAACCAGGTAATTAACGGGTGATCTTCTCTCGAGAACGCGGCATGGACCGTCGTACTTCGGAAGGAGTTTTGAAGCGAGCCCAGCCGTGCTGTGTGGCACTAACAACCAGACGAGAGCGCCCGGGAGAAAAGTGGGAGTCGAGTTCTGGGCATCGTGAATGGCTTTTTGGCGGTTCTGGTCGTCCGAGGTGAATCGGCGGGTAAGCTGGCGACATTCCTCTGCTTGTCTGGCGGCTTCCGAGATCGGCAGGCATTCGGATGGGTCCGGCCGGTAGGGCAGAATGGTGTCGATGGTGTGCGAAGGATGACAGCCGTAAAGAAGGTAAAAGGGTGAGAATCCGGTAGTGGCCTGAGTCGCGGTGTTGTAGGCGTAGGTGACAAACGGAAGAACTAGGTCCCAATTAGAGTGATCAGGTGAGACATAAATGGCGAGCATGTCACCAAGAGTTCGATTAAAGCGTCCCGTGGTACCGTTAGTCTGTGGGTGATAAGCAGTGCATTTACGATGAACAATAGCGCATTCAGCAAGCAGTTGTTCGATGACTTCACATAAGAAGGCGCGGCCTCTATCGCTTAAAAGTTCACGTGGACCTCCATGACGAAGGAGAAAACGGCGAAGTAGGAAATTGGCGACCTCCAGCGCTGTAGCATTTCGTAGAGCAGCAGTCTCCGAATAACGGGTTAAGTTGTCTACCGCAACGATTATCCAGCTGTTGCCGGCAGGAGTCAACGGAAGCGGCCCGTAGAGATATATGCCCACGCGATAAAAGGGTCGGGATGGGCATTGTAAAGGCTGGAGTTCACCGGCGGAGTTGTGCGGTGGCGCTTTCCGGCGTTCGCACTCATGAAAAGAGCGGACGAAGTTTCGAACGAAATTATACATTCCCGGCCAGTAATAGCGGTGTCGAAGTCCTTCGTAGTTCTTGAACACTCCCGCATGGCCACACTGAGAGTCTACGTGGAACGAGGAGCAGAGCTCTGATCGCAAGATTCTCGGAATGACGAGTAACCAGGTGCGTCCCGCTGGGGCATAGTTGCATCGGTATAGTAGCTGGTCGCGAATCGCAAAATGAGGCACTTGGTGCCGAAGCGTACGTGACGCTGGAACTTTCGACGTATCCGAGAGAAGGTCGAGCAGAGATGCAGTCCAGGGATCATTACGCTGTGCAGCAGCGATACTGTCAACGTCCAGAGAGGATAATGTGCACTCGCAGGGGGAGTAGTCACTGGCCTTCGGGGGAAGCGGTGATCGGGATAGCGCGTCAGCGTCGGAGTGCTTTCGCCCGGAACGGTGCACCACGCGCATGTCGTATTCTTGGATTCGCAATGCCCAGCGGGCAAGGCGGCCCGATGGATCTTGGAGCGTCGACAGCCAACATAGTGCGTGGTGGTCGGTGACTACGTCAAAAGATCGGCCGTATATATATGGGCGCAACTTGCCAAGCGCCCACACAATGGCCAAACACTCCTCTTCTGTAAGGCTGTAATTGGTCTCCGCCTTGGTTAACGTGCGACTAGCGTATGCGACGACGAATTCTGGGTGGCCAGGTTGACGCTGTGCCAACACAGCGCCAAGGCCTACACCGCTTGCATCGGTATGGATTTCAGTTGGCGCTTGTGTGTCAAAATGGCGAAGAATGGGTGGCGTCGTGAGAAGACGGCGCAAGGTTGTGACGCCGTCGTCACACTCTGGAGACCATGATGAGAGATCTCTAGCGCCACCAAGGAGCTGCGTGAGAGGCGATATAATTGACGCAAAGTTTCGAACGAATCGTCAGAAGAGCAGAGGCCGATAAAACTGCGTAGCTCTTTCATAGTAGTAGGTTTTGGGAACGCAGTAACAGCACGTAGCTTCTCGGGATCCGGTCGAATGCCCTCCTTTGACACGACATGGCCTAAAATTGTTAGCTGACGAATAGCAAATCGACACTTCAAGTTAAGTTGCAACCTGGCGTTGGTGAAGCAAGTGAGTACGTGCTGCAGGCGGAGCAGGTGTGTTGGAAAATCAGGGGCGAACACCACAATGTCGTCAAGATAGCAAAGACATATTTTCCATTTGAAGCCACGCAGAACATTATCCATCATTCTGTCGAACGTAGCAGGCGCGTTGCAAAGTCCGAAAGGCATGACGGTGAATTCATACAAGCCGTCTGGTGTAACAAAGGCAGTTGTCGGGCGATCGGCCTCTGCCATCGGAACCTGCCCGTAGCCTGACCGCAAATCCAGCGAAGAAAAGAACTCGGCTCCCTGCAAACAGTCCAGAGCATCATCGATGCGTGGTAATGGGTAGACGTCCTTCAGCGTGATCTTGTTCAACCGTGGAAAGTCAACGCAGAAGTGGATGGAACCGTCTTTCTTTGTGGCGAGGACCACGGGAGACGCCCATGGGCTTTGGGAAGGTTGAATGACTCCTCGACAGAGCATGTCATCTACCTGGTCTGCAATGACGCAACGTTCCGTAGCGGACACGCGATATGGTCTTTGTCGCAGGGATGAGTCAGTGCCAGTGTCGATGTAATGCTTGACTGTCGATGCACGGCCAAAAGAGGTTTGCGCAACGTCGAAAGAAAGGCGGAAGTGCTGAAGGATTGCGACAAGTTGAGTTTGCTGCGAAGGCGTCAGATCTTCGGCGATGAATGGGCTGAACACACCAGTCGATGTTGAGTCTGGTACGTAGAGGGCACTGAGTTAATGGGCGGCAGTAGAAGACACTTCGTCGAGGACGGAGACAATTCGTGTTGAATCGACCGACTCGACGTAACCAAGGTATTCGGGGCGGAGCAGTGATAGCAGCGATGAAAGATGATTGTATTGAATGGGCTTCGTGCTCACACCGGCGGCAAGGTCAAAAGCTGCAAAGGGCAAAGGAAGCGCTTTTCGGGTAACAAAGTGATGAGAGGGCATGAAGAAGACCGTCCCATCGGATATGGTACTGCAGAAGACGGGTACAAATGCTGAAGAGCACGGGGAGATACAGGTGTCTTCTTTCACGACAATTTTAGCGGCAGGATGAGTATCGACCGAGGCCAGGTCACCAAGGTGAAAAGTTCAATCTCAGCCCGAGCGCAATTGATGATGGCATTGTGGCGTGAGAGACAATCACATCCTAGAATAACGGCGTGTGAGCACGATGAAAGAACTATGAATTCAATCGTGTACAAAACGTCGTGTATGATCACACGGGCAGTACAAGCAGCGGTAGGGCGAATGGGTTGAGAACGCGCCGTTCGGAGCGACAATCCAGACAGAGATGTCGTCACTTTACCAAGCGAACGGCAAAACCTGGCATCCATAACTGAAATAGCGGCACCGGTATCGACTATGGCGACTGTACCGACATCTTCGATAAACACATCAATGACATTGGCGGATAAAGGAGGAGGACTTCGGCATGTCGACACTTGCGCAGTTCTTGCCTCAGGAACTGCGTCGTCTAGTTTCCCTCTACGTTAGAGTGGTCGTCAACGCATAGGGGAAAGCGATAGACGACGTGGGGAGGGTGAACGGAGGCGTACGAAGCGAGGACGGCGATCAGTCTGGGAGCGAACTGGTGATGGGTCGAAGGGTTCGAAGGCGCATTTGCATCAGGCTGCACATAGGGCGCTCGGCGATCGTCATCGAACGCCTGCGATCGGCGGCGGCAGAACCATGCGACATGACCGGGATACCTACATGCGAAGCATATAGGGCGATGGTCCGGCGTGCGCCACGGGTTAGCGACGGCAGTGATGATCCAGGGGACGGGAGTGGGAGGGCGGTGCGCAGGCTGCTGGAAGCGACACACGGGCACACTGCGAGGGGCCATTGCAGCAACCGTAGCATAAGTGACCGGTGTAGTCACGACATCCTGCTGGTGAACAGCCGGCAGCGCTTCCGCGACCTCTTCATGGATCACGTTACGGATATGAGACGTCGATTCCCTTCATGGCGTGCTTGATCTTTTCCGCTTCCCTCATGGCAGCGTTCACGCGCCTGCACAAATCGAGAACGTCTTCCATATAGCTGGTGAATGTCTCACCCGTCTCCTGTGCGCGTGTACGCAAAAGCTGCTAGGCTCGGAGTTTCCTGACGGCGGGTCGGTCAAATACTTCTGTAATCGAAGCTTTGAGCGCCGACCACGTTCGGATATCCCATTCGTGATTTCTGAACCAGAGACTGGCCACGCCCGCGAGGTAGAATGATACGTAAGCCAGCTTGTCCGAGTCATTCTATTTGTTGTGAACGCTCACCCGTTTGTAGGACGACAGCCACTCTTCAACGTCGTTGTCGTCGGTTCCGCTGAAGATGGGAGGCTCCCGCTGGGGAACGGTGCCAGCGCAAGGGACGGGTGGCGATGGAAGAGTCTGCTGGTCGGCGTCCGACATGGCAGAGGGTAGCGTCCGAGAACGGAGTTCCAGGATGGTAGAGTGGAACGTTACCCCGCACGGCTCCACCACTTATAAAGGAGGTTTATTGGGGTTCGTAGCGACCGCCCGTTCTACGATGCACCGAGCACAGTCCCCGAGCTCGAGCCTCTGCTGCGCTCTTGATGCTGCCGATGCTGCTGACTGCGCGCACGTTCGTCATCTTCTTTACACGAGCAATATTGACACCCTCGCGAGACCTGACGTCACAGGCTGCATGCTGGCCGACAAAGCATGTGTATTCCGGCGAAGAGCCCGTGCTTCAGCTGCCTCGATTGCCATTAGAATTCTTCAACTTGCAGCTGTTGTAACAAGGCCACCATGGTGCCCATGTAGCGCTGTGGGTTGCTAGAGCTAAGGAAGCAAGGAGTGCTCCGTGTCGTTCATTACAGGAGAGCTCCGTGTCATTCCGTGTCGGGCTCCGTCAAGCGTAAGGCTTGGGAGATGAATGTGTGGAGGAAGGACTGGCGATTATCTGGCGCTATATTTTGTTTTCGGAATACTTCATCCCAGAGATGTATAAGGATGATTCGCAGCTGCTCGCCGAGTTTCGGATATCCGTAAAAACGCTCACGCTGCGCCTACGCGCGATGCCGACCATGCACGGGCACCGACGCAGCCGTCAGACAGCGTCCCGGCCATATGTCAGCCTTGCGTTGTTTTGCCGATATCGGGGGCAGCGAAGCAATAAAAGTAAAGCAAAAGCGCACATCGCGCAAAATGCTTGCGCCGCACACACATGTGCTCGGGTGTTTCTTCACATATGCCGCACAAAACTACAGAATAAAAAAAATATTTGGAACGCGCAGCAGCTGAACAAAATCGTAGTTTTCTTGAGTACGGATGCGAGAGACATGCATGCCAGCAAACAATCTAGGCACATAATTTCCATTGTGCGAAGTAGCACCAGAGGTCTCCCGTGAACGGCTGGGTGAGTAAGCAGCGCAGCGCGCATAACATTTGATGAACTATGCTACCCAACAGTGCAGACGGGCATCTGCAGCATTTCGCGCAACAGCAATCTCGCCATGTATGTCGACCACGTTTGCTACGCTGTCTTCGTCCATTGCCTCCGAGATCTGCATGCGCCAGCCGGCAGAGTTTCTCACTATATCACCTCGAGGGAAATCTGGCGCCTCAGTCTATGGGAGTTTTCTAAGGGACGCTGTGCCGTCATGGGAATGACGGTATATGTGTATGCGAGGCTTGTGTTGGTTGCTATTGTAAGAGGCTTCGTCTAAAACGTGGATATGTCTACACAAATAACGCGCTCTTAAAGTAAAATCTGCATAAAATGTTTCCTTCATGCACATTACACTTTCCAGTGAAGGTTACTCACCTACAATGCATAACCAAGCGAAAAGAAGCAAGAACAGACGACAAACTATTCCAAAGCGCGCACGCATTTTGTCGCCTGTCCTCCAACTTTAGCGGCCTACTGATACTTTTATACGGCTCACAAAATTGTGCATGCAATAACAAGTTTTCATAGTTAAACAAAACGTGTTTTGTGTAATAATAAAGCTAAAGAGCTTTTTACGTGCTGTTTTAGTAGAAAATTATTCATTGTGACAGACAGAACGGTGCTTGCCCGTCTCTCCGAGAACGATGCAAATCCGAAGTCCCAATATAGCGGCATTTCCATACATACCACAGCGCAGCAGCGCCAGATTTACCTTTAGGTAGTATGGTGAGAAATGCTATGCCAGCCGGCGCGCACACATCTCTGAGACCGTGTTTCCTCACTTGAACTGGTGGCGCCACGTGCACAATTCGGCGCTGTCCGCTTTTAGACCAGACTGTTACAATCGGAAGATACAGAGATCAGTTCACCAAAGAAATTTTCGAGGCATCATGTATCGGTTGGCTTTCCCCAAGTCGAAAAAATAACTCGATTATGTAGAGCACTAAAAGTTGGAGACCACCCCATTGTCAGATGAAGCTTCCTTGCTCCCTCGCCTTTGTTTCTTTTCTGTTTCCTGACTGACTAAACTTTGGTGCCCGGAATTTACAGCTCTTTCAGTGTCCCATAGTATGTTTGTTCACGCCCACATTATAGTCCTTCACAGCTTTTTATACTCGTCATCTTATCCTTTGACGATCTTTTAGTCAACACCTTTTACCACTTTCTGTTTTCATAGTGTAATCATAGCGTACTGCGCATTGAGGCATCATCTCTCGCAGTCAGCCATCTTGTTATCATTGGTTGTGACGTATGCGCCGTCACTTTAATGGGGAATGTGTATATATGGACTTCATTGCAAATAAAATTAGTTGGAGCTAGCGTTTTGTCTGTCTTCTTTCCGCCATCCGTGTGTTTCTGCGCTTGACCTGCTTTATGGAAATTTAGCGACATCAACATCCGCGCTCCGGCCAATCTTCTTCAGGTTGTGCGAGATTCCATGAAAATATGGAACAACTGCCTTCTTTGCGTTGTCTCGACTTTTTCTTGTGAGCTGTGTCTATACAGGGCCAGCTCTTGTAGCTTTCTTAAGCTCGCCTTCCGCGAAGCCAACCTGCAAAGATAAGTCATATCCAGCTGCGCTGAGGAGGGATACCTGTGACCAAAAGCTTTCTTCCGCCTTCGGCACACGGGATTTCATCAAGGCATTGGTAAGGCAAGAGACAACAATATTTCTCTTTTTTTTTTTATCCTGATAGTTTGGCCAAGCCTCTGGTTGCCTTCAAGCAAATGACGTCTGGCGCCTGCCCCGCTGTTATTGTCTATGAATTGCTTAAGGATGCCCCGTTTACGGTGGTACCCGCGGCAATTTTACTGCCAGATTGCATATTTCGGATTAATCTGTGCCATGGTTTTTGTCTGGCGCGTTCTCTGAGCCGGTTCTAGCTCTGTCTGAAGAGGCGGGTCTGTCATACGGCTTGCTGGATTTTATCAGGCCGGCCCACCAGCCTGCGTTCTCTAACCGCGGTAGCGCTGCCTCTAGCGCTGATGTTCTGACGTTAAGCGTGGCGAGTTGCTTCGCGTTATTTTCGGCAAATTTGCTGACTAGGATTTCAAATTTCTAGGTGAGCGTTTCGGAGAGCATTTCGCTCCATTCGTCTCACTTCTACTCTAGCTATCGCATACTTACAAATGCATGCAACATGCTGCTTTTTTGGGAGCTCGCGGTGTGATGGCAGTCGAGTATTCCGCCTTGCGTTTAAGGGACGGGGATTCAGATTTGATGTCTTCGTTAATTCGGTCCTCAGAAGGGCCGGTCTTTCCATTGCCTGAAACGTTCTGCACGGACGCAGCTATATGTGAGTGTTGTGCGAGGTCCGGGAGCTGCGCTGCTTTGAGGGCTGCGTACCCGCGCCGCGGCTTTTGAGGTTAGTCACTGCTGCTTTTAGGGCCTTGTTCTCGGCGATTACAATTTATAGCACCTGACTGGTTTTAGTGATTTCTGCCTGGTGGCTTCCCTCGTCCGGAAAGGTGGGGGAATCTTACTTGTGAGTCTTAAGTGGAGGAGCATGGGAGACCGCGCTAGCCCACCTCACCTTGTTTCCTTGTTTGCTGCCTCCTGTGGGTCGATGCTCGCTACTCCGGGACGCCGATCTTGAGTGATGATGTTTACCACGAGCCGCTCACTGTGATTGTCGCCGGTCTTGCGTGGTACGCCTGCGTCGTTTCGACTTCGACCTTGAGCGGTGTAGCTGCTAATGTTTACGCGTAGAGTATTTGCTTCCTGCCTAGTGCAGCGGCAGGTGGGGGAAGGAGCTCAAAGAATCTCTCGCCCCTCCGCCCTATTCTTCTTCCCCACCAGGGCCCTGCGTCGAAGCTCAGGTGTTTTTATCGCGTTTGGACGACTGACGCATTGGCCTACGCCATCCTGACTTTATTTCGCCCATTGCCTTCTTTCGAAGTAGATATGGCGTTTGGCAGGAGTTTTTGCATTTTCTATCTCCCGTATGGTTTTTGTTCCAATCAGTGCACATGTGGCATCGAACTGGTGTGCTTCTTGTATAGCTTTCTCAATGCACGAAGGCCGTGTGTCTCTTCTTCGGGCGTCGGGCAGACGTCCATGCTGTCCCCACCGTGCCGCAGGCGAAGCATATTTCGAGTGTATTCTTGTGGACGTAGCACCTGTACTCCGCAGCGCGGTAATGGACGTAGTAGGACATCTTTTCGCCCTCGAAGACGATGAGCATTGCATTTTTCTTGCCCATTCTTCTTGTTTGGAGAATGGTTGGGTTTTTCTTGTATACTAGGCTTCGTGTGATGTCTGTTTGTGAGTCGTAGTCTGGGATGTTGTGGATCACTCCCTTTGTTGTGCCCTCAGGCGATGATACGTAGGTACTGTAGGTTACGTAGGTACTGTAGTGACCTCGTAGGTACTGCCCGCGAAGCTGTTCCGACATGGAGTCGCATTTTATTGCCCGAGGCAGGCATGCTGGGTGTGCTTGTAATCACTATGTGCGTCTCCGGGTGAGTACATATGACGTCTTCTGTCGTTTCTTGTGCCGAAAGGCCGGTGGCTCAGAGGACTCCGTCGCGTAGCCCCGAGGAGCTGATCTTAGTAACGTCGAGGCCCCTTTGAAAACTCAGGATGATCTTTATCTTCCCACGGGAGGGCAGGCTGCCGACGCAACATCTGTCTGTAATGTGGTTTCCAGTTTCTTCCTCGGGTGCCGGCGTCTTCCTTGGTCGTAGTCTTTGCCGTTAGACTTAGCTGGCTGAGGGCTTTTTTACGATGCGGTCAGTGGCTCGCGAGCGAACCCGCCTCTGCTGGGAATTTCTCCGCTGAGATTTCCTCACTTGCTACTTTGACGTGGTCCATGCCGGAATCCGGTGGCCATGGGGGTGGCTTGGAGAGTTCCGGGGGTGATCCGCATCGAAGGCGTCGGGGTTAGGCCTAGTGCCACCACCGATACCGCGCCGCTCGTGCCGGGCTATTCGTTAGCGTTCGTAAAACGTCGATCTGCCGAGAGGCATATTGGCCGCCCCGGGCCAGCCGTCATTGAGATCTTCGAGACTTTGGTGTCCCCGGGTGGGGAATACCTTCAGGCACTCGATGTATTGGTCCTTCTCGAGGCGAATTGAAAAATCACGCCTCTTCTGTGGGTGTTTTACGGATCCTATGCGAAGCGCATCTACTCCCCATACGTGTGCCGATTCCGAAGATAGCGCGGTGCCGGGTCGACCCGCGACGCAACTGCAGTTCGCCATTAAGGGATGATGATGTTTGAGGTTTTATGGCGCAAGGGCCAGGTATGGCCAAAAAGCGCCATGCTAGTGGTAATGAATATGTAGTGGTCTGATGGGTTCTGTGAATTTAATGTGACGTGGCTGTGAAGAGGTCTAAAACAGTTGGTGTAAATTGCATAAAATGTACACGTAATAAAATAATGGCAATGATTAATGACATGTACAATGATCACTAAAATCCACTAAGAAGGAATGATGTATTATATAAAATATGCGAGATGCTAAATTGCTTAGGGCACTACTGCCTCGCCAGAGCCCTTGAAACACAAGGGCCTAGAGGCGTGTGCTATTCAAAGTAATTATCACAGCGGCATCCTCTGAAGAGAGGAGGCACTACGACCTAATGGGGCTAATAACATGTAGCACAACTTCTTTCAGGAAACCCAGGACAGCGTCGGTATCAAAGAGCGGTTCGGCACCGAGTAACATAACAGGATGAAGGGGGATGTGCTGCCGGTATGCTAAGGGAAAATGTTTTTTTCTTTGAGATTCGGCTTCCCGACACTCCAGAAGGACGTGGAGGACGGTCAGCCTCTCCCCGCATCCACCACAGGTTCGAGGCTCGTTTCCGGTGAGTAAAAAGTTATCTGTACCAAATGTGTGTCCTATTCTTAGCCGACAGAATTGGACATCTGTCCGGCGTGACTTTGTTACAGGAGGCCAGAAACCTAATTGTGGCTTTATTACATGCAGCTTATTATTTGTTTTTAGGTCCCACAAGCGTTGCCAGTAGTTTCGCAGTTTCCTTCTTAAGAAAGGCTTCAGGTCTGTGACAGGGACCAAAGCAGTAGGATTAACTACATGCAATGAAATTGATGTGGCCATCTGATCCGCTAGAACGTTACCCTCGATGCCCCTATGTACAGGCACCCAGCATATAATCTCATGTTGATTAGATATATATGCTTTACACAGGACGGAATAGAGTTCACTAATTACCGGATTTTTGTGGTTTACGAATGACATGAAGGCCTTCAGAACACTAAAGGAGTCCGTATAAATAACTGATTTCTGGAGTTTTGATTTCTTTATATCTTTACAGCCGACTACAGTGCGTAGGCCTCAGCTGTAAAGATACTAGTTTCCGGATGCAGTACATCGGTTTCCGAGAAGGATGGACCGATGGCTGCACAGGACACCCCGTCCTGTGACTTCGATGCGTCTGTGTAGAACTCTGTGCAGGAGTATTCGTACTGGAGTTCCCGGAAATGCCTTTGGATTTCAATCTCTGGAGCGTGCTTTGTAACTTGCATGAAAGTCAAATCGCATTGTATCATCTGCCACTGCCAAGCAGGTAGCATCTTAGCTGGACGCATTAGGCCATGTTTGAGGATTAGGACATCCATTTCAGTGCTAAGCTCCCTCACACGCAGCGAGAAAGGTTATCTTACGGAGGGACGATTACGAAAGAGTGTAGCATATGTCATATCGTTAACGGCATTAAAACCCGGATGTTGAGGATTAGAGTGAACTTTCAGAAAATATATTTGGCTGATGTATGTTCTCTGCAGATGAAGCGACCACTCATTTGATTCTACATATATACTTTCAATGGGACTTGTTCTGAAAGCGCCAGTGGCCAGTCGGATTCCTAGATGGTGGACTGGGTCTACCATCTTTAGCGCGCTCGGGGCGGCAGAGTGATAAATCACGGCACCTTAGTCCAATCGTGATCGAATGAGGCTCTTGTAGATATTCATTAAACACTTTCTGTCACTACCGCATGAAGCCTGGGTAGAAATTCATTACGTTCATTCTTTTTAGACATTTTTCTTTAATATATTTAATGTGGGGGACGAAGGTGAGTCTATAGTCAAGTATAACACCTAGAAATTTGTGTTCTTTTTTTACAGGTATCTGTTGTCTATGCAGTTCTAAGCAAGGATCTGGGATCAGGCCTCTCTTTCTTGTAAAAAGAGCACAAGAACTTTTGTTAGGATTGAGCTTAAATCCATTTTTGTCTGCCCACATTGACACTTTCTTCAGGCCATGCTGTACCTCTCTCTCGCACACTGCGAGGTTACAAGCTTTGAAAGCTATTTGAATGTCGTCCACGTAGACAGAGTAAAAGATGGCCGGTGGTAATGAAGCACGAAGCGTGTTCATCTTCACGATAAAGAACGTGCAGCTGAGCAAGCCTCCTTGGGGTACACCCGTTTCTTGCGTAAAAGGACGTGAAAGTACATTGGCGACTTTTACCAGGAAGGTACGATTGGACAGATAGCTTTCTATTAGGTTTAGCATATTACCATGGATGCCCAATCCTAACAAGTCTCTTAAGATTCCGTAACGCCCCGTTGTGTCATACACCTTTTCCATATCAAGAAATATCGATAAGAAGAACTGTTTATGTATAAATGCTTCCCGGATATTTCCTTCAACAAGTACTAGATGATCGGTAGTGGGGCGTCCTTCTCGGAAGCCGCACTGATAGGGATGAAGCATTTTGGTCATTTCAAGGAAATGGGTGAGTCGCCGATTAATCATTTTTTCAAATACCTTAGAAAGGGAACTTGTGAGGGTGATCGGGCGGTAACTTGCCACTGAGGAAGGATCTTTACCTTGTTTTAAAACAGGAACCACAATGGCTTCTTTCCATGCAGTTGGAAGGTATCCTGGAGCCCAAATTGTGTGAAAATTGTTAGCAGTGTAATTTGGGTGTCATTGTGTAGGTTTTTGATCATTTCATGCATGATTCTGTCAGATCCCGGTGCAGAGCTCTTGCATGAGCTCAAGGCAGCTCTCAAATCGGCAATACTAAAAGGGCAGTTGTGCGGTTCAATCTGTGGGCATTTTCTTATGAGTCACTTACATTCTTCTATTTGTTTATATTTCAGAAAGGATTTAGAATAATGGTTTGAGCTTGACACGGTCTCAAAGTGCTCCCCAAGTGAGTCTGCCTGATCTTGCAGTTTGTCGCCTTGTGCGTTTACTAGAGGGAGTGAATGTGTTTGCCGCCCTCTAATCCTATTAACCCTGTTCCAGGCTTTGGCCTCATCTGTAAACGAGTCAATACTCGATAAAAACTTCGGCCAACTTTTTTTGCTGGCCTGGAGGCGAGTTGTCCTACCTTGGGAGTTTACTTTTTAAAGTTCTCTGCAGTGGGAGAAGCGCGTAGCAGCCCACACGCTTTGTTCTGTTTTTTACGAGCAATCCTACATTCGTCGTTCCACCACGGGACACGCCGTCTGCATGCCAAGCCACTTACTTCAGATATCCATTTAAATGCAGCATCTATAATGAAGGCTGTAAAATACTCCACAGCAGCATTAATTCCTAGCGAGGACATGTCATGCTATGAAATATTAGTGAGAGTTCGGAATTTCTCCTAGTCGGCTGTATCAATCTTCCACCTAGGAGCCTGTGGTAGATATTTGTTTTCTTTATGTGTTTTTAGCAGTATGGGGAAGTGGTCGTTCGCGTAAGGATTGTTCATAAATTCCCATTCGAGATCAGGCAGTATAGACGGGGAAACTATGCTGAGATCAATTGAGGAAAAGGTTCTCTTTGCAAGACAGTAATATGTGGGTTCCTTCTTATTCAGAAGGCACGCACCAGAAGAAAAAAGGAATTGTTCAACAAGGCGACCTCGCGCATCGATACGAGAGTCTCCCCATAGGCTGCTGTGCGCATTGAAATCGCCAAGAACAACATAAGGTTCTGACAATTGATCCATCAAGGACTGAAATTCATGTTTGTTTAGTTGGTAATGCGGGGGTATGTAAAGCGAGCAAATGGTGATGAATTTGTTTAGTAGGACAACTCGAACCGCCACTGCTTCAAGGGGCGTTTGTAGCTGTACAGGTTCACACGCTATACTTCTATGAGTGACAATGGCAACACCGCCCGATGATGCAACTGCATCGTTGCGATCTTTGCGAAAAGTTATATACTGTCGGAGAAAGTTTGTATGTTTGTATTTTAAGTGTGTTTCCTGTAAACAAAGCACTTTTGGATTGTGTTTTTGGATGAGTTCCTGCACATCATTAAGGTTTCTAAGAAGACCTCTGACGTTCCATCGAATTATTTGTGTGTCCATATTGGAAGTAAATAGGTGCTGTGTGTACAGAAACAGAAGTATTAATTACAGAGATTTCAGAGATTACATTACAGAGCTTTTTCGAGGCCCTTTAATGGGGGTTTTGCCTTATCTGAAGCGTTCGAGGGAGCCTCGCCACTCCTTAGGCGCTGGGCGCGCCGTGGGGATAGGTGTCGTGTCCATTGCCTATTGTGATGCGCCGGACTCGTGCTCTTGCGAGCGAGAAGTTACCAGAGAGAGTCCCGCCTTGGAGGGCAAGACCCCTGCGCCCATCAGCCCGGAGGTTGATGGGGCTCCCTGATGGATTTGGCTGCGCCGGCTGTTGCCAGCGCTGGAAGGGGCCGGGGATGTTGGGGCAGCCTCGGCGGCGCCCACCTTCGGGGTCGATTTCCCTATGTGCTGGGTTGGCGTAGCAGCACTAGCTGCAACCGCAGCGGGGGCAGATGGGGTAACTGCCGACTCACTGCCTGTGGGTCGGCGAGCCGCCTGCAGCCGTTGTGTCGCTGCCCCCTGACGCGTCACATCGGCAAAGGTTTTCTTGGGCAGGTATGAAACCCGCCTGCGTGCTTCCTTGAAGCTTATGTTTTCCTTGACTTTGATTGTAACCATTTTCTTTTTTCCAGGATGGGCACGACCGCGAGTAGGCGGCGTGCTTTCCATCACAGTTTACACAGTGGAGAGCGTTTGCACAAGCTTCAGTGGTGTGTTCATGGGCACTGCATTTCGCACATGTTTGGCGGCCCCGGCAGCTCTGTGAACAGTGGCCGAAGCGCTGGCATTTAAAACATCGGAGTGGATTGGGCACGTAAGGCCTAACATGGAGCTTTATGCACCCGGCCTCGATTGACTCGGGTAGGACACTTGAATTGAAGGTGAGTATTAGGTGTTTGGTCGCAATCTCTTTACCATTCCGCCTCATCTTTGTTCTTTTCACATTGACAACATTCTGCGCACTAAAGCCCTCCAAGAGGTCTGCGTCTGTCAGCTGAAGCAAATCATCGTCTGAGACAACGCCGCGGGTGGTGTTCATAGTGCGGTGCGGACTCACTGTCACTTGAACGTCCCCAAATGACACGAGACAGGGTAACTTTTCAAATTGTTTCAGATCCTGGAGCTCCAAGAGGAGATCTCCACTTGCCATCCTTGTTGCCTTGTAACCTGGACCAAGAGCCTCAGTTAAAGACTTTGAAACTAGAAATGGGGAGATTGTGTGTACTTGTGTATCTGACTTTTCCGAGTGAATGACGTGAAATCGTGGGAAGTTGGGTCTTTCACAACCAAAGACCGTGAATACATCTTCGGTGCGCCTTCTTTTCTGAGGGCGATCAAGGAGGGGTGGGAAGGACTTTGCCATTGGAGAATTTAATTTTCGGCAATAACGCCAGCCACCCACCGTGGAGCCCTAGAAGGGGACGCTGCAGGGACTGTAAAAGCAGGTCCTGTAAACGCCAGCTGTACGTTATCGCTATGAGCAAATATGAGATAACTTAGGTTGGCTATTCACAGAAGGTTGACCTTTGCTGCCTGGAAAAATTGGAAGTAAGCGGAAGCTAGGAGAAGACAGGAAAGATGAAAAGTGAGAGAAAGACGAAGGCTGGAGGGAGGGAGAGACAGGACAAGGCATCCATCGATTTCCCCCGGATGGGTCAGTCCCAACAACTGGTTGAAAGCGGTGGGATACGTGCCCATGGGTCCCAACAATGGGTAGGCTTCCATGTATTTTTCGTGTGCATCAACCAAAACTATTACAATCAGCTGATACCCCCGTAAGTACACATCGAAAATTCAATGGCTCATAGCCCCATACGGCAGAGGTTACAAGGACTCAGCAAAGTGAAGCGAGGAGTGCTTACATGCTCTCTAATCACGCATACAACCTAGTGAAGCAGGGGCCAAAGAGGTGTGTTGCCTTCGCCGGGGGGCCTTAAAAGTACAAACACCCGGCATTGGCTCAACCCCCCGGATCCCCTTTTCCCCGGACACGGCTAAGCCGCGCGCGGTTAGACGCGGGAGGTTCCAACCCTCGTGTGCTTGGGCACGTGGTGTCGCAACACACCAAACGCCTGCTGACGGAGACGCCCCTGCGGGGGCCATTAAGGGACCCACATACACAGCTTCGCTGGTAATCCGTGTTCGCAGAGTGAAAGTGCAATGACTTTTTGGTAAAACCTCGCGCGTCTCAGTGGAGCATGCACTGTTCCGCAATCTTTTCGTCGCCTTATCTAAGAGGCGACGAAAAGATTGCGAGGCGGTTTGCAAGTTCCGATTCACCAGTCCGGCCTAGGGAAAGAAGTCGTAGGAGCCCCACGACGCCTGATGAATGACTCCAGGATACCCACGTGGTACTAACAAAGGGTTCGTCAGGATGGAAGGAAGTACTGCAG
This sequence comes from Dermacentor andersoni, assembly GCF_023375885.2. NCBI lineage: Eukaryota > Metazoa > Arthropoda > Arachnida > Ixodida > Ixodidae > Dermacentor > Dermacentor andersoni. The sequence goes on along the minus strand of NC_092820.1, from coordinate 72,585,690 downwards.
CCGAAACGCCGATCCCTCGCCCAGTGGCGGCTGGCTCCTACGCGTCGGGACCTTCCACCCCCTCCAGAAATTCTGTGACGACTGAGCTTTAGCATTCGTTTCCCGGCTTCCCTTCTCGAGAAATAATGCTTCACCGGCTAGCGTACAGCTATGAAAGGCCCTTCAAGCTGTATAGTAGTTTATTCCGGACAAGGGAGCTGGCTAGGAAATCAGCGTAACAAATGCTGACGGGCGAGACAAGCCTGGGTCGCTGTAACGGAAGACTATTCGAAACTTTTCTATTCCAATTCTGCTATCAGCCTTCCACGATTGGTCGAAAACTTTTTTCAACCACGCCCACTTCAGCTGCCTGTCACGCGATGTCACGAAAACCGCGATAGATCCCCGTCTGATATGATGTGTAGACACTGATAATGCATGATGTGACAGAAAAAAGAGAAACAGTTATTTCTGATTCGACCCCTTTTCGCCATTAGCCCTCGGCTATTGGTAAAAAGTTTTCGTGCTGCACCCACTTCACCTGCCTGTCACGCGACATCACAAAACCACACAAACGCACCGCGTCAAAGTGACGTGTACGCGATAAAGATGCATTAATATGCCGAACAAAACTTAATTTTCTTCGGAATAGCCGCAGGCTGCCCCATTCCGGACGGAATAAAAGATGGCTGCCGCCGATCGTTGAGACGCTGGCTACTCGCAGCTGCCGAAGAGCATGGGTGCATTTGCGTGTAATAAAACTTCTTGCGTTGCCGTGTAACGTTTTCGAGCCCTTTCGGCACGTTTACCACCTCATTCTGCCAACACTTCTTTGCTGAGGGTCAGTTCTAGCGTAATTCTTAAGCTTCCGTTGCATGCCGCCGTGATTTTCGACCAGCCACCACAAGCTAAGTAAGGGAAAGCCGACCAATCGCAGACGCCGGCACCACCCTCTTCATCCGGTTATCGATTTTCAGTCCACTGGCTCTGCCCTAGTGAATCTCTCTCCACTTGAGCGTTCTCCTCGCCTCTTGTCAACCAATTAGATACGACAAGCCGCTCAGTGTAGGCAATGTTATTCGTTGTTCAAGCAAACAAATGTGATCTCCTATAAACGAGGAGAGCGTTTGATTGGTCTGTTCAGACAACCATGCGGGTGACCGCCCGGCGCTTGCGTCGGTGGTTACGCAAATTTGACGTCAGGGGATTGGAATAGAAACATATTGGAATAGTTTCACGTTATAGGGCCCCTGAACGAGACCAGACCCGACATAGAAGGTGACACGCAAAGGCGCTCACGTCGAGGAGACTATAGCAGCCAGCCTTCGTGGAAGCAACCACTACCGCGAATGCCACTCTACCGGAGCGTTACCATGACAAACGGACCGACAGAAATGACCCATTAATAGATGAAAGAAGCCAACGTCGACGACTTCCGCGAGAAATCCTTCAACACCAAGTTCCCAGCATGCCACTTCATTGCCTCCAATTCGCGGGTGAACGTGAAAGCTTGAGACCGATTCCAGCCGGATGATCTGATGTCATGGGCGGGACTTTGCGAACAGTTCCACGATTCTGGTTGGTTGAGAAGAACAGCAAATTAGCCTGACCAGACAAACGGGGAAAACAAGTGCATAGAAAGCGGATCTTGCGTGCTGTGGCAGTACTAGTGCTCCTAGCCGCACGGGTGGTCCGGCTCGTATGCGTGCTCCTAATCATGATCATACTGGTACTCGTGCCAGTACATGTAAACTCTTTTCATGTAAAATATGGAAATTAACCCTTTTTCTCATTTCTTGGACGTCGTTCTAGACCTGTCGATCACCTGGCACCTTCCTCATCATCAACCACGGAACTTAACACTTTCGTGACTGTGGGAAAATCGTTAGTTTTCGGGTAGTCTGGTAATTATTTTGTTTCCTGCCCCAGGAAATGATTCATGTTGAAGTGTATGGTATCAAATTGTAGAAAAAGGAATTATCTTTCCAACGGTATTAATTTCAAACAACATATTTATTAATAATTATACGAAAAAATTATCAAAACAAAAAAAATCGCAACAAGAACGAGAAAGATCGACAAAAACATCAATTCTGCTTTGCATAAAAAAATATTTAAAAAAAAAACCAAGTATACATTTTCAACAAAAGGGCCATTTGAAATCATCCTGCAAATATTAGCTCTCTATCTACAAAAGTTATTTAGGTACACAGGAAAACATTAGACCTAGTGTATATCGTGCCACCGTGCGAAGCAGTTCCTCGATGAAGTGAAACAGAGGTTAGCTGCACATGTTTCGCAGAAAACATTTGTTTTCTGCTCAACTTTTCTTTCTTCATAGCATAGTTTACAGTTTCTATATCTTTCCATTTTTTGTGGTTGATGCTGTTGAACTTGAGGTGCACTCCGAGAGGGAACAACAGGCGCGACTAGGGGGTCCGCAATATGTGGCTCATCATATCCCAGCAGCTGGTCAATTAGTTCTAGCCTGAAGGCCAACTGGTCGAAGTGCAAACTTCTCGATAGTTCTGGGACTTCTGGATGCTGCCGACGATGCTCGCTAAACATTATAAAGCTATTTACTACAGCTATATCGATGCAGTGGAAAAACAGTGTCTTCCACCATCGCAAGGACTTCATAAGGACGTTGTAGGATCCGATGAGCTGGTCGGATTTATCCACTCCAAGCATGCCCGCATTGTATTTTTTGATCAGCACCGGCTTCTTCACGGGCACTTCTGTCCACATATTCCCGACTTTCTTCCTTCGCTTTGCAAGGACGAATTTGTTCGCTGTGTGCGCGGTAGACATCATATTCACAAGCCGCCTGTCTTTCCATTGCAGGTACAAAACATCCTGCTCCCGCAGCCATCGAACGTCTCCTCTTTTTGCCTTCTTTTCCCACTGTGTGTCTTTGAGTTCACTTGGAAAGCCACGCCGATCTTTCCGCGTTGTCCCACACGCAAGTGTCTTGCGCTCCAGTAAATGGATAAACAAAGATGTGGAAGTGTAGAAATTGTCCAAAAAAATTAGGTAACCCTGATCAAGATAATTTTCGCACAGCCGCGTCACAACGTCGAATGTCAAACCACGCACGCTAGGTTCTTCGCGCTTTCCCGTATAGACGCTGAACTGAACAGTGTACCCCGTTTCCGAATCAGCCAAAACCCATAATTTGTAACCCCATTTGATCACTTTATCCCTCATATACTGGCGAATTCCGGACCGGCCTTTTGATTTGACCATTCTCTCGTCGACGGAGAGGTTCCGACGCGGTTGAAAAAATAACGCGGAAGAATCGTTGACGTGCTGAAGCAGAGAGGATATGCGGTGAAGCTTGCCATGGGATGCGACGGTCGTCTTCTCTGGATCAGACACACTCAGGAAGGCAAGCAACGCCTTGAACCGTTTCCTTGGCATCACTCTAGGTGGAAGAAGCCCTGAGAATATTCTGCGTGTGCTCCAATAACAATGCAAGCGTGGGACTTGCACGATTCCCATGTATACGAGAAGTCCGATGAACTTGAGCATCTCCTCTTGAGTGACTTCCTTCCACGATCCATCTCTCTCGCTGTACGTGGGTTTCTCGAAAATATGCATCCATGCATACTTATTTGTGTTGTTGCAGATCTTCCTGATGATTTCGGCGGTGAAAAACAACATGAAGAAATCGACGGCTCTTACGAACCGCCGCGCAGCACTCCGGAGCGCGATTCCGAGGTCCACTCCCGGCGGTCTTCGTGGGCAAAACTTCACTCTCTTCGCGGCCGCCGGCAAATGGTCCCGTCCGAACGACGTTGACACCCTGCAGATAAGAGCTGTGACCTTTAGAACACGCCGGAAATCCTTACGACGCGATAACATGGTCCGAGAAGAAAGCAAAACTCACCTGCGGATACCTGTCGATGTTCCGGGGCGGTTTGCCGCACTTTCGTCGTCCGTACTGAAGTCCGACGAACCGCAGTCGTCTTCCGAGTCTCTGCTGCTACGATCATCCGCAAATTCGAGCCCAGATGCATCAGAATCCGTCGAAACTCGCCGTTTGCGAGGGGCGGACACGCGCGACGTAGATGCCATTTCGGAAACAAAGAGCGCTCGTCACCGCGACTACGCAGGCGCTTTAAAAATCCCCGCGCGGTGGAAAAAAAAAACACAAATCCGAAACTGATAAAATAGCCTCTCTTTGACCCGCTCGATAGCGCTAGCTGTCCGAAGCGCTAAGAGAAGCTCCAAAATTCAAACTTGTGCCATCGAGAACATACTGTCGACGCGAATAGGCGCGGTCACGAAAGTGTTAATGAACACTCGGACACTGGAACCGCAACAACTGGTTGACAGTGAGAGCATAGGCTACCCTAAATCCCACCAACTACTTGAAAGCGGTAGGATACGTGACCATGGGTCCCATCAGTGGGTAGGGTTCCATGTATTTTCGTGTATGTGAACCAAAACTATCACAATCAGCTGATACCCCCGTAAGTACACATCGAAAATGCACTGAGCAAAGTGAAGCGAGCAGTGCTTACATGCTCTCTAATCACGCACACAACCTAGAGCACATGTCGAAAACTTTCGTCATTGTCTCCTACCCCGGTAAGCAATGGCTCTTACACACGTAAGCAATGGTTCGCACCCCTGCAAGCAATACAGTTCTGATGTGTTCGAAAGTTGCTATGGGAAGGTCACATATAGTTAGACAACTAACGACCACCGATCAATACAATAAATGTGTGTGCGTACCTTTCATCACGATGACCACCAATCAAGATAATAAGTGAGTTCAGAGCTTTCTTTTAAATTCGGTGTCACATCTGTGGCATGTGATAAACAGCTTCGCTGATTATCCACCTCCACAGAGTGGACAGGCTCAAGATCTTTTCTAACATGTTACCGTCGCATTCATTGCTTCGCCCGCATGATGAAACTGATTAATTTTAACAGGATGCAGTTTTCTGACGGGATGTAGCAGGCATCAAAGTTTTGACTCGCGACAGAGGCTAAGTGAGAGCGTCACTTCACCTCTACATGATTTTTGCATGGTAAATATAGAAAGAAACATACAAGGCCTTTCATATGATGGTACCAGCAGTTACTAAGAAACTTAGAATGATAAAAATTGCTGCAATGACTCGCGAAAAAAGAACACTCTTCGATGCATAGCAAACTTTGGCTATGTGCCAGAGGTCATTTCCTGCTCCGTTCCATTCGTCCTTCCCGTTTCAGGCCCTGAAAATTTCGTTGCGCCATCTAAGCTTGAACAGGTGAATTTATCAAAATACATGAAATTCTTACCTCTACCTACGTGTGTGCGCTCGAGCCAGGACGCGATGCTTGCCACCTGCATCCTGCTCCTTTACAACATTCAACGCGATATACTGTTGTATAAGATTCTATGCGATATACTGTTCTATAAACACCTCTAGAATTCTCCGACTGCAGAATTCGAACACACAATTTCCAGTACAAAACCCCGATATTGAAACCAATACGCCGGGGGTGCTTGCATTGAAAAGCGGCATAGAATACAGTTAAGAATTTATCGTGGGTAACTCAACGCGTTGAGATGGTTGAGGCGTTTGGATCTGACCTTACCGAGGTGCAGTTATAACGTAGGCGATAGCTTGCGCGTTCAGGGAACATGCGAAAAACGCAAGCGACCGGAGAACTGCGTCTGCAAGAACAGAGACTAGCTTCGAAGAGGACGCGTTGGAACCAAGCAGGTTTTAAAACAAGAATTCTAAAGTGGGGAAGATATCCTAAATGTGAAGCCACCCGCCACCATATAGAGGACTAGATTATAGTTAGCATGTGGAGGATAACAGACACGAGATCGCGAAAGCATCTACCTTTATGAAGGTTGCCATGCTCTCTCATGATCTGGAAGCGCTCCGCTTTTGTCTGCGGTCGTCGGCTCGCTGACGCGGCAGCGTCAATTGAGCAACGCCCGTCCGGTGACATAGGATGTAAAGCGATCGTTAAGAAAACGAGATGCTTTCGTAACCTCGACTGAGGAAGCGTTTTCTTCTCACTTCCAAAAGCTTTCACATGGTCACTTTCGCCGCACAGATGCTTTTAGATGTGTCTGTCTGTGTCGCTGGTTTTAAGACTAACCTTGAAGGTCTTGGCAAGTTGTATGGGAAACGATAATGTACACATCTCAGCCAATGGCAACATTTTATCCCGAAACAACAAGATGTTGCATGGCAATCCGTCTATCATTTCTAATACCAGAACAAGAGCAGTTCACTTGCGACTTTTCTCTGTCTATTTCAGCACGCATTCAAAGGTGAAGTAGGGGTAAGTGCTGGCTTCGCCTCTGCTGGTAAGGATCTGCAACGCCTGCCACTCCAGAATTTTTAGAAGCAAAGCATTTAAATGCGCATGTGTTTCTATGATTGCCCAAGGAAAAAAACCGTCCGTACGTTCGTTAGTCCGTCCGTCCGTCCGTCCGTCCGTCCGTCCGTCCATTCTGTAAGACGATTGCTTTCGAAATAGCACCCGCAGCAGCGAGAGAATTAACCTTCGTGCTGCTTCTCGCTTCAGAGCAAGCTACGCGGCGAGAACACAGAGGACACGAAGCTGTCAGCGCTCGCCCTACCTAATCCCTCTCGCAGATGGCTCAAGACTGGTGCTCGCATATCTCTCTTCAACGTGAACTCAGCGGTGAGGACACAGAGCACACGAGACTATCAGCAGTTGCCACTTTCTGTTGCGATTGCAGATAGCTTTCAAGATACGGCCCTTGCGGCCACGCTTGACATAGACGCCTCTAGGGTATGGTTGATTACGGTGTGTATTGGTTCGATGCGGAAGTATAAGGCGCTGAAGAGTGAGAACTGCTTATCATGATCGAAACATCATGACCATCCGGCCGAATAGTTCGTGCTGCCGCAGCGCTGTATTTTGTACTGGTATTAGGAAGTTTCATAACATTTGAAAGGACACCGCGCAGCGAGGAGATGAGCAGGTGGCACAATGCTAGCGAATACACTAGACGACTCAGAGGTATTTGTGCGTAATTTTTTTTTTTTTTTTTGCGAACGTTGCCCGGTTTTCGTGACCATGGGAGCGGCGTTGCTATTCTTTCGACGAATAGGCCAACCAGTCACAGCGGAGAAGGCGCGCGCCACCGGCGATGGGTAGAGCCACTGGAACAAGTTTCAGAGTACCGCAAAGGTCAGGATTTTACTGGCAATACTGAGCGACCACCGCCATATACCTTCCAAGCCGACGGCGTCGCGGGAAGGCCGCCGTGTTGGAAGAGCTTGATATTCGGTGACACATCGGGTTGAGTGTTTACTGATGTACAAATACTTTGTGCCCAGAGATAATGGTTGCTAAGAACGAAAATAAAATGTTATTTTGTGCGAAGTAATGCAGCCGGTGGTTGTTTTGCGCACGGATCGTGTCTACTGCTGGAACTGTGCTACGATTGCGGGCAGCAGCTTAGCGTTGCTATCGGGAGCTTATGCACGCGTTTTTTTTTTTCCTTCCGCGGAGCGAGCTACGAAGGAAACATTTCGTCACTTCCGGCCGGAATGAGGCAAGCTTGTGCTTTTCGGCATGAACGTCGTGGACCGCCGTCGGCTTCTATTGAATGCTTCCAATCAGGACGAAACCAAGACCTGACAGTGTCACAGGCATGTACGTTCATTGTATAATCTTACAAGCTAAATCGGATACATTTAATTTAGTTTGTAAACGGATACCGCGCGTTCTCGATTCTGCCGGGCAAATTCGTCCGCCGTATACGCACGACACACTGCGACTGCCGTGTGCGCACCGGTGTTTGCGCCGTGATCGTAACGCGATATATGCACAGCAGGCGTAAAAACCAACTTCGATGACCATTTTGCGCACTAAATCTTGGGGAAGGCCAATATGAGCCGTTTGCGTGATTGCAGCAACGTATATGTACTTCTGTACACTGATTATGAGCGAGAGTTTGCTACATTGCGATTTATGAACGCGGCTGTCTAGTGCGTTCATGAGCGGCTACTCTTCTCAACTTATTTATGGCGGTTTTCTTAGACTGCCAAGATTTGCTGCCTGTGTGAAAAAAAAAAAAAAGCAGGAATGCCCGCTCGTGACGCACCACTTTTTTTTTCTAAGTTACATATCCGATGTATAAAATTTTTGTGCTTTTAGAGCAGTTTATGTAACATTCATAGTGACAGAGTGAAACTAAAGCTACTGGGTGTTCTGTTGTTTTGTATTTCTTGTTATGCATCAAGCACAACATTATTTGGCTATGCGCCGTAGCATTTCAATATAAAACATAATATGTATGCTGACTTCAGTTCATTGCATCTGCTCGGCTTACAAGCTCAAAATTTCAAGCATATGTTGGTAATATCACCTGGCCATTGGTTTCAAGCTCGAAATGCGTATGTATAAATGAGCAAAGGATTAGTGGAAAAAAGGAAGTATCATGGGCCTCGTATTGACCATGTTTTTATTGACTGCGATCGTCACAATCTGCGAAAAGCAAGTGCCATATGGCTCGAGTGACTCGAGGCGAGAGCGCGCTCACGTGCGCGGAGAAATCATGCGAGTACCTCGTGCACGTGAGGACGCGGAATTCTCGCGCGACAAGTGTGCCTTCGCGTACCACGAGCACGGAATAACCGCGTGTGTTGAGTACAAACGCGTACCCGTGTGCCCGCGTCAAACGTGCAAGACGCGAACGATCCCTGCAATGAACTCCTATTTTCGTAGCATCGCTAACACCGCGTGCACTTCGCTTAAATATCTTCTAAAAAAGTGCCGAAAAGCACAAGCAAAGGGTACTTATACCTAGCACACGCGGGTGTTTGTTGTAGGCTTGAAGTTCTCCCGGCCGATTCTGTGTAACTACGCCGAACGACGCCCTCAGTCATTTTTCCCGGTCGGAATCTAGAAAAAAGTATTTCCAGACTCAGTTCGGTTGCTGCATTCGAAGGCGCAGCAGCCAGGCATGATTTCCTTGCAGTCAAACGCGAGCACGACAATCGGAACACCATTGTAGTTGCATATTATTGCACCAGGGCGCAAGCTATGTAGAAGCAGCATCGCTTCGTGCCACTTGTCACGCGATCTAAGATGTGTGCCGGGCAGCGACCATATGTGCATACTCTGTAATGCAGTTGTGTCGTAACCCATCAGGTGCCACGACGTGCCACAGTTGCACCTTATAGTTTCACGCATCAATGGATATCACATGTGCGCCGCGACGTCTCCATACGTGTGTTTACTCTTCGGTACACGTTATGGCACCTCCTGGTAAGGCATGAACGGCTGCTGAAGAAGCGAGTCGTAGACCTATGCACCCAGCTGCAATTAGGCAACGTTGGCTAAGCAGAGTGCTGTGTAGAGAGCAGCGCACCGTAGCTCGCCGTCGATGCCGGACGTACAGTTCATTTTGTTTTCGTGAAATTGACGTTTCAAATATTCAGGAACCTTACGACGTCTCCTATGAAGGCGCTCCTGTAGCTGATGCTTTGTCTAGGCCGCCTCTGCCGACAGGCCTGTCACTTCCTTCTGCTGAGGAGCTACAACTGCCTTAAAAAACTATTACAGCAAAAACATCCAACCATTTAAACCTATCGTCTCTCTTATATAAGAAGCAAATGTGCTCACCGATATTGTAAGCAAAGGTAGAACGGTTTATTGCAACACTTGTAAATTAAAATATAGCACTCCGCTAGTAAGACATTGTGAAATATCAGCATAGTGTATTGTGCTTTTTTTATTTATCAGGAACAGCGCTAACTTTATAGTTTCAAGTATGAACATGGGAGTTCAGGAGATGCCTTCTTTTTAAATGCATAAGCATTTCTGTGCCCACCCAATATCACTAATGCAATATCACTAATCACAGCTGTTGGCTGCGATCAACAACTGCCAGCAAAGGTGTGAATCATCGTCAGTTTATTTTTATCCACAGCAGGATAAAGGCCTTGCGCAGTGATCTACAATTATCCGTGTCTTGTGCCATGGTGTAGACTGGCCACTATATAGCACATAAATGAGGTCAGCAATTGAGTTACAACTGTATATCTTTCTAAAAAAAGACATATGCTATGATTTGCTCATATGAAAACATGACAGAATTTGAACAAACACAAAGGAAAGTACAAGACAGCGGACATCCAAGACATTTGCGTCTTACGTTGCTCTCAACCTTCAATCGTTGATCGCCTCGCCTTGTTTGGTGGGAAGAATAGTGCCGTCACCGTCTGAAAACAGATTCGATCGTGCAATGAGGGAAGCGCCAGCAACAATCTGTGGCATATTACTAGAGTAAATAAGTTCAAATTCAGGCCTTTAAGTCATAATTCCGCTTACGAGAGCATCATCTCGCCATCGATTTCACTTTATACGGACGAGGTAACCTTTGTTCTCAGTGAGAAAAATAGAGAAGCATCGCGATGGCTCACGCGGAATTGTAATGTGGAGTGAATTTCTCTGAGAACATTGTTCATTCCTGCGTCGCTATCGTTCTTTTTGCCTACAATGTATCTGCATGACGGTATGTGTCATTGTAATTATGCCTCATTCGTCGAGAAAAATAAAGTTACAAGCCTGCCTTCGAACTTTGTTACGTAGCCTACTGTTGCATGCGGCTTGTCTTCCTTGATTGCGTCTGAATTGCCAGATTTATTGTGGGCTGCAGTAGAAAACGCACTCCTGATTCACGACTAAATCAATTTCTTGTACGCTTTTTGCAGATGCCCTTATGGGTGAACTCCTTTGAGAACCCACCATACAACATTTATCGAAGATGAATGATGGAAACGAATTCTTGCATTAGTAGGCGATTACTTTTATTCTGAACTCCGTCAATAAAAAGAAAAAGAACCTTACAGTGGTGTACTTCATGAGCGTGGGTTAGGCGCATGTGTGTGGACGCCGAAAACATGTACAGCGAGCACCAGGATATCGCAATAAAACGGAAAGGGCACGAATCGTACATTGATCACGATGGCGCGATGCCTGCTGTGCCACAGGAAATGCGCAAGTGCTACACAAGCAAAGAAGTGATGCCGCATACAGAACATGCACTCCGAGCACCGCGGCATCCAAGCAAAAACAGAAAAGGCACAAACGCAGCGATTCTCTTCACCTCCAGGCGCCTTCCTCCTCCAGCGCTCGCTTCCCTCGCGGCTTCAAACATAATCTCGCCGATTTCACAGACGGCCCATCTAAGTTTACGCCTAAAATAAATTTCACAGTGATGAAAAGATGAAGACATGATGGGACACGAAAAATTTTTCTGGCAATAAAGCACATGTTCTTTTTATCTACATGATACTGCAGATCTTCTTGGTCCAAGCAGAAAGGGCAAATTCAACGGAGGTATACAATGCATTATACAAGCAGCAATGTACATATATGTTAAGATGCATGCATGTAGATATAAAACACTTCCAAATACGTATAAAGATCTGGCGCCTCCAAAGGGATCACAATGTAAGCAGCAGTAAACCCTTCATTAGAAGTGAAATAATATCGTTAATGGCCTTTTTAAAGTCTCCACACGTGAAAAGCTCTTAAGGTAGCAAATTCTTGTCAGTTATTGTTTTTGGAAAAAAGGAAAACTTGCGGGAGTTTGTTTTTGCGAAATGAGGAGTCAAGCTATAGTTGTGTGTGTGTCGTGTTTGAGTGTTAAAGCCGGCATATGGTATGGCCGGGATGCCGAGTTTTCGTGTAACAAAGATTGGAAAAATTCTGTCCTCACGAATTTTATTTTGGTACAGAGAACTTTTATTTGATTAGTTTTTATGTGCAGAGATGGAGAACCAGAATTCCTGTATTCGTTGTCGATGAATCGCACGGCGCGCTTTTGAACCTTCACAAGCTGTGCAAGGTGTTTCTTCGTGTGAGGATAACTCACCACGGCTGCATACTCAAGTTTTGGCCTAACAATGGATTCTTAATCTGATTTCTTCATAGTGGTAGGTGCTCCCCTTATCTTGTGTCTTAAAAGCCCGCGTTTGATTTCATAGCAGATAAGGTAACAAAGCAAATGTGATTGCAATATATGATTTGCGGCTATGTGTTCGATTAGTTTACAGGAGCAACAGATTAAGGAGATTGGATGGTAGTTCCCTACCAAAAGGCGGTCTCTGGTGCGCACAATTCTGGCTGTAAGCCAGTCCGGGAGTAATGATGGTGACAGCAGTGAATCATAAAAAATTTTCGTCCGATACTGGGCGAAGGATTCTGCATAGAGCTTTAAGGAAGCACTGGGTGTACCATCAGGACCAGTGGAACACTTCAGATTAAGTTTAAGAAGCATCTCCACGATGCTCTCAAGAGAAATTAAAATAACGGGTTCGCATGAGGAATGACAATCATTTTTTGCCATTATTAACATCATCATCCCCACTGACACTGAATGAAAGTAGAGTTAAAGTGTGCTGCCATTTCTTCTGCACATGTGATGACATTGTCATTTACAACTCTCTGTTTAATGGGCTGACTGGAATCCCAGACATGTTTCAAACATTTACTTGGATTGTTCTGTATGAACTGTGGGAAGGTCTAGCTAAAATAACGCTGCCTCGCCGAACGGATACTTGCAGACAATTCAACCGTCAATGTTTCTAACAAACTAGCTTTTGCGGGCGTATTTCTTTTTAGACGTTTGTTTTTCTTTCAAAGTAGATAATGTAGCGGCTAATCTACGGATTGAGCTCCTTCGTACGTAGCTTTTTATCAGGAATAAAGTTAATAAAGCAATAATGGCAGTGCGCCTTGAATGTTACCCATAATTCTGGCAAATTCTAAACTGAAAACTTCTCGAATGCCGCATCTAAGTAATCCAGCCCTGACTCCTCTCTTGCTATGGAGTAGTCCTTTATGGCCTTATGTTTTATTGTGCTAGGTCGATTGCTTTTCAATAGTGCGAAGGTTCTTACTACTTTCTTATGGTTAGCCTTCGTATACTGTGGTTGAAGTAACAGAGGTGCTATTATTAATAAACACAAGGACAAATATAGAGCTAGCGGACTCGCGGACTCTAGTTTAACGTGAAGTAATAAACTGAAATAGTCGCTACAAATAAAAAAAAGCTTAATTTATATGCGGCGTTGTGCATTATCGACAAATAAACAAAGGTAAATAGATGAAGTCAGTTGAGTGATATAAGATGATCAGAAAGACATACATAAGGACCTGCTAAGTGTCAAATGAAGCTACAAGATTACTTTCCGCTAGGATGTTTCTTAGGTACTAGAGTAGATCGCTTTATTTATTCACTGCTTTAAGGTCCAAGCGCATTGTTTACATGGAAAGCATAATTATTAAGGCAATCCAATACTGAATACATAAAGCCACATCTTTGCAGGCCAGACACATTACAGGACATGAGAACGTTTCTGTGTTTAGCCTTGAAGTACGGCACGGTGTTATAAATGAATAAGCTGATAATATAGTCTTTCATGTATTGCATTCACTTTCCGTTGTATTAAATAGATGGTTATATTAATTTCTACGTCGAAGCCGGCCATGAGTGGAGCAACGGAAAAATCTCTGTGTCACTAATCCCATTCCCTTGGCACATTGTTACGACTATGGTAATACCAATAGCCGTATAGCTAACGAACATAGTAGCACGAGAACCCGAGTCTACTACACACGTCTTCCCTTTAGATTAGCTTAGGGATGGTGTACCACGCACGCTTCCCCTCAAACATTTCCACTTGTGATGAACGGGCCAAAACTGTCACCTGTCAGGATGACTAACCTGGCTGTTTGACAGCCCGCTCGTGCTCCACTCTAAGGGTGCTAGGGCTACCCATGGGGTCCACAGTTAGTCAGTTCCACAAACTGTGGCCAAACCAAAAGATGCAAATATGATAGGAAGCCAACACAGGAGAAATTAATTGTACTTATTATTTGAATTAACGAAATGATAAATTATTAAACATGAAAGTCGATTAAAAAACAACTTGCCGCACGTGTGGAAATGCAGCTTGCTAACACTGCCAGAGTTAATTTTTTTTTCAAGATAGTGACATTAGATTGAGAGCTACAGAGAATTCGTGAGAAACTGCAGGCGGAAATGTTTTTTTGTGTCAACGCCATGCGTGGACGGACAGACATCGACCACCGTCGGAGCGTAGCTATAAAGAGCTTCGCTGTAAAAAAAAGTGGTGAAAACTCTACAAATAGTAGCCATGACTGCTTTGAAGCAGGCTTTGTAGCTGGTATAGAGTCAATTTGAAGAAACGGCACATTTTCAAATAGTTGTAGGCCATACATACCAAGCTGTCTTCATTACACAGATTCGCATTGAATAGCAGCAATTATGCCAAAGTGCCTATGTCTTATTGCGTGCCTACTCGGTTAATAAATAGAACACACCGTAAGTATGCACACAATGAAAATTCACATACCCCACCCGCACAATGACCGCACTTGCAAGTCAGCACTTCAACCGGTGGCCTGCTTTTGACCTCGACTGATAATGACGGTGGCAAGCGGCGGATGCCAGCTTTTCTCTGGCACTAGCAGCACTGGAGCTGTGTAGCGGTGTCTGCATAAAGCTAGTAGCTTTTCTTGTTTTTTTTTTTTGTCAGCCTGGGCCGTTGGTCGTGCTGTAAATGCATGAAGTGATCGTACTGACACCGCACCACATGAGGCGGTAAGCAACTTAGAGCACAGGATTCAAGCTCAAAGCTGCTCAGCAAGCTTTGTAGAATGGCAATGGTCCATTGGGAAAGTACATCTGCGTAAACAAAATAAACAGCTGCTTGTAGAGAGGGTAGCACGAAAACTCAACGCTACCCTCTAGACAAGCATGTATTTCCGTAGACCGAAGACTGATTTTTACCCGCAAGTTGAAACAGTATTGCTTCACGACTCGGAGACCTCTTGACAAACAACTGTGATTTTTGAATTGAAATTATACACAACGAGGCTCGCCGACTTGCAACTAAACAGGGCATCCCGCCTAGAAATATTACCGCAAGCAGCAAGTGCATGACGCGCTTCATGTGGCAGCATGGGCTTTACTTTCGAAGGAGAATGACATGTAAGCAGATTCCTTTCACATACGAAGAAAGCATCGCGGACTTTCATTATTCGCCATCATCCTATCATCCCAGGCAGCAAGTATAAAAGGCTGCCAGCGGAACTGTTGAGTGCATGGTGCTAGAGACGGGGAGCATGATTTCTGACGACAACCGTATCAAAAGCTTCAGAATAATTTGACGCGCAACGGACGCCATTCGGGGCCATGTGTTATAGTACGACGCTATTTAGGTTTAAGCCACTGGAGAGGCAGCCAAAAGTGCGGATTTCTGAAAAAGAAATTCTTTTTCGGCATGTTCGTATTCAAGGTCCGAAAATGACACTTGGCCCATTCTGATAAGTTACACATAAGTTTCATTCATTATCAGCGGACTTTCCGACGCAATCTTTGCGTATCGTTGATTAGGCTGAACTAGGTGGCGGTGGAAACTTACTTAAAAATTGCTCACTGAATATAAATGTACCCCGAAATTTGTGTCATTTTTAAGAGTGTTTAACATAGAAATAAACGAAATAATAAAGAATGCCTAGTGCTTATGTTGATACATGACAAGCTGCTTGATAAAAAAATATTACATTGCATATATATACATATATATATATATATATATATATATATATATATATGTGTGTGTGTGTGTGTGTGTGTGCGTGTGTGTGTGTGTGTGTGTGTGTGTATATTTCAGGCTGGGTCAAGTTACAATTCAATTTGATTGCCTGAATCCCCTGCAATTCAATGTTTACGACATGAACGGAAACAGATCATTACTGCATGTTTTCGTTGGGACAATAAGACCTTCAATGGGACATAGTTAGGTAATGGCGGAAAAACAACCACATGTATATCATGCTCCTCTTGTCCTAGCGTCCCACTTCCATGTGGTTGCCTTAGGAAACATTGGAATGCAAGTAGTTTCAAGATATAATGATGTACTGACTAATGTATGCGTACCAATCCAACACGTCGTAGAAAGGCATCAAACTAGGCAGTTATGATAATGAAAATTTCTGCTCGTAGTCTTCATAAAATCAATGTTGAGTGGTGTGCTGAAAGCCGGTACTCGTAGCTAACATTTGTGTGTCAGAGACGTCAGAATCAAATAAGAATTATGCAAATTGAAGGAAAGAAAAAGCGTATATTCACTAAATAGAAACACTGCGCTTACAGATGGCTTGGCAGTTTCGTAACTCAGAAACCCACACATACGTTCACCCAATAACTCTGTAATTGTAGTAGTAGTGTGACATAGGAGCTTAATCTTAGTTAGCAGATTGGTAGTCATATAACATTCGGTACCATTGTCGACATAAATCCATATAAACGTCGAACATACACAATATTTCAGCGGCAAAGCCAAGTATCAAAGTAAAAAGTGTGTGGAGTCATATTGTTTTAGCACAAGCTGAAATAATTTTTTCGCTTCACGACATGGAAACTACAGGCAACGGAGAAATCATAAGTTGTGTAATGCTAAAAATACTACGGCTGAGTAACTATGCAAGGCACAACATACTGTATATTATTCCTCAATTCATGTAGGAACCATGCAATGCATACTGTTCGAGTAACATCTCAAACCGTGTTCTAAATTCTAAAAGTGAACAGTGCACACATGAAAATTTTGCACATGGAACAAATGATATCAAGGAATGATATACACTACTTCAGAATTGTCCACAAAAACATTTGCCTTTAACATGGTGTAAGGCTTTCTGCACTAGGAACATGCTGAGATTTTAACACGTCATCGTGAGATTCATGTACCGTAACATGTTTGGATAATTTTGCTTCATAGTTCAATGTCCATGGATGGATTGCTGTGATCTTGTACAATTATTACTGAAGTGAATTTCCAAGGAATGAAGCGGCGGTTTATTGCAACCCCATTTCAGGCATTTCACCGTTACGCAAGAGCATCAATAAAAGGACACTCACTGAAGAAAGCAAACAAGACACAAAGTTACACAGTCACAACGCAATGTCATGAAAAGGCATTGTGGCTTATATCGCAGATGTAGGTAAATAACTAAGATAATGAAGAAACACTAATATAAACTCCACGTAAGCGGCCATGTCTGTTAGCTGGAATGCACGGCAGCACTGGTCGTCAAAAAGATTGTACACTGCCGCACATTTCTGGCACACATCACAGAGGACGCATTCGCGCTGCAGAGATATGTGTTTTTTTATTATCTTTTAGCAGCCTGCGTAGGTCGTACGATAAGCACAGCAGCCATGAATAACAGGATCGGCACCCACGCACGTTCGTCACAACAAGACGAAAGCAATGCGGACGAGACCTGTGTAACCTACGCCGCACGAGCGGTGAGCCTTCATCGATTTTATGCTTCCCGACAGAAATAGTTAAAACGCGCACGGAAACTTCGCACACTGCACATGTGTGCCTCGGAGATCATGTCAAAAATTTCTGAGGCTACATTAGAGATGACGACTGCAGTAAGTTATTTAATACGAAGTGACCGCGCCGCTAACACGGACAGGTGCTCGAAACGCCGTGGAGGGGCGTAGAGACAGCTGATGGAACTTCAAAACTTCAAATCACTCCCCAGCGACGGCCCCGTAAACATAGTTCAGCCAGACCACGAAGCACATGATTTTGCTGGCTCCATGCGGCACAAGCTACTGGGAATCGAAAATACGCCATATAATTTATCTCTGCGCTATAGCGTAGTGGATAATAGAGTCTGTTCGATGGTTCTTTTTGAATCGTGACATCTGTATGCAGTTGGGTGAAACAAGGCACAAAATTAGAGTGTAATGGTTAATATTTTCAGCATCAAGGAGGCCAGAAGAGCCTCACAAGTCTACAAGTGGTGCCGCTCACCATCCCGTTGCAAAGGGGCCGCCCGTATGATCCATCCATGGCCGTTTAGAACGAGGCCGTTTAGAACGTGCCGGTGGGTTGTATGAATTGCATCAATTGTACCACTTTATTTTCGTGAGTAGTACAAATATAAAAACAGGTGAAGTATAGTTGCACAGTCGGAGGTCCCGAAGTAAAAACTGTCGGGGGGACCTTCTAAACAGAAAACAGATGGGGGTTAGTGCAATTGTGGCATCAGTAGCAGGCTACATCAAACACATGTTGTGTTTGTCAGCACCGCTTAGTACCGCGTTTTAATATGAAACCAGGAGGCGCTACCATGGGGAACAAGCAATGTTGTAAAGTATTGACAGAGACAGAAAAGAAATTAAAGAAATATAAAAAATTATATTTAGGAACAGTACAATTCCAATATACTTAATATTTACATCGCACAATAAAAATGCTAGGAGTTCGGTAATGAGTTAATATAATGCGCCTTAGCTTTACGCTTGAAGGCTTCAAATGCAAATGATTTCGCACTTGACGTAATCGAATTCCGCAATGATATGCCTGAAAACATGACGGTGAATTTCCCATAGTTCGAATTTTAGGAAAGAGCAAATTCTGACATGCGGAAAACGTTCTTCTAATATTATTAGTGAGGTCAGTACGGGTAAGCGGCCCCATCATAACCATATAGTAATTCAATATGCATTTATTGCACGGTCACCCATGCTACGTTCGTTCATAAAAAATGTAGAATCACCCGCTTCAACTAAATGCACAGAATAATTATTGGGTGTATTCATGAAAACAAAGGAAACAATCCTTTGCAATTTCTACCGAAACGCCCTACTTCAAGCGTCCTGCCTTCACCAAAGCGGTCGTTTCAAGTGACGCCAATCTGTGAGAAGTGAAATGGTTGTACTTTAGGAAAGCAGAATACTCAATTTACTCAAAGCTTAACGTTCATTGTCTGTTCCTTGCAACCACTTGACAGTAATGACATATAAAAAAAAATCACGTCTACAAAGATGTATGCCATCGCTGAACGGAACAAACGGGTAGCGACAGATGACTTTTCACGGACACAATGAGTTCAGAGCAGCGCCGCCTCCACTGTCGCTTCAACTGTGGTTGCGGCGTACGCGTGCTCTCCTTTTCAATCCTCCGACATGTTATCAACCTTGCGACGCAGCTGGCAAGGCGAGCGGAGACGAGCGCAACGACGAGGAACGTGGTGTGACGTCAAACCAAACGGCGGGTGCGGAAACGCGCGGCGCTGCGCAGCGGCGGAACACCTGTGGCTCGGTGCTACTAGTGACGCATGCGCAGTAGCGACTAGGGAGCGAGAGAAATATCCGCGGCGAGGCGCGCGTTGTGACATCATCTGCCTCCTCGGAGCAACGCCAAGGCGAAATCTCAAGTTCGCGGCCAGTAAAGCTTTCGCTTTATAATAGTGAAAGATAATTATAGCGGCTCCACAGCCACCCTAGTCCTCCAGAAAGAAAGAAACAAAATCCCAATAAAGAAGGGTGTCAGGCAGGGAGATACTTTCTCTCCAATGCTATTCACAGTGTGTTAAAGGAGGTATGCAGAGAATTGGATTGGGAAGAATTGGGCCTAAGCATAAATGAAGAATACCTTAGATACTTGCGATTCGCTGGTGATATTACCTTGCTTAGTAACTCAGGCGAACAATTGCAATGCATGCTCACTGACCTGGATAGGCAAAGCAGAAGGGTGGCTCTAAATATTATTCTGCACAAAACTAAAGTAATGTTTTACAGCCTCGGAAGAGAACAGCAGGTTACGATAAGTAGTGAGGCACTGGAAGTGGTAAGGGGATACTTCTACTTAGGGCAGGTAGTGACTGCGGATCCGGTTCATGAGACTGAAATCATCAGAATAAGAATGGGCTGGTGTGCGTTTGGTGGGCATTCTAATATCATGAAAAGCAGGTTGCCATTATCTCTGAAGAGAAAAGTGTTAACAGCTGTGTCTTACCAGTACTCACGTACGGGGCAGAAACTTGGAGGCTTACGAAAAGGGTTCTACTTAAGTTCAGGACGACGCAACGAGCTATGGAAAGAAGAATGATGGGTGCGACGTTAAGGGATAAGAAAAGAGCAGATTGGGTGAGGGAACAAACGCGAGGTAATGACATCTTAGTTTAAATCAAGAAAAAGAAATGGGCATGGGCAGGACATGTAATAAGGAGGGAAGATAACCGATGGTCATTAAGGGTTACGGACTGGATTCCACGGGAAGGGAAGCGTAGCATGCCACGACAGACAGTTATGCGGGCGGGTGAGATTAAGCAGTTTGCAGTGACAACATGGCCACAATTAGCACATGACCGGGGTAGTTGGAGAAGTACGGGAGAGGCCTTTGCCCTGCTGTGGGCGTAACCAGGCTGATAATGATGATGCTGATGATGATGATGAAGAACGGAGAAGTCAGGCTCATCAGAAATTACGCGCTACGGAACGCAGTCGTCTGCAAAGAGCCTTATGTAAGAAGTAGCATAATCAGGCAGGTCATTATTATTGACAACGGAAATCAATAACGCCGAATAGCGTCCCGCATGTGAACGCGCGGCACAAGAAAAGTAACAAAATGAAAAAGCGAATCTAATTAGAAAAGACCAAGGAGCTTCAAGCAGCCAAGGAGCAAACGACGAATCGACCACAGCGGGAGAAAAAGCGAGGCTCGCTGGCAGAAGCGGGGAGACGCAGAGAGATTTCTAGGAAGCGACGCCAGGAGAAGGTCGGCCACCGGACCGGGAGTTGAAGGCAGACCATCGGGCCCCAGGACCGAGCCACCAGAACTTCACCCGACCGGGGCCTCCTGCCAACCCGTTCCTGCGCGTCGTCACTCTACCTGATCGCGAACTGCTGCCCAAGGCCGGCGAGCGTCTGTGCCCATGTGCAGGCCGAGAGCCGTTGGGCTACGGGCCCGAGTTCTACGCCCAGCTGCCTGGCCAGAACGCCGCCGCCATCTGCCCGTGCCGCCAAGTCGTCTGCCTTCCCTCTAGAAGCCAGAGCTGTCGCGCTCTGCTCGCCCGATCAACGGTCCAACACCCCGACCTTTGGTGAGACCGGCGCCACTTCTCTCGTCATCTCGTCGCCGCTTCTCCACGTCGAGACTATTATGCGCCCTTGCAGTCGTGGTCAGCCGGACTCGCGTACTGTTAACACCATCATAGCCCTAAGTGCTTTCCTTGCCGTGATGTCTCTTTCAGTGTTTATTTTGTTTTATCGTCTTTCTAGTTTTATTAACAGTTTGTGTGTGTGTTCTTGAGACAAGCGGCTTTGCCCTCAATTCGGTTCTCGAAGGCTCCGCTTCAGAGAACTGTCTGAACCTTTAAACAAAAGAACCTGCATCACACCCATGACCATTGTTGGAAGTCGAACCCAGGACCCTATGTTTTAATTAAGGCAGAGTTAGTGAAGGCGCTGAACCCACGACATTTGTGATCGGTGTTGAAATCTCGGCCTTTGGTGGGGCCAAAATTCTATTACAGCAAAATTGATGGTGCCACCATTCATGGTCAAATCTACGGCCATTGGTGGCAGTCGAACCCACGATCATTGCTTTTTGTTAAGGCACTCGAACGCACAAATTTTGGTGGGAGTCTAACTCAAGACTTTTGGTGGGGTCGAAAATTCAATGGCACCAAATTAATCGTGCGACCATGGATAGGCAAACCCATGACCATTAGTGGGAGTTGAACCCACGACCTTTGATTTTAGTTAAAGCACTCGAACTTGCGAATTTTGGTATGAGTCGAACCAATGGCTTCTCGGCGACCAAAATTTATTTGCACCAAAATTCGTGGTGCCACCATAGATCGTCTAACGAACGACTTTTGGTGAGAGTCAAACCCTCAACCATTGGGTAAATGAGCAAATGGGAAACACGGCATTACGACGCATTTGAGCAGCTGAAACGACGTCTAATTTCACCGCTGGTGCTTTCACACTTCGACGCAGACGCCAAGACAGAAATCCACACCAACGCAGGTAGCATAGGCCTCAGTGCCGCGCGAGTTCGAAGGAAGGATGGAATTGAAAGTGTCGTATCTTACTCTAGGTGGTCACTGTCAAAAGCGGAAGCGAATTATTCTACGACGGAGAAAGTATGCCTTGGCATCATTCGAGCTACCACGAAATTCCGCCCTTACCTATAAGGCAGGCCCTTCAAAGTCGTAAGCGACCACCATGCCATGTGTTAACTGACCAATTTAAGAGACCCTTCAGAAAGCCTCGCACGTTGCAACCCAAGACTTCAGGAATTTGAGATAACGGTCGTCTGAAAGTCCGCGCGGAGGCACTCTTAATCCTGCTGCCTATCGCGCGCCCCAACGACATGCCATCGCAAGACGCAAGGATCACAAAGCCTTCCTGAATACAATAAGCGTGGGATACTTCGCAAAGCAGCAGCGAGCAGACCCACAACTAAAGAGCATGGTCAGGTACTTGGGAGGCTACACCGACCTTGTCTCTAGGGTATTTCGACATGGATTATCTTTGTTTTCTGTGCAAAACGACGTCCTCGTAAAGAACGTCTCACCATTTCGTGCCATCATTATTGTTGTGGGGACCCCAGCACTGCGTCCAGAAGTCCTGCATGCCCTACATCATTATCCGACTATTGAGCTATGACGGATACTACTCGCCGCGCCTGATTGACGACGTGGCCCAGTACGTCAGGGGGTGGCGAGACTGCCAGTGACGGAAGACACCGCAGATAAGACCAACGGGATTGCTTCAGCCAATCCAGCCACCTTGATGACAATTGCAGCAGATGAGAATGCACTTGTTTCTGGACCATTTCTGAAGTCAACATGCGAGAATATAAGCGGATCGCAGTGGGTACCAACTAAGTTACCGCCTACGCCGAAACGATGCCCTACCCAATGCTACCGTGGGCTAAGTTGCAAAATTGTTTGTCGAGAAAATTCTGTCACGACATCGTGTCCCAGAAGGGCTGGTCAGCGACAGAGGAAATCATTTTACGGCGGTGATTACTCAAGGCATCCTGCAAGATAGCTTGTGAAGTCACCGCAGCACAATCTCCTACCACCCGCAGACGACAGCCTTACCGAACGGCCTCACTGAATGAGACCCTGGGGTACATGTCATCCATGTAGGTCGAAGTCGATCACAAGACCTACATAACCTTCGCTTACAACACCGCGGTCTAAGAAAGAACACAGATCACTTCATTCAAGCTTCAATAGCGTGCTAACTTGTGCTAGTTGGTATACGTATTAAGAAAACGGGTAACAGCGCTGGACAATGGGACGTGACTGAGGCAGACGGAGGCTTCAGTTTGTATGTCCCAGTTATCTGTCTCAGTCTCCTGTCTGGCTCAGTTCCTCTGTGTCAGTCACGTACCATTGTCCAGTGCTGTTGCTCGTTTTCTGGGTCAAGCTTGACTAACAAAGCAACCCGGCGATGACTGTCGACGCCATCCTACTAAAGGTCACCGATGAAGACAAACAACCTTCAGCGCGCTGAAGAATAAGTCGCACGCCTGCGCATCAAGCACAAGGAAAGCACGGATAGAGAGGATTTCAATCTTCGACAACGCTACGTAGAGTAGCAGCCCGGTTGCCGTGTTTGGGTTTAGACTCCGATACGATGACGAGGACTTGGTGAGAAAATTTTGCGACCCAATTTACGACCCTAAACACCATCCGACTTACTGGCGAACTGGAATATGAGTAACTGCAAGACGGCATTTCGCAATCACAGCGGCGCCAAGCACGACCTAAAGTCGTCCGCGTGGTTCGCCTTAAGCCATTTAACCCACTGACGACCTTCGGGGCTTTCTTTCTTTGTGGATTTGGTGTTTTCTGCACTACGGGTACATTTTCCGCTCCGGTGTTTATTTGCAGGATCTGGACGATGTTCTTTAAGAGGGGGGCATGAACACGTGTACACGTTTATCTTTCAATGGTGACCACTTTTCAGCGACTAACAAATCTTAAGCATTCTCGCTCCGCGCAAGACACGGCTCCTTATATTAGGTGTTTCACTAATTCTCTATAGTTCTATCCGTTGTCTGTTCTCATCCGACCTTGTGTCATCTGATTGTATGCGCGACGGGAGTTGTCTAGTACTTTTGAAAAGGGACGCGGGCACTATCAACTACGCTGGTACTGTCAACGAATCATGTTTAGAAGCCATACAGTTTCCTACAATCGTTGAGCCACAATGGGAATGATGGGACGTACAAGAATTTCTCTGACATTACTGCTTGCGGATTAAGACGTTCTTATGGCTTTGTTTTTTACGCTTTATATGCCTCCATTGGCGTAAATTTTAGACCGATCTATGCACTTAGAAGTGCAGAAAACGCCGCGAGCACGCACAATCGCTAATAATTGCAACGATTGAAGGTTGTTCAGTTGGCCAAATCTAAACGCGCTAAGCGTGTCCAGGCACTGGCTTGCCTGCAATAAATTCATTAAGGTGTATCGTATTGCATGTCGATGCAAGAGTCCGTGGCGAGGTCTACTTCCGGCCACCGAGCATGATGGACCTACAATGAAGGGCTCCGTCGGAGCGGCTACAGCGTCAATGCCTGGTCTGGGAAACAAGGCTATTGCATCGGACAACGAATACCAGGTCGTAGTGCCTACTTTGCCTCGAGGTCGTTTTGTTTTAAACACCGTTTTGTTGCACGGGGACATCAGGCCCGCCCATACTGGGTGGAAGATTTTCTTGATGCGCTCTCTTCGATTTCGCTCCTGCCTGAAGTTATCGCCTTAGGAGTGTACCGCATGAGTCATGTGTCGGCGATTACATTCAAGGACGCCGACGCCGCGAAGAAGGTTCTCAACATCGGTGAGTTTAAAGTGAAAAATGGGAGAAGTCCCGTGATCGACCCTGCAAACCGGGACGTTAATATAAAGCTGCAGTGGCTCCTTCATAGCGTACCAGACGAGGACTTGCGTCTTAGTCTTCTCGTCATTTGGGAAGGTGACAGACGTCTCAAGAGAGGTGTGGCGCGCACACGGTGTGTCTCATAAGGGGTCAGCTACGAGGCTGGTGAGCCTGAAGTTGAACGCTGGCGTGAAGCTCGATGACCTGCAGCTCAAAGTGAACGTAGGTGGAGAGCTCGCGCTTGTGGTGGTGTCGGCCAGGCCACCACTGTGCCTTCGCCGCCGTGGCACAGGTCACATTCGGCGTGACTGTCAAATTTCACGGTGTGGTTCATGCCTTCACCTCGGGAACGACGAGGGCCAGTGTGCACGGACGTACGCCAGCATCACCGAGCCAGTGAGAAGTACTGAGACGTCAACACTCCTCATGGATGAGGCTGAGGCGAAGGAGGCATCGAAGGAAGCTATAAAAAATACTGGACCAGCGGTGCAGGAGACCACGTCGGCTGCTCGTCGGGCGCATCAATTGAACGCGCCACCCAAGGCTCGCGCATCTTCTGGACAGACGCCTCTACCTCCGGCAGAGGACGCCGAGGTGGCGTCGAAGAACGCAGTGGAAATGCGTGACGCGACTTTAAAGAACGCCATTCAACCGGTGGCGCAGCCTGTGCTCGTTTCCCCGGAAAGGTCCAGCCACATGGCCGGAATGCGGTCGCACGATGATGCCGTGAGAAAGGCGTCGCAACGGGATGAAATAGGTGATGGCGAGCCTCCTTTCAAAAGTAGCAGGAATGAGTCGAGCGTCCTAGAAACTGCGGCCGAACATTCCGGCCGAATCACGGTAGGCGGGGAGACCGCCTCCGTAATTCCGTGCTGTAGATCCCGAAATGGGGTGTGAGGGACTTGCGATGTTGTCGTGAGGGTAGACACCATAATATAGGTTTTTTTTTTCTCTCGATATGGGCGATCCGCCTTCCTGAAGCACTACGTGTAGCGACTCTGAATGTACGACTTTTTGAACAAGACGGCGACAGTTTTCACTTAGTCGCCTTCTCTTAGAGAACAATTACACGTAGTGGTGATCCAAGAAACCAAAATTGATAGCGAGGAAGACACTGATCGAATGGTGTCCACTTTCCGTCAGCAGTACGACGTTTGTGTGTCATTCTGTCGATACCACTGGTGGTTGTGCCCTTTTCATCCGTAATAGCGACGGTATAATTGTGCAGCCGTTCTTTTTGTGCAAAAGTCGACGCCTCCTGGTTGTTGATTTTTTTTCACTGTGGTCTGAATTTCCGTATCATTTGTGCGTATGCTCCAAATGTAGAGGCAGAGAGAAACCTGTTTTTGAGCATTTCCAGATGTATCTCGATGGTAAAAAAGTACTAGTTTTCTTGGGAGACTTCAATTCTGTTTGTCGTTCGGAAGACCATATAAAAGTTATGCCAGTGTGAGATCCGGAGCTCTTGAACGTAGTAGTTCACGACCACTACTTAGCAGGTATTGGAAGTGTCACAAATAGTTGGCGTCCGCAATTCACACATTTTCAAGGCTATAGCGAAGCACGATTGGACAGGCTGTGCGTATCGCTTGAACTTGTACCACTATGCACATCGTACGAGGTTAAACCGGTGCCTATCAATGACCACTCTGTAGTTATTGCAACCTGTGATAAAATAGTAAAAAAACGACTTTCAGTAGGAACATTGCAACCTAATGTGAAATTCATGGAGGATCAGGGTTTCGTTAAAAAGGAGTTACCCGCAGTGCAATGTTTAAGTGTCGGTCTAGAGTGGGAGGATTTTAAGCAGGTAGTAAAATACAAAGCCATAGAAAGAAGTAACACATTGCGGTATGAAGACAAATGAAACAAAACACTGCTTCGTGAGTAACGAATTTCTTACGGGTATAGAATGCTCCCAACCAGGTACTGACACTAATGAATTCAGAACCGCAAGAAGTCAGTTGGAGAAAATTGATGCAGAAAACTACAGAGCGGTGGTTATTCGGGCACGGGCCGAGAAGCTGTGGGCCAGTGAAAGGCCCACAAAGCATGCGTTACCGGAGGAAGATACGGCAAATAAGAAGCAGCAAAGTTATCAAACGCGTCGTCGCTGATCATTTCAAATAATTGCTAGGTCAACCGCGCGCCGTTATAGGGGGCTTTAAAGCAGAATTTCCGTCCTTAGTGCCAAAGCTGGATGAAGAAGAAAGAACGCCTCTGGAACAGCCGATTTTCGTGAAAGAAATGTAGGATGCAATAGATGCACTACCTTTTGGCAAGGCACCCGGCCTTGACCCTAGGAGTAGCATTTTATAAAACATTCAAACCAATTCTTGCCCCGATTCTGCTCAACGTTATCGCCGGATCGTATCAGCAAAAAACATATACCACTGTCTTTCCCGACTTCGTACATCGTTCTCTTCACAAAAACTGAGGTACCTAAAAAACGTCAGCTGGTGGCGTCTTACCGCCCTATAAGTCTAACCAACGTCGACTATAATATATTTATGAAGGTATTGGCGATAGGATGGCAGGGTGTTATAACGAGACTGGTTCATACGCATCATCATCATTATCAGCCTGGTTACGGCCACTGCAGGGCAAAGGCCTCAACCCATATTTCTCTAACTAGGTGGTCATATACTCCAACTAGTTAGGTGGTCATGTACTAAATGTGGCCATGTCGTCCCTGCAATCTTCTTAATCTCATCCGCCCACCTAACTTTCTGCCGCTCCTTGCTACGCTTCCCTTCCCTTGGAATCAGGTCCGTAACCCTTAATGACCATCGGTTATCTTCCCTCCTCATTACATGTCCTGTCCATGCCCATTTTTTTTTCTTGATTTCAACTAAGATGTCATTACCTCGTGTTTGCTCCCTCACCCAATGTGTTCTTTTCTTATCCCTTAAAGTTACACCCATCATTCTTCTTTCCATAGCTCGTTGCGTCGTCCTCAATTTAAGTAGAACCCTTTTCGTAAGCCTTCAGGTTTCTGCCCCGTAGGTGAGTATTGGTAAGACACAGCTGTTATACACTTTTCTCTTTAGGGATAATGGCAACCTGATGTTCATGATCTGAGAATGCCTACCAAACGCACCCCAGCCCATTCTTATTTTTCTGATTATTTCCGTCTTATGATCCCGCTCCGCGGTCACTACATGCCCTAAGTAGATGTGTTCCCTTACCACTTCCAGTGCCTCGCTACCTATCGTAAACTGCTGTTCTGCTCCGAGGCTGTTAAACATTAGTTCTCTGCAGAATAATTTTTAGACCCACCCTTCTGCTTTGCCTCTCCAGGTCAGTGAGCATGCATTCCAATTGGTCTTCTGAGTTATTAAGCAAGGCAATATCATCAGCGAATTGCAAGTTACTAAGGTATTCTCCATTAACCCTTATCCCCAATTCCTCCCAAATCAGCTCTCGGAATACCTCTTGTAAGTACGCTGTGAGAATACCTCCTGTAAACACTCTGTGAATAGCATTGGAGAGATTGTATCTCACTGCCTGACGCCCTTCTTTAATGGGATTTTGTTGCTTTCTTTATGGAGGACAACGCTGGCTGTGGAGCCACTGTAGATATATTTCAGTATGTTTAGATACGGCTCGTCTACACCCTGATTGCGCAATGCCTCCATGACTGCTGAGGTTTTCACTGAATCAAACGCTTTGTCGTAATCAATGAAAGCTATATATAGGGGTTGGTTATATTCCGCACATTTCTCTATCACCTGATTGATAGTGTGAATATGGTCTATAGTTGAGTAGCCTTTACCAAATCCTGCCGGGTGTTCTGGTTGACAGCAGCCTAAGGTCTCCCTTATTCTATTTGTAATTACCTTTGTAAATACTGTGCAGGCAACGGACAGTAAGTTGAGCGGTCTATAATTTTTCAAGTCCATGGCGTCCCCTTTTTTAAGGATTCAGATTACGTTGGCGTCCTTTCATGATTCCGGTACGCTCGAGGTCATGAGGCATCGCGTGTACAGGATGGCCAGTTTATCTAGAACAATCTGCCGACCATTCAACAAATCTGCCGTTACCTGATCCTCCCCAGCTGCCTTCCCCCTTTGCCTAGCTCCGTAGGCTTTCTTTACTTCTTCCGCCGTTACCTGTGGGGTGTCAAATACCTCTAGACTATTTCCTCTTCCATTATCTTCCTGGGTGCCACTGGTTGTCTATAAATCTCTATAGAACTCCTCAGCTACATTAACTATCTTATGCATATTAGGAATGCTATTGCCGGCTTTGTCTCCTAACGCATACATCTGATTCTTGCGTATTCTTTGCTTTTTCTTCCCTGCTTTTAGGCTTCCTGCGTTCCAGAGAGAATGCTCAATTCTATCCATATTATACATCATTGTGTCAGCTATCTTACGCTTGTAGGTCTTACGTATGTCAAACCGTGGAGCACGGGAGATGTCCTCAAAGTGTTAAAAGAATGTCAGTACACTGTTCGGTAATTTTTTCCCTTTACCTGCACACTAATCCATTATCAGTTAAAACATGCATGCATAACAACGGTATTTTTGTCCCGTGGTCCAATAACAGCTTCTTATGCTAGAAACCTGAAGCGATAGAGCATGCATTTCTAGATTGCTGGGATGCCATGTTTTTTGTGATGTGCTACAAAGGATAGTGAAGAAACAGATACCTTTAGATGCACATGGAATAAGGTTCCTACCGGTAGCATCAGAGGGTTTTCTGTATAACGCAATAATGCTCCTGGTCCTCAACTGTTTGTGGAATGCTAGAACGCAGTTTAAGAATGCTGATGTCAATTCGCGACCTGCACGCGAACACTTCATTGAAGCTGTAGTATGGTTTAGGGTTATCCATCGGGCACTCCCTGAACAGGCAATATGGATTGACATACCAGATAAATTGGCAGCATTGATAAAATTTTAATATGTCATGCCAGCAAGATACTTGTTAACATGTTTTATATTTATGTATTGTTTGTGTATGTCAAAGGCGGCAATAAAGAAAAAAAAGCATCCTTGGCGAAATGGTTTGAATATGGGGCTTCTGTGCTAGAAGTCCTGTTTTCGAATGATGCCGCCGGACAATTTTCGATTATTTCTTACGCAGTACATTGCTGAAAATTACGAGCTTACAAAGTCACGAAGTGGCTTCAAGCCAGAAGGACGAAGTTTAGGCCAATCCATGTACTTGCCTTAACTTCCACGCTGGCGCAACCGCTCCGACTGCAGCTTCCGTACACACTAGTGCCAGAGTTTCTTCTAGTAATAATTATTTTATGAAAGCCTGTGATAAAAGTAGACGTACTGGACTACCTCACTCATCAGATTTTCGACGACTGTTGATTGCACTCGCCGCTATTGTTGTGCTATGAATTACCACTTGGTTTTGCGGGGAACATGTTCGCCCACTAAATAGTTTGCTTTCATACACTGCGTTAGCTGCTGTGTTGTTCACCGTCGGTTCGACTCGACAATGTGCATGCATATATATATATACATATATATATATATATATATATATATATATATATATATATATATATATATATATATATATATATATATATATACATACATATTGTTTGCTTGTTTTATGTCCACTGCAGGATGAAGGCGTGTTCCTGCGATCCCCAAATACCCCTTTCCTGCACCTACCGATTCCAACAAGCGCTCGCGAATTTCCTAATTTCATCACTCCACCTAGTCTTCTGCCGTCCTCGACTGCGTTTCCCTTCTCTTGGTATCCATTCTGCAACACTAATGACCCAACGTTTATCTAACCGGCGCATTACATGACCTGCCCAGCTCCATTTATTTCTGTTGATGTCGATTAGAATATCGTGTATACCCGTTTGCTCTGTGATCCAAACCACTCTCTTTATGTCTCTGAACATTATGCCTAGAAATCTTCGTTCGATCGCTCCTTGCGCGCTTATATCTATACATGAATGAATCTATGCGAAGAAAGCAAACCAACGAGGGGCCCAAATATTACATCACAACAAGTTAACAAACATGACACGACGGACAGCGTTGAAGAAATTATTTGTAGTTCTTATTCGGAAAAAGAAACTTTTAAGTAAATGGACGAATATGATGAAAAACAACTGGCCTTAAGTGGAATACGAACCTACGTCTTCGCGCTATGCGTGCAATGCTGTTACCAACCGAGCTTCAGCGGCGCACTTCAGGGGTACTCATGTTCATCTACTAGAACTAACGCTGGGAGTTTAGCCCACGCCGCCACTCACGGCTTTAGGGGTGGATCTCCAAGATTCACTCTGTCATAGGCGCCACGTCTGTTACAACACTACATTACGTGATACCTACTCACAATTAACGCTGTCATGTGTACTACGGACAGACTACTGTGTACTCGTACGTGTCGTGGTGACTCAACGAGCAAGGTGTTGCGCTACTGTTCACGAGGCCGCTGGAATTGCGCTCAGCAGTCTTTACCTCCACTAACTTACCGTGGAGAGAAGAATCGATAGGGTATATCAGGTGAAATAATTTCAAAGCGAAGGTTTCTTTGCCTACCATCCCAGGTTTGGCATGACTGCTGCGGCTGCGATCCGCTATTAGGCCGACAAAGTAGTACCAGTAAGCAAACCACTGTTCTACGTAGTAAAAAATAAGTTCGAGCACAAATCCGTTAGAATGCTATCGGCTGATGGGCGTGTTACAACACACCGAACTTTTAACTCCATTGGGGTGCATGTTGAACCTATTATTCATTTTGCCGAATTTTCTTTCAGTAAGTCATTCAGAATAATGCAGTGAGGCTTTGTATGTTCTTGGCGAATCCTGCAAAATCGGCATGTGCCGCTGTAACACAGGAGGTAGAGAATCCCATAACGTAGCTTGTTACGTGTCGTACTGCCCTCTGATATGGCTGTCATCGCCATTCTTTCATCTGCAAACATCATACATCGCTTTTCTTCACATGACAACACTGTGCACGTGACTCGTTTACGAAACAGGTGAAGCAGCGCGCTTGGAAAGTAGAGATTCACACAAGCATGAATCATTTCGGCCTAACGGTAAACCATGTAGTGCTTCCCCGTGCAAATTCAATAAGAATATAGCTGGGACTTTTGTAGTGAATACATATATATTCGATAGGTTTGTACGGTGCACAGGGATGAAAATAAGCACAGCTGGATGCGTCGCGGTTAATTAGACACCATTGTAGTTACTCGCTCTGTTAACCTTTCGTTGACGTAGAGCCGAACAGGATCGCTGGGTATACACATGGTTTACCTTTTTATTCATAATTTCAATTAGCATATTATGGTTTACGGAAGATGTCGTATTCTTCGAAGATTTCCTCAGAAATATCGCACGCCATGTCCGATTGAGTACGTAGATCATGTCAATTAGCGATAACTGCTGTAACAAGTGCGATAGCTGCACGGACGTACTTTAAAAATAATATCTGATCTAGGTTGCTTTGTACACGCCTTTGGTCTTTTTTTGACAGACAGTGTGTGTTAGTATCATAAAAATAAATAATTTTTTATCTTCTTCAATCATTAAGCACGGGCAAGTAATGCTACATTCTGTAAGCGCTGATCAAATTATAAATAGTAGCAACATAAATACTAAGGTCTGTAAATTTGTACATGAAATTGAGAACCATTATTTTGTCCTGAAAACAACTTCCTTGCCCGTGCGGCGCTTCTATGGATTGACATCGTGCGAATTATATCTTGGCAAATTAGGCGTATTGCAGAATCACGGAGGAATATTGTGGAACAAAATCATGTTTTTAAAAGCGTTTACGATGCGTTAAACAGGTGAACATCCTTTATTTATATTGCTACTTCTTCTTCATCACTTGGCGTTGCAAAACGTTTGCGCCGTGCCGCTGTTTGACGTCCCAGGAATTGACCGGAATGATCAGCTGTGCAGTAAAAGAAGTACTTATAGAGTGATGCCAGCTATCATAGGCGTTTCCAAAACATGCGGAAAAAATTATCTTTATTACGCTGAATGTGGTTTTCAGTGCGACAAAATCCAGAAAGTCATAATACAAGCGCTCCACTCGCAAGTTAATTTTGATGAGAATCGCGCATGCATGCAATATTGGTAATCACAATTATAATATTGTTACGGAAGGGTGAAAGAAGACATAGGCAGAAGAAGATTGCGAGACGCTGGCTGCTGCGTGTTGCTGGTGGTCAGCCATCTTGTCTACGCTGACTCATCCTGTATTAATATTGTAAATACAGTCTTTATATGGTCCTAACATGTCCGTAACATATCGAATGAAAATAAAGATAAAAGCTGCATGAAAGGACATGTGAAAAAAAAATGCGCTTAGCAGAAAAATTACATTCGCTCACGTTATGTGACGCACCATGT
Organism: Dermacentor andersoni; assembly: GCF_023375885.2. Taxonomy (NCBI): domain Eukaryota; kingdom Metazoa; phylum Arthropoda; class Arachnida; order Ixodida; family Ixodidae; genus Dermacentor; species Dermacentor andersoni. The sequence continues at coordinate 72,552,618 of NC_092820.1, read as the reverse complement.
ACAGGTGGTGACGATTCCATAATGCAAGAGCTTTAAGAAGAGATAACGCCGCCACATTTTTACCAAAGGAGCATTAATTTGTCATGAATATGCCGCACCGGGGTGCTCAAAAAGTCCTTATTTAGTAACACGTAGGGACAGGTTGGTCAATAAATGAATAGAAGTCACGCCGTCATCTTTCAAGAGCGTGTTGTACAGTTAAAAATTTTAATATTGCTGCTAGGTGTGTCGCGGAAGTTCATATCGCCATTGAAAACATAACTTGTCTTGTAAAACATCTCAAAGCAGTTTTAAAAGACTACCATGCTACTAGCAAGATGTCCTACATGCCAATTCGGCGGTCCTTACCCGGCCTTGATGACCGCTGGAAGACGCTTTAGCACGTCTGGCAAAGTTATCACAACACAGGAACAATATGTGTTAGAAATATTGTGCATACAACTAGAAGGCGTCTGTTACATGTTATTAGGTAATGGCCAAGGTTTCTCGCACATCTTGTCAATCTATGACAGCCAGACGATTGTGTGTTGAGGAGGTAATTCTGTGCTGGTATGCTCTTTGCGTTCTGCTCCGACAGTGTTGAGATGAAATAGATGTTCGAATGTACAACATTTTGACGGAGCACACAGAAGGTAAACAAACACAACGAAGCGCTACTTGCAACTGTCGATTTATTCCCCTTATCAGAGGAAGATATACATGGATATATTGAAAGGGGCAGAGCAACAAAAACACTAGAAACATTTTCACATAAAGGACCGTCCCCAATTACCAAGCCGGCTTTGTCAGATGATCCGTCTGCTGCGCTCGACAACGCAATAAAAACGGAAAATCAGGGTATAACATTTCATATTAGGGTGCCAGCAAATAAATTTATTTGCCACTGAGGAAAACAGACGGTGGGCTTACGCACATCCCATGCGCGCAATTTCGGTGACATCGATAACGCTATACGAACACAATGGTATACCAACACTCGCAACTTTCAACCTTAGCAAGCTTACAATGAAAACAGGCTTTAAGCTGTCGAGTTTATACGTCGTGGCAAGACCAGACTAATCGAACAACCCTTCCTTTAGGCTCAGTTTATCGAAGGCATTTCCTTCGGAGTGCCCCTCGCAGGTGTCCACTTGTGCTGAACCGGTTTGAACTGCCATCTATCGGGATGGCCCACGTGGCTATCCGGCAGTCCGCTCTTGCTCCACTGGAACGTTGGTACGTTTCCCCAGGTAGGTCCACTTACTGCGACGTACTCTAATGACGCCACTAGCTCTTGGTTTGCAACCTGCGTGAACAAAAGCGGTAAGCTCAAACAAAATCGGCTTAATGACTTGTCATACTGCAGGCGGGCACCGAGAAAGGCACACGCGGAAGATAGAATGCACGCAGACGATCAGCGAGAGTGTAGTGGTGGAAAGGGATCCTGTTCCTGAGAACCGTAATATCACCGGTGCTCACAATATCGGTAGGCGTTATTAAGCATATAAAAAAAAAAGATCAGAATGTCACACGAGCACCCCTTTTCAACCATGCGAACAAGGCGGGCCATTTTGGGGGAGCTCTATAGCGGTCGAAAACTACTATCCGAAGTTAACGTTAGAGTCCACATAAAAATTAGCATTTTCCCCTGAAGGGCGAAGCACTGACTGCGACAGCAAGGTTAACCGTTGCGCGGGACTTTGTCGGACGCTGTTGAACGAATACGCTGGTCAGAATAACGCGGACGCGATCACATGGGCGCGCCAAACTGAAGCGAAGCTGATAACGAAACACGTTTCAATGTAAACAATGGATACGTTGCTGCTAGGAAAGATTCAGCGGAAAAATTTAATTATGGGGCTTTACGCGCCAAAACTACTTTCTGATTATGAGGCACGCCGTAGTGGAGGACTCCGGAAATTTCGACCACCTGGGGTTCTTTAACGTGCACCTAAATCTAAATACACGGGTGTTTTCGCATTTCCCCCCATCGAAATGCGGCCGCCGTGGCCGGGATTCGATCCCGCAACCTCGTGCTCAGCAGCCTAACACCATAGCCACTGAGCAACCACGGCGGGTTGATTCAGCGGAAAACATAGCACTAGTTACAGGTCGAATAATCTTGCCAACGTGATTCCAAATGGCATCTAACATTAAATTGCAGAGCTTTTCAAGAAAGTCTACGCAATTGCTCTGAAGAGTTATATGCACCTCTTCACTTGTAGGATACACGAACTTCCTTTGAGAAAAAAAATCTGCTTCGCCAAATCATGAATACTTCACGGGGCAGACGGCAACACTATTCCAAAAGTAAGTATTATTGTAACGCCAGCATCGGATCCAGCAATCAAGAAGTGGAGGAGAATGTGACTCGTGAGTACGTGCAATGGTTCGAGATTCGGCTGGCCGCCATTGGGCGCGGCCGGTCAGGACCGAGGCCTGCTATCGTGGACTGAGGGAAGCACCGTTCCCACATTGGCGCCCAACGTGGCACACCGGCTTCCTTGTAGGACGGACCATGATCGTCGGGAACGTGGGCGGTGCCATTTCTACGTCCAGTAGCGACGCCTGCCTGGCATGGTGTGTGACGATCTCCGCGGTGCCAGGTACAGCTCTGGCTTTCGCTGAGGAGCGTTTCCGCCGGCTGCTCCTCTTTCAGCGTCATATGGTGTCGCATGGTACACGGGCGAGGAGCTGTCTCCAACGCGCTGCTGAGGCTCCCCGCGCCACCGTTGGAGGAGGGACCTACCGGCGTGGTTACTTCATGCAGACGACAAGTTGTAGCGTGGGGACCACACTTTGGTGCGCCAAACCTGGCGGCACGGCCGCGTCCAGTGACGCGGAGACGTTGGTGAGTGACGACGACTGCACTGTTGACAGTGACGGAGCTGCCAACGCACGCACATACAAGTTGTCGAAAAAAACACCTCGGAAGAACCGCTCGTAGTGTGGCGAAGCCGGGAACAAGAGCGACGCGTCGTCCTCGCCCGAGACCGAGAGGGCGAAGTCGCGGACTCTGGCGGCGATTTCTCGGCGCAAGCCAGCGGCAGCGGCAGCGAAAACGACAATGCCGATGATTCCGAAGAAGTGGAGTTCAACTACGGCTACGACGACAAAGTCATTTGCGCTTGAGGTCAATTCGGAATGGTAGTGGAAGTAACACCATTCGAGCGATGATGATCATCTGAGATCGCCGCCGTCTGTTGACTGAGTGGTGCGGTGCCATGTGGTTTTTGTGCGGTGGAATGCCACCGAGCGAGCGGCTGCTTCCTCCTGCGATCTGCTGCGTGTACTCCTAAGAACGAAGTCGAGGAAGAAGACCCGATCAGGTGGGCGTCCGGGAATGGTTTACGGCCTTCTGGTTCCTGGAAGACCTCGAGGATTCGGAGGCTCCACCACCTGGTCTGCAGCATCTTCGCGAAGCGTGCGTCCGGTAAGCCAGACAGGCTTAGGGCTTTCGGATTGCTTAAACACCTTGGTGACTAAGACCTTGCCTGCTCCGCCGATCTTGGTTGGGTGTAGCAGTCTGCAAGGTTCTCCCACCGCCAGCAGCGGTGCCGTCGCTGCAAGCCGCTGTGGGTCAGTGCCATCATCGCCTTCGGAGAGGGAGGGGCAGTATGGAAAATCCGGCATCGGAGCCAGCAGTCGAAGAATTGGAGGACAAAGTAACTATTGGGCCCGTACGGTGGTTCGAGGCCTTGCTGGGCACTCGTGGGCGTGGCCGCTAAAGACTGGAGCCTGTTGGCGCGGATTGCCCATATGCGAACACGACCGGCGTCTGTAGCAGCGAAACACCGCCTAAATTCCCAATAGGCTGCGAAGCCAGGTCACGTGCACGCCTCGACGGAGCAGAGTTGGCGAGAGAGAATACGTCCTGCAGCGCTTGAGAGCCAGGTGTTCCAGAGTAGGAGAGGGCACGGTTGCGACGCCAGGTCAACCTCGCTCTCCGAACCCTTTATTTTACTCACGTTTGTTGTCAGCGCAAGCTCACGCCTGTGTTATAACTACGCCTCGTTATACGCTATAAAGAATTCAATGTATAAAGAATAGAATAAAATCGAAAGGATAACGTCGGCTGCCATGAGCTTCGAACCTATGACCCCATGCTCAAGAGCACATTGGGTTTACAGTGGCATACCTGCGCCCTCATGATAGGGAACCTATGTACTCCACTTTATGACGTCATCCTATGTGGGCCGAAATGTCCATCGTTAAGTGCGGCGTGATGAAAGCGGTGGTCAAAATCGCTGCGGCTTACTCGGGGGCGTCCCTGTTGAGACATTTTTAGTCATTTGATTTCTTTTCTTGCGTTTGTGTGGTGATATTTTGTTTGTATCGTGAATGGAGATACTCTAGATGCTCTCGCATAAGAACGGAACGGCACTTCCCTCAGCCGATAGCCTCCTGGCGCGCCGAGATTCTCCTGAAATTTACGACGTTGGCAGGTGTTGCCGTGGGGGGACGTCTCGGCGAGGGAGGCGGGGCTGTGGGAAGCTGGGGGAGCGGACGGAGGCAGAACGATTCAAAGGAGATGGTGCCCCACGTCTGCTGCTCGACCGTGAAATTTGTGTCGCAACAGGGATCGCTCGACCGCACGCAGGAAAAAGGAAATTGTTGCTGACAAACTTCATCCAGGAGCTCAAGCTCGTCAACAACGGTACGACGATCGCATAATTGAAGGAAATTTTGGAAAGCAGCTATGCGTTTGTCCTCTCGCATTCTGCTGCATCTATCCCGACGCCCGTAGTTCCCGAACCAGGCTTCGACATAAGTCCAAGTCTTCGCTTGTTTAAGCGGCAACAGCTCAAAAGTCTGCTCCGAAGATACGAAGACTGCTTTTCGACGTCATCGAGGATTCAACAAACACCAGTCGCAAAGCATCGCATAATATGCGAAGAGTGCGCTCGACCACTCCGCCACAGCCCTTACTGAGTTTCGAAGCGAGAATGTGAAGTTATTAGGCAACAAGTCGACGAAATGCTCCACGACGACATCATCCAGCCGTCTAAAAGCACGTGGGCATCTCCTGTAGTCCTCCTGTAGTCCAGTAGTCCTCGTGTAGTCCTCGGAACCCTACATTTCTTCGCAGATAATCGTTGACTGAACAAGATCACGAAGAAGGACGTATAACACCTCCCACGGATAGACGACGCATTGCATCGCCTCTGTAACGCTAAATACTTCTCGTCGATGGACCTCAAGTCCTGTCGTACGTAACCTTTACTTACAACACGGCGCTGCAAGAAACAACACACATCACGCCGTTCAAGCTGGGTTACGGTAGGAATGCGACGACGAGGCTCGACGCTATGCTGCCGCACGTCACTGACGAAGAGAATGAAGTCGCTACCTATCTCCAGCGCGACGAGTAAGCCCGACAGCTCGCCCGCCTACGGATCAAGAACCAGCAGCGCTCGGACAGCCGACCCTACAATCGCTGACGACACTACGTAGAGTACAAGCCTGGTGACCGTGTTTTGGTTTGGACACCGATACGCCGACGAGGACTCAGTGAGAAACTATTGGGACGCTATTTTGGCCCCACATGATCATCCAAGGTATTGGCGCACTGGACTATGAGGTCGTGTAAGATGGCATTTCGCATCAACAGCGGCACCGCGCACGATCTTAAGTGGTCCATGTGGTGCGTCTTAAGCCCTTTTACGCACGCTGACGAACTTCGTTATTTTATTGTTTCTCTGCTGCGGGTGTTTTTTGTTTATGACTTTCGTTTGTTTGCAGCATCGGGTCGATGCTTTTTACGAGGGGGGTATTGACACGTGTCCTTGTTCATCGGGCGACCACGTTTCTCCGCCTAACCAATGTTACCGCACAGCGCAGGACGCGCCTGCATGTGTCGGGAGTTTCTGGAATGTTATAGATGGTTCTATCCGTTGTGTATCCGAACCTTGTGTAATCTGACATCATGTATGCACGACGCGAATAGTGTAGAACCTTGTGGAAGACACACGGGTCCCAGCGATTACTCTGGAACATTCGCCGACTGATGTATAAAAGCCGACGCGCTTGACCCGCTGATCAGATTTCCGACGATCGCTGACTGTATCCGCTGCTATCGCTGTGCTTTAAGTGTAACTTGCTTTTGAAGGCAGGAGTTCGCCCAATAACGATTTAGTTTCGCCATTTATAATTCTGCCGATGTATTATTTAACGTCACTACTACGTGAGAGTATGTATTGCTACGTAGCAATAACCATCGTAATACGATGGTTTGCATAGTAAACCATCGCAGCTAACTGCCTTATTGGCCTCAAGGCGACCAGTGCCAGCTCTGTGAATGCACTCTGGTGACTTCCGCTAGAAAGCGTAACTTTGTCGTCTGCTAGGCCGCGGTAGACACGCCTGGATATTTGTTACTTTGCTTGTGTTCCAAAGACGTATTTGTGTAGCACCATGCTCTGCAGTTACTACTTGTATTTTAATGCAAAAGCATTGTATGCCCCATTAGGCAAAAATCCATCGTCGTGACCGAAAAATGGTACCAAAATGGGCAACGCTGGAAAGAGTAAAAACACGCGAGAAATGCTATGGTTTACGTAAAATTGATCAGGGAGATTCCTGGTAACCAAGTAAATGAACGGCTTCGTAAATAAAATTTGGTAAATTTCCGTATGGGTGGGAACCGAGCCCGGGCCTCCAGCTTGCGAAACGAGAAGGCTTCTGTGACGCCACGGCGGTTCCACGTTTCGGGTTTACTAAAGTGCTGCCTAGTGCGTCATTGCACAAGTCATGTTTCTGAAGTCCTCGCGGGCAAGCGAGCGCGAAGAGACGCTTAACGCATTTTCGTTAGGCTGTACCGAGGCGCACTTCGAATGCAAGCGAGAGCTAGCGCAAGCGGGGAAAAACATTAAGAAAAGATTATGTGGTTTTACGTGCTAAAAGCATTACCTGGTTACGAGGCACCCCATAGTGGGAGACTCTTGAATATTGAACCACCTGTGGTTCTTTAAGATGCACCTAAATTGAAGTACACGGGTGTTTGCGCGTTTCGCCCCTGTCGGAATGAGGCCGCCGTGTGCAGGGCTTCCGTTGTGCATAACAACCGAATACTTTACCTAAAGCTCGTATTGAAGTCCGATCACGTGCGAAGGCCAGCTCCTTGGTTACAGAATTACACGTTGACGACACCAGTAAAGTTGAAGATTGCGTTGTTTATCTTCAGGGCATTGTCATATTTCTTGTGGGCATTCACAGATTGTTTTGATGAGCTCTAATATTCAAGGCGTTTTTGTCGAAGTCCTTTTTGTCGCACACGTCAAGCCAGAGCAAATATAGCTATGCAAAGCCGGTAGTGGCGTTTGACTGGCGTCGTCAGGAATGATGGAAGCCAGCTTCCGATTGTGGAGTTCCAGGTTTAGTTAAAGTCCAGCATCTCCACGAGAAATGTAGCACTGTTTAATTACCCCACAATACAACACGCAGCACAGGCGTCGGTTCATCGAGGGTCAGGAACTGAGAGCACAAGATCTTTCAACAAACAAGACAGTTTTGATTATATGGTTATATAATCGATGTTAGGCATCCCTGTGATAATGTTCGCGTCATTAAAGCAAGTTCCACACTAGCTTCACACAAGCATAGTTTAATGCATGCGATATGATTCACATCATGTGATTGTTCCAGCTTCAGTATTTGTATACTTATTACGCGACCTACTTACAATGATGGAGAACCATGATTCGTAGTGGAATTGCTGTGCATAGCTAATCTGGACCGTTAGCGAACCCGTACAAAACTGAGAAAGTATCATTGGTATCGTGGACCGAGAGATAACACGAAAGGATAAAACAGACCACTCTATTTCTTACACTATTGCGTTCTTTCTTGTTTGGCGACCCAGCAGACAGTTCACTGCATTAGACAATGCTTGACAATGCCGCTGATTATATTCTAGCACCCGTTGTATCGCACAGTGGTAGCACAAGTGCTCACAATATGCACGAAAAATGCATTTCATTGAGAGGTGCTGCGTGCACAGAAAGCGAACCCATGGTGTCTTTTAGCAACGTCGGTATTTTTTTCATCATCCGCCGCTCTGTGATCTGACATTGGTGAGAATGGTTACTTACCCGGCGGTATTTTAGCTATAAGATCACACAAAAAATAACAGCGATGTGAACGATTACAAATTTTGGACCTAGGATTCCAGTGGAGATAAAACCGCATTATAGCTGCAGAACAAGAAAAAAATGCTGAATTTACTTCTCTTTACAATATAATCCATAAAATCATCATTGATGCTATTATCATTATTATTACCTAGCATCGCTTAGGAGACAAGTGCGTATGCAGTCTCGTTACCCATACAGAAAGCATTGCTAGATACCTTGATATCAATGCCGCCCATGCCATGACGGTACATTCCTGGGACATCGTATTTTCCATTTGGGCAGAGCAGGTCATAGCGGGCGGCGATCGCGTAAGCCGGGTTTTGCGGCGGGGTGCAGTTGCAGCGGGAAAGCGGGTCGTTCTTGTAGTCGTTGTACCTGCAACGAAGCCATGCACCTTTCTCAGAAGAGACTGCGTAAACGACAAATCCCTGCATGTTTTTTTCAGTAGGCTGCATGTTTCAAACTCTTCCATGGCACCAGTGAAGAAAGAAAGATTATTTGTGCCGTCATTGCAAACATACAACAACAGATGAGCTCAATGAGTTCAAATCGCCGAAAGCGCACAGCGTGGGTCAGTGGCACGGTATCACAAAATATGGAACGCATGTATATGCGTCTACGGGAAGGAATTCACAAAGCTAGAATATGTTCATTGAAGTTACCTTTCGCTTTTTGTGGTGATCATCAATATAATACTAAGAGGACCACAATGGTTTACCTCAAGACTGCTTAGACTGAGCGTTATGTCGATAGAAATGATATATAAATTAGAGACCAAGTGCAAGTGGCCGTAGCCCTGTAAATGCTCGACGACAAGCGAAAGATAATATTCAGCGACTCGAGACCGACCATCGAAGCATTTGAGAGAGCAGTCGTCTCCGACTAGGCATTACGCGCTCTCCGTGGCGCTGATACGAGCACCCTCAAGCACCGCACCGCCATCTCGTTTCCCGCCCACCTGCGTCGGATCCTGGGCGCCCCGCCCAACCTCAGCGAGACAGATACGACGCTGCGCGCGTGCTTACCGCGCCGTCACCAGCGGGCAACCGCGCCTCGACGAGTTGGAGGCGAACAGGGACGCCCCGGTAACGTACAATGAAATCACTAAACACTTCTACTTGGGAAGACTTCTGTTTCCGCAGCCGCACCCCAAATTAAACAGGCTTTATTAAAGTTTGTCCAATCCAACCTAGTGCTGAATGCTACCACCGGTCGCTGCGTGAAGTTAAACTGAACGAATTTATCGGCGATGAATGCGAATTGCTCGGCTAAAATAGAACTGACCGCGACAAAATAAAAGCCATTGCACAAGATCGTATGTTTAATCACGACTTATTCATTCCAGTGAGTCACACATATTAGTATATGTGATAATGCAAACGAAGCGACTAAGCACAATAGCAAAGTCGCACGCTCATCGAACAAAGATTTTCATTTAACAAGGAATTCTTAGCGAGCATTGACATCGACGAACATGAGGGAAATTTAACACTTCTTGCTGGTTTTGCAAAACGTGTTTGTGATATACCTCGTTGCCAAATTGCTGAGCCCATTAATGATGGCCCTCACCAAATACAGCTACCCTGGCTTTCTTACTGTAGGGCGAGCCTACTTGACAAACAAGGTTACTATGCACCGACGTTACCTGTTGCCTCATACACACCTACGACACACCTACGCCAAAGTTATGCAGGCATAGACCACTAAGATGAGAAAGAGCGGCTTAGAAAATGTCCTGCAAAAGCTTGTTTTGGCCCGCAACTTGCCTTTTCTATAACTGGAAGTAGATCGTGGGACGCTGAGTATGGCACCAGTACAGAACGTGAGTCGTCGCAAGGGCTTTTCATTCTAAAATCAGCGCAGTCAGAGTCGTGGGTGGGTCACCCCTGAAAATTTTATCGCATCGTAGTCACCCTGGTGTAGAAGCTGGACCTAGCTTTCTTGAGTCTTTCTCCGAGTTTGGCGTCCATGTTTCAACGAGCAGACACAGGTGCGGTCTTTTGGCATACTCCGTGTCGCGGCGAAATCGATAGGCTAGCCCTCGCGTTGAAATGTCTTAATAGATGGGCAAGTTGGTACGTTCGTGTACTGTACTTTTACTTGCTTTTCCTCAATATTTTTCTATTGGGGTTCCGGATCTAAAGGGTTGTAATTTTTAAACACTGTATAACTTATACGTTGAAGGAAAAAAAAAAAAAAAACTCGCGTTCGTATCCACACTTGTACGCAACGAATTACGTGGATTTAGCTATTTATAATCAATTACGTTTTATTGTGATATCAATAATATGCACAGTCTAGGCGCACTTTTACCGTCGCTGCTATGTTCCGTATTTAAAGTCTAAGGGCAATAACACCGTCGCCGCCTGGCGTTTGCTGTATGCACCAGTGAAAGCGTGCGAGGCTGAGCTGACAATCGCGACTATATCCCGCGCGCGCAAATCAGGAAAGCCGAGAGGAACTGCGCCGCCTTCCGTTGGGCGCAAGTAACCGGGTAGAGGGGAGGTAGGACGGTCGTTGTAGTTCGGCAGCTACTGCAGTATGGCGCGGTCTTGCGGGCTTTATCTTGAAAGCGATCTGCCTTGGGCCAGAGTCCAGGTGCGCCGGAGACTTGTAGCTTTGAGTGTGCTGTGTTCTCGCCTCTCAGTTTACGTTGAAGCGATAGACAGCACTCTTGACTCGCTGTTGCTGGCCCACTTCCTCACGCCAGCGCTTTTACGGGAGTGTCCGCGGTCATTGAGTGTGATGTGCCGTTTGCATGTTCGCGCTGGCACCGTGACTGGTTTAGTTATTGAGCGAGTGTTTACAGGTTTATAGGGCCGATGAAATCATTATCCTCACTTCTTATGGCGATTATTACATCTACCACTTGTTTGAATGCCGAGAGAAGCTTTAAAAGCAGCGCCGCTAGCAGAAATTAAATTTCGCGAGAAATACTGTGAGAAGGCCCACTGTCGCGCCATGCAGTAGCCTCACAGAGGCGAACATTCAGACCGGTAAACCCGGGCGCAACGTGTTTCTTCATCTTAATCATCCATCAGATGTTGGTCCACGATTTGCAGAGGTGCTGCTAGGACTATGGCCATTTCGGACGGTGATCCCAGGAAATGCCCTATGGGGAATTTTTTCAGCTTTCTATAGGCCCTACAGGAAGCGCCTCATCCGACCTGCAGCAAAAAAAAGACCCAGGGCTCAGCGGCATACATAGCACAGTCACACCGTAAGCCGGAAGAGCCGGTCCACAGGAGCTCCATTTTGAGCCGCTTGTACTAGAGGGTCTTCGCGGTGAAGTCACTTAGCTTCCTTTTCATGAGAAGGAAATGAATTGCCCGTACGCCGGTGACGGCAAGCTGCGGCTTCTACTGCTCGCTGCACTGTTTTTCTGCTCAGCCTCGCATTGCCTGGTTGCAGCCAGGCACGTGGCTCTATGATTCACTTCTATAGCAGCAGTTCGTACCTTGCGAGGAGGTGTCATAATGTATGCGGAAGAGTAAACACAGGTACCGAGACTACGCGGCGCAGATGTCCGATGCTTTGAAAGGTGACGCGATACGATGCAACTGCTCCATGTCGTGACACCTGGTGCAGTATAACCCCACTTCTTAGCAATGTTTGCGTGTATCAGTGCCATGCGGCGCATATTTCACTTTGTGCGACAAGGGGCATAATACGGTGTTGCTGCTGCTGATGATGATTTATTGGCATTCCTTTGAAGCGGGACGGTTACAAAAAGTCATCTAGCCTGCTTGATTTATTCAGATTGCTAGCCTTTTCTTTTTCATTTTTTGCATTTCTGCATACATATCCTTAACCTTCTTTTCTTCCTCGAAACTTCTTTATCTTGTACGGCCACCTATGGAACTGCTAGATGACGTGCCGCCGGTAAAATAATGTGTAAATGCAATGCAATATCTGCAAGTATCGACTCAACACCATGCGGCTGTCACATCGCGCTACTCCTGGCGCGGTTGGACTCCTGTATATGACATGCTTACACAGCATCTAGCAAGCGCTGTGTAAACATCCTGCTGCTGCGACTGCTGTCTCATGATGATTTATTTGCATCCCCTTTGAAACGGAGTGGTGACGAATAGTCACGTAGCCTTCTTGATTTATTCAAGCATGTTATAGAGGTTTTCATTCTAGCATTTCATACACATGTCCTTAATCTTCTTTTTCTGCCTCAAAACTTCTCTATCCTACTTGTACAGCTACCTATTGAAGTGCTACATGGCATACTACCTGGTACAACAATATGCAACTGTAATGCAAAGGGTGCACTATCGACTCTACGTGGCCATCATCCCACATCGCCTTACTCCTCGAGCGCTAGTGCATCGGCTCTCGGTGGAGAATCCCAGCGAACGTCAACTACTGACTCCGGTTATTATAAAGCCGTTCTTCCTCGACTACCAACTGGCAATACCATTCTCAATTCAAATTTCCTGCATGGTAAACTCGACAGAGAGCCGTGTCGGGCTCCGGACTGTAGATATGTACTAATGTCACTGTTAAACGCAACCGATATGATCGTGTTGGACAATACCAGATGAGCCACTTGTGGTTGGTGATATATGTTAACAGCATCGCAAAACAGAAACTTGCCGAGAAGGGTAGCTGCTGGTGAACGGCCTCAAGTTCCTTGTCGTAGAGTCAAAATGCAAACTATCAAGCTGAAGCTTCTTTGGCTTCGCTCACACTTGGAACAGAGACAGATGGTTGAAGCGCACAGTGCAATGGCACTGTGCAGTTTATCACGAGAGAAATCTGGTGTTGTGACAGCATGGAGCGCTGGCAAATGACTAATTGTCCCGTGGCGCTGGTATTGAAGGATCGAGTAAGCTGCCACAAATCTGCCTCTATCATTGAGAAACATGTGCGCACAGGTTAATCATCTTGGTTCCTGACCAATCACCACTTTGTCTATGGTGTGACAGGCTCGGCACAGCCGGCGACAAAGTTGGAAACTACGCTGCAGTAAGCGTCACTGCTACGGTCACCTTGTGGATACATGCATCTGAAATTGTGCTGACAAGCTTCGTGGAACTAGGCCTGCTGAGGATGAGACCATCACCGATCATTTAATGGATGTGAGTGAGGTTGTCGATGCCACCGGCAAAACACTTGTAGAGGCCCATTGCCAGGAGGAGACAAAGCCTTCGTCATCTGACAACAGCCTTAGGCGAAAAGCTGTCAGTCAGGATGATGCTAAGTTGCCTGATTACGGATCCATTATGCCATGGGTAGGATAGCGACCAGTTCCGGATCGCCCACACTATTTGGAATCTGAATCGATGTCCGACGCAGCTAAGCCGCGTACATCATGGCCTGACAACACAACGACCTTGAGAAAGGAGGCCCGTGTTCCTAGTGTCAAATTTGATAAAAGCACTCCTGAGAACTTATAATGCTGAAGATGTAACTGGCGTTAAAGTGCAACAAGAGATCGCCAGTGCATCACCTCATCAGAAGGGAGTGCTGCATCTATGGAGCAGCGTTTAAACGCTGCCCCAACATAGGCAGTCATAGCAGGCGCTCTTCCCTTCTATTTTGGTACTTTACATGTCCATGGCTTACGCAGTAAGAGACGGCAAATAGAGCTCGTACTTGCGTTACGCAATCCGAAATTAGATATTTCTGCTATATAAGATTGATTCGACGCAGACACAAAGAAGCTCTATCTCCATTTCTACCTGACTAAAGCTGCGTTAGCCACGCAATAGACGTTATCGCTGGTTCTATGGTATGGTATGATGAGCTTTATTTAATGTCCTGAAGATCAACCCTTAGATTGACGCCGGCGGCTCTATGTTAGTTCAGTTTTTATAATAAAAAAACAAATTTACAACGCCATGTGCTGCATTTGTTTACAAATAGGGAAGAACGACTAATATGGTGTAACATTGATATCAATGGTATGAGTTTTAGGTTTCTGCTTGTTTACGCCCCGGACTAATTACGTCCACTAGAATATTTCTTGTTATCCATAGAACATCTTTCCTGTACTGATCGTGCATTGATCCATTTTGGAAGCTTTAATGATGTATGTATTGTGCTAAATCGTACTTTATTGAAGCTGAGACGTGATTCAAGCAGCCCTGTTTCGGAACTGCTGATGTGTGGAGAACAGCATGTGGATGATGGGAAAAATGAAAAGGTGGGATGTATGCTGCACTAGTGCGCTCAATTTTCCCAGATACCTTGTTTCGGGCACCTTGTTTCATCATCATCATCATCATCAACAGCCTGGTCATGCCCACTGCAGGGCAAAGGCCTCTCCCATACTTCTCCAACTACCCGGGAAGACGACGAAGTGTCTTCTTGGCAGAACACTTGTTTCTGTGCTCTGTGAATTTTTGGTAAAATCTTCGGCTTTCGAGGTGCCTCGCCTCCCCGTCTTGCAGCCATGGACGTGGAGCATGCTAGAGGCCCGCCTGGCCAGACGTCATTACAGCCGTCAACCGCAAGGAAGCGAGTTGGCTCCCCCAGTGACACCGAAGACACCGAGCTGTACTCCATGTCGGACGACTCATCCGACGACGGCTTCATACCCGTCCGGAGTAAGCGGGCGAGAAGAAAAATCGTCAACACAGCGCCGTCAACTCCTGCGAGCACAACGACTATGAAGTCAAGGCCTGCGCGCTGGCCACACGTCATCATCTATATGCCGGAAGAGCCATCAAGCAACCTACGATTGCTGAACAGGCAAGCCCTATCCATTTTTCTGGAACGTGCGGTGCCGGATAAAATTAAAGATATAAGAATAAATCCACGCAAGAATATACTCGCCATAGACGTGTACAACGCGAGTGCGCTTGGAAAACTTCAAGCGATCACGGAGCTAGGCGGAATCAAAATGTGCCCCTTTATCCCGATCGACGACACATCCATAGCCGGTGTGATTTACGACATCGACATAGCCATTCCTAATGATGACTTACCTAGCCTCATCAAGCCGGCATACGAAGGCACGATCATTACGCAAGTGCGCCGCCTTGGGAATACGCGCTGCGTAAAAGTAATATTCAAGGGGGATTGTATCCCATCCCACGTTAAAGTCGGACATTTCCGACTAGGACACGTCAAGGGCGTGTGTCCCAACTCGCTACTGTGTCCCCGTTGCGCTGAACCTCATGCAGAACAGACCTGCGGTGCCACGGTCCTGAAGTGTGCCAACTGTAGCGGCCCTCACGCGGCCTCGTCGAAAGACTGTCCCCGCATCAAGAGGGAACGCGCGGTTCTCAAGCAAATGGCCAGAGACAATTCGGCCCACAGGGAGGCAGCCAAAGTAGTCCGGCGTCGGCGTCGACGTCGGCACCATCGTACGTCTTCGAAGAAGACGCATGCGCGAAGTGACAGTACCCACTCCTCTGCGGTGCCAGTTAGCCGCGCCGCGAAAGGGCCCACCACTTCCACGAAGGAAGCAGAAAAGACTATCTTTAGAGGAATGGCCTACGCTACCGAGCCGCTCCCTTGCGAAAGAACCTCAGAAGGTCGGGGCCCCACCTGATCCTTCTCCGGCCATGGATGATTCACCTAAAACAGACCGTCAAGTCATCTCGGTGCTACGTTCTCTCATGGAGGCCATTCGAGCGCTTTTAGTGGACATGAGGACACCATCTGCTCGAAGCGCACTTAAAGTGTTGGACGCCTTAAGCCCAGTGCTTGCATCCCTCAACTAGAAAGATGGCTACTCCTACCCCATCCTTCCGGAAAGAAGTCAAAGCAGCGTCCGTCATCCAGTGGAACGCCAGAGGGCTAAAATCACGAATTTCAGATTTTCGTCAGTTTGTCTACACCAATGGGTTTCCACTCATCGTCATTTGTGAGCCCAACTTGTCGAAACCAATAAGACTGTCAGGATACGAGTTTATCATCTCATCAACAAACGGTGCATCCAGCAAAATCGTCGTTTTTGTTCGTCGTCAACTCACCTATGTTTTGCAACCAATTGCGCCCCACGACGACAATCAATATATATGCATCACAGTTAAAAAGAACAAACCCTTGTTTACTCTCATAGGCGTGTATATATCGCCTTCCAGCAATTTCGATACCAAAAGATTTGCGGATATCTTGAGTGTTTGTCCCGCCCCATGGGTCATCATAGGAGATTTCAATGCACACCATCCAGCATGGAGAAGTACAAGGACAAATGCAAGAGGACGAAGATTAGCAAGTATCGCCCACAACTATGGCCTTACTCTCCAGAACGATGGTAGCCCCACCTTTCTTCGAGGCGTGACATACGGCAGCTGCCTCGACCTTGCTTTCGTCTCCAACTCTCTCGCCAGATGTGTGAAGTGGTTTCCAGACATCGAGACACATGGGAGTGACCACATTCTCACCTATCTGAACATCAAAGGCTTGTCGTCTACATCAGGCTCACGGAATACCATTCGGACGATTCAATGGGCCAACTTCAAATCTGAGATGGAAGATGCCTGCCGCGAGGGCCTACCCTCTGGGTTAGAGCAAACGATTAAAATGACGATGCAAAACGCCACTCGCATGATGACGATCTCTTCCACGCGAAATGACTTCGACATAGAATTAGAGCGACTTCGAGTGCTTCGTCGCCGGGCGGAACGTCGATGTCGACGTACAAAATCGATCCATGACCTTAGGGCAGCCAGGAGGATGCAAAAGAAGATTCAGCGTCGCATGGATAGATTAGCGTCGGAACGGTGGGCAACGTTTTGCCAGACACTCGACCCCCGCAAGCCACTGTCTTACATTTGGAAAACGGTGCAAGGTCTGCGTTGCCTTCCGGAACGGCGTTTTCCATTCAAGGCGTTAGCGCTTTTCCAAGGGCGGCAAGACATCGATGTCGCAGAAGACTTTTGTGCGCGGATCGCAGACCAAGCGACTCGTCCAGATCCTCCAGCCCGAGCTGACGTCCCCCATTCCCGTGATTGCCGCATGGACCTTCCTTTTACAATGGAGGAGCTCGAAGCGGCACTAGCTCTCTGCAGGCGCTCATCATCTCCGGGTACAGATGGTATGTCATACCGGGCCTTGTGCTATCTCGGAGAGTCCGCACGGATAGAATTGTTGAGCCTTTACAACTCCTCATGGCAGGAGGGAAATGTTCCTGACGAATGGAAAGTAAGCCGCCTGGTGCCACTCTTAAAGCAGGGCAAATCCCCATTAGAACTCACCTCTTACCGCCCAATAGCACTGGCCAGCTGTGTAGGAAAGATAATGGAACGGATGATCCTTGGCCGCCTGGAATGGTACCTTGAATTTTACAAGATTTATCCGCTTTCCATGGCTGGTTTCCGACGTGACCGCTCTTCCATCGACAGTGTAGTTGATCTCGTTTCATATGTCCAGCACGAAAGGTCCCGTAAGCGTTTATCTGCAGCTTTATTCTTAGATGTGAAAGGGGCATACGATAACGTATTACATGAGGCCATTCTCGACGCTCTTGCGACGGTTGGCCTAGGTGGTCGAGTTTTTTTGTGGATTGCAAGTTACCTGTCTGCAAGATCATTCTATGTGTTAACTGACGATGGCCCAACTACGCGACGCTATACCAGCAGGGGCGTTCCTCCAGGCGGTGCTCTCAGCCCGACGCTATTCAACCTTGCTCTTGTTGGACTTGCTGAATGCTTGCCAACTACCATCAAGATTTCAACATACGCTGACGACATCTGTGTCTGGACTTCGGCAGTCACACGTCCTCAGATACGTGCGCGACTTCAAAGAGCGGCCACTTTGACAGCGAACTACTTGTGTAAACAGGGTCTCAGCATTTCACCTGAAAAATGCGCACTAGTCGCATTTACTCGGAAACCGATGACGCCTTATGTCATCTCAATCAATGGGCGGACCATTTCCTATGTCCGAAACCACAGATTCCTTGGCGTCATTATTGACCGAGACCTCTGTTGGAGCCCACACGTGGCCTACATGAAACGGCGCCTGACAGCTACTTCCCAGTTGTTCAAATACTTGACAGGGAAGACGTGGGGGATGTCAGTAGACGCAATGCTTAAACTCTACAGAGCTCTCTTTCTCGGTTTTTTAAGATACAGTCTACCTGTACTGAACAACACCTGCAAGACAAATATTCGTGTTCTGCAGGCAGTACAAGCTCAAGCACTCAGAGTCTGCCTTGGTTTGCCCAGATGTACGTCAACAGAGGCGACTCTTGCGATTGCTCGGGACCATCCAATGCGAACTCACATTACGGTGGAAGCCCTGAGAACGCACATCAGACATTTTGCACGTGCCCCCTATCACCACCTTGCAGCACTACCTTCAGACAGGCACCAATCATCATTCTCTAAAACTATCAACAAGTACAACGACAAACTTCCCTCGGGCTTCACCGCTGCATCTAAACCATCGATACCCCCTTGGTGTCTTATCAGCCCCACAGTACATCTCAGTGTACCAGGAATCGGAAAAAAGTCTGAACTGTCGTCGCCTGTCCTCAAACAACTGTCTCTGCTTCTTCTGCACGAGAGGTACGCGGACAGTGAACACATTTATACTGATGGTTCCACAAACATCCAGTGTTCGTCCGGTGCTGTGGTTGTCCCAGCAAAAGCTATTACCATCAGCTTTAGGACTGACCACCCGACAACATCGACATCTGCTGAACTAGCTGCTCTTCGCGCTGCACTCCGTTTCGTCAGTCGGGAGCCACCTCGACAATGGTCCATCTTCAGCGACTCAAAGGCAGCCCTACAATCTGTACTATCAGCTCTGCGTCGCGGGCCATTCGAACAGCTCGTATTCGATATTAAATGCCTACTCCATACATCACAGGAGAAAGGACACCACGTGACGTTTCAGTGGCTGCCAAGTCACTGCGGCGTCACTGGAAACGAAGACGCCGATAATGCCGCTCGGGCAGCTCTTGAAGACGCACAAGAAGAGGCCATACCGCTTTCACGATCCGACGCAGCTAGCAGACTTCGAGTGCTTGCACAGGAGATGACGCTCTCTTCATGGTGCACACCAAACAGCCAGACCAACCAGAGCAACCGTCAATACCACCTGCCCTCTTTGATGCATCTCTATATGCCAACTGGACTCCGCCGAAGCGAGGCGACTCTGCTTTATCGCTTATGGTTAGGGGTGGCTTTCACGAAATCTTACTCATTCCGCATTGGAATGGCCGACAACGCTCTCTGCAATGCCTGTCTTTGCGAGGAGACGCTGCAACACATTCTGTGCGACTGTCCTGAATATAATGTTCAGCGACAGTCCCTGGCATCCGTTCTCGCGCACCTTGACACTAGACCATTGTCCCTCGACACGATTTTCACATGCCGCCGACAGAAGACATCGCAGGTGAAGGCGACGAAGGGACTTCTTCAGTTTTTGAAAGAGACGGGATTGGACAAGCGGCTCTGACAGTGTTATCACGTACAATGCCAGATTGATAGACTCTACCGGACGATGTTTGTGTGCTGTGCTATGTGCTCTCTCTCTCTCCCCCTTCCCCATCTTTCATCGCCCCCATCCCTCTCCCATGTGTAGGGTAGCAAGCCGGTTACGCTAAACTGGTTAACCTCCCTGCCTTTCCTTCTCTACTTTTTCCTTCCTTCCTTCTCCAACTACCCCGCTCATGTGCTAATTGTGGACATGTTGTCCATGCAGACTTCTCAATCTCATCCGCCCGCATAACTGTCTGCCACCCACTACTACGCTTCCATTTTCTTGGAATCCAGTCCGTAACCCTTAATGACACCGGTCATCTTCTCTCCTCATTACATGCCCTGCCCATGCTCATTTCTTTTCTTGATTGCTACTAAGATATCATTAACTCGCGTTTCTTCCCTCACTCAATCTGCTCTTTTCTTATCCGTTAACGTTACACCCATCATTCTTCTTTCCATAGCTCGTTTTGTCATCCTCAATTTAAGTAGAACCCTTTTCTTAAGCCTCCAGGTTTCTGCCCCGTAGTTGAGTACTGGCAAGACACAGCAGTTACACAGTTTTCTTTCGAGGGATAATGGCAACCTCATGTTCATGATCTGAGAATACCTGCCAAGCGCACCCCAGCCGATTCTTATTCTTCTGATTATTTCAGTCTCATGATTCGGATCCATGGTCACTACCTGGCCTAAGTAGATGTATACCCTTACCACTTCCGGTGCCTTGCTACCTCCCGTGAACTGCTGTTCTCTCCCAGAGACTGTTAAACATTACTTTAGTTTTCTGCAGATAAATTTTTAGACACACCCTTCTGCTTTGCTTGTCCAGGTCAGTGAGCATGCATTGCAATTGGTCCCCTGAGTTACTAAACAAGCCAATATCATCAGTGAATCGCAAGTTACTAAGGTACTCTCCATTAACTCTTATCCCCAATTCTTCCCAAGCTATGTCTCTGAATACCTCCTGTAAACACGCTGTGAATAGCATTCTAGAATTCCTTCTACATTCTGATTCTGTAACGCCTGCGTGACTGCTGAGGTTTAGACTGAATCAAATGCTTTCTTGTAATCAATGAAACTTATATATAAGGGTTGCTTATATTCTGCACATTTCTCTATCACTTGATTGATAGTGTGAGTATGGTCAATTGTTTAGTAGCCTTTACGAAATCCTGCCTGGCCCTTTGGTTGGCAGAAGTCTCAGGTGTTCCTGATTCTATTAGCGATTACCTTAGTAAATACTTTGTAGACAACGGACAGTAAGCTGATCGGTCTATAATTTTTCAAGCTTTGGCGTCCTCTTTCTTATGGATTAAGATTATGTAACCGTTCTTCCAAGATTTCGGTACGCTCGAGGTCATGCGCCATTGCGTATACAGGGTGTCCAGTTTTTCTAGAACAATCTGCCCGCCATCCTGCATCTTATTTAGGTGTTTCTTATCAGAATGTACATAGGTGGGTCCATAAAATTTGTGTATCTCTTGCACTTCAAACAATTGTGTCTTAATTGCATTCGGAAACACGGCCTGTTAAACTTTAGCCAAATGCCAGGTGTCGCTTTGTGCCGTGGTCCACGGACTGTCCATTCCGTACACATGCTGTAACATAGACCACTGTTTCGTACATTATAGTGAGGCTATATTTTTGGACATTCTGCAAAGGACGCTTAGAAAGAATATTGACATCACGCCATACTCAATCAAGTTTCTAGGATATAAGAATGCTGTGGCCCTCCTTATGACATGTTTATAGCACTGCGTTTATGAAGTCTCTGCAGGTCTATATGTGTGATTGCCATACGGAAAGCCCGTGATCGACATTATCCTTGAAATCGTGAAAGCGCAGCTTGCGTGACAAATGTATACGCTGTGCAGGAACATGCGCTGGACTGGGTGCACTTCTTGGATGCATGTATGTGTTTACCAAAGTTCTGGGTAGTAGTTCTTCGGAATCCCGCAAGGTGGAGAAACCCGCAAGGTGCGGAAACCCGCCATCTTGCGGGTTTCCGCAGAACTACTACGTCAAACACTTGCCTTTGCATCGTGTTGTCGACAAATTCGACTTCGCCCTGCCATCTGCTAGCCACCTGGTTAGCTCAGATGGTAGAGCGGCTGCCCCGGAAAGGGGGTGGTCCCGGGTTCATGTCCCCGACCAGGACGAATTTTCCTTCAACTCTGAGTCTTTTTTTTTTCGAGGTACCCGTATGGGTTTCCTTTGTAGCAATTGCTACGAACCGGTGGATGTCCGATTTTCCCTTTATCCATGTTTTGGGTGTGTAGCGATATTCGCTCTGTGATATATGTTCAGGTTTTCATGTAACAAAAAAAAAAAGAACGCTGGCGTGGCGCTGTGGTAGAGTAGCCGACTCTTACGCAAAGCGCACGGCTCTATCCCGGCGGGAACGGGGTGTTTTTTTTTTATTATTATTCCTGGCGATGACTGCGAGGGTCAACCGGCGGCGGACAACATCCACAACCGAAGCGGTTATTGAAATGAGCCCACAACAGCTTACGATGTAAAACAATGTAGTGCGCTTCATAAAGGAGGGCTAGCCAGTAACATAGCGCTATTGAGTTAGTAGAACAACGTGGTCACTGAGTTAGCGCGTTTTGCAACACGCCTCTTCCGTGCAGCGTGTGCATCGGGCGAGTATTTATTCTGACTGCTTGAGTCTTCTGTAGAAAAATAGGTATGATGACTGACGACACTTTTGGAAAGAAATTTTACAGAAAGAAATTTTAGTAATGATAAACACGATGTTACAGCCTCCAGAGGACAACAAAAGACAACAAATAAAATAACATTTTTATTTCTTTAAGTATATATTTTTTGTTTTGAATGCTAGAAATTTCTCATGACAAACGGAGACCGAGCAAATTATTAAATTTTACAGTTCATGCGGTGAATGGCGACAGTGAGGCGAAAGCTTAGAAGCACTACAGGGTACATTGAACAGGGTCGTACGCACGAGGTAGTTCATACAGTGGGAAGTCGCCTAGGGGCGCTGCATTGCTATTCTCAATAAAGTCAGTCATGACCACTCTTTCTGTATTAGGGGAATGGAAACGCAGCGCCGCGGTTCGGCTGTTCATCGCAGGCGCTTCACCAGGATATTGCTACGGAGCAGTATTTGCAATGACGAAGAGGCGAGCAGTGAGAAGACGACCACGACGACGATTGGAGGGTAGCGCCGGCTGTTGCCTCTTGGCCAAGTGCGGCATATTCCCTGGTAAATATAGTTGTATATAGCTTTTCGCCTGCGTCTTCGAATGTAACATATCTGGTGCAGGTGGACGTTCCCTGTACCTCGTCACGGGGCTTCGCAGTGGACGGTACGTCGATCCTTCCTTCGTGGCTCCCGGCGATGACAACTCGACTCAACCGCCTCCGACACCTGCTGCCACTTGCACGACCTACATCACTCTCCCCGCTCCCTGTGATCCTGGCGTATTCTCGGGCAAAGATGGGGAAGACGTCGAGGACTGGATCAGCCTGTACGAACACGTCAGCCACAATCACCGGTGGGACCCTACTATCATGCTCGCCAACGTAGTATTTTACCTCGGTGGAACACCTCGAGTTTGGTTTCGGACGCAGAAAGATGAGATCACCAGTTGGGCCCAAACTACTGCTGTTAAACATCGCAATAATACCGGCGATGCCCCTCCTATTCATCGCCGCCCGTATCCAGTGTCACCGGCTGAGCGTCAAGTTATTCACGCAGAAATTCGCAAAATGCTTGTCAACAACATTATTGAACCATCATGTAGTCCACGGGCGCCACCTGTTGTACTGGTAAAAAAGAAGGTTGGCTCATGGCACTTTTGCGTCGATTATCGGCACCTTAACAGCGTTACCAAAAAAGGACGTGTATCCCCTACCTCGGATTGATGACGCCCTTGACTGCCTCCACGGTGCTCGCTACTTTTCTTGTATTGACCTTCGCTCCGGCTACTGGCAGATTGCCATGGACGATCTCGACCGTGAGAAGACTGCTTTTGTAACACCCGACGGTCTTTATCAATTCAAAGTGATGCCGTTCGGTCTATGTAACGCTCCTGCCACTTTTTAACGCATGATGGACTCTTTCCTTCACGGTTTCAAATGGTCCACGTGCCTGTGCTACTTGGACGAGGTTATAGTATTCTCCTCAACGTTGGCTACGCACCTCGAGTGCCTCTCAGCAGTCCTGGACGTTTTTCGTCGAGACGGTCTGCAACTCAGTGCATCGAAGTGCCAATTCGGCCGGCGCGAGATTACCCTCCTTGGGCATCTCGTTGACGCGAACGGAGTGCAACTGGAGCTAGGCAAGATCCATGCTGTTACGCACTTCCCTGTTCCGAAGTGTGTCAAGGATGTGCGCAGCTTCGGCCTTTGTTCGTACTTCCGCCGCTTCGAGAAAAATTGTCGCGGCCATAGCACGACCACTGACCGAGCTTTTAAAAAAGGACACCGCTTTCCAGTGGGGCGATGACTAGGCCTCTGCATTCTCACATCTAATTGACCTTCTCAATATTCCCGGTCTGGCCCGTTTCGATTCTTCTGCGCCTACCGAAGTCCGTACTGATGCCAGCGGTCACGGAATTGGCGCAGTACTGGCACAACGCTAGCGCGGCAACGACCGTGTTATCGCTTACGCGAGCAGGCTCCTCTCACCATCGGAGCGCAACTATTCCATCACAGAGAGCGAGTGTCTGGCCCTAGTTTCGGCGGTTGCGAAGTTCCGCCCATACTTATATTGCCGACCCTTTTCCTTTGTCACACACAGGCCATCACGCGCTTTGCTGGTTATGCGCACTCAAAGATGCTGCAGGAAGACTTAGTCGCTGGGCATTACGCCTCCAAGAATATTCTTATACTGTCACCTACAAATCTGGCCGACTACACAAGGATGCTGACTGTCTGTCTTGCTACCCGGTAGACGAGGATGACGATGCCGACAGTAGTACCGCCAATGGCATTTTCCCTGTGTCTGCCTTCGCTAACATCGCCGATGAGCAGTTCCGAGACCTATCGCTGCGAGCACTCATCGAGCATCTGCGATCTGCACCTGCCGACGCATCCGTTTGCCGATATGTCCTCCAGGGCGGCATTCTGTACCGAAGGAACTTCCTCCCTGACAGATCTGATCTTCTTGTCGTGCCAAAACATCTACTACACACTGTGCTCTTTGAGATGCATGACGCACCCACTGCAGGACATCTTGGGGTAACCCGCACGTACGACTGCGTCCGCCGCCGCGTCTATTGGCCTGGTCTCGCTCGCTCCGTCCGACGCTATGTTGCTGCCTGTGATCCCTGCCAGCGTCGGAAAACACCTCAGGTGCCACCTGCCGGTCATCTCCAGCCGATTACCGTCCATTTGGAACCGTTCTTTCACGTTGGATTAGACATTCTCGTTCCCTTTCCCACGTCATGCTCCGGGAACAAATGGGTAGGCGTCGCAACTGATTATGCCACCCTATACGCTATCACGCGGGCTCTCCCTACCAGTTGCGCCACTGACGTCGTGGACTTTCTCTTGCGTGAGATTATCTTACTTCACGGCGCCCCACGACAGCTGCTTACTGACCGTGGTCGTAACTTCCTGTCGAAAGTTATCGCCGACATTGTGCGTTCCTGCTCCGCTCTACCCAAGCTGACTCTACCCAAGCTGACGCGGTATGGTCCATCATACTGCGAGAGTGAGTGCGTGAAGAAACTTTGTTGTGAACGCCTGCAGAACGGTTAGCCTTCCCCTGTTAGGCAGGCGTTACCGTGACGCGGCCATAACGTCTTCGCGGCGTGTGGCGCCTTTACTTCGGCCGCGGCCGCACCATTCCCTGTGGTCGACCGCGCCTGCCCCTCTTTTGGGGTGGCAGCCTCCCTCCGGTTTTGCTCGGTCGTTGCCTTTCGAGGGCCGCCGAGTTCTGCTGGACGGCCTGGGTTTGGACATCTTGGTCATAGCACCTCGTTGCGGCCTCGAGCCGCGGCGGGATCGTTGTTATCGTTGCAGCTTCATGCGGATCCTTAGCACAGTCCCAAAGGATGTGAGCTGCACTGGCTCTTTCCTTTCGGCACGCACAACACAGATCACTTTCATAAACACTTGGACACACGTGCCTCATCAGCACCGGGGTGAATAACGACCCCGTTTGAAGTTGTCGATATAAAACCGCCTCCTTACGGGTCAAGCCCGGATGAGGTTGCGGCTTAGTCCTTCGCTCTAGTCGGTACCATTTCACAATTTCGTTGTAGGAAGTCATATTGTCCTTGGTTTCCCACCACCACGACGGGTCGGCTGTAGTAGCAGCGGCACGGTTGGTTAGTCCTCGCGCCGCCGCGTTCGCCGTCTCGTTGTGGTTAGTGTTGCCCCGATCCGACACATCACTGCCCATGTGGGCCGGAAACCACTTTATCACCACACATCGACTTCCACTCGCGAGATCGACCACACGCAACACACGCGCGGCTTCACTACACACCCTTGCTCTGGCGTAATTTTTCACTGCCGTCCTACAATCGCAGAGCACAGTCGTGCACTCGGGGTCGGCGATGGCCAGAGCAATGGCCACCTCCTCGGCTTGATGCGCCCCTCGAGTCCGCACACTCGCCTCTGTTCTTGTTGCACCGGTCGATGCCCCGACGACTGCAGCGCCGAATGCCTTTCTGTCATCTGAATACTCTGCCGCGTCCACAAACACGGCACCCCTGTCCTTGGCATGGAGATCGGTGAGCGCCTTGGCCCTCGCTGCCCGCCGCTCTTTGTGGAACTCAGGGTTCATATTTCTTGGCACCGGACATACCCGTAGCCGTCTACTAATTGCGTCCGCTACAGGCACTTCTGTAATTTCGGGTACCCTTTCCTTTGGTCCCAGGCCTAGGTCACGCAGCACTTGTCTGCCCGTTCTGGTTTCCGATAGCCGCGCGAGCTGAGCGGTCCTCTGCGCCTCGGCGATTTCCTCCAGGGTGTTATACACTACCAGGGCCAGGAAGTTTTCGGTGCTTGTGCAGTCGAGAAGTCCGAGTGCAGCCTTGTACGCTTTGCGTATGAGCGCATTGATCTTATTTCGTTCGCACTGCCTCCAGTCGTGGAAAGCAGCAACGTATGTAATGTGGCTTATAGCGAAGGATTCCACTAGCCGGGTGAGGCTTTCTTCCTTCATACTGCGAGAGAAGTTTTTTCGAAAGTCCAGGCGTTGTAGAAAGGACGGACAAGACAAGGGTGCCGGGAGCGAAATTCGCATTCGTAGCGTCGCCATCACGATTGGCTTTTTGTCGTTGTTGGTCAGCGGAGGTGAACTTTCGGGCTAATTGACGGCATTCCTCGGCGTATCGGGCGACGGCTGAAATGGGATCAAATTCTGACATGTCGGGTGTATAAGGCAAAACAGTATCGATGGTATTGGAAGGATCGCGACCGTAGAGAAGAAAGTATGGAGAAAATCCTGTGGTACTTTGCGTAGCCGTATTATATGCGTACGTGACAAATGGGAGGATGATGTCCCAGTTTGTATGCTCCGATGAAACGTACATAGCGAGAATATCACCAAGGGTGTGATTAAAATGCTCTGTACACCCGTTAGTTTGAGGATGGTACGCCGTGGTGGTCCGGTGAACTATGCGGTATGGAGCAAGCAGAGCTTCAACCTCCTGCGACAGAAACACACGGCCTCTATCACTCAGCAGCTCCCGAGGTGGGCCATGACGAAGAATGAAAGGATGGAGCAGAAAGGATGCAACGTCACTGGCGGTCGCTGCAGGTAGAGCAGCGCTTTTGGCATAGCGTGTAAGGTGATCAACTGCGACAGTAATCCATCGTTTTCCAGCGGGTGTGAGCGGTAGCGGCCCGTACAGGTCAATTCCCACACGGTCAAAGGCACGAGAAGGGCACGGAAGCGGCTGTATTAAACCATGGGCCGGATGAGGCGGAGATTTGCGGCGTTGGCATTGCGGGTACGAGCGGACAAACTTTTGGACAAAAGTAAACAAATCTCGCCAGTAGTGACGTTACCGCAGGCGCTCATACGTCTTCAAAACGCCTGCGTGTGCACATTGTAGGTCAGTATGGAAAGACGCGCACATGTCGGAACGCAAAGTCCTAGGGATAACCAGGAGCCACTTGCGACCGTTGGGCTGGTAGTTGCGTCGATAGAAGAGGTTATCCTGGACAGAAAAATTGACAGCCTGGCCACGCAGGGAGCGGGAGATGGGAGATGCAGGCGAGCCAGAAAGGAGATCCAAAAGAGAGGCCACCCAAGGATCCTTGCGCTGTTCTGATGCGAAGGTGTTGATGTCGACCGAGGATACCGCCTTAATGGTGGAGAGGGAGGCCGTGTCGGCTGGCAGCGGAGAGCGGGACAGAGCGTCAGCGTCAGTGTGCTTGCGACCTGAGCGGTATATGGCGTGTATGCCGTATTCTTGAATGCGCAGAGCCCAGCGTGCAAGCGTCCAGACGGGTCTTTTAAAGTTGATAACCAACAAAGGGCGTGACGGTCAGTAACCACATTGAAAGGCCTGCCGTATAAATAGGTGCGAAACTTCGCGAGTGCCCAAACGATGGCCAGGCATTCTTTTTCTGTGACGGTGTAATTGCGTTCCGCTTTGGTCAGCGCACGACTGGCGTTAGCAGCGACGTACTCGGAGTAGCCAGACTTGCGGTGCGCATGGACAGCGCCAAGGCCAATTCCACGGGCATCGGTATGCAGTTCAGTTGGGGCGGTGGGATCGTAGTGTCGCAGTATAGGAGGAGACGTCAGGAGATGGCGTAACGTCACAAACGCGGTGTCGCATGCAGGAGACCAGGAGGATAGGTCGTTGGCGCCACTTAAAAGTTGTGTCAGAGGTGAGATTATCGAGGCAAAATTGCGAACAAAGCGTCTGAAGTAAGAACAGAGGCCGATGAAGGCGCGGAGTTCTTTGAGTGTCTTAGGTTTCGGAAATTCTGCCATGGCGCGAAGTTTTGATGGGTCGGGGCATATGCCGCCTTGTGATACGACGTTACCTAGGATCATGAGCTTGCGCGCGGCGAACTGGCACTTTTTCAGGTTGAGTTGCAGGCCTGCGTTGGTCAAGCACGTCAACACTTGCCTAAGGCGAAGAAAATGCGTGCTGAAATCAGGGTCGAACACAACGATGTCGTCGAGGTAGCACAAACACGTGCTTCATTTTAGGCTGCGCAAGATATTGTCCATCATTTGTTCAAACGTAAAGGCGCATTGCATAGGCCAAATGCCATGACATTGAATTCGCATAAGCCATCTGCCGTAATGAATGTAGTTTTAGGGCGATCAGCTGCTGACATCAGGACCTGCCAGTAGCCCGAGCGTAAATCCAACGAAGAGAAGAATTTAGCGCCTTGCAAGCTGTCCAGAGCGTCGTCAATGCGCGGTAGAGGGTAGACCTCTTTGCGCGTTATCTTATTAAGACGGCGATAATCGACGTAGAACCGAATAGAACCATCTTTTTTTGTGACGAGAACCACCGGTGATGCCCACGGGCTATTGGAAGGCCGAATGACACCGCGCTGAAGCATGTCGTCCACGAGCTCACTGATCACCTGACGCTCCTTGGCGGATACGCGGTACGGGCGCTGCTGCAATGGCGCGTTGGAGCCAGTGTCGATGTGGTGGCTGACGGTTGACGAGCGACCCAGAGTAGGCTGAGCGACATCAAAAGAAGAGCGGAACTGGGCAAGCTGGTGAAGAAGCTGGGAGCGGTGCTCGGAAGTAAGATCATCGGCAATGAAAGGTGTGAATAAGTCAGGTGATGGCGGAGCAGAAGTGGAAAGTGCACAGAAGTCAGTGAGCTCTGCATACGAAGCATCTGGCACGTCGGGTATAAACATGTCATCAAGAGGCTGAACTGGCTGGGGGCCTGCTGTGTGAAGAAAAAACCGAGAAACTGGCGTCGTAACTATTCGTAAAGCGCGAGAGAGGCGTTCGTTTAGGACAGACACGGCTGCTCCAGTATCAATTAGTGCAACGGTAGGGACGCCGTCAACAGTAAGGTCGACAACGTTCGAAGGCGACAATGGAGGACTTGCACAGATCGATGGCGATGCAGTTCCTGCCTCCTGAACTGCGGCGCTTAGTTTTCCTCTTGCGTGGGTGAAGGGCGCTGACGCATGCGGGACAACGAGCGGCACCGTGGGGAAGGTGAACGACCTGTAAGGACCGCGCGCTCGGCTGGTGACCTGTTCGAATGCCGACTAAAATAACTGTCGTGGAATGGCTGCACGTCGGCGTAGGGAGGCGACTGCAGAAACCCATCAGACGGCACCATGCGGCGGTGGCGGCGGCAGAGTCGTGCAACATGGCTGGGAATACCGCAGGCATAACATATGGGCCTGTTGTCTTGCGTGCGCCAAGGATTAGCAAAGGCAGGAGCAGGTAGATGAACGGGATGATGAACGGGTGGTAGCGACCGAGGATGCAGCGCAACGAGTGGTTGACGAGGGGGCGGCGCGGCGACGGATGCATAAGTAAGTGGCGCGGCGGCAGGGTACTGCTGATGCTGCATTGGTAGAACCTCAGCAACTTGGTCTTCAATAACCCACCGGAGCGTAGGAGCGAGCTGTGTAGGAGGCTGTAGCGGCAGCGGCTGCTGTTGGGGTAGCTGAGCGAAGGGTAGCAGAGAAAGCTCACGTGCAACTTTCTCCCGCACGAAAGCTTGGATTTGTGAGGAAGGGAGAGCGATCAGAGAACGTGATCGTATGTGGTTGAGAGCGTTCCAGATATGGTAGGAAGACGAAGGAACACCAATGAAGTGCCTATGCACGAAACAAACATCCAAACTCCAAAACTTGTTTCCAGCTCCTTGTTATCCTGTTTCATCTTTAGGATTCTCATTAAGCATTCGGGTGTGCTCGGCTTGAGTGAATGATTCAATTATTTCAAGGCAAACGGCAATGAACTGCCCATAATGTGTCTGCATTACGGCGAAACGAAAGACGAGGAATAATGCTAGGAAAGTCGCGTATTCAGCTCGGCAGTTATCATGAGCTGTTTCGTACGTACCTCATGAAGGCCATAATGGAATCCATGTCACGAAGTTTTTCGTGGTCTCGTTTAACCATCTTGGCACGAGGACAGTTCTCATAGGTGTAATAGTCCCCGTATTTTGCAACTTTGGCTGGTTGTCCGCTGATGCTGAAGATTTCGTCGAAATACCTTGTGGAAGCGAACGACAATATGAATATTAGTTTCGGCAGTCGGATTGTATTCAACAACGCGGAAGCTGCGAGTTCCATGACTGTGAACAATCAGAGAACGCTAGCAACGCCCTCCTTTTATTTGATATTCTTGAAAACCAATGTATTTTTGATAACTACTTTAAATACTGCTTGCTTATACACTATTTAGCGGTACGCTTTTCTCACGATCTCTCAAAAGAAGGACGGTTGAAAAGCATTGACAAGAAATGATGACAATAGAAAACATGCATACGTTATCCGATTTTAAGTAATGTAGGAGCACATTTGTCAATCTTTGAGAGACATTGCTGTCCCTCGTAAGGTCGTTGGCAATTACTAGAGACGCTTAAGTGGCTTTTGAGGAATTAATAATTTAAACTGCCACTTTACTTCCCAGCACTTTCAAGGATAGGTATAATAAATCTCATGAAAGTCTTAGGATTTCAACTAAGCAAACTCAACTGCTCGTGAAAGCAAAATGACGCCATTTCGATTTCGCCTCATCTTCATCATATAATTTATTTGTGAATATTCCTAATAAGAAACCCGGGGAATTGCAATTTTAGACCCGTGTAATCTCCCCCTCTTCCAGAAATCTACTTGACAAAGTGGAAGAGTGCTGTCACAGGCAAATAAAGAAAGGTAATTGTTCTATATTGAAATAAAAGTACTATAAGTAGACTGATAATGCCCGATAAGACAGTTTTATCAATCAATAAGCTGTAATTCATAAAAAGATCTTTTGGCCGTAATTCCCCGTTGCACGGGTGACCAGCACCTTTTAGATGATGGGGGGCTAAATGCTGGATGCTAGGATCTGGCAGTCTGTACATTTTATCCAACGTAAGGCTGTCTGCTACCAAGAAATTACTATACAGGTCCATACATAAGTGGTGGTGACTAAGTAGTTGCAGTCGTCCAGACGTCTTGCTAGCTCGTTTGTTTACGCTTAGGGTGAACGTTCTCACATACCTGGACAACCTAGGATCATCTTTTACTGGCATTCTCCTACTACTACACGTATCCCTTCACACAGCGAGCATATGCGGAAATCACGAGAAGCTTATACTTACGCCACATTGTAACTGGCCCAGTACTTGGACTCCCTTAGGCCATCGCTTACATCCGCGGCTCTCGAATTCTTTCTGAAACATTCAGGCAAATGTAGCTTGCAAACTTCACGCTCAATAAATATTACCGGGCCGTATTCACCGGGAGAACCATTGAGAACCTTAGTAATCAGTGTGCCTAGCTGAGGAAATCATTTATATTTTACAAACTTGTGCAAAGGGCGTTCGAACTGAATTTAATTCATGAGGCTTTACGTGGCAAAACCACTATTTGATTATGAGACACGCCGTAGCGGGAATGTCCGGAATAATTTTGACCACCAGGGGATCTTTGACGTGTTCCGATGCGGGCGAAACGGGCGTTCTTGCATTTCGCCCTGTCGAAATGATATCCGCCACGGTCGGGATTTTATCCCACCGCCTAATGCTTAGCAGCGCAACACCTGGCCTAGCCTGGCCACTGCGGCGGGTGAAGGAAAGTCGAAGGAGGGAAAATTTTATCCAGGCTTCTGGGGCGCTATGACGCAAAGCTATTCCACATTTTTCTATCCCAATTCTTCAAGCAGCTCTCCAGGATTAGCAAAAAAAAAAAAAAAATTTGCGGGCTACCCCCACTTCGCCTTCATGTCACATGACGTGACGAAAACAAAGAGTAGTTTCTGATTCGGAGCCTTTTCGCCATTAGCCCTGTGCTGTTGGTCAAAAGTTTATTGCTCACGCGACGTCACAAATCTGCGAAAACTGAACGCGTCAAAGAGGCGTGAACGCGTTAAAGATGCATTAATGCGCCAAACAAAAGTGAACGTTTTTCTGATTAGCCCGAGGCTGCCCCGTTCCCAAAAGAATAGAACGTGGCTGCCCGCCAATCGCTCAAGCGCTGGCTGTTCGCACCAGCCGGAGAGCGTGGGTTTATTGTCGTATAAGAACATTTTTTGTGTGGCAGTAACATTCTCCAGCCCTTTCGGCAAATATACGACATAACTCTGCCAAATATTCTTTGCTGAGGATCCATTTTAGCAGCATTTCTAGCCTTCCGTTGCAGGCCGCCGCGATTTTCGGCAAGTTGCCGCAAGCTAAGTAAGGGAAAGCGGACTAATAAATGCAATCGCAGACGCAGGCTTGGCCCCATCTCGCTCAGGTGGAGAGGAGCCCTCTCCACCTGAGCGGGCTCCTCGCTTCTTTTGAGCCAATTAGATAAGAAAAACCGCTCAATGTATGCAATGGTATTCGTTTTTAAAGCAAACAAAGGTGACATGCTATGAACCAGGACCAAGTTTGATTGAGCTGTTCAGACAACGCTGCGGGTCACCGCCGGATGCTTGTTTCTGCGGTTACGTAAATTTGACATCGGCACATTGGAATAAAACAGATTGGTATAGCGTTACCTATTACGGTCCCTGTAAGCACATTCTGAACATTGGTTACTCTGCTTGCCCGTTTCCATTTACCACATGCCGCGGGCAACACAATATACAATGTACTACCTATAAGAAATCACTAAGACGATTAGGTAAGAAGGTGCCGTGGCGTCGAGTACTTTCCGTTGTCACAAGAGGATATTGTCTCTGAAACAAAATATGGCGCAAAACATCTTTAGACTGTTATGGAAACAATGTCACACCGAGAAAACTGCTACGGCATTACAAAATGGTCTAGAGAGGCTGGGAATGACAGCCATCTGAGACTGGGTACGTGAATTGCATGCGCTAACACCTGGTCTGTCACTCCTTGAAACTGAGCGCCAGGTTTAAGATTCGTCATGGCTATACTCAGCGCTCAGCCCAAGGGTCGGGTGAAGCACTTCCTGGACCGTTGGAACCACAGGCTGACAACGTGAGAGAGCGAGAAAAAGAGGGAAGAACAGGGAGGTTACCCAAACTGCCGCCCAGTGTAGTACTCTGCATTGGTGCGAGCAAACCATCGATTCAAGGAAGAATGGGGAAGGCGAAAAAAGATGTTATTCGTCTTCCTGTGCCTACTACTTCCACCGTAGATTGGGTGTAGCTTTCACAAACCTACACGTTTGTTAAAGCAACGCGCACACTTTTCTTGAACAAAGGTCTAGTGTCACACCGCGAGTGTTTAATAGCAATAGCAGTTGCAGTAATGAATAAAGCATGCACAAACGATGTCTGCAATATTCCGGTGTGTTCCAAACGGTAAGCGAGATGTCCTCAAAAATTCGTTAAAGTTTTCTCGTTGCGTCTGTTCTTGATAGTATATTATTATTGTCTGCGTGTTTCATGGGCTAATCTAGTAGCTTCTTCAGCAAAGCGATTGCCGAAAATTCTCCCATTACAACGTAGCCAGTGAAATATAACATCATTGTACTTTCCAACAGCGCTATCATAAATATGTCATGTTTTTCATCACGTGTTCTTATGGATGGATTGATGGATGGATGGATGGATGGATGGATGGATGTTATGAGCGTCCCCTTTGGAACGGGGCGGTGGGTTACTTTGTGCCACCAATCCCTTGCTATTATACTGGCTAAAATCCTACCTAGGTTAAACAATAAAAAAAGAGAAAACAAAACACAATGAACTACGCCACCCACATTTTCTGGTCCCCTTTTTCGAACTGTGCTTTTGTACGTCTCCGTTTTTGTCGTTTCCCTACTTTTCTTCCACCAATCCTCCAATCACCACTTACTAATGCCTACTGCGGACATGTTTACTTTGCCACTGCTCTCGCTGAAGTCAAGTGCTTCAAGGAGGCCAGTGGCGCCAAAATCGACCGCTGGGTAGACGTCTTCACATTCTAATAAAACATGCTCCATAGTCTCCCTAGCTTTACCGCAGCAAGCACATGCTTCTTCTTCCGTCTTCAATCTCGCTTTATTGGTTTGTGTTCTAAGGCATCCCGATCTCGCTTCATAAAGTAATGAGCTTTCCTTTGAGTTATAAATTGTTTCTTTCCTGATTTCCTTTTTTTTCCTTTTAAGTAGTTACCCATGGCAAGTTTCTTTTCCATTGCTGCCACCCAAGAGATTATTTCAGCCTCTCTGGCTTTCTGCTTGACCTTCTTTGTTGCTTCTTCTTAGTTCCAGTGACGCAGTGCCCCCTGCCGGCTTTGAAGCTCTGCTTTAGAATAGCAGAACACTGCACATTTACATGTGCGATTCTCGTTCAGTATATTGACGCGAACAATAAACAGCATGAACTATGAGAACACCGCAGGTCACTTTATTTAGGTGAATCTAAACGATTAGACATGGATCTCGTCTTCTCATCTGATCACGCGAGATCTTCGTTGTTCTCTACATGCCACATAGTAAAATTCGCGTGTGCCTCCCTTCAGCAAAGGCATCATCCTGATGCTTATCCAACGGCAGAAGATGTCGTGTTAGACAAGATGTGGGCCTCTCATTGCAAAGGAATACGACTTCACACACACACCAGGTGCTCGACTCCTGGTAAACGGTGGTAAGCTTCGGAGGAAGAAAGTCCATCAGGGAGGACCTTAACGTAGACGTTCCTCATGCGTCGTACTGCCTTGTACGGACCAAAGTACCTCCTGGGTAGCTTTTCCGAAAATCCCCGTCCGCGGATGGGACCCCGAACCCACGCCATCTCAACTCGTTGGCAGGTGACGTATCGGTCCCGTAGATTATAATGATGTGCGTCGTAGTCATGTTGTCGGGTGATCCAGACGAGCGTGTTGCCTAGCTTCCTCAGCACGTTGAGCGAAAGCTCCATATCTGTAGCTCTTTATCTCTGTAGATGTATCACAGCAGTCATAGGTCAGCCCTACATGGAGCATCGCTGTCATTTCGAGGTCATGAAGATAAATTGCTTCCATCCTGTTGTTTCCTGCTGCGCTGTGTTGTAACCGAATGTGATGCATGGCAGCATGTCATCCCAATTTAACATTCCACATCTAAGAATACCCTCAGCATGTCCGCGAATGGCTTGTTCAGACTGGAATTTCAGAACGACGTTTTCAGAACGTCAGAACACGTTTTCAGGGAGAAGAGGTTTATTAGGGGCTCCTTGTGCGAAGGACATAGCGACCGGGAAGGACCAGGCAGCCTGAAGCACTGTCCAAAAAGACGCCAGCAACCAGCAGCGCGAGCAAAGCTCAGCCACGCGTTGGCGATGTGGCTGTGCATCGAGACACGTCTTCTTCACAATCTTCCCCCGGACAAAAGGAGCCATCCTGGCGACATAAGAATCTGAAGTCAGAAGGTCGTGATAGGGCTTGATACGCGAGGCGTGGACAACGTCACGTCCTCGCCGGCGCAAGTCGTCAGGTGGTGACAGTGGCTCAATGAGAAAATTCACCTAGGATTCGGTCCAAGACTCGGTAAGATTTTTTGAATTTTGTAACAAGTTTTGAGGTAAGCCCTGGGGCTTGAAAAGGAACAGACAGCGACACAAGAGAGCTTGGGGCCTAGTGGCAGCAAATGAAGAATTTCGAGATCGAATGATCCGCGACACATTTGTAGTCCGCCTCGAGGACGCACAGCTATTGGAAGCGGTCCAGATGTATGCCACCCTTACGCTAGCGACTGCTCTGACGAGGGCCAGTCTCACGGAAACAGTTCACCGACAGCTACTAAAACTCCGCGCCGTCAGCAACGAGGCGACTAAAGGCAAACTTGACATGGTCCAATGAACAACGATGAAGCCGTACAGCAACTGCGAAGCTGGCGCCACACCACAGCAACGGCAGTCGCTTGAGGGGGGGAGGGGGGTGTCGTTGGGACAGCGGTGACCGCAAGGTTGCCACTTCTGCGGACGGTCGAGCCACGCGAGAGCCCGGAGCCCTGCACGTTCAGCGCGGTGTGACCACTGTGGAATCAAGGGACATTTGGCTGTGGTGTGTCACAAGAGAACAGAAAACAGCCAGGTGGACGTGTCTATGCTAGAAGGCGATGGACAAAACTTTTTTGTCGGGACACTCAACGCCTCAAATGCCAGATACGCGGAATTGTTTATTAATGGTGTACGCGTAAGTGCAAAAATGAATTCAGGAGCAGAAGTCACTGTTGTTCCGCCCGATTTCGCCGGTGTACTGCCTCGTATAGACAGACCACAAGCGGTGTTGAGAAGTGCTGCAAATCGGTGCCTCGAACTGAATGGTTGTTTTTGAGCAGATATTGTTTGGAAATGCGAAACAACGCGATAAGCACTGTACGTTGTAGACTCAATGCAGCGTGTCCTTTTAGGGCTCCCAGCCATTGAAGCACTTGGTGTAATCAAATTTCTTGATGTGGTTGACGATAAACAGTACGAGAACATGTATCCGCAGCTCTTCTTTGGACTAGGAATGGTGTCAGGCGAATACAGGGCACGGTCCTCTTCGCAATTTTCGCGCCGTGGCGAGTACCCATCCCGTTAAAGAACCCCATCAAACTCATCATCGTCATCATGATCATCAGCCTGGTTATGCCCACTGCAGGGCAAAGGCCTCTCCCATACTTCTCCAATTACCCCGGTCATGTACTAATTGTGGCCATGTTGTCCCTGCAAACTTCTTAATCTCATCCGCCCACCTAACTTTCTGCCGCCCCCTACTACGCTTTCCTTCCCTTGGAATTCATTCCGTAACTCTTAATGACCATCGGTTATCTTCCCTCCTCATTCGTGTCCTGCCCATGCCCATTTCTTTTTCTTGATTTCAACTAAGATATCATTAACTCGCGTTTGTTCCCTCACCCAATCTGCTCTTTTCTTATCCCTTAACGTTACACCTATCATTCTTCTTTCCATAGCTCGTTGCGTCGTCCTCAATTTAAGTAGAACCCTTTTCGTAAGCCTCCAGGTTTCTGCCCCGTACGTGAGTACTGGTAAGACACAGCTGTTATAAACTTTTCTCTTGAGGGATAATGGCAACCTGCTGTTCATGATCTGAGAATGCGTGCCAAACGCACCCCAGCCCATTCTTATTCTTCCGATTATTTCAGTCTCATGATCCGGATCCGCAGTCACTACCTGTCCTAAGTAGATGTATTCCCTTACCACTTCCAGTGCCTCACTACCTATTGTAAACTACTGTTCCCTTCCGAGACTGTTAAACATTACTTTAGTTTTCTGCAGATTAATTTTTAGACCCACCCGTCGGCTTTGCCTCTCCAGGTCAGTGAGCGTTCATTGCAGTTGGTCCCCAGAGTTACTAAGCAAGGCAATATCATCAGCGAATCGCATGTTACTAAGGTATTCTCCATTAACTCTTATCCCCAATTCTTCCCAATCCAGGTCTTTGAATACCTCCTGTAAACACGCTGTGAATAGCATCGGAGAGATCGTATCTCCCTGCCTGACGCCTTTCTTTATTGGGATTTTATTGCTTTCTTTATGAAGGACTACGGT
Source organism: Dermacentor andersoni (assembly GCF_023375885.2). Taxonomy (NCBI): domain Eukaryota; kingdom Metazoa; phylum Arthropoda; class Arachnida; order Ixodida; family Ixodidae; genus Dermacentor; species Dermacentor andersoni. The sequence goes on along the minus strand of NC_092820.1, from coordinate 72,514,555 downwards.
GGCTGTGGAGCCGCTATAGATATCTCTCAGTATTTTTACATACGGCTCGTCTACACCCTGATTCCGCAATGCCTCCATGACTGCTGAGGTTTCGACTGAATCAAACGCTTTCTCGTAATCAATCAAAGCTATATATAAAGGTTGGTTATATTCCGCACATTTTTCTATCACCTGATTGACAGTGTGAATATGGTCCATTGTTGAGTAGCCTTTACGGAATCCTGCCTGGTCCTTTGGTTGACGGAAGTCTAAGGTGTTCCTGATTCTATTTGCAATTACCTTAGTAAATACTTTGTAGGCAACGGACAGTAAACTGATCGGTCTATAATATTTGAAGTCTTTGGCGTCCCCTTTCTTATGGATTAGGAATATGTTAGCGTTTTTCCAAGATTCCGGTACGCTCTAAGTCCTGAGGCATTGCGTATACAGGGTGGCCAGTTTCTCTAGAACAATCTGCCCACCATCCTTCAACAAATCTGCTGTTACCTGATCCTCCCAGCTGCCTTCCCCCTTTTCATAGCTCCCAAGGCTTTCTTTACTTCTTCCGGTGTTACCTGTGGGATTTCGAATTCATCTAGACTATTCTCTCTTCCATGATCGTCGTGGGTGCCACTGGTACTGTATAAATCTCTATAGAACTCCTCAGCGACTTGAACTATCTCATCCATATTAGTAATGATACTGCCGGCTTTGTCTCTTAACGCATACATCTGATTTTTGCCAATACCTAGTTTCCTCTTCACTGCTTTTAGGCTTCCTTCGTTCCTGAGAGCATGTTCAATTCTATCCATGTTATACTTCCTTATGTCAGCTGTCTTACGCTTGTTGATTAACTTCGAAAGTTCTGCCAGTTCTATTCTAGCTGTAGGGTTAGAGGCTTTCATACATTGGCGTTTCTTGATCAGATCTTTCGTCTCCTGCGATAGCTTACTGGTATCCTGTCTAACGGAGTTACCACCGACTTCTGTTGCACACTCCTAGAACTAGAATTAGTCAAAGTGCTCAAAAGCAAAGTGATTCGTAATGTAGATATCTCAACTAGATATTGTGTAGGTATGGTGCCAGCAGTCTATCCAAGTGGGGAAGTTCGAATCTGTGTGGATCTAACCCAGCTGAAGAAAAGCGTCCCACTTGAACGGTTTGTCTTGGGAACCGTAGACCACGCACTTGGCCAATTGGCAGGGCCCACATACTTTTCGAAATTAGATGCCAATTCAGGATTTCACCAGGTTAAATTGGCGAAAGAAAGTCAAGAGCTAACAACATTTATCACCCCGCTTGGTAGGTACTGCTTCCAGCGACTGCCGTTCGGTATCACCCCAGCCCCGGAATACTTTAAAAAGCGAATGACGAAAATATTAGATGGCCTTCAAGGAGTATTAAACCTGATGGACGACGTTCTGGTTTGCGGAGCCCGAAAGCGTGAACATAATGAACGGCTGCACGCAGTGCTAAGAGCTTGATTGCTGTGGAGGTAACACTAAATTAGGCAAAATGTTCTTTTTTTATCAGCAGAGTAGCGTTTTTAGTCTACATGGTCGATGCGTCGGGAATCACGCCGGATCCCAAGAAAGTTCGAGCCATAAACGAAATGGCTACCCATCAATTGTAGCTGATGTCCGCAGATTTTTGGGCATGATAAACTATTTGGCAAGGTTTGCGAACAACCTTGCCGACATGTCAGCACCGCTCCGTTGTCTTCAAATGCCGTGAGAGGAACTGGGGCCTGCCTCAGCGAAAATCATTCGATTCCGAAATAATTGATACATCGGCGCAATGCGTCGCAAAATTCGACCCTAAGCGGCACACTATTGTGTCCGCCGACACGTCATCATTCGGTCTCGGCTGTGTGCTCTTGCAAGTGCAATCATATGGGGATAGGCGGCCGGTTCCATATGACTCTAGTTCATTAACACCAATAGAAAAACGGTACGCGCAGATAGAAAAGGAAGCACTCACGCTGACGTGGGTGGCAGAAAGCTGGGAAGGGTTTTTTAGGGCTGGATTTTCAATTTGTGACCGATCACGAACCGCTCGTATCGCTACTCCGTCAGTCATCCCTTGATGTGCTAGACTACCAAGATTACAATTGAGGCTCATGCGATATCGCCTTGTAGTCTCCTATGTCTCAGGAAAGCAGATTGGCACTGCCGACGCCCCTTCTCGTGCACCTTGCACGGAAGCGGATTTAGAGATAGGGGAGCTAGACTGCAGTGAACTATCGAGCCATGCATAAGGCTGTACCAGCAAACTGAAATTTTCAGCCCGTTGGAACAAAATAAAGTTCACGCTCGAAAAAGATTCAACCTGCCAACACCTCCGGTTGTATTGCAAGCAGGGCTGGCCACGTCGCGTTAAAGTGAGCAGTTGGCTAAGCCCTTAGTGGTCGGAAGGAGCAAAGCTTACAATATCTGACGGTGTAGTTCTGCATGGGTCTCGTCTCGTGGTGCTTCAGAATCTAAGATGTGGATACTTTGCTCAATGCATTTTGGTCACCAGGGCATTGTGAAAAGTCGAGCTAGGGCCCGCGATTCTATGTGGTGGCCCGGTCTCAGCGCCGAGCTAGGAGCTCAGGTAAACAGTTTTCGAGAGTGCGTGAAACTGCGCGTTCACAAAGCAAAGTCCATGATGTCGTCAGTCTCGCAGCTTTCCTTGGCTAAAGGAAAGAGCTGACTACTTTCATTGACACGGGAGATCGTACCTTGTGGTCTTATACTATTTTTAGCACTATCCAGAGCTTGACTTTTTATCTTCCACCAGCTCGGTGGCGGTTATTGTGCAAACCAACAGTATATTTGCTAGACACGGGATTCCAGAACTTGTAACAGACAACGGTCCTCAATTCGCTTCTGCAGAATTTGAATTGTTTGCGACAAGTTATGGCTTCCATCCCGTCACGTCCAGTCCCAGGTACCCGCAGTCAAATGGAGCTGCCGAACGTACAGTGGAGACAGTAAAACGGATGATGGCAGAATCAGTTGACCCTTACTTGGTCCGCCTATCATATAGGGACTCCCTAGGTCCATTGGGTACAAGCCCAGCCCAGCTATTGATGGGCCGACGGCTGCGCTCTACGCTTCCCGTGCACCCGAAAAGGCTAGTACTCTCAATAAGGAGTTGTCTCAGGAGCCCCCGGTATAAAGGCAAGACAGTGTGGAATAAGCAAAAACTCGACTACGACAGTCGCCACGCTCTAACGCAGCTACCGCTACTCGCCCTGGGAAACCGGGTATCGACAAAAGACAGCAAAATTTCAGCAAAAGTGTTGAGTTCTGCCATGCGGCCTCGGTTATATCAGGTGCGAACAGACGACGGGGTTGAATTAGAGAGAAACAGGTGCGTTCGTCTGGTACAGCGAGCGAACCAGCGCGCATGACCCGTCCTATAAATTTCCTGCGACTCCGGACGCTGCAGGCCAATCAGAGGAACACAAGGCCTCGGCAGAGCCTTCTGTGCTTAATTCAATTGCAGCTGCTGCCTCGTATGAAGACGGGAGAGCCGTTGGTTATATGACACGCTACGATCGAGAAATACAGCCGCCACTGCAGCGATATGGGTAAACTGGAAACCTGCATACTGCAGTTCGTTGCTGTTGCGAATCGCGATGCATGCTGATCCTATGGATTCGTTGTAATAGACCAGCTGGTTAAATCTGGTGGTTTTCATCGTTGACAATCGAAACACTTACGCGCAATGGCTGCGAGTCTTGACCAGGAACATTTCTATTAAACTCGCTGAAGTGTTTGCATGGGACCGAGGTGGCAATACCTTGGTGCATCGTGGCAGGCTTGTAAGACCTCATGATGAATGGACGTCAACATGAAAAATGGCTGCTTGCGTTTCAAGGAAAGTTCTTGTACATAAGGTCATTGCGCAAGCAGAATTATGGCAAGCTTCGGGCGAATTTTCCAGGCCCGCTTGTAATTCAGACCATTAAAAAATCAATAAGTAGAACTTGCTAGCTCTCTTCCACGTACTAACGAGCAATAGTGGCTGGATCCCGAACTTATATAACAGCAATGTCTCCGTCATCTTCAGTGACTAATAGCTGAATCGGTGACTTTGAAAGCCACTCGGCGTTGGGATGCCGTCATCCAGATTTACACCGCACTATCATATCCAATATTGAAGCTTTAAAGCCAAAATACACGTGCGCTTGATGGCGCGCGAAAGCTCGCAACCACGTGCCTAGGCTTGCGCAAATGGTGCGGGAGAGATCGTACGCGTAAAAGCACGACTCTAATCACAGATATCTTCTCCAGACAAATATCGGTGCTCCCGTTAGCTCACAAAAATACGAAACGATGTCCACGAGGACGAACATACTGAGCCAAGTGGGAGCGCGCTGCCGCCCGTCTTGTATGTTCAAAACCGCGATTCCTCCCGAAGCGCCGGAAACAAGAATGCGCGCGGGCTCAAGCTTTCCCCCACCGGGAAGCGTGAGTATCTTTTGCCTTGAGGCTCCTCCGCGTTAATTGACAAGACTTAGCCTTCAAGACTGTCATCCAGGAACAGTATTGATAGTCGCTAACAGCACTGAATGAACGACCATAGAGATACGGATGAAACTTCACAGCTGTCCATACCACAGCAAGAAATTTCTATGCTGTTCTTGCGTAATTAGACTCTGCATGTCAGAGCATCCTTCTTGCGTACGCCATGACCGTCTCGGCTGAGTCGAGCGCAGCACCTAGATTTATATTGCTGGAGCGTCCGTGTGGGTCGTGGCAGGATGGCCCTCGTCATAGCGAGGCAGTGCAGGTGGCGTTTACTGGTGCTACCGGAGTTTATTAGGTGCTGTTTGTTCTTGTTTCGCCACATGCAAAGACCCCGTCTTCTCTTGTAAGGCGAGTTAACGGCGAAGCTATTTGTCATAATTTGGCTGTCAATCTAGGGTTACTATCACTATTGGTTTATACGCACAGATACCTAGGAAATTCTTTACTGCGTTCTTGTTCTTTAGCGCTAAATGATTTGTCACGGCCGCAATTTGGCCAGGTCCGGGTGGACTCTCCTTGTGACACTACCTTACCTATTGTCACGTGGTAGTGACGGTGAAGAAAGCAGCAATACGGTGGAATACAAAACTAGCTTTTATTGGGCGAACCTGTGCCCACAAAAACAGGCTACACTTATAGCAGAACGATAGCGGCGAACACGGTCGGCGATCGTCGGAAATCTGGTCAGCGGGTCAAGCGCGTCGGCATTTATAGATCAGTCGTCGAATGTTCCAGATTAACCGATGGGACCGGCGTGTCTTCCACAAAGTTCTACGCTATTCGCGTCGCGCATACATGCAATCAGATTACACAAGTTGCGGTGAAGGACAGTTGACGGAACGATCGATAACATTCCAGAAACTTCTTTTACATGCAGGCGCGTGCTGCGCTGCGCGATAAACATTTGTAAGGCGGCCAAACGTGTCGCCCGATAAAGATAAGTGTACGTGTCACTATGAACGGGCCTTTTTCAACACCAAAAGGACATTTTTCTGGTTTAAGTGCTACGCCGATGAACCGTATCTGTTGGAAAACAGACGGTTGCCATGCTCAGTGTTCTTTGAAAATTTCTGGAAACCAGTGAAGTCGTTGAGCTACAGCAGAGATGTCTGCCTCTTCAGATTTAAATAACAGTATCGATGGGACGCCCGAATGTTGCTGGAGCTGAGAATAAACAGCAAGCCAGCACCTTTCATTCATGGAGCCCATCATGTGTTATGGTAGAGTCTTGTCGGTTCCTTTAATCAGCTTCGATTTGGCAATATTCACTGTTTAGTTGGACCGACGAGAAGTAGCAGACGTGCTTCTGTCTCTCGAGAGAGTCGTCCATACGCCGTAATGGGCATACGTCTTTCTTTGTCACATGGTCCAGCCAGTAGTGGTCGACACAAAAACGTTCAAGGCCGTCCTTCTGTTTGGCCATTATTACCAACGACGGCCAAGAGCTTTTTGATGGCTGGATAACGTCGTCGTCGAACGTTTTGCTCACTTGTTTTTGGAAAGCTTTGCGTTGTTTAGAAGCTACACATTAAAGGGTGTCGTTGCCTCCTCCGTGGTGATCCAGTGCTTCGTCAGCGGTGTCTCACAGACTCTATATGTCGAAGAAAAAAAAGTAATAAAACTGGTGCAATAGGTCCACAAGGAACTGCCTTGCCGCTGGGGATAGTCTTGTGCTCACGTCAAAGGCAGGTAGTGTTTCAGTGTCTTTCTGTCCCTCTTGTAATGCAAAGACAGCGTAGTTCTGGAATTGCATCCAGATAAGGTACTGCTAAGCCTTTTGCAATGTGTCGTCGCTCGTTGCTGAAGTTTGCTATCAGTGCTTCAGCTTTCTCTTGCATTGTTCTGACGAGCCTTCTGGGTATGACAACACTTTGAGTGAGCAAACGTGTAATTATTTGATCAGCAACTGTTTATCTGTTGTACTTTGAGTCACATTTGACGGAAACAAGGCGGCAAGCTAACGGAGGTTCGGTCCCGTCGTTGGTCATACGCAAAGGCTCGCGTTGAAGCTCTCCATTTTAGTCCACGGAAAAGAGCTCCATACCATCCTGCATAAGATAGCATGCCGGTAGCACCGTACTGACGCAAGAAGTCAATACCTAAAATAACATCTGTAGAGGTCGCCACAGTTCAGCCTCGTTCGTTAGGCTGCCACCAGAGTGTGGCGCCCCCTGTGACCTGTGTGTGTGTCTCTATATATGTTCGGGCCTAATAAAGAAGGGGCATTCCCTTTTCGTCCAGGCAAGTGGCCGTACGTTTCGGTCCGTCCCTGCGTGCTCGTGCCCCGCGCGGCACCAACCACGCGACATGGTGTCAGAAGTGGCCGGATAACGCCCCCCTGCCTTAGCCCTCACCTCATAGGAAGGCACCAAGATGTCCCTCGAGACCGGCGAGCCGCCGAAACTGTATGGCGTCAACTTCCAGCCGCCGGCACCGTTCGACTTCGCGAATCCGCCAACGTGGGCGACATGGCTCAGCCGCTACGAAGACTACGCAGCGGTCTCAGGACTGACGCAAGCGTCGGAAGACATGCAGATACGCTCGATACTGTACTGCATGGGCCCGGAGGCCCGCCCGCTTCTCGAGACTTTCTCGCTCGACGCCCAGTCGCTCGCTTCATACCAAGCCCTTGCCACCCGCTTCACTGAGCACTTCATGCACCGGCAAACGAGCTTTACGAATCGTCACGGTTCCACAGACGTGTTCAGCTGCCCGACGAAAGCGTCGACACGTACTACGCAGAACTGCGCAGGATGGTTAAGCGCTGTAACTATCCGTCTGCTGCTGTCGAGGAAAGGCTCGTACGCGACCGGTTCGTCGTCGGCCTCCGCGACTCCCGTCTCTCGGACCAGCTGTGCCGGAACGCGAAGTTGACACTACAGGACGCCTGGACACAAGCCCGTCAATCCGAAGACGCCGACAGGGAAAAGGCGTTGCCCCAGAACCGCAACGAGCACTCCCGTGAGCTCAACCTCGACGCCGCAAACGCTGACAAGTTCCCCTCTCGTCGTCGCTCCGGCGCTAAGCCTCGTTCGCCACAGCCGCAAGCAGAGCGCTCACGCGAGCCGTCCACATGCGAATTCTGCGGCCGCGCGCCTCATCGACGTTCAGACTGCCCGGCCCGACGCTCCGCCTGCAACTTCTGCAAAAAGAAAGGCCACTTTGCCGAAGTATGCGGCTCACGGAAGTTCAAGCAGTACAAGCTCAGCTCCGTTCACCTGCACGCCGTCGCGACGCCCGCCTCGGCAAAGTTCGTCGACGTCACCGTTGACGACTACACGGCGCAGTTCAAGGTCGACTCCGGAGCCGAAGTATCTGCTGTTCCCAGCGACTTTCCTACCTTGCCTGCCAAACTCGACCAAGTCGACACTCTGCTCACTGGCCCGGGAGGACAGCCACTGCGCGTGCTGGGCTCGTATGTGGCACGACTTTAGTGGCAAGGGAAAGCAAGCTGTCAGCGCCTCTACGTGATCCAGTCTCTCACTGTGCCTCTTCTGGGACTGCCTGCGCTCCAAGCCCTCCAAGTAGTTCGGTTTCTTGATCAACTCAAGACTTCAAAAGCGACGCTGCACGCCGAGCTCTTCAATGGATTGGGCACCCTCAAGGATGAATACAACATCCCGTTGAAACCCGATGCCGTACCTTTCTCGCTAAGCGTACCTCGCAGGATCCCCATCCCGCTGCTCGAGATCGTCCGCCGCGAGCTGGACAAATTGGAAAGCGCAGGCGTGATCCGCAGGGTCGACAAGCCAACACCATGGTGCTCGGGTCTCGTCGTCGTCCGGAAAGGCGATGGTTCCTACCGCCTCTGCGTCGACTTAACACAACTCAACAAGGTCGTCCTTCGTGAAAGACATATTCTGCCAACTGTCGAGCAAGTCCTTGGCCTCCTCGGTGATGCAACAGTTTTTTCGAAGCTGGACGCGACCGCAAGCTTCCACCAGGTGAAGCTCTCTGAAGACTCCCAAGAGCTTACGACATTCATCACCCCATATGGCCGATACTGCTTCTGCCGGCTGCCCTTTGGCATCACCTCCGCACCAGAGTACTTCCAAAAGCAGATGGCATGAATCCTGGAGGGCCAAGAAGGAGTCGCCAATATGATAGATGATATTTTGGTTTTTTGACGCACCCACCAGGAACATGACGCCAGACTGAGCCAGGTGCTATCTCGCCTTGCAAAAGCAGGTATCACATTGAACCAGGACAAGTGTCGTTTTGGGGTACCCGAGGTCTCCTTCCTCGGAGTTGTCGTCTCAGCACAGGGCATCAGGCCAGATCCGGGCAAGGTCGAAGCAGTCAAAGCCATGGAAGCTCCAACGGACGTTGCTGGCATTAAAAGACTGCTCGGAATGGTGAACCATCTTGCCAGGTTCTTGCCACACATCTCGGACGTCACAGCTCCCATCAGAGCCTTACTGAACAAGTCTGCGAGTTGGGTGTGGCAGCATGAGCAAAAGGCAGCATTCGAGAAAATCAAGGAACTCTTGACGTCAGACAGGTGCATGGCCAAGTACCACCCGTCGTACGCCACTACGGTGTCTGCAGACGCAAGCTCATTCGGACTCTGCGCAGTTTTGCTACAGACGCAACCCTCAGGAGAGCGCCGCCCAGTCGCGTTCGCTTCGAGGTCAATGACAGATACCGAGCAGCGTTACAGCCAGACTGAAAAAGAAGCTTTGGCAACGACGTGGGCTATCCAAAGGTTCGACGAGTTCGTCCGTGGCATACCCTTCGACGTCGAGAGTGGCCACCTGCCACTGGTTTCGCTTCTCGGAAAGATGGAGCTGAACATGTTGCCGCCTCGTATTCAGAGACTACGGCTGAAGACCATGCGATACCAGTTCCGTTTGCTGCACGTGCCAGGAAAGCTGCTAGCCACAGCTGATACGTTGTCGTGCATCACCTACAAGCCACCCACACCTCTAGACACTATCGAACTTTTTGCAGCACAGGTAGTCGGCTGCATGTCGGAAGTCTCGCCACTCAGCCCTAAAGACGTGGGACAGGCACAAGAGTTTGATGGTGAGTGCAAAGCCCTCGCTTCCTACTGCCAGAATGGTTAGCCTAAAAGGACCACGATACCACTGCACCTCTCAAAGTACGCCTCTGTGGCAGACGAGCTCTCTGTCTGCGACGGAGTTCTGCTGAAAGGCGCCCGGATAGTCATCCCATCGTCCCTTCGGCCAGCGGTCTTGACGCTGTTCCATGAAGGTCATCAGGGCATCAACAGGACCAAAGTCCTAGCTCGGGAGTCAGTTTGGTGGCCCGGTATCTCGACAGACATCGCCTCTCTCGTTGCCAACTGTGAACAGTGCGCTTCCACCCGCGTGAACTTTGCCGAGCCCCTGCTCTCCACGGCCCTACCTGGACATCCCTGGGAGTTCCTTGGAATGGACTTGTTCCACCTCAACGGCCAGACGTACATCCTGGTGGTAGACTATTACTCAAGGTTCCCTGAGGTGGTGACTCTGAGGAGCACGACGGCTCAGGCAGTCATTGACGCTCTCAAATCCATCTTTGCCCGCCATGGAATCCGGCAAGAAGTCAGGTCAGACAACGGCCCACCGCTCTCGTCGCAAGAGTTCGCGGCATTTGCAGCGTCATACGGCTTTAACCACAGGACCAGCAGTCCACACTACGCTCAATCGAACGGAGAGGTGGAGAGGATGGTGCGTACTATCAAGGACCTGTTTCGCAAGTCAAAGGATCCTTATCTGGCTCTGCTCATGTATAGGGACACTCCAGGAGTCAACGGCTTTAGTCCAGCCCAGCTGTTGATGGGACGTCAACTCGGAACCAGAGTCCCAAAGCAAGGCTCCCAGCTATGTCCCAACTGGCCCCCAATGAAAGAAATCGTCGCCAAGGATGCGACTTACAAGCAGAAGCAGGCCGACAACTACAACAGGCATCATGGAGCTCGAGACTTACCGCCACTCCAAACAGGTCAGCGCGTCTGGGTGCGACCTGATCAAGTGCAGGCTACAGTCCTCAGTCCGGGGCAAAAACCAAGAAGCTACGTGGTCGAAATGGAGCGAGGTGGCACCCTACAGCGCAACCGGCGTCACCTAGTGCCTTTTGGGCCTACTGCCTCCGGAGCAGAACCACCCCCACTGCAGCAAGTTCGCTGTCAGGAGCCTCGGCCTGCCAACATCGTGGAATCGACGGTCCCCCTCGGACAGTCTGGGCAACAGTCCCCTGCAGCCACGGACCGCAGTGATGGTGTGACACGAACACGTTACGGCAGGCCTATTGTTCCGCCGCGCCGTTTGAACTTGTGAAACTTTTGATGTGTTTGGCTTCCTGAATCTCTCCCGTCTAACCTCCAATGCTTCAAAGGGGGAGATGTAGAGGTCGCCACAGTTCAGCCTCGTTCGTTAGGCTGCCACCAGAGTGTGGCGCCCCCTGTGACCTGTGTGTGTGTCTCTATATATGTTCGGGCCCAATAAAGCAGGGGCATTCCCTTTTCGTCCAGGCAAGTGGCCGTACGTTTCGGTCCGTCCCTGCGTGCTCGTGCCCCGCGCGGCACCAACCACGCGACAACATCTTAGCAACAACTGTGAAAGATAGCACAATATCAGAATAATGATTATTCCGATATTGTTATCCTTGCACGGCACTTGTCATTCGGTGTCACCAGGAGGCTTCGAGTGGCTTTAGCGTAAAGCCTCAAACACTGCATTTTCACTTTTCGAAGTTTATCATCCAGCTTTTCAAATATTATTGAAAAACTCACACCAGTGTCCACTGTCGACGTCACGACGTGGCGGTCATTTGATTAGTGACGTTGCCGATAGCAGTTCCATCTATCATCAAATCTTATTTCATTATCGGTCGCTAGTTTGGCGGTAATGGGGGATTTTTGGCTCTTTGACATGTGACAACCTTTCCCCCCTGAGGTCGCTGCTTTCAGTTTCCCCGACGTGGGCAGGCCGTATTTCACGTGAAAAAAGTTATCGCAGAGAGGGGGAGCGCGACCGGGAATACGAAGAGCCGGCTCGCCATTTCGCATCTACGTTCGCCTGGTTGCCGTCAAATGAATGATAACGGGTAGTGATGGAAATCCTTGGCACTCCGCAGCGAGCTAAGGGCAGCGGCTGCAAATACGGTTGGCTTCTCGAATGTGGAAGCATGAGGGCCTATACAAATCAAGAAATCTCATAGAGAGCGTCCAGCTGTTACTAACAATTTGTTGCCAAAGCATCAAGAGATGAGTCTAAACAACGAAAACCATGAGCTAGGCCAAATAGTGCAGATATAGGACTCTATAGATCCGAAACCGGCGGCATCCATTTCGACAGTTTCCGCCATGTTGCGCGAAGCAAGGCTCTCCCTGGGGAACGCTAGCGGTGAACGTTATATCCTAAAAATCATTTAGGCTTGTAGGAGCCATAACGGTTGCCTACGTACTGGGCTTGCGCAGGGCCCTTTACGCGGCGCTAAATAATTGTGTTTACCGCTTTGCGCTAATCCGAGACTCTCGATATGTTGAGTGCGGAAGCCACGCAGACGTCGCTACAAATAAGAAAATTTCAGTACTTGCGTTTATCCGGAGTTTATTTCAACAACTTTTTCGTTGGAATTTTGTACAACACTGCTTTCAGTACCCTGCAATAGTTCACTAAGTTTTTCTCTCTCAAATCACGTTGCTATGCTCCCCCTGCTCCAGAAAATATTATCTACCAGCCACATACTATAAGTATCTAAGCAAGCGAGAAGAGCTTTGTTAAGCAGATAAAGGGTCCGCGGGTCACTGAGATTCCACGCATGTACGAACAAGGCTCTCAAGATATCCTGTTCAAACCATTATTATGTTTTCTGATACGTGCCTGAATATGTTGCAGAACGTTTTGAAGGCGTAAATGCAAATGGTTTCCTGTGCAATAACTGCTGTAAGTAAAATTTTTCCAACGTTAGTGATACTGACTGTCTGGCGTCAACCACAAGCAATCGCGCAGTGTGCGCCGAAATATTCACAAACGACGTTGCTGAGGTCATAGGTAGGCCAGTCTTCGAACATAGTTTCTGACAATCTGCTTCGTGGCACTGAAAGCTGAGGTTTCTCCTCTGGCCCAATTGTTGTTTTCATTCTGCACCTCTCTTGGCAGTATAATGTTGCCGATCATTTTCGGCACGTAGGTGACGTCTCACCGCCACAGGTTCTTCGAGGAGGATCTGTTTAAACGGAATTTCTAGCGCCCCATCGCACACCGTCATGATGCTGTGGAGCTAGCGCAAGCAAAGCAAGGGGATGCGAACCAATCGGAGGAGCTCGTACTGATTTAACGATTTCTGCATCTTTTTTTGTGACGCACCATTGAGCACCATTCGCACCACTCGGATACTCCGGCGCAACGCTCTTTCTCCGGCTACCTACTTACACACGAGTACCCGGTTCCCAGTAAAATACCTTAGCACCTCTTCTCGTTCCTCGCCCCTCGTCAGCCGGTCAGATAAGCGAAACCTGTCCTTTTACGTAACCTTTCGCGCTTAAAAACGAAACAAACTGAATATACTGTAAACGAAGAAAGCGTTTTATTGATCTGTTCAAAAAAGCCGCACTTCCGCCCGAAAGGCACATCGATTAAGATAGCAAGTTAGTGGCCCTATATACGAAGTAAGGATAGTGGATTTATCGGCCTTGTGCACATGTAAACATGAGCATAATAACTAACAAGCAAGATGTCGCCCATGCACAAGTAGACACGAACACCACTCGCTCGATGACTCGGAAATCCACTGTCAAAACACTGGAGTGAGGAAGCGCGTCAGCACCGCGAGAGAACAGACTTCCGCCCTGCGTCTCGCATCAACGCGAACTAATCCAGGAAAGCACTGCGCGTGGTAGGCTGTGTTCCCGTAGCAAATGGCTTTCAAGATGCAATGGCTATGCGTACGCGGCTGCCCGCGCCGCCCGGAGTAAAACCTCCCACCGCCCTCGCCCTACTCGAAGTCGACCTTGTCACCATCGCAGATGGATTTCAAGATACAGCGGTACGGGCGGGCGGGCGCGGTCGCCAGGAGTAGAACGCGCCCCCACCGTACCCTACCCCCCTCGAAGTTATGCGCGCGACAGAAGACTACGCGCTTCCTTGCTGCTTTCCTCCCGTTCGTAACCGAGATTCAGCCAAGATAGCCGGCTCACCCTCGCACTCTTTCGCGGGCACAGAGCATACAGCATACAGCGCGCCGCGACAATATTATCGCCCTTGCACTTGATTCAGAACCTCACGGCGATCTCGGCGCCGACGGCAAAAACTTTATTGGTGTGTCCATATAATTGCTATCGGAGTGAAAACGCTGTGGGTACCCTTCCATGCTTACGTCGGCGATTGCGTAGATTGGAACCATCGAGAGTGGAATAAAAAAAATAACGTCCTTGATTTATTATAACAGTATCGTAGTACTTGTTCAAGTGGAATAGAAATGCATTAATAAGGGGTAGATTATATTGTCACGTCGTAGTGACCGTGGACAACACAGGAGAGTAACTTTTAGTGTGCTGCATGGACTGCGAACTTAAGGCACTTTTAGTGGATCTATCTATCTATCTATCTATCTATCTATCTATCTATCTATCTATCTATCTATCTATCTATCTATCTATCTATCTATCTATCTATCTATCTATCTCTCTATCTATCTATCTATCTATCTATCTATCTATCTATCTATCCTCCCACACCAGCGGGCCTGGCTTTGCCAAAGAAATTGAGCTGCTGGGAATGGAATATGCTCGTGTTTGCTTTGCCGTCGTGGTCACGGCATCGTCTTCATTCGAGCTCCGTCATCCAACTCTCGCCTCTGTTTCTCCGTCACTATCTTCGCCGAGCCAGCTGTGGCCTGTCTAGGAATATCCCTGTTTGTCTGCAGCGGAACACCAAATGGTGGTTGCCTCCGCATGAACAGCGATTCAAAGACAAGTCTTCCATCAAGTGCACGCCAACCGGCTCCTGACGCTCACAAAGAAACTGTCCAATACCCGCTGCTTCGTCAAAAAATGCGTCAGCTGGGACATTGGCTTCCTAAGAGGTTTGCTCGAGCAGCTGCAGGATAGCGTACTACGGGAGTACTATCACTATATGCCGCGACGGTGGGGAAAGTGTTTGCAATAATCGAGCATCTAGGCAAGCCCACGTTCGTTCTGACCCTCAGCATGGCCAAGCTCCACAATGAGTGTCTGCTCGAAGTAATCGAGATAGTCGATAAGCCCGTCCAGGCGCGCCGCCGCAGGGTCGATGACAAAGCCAGCTACCTGAAAAATGCTTCGCATAACTTTGATTTCCTAAGTAAGCTGGATCTGCATAATCCTTTTTTATAGGGCGAACCTTTGCACTCATCAGCAAGCCACACTCGAAGCAGAACGATGGTCGCCAGCACAGTCAGCAATCGGTCGAAAATCTGATCTGTGATTCAAGGGCGTTGGCTTTTATACATGACTCATCGAAGATTCCAGCGTCATTGGTAGTGCTCGCATACCTTACAGAAAATGCAACACTGTTCGCGTCGCGCATAAAATGTGATTTTGCAAGGCTTAGCGAAAACATACAGAACAGACAGCAAGAACGATAACGTGCGAGTAAGTTTCAAATCACGTATGCGGCCTTTTTGCTGCGCGATTACTTTAATTTGTTAGTGGGTGAAATGCAGTCCCACGAGAGGGAATAAATAAGAACACATATCTATATTATAGAAGAAATTAACAAACACTTTAGCATTATCTTAACACAAATGTGACTTCACCAGCGTAATTTTTTTTCAAATGAGATCAGTCCGTATGTTTGCGAGAATCAGGAAGAAACGGGTACGTACGTCACGCCATCTGAAATCCACAATGTCCCGTTGCTTAAAGGTCTTCCAGGTTTGAAGAGCTTGTAATCTAAAATAAGCATCTCACTATTGCCACTGCGGAAGATGGAAAATAAAGCGCTGTTATTAAGCAAGTCACATTCCTTAAATGCACATATTAGGATGTTGCGCACGTGATAAAGTTGGGCAAAGTGATTAGTCAGCAAGTAGGATGCCAAAAAGCGACAAAATAGAAAAAAGGCGTCACACAGACAATTGCTCGTGTAGTAAGCAATCAGTTTACGCTGCTGACCGCTGACTGTAATGGGATAAGTGTTCAACCACTTTTGCGACGCACGTGGTTGGTGAAGTCAGGTTTATCTAAGAATCTATGTTGGTCATTGAGAGACTTTCGTTGCGTTAGCTATATGTGATATGCACTGCCTTCAGTGTCAGGGCAGATTGCTGTGGCATTGGCAGGTATGACGCACGCTTAGTGGGCCGGCTTGGTACGTAAGAGCGTTACCAATGGAAGGTACACCGACATTGCTTCACTTTGCTGCCACGGCCTGGATTCGATTGCACGCCCTCGGGATTAGCAGTGAAACCCTATTTCCACTACGCCGGCGTGGCTGGTAGAACACCACCTTGGTCACTGTGTCACCGTAGAAAGCGTGACGACGGCTGCATGATGAGAGTGAAATGGAGAAACTGGAATAGCGACAATAAAATCACCACGACGGCATTCAAACCATGAACATGACAACAATGATGTAATTGCGAGTGTATGACGAAGATGGCGTGAGGAGGACAGCATAAGGAGTCGAATGAGGATCCTAGATTGATGACGCTATGACAACGAATGCAAACAGTGACCCAATCACTTCTGCTGCATGGCGACGATGGCATAACGAGAGTCGGATGACGATTATAGAGTGACGATAGAGCCACAACCGCATCGCGATGACGGTATGACAACGAATGCAAACAGCGACCCAATGACTGCTGCTGCGTGGCGACGACGGCATGACGAGAGTCGGATGACAATTGTAGAGTGACGATAGAACCACAACCGCCTCCCGATGACGGTATGACAACGAATGCAAACAGCGACCCAATGACTGCTGCTGTATAGCGACGATGACATGACGAGAGTCGGATGACGATTATAGAGTGACGATAGAACCATAACCGCATCACGATGACGGTGTGACAACGAATACACAACGGTTGTATGACGACGATGGCCTGGCGATGATGGCATGAAGAGGGTCGAATGGCAAAACTGGAATGACGAGGATGAAAGGACTACGATGGCATCACAACCGTATACCTACTGACCCAAGGTAACATACTACTTAGACCACTTGTTCAGCTTAGTAGGCGTGGTCACGGCGGCATTACGAGAGTCAGATCACAAAGTTCGAAGGACGGCGATAGAGAGACCAGGCCGGCATCATGATCGCATAACCAGTCAACCTAGTTGGAAGATGACTTGGGCTGCTGTGTTGATGTAAGGGGCTAGACAGACGGACAGACAGACAGATAGACAGACAGAAAGATTGACGGACAGACTCAAAACGCCTGAAGCAAGCAAGGAATGTCAACCGCAATGAAAATGTCCTTGCTGGCCAAAATCCATACAGAGCTCACTACAGCAGTGTCTCTAATACCGTGGATGTTGGTTGGTGACGCTATGTGAGCGGTGAAGCTGTGACAGCTCACATGGGCAGCCGTTTACCTTATCACAGGCCCCTAAGGAAATTTGTAACGTTTTGTTCAAAATAAACAAAGAATAATTACTTGAAAAAGAGACAATCGGTATCTCGCCATGTAAACGAGTTAACAGTGCCATGGCCAAATTTATTGGCTAGAATTATGCATTGCATGTTAAACCTGCCGTGCATCAAAGCAAGCTGGCAAATCTTGCACAATATCAGTATTCACGGTCGGTGGAAGTGTTTTAGCGGCAGCGATTTCAGTTAGAAATATTGAGTGAGGAAGTTCGCTGGTAGCCTGTTTATTATAATTTTTTTTGTGGACGTATAACAATTTTGGGTCCTCTGCTGTCAGTTACAGTGATATACTGAGAATTGTCTGATAGCCATGGTCATGACCCCTTTAGGAATTGACGTGGCATACATGACGTCATAATGCAAAGCAAAGAAAATTCTAGGTTAAATCTAGAAAGGTGGTTGACTAGCTAGCCTGTTGGGCTACTGTGATGACCCTAATATGGGGACAGAGGTTCGTGTACTCAGAAGGTTCTGACGGTTCTCTTAGGCGGAGCCTCCGAGAACCCAATTGAGGACAAAGCCGTTCGTTTCGAACACACACACAAAAACGTTTAATGGAACTGAAGAAGGCTAAAAAAATAAATAGAAGAAAATAGCAAACATAAAAGAAACACTCAAATACACATCAAGAAACACAGTTGAGGCTAGTACGGAGCTAAGTAGTGCGCGAGTCCGGGCTTGCCACGGCGGCAGGGACACAGAACAGTCTCGACGCGGCGACGCGGCGACAAGCTGACGAAAGGAGTGGCGCCGGTCACACCAAAGGTCGTGGTGTACGGTGGTTGACCGGGCGACCGGAACTGGCCAGCTCTGGCTCGGAGAGGTAAACCAGGCGGCTTGGTGGCACGAGCAGACGGCGGCGGCGTTCTGGCCGGGCAGCTGGGTGTAGAGCTCGGGCCCGTAGCCCGACTACTCTTGTCCTGCCCACGGGCACAGAAGCTCGAACGCCGACCTCGGGCAGCAAGCGGCACGACAGACGGGGGCGGCGTTCTGGCCGGGCAGCTGGCGTAGAACTCGGGCCCGTAGCCCGACTGTTATCGTGCTGCCCACGGGCGCAGAAGCTCACCGGCCTTCTGGAGCTCACCGGCCTTGAGGTGAAGTCCTGGTGGCTCGGGTCCGGAACCCGACGGCCCGTCTTCAACGCCCGCTCCGGTGGTTGACCTCCTCCTGCCGTCACTTCCTGGGGCGATAACCCCAGTCAGGGTGATGCGCGCGGAGGGTACGCGTGATAGTCGTCCTGGCCGCTTCGACGTGGCCAGGACGACTATCACGCGCACCCTCCGCGCGCATCACCCTGACTCACGTGTTGCGGCGGGGACACCCCCTCGCCTCCTCCCCCGCGCCGGCCTCTCCCGCTGGGACCGCTCCTTTCTTCTCCGTCTCCGCGTCGGCTGCTACAGCATGGCCGCCCGATCGTACAGACTGCGCGGAACTGGCAGCCCCGCATGTGCGGAATGCGGCGAGGATGAGACTCTCGCACATCTCCTGCTGCGATGCCCATCGTTCGACGCTGAGCGCACCGCGCTCTGTACATCCTATCGTCGTGTGGGTCTACCCTGCACCACGGAGACAGAACTCCTATTTCCCGCAGCCCACGCCTCCATCGCCAAGAGAGCGTTTGCTGCCGTTCTCGACTTTTTTGTCGAAGCCCAACTGAGAGCGCGGCTATAAGCCCCGCATTGCTTCTTCTTTTTCAACCCTCTTGTCTTTTTTTTTCCGCTCTCTTTCATTCTCTCTCTAATCTTTTTCTCCCCACTTCCCCTACCCTGTGCAGTGCTCTTGAGGTGTCCTCCTTTGAGAGACAGTTACGGCACTGCACTTCTCTCTTCCCTTCACCTAATAATCACTACACACACGTCACTTCCTGGGACTCTCCTGGCGTCTCCCTTGCGTCTCCTCTGCGTCTCCTTGCGTGTCCTCTGTTCTGCCAGCGCACCACGCTTTTTTCTTCTGATCTGGCCGATTTGGCATTTTCCGATTGGCTGCCTGACTCCCCGTGGTCTTTCCTAATTGGTTGCTTTTCTTTTTGTTGTTTTTCATGCGCCCCGCGTTCTCGTGCCGGACGCTCTTCGGCGTCGTTGTTTTCCTTCTTCCAGCATAGAATCCGCCTCGGCGCGCGTGCACTCATCGTCGTCTGCTCCTGACCGTCCCGATCACCGCACCCTGTCGCGCACCACACATCACATAAGCCCACTTTTAACGAGTTTTTCTGAAGAAAAACTGCCGCTCAATGCGCGACATAGTTCACAACACTATAGTCATGGTCTGTCCACGAGATTGCGCACAACACTACAGTCATGGTCTGTCCATGAGATTGCGCTGTGTGGTTCCAACGCACAGTTCACTGATCACGCAGATGAAACCGTTAAAGGAAAACACTAATTCAAGGAAAGCACAGCAAGTCAAGAAAAGCAAAGAAACTAGCATCAAACACTAACACAACACGCTCTATAAACCATCAAGTTGAAGTCACCAGGTCCGAGGTCAAAAGTCCGTGAAGGGCCATAAGCGAAGCATCGGCTTCTTTAGGTGACCCTTTGCCATATCAACCTAACTAGACATTTATCTTCTCGGTCAGAGTGCACTGGCCAGTTCATGACCATATCGCTCGGGGCAATAATGTCTCTGCATGGTGTCGACCAAGTCACTGTCTGCGCTCTAATGTAGTCAACATTGCAATGTGCGGTTGCAGCATCAGTGCCAATGGTCGAACCACACACGAGTGCATGAGAACACAAAGAATGTTCTGAGTCCTTAAAGCCACAAGTTGGTTGGGTACACATGCCTGAGCCCTCCCAAGTGCGCATAGGGTCGCAAGCAGGTGCCTTTGTTGAATTCAAGGAACGCAGTAAGGACACCTCAATACTTTTTATTGAAACCAAACCTGGTTCCTCAGGAGCCCTGATACCTTCAGGTCCATCTTGACCCTGGCGCAAACACTCCGACGTACTATATGTAGCCTGTAGGAGGCTGTAGTGGCCGCACGTCTACCGATAACCTACACGTGCGCTACTGCGACACGCCCCTTTGATAAGAGCTAATATACCGCGGCGCCGAGCGTAGGCAGCGCACTGCTTCCCAGCTTATCACAGTCGGCGGCCCAGCTGTGCTGGTGCTCGCCAGTCACCTTGTCAATGGAATAAAGCAATTCCCTTTGCGTGCTGTCCCTGCAACCGCCTGGTTCCTGCCTGCCTGGAAGAACACCACAGAGGCTCTCAGTTCTAACTTCAGTTTCCTCAAGCATGCTAATGCATGGTAGCTCTGAACCTTGTACAAACCAGTCATCGCCTGCGCCGGGCCCACGCAGCACTGGTTGAGGTACGGAAGCAATCTGCTTCTTGTCTTGTGACCTAACATCAGTAGGTTTGCCTACAATGGCATGATCACAGGTTGTCTCTCCTTTAGACACTTTTTGCTCGCCAAGGCCTGACGTCATGTCGGAGGGAACCCTCGGGTCGCCCATGCATTGCTGTGCTGCATGCTGAACAATGGAGCTCGTCCCTTCGGAGCAAGCATCCGCGAGTGCCTCGATGCGAACGCGCACCCTGCGAAGCTCTTCCTCCAGGCGTTCCCTCTGAGCTGCCTGTTCTGCCACTCGCCTGTTGCACTCCCTCTGAGCTTTCTCGCATATTATTACCCATCTCTCTTGCACCCACCTGTGCAAGTCTGCCCCATGCAAACCCAATTGCTGGGCCACGGTGGCTAAGTCAAACTAATTTCTGGCTGTTTCTTGCCCACATGTGCTCTTTCCGCCTCTGCGACTTTTAGCCACAGTTGTAAATTCTTCTCCTCCAATGCAAGTTCCTCCCTCCTAGCATTGCGCTCTTCTTCTCGTACCCGCTCTTCTCGCACCCGCGCTTCCTGCTCATTCAACCATGCCCTCAACTCCACACCTTCTGAGACCGATAGGCGGCGTCGAGGTGTGCAGCAGCACCCGTTTCGAGCTCCGCAACATTCACGTTTTTTCTTGGTTACAGTTGCAGTAACCAACCGAAATTGTGTATCATCAGAACCGTGAACGTCTACGGAACCCAGGGACACCATCCTCTTGGACCTAGGCCCATTTCCGGCGGCTCCACAATTTCAAGAAGCTACCAGGTACGCGGCGTCGGAGCTAGCATGCATCAGAGCTAAGGCGCGGCGGCGGCCGCCGCGTCGCCTCGGTGCAGCGTCTGGCACAAGACACCGACGCATATGGCGTCTCAAGAAATCGCTTCTGTTGCGGCGGGCGGCTCAAATGGCATGCCGTCCCAACCGAAACCCGGTACGGAGGAAGACGGCATGGATTTTTCCGAAGCTTTAACTCCTCGTAAAGATGAAACTAATACAACGCTTCTCACGGACGCTGAGGACCTGCGGCGGTTTACGAGAGAACCCGACGAAGAGGGATGGCAGACGGTGCTAACGCTCCGCCAAAAACGGCAACAAGCGAAAGAACGCCTGCAGGCAAAACGGAACGACCCTTCGCAGAAGGAACAGAACTCGCCCCCCATCTGCCGACGCAAGGTGCGACGGAACAAGTTACCGCCACTGCCGCGGGATGACTTCAAGATCATTCTCCGCCCGCACCAAGGACTCCCGTTGAAAACTCTAACCAGTCCGATGCTCGCAGAAGCAGTGATCGCGGCCTGCCACAACAAAGTAAAGGGTGAGCATATTATACTGCGCATAAAACAGGGCTCAAACATCGCAATAGTCTCAACGTCTGAGGAAGAGACAGCTAATCTCCTACGCAAGATCACAGCTCTCAGTCAATGGCAAGACGCGCGCGTTCAATGCGTACGCTGCCACAGGAGAAGGCGCCGCCAGAGGTGTCATTCATGGACTGCCGCCGCACACGCCCGGAGAGACAATCAAGGCAAACCTCCGAGTCCGTACCCAGGGCATCGAGATAATCCAGGCAAGAATGCTAGGGGACTCGAAGAGCGCAGTCATCACATTCCTCGGCACGGTCCTACCGCGGTTCGTCTACTATTGCGGTGGGGAAATGGCGTGTCATCCATAGCGCAACTCGGTGCAGGTTTGCAAGATTTGTCACAGCGTCGGCCACCGCACGGACGTTTGCCCGCAACCGGACACAAAAGTGTGTGGAATCTGTGGGGGCGCTCGAGCCCGAAGACGGACACGAGTGCTCACCGCGATGTGCCGCTTGCGGGTGCAGCACCTCACGGGCGACCGAAGCTGCAAAAAACGCCTGAAGCAAACACGACCACAAGACCGACCGAGAAGCGGAGCGCACAAAGCTGCTCAACAACACCGACCCCGGTGGTTTGCAACAGAAGACGAAGAATTGGAGCTCAGTGACTTTCCGGAGCTCCCTCAACGTCAAGAGGGGACCCCCTCCAAATTCAGACAAGAAGGAACATAGAGATCCAGATCGAGATCGCGTACCAGGTGGCGGAGTCGTCAGAGATCTAGGTCAACTTCCTTGGCACGCAATGTCAAGCCTCTAGCCCCCAAACAGGAGAGGGCTCCGCAGGCTAAACATCAGACGGCGGCCATCGCCTCACAACAGGTAAGCTGGGCGCGAATAGTGTCTCCCACTGCCGATCCAGTAACTCAGAGTCCAGCCTATCAAAAAATCTTAGAGGAGAACAGAATTTTAAAGGACAGCCTTGCAGAAATTCGAAGGGAGCTAGGTGATTTGAAACAAAGGAATGAGCCCCACACGACCAAAGCTAAGCCAGGAGAAACCAAGAACGCGATCACACAGGTGACCGGAAAAGACGATAAACTGGATACCATATCCCGACAAATCCAACTTCTTTTCGCAGAGCTGTACAAGCTCAAACGACAGATAGAGGACTCCTCTTCTCATGCCACGAAAGAGGGACCGAACAAACGAAAATGTGCCAGCCCGAGAGCTCCTGCACGCAGACCTAAAGAGAGAGAGCTGACCGACAGCGAAAGTACTATAGATGGCTAATCGCCACACGAGAGTAGCCGAAAACCTCGAGGTCTGGCAGTGGAACTGCAGGACTCTTAGAACTAAACACGCAGCACTTTTGAGTTTTATAGATGCGACGCCTGTTCCCCCGGATATAATATGCATACAAGAACCAGGCAAGAACATACCGAACCTCAGAGGATACAAGATGCACACGCACCCTGACCATCCTCAGATAGCAGCACTGACACGGGCGGACATAGCGGTGAGCGTGGACTACGTCCCTAACTGCGGTGTCCAACATCAGGTTCTCACGGTCTGGCCATGTAGACGCTGCAAGCCAAAAACAGTTATTGCCAACGTCTACAGCCCACCTAGAGATAGGAAGGCAAAGTTCGACGTGCTAGTGACGGCCGCATTGCGCAAAGTGAAAAGCAACGACCGGGCAATTATCCTAGGGGACTTTAACGCTCCGCACTCTGATTGGGGCTATGATCGAGGCACTCCTAAGGGCCAAAGGCTAGCCGACCTCGCGGAGGAGCATAAGCTGGTCCTGCTGACGCGACCGGATGAACCAACCAGAACGGGAAACAGTGTGGTCAAAGATACCACGCCGGACCTAACTTTCAGCAACAATGACAGAGGTGTTACCTGGACCAACCTAGGCGAAGACCTTGGCAGTGATCATTGCATTATTAGTGTCTCAGTTAACACGACGCTGGTTCGCCATAAATTAGGAAAAGCCACCATAACCCATTGGACAGCTTATAGACAAGCAAAGGCAGGCCACACCGTGCGATAGTGCTACAGAATGGACGGAATTCGTCAGGAGAATACACAGAAGCACTACACGGGAAATATCGACAACAGTCGAAACACCGGCAGTACGCAGGCATCTACTACACCTGTGGGAAGCGCGGAGAAGTCTGACCAAACGTTGGAAGAGACAGAGACACAACAGAAAACTCAGGATCAGGATAGCCAGACTTGCGCAGGAAGCCAGTGAGTACGCGCAGCAGCTGCAAGACACCAATTTCCTTCAGTTTTGTGATGCACTCAAAAGAACGCTTAGCACAAAGCGAACATGGGCTATTCTGCGCAGTATGATAGATCCGACAGGAACACGGACCACCACAAACAGAACACTGAAATTAATTGAAAATGAATACGATGGCACGGCCGATGCCCTAATTGAGGACCTTAAGAGCGTCTACATAGGAGTAGCGGACACAACATCAGTGCAATACAACTATGAGGGACCAGTCAACGCGGAGCTGGACGCACCCATAACAACGGCAGAGCTCTATGCAGCCGCACAATCTTTCCGTAAGAACACCGCACCGGGTCCGGACCACATTACAAATGCGATGCTGCGCAACCTGAGTCAGGAATCACTGCGGCAGCTTGCGACCTATTTCAACGATAATGTATGGTACGACGACGGGGAACTGCCAGAAGAGTGGAAAAAGGCTACTATCATACTCATACCAAAACCGACTAAACCCAGAGATCGGCAAAACTTGAGACCAATATCGCTCACGTCGTGTGCAGGGAAGCTTTTTGAGAAGGTGATCCAAACACGACTGAGCAACTACATCGAGCGGAATGAACTTTTTCCCCACTCTATGCTTGGCTTTAGGCCACACGTCTCGGCACAGGACGCCTTTCTTATTCTTCGCGACGAAGTTTTGGACCCGCCACGAAGCAAAGAAGCCAGGATAGTTGTGGCGCTCGATGTCAAAAAAGCGTTTGACACGATCTCTCACGAAGCAATCCTCGAAGGTCTGGAAGACATAGGTTGCGGAAGAAGGGTGTTTCGGTACGTCCTTACCTTCCTTCGCGACAGGAAGGCAACTATTGGGTTGGGCAGTACGCGCTCTGACGTCTTCGCGATGCCCAACCGAGGAACTCCACAGGGCTTAATCTTGTCACCTCTTCTTTTCAATGTCGGGATGAGGCGACTGGCCCTAGAACTCGAGCAAGCACGGGACCTCGGATGTACGATCTATGCCGATGACATAACGTTGTGGGCACACCGGGGTTCCTACGGAGAAAAACAAGACCTATTACAGGAGGCCATAGACAAGGTTGTGAACTTCACCAAGCACGCGGGTATGACGTGCGCACCCGAAAAATCAGAGTTCATGTGCGTACGCAGCAAGCGTCATAAGAAAACTACCACACCGAGGATAGACTTACATCTCGATGGCAAGGCCATTCGTGAAGTCGCCCAAATGAGAGTGCTTGGCCTGCTTATCCAAGAGAATGGCAACGTCGATGCTACAATTCGGAGCTTAACACCAACCGTTAAGAGTGTGGCACGTATGATATGGCGAGTCGGACACAGCCGCAACGCACTCGCGGAAGAAGAAACTATTAGGCTAGTGCAAGCATTTGCGATTAGCCGCATTACTTACGGCTTGCCGTTTCAAAAACTTAACCAAACTGAAATGAAGAAGGTGGACACCCTTATCAGAACGGCATACAAATCTGCTCTGGGACTCCCGAACACAGTCAGCACGGAGCGCCTGGAGCGGTTGGGTATTTACAACAAATATGAAGAACATGCCTCTGCAGTTCTGATATCGCAAAGAGAAAGGCTGAGCTCTACGCCCCAGGGCCGCTCTATTCTCCAAAGACTGGGATACAACGCTCGACCCTTGTTCTGCGGAGACGAAACAGACTTGTTGTCACGAGATTTGAGGGAGCACGTCCATGTCTCACCTATACCAAGAAATATGAGTGCCAGGTACCACGCAGGCCGCAGACAGGCCAGGACGAGGACTCTGCAGAAGCGATTCAGCAAGGAACCGGCCGTCTACTACACGGACGCGAGTGCAACCACTCGCAGGAACTTCTACGCGATCGCCGCAACCAATGGAGTTACCACGATAACCGCTACGGTTAAGACTACCTCGGTATGCGCAGCAGAGGCAGCGGCAATAGCTCTGGCGATACGAGACGCCGACTTTAAGGGTCAGTCGGCTCATGTGCTTACAGACTCGCAGGCAGCGTGTCGACTATTCATGTGGGGAATGCTACCGCGGAGCGCCCGAAGAATACTCGTCTCACGACTGGACCTGGACCACGGCAGTACATGGTGCCCCACGCACAATAGACTCGACGGGAACGAAAGGGCAGACCGCATAGCTCGAGGAAGCAACGACCGAGCAGTGGCCTGAACCCTAGAGGAACCACTGTCCGCCATGCGCGACATATTAGAGAATCAGAGGAGGGAGAGACGGACCTACGGCCCTCCGCACTGCAAAATAAATAGAAAATAAGCCCAAGACTGGCGTCGCATACAAACAAACTCATACCCACACCTAAACCTCTTACACAAGAAGCACCCGACACATTACGCCGACACCTGCCCGTGGTGCGGCGCAAAACCCACGCTGGCCCACATAACGTGGGAATGTACGGCTCGGCCAAGTAATGTCAATTCACCTTTTCTAAGCGTCACAGACTTCGTACGGCAGTGGGAGGCACTACTCGCAAGCGAGGATCAGGGGAGCCAGTTGGCCCTCCTGGACCAAGCTCAGCGAGCCGCAAGAGCCAGTGGAGCCCTGGACTGAGGGCCCCATCCAGACCCCCCATAACTCCGATTAATTGAGCAATAAAGTTTTTTTTTCTCTCTCTCTCTCTCTCTCTCTCCGCACCTTCAAGCCCCATGCGTTCGGCTAAGGCTAACAGGTCTCGTGTGCTAGCAGCCATAGTTCCTTGCCTTTAGAGAAAAAAAAAAATCCGAACGAACGGCTTTGTCCTGTCGCGGACGCCAATTTGTGATGACCCTAATATGGGGACGGAGGTTCGTGTACTCAGAAGGTTCTGACGGTTCTCTTAGGCGGAGCCTCCGAGAACCGACTTGAGGACAAAGCCGTTCGTTTTGAACACACACACAAAAACGTTTAATGGAACTGAAGAAGGCTAAAAAATAAATAGAAGAAAATAGCAAACATAAAAGAAACACTCAAATACACATCAAGACACATTTGGGGCTAGTACGGAGCTAAGTAGTGCGCGAGTCCGGGCTTGCCACGGCGGCAGGGACACACAACAGTCTCGACGCGGTGACGCGGCGACAAGCTGACGAAAGAAGTGGCGCTGGTCTCACCAAAGGTCGTGGTGTACGTTGGTTGACCGGGCGACCGGAAGTGGCCAGCTCTGGCTCGGAGAGGTAAACCAGGCGGCTTGGTGGCACCAGCAGACGGCGGCGGCGTTCTGGCCGGGCATATGGGTGTAGAGTTCGGGCCCGTAGCCCGACTGCTCTTGTCCTGCCCACGGGCACAGAAGCTCGATCGCCGACCTCGGGCAGCAGGCGGCACGACAGACGGGGGCGGCGTTCTGGCCGGGCAGCTGGCGTAGAACTCGGGCCCGTAGCCCGACTGTTCTCGTGCTGCCCACGGACGCAGAAGCTCACCGGCCTTGAGGAGCTGGCGGCACGCTCAGGTAGACGGGCGGCGCACAGGAACAGGTTGGCAGGAGGCCCCGGTCGGGTGAAGCCCTGGTGGCTCGGGTCCGGAACCCGACGGCCCGTCTTCAACGCCCGCTCCGGTGGTTGACCTCTTCCTGCCGTCGCTTCCTGGGACTCTCCTGGCGTCTCCCTTGCGTCTCCTCTGCGTCTCCTTGCGGGTCCTCTGTTCTGCCAGCGCACCACGCTTTTTCTTCTGATCTGGCCGATTTGGCATTTTCCGATTGGCTGCCTGACTCCCCGTGGTCTTTCCTAATTGGTTGCTTTTCTTCTTATTGTTGTTTTTATGCGCCGCGCGTTCTTGTGCCGGACGCTCTTCGGCGTCGTTGTGTTCCTTCTTCCAGCATGGAATCCGCCTCGGCGCGCGTGCACTCATCGTCGTCTGCTCCTGACCGTCCCGATCACCTCACCATGTTGCGCACCGCATATCACAGCTACCCAGATGTACCTACTAGTTGGCGCGCTCAAATAATTCAAATGATACGCTATTTCGTCGAAGTGCTTACAAATTGACTCAAAGTGCTTTGCAAATGTCGCTGATGGTACGCAAATTTGAGTAAACATGGAGTACTGCTAGCAACAACAACACCTTGGACGAAGGAACAAAAAAAAGAAGAGGGCCTAGGCATAAGAATGACAGGCTAGATTTTAAAAATGCGACGACACCTAAGCACTTATGAGTTGTGAATGCGAAAGCGTTAATATCAAGTTGAACGCCCTTGAGCGGTCTTCCGAGTCATGAACTCTTCGCGAGCAAGTGAGCACGTTGAACCGCTTGGCCAACGCCTCCTAGATGGCGCAAGGTCGGTGCACTTCGATTGCTGACGTCATTCTACATTGCCTGAGTAGAAGAGGACATAATTTATTTCAACGAAGACAGAGTGGTCGGTCTGAGCTAACGCCCTCAAGGCTGCTACTCTGCACAGGTGTACGGGGAACAATGACATAAAGGTGTGATGATACATTGCTCAATAGCCAGGGAACCAAATGGGGGCTCTTCGGTGTAGCCCGCGGTCATTTTGACGTCACCGCTTACGTGGCACCGGGCTTGGCAATGGGAAATTTTAGTCAAAGTAGCATGATGTCATAAGGCAGAGGGCACAGGCCTGCAATCTCTGTGCGGCTGGTTTAGCCCAGCAGGTAAGACAGACAGCATTTTAGCGAGGGGTGGTAGGTTCGAAACTGGCTACAGCCAACGTGTTCTTTTCGAATGTATTATGTGTGTTTTTTACAAAATTTATTTTCTTTATAGAAATTACCGAGGCAATGTCAGAACGCAGACGAGAGCTTGCGTGTCCAGGGAACGCGCGAGTAACACAGGCCTGTGAGAAAGAGGTTGACGTGGCGTCGCAGCGATGCCCGGGTCCCTCACGCAACATCTGGCACGCCAGCACTCCAGCGCGGCAGCAAGTGCTGCTTTTGGCGAGCCCTGTTCCGTCGGGGCCCGCACGCGACATGTCGTCGCAGCCAATGGCAATTTAGGTGCCATTTTGCTGCTACAGATGCCAGCTTTTGCCCTCGATGAGCCACTTGATGCTCTCGAATTAAATACGCGCTTACCCAAGAATTGCACGTAAAAGCAGGCGACAGTCAAACGCGATCATGGGAATACTATCGCAGGCGGCCCGCCATCGGCAAACAGATCACATGAATGAAAAGCTTTGTGAATTCCGCCCGTGCACGTTAACCTACTCAATGAAAAAAATGCATACTTACGAACACCAAGTTGATCATTATTTAAAAGACAGGTTCTTTACGTTTCTGGCTGTGAATTGGATCTGTAGACAGGGCCGGATTAAGAAAACTGGAAGTCCTGGGCTAATGCGCTGGCAGGCCCCATTTCCCTATACCGACCCCCCCCCCTCCCCGCTGTCACCTGATACGCTACTGGAAATATGCCATGTTTCATTTTAATTACACCAAATTAAGTAGAACGAAGTGCGACCAAGGGGATTATTATTATTGTTATTATTATAAGGAAAGCAACAAAACTTGCTTGAACCGCGTGATGATGTAATAACCAACACATATGTTCACTTTGTGATTAATCTGCGTTCTCTTTTCAGCAAAATCTAGGCTTTAAGGAAAGGTTTAGTGCACTCAAGACGAACAAGAACGTAGAAAAGACAGCACAGCTCAGATGCCGATTCTTCTGAAGCTAGGCTGTGTTTGTATCACCAAGTTTAATCCCGTGAGGAGACGCATGGTTGTATCCAAAACATTCTTTAGTAAAATTCAAGCATCAGACTACAGTAATCTTTATACACGTTACTTATACACTTATACACTACTCATACACGTTACGGTATACACGTAAGTATGCAGTAGATATGTACAATACTTAACGCAATACAAACACCATAAAAATGCACTAGAATACAGATGAAAATTACCAACAGTAATTACAAACCATTATTTGAAAATATTTTTGTTAAAGGTAAGATAAGCAAGGACGACACCAAATAAACATGGCACTATCAAAAACAACAAAAATACAGTTCTTTATAAGCACGCTAAATTTCACAAGAAGAACAAACAAGAGACGAACAACGAAGATTTGCAAATCTCGAATTACACTGCGCGGCGTTTCGTTGGCGACGTGGAGGCTGGGAGGCGACACAACGAACTTATTGGAACTATTCATGTATAGCGTAAAAAAACAGTCCTCTTTTAAAGTGGCATTTTTCGCGCCTTCGCTTTGGCGAAATCAGATATTATCTGTTCGAAGGATAGATCGCGAAGGAGGTCGCTTTCAATGGACATGGTAGCAAGTGAGTTCACCTTGTCGTAAAGGAGGCTCGAACGAAGGCGATTTTTTATCAGCGACAACTTGAAAAACGATCGTTCGGTCTCACAGTTTGCCACGAGTATGCTTAAGTACATTTGCGAAGCACTAGGAAGGTTCGGAAACACATCAATAAGCATTCTTTCATGCAGCAACTTCATTATTCCCAGGGGCCTCGGGTCTTGGCACACAGAGTTGCGCAGAAAGTTCGCAAACTGAACGATTTGAGCAAAAAATGCTGGCTCCAAATCATTTTTGTTGGATTTTACCAACTTCTCAGCCTGCTGTGCCAGAGAGGCCTCGCTCCCAAATTCTGTCAGCAATTTTAAGAATCAGAACCTTTCGGAGAGCTCAGTGTAGGCAGCCTTTCACACTTGCAAAGCAGAGCCTAGACTGTCAAGTACAACATTATAGGTCTCTACGATAAACGTTTTTCTACCTTGTAGCGCACTACGCCTGCTTCCGTCCAGGTGCTACTCAAAACGATGCGTTTGGCCTCATCCTGATAACATTGATTGGTACTTAGCGTGAGTGCTCTCTCTTCGAAGGTACCAAAGAGATGTCGCAAAGAATTAACAAAGCCTTCTAGAGATCTCAGCAGGTCTACAGAAGTTGAAATGTCTAGGCCTGGTTTCTGAAGTGATATGCTCGTTTTGTCAAAGCGCTCCAAGATTTCACTCCAGAAAATCGCCATGAATGCAATCTGTAGTTTTGTCATTTTCTTGAAGAGAGAGTGCGCTTCGTTCCTAGTGTCACCGTATTCTTCCCTCGTTCTTTAAGATAGCTTCAAGGCAATACAAGACTACATTGAAATTTTTCACAATGGCCTTACATGATTCAGCGTGCCTTGACCACCTGGTCTCAGAGAGACTTTTCAAAACAAGCTGCTGGCCAGTTCCGCCCATGCTGTCCAAAAGCTACATCCATCGCTTAGCTGAGGCAGCAAAGAACACATACAGTCTCTGAATTAACAGTGGAAAATTTGACTGCCTTAAGGCAACTGTCAACGCTACAAGCGCCAACTAAGTTCAGTGAATTACCAGCACACGTGACGCAGACTGCCAATTCGTTCAGGTGTTTGATTTCAGCTTGCAGTCCTTTGTATTTTTCCGACACATTACTGTCATTATCATAAGCTTGGCCCCTACAATCACCAATTGAGATGCCATTGACGTCAAGAGGGACATCACGGTATCGAAAAGATACGAGCCGGTATGCGATTCAATTAGAACAAATCCAAGAAAATGTTCGTACGCTTTTCCATTTAAATAGTATTGTAAAACAACTGACATCTGATCAATGTGAATAAGGTCTGGAGTCGAATCAACATTTAAAGACAAGTATTTTGCTCGTTTAACTTCGTCAACGAGACGTTCCTTAAGAGCCTTTGCCATATGCTCGATAAATTCATTACAAATGATTTTTGACAGATACGATGGGTGCACTTTTCCATTGTTCCCGTAGCCTTTGATGTGCTCCTCTAGAAATGATCAAACTTGGCAATGGACTCAAGCACTCCCATATGATTGCCATTTCTCCGTGAACCAAAAATCCCTTCACTGACCCTAGACGCTCGGTTGCGGTCAGCTAGAAGCTTAACTACAACGACTACGCGCTTCAACGCCTCTGTAGAGTAAGCGGTCTCAGTGACAAGATGCTTAACCAGCTCCTTGTCAATTGTGCTGCTCGAGTTAGAGCGGGCGAGGCATGCTGCCACGTAGTTCCGATGCTTGACGCTATTTTCATGTACGCAAACCTTTTCTTCTGCTCTCTTCCCATCAAAAAAGCCGTGCGTGGTGAAAGAACTGGGGTTGCTGGAAATCAAAAGTAGTTCGCACATGAAAAAGTAAGCGGAACCTTTGGACTCTGAGTACATTAACCAGTGTCGCATGGACGCCTCCCCATTTACAGCCTTTCATACAAAAAGATGAGGTGACATCTAGCGTTTCTCAGTTTTGTATTGCCTTTCGGAAGACGGGAAATTTTCTGCCTGATTTTGAAAATACAATGGCCCTTTCTCAAGGCATGCACTCCGAAAGCTGTCAGTACTAACGTCCGGCCACTTAGCTGGGTAAATTCGGAGAATCTCGCAACGTACCTCATGCTGCGGGGGTGTCTGTACTTCTCTATTCCCGCAACGAGCAGCCGTCTCATTCGTCCTCTCGAGGCACACTTTGTGGGTGGGAACATGATTATTTGAAGCCAAATTAACAGGCAACAACTGAGTCGGTTCTTGGAGTGTTGTTTCCTGGCCCTCGTCAGTAGAAGGAGGCTCATCGGGAAGGTTTGGCACCTGTTGATCAGCAGTAGTAGAAATCGGGCGTGGCGGACCGGACAGCTGGAGCTTTGTCGCAGGGGCCCGGCCGAGTAGCATAGACGTTGCTGACTCAGGAATAGGACAGGACTTGGTTAGCGTCGGTTGCTCAGAAATATGGACGACCAAGGTTGGCACCGTTTTCACAGGATCCAGACAACCAACATGAGTCAAACCTTGCTTCTTGCCAGGAAACCATGGTGATAGAGTTGGGAAGTCCTCCACAGAAGCACACTGGGTACTATTGGGAGTTTGACACGGACTCTGGGTAGAGCGATGATACTGCTCCGCGGAAGCTGCATCCGGTATCTACTTTGTCATCTTTGGTAGCTTCTTTTCAAGCTCTTCTCTTTCTAACTTCGCCTTTCAATTAGACACACCACTTTATTGCTTCCGACTGAACATTTTCGCACGAATGGACCTAATAGTTCACCGGGCACTTCGTCAGTCCGGTGCGACCTCAGGTGTCCAACGGTGGCCATCCCGATGACTGGTGCATGCTGCCTAGGTGGTCCGTAGCGGGTTTATGCGGGCGGGCGGGCTTATGCAAAATTAACCGGTGGCTCGGGGCTGAATCGCAGCCAGCGATCAACTTCCGTTTATACAAGCGCGCCGCGTCTGTCTATTACTAGCGCCAAAGCAGGCGTTCACATACGCATAGAATTCCTTGTACAAGTTCCCTCCTTCTCCGTACAAACTCACTCCTTGTCCCGTTCCGATCTCGTATTTCTATTGGCTAGGACCAGTCGTCTGTTCTGGGAGGTTCCCGATATTTCTTTCGCCCCGTCGACGCCGAGCGTGAGAACGAAGCGGAGAGGGCGCCTCCTAGAGCGGGCCAAGTTAAGCGCCCTCCGTCCTCTCTGAGTCATCGTTTTTCTACTTTTTTCTGGAAAGTTCGGCGGCCAGTCTGACCTACTTTTTCCGTCGAGCGCGCATGAGGGTGCGCAGCCATTAGGCAGGAATGGGCCCTGGAGACAGACCTTTGTGTCCAGCTCTCCAACTTCCCCCTTCACTCTTACACAACCGTAGCCCGAACAGTGAACATTCCATGCCCCACGGCACTCGGACAAAAGCACTGTGTGACGTCTTCTTTCCTTTCCTGCCTAGACTCTGCCATCAGACTCATCATCATCTGCTATCGGATTCATCCCCCCCCCCACCCAAATTACCATCACGGTAAAGAAAAGTCGAATGAGAGGCACTGTTGGGTACTGTAGCACATCCTTTCTATCAGAAGGACAGCGGCGGAACTATGTGAGAGGTGGAGGGTGGCGTGGTGGTGACGAAGGGCAAGGAAGATTTAGGTCCTCATCCCACATTACATGTTTCAGGTGTTTCGCCCCTTGCCCCTCCTCTCCAGACAGCACTGGACAGACGGATTGACAGGAAACCACGAAAACTCTTTCAAGCAAACGAATCTCACTTCGTAAGAAAGAGGGCCCCGCCGGGGTGGCGGGGGATTCCTGTTCTTGCAGCTCGACAAGCTCTCCCCAAATAATCAGGCTAAGCCCATGGTGTTACATTAGCAGGAGGGCCTCGTCTACTCGTTCTGGTATTCTCGCTTCATATATACATGTCGCTCGAAGTTCCGTTGCCCATGGTTCCATATACTAAGCAGGTTAGAATAAATGGGCCCCCTTATCCTGCTATCCGAGGTGAGGCCCTGGTCCTCTTAATCCAACGCTGTCTGCAAAGCACATTTCCGGAATATTTTAGAGCGCAAGTAGGACCCAGGGATACGCTTTACAAGAGCCTTAAGTGGAATATCGAGAAGGTTGGATGTAGTCTGCGAAGATAGAGATGTTAGAGACCGAAATGAATTATATAAGCCCTCTGGGTCATGGAGGAAACGGCTTTCTGTTGGAAAATATTCCCGCAGCACTACAACACACATTTATGTTTATCATTTTCAGTGACAAAATAACTGAACGGCAATACAGGCCAGGAGTGTAGTGTACCTATCAGAAAAAAAAAAATCACACCACACTGCCTAACCTACCGCTGCAGCGATAGGAAGAACCTCTGAGAGCCTCAACGCATTATGGGCGCACCTTGTGCAAGGGAGTGTCAGTGTTTTAACCACAGAGTTGTTTAAGCTTGAGTTCTGGCGCTGTCGAACGTTAAGAGAAAACTTCGCTGGGCGAATCGATCGGGAAACGTTAAGCGAAAGGAGGCTAAGCGAGATGGGGCAGAGGGACAGCTCTCTATGAGCGCGCGGCGCGGTGCAGCTGCCGTGGAGAGGAGGCGGGTTCCAATTCAGTTTGCTGGGCCTGGTGATGACGTAATCTCTGACAAGCAGGTGCTCTCCTGGAAGAGAGGCGATGTGTGTACTGGCGGCGTCAATATCTGGTCTACTTTCGAGATGGGCAGACCAAAGAAGATCCTTTCTTCTGAAGAAGCCGAGCGAATGCGAAAGAGTGGGGAAGCCGCTCGTGAGTGTTGAGGCGTAAGCGGGAATATCCTGAATATAAGGCTAATGCTGCCAAAGCTAAGTGCCGGAAGATGGGTGCTGATCCCGAGTTGCGCACCCGACAGGCAGAAGTAAAATGTCGACACGAAGACGCGCATCTGGATGAACGAGGTCAAGCAGATCGGCTACAAAGAGCGTCGAATCCTGGCTTGAGTACCATAGGGAACTTCAAGCGAGGATAGAGAATGGCTCCTTCTGGTGAGCACGGACGATTCAGGTGAGACTTTCTGACCGTTCAGTTTGGACAGAGTTGTGCGGTTTGAGGTAAATGTGCCGTTTAATGTCTCCAAGCAGAGATGCTGCCAGACTTCGTGAGAAGGCAGTTTGGGCGGCGGTGCGTCACTAAGATCAGGGGAAGTGATGCAACTACTGTGAGAGGCAGTTGCATATACTTTTTTTATATTATATGATATATTGCATTAGGTGGGCCTCACATTTCTATGCTATCCTCTGCGAGATTGCTGGAGTTGCATATACTTGGTCTTCAGCAATCTCGCAAAGGATAGCATAGAAATGTGAGGCCAACCTTTCACAGCGGCCACAAAGAAAGTTGGGATAAAGTGTAAGAACAGGACAAACTGTGCCGACTTTAGTGGGCAACGCATGATGAATTGGGACGAGATTTTCGACCACTACCGGAACGGCAGTGAGGGGTTTCAGGTGCCAAGCACTGATGTCGATCAAGTCGGGTCTGCTGTGCTTGAAGCAGATGATATGTGTGAAGTGTATCGGGATGATACGGGGCACGAGGAGTGCTATGCCGAGGAAGATCGCATTTGCCCGCGTGGAGTAGAATAGGATGAAAACCCCGCGGAGAAGGCGAAGAAGTTCCTGAGGACGAAGGACTGGTTGAGCAATTTTGAATTGTTAAATAATGCATTTGACTAAGCCTTGTGTGAGTGTTCTTTAAATACTTTAAGCTCACGTTGAGCTGAATTAAGGTATGTTTGAGCTTAGGTGCGCGAAAAGAACGCGAACAGGTCTGCTGTTTCATCAGTCTTCGCAACGTTAAGTCTGTGATGCTGGCCTAAATTCTTATACGTCTGCAAGGTTATAACAAAGGACGCAAGAGGTGACCCCAGTATCGCACGAAGCTAACCCTCTGTTCGTGTTTTATACGGACACAAGTTATCCGCACAGCCACCGCGCAATCGCTTTTGCATATCATACTCAAGAATATCCATTTTTGGTACTTGGGTGTCCCGTTGCTACGGCGATAATTGCGTTGCCATTTGATAGAAGTTGTCCGCCACAATTAACCGTAGGAAGACATATCGTGCTTGTGTTCGGGTAAGAGCGGAAACAACGCAAAATTTAAGAAATATAAAGCTATCTCATACCACAAACTATTAGCTTTTAAAACTAGAATGTGCGCCGCTAAAGTAATTTGGCGGCCTCCGCAGAAGTAGTGAATGGAATTACTGATATTATGTAATATTCAAAATAGGCTAAGTTTCGATGCATAGAGAGCGCATGGGCATGTAGAATAGGGGCTACCACTGTGAGAAAACTGACCGGCTTTCGGTTTCAACCATATTTGCAGAAAGTAAATTCCGAACGTAAAAGGCAAGCTTCAGCGCCCGGCTATCCTTAAATTGAAAATAATATTCAATCCTCGTTAAAATTGCGTATATTACTCACATATGTACCGCCTTCCATAAGACAGCAGCACCAGAGTTCTTGAAATATATAGTGGTCACGATGCTTTCGTAAAAACCTATGAAAAAGATTGCCTTGCTGCCTGAAGGGGCCGCACCGTGGCGCTAAGGCCGATTGAAACGGAGCCAAGCCTGGCAGCTGTCACGCGAGCTAGCGTAGCGGCACTCGCAATTCGACATGCTTTTAACGCGTTAGCGTTAAGGGCCCCGTATCGCAGGAAATTTGGGAAACCGCCCTTACCCAAGCCGTCCATGTGGCGCAAGGAAGTTTGTGAACTAATTGTATTTCCCAGTCTTATATATGTAGAAAATTTTAAAGTACCACTTACACACTACCTGCAGACATGATAGTGTTTGATTGTATTTCAATATACGAGAAAACATAATTATGTTACGCGAGAACTCAAACCCTTCCTCCAGCGCTTCTACCATGAATATAGCGACCACGGCGTCCGCCATTTTCGCGCGCAGGCGCGCGAATATCTTGGAGGCCACGAAGCGGCGCGCCCGCTTGTTTGCAACCCCTCCAGATGGCACCCGTCTCTGCCACATCGCTGCTGGTGCAACAGGCCGCGTTTCTACCAGAAAGCCGTTTGCCGCCAGCATTTCATTGTAAACATTATGGTTACATACGCTGCAGCTGCCGCGAAGCGAGAGAATCAGTCACGGATCTTTCAATGCTATCGGGTTTCACTCTTAAGAGCGAAGCTTAAGTGTCCTTCAAATTTTTTTTCGTTAGCCGTCACAGTCATCGAAACAGTTTAACTTCGAAGACCACAGACAATAAACGGCAACGAGCTCTGTGACCACATGCTTTTGACTGAGGTCTCGCTATTACGTATCACATCAGGTGCTAAGAACGAGAAAATGTAATAGCGTGTAGCGCCCCTTGTCTCAGGCCCGGGCCGTAGTCCACAACTCACTCCGCGCGCAGCGCCCGTCAATGAGGAGAGAGAGAGAGAGAGACAACTTCATGTAGTCGCCTGCAGAACGACACCATGACTAAATGGCGCCGTGACGCGGGCCCCGACGTCTTCTCAGCGGGTGGTCTCTACTCAACTCCAGCGCGTGTTACTCCCGCGGTCGGTCGCCCTGAGGGGCAACGTTCCGTCGGTTTCGCTCGGCCTTTGTCTTTCAAGAGCCGCCGAGGCCTGCTGGACGGCCCAGGTTTGGCTTTCGTGGTCGTAGCATTCCGCCGCAGCCGCGAGTCGTGGTGGAATCGTTGTACTTGTCGAAGCCTCATTGGGGAACTTGGTGCAATCCCATAGGATGTGCGTCAGGGTGGCCCTCTCCCGCTGGCACACGCGGCACACATCACTCACATATAATTTAGGGTATAGATGAGTCATTAACACTGGGGTGGGTAAAGAACCAGTTTGCAATTGTCTGAACAGCACCGCCTCCGCTGGGCTCAGCCCCGGGTGCGGGGGTGGGAAAGTCCTTCGAGCCAGGCGGTGGAACTGTGTGAGTTCGTTCAACGTCGTCATGCGATCCTTGGCACTACACCACGTTGGATGGTCGGTTGCAGCGGCGCGGTTGGTTAGCGCTCGCGCCACTGCGTGTGCCGTCTCGTTGTGGTTATCGTGCTTCTCGGACGCATCGTTGCCCGCGTGCGCCGGGAACCACTGGATTCTAACATACCGATTCTGTCGTTGCAGGTCAGCCGAGCACAGAACGCGCACAGCCTCACCACAAACTTTGCCCTTTGCATAATTCCGCACTGCACTTCGCGAATTGCACAACACCGTCTGGCACCCGGGGTCGGCAATGGTCAGGGCAATGGCCAACTCCTCCGCCTGACACGCCTCGCGGACCCGTAAGCTCGCCGCTGCCCTCGTTGCGCCGGACGACGCCTCGATGACGGTAGCTACGAACGTCGCCCAGTCTCCCTGGTATTCTGACGCATCCACGAACCTTGCGTGCTCGTCCTTGCCGTGAAAGTCGATGAGGGCCTTGGCCCTCGCCGCTCTTCTCTCCTTGTTATATTCCGGGTTCATGTTTCTCGGGATGAGGTCCACCCGAATCCGGCGCCGAGTTCCGTCCGGGACAGAAACGTCGCTACTCGCCGCTTTCGCTCCGGGCGTGAAGCCCAAGTATTGAAGTATGCGCCTGCCGGCTTCGGTCATAGAGAGCCGCTGCAGCTGGGCGGTCCGTTGCGCTTCCGCAATTAAAAATTAAAAGAACAGTTCAACATCCAACGCTGCCGGAGCTGGGACTTCGTCGCATTGGCTCCGTCAGATTTAGAGACCCAGTAACGAACACGTAGCTCCCACCCTCCGGCGTCGATACTGCCGGCTCTACTGCCCTTCCTGCTGGTGATGACGACCAGGAGGTCGCCCGACCTGGTGGTACTGCGGTGGCCGCTTTCCAACACATCAACCTGCCACCATTTTATTCCACTAGCCCTGCAGGTCAACGCGCACTTACGTCTTCTGCATATCACCAGTGAACAGACTAAGTTCTCACTTACATCTGGTGTCCTGCTTACCTCCGGACGTTGCCGTGGACTTAGAGGATGTTATCACCTCGCCGGACCCGACTCATCGCTGCGACACTTTGACGGTAGTTATGATTTCATGCAAATTCATTTGTACACTTTATTTTGTCTAATGCAGTCTTGAAGTGTGTCAATGCGCCGTCGAGTAAAACACCCTACGATTACATATGTCATCATTCTCTTTCTAAAACTCTGATGCGTTGCATGTTTGCCGTTTGTGCTACGTATGCTTGCAGTGGCAATATTCACTAATATCCATCCTCCTTTTTTTAGCATCTAAACGCCGAAGTACAAAATGCGGCGCCATCATTGCGTATGTTCGCAAGGACACCGCCAACACGGAAGAAGTGATGAATGTGGCCGGTCTGCATTTAAAATGTCACAACGCGGCGAGGTGGAACTCGCCGCTACGAATCATGAGAAAGATCGTTCCCACTTTTTCGAGTCACCTAGGCCTGAGAAAAATTCTGCATGCGTGCAAGAAGGCTAAATATCTAAATATAAGCTGAGGCTGCGGACAGACTGTCGACAGAAAGAAAACCACGGAGTTCCTGCAGAAAAGGCACGAGACAGCCGGGACTTTGCTTCCCGCGTAGCGAAAAATCAAAGTTTCCGTTGCGGAAATCTCAAGCAAAGGCACACTTCTTTGCAAAGAGGCGGTAAAGGCCTACAACGTAGCCTTGAGGAGCTGTTCGCAAGCACGTGTACTGACTGTTTCTTTATGGCTGCCCTCGTAGACACACGGCTTAAGTCTTCTTGGTGTTCAGCTGGAACAGCCGAACAGATGTGTTCTGCTATGATGGTAAGGGGGGGGGGGAAGGGGCTGTTTTGTTAGGGCAGAAAAATGCCAGCACTGTCGCGAATGCAGATACCGAAGGAGGGCCATGCAGACTGATGTTTAAGAAACATCAAGAAACATTAAAATGCCCACCTATGCAATATGCCTGGATGCATTGCAGGGGAAATTTCTCTCTGCCTTACAGATGGAACCTGCGCAGACACGGTTAAGGCCCTGGCCTATTGGAAAGGGAACGCTAGCCGCTTTCCCTTGCTTTCCCGCCTCGGAAGAGCAGTTTTTGCTGTAAATGCGACCTAAGCTGAAGAGTAATGCGTGCTCTTTGCGGCACCTCTGATAATGGCAGCGAAGCAACATCGGCTGTCAAGCACATATTTTGTGCTGCTCATGGTTGCGAGGCGCAACACATAGTTCGGAAGAAGGCAATTATTTTATCTGACTTTCTTTGTTTCTAGAGCTAGCCACTGAAGCAACCGTCATTTAAGCTGCGGGGTTTCTAAGCTAAGTGGCGAAGCGCCCATTAACTCATGACATTTTGCTGCAAAATTAGTATGGATAAAACCAAAATAATGCTTATTTTTGCACCTTGCACTTCTTGCGAGCTTTGCTGCAGCATTTATAATTCACTAGGACACCTAAGCAAAAATATACAATTTGAAGTCGCACCCATCGAACTCTGGCTGCCGTGATCAAAATCTGCACAAGACTTCTAGCGGTGCAGAGTAACGCCATAGCCATTCAGCTACAGTGATGAGTTGCAGAGTTCCCTATACCATCCTTATTGTCATTTCCTATCACGTCGATTATTGTACCTAAGATTTTAATAAAATAACCACAAAAACTTTCTGCCCCCCAGGAAGTGAGGGTAAAGGAAGAACAAAGAAGGTCATTTTATATATTATTGACCATATTTGAGTTTTGTAGTAATTTATGACTGTACGATGAGGGGTCGTACCTAGAGGGGACCAGTGGAAAGGCGCAAGGCATCTAAATCCTGCAGCCTCAGCGTATGGTCGACGGTAGCTTTCTATCGCACGGTGGCTGTCGATGAGAATCGCCTCGTCGGCGATTCCCCTCGCCTGTCGTTTCGAGTGAACAGCATCAATGCGCGAGCCCAGCCGGGCGCAGGCTTTCACCGAGGCCTGCGTGCGCCTGGCAGTACTACGCTATGGCTGAAGCTTCGTCACTGAGGGCGGTTTCGGTGTAGACTGCGTGGCTGAAGATAGGGAGGAGCACCGCGAACTCCTTTCTGTTTGATGCTGCGACTCGTGAGATAACTGCCTCTCTGAGTGATCAGCATTCACGTTTTAGGGAATCGGTGCCAAGACCTCCGTCCGGGGCCAATTAAGCGGAGCAGAGAAAGAGGATAGAGGCGTTGAAGGTACTTGCAGGTAGAGATGCGAGAGCATAAAGTGAGTGGATATCGTGGCTCTTAGTCGGCAACTGATGTGACTGCTTGGCAGCCTTGGCTATTATCTCGGAAGGATTCATCTGGGCATTTGGGCAAGGCGAGGTAAGGATGTGAAAGGCAGCGGGCGGTGACAAGCCACATGGCTTCGTGCTGGAGCGATTCGACTTTTCTTGCTTGCTTTTGAGTCATACAGTAGTACTTATAGCCTTCGGAAAAACGTGCGCGATTCAGTCCATCTCCAACCCCACAGGCATACTGAAAGTAGTGACTCATCGTTCAGCGGTCGCGCCTCTAGCGTCAGCTTCGTTTATTAAGCAAAATTGTGGCGGGAGTTTCATAATGAACAAAAACATTCAAGGATTTTGCAGTACTTACGTTCCCGTGGAAGGACTGGATGAAACGCTCAGCCATTCCTTCCCTGAAGTGGCAATGCGGGCGGTGGCAACAGAGCGCGGGCAGGCGAAATGTCCTTCGGGAGTCACGTACTTCCACAGCTCGTTATTATCATTCGAAAGCTCCGTCACTAAAATAGCCTGTGCGTTCGCAAACGTAAAGTGCACTTTGTATTACATGGATAATTAAACGGAGGGAAGTGCGGGGGCGTGCGTGAAACTCTTATATAGAAACAACCAACTTACCGCCGTCTATTCTCGTGAGGTTTCCTCTACACAACAATTTATGGACACAAGACATTACATTGTTTTTTGTCTGAAGCATTACAACTGCATTCTGGATCAGGTATTGTTAACAAAATAGTAAATCTGAAATCTGCAAACATTTTGCGTGGAATAATAGAGCTTCATGCATATATACGCGATATTTATCAAAGAGATAATCACATGACCTCATTGCCAACTGCAACTCCTCATAGCTGTGGTTAAAACTAGCGGCAGCAGCCTGTGTATAGTCGCTATAGACAGGCTATGGAAGGAACACGTGCGTACATTGTCAGTTTTCCTCATGTTTAGTGAGCTCACCTATTCTAGCATCCCCTTTCGCGAGCACTAATTAAAAAACGACAGAAAGTTGAGCTAGCTGGTAAGGATTCATTATGCAAAAAAGAAATGAAGCGTGCAGACAGGACACAAGAGTAGAGAAGTGGACAACACGAACGCCGACTGTCAACTGAAGGGAACACTGAGGCGAAAAAAGATGGAGGATTAAAGTTTACCAAGGAATTTCCTCAGCGACGCGTGATTCAGTTTCTTGACATTTCCTTGGTCTTCGAACAAAATCACGTTTGTTAGCGGTACTCCCCAAGATCTTCGAAGCCGTTGCTAAACTTTCAGTCCAAGCATTCCAAAGTAGTAAAAAACGGAATTGCCATGTCGTGCCTTAAGTCTTCTCTCACCAGATCCTGCATGCACAAAATGAGCGCCAGTTTTAATGCGCAGGTCCGGCGCGTATTAGAAGCAGGTTATCCTAGTGTAGCAGTGGCCACTGTGGCTTAGAGCCTAAAGAAGTTGGTTTCGAGGGGGATGGACGTGATTGCGGAAAGCAGTAATAGCAAAAAAAGAGTAGTGGCTATTCCGTACATTCATTATGTGCCGCACAGGCTTAAAAAAGTTGCAAGTAGATATGATGTTGCTTTCACTGCTCCCAATAAGCTAGGTAAGATATGCGCTGCCGTGCAGAGGAAAAAGGAGCAGGTAAAAGGCAAAAAAATAACAGATATTTGTCCAGTGAAGCACAATAAGAGCAACAGATTTACTGACTGTCGTATGGGTGTGGTTTATAAAATTCCCCTTAGCTGTGGCAAGTTCTACGTAGGTCAAACGGGACGGTGTATCAATCAAAGGCTAATGGTGCATAGAAGGTCGTTAACCGGTAGATCGCCTTCTAATCTTTCCCTGCATTGCCAAGATTGTAACTGCACGCCATAGTTAGATGAATGCGCTACATTGTACAGGCATAGGAATGAAGATACGCGTCTTATGGTAGAGGCATGGCATATCTCTAAAGGTGGAAGTGCGTGCGTGAGTCAGCCTTCGATTACCTAACATAAGGAAGAGATTAAGTGCCTCAACAGTTATCTCCCACGTAGACCGGCACAAGTACCCGACTGACA
Source organism: Dermacentor andersoni (assembly GCF_023375885.2). Taxonomy (NCBI): domain Eukaryota; kingdom Metazoa; phylum Arthropoda; class Arachnida; order Ixodida; family Ixodidae; genus Dermacentor; species Dermacentor andersoni. Next base: position 72,471,112 of record NC_092820.1, on the reverse strand, counting down.
CGTGGTGATACAATTCCTGAACTTGCGCAGATGAGTTTTGTGTCTTCTTTATTTTTCGCCTCAGTGCTGCCTTCAGCTGATAGTCGGCGTTCATGTTGTCCACTTCTCTACTCTTGTGCCCTGTCTGCACGCCTCACCTCTTTTTTGCACTCATTAAAGGCATTTTTTCTGAAAAAGGAAATGTTCCATGTAAAGCCACGAAGGTTGAGCATGTTTCATATGTAATTATATGATGTGTGCAGGGAAGACCCTAAAGAATAATCAATTGTTGGTTGGTGTGGCTATTATAACTTGCGATGCCTAACTTTATCAAAATTATTAAAACCTATAGCTGTCACTCGGACGTACATTCATGTATTTTACATGAAAACACAGGGGACCATTGGCGAGCAGTTCATCGAAGCGCGACTGATACCAGCGCATTTATCATTCAGCTCACTAAAACGTAAGCGTGAGAGCCGTTAATTGAAAAGCGGCACACGTATAACGAATTTTCGGCGCAGTCAACCACAACGTCCGAGTTCTCTCTCGCAGGAATTTGTGTGACGTGAGCTTGATTCTGCCCAGCAGTGGAGAAATTTAAAGGATCCCTTTTGTCATTCTATAGCGGTACGTGGAATATACTTACTGACCCAAATCGGCATGAGAAACGTTCACTGAAAACCAGCTCATCAGTCGGCATCAAAGTATTTTATTGACGAGTGGTATACAGTGAACTCTCCCTTGGATGAACTTCTAGGGACCCAGGGAAATAGTTCACTAAAGTGAAAGTTCCCTAAACTAAATATTCACTTGAACATGGAACAGCATAGGGCATAGCAGACATCGAGTCAAAATGTGAAATGCAGTTTTGAAACAGGGCGAGAGACAGAGGAAAGGGGAAAGGCAGGGAGGTTAACCAGAGGGGAAGATCCGGTTTGCTACCCTACGCTGGGGAGAGAGGGGAGGAGGAGGTAAAGTGATAACAAAGTAGAGATAAAGAATGAAGGGACCGTAGACATACAATCACAGTCGGTCGCTGTCGCCGCATACTGCCTCCGCACAGCACAGTAACCCTTGCAGCACTATAAACATCTGTTCGGGCTACAGCCGCTTGTCCAATTCTGTTGCCTTTAAAAACTGCAGCAGTGCCCTTATCCCCCTCTTCTGCGATGGCTTGTGATGGCGGCATTTTAAAATAAGTTCCTCTGTTCGAGGTCTCCGGTCAAAGCGCGCTATCGCGATTGCGAGCGATCGTCTCTATCAATTATAGCGAGGACAGTCCCAGAGAACGTGTTGCGGAGTCTCCTCGTTACCACAGTCATCACACGAGGCGTTGTCTGCCCATCCGATTCGGAAAGCAAAAGACTTGGTGAACACCTCCCCTGGCCATATTCGACAAAGCAGGGCAGCTTCGCGATGGCATAGTCCAGCTGGCATGCAAAGGCATAGAGAGGAGTGGGCAGTTTATGAAGTTATGTGCATCAATCTACAGGTTGTCCCACATAACTTGAGCCATAGTTTTAAAAAATGAAAAGTACTTCGGACGCGAGATGAACCAAATGCATAATGTTGGCACTGGCCTGGAATTACTCAGGCTATTTTATTTTCCCCTTAACGAACGGATAAGTTATGTTTATTTATTGAACTTTTTAAGTAATGGCGGCAGACCCCAAGTGTTATACGCAAAGTTGTAGAGTACCTCGAGAAACCTCTGAATAAATTGTTTACTAAGTGATATATCTCACCTTGTTCTTTCTTCTGCGTTCCTAAGAAAGCGCGCGAAATATGGAAAAAAAAATATCACGTCACGGAGGGATTGCACACTGTTATTGTGCTCCTCTCAAGCGTGCGATGGATGAACAAGGTTGGCTTCAGCGAGACTGGCACGCGGCAGGGCGTTATGTCTGGTGAATGTATCTGGGCATGCGGCTTTTATGGCATGACCGCGCCTACGTGCCACTGGCCGAGCGGTGCCGAAGCTATAAAGCGTCTAAGGAGAAGAAAGAGAACAAGAAAATAGATTTATTTTTTCATGCCTGAAATGGGAAAGAGCTCGCAGCCTGCCCACGGAGTGCCATGGGGTTGGGAAGTGAGGCAGCGTTAGGGCCCGAATAATTTTGCAGTGACCTTCAATCCAAAAAGTGCCCTTTGATTATAATGTGTGTTCGAATAGATCACCATGAGCTGCAATGAACATTTGGCATCTCACGGGCACATTTTCCGAGGCGTTCTTCATCATGGCATCAGGGATGGAGTTGCAGACTTGTCTTATTTTTTTCGTACAGGTTCTCTGATGTGGTTCGTGTCCAGTACACCTGATCCTTGACGTAGCCGCAGAGGAAGAAATCCAGGAGAGTTAAATCTGGCGACCAGGCAGGCCTATTGCAGTCACAATAAATATCGATAGTTGTTATTCTGACAACTGTCGCAGTCACAATAACAAATTTGTATAAGCGTGGGTAGGTTTGGCTGAGTGCGATATTAGAGACGTGCCGAGCCGACAGAAATTTGACCAAGCGGAAGGGCATACTAATAAGTAAACGTGTTTGACCGGCTGGTTGTTGATCGGGCAGTTGGTCCTTACGTTAATGGTGAAATCGGCTCCGTTGCATTGTTCGAGTACTGAAAGTGGGTTCGCGAACGCTTTAGGACATTCTTTGATAGCTGAGTATACGTTTCTGTTTTACAGCCAAGCTGTTAAGGGCTGGTTCCCTCGGGATCCCGTCCCTGTGTAGACAAAGAACTATGATATCAGGATTCGTTCCAGCGTCGACGTCTTCCACAGCTGGCTCGTTGGCTTAGAAGACAAAACTACCCATACGTGGGCCGATCCCGAAGATAGATAAATACCGGGCCAAACCACTGCGAAGGTGAAGCAGGAGTTAAGCACTCCCCATATGTGAACCGATCCTGAAGATAGTGCAACACTGGGCCAACCAGCGGCGGAGGTGAAGCAGGTGTTAAGCAGTCTCTATATGCGGGCCGATGCCGAAGATTGTGCGATACCGGGCTGAACCGCTGCGGAGGGGAAGCAGAGGGAGAGAGAAAGAAATAGGTTAACCAGACGTACTTCAACTTTGCTATCCTGGATTGGGGGAAGCGGTGTTGGGATGAGGAGAAAGAGAGAGAGAGAGGACAGAACAGAGAGAGGACAGAGAGAGGACAGAGAGGAGAGAAGAGTGCGAACACAGTTTCGCGCACAGCTGAAGGTTACTGCCGAGTCTACACACGGATGCCAAGACCTGCCTACTTGATGCATTTCAAAAGCGTTTTCGTGGCTTTGTGTGCCATCGACGCGTACAGCCATGGTCCAGGGATCTTCATTCCCGAAAATGGTCTATAGTCTAGCTGGTTCAATGCTTTCCGGAGAGCTTCACGGTTGACGTCGTTTTGGCGACAGATACAGAGGATGTGATCAATGGTCTCTGTGCTTCCACAAGAGTCGCACGTGGGCGTATCCCCCATTCCAATGCGGAACGAGTAGGTCTTGTTAAATGCCACCCTGAACCAGAGGCGGCACAATACTGTCGCTTCAAAGCGGGAAACTTTTGTTGGCACTTGTACCTTTATGGTAGCATCCAGCTTATGAAGATGACACATCGGGAGGTTTCGAGAAGACCAGTATCTAAGTGTCATAGCGTCAGCCACGATATGATGGTTTCTTGCAAAGTGGGTTCTGGATAAAGGGATTGGAACTGATCGGGCTTCCAGATGGCAAGACTGCGCGGCTTCGTCAGCGATGCGATTACCAGCAATGCCGGTATGTCGAGGTAGCCACTGGAATATATTTGTAAGTCTTTTAGCGATGACATGATGGTCATCTCCTCTAATTTCATACGTCAGCATCTCATGAGTCCTATAATATAGGACAAAATGCAGACTGAAGTGTTGCCTTAGAGTCGCTAAAAAATAACCCATTTTTGAGGTGTCTCTTGCAGGAGATATTTGACAGCAGCTCGCAACGCATCAAGCTCTGCCGCCGTTGATGTTGTCATGTGGGACAGTTTGAATTTTATTGTGGTTTTCATGGCCGCAATGACAATGGCACCTGAAGACCTGGTAGTTGAGACAGAACGATCAGGAAAGATGTGTATTCGGTCCCCGCATGTCTCATTGATTAATAGCAGCGTCATCTATTTCAGAGCTATTCTTGGGTGATTGGCCTTCTTTAAACCTGGAAAACATAGGCGCACCTGAGGCTCTTGGAGACAACACAAGGGTAATGAAGGCCTTGCTGCTGGTATGTGTCCTAACGGAACACAATCTGGATGGGTGATTATAACGTCAGCAAACGTTGTACAAGCTCTCTGCGGTGGCAAGAACGCCAAGCGATAGTCATGGAAGCGGGAAAAATGACAGATATGCGTCCTGAGACAATTCATAGCAACGTATGGTTGGATACAATGATCTTCGGCGAGTACGATTCTGGCAGCTATTGATTCACAGCGACCAAGTCCTAAACACGTGCCCAATTCTTGGCCCTCTGAGCTCTCCAATGAGCGAATATTTTACTTGCACGTACTGGACAACATTAGAAGGCTGTAGTGTAAATAGCCTAGGAATAGAGCTCTGTACAACTGAAGCATGGGGCGTACAAATGTGCCCCATGTTTCCCACACGTGAATCTCAGTACCTGGACAATCAACAACAGTTCTTCCTTCAGGCACGTGCAATGAAGGCCATAGAAAAGGTTTCGGTCAATTACTACACCCAACAAACTAAGGGTCTTTCCATAGGTGATGATGTGTCCAGTAATGGAGACTAGGTATGGTGTCATAGGTTTACGTGTTAATGCAATCAATGCACAATTCCCGGTCGACGCAGTCAAGCCTTGTGTTGGAAGGTATGCTGATGTCCAAGGTGCTGCCCGCTGCAATCGCGCGCGAACCTGAAGGCGAGTGACCACAGACGTCCAAAAGCAGATGTCATCTGCGTATATCGAGAAGTACATTAATTTAGGTAACACTTCAGCTAGACCAATGAGTCTCACATTGAACAACGTGGGACTTAATAGTCCTCCTTCAGGCACGCTGCAGTAAGTGTAATATTCAGCTGTGGATCCATCTTCTGTTTGTACAAAAAACGACCGGCGAGTTCTGTAGTGGCACAACCATCGAAACATGCGGCCGCCGATTCCAATTGTCTCCAGGTAGTTGATTGACGGCGTCATATGCAACGTTGTCTTATGCGCCTTTCCCGTCGAGAAAAAGGTCAACTGATATGCGCTTGCGCCTTTTCTGCTGTTGCACAAACCTTTTCAGGTCAATGACGCTATCAATTGAGAAACGACCCCGACGAAAGCCTGCCATGGAAGCTAGGTACATATTGCAATGCTCGAGATGCCATTCTAGACGTGCAAAGGCTATCTTTTGCATTACCTTTCCGATGCAGCTGGCCAGAGCGATAGGGCGATATGCCGCCAAATGCAACGGAGATTTCCCGGCTCTAGTGAAGGTACCAGCCAACTTCCACTGCCGGAGAACTGTGGCTCTATACCATGAGTTGTTGAAACTGCTCAGAAGCGCTCTTCTTCCCTCTTGTCCAAGGTGACCCAGGGCAGCATAGGCAACGCTGTCAGCGCCTGGAAAGAATGATCGTTTAGAAATGGCCAGGGCAGCTTCGAGTTCTTCCATTGTAAAGGACACGTCCATTTCTGGCACCCGAGCCGCATGGAGGACACATGCATCAACGTTCGTGCTGACAGGCTCGCCAGTGACTCTCACACAGAATTCAACACCACATCAAAGTCAGTTTGGCAAACATGGAAGGCCAAAGGTGCGTATGGGTGTCGTTGTTGCAGGAATCAACGAAGTCCGCGGACTGTCCTCCAGATATGTGAAAGCGGCTTGCGAGGGTCCAGTGATTTACAGAATGTCTTCCGTCGCTCACTCTCTAATTTGTCTATGCGACGCTGAGAGAGAGAGAGAGAGAGAGAATAACTTTATTGAATTGGGGAAAGGGAGATAGGGGATTAGGAGCCCAGGGCTCCACTGGCTTCTGCCGCTAGCCGAACGTGACCAAGAAGAGCCTTCTGCATCTTCGGGTCGGAACTGGCGAGTTCTGCCTGCCGTTGCTCCAGTGTGTTGATTAGATTGTACTTAAGTAGGCAACTTTCTTCTCAATGCGTCGTGCGTCTCTGAGATCATACAATCATTTATTGCATCTGTATCGTCGCTCAGCACGCCGTCGAATCGCATGAAGTCTCTTTGCTTCAATGTCGAAATCCGTTCGCTTTGAGGACAGCGATAATAGGCACTTGGCACCTTTCATTGCTTCTGCGATGGTGTCGTCGACGTTGCCGGTGAAATTTCTCCAACACTGGGAAGCTGAGACCGTCCCCGAGGAGTGGAAGCATGCGGAGGTAGTGATGATTCCTAAACCGGGCAAGAAACTGCAAATTGAGAACCTCAGACCGATCTCGCTGACATCGTGCCTGGGAAAACTGTACGAACGAGTGGTGACGCTGAGACTACAACAGTACATGGAGGACAACGAACTGTATCCCCACAACATGTTTGGCTTCAGAGCAAACTTATCGACTTGAGACGTACAGCTTCAAATCAAAGAAGAAATACTCGGGAACGTCCCCAGGAGCGGGGAGAACATAATAATGGCATTGGATATAAAGGGGGGTTTTGACAATGTAAGCCATGAGGCTATCTTCACGGGCATGAACGACCGGAACTGCGGGAGGAGATACGGCTACGTCAAAGCCTTCCTTTCAAACAGAACGGCAACGATTGGCCTCGGAGAGCTCCGATCAGAGAAGTTCCTTACTCCAAACAAAGGAACGCCTCAAGGGTCGGTGATCTCCCCCACGCTTTTCAACAAAGCCATGATTGGCTTGGCGAAACAGTTAAAAGAAATCGACGGCATACACCATGCCATGTATGCCGACGACATCACCATCTGGGTTAACACAGGCTCGCTCAGAGAGAAAGAAGAGAAGTTACAAGAGGCAGCCACCTGCGTAGAGGTCTACGTCAGAGCAAGAGGGCTAGCCTGCTCCACTGATAAGTCCGAGCTCCTGAGAGTTTGGAGAGGAAAGCAAAACCGCACAGTCCTCACCAGCAACGAGTTAAAGCTCAACGTCTACCCCGAGGGGAAGCCGATACCGGAAAAGACGTTCATCAGAATTCTGGGGATGTGGATACAGTCGAACCAACGCTGCACCCACACTCTCGCCCTACTCAAGGCATCCACCCTCCAAGTGGCCCGCATGGTCACGCGCATCTCACACAGACGCCACGGCATGCGAGAGGAAGACACACTCAAGCTGGTCAGAAGCCTGGTCGTCAGCCGAGTGGCATACAGCCTCCCATACTACAATCCCATCAAGAGTGGGGTACAACAGGCGGACGCGATTCTACGCAAAGCCTACAAAACCGCACTCCACCTTCCCCACAACACCTCAACCGAAAAGCTCCTAGCCTTAGGACTACGCAACACCTTCGAGGAATTAAAGAGGCGCAATTAGTCTCCCAGCAGCGCAGACTACAGCAGACCCTATCTGGCAGGGATCTCCTGATGAAACTAGGCTGCGCCGATCAACTTCAAGAGATACAGAGGACCGAAGCAATTCCGGACGAGTATCGGAACACACTAAAAGTAGCACCCATACCCCGGAACATGGATCCCAACCTACACAAAGCACGCACAGAAGCGAGGGCTGAATACCTAGAAAAGACACTAGCGCCCCAAGAAACGACGGTATATGTGGACGCAGCCACATTTGCCAGAGCAGCGGGGCAGAGCAACAGCAACGCGGTAGCAACGGTGATTGATTCGAACCTACGCGAGATCACCAGCGCATCACTACAAGGCTGTACAATAGTCGAGGCTGACGAAGCGGCCGTCGCTCTCGCGGCAGCGGAGGGATATCGGTCTGAACGGTCTCTAACAATCCTTACAGACTCACAAACGGCATGCCCCAACTACCTACGCGGCAGAATAGGGCACGGAGCGCTCCACATACTCCGATCCGGAGACCACATAACACAACGACAAACAAAAGAAGAACCAATTAGGCATACGATAGTATGGACGCTGGGACACACGGGAGTGGCAGGGAACCAGGAGGCGGACAGGATAGCTCGAGGGTACACTTATTACCGAGCATCCAACGTAAGCGACCTCGAGGGGACCGAACCTGTACCCCAAGACTATTCAGCGATACCAAATTATACAAGAGCTGCAGAAAGCGGTATCCACCACCGCACACCTCCCTTAGCAGAGAGGACTCTGTCGCGTGGAGGCAGCTACAAACGGGCTCGTGCCCGAACCTAAACGTACTCAGCAAAATTTATCCCACACAATACAATGACAAATGGCCCTGGTGCCACGAAACACCCACGCTGTATAACATAACGTGGGCATGCCAGAAGATAGACGTGGTACCCGTTATACCAAAGCCAAGTGCGGCGCAATGGGAGGGAGTGCTCTCCAGCGATCGCCAGGTCGACCAAGAAGGTCTGATTCGGCGAGCACAACTGGCAGCAGCATCCAGTGGAGCCCTGGACTAAGGGCAACCGACCGTTGTGCTAGAAGATGGACGAAGCCATCTGAAGACCGCGGAAGACTAGCGAACCTAGAGCTGATAAAGTTTTTCACTCACTCACACTCCGATACGCTTCTTGCATAAGCGACGTAGGCCAACTTCAGTCAGTGCACTTCAAGATACCACGAGAGAAAGACCGAGCGAGTCCATTATTCGTTAGGTAGGTCGGAATGTGATCACTCCTGTAAGTCTCGATGTCGCAAAACTATTAACATGAGACGTGAAGTTCTGTGACACTGAGCTCTGACACTAATTTTTCAAGGCCGAAATAATGACTAAACACTCTTTCTCTGTAACTGAGTAATTAGCCTATGTCTTTGTCAGGGTTCGGCTGTCATGGGCGACGACATATTCATTGAATCCCGCTTTTCGTTGTGCGAGTATAGCTGGGTCCGAAAGAATGCCGTGTCGCGATACGACATGCCAAGAAGGATGAGCTTTATGGCATGTTCAGGAAGCCCCGCGTCATTGAGGTATTTAAAAACGTGCTCGAAACGGCTGAGATGTGCGCGAAAATGAACGGAAAAGATAACAACGTCATGCAAATTGCATGGATATGTGTTCCATTTGAGGCCGCGTAAAATATTATACATCATGCTCGCAAAAGTGCCTGGACTGTTACACACGCAGAAATGCATCACGTTGAATTTGTGTGATCTCTCAGGTGTTACAAATTCCGTTTGAGGTCTATCTAGTGGTGCCATAGGGACCTGACAGGTATCAGGTCCCTACCCAGCGAAGAAAACAACTCCACTCACGGCAAACATAGAAGGGCGTCGTCTATGAGCGGTTACGGGAAAACGTCCTTGCGCATTATCTTGATCAGACGGGGGTAGTCAACGCAATACCGAAGAGATCCATGCTTTTTTTAACAAGAACGACCAGTGACTGTCAGAATTCTGTTTGAAGGCTGCACGAGGTCGCACTTGAGGAAGTCACCAACCTGGTCACCACTCGCAAGGCACTCCGAGACGAATACTCGCTGAGGGCGTTGCCGTATAGGCGCATGACTGATTGCATCTATCTGGTGAAAAACAGTCGATGTGCGGCTCAAACCAACAGCATGGCTGTAAAAAAAAGTGCGACACTTCTGCAGGAGAGCGATAAGCTGGCCTCGTTCTAAAGCTGATGTTTCGTGATCGATGGAGCTGAAGAAAGCGTCGAGGGGTCACGGATGAGCCACATGGTCACAACTAAATGTGCTAAGGTCCAGAGAAGTAGAAGCGGCAGGAGCGTCAAACATGCAAAAGGTGTTGACTGGTTGGACGAGTTTTAGGTCTTCACCATGAAATAAAGGTAAAGGGCACGGTGTGGTATTGCCGACGAGCATCTTCGTAACTCTTGCGCCGCCCCGAAGAGTAACGAGAGCTAAGGACAGGGCCAGCGGTCAACATTTGCGGTGCAAGAACACCTCAGAGGGCATAAAGAGAACAGCGTCATCAGCAATAGCGGCGCACGACACAGGTGCGAGCAGGGAAAGGCATGGAGGGACGGCATTGTCCTCGGGCACAAGCAGTTTATCACTAGAAGTACGCTTTTCAAAAATGTCAAGCTCGGGAAGAGCAGAAAGTTCGAGTTCGACGTGACAACAGTCAATAACGGCGTTTCTTAGTTGCAAGGAAGTCCCAGCGTAATATAAAGCCATGGGAACAAGAGGGCAACACGACTAATTCGACGTCGTACAGAAAGTCCTTGAATGAAGAATAGAGAAGTACAGGCAGCGAGAGGCGTAACGTTTTCAGCATTAGCGCTTCGGAGGGAGAGGCTAAAGAGCTCCATGAAAACCTTTCTTACTAAGCGACCGAGTTCGGCGGACAAAACGGATACTGGAGCTCTTGCATCGACAAGTGTCATAACGGCGATCTCTTCGACAGATTCTTTAATTGGGTGGACTGGAGAGGGACGCGGACTTGTGTATTGCGATGTGGACGCAGTTCGTGTCTCAGGAACTGCGGCCATCAGTATTTGTGCTTGCCAAACTCGGTACGGCGACGCATCGCAGAAATCGAGCGACGATGTGAAGATGGTTATGGGCGGGTAGACACGGTAGAGCCATCAGGGCAAAAGGAAAAGGTAGGAAGGCTGGAAGCCTACGGGGAGAACTGAGGCGGGGAAGATGATGCCCATCGTATGTTATGAAGACGAAGCAAGCCAAGACCTCAATGGCGCGCCGCGTCACCAGCACCACCCCAAACAAAACATATTTGAGGCTCATGGAAGCTGCGCCACTTGTGAAGGTAAGGTCGGAGTCGTGGCTGAGGAGTACGAAAATGCTGTCGCTCTAGTAGCGGCGTAGGAATAAAATGCTGTCGGTCTAGTAGAGGCATCATCATCATCAGCCTGGTCATTCCCACTGCAGAGCAAAGGCCTCTCCCAAATTTCTACAACTACCCCGGTCTTGTACTAATCGTGGCCATGTTGTCCTTGCAAACTTCTTAATCTCATCCGGCAACCTAACTTTCTGCCGCCCCCTGCTACGCTTTCCTTCCCTTGGAATCCAGTCCGCAACCCTTAATGACCATCGGTTATCTTCCCTCCTGATTACATGTCCTGCCCATGCCAATTTTTCGTGATTTCAAATAAGATGTCATTAACTCGCGTTTGTTCCCTCACCCAATCTGCTCTTTTCTTATCCCTTAACGTTACACCCATCATTCTTCTTTCCATAGCTCGTTGCGTCGTCCTCAATTTAAGTAGAACCCTTTTCGTGAGCCACCAGGTTTCTGCCCCGTACGTGAGTGCTGCTAAAACACAGCTGTTATACAGTTTTCTCTTTAGGGATAATGGCCACCTGCTGTTCATGATCTCAGAATGCCTGCCAAACGCACCCCAGCGCATTCTTATTCTGATTATTTTAGTCTCATGAACCGGATCCGCGGTCACTACCTGTCCTAAGTAGACGTATTCCTTTACCACTTCCAGTGCCTCGCTACCTATCGTAAACTGCTGTTCTCTTCCGAGACTGTTAAACATTACTTTAGTTTACTGCAAATTAATTTTAGACCCACCCTTCTGCTTTTCCTTTCCAGGTCAGTGAGCATGCATTGCAGTTGGTCTCCTCAGTTATTAAGCAAGGAAATATCATCAGCTAAACGCATGTTACTAAGGTACTCTCCACCAACTCTTATCCCCAATTCTTCCCAATCCAGGTCTCTGAATATCTCCTGTAAACACGCTGTGAATAGCATTGTAGAGATCGTAGCTCCCAGCCTGACGCCTTTCTTTATCGGTATTTTGTTGCTTTCTTTAGGGAGGACTACGGTGGCTGCGGAGCCGCTATAGATATCTTTCAGTATTTGCACATACGGCTCGTCTACACCCTGATTCCGTAATGCCTCCATCCTGCTGAGTGGCATAGGACGCGCCAAAACGGTGGCGGTCATTGCATAGGGGCCGGCGAGAGCTTATGTGGACGAGATTGGGCAATTGCTTCTCGGTACGTGACTGGTGCAGTGACTGCCGTCTGTTCACGGGCTGTTGGAACGGCTTGAGAAATTTGCTCGTTGATGAAGTGGCAGATCGTAGGTAGCAAAGCGGGTGTTGGTTCAGGGACACGAGACATCAAAGATAGCTGCGAGCGGCCTCTGCGAGAACCAACCCCTGAACCTTTAGGAACACAGTAGCATGGTTGTCGCCGACTCCATGGCTTTGCAGAGAATGGGCGGGCGTAGGGGGACGTCGGGTGTGAAGCCGCTGCCTGCGCAACTGGTCGTAACTCTGACACAACTCTACCACTTCGACGACAGGCTGAGGACTTTTTGATAATAACACTTGTGTTCAAAGGCTTGCGTACGCACTTTTAGAGCAAAAGTGCGTAAGCAAGCCTTCGGTGTCACTATGTGAAAAGGAGATACGATTCCTCGGTTTATCTTTGTGACTATTACAGTACATGTTTTCCCCATGCCTTGCACACGTGTACGGTTCATCGAAATGCGCCACTGAATGTTCTTTTTTGCTGTTACGTTTGTTTCCGCTCGCACGGTATATATTCATGGATGCGTGAGAAAATAAAAATCTATAGTTGAAAGCGAAGCGCTGTGTCTGTGTATCTGTTTCTCTCTGCGTCCTCGTTCAGTCGCGTTTATACACTCTACCTGTACGTGATGATGTTATGTTTGATCTCTGGAACTGGTTGCTCTAGAGTTCACCACTGGTAGAGTGCTCGGGCGAGCTCGTGAGCGGCTTCGTTACCTGGGACTTCTTCATCAGCTGGAACCCAAATAAAAGTTACGTCCCTCCTAGGAGGGTTTCTCAGTAGAATTGAGAGAGCCTCTTCCGAGATTCAACCTTTGGTAAAAATTCGCATAGCTAATTTGCTATTGCATAATATTATCTCTTTTGCAGCCGCACAAGCGAGCGCTTCTGCAACCTCCTCGGCTGCACAGGCGTCCCTCGTGTACGTGGATCACGCTATCTTAACGCACCTGTCGCCATCAACCACCGTCGATACCGCAGCCACGTCTCTGCCGCAAGCGGCATCTACGTGCGCTGCTTTATACGCCGGTGTGTTCTTAGGCCTATTTACTTGAGCCTTAGCCTTGTGAGCTCTCCTCTCTTTGTTGTAGATGGGATGCATATCTTTAGGTAGAGGGGGGGCAATTTGGAAGCGCTTACGCACGTCCAACGGAATGTCCTTCTTGCCAGTCGGGGCAGCCCTGTCGCATTAGATTCCTGCCCATTCCATGATTTTCCTCCTTGTTTTGGACTGGCCTAATCTTTCCAACTGAGACACTCGTACAGGCTCAGTGAGTTCAGCTAGCGTGTTGTGAACCCCCATTTTGAGAAGGTGGTCTGCGAAAGACAGCAACAACGAGCTGAAGCCGCAGGCGATGCTGCTGAGGCGAAGCTAATCTTCTTAGTTACACTAAGGTGATTGTGTAATCTGTGTGACCTATGCGTTGAATTGCGCTTTCAGATTTGCAGCGCGTTTGCAGGGCGATTTACACAAAAAGAAACCATTAGACTAGACGAGCGCTGCACATCACTTCATTTGATATCCAGCATGGTGGTGTATGTGTGGATGCAGCATTGTCTCTTGTGCCAATGTATCTAAACTGAAATCATAAGGTAAGCATCTTGAGGTAGCCTGGCATTTCGTAACTGCAGTGGAGAAGAGCTATTTGTAAGAATTCCAACACAAAAAAAGCTGTGCTGAACAAATTATGTACGTTCTAGGTGCTTTGTGCAATGCACACAAAAGAGGCTCGAGAAACCTCAGTTTTGTAGCCCAAAATCTGAGGAATAAAACGCACGAAAGCTTGTTTCCTTTATTGTTTGCAGATTATGCAAAAAACCGCAGCAACAAAAGTTTTAGCAAGAAAAATCACCAGCGCTAGCGCATCTACGTACACGACAATGGAGGATGCACGTCACCGCTACGGAACACTCCGCACGTGAGCTCTGCGACGCGGCAGCTATCGGATGTCATCGCATGTGACATTGCCTGGGCGCTATCTCTCTCTCTCTCTCTACCAATACATAATACGCAGTACAATATAGATCCAGGCTTCCTTTTCACAGGTTTTATATGACACCAGTTGAGATGTGTTGTGGTCAATATGTAGAGCAATGCGTTCCAGGTGTATGCTTTCCATTGCACGTTTCAACTGCCATGATCACTGCTGTCAGAGAGAGAGACAACTTCATGTAGTCGCCTGCAGAACGACACCATGACTAAATGGCGCCGTGACGCGGGCCCTGACGTCTTCTCAGCGGGTGGTCTCTACTCAACTCCAGCGCGTGTTACTCCCGCGGTCGGTCGCCCTGAGGGGCAACGTTCCGTCGGTTTCGCTCGGCCTTTGTCGCCGAGACCTGCTGGACGGCCCAGGTTTGGCTTTCGTGGTCGTAGCATTCCGCCGCCGCCGCGAGTCGCGGCGGAATCGTTGTACTTGTCGAAGCCTCATTGGGGAACTTGGTGCAATCCCATAGGATGTGCGTCAGGGTGGCCCTCTCCCGCTGGCACACGCGGCACACATCACTCACATATAATTTAGGGTATAGATGAGTCATTAACACTGGGGTGGGTAAAGAACCAGTTTGCAATTGTCTGAACAGCACCGCCTCCGCTCGGCTCTGCCCCGGGTGCGGGGGTGGGAAAGTCCTTCGAGCCAGGCGATGGAACTGTGTAAGTTCGTTGAACGTCGTCATGCGATCCTTGGCACTACACCACGTTGGACGGTCGGTTGCAGCGGCGCGGTTGGTTAGCGCTCGCGCCACTGCGTGTGCCGTCTCGTTGTGGTTATCGTGCTTCTCGGACGCATCGTTGCCCGCGTGTGCGGGGAACCACTTGATTCTAACATACCGATTCTGGCGTTGCAGGTCAGCCGAGCACAGAACCCGCACAGCCTCACCACACACTTTGCCCTTTACATAATTCCGCACTGCACTTCGCGAATCGCACAACACCGTCTGGCACCCGGGGTCGGCAATGGCCAGGGCAATGGCCACTTCCTCCGCCTGACACGCCTCGCTGACCCATAAGCTCGCCGCTGCCCTCGTCGCGCCGGACGACGCCTCGATGACGGTAGCTACGGACGCCGCGCAGTCTCCCTGGTATTCTGCCGCATCCACGAACCTTGCGTGCTCGTCCTTGGCGTGAAAGTCGATGAGGGCCTTGGCCCTCGCCGCTCTTCTCTCCTTGTTATACTCCGGGTTCATGTTTCTTCGGATGAGGTCAACCCGAATCCGGCGCCGGGTTCCGTCCGGGACAGAAACGTCGCTACTCGCCGCTTTCGCTCCGGGCGTGAAGCCCAAGTATTGAAGTATGCGCCTGCCGGCTTCGGTCATAGAGAGCCACTCCAGCTGGGCGGTCCGTTGCGCTTCCCAAATTTCCTCGAGGGTATTGTGTACCCCCAGACTCAGGAGCTTGTTGGTGTTCGTACACTCGAATAGTTCGAGCGCCGCCTTGTAATCTCGGCGTATCAGGGCGTTGATTTTATTCGTTTCACATTGCATCCAGTTGTGGAAGGCTGCAACGTAGGTGACGTGGCTGATTACGAAGGAGTGCACAAGCCGAATCAAGCTTTCCTCCTTCATGCCGGCCTTGCGGTCGGCAACCCGTCTGATGAGACGTATTGCGTTGGTAATCTTGGCTGTAAGGCGGGAAATAGTCTCGCCGTTGCCCCGTCGGTTGTCTATAATCATTCCGAACACCCGGATTTTGTCGACCTCCGGGATCACGTGGCCGTTCCTCGTCACGATCTTGATGGCCTCGTAATCCCTCGCTTCGCTCTTCTTACGTCTGACGTACTTCGGTGGTAACACCAGCAGTTCTGACTTGCTCGGTGAGCAGATCAAACCGGAATCGTTCAGCTGGTCTTCGATCGCGTCGACGGCTTCTTGCAGCGTGCTCTCAATGTGACCATCGCTGCCTCCCGGAACCCACAGCGTGATGTCATCGGCGTAGATGGTGTGCCGGACGCCCTCGACACGAGAGAGTCGCATGGCCACCCCCATCATAACGAGGTTGAATAACAACGGCGAGATGACCGAGCCTTGGGGGGTCCCGACACTGCCGAGCCTCTTCTCTTGGAGCCGTAGATCGCCGGCGCAGAGCTCGGTAGTCCGCCCCGTCAGAAAATCCTTAATGTAATTGTACGTTCTTGCGCCCATGTTCAGTCTGGACGCCTGGGCTAGGATCGCAGAGTGCTTCACCTTGTCGAAGGCGCTCTGCAGGTCCAGCCCCAGAATGGCCTTGTTGTCTTTCGTTAGGGTGTCATCGTCAATGATATCTTTCTTCAACAGAATCATCGCGTCTTGGGTGCCGAGGGAACGCCGAAACCCGATGATCGTGGTGGGGTATAGTCCCGACTCCCCCAAGTAATCCTGCCACCTACACATGAGGACGTGCACCAACACCTTGCCCACGCAGGACGTGAGCGAGATGGGCCGGAGGTTGTCCGTGTTCCGCGGCTTGCCTGGTTTGGGGATGAGTATGGTCTTGGCAGTCTTCCACTGCTGGGGCAGTGACCCCGCACTCCAGCACTTGTTGTAGTAACCGGTGAGGTTTTCGATGGCCACATCGCTGAGGTTCTTGAGCGCTCTGTTCGAGATGTGATCCGGGCTGGCCGCTGACTTGCTGTTCGTGCAGGGCCGCTCGCACCTCCTCGACGCTGATGTCGCGGTCAAGATTCTCGTTGGCTTGACCGCCGTACTCGGGATGCCTTTCCGTGGGTGTAACGGGAAGGTACTTGCTGTTTATGCGTCTGATTACTTCAGTTTCCCCGTTTACCTTGACTGCTCTGTGAATGATCTTTGCGAGGCGGTCGCGTCGGTGGGATTTTGCTTTAGTATCGTCGAGCAGATGCCGCATGAAGTTCCAGGTTTTGCCGCAATGCATCTGCCCGTCCGCAGCATTACAGATTTCGTTCCATTGTTGCGTGCAGAGTAACCGACAATGAACTTCGATGGCGCGATTCAGCCCCGCCACCTTCTTCCTTAGACGCCGATTTAGTCGTTGCTTCTTCCACCCGTTTAGGATAGATTGCTTTGCTTCGAATAAGTGCGCGAGGCGGCTGTCAACCTTGTCGACCTGCTCATCTGTTTCTATGATTTTGGTCGCCTCCTTGACCTTCCCCGCGATGTGGGCTGACCATTCTTCTATGTTCTCGATTTCCTCCATCTCCGTTGGTAACAGGCTACGGAAGGCATCCCAATCCGTAAAATTATGTTTTCTGGTGTCCTCCGAGGCCTCGACCTCTTCCGGTATGATGACCTCTACAATGTAGTGGTCGCTGCCGAGCTCTCACCCCGTGTTGCGCCAGGAGATATTCCCCTTCTCGTCGTTCTTCACGAACGTGAGGTCCGGCGTCGTATCCCTGGACACAGAGTTCCCGATCCTTGTAGGATCAGTCGAGTCTGTGATGAGGGTGAAGCCCAGGTCTAATGTGTCTTGGAACAGGTCTCGCCCCTTGGCCAATTGCTTGTTATATCCCCATGCCGGGTGTGCCGCGTTGAAGTCCCCGCAGGCGACGAGCCTGTGAGTCCCCGCCACGGTGCTGGCTCTGTGAAGGAGCGTCTTGAATTTTTGCTTCCAGTGTGAAGGGCTACTGTAGACGCTGAGCAGAAAGGTGCTGTTCTTTTGTTTCTTGCCCGTAACGACCTCGATGAGAGTGTATTCAATTTTACTATTGTGCAACTCGTGCTCAATGGAGGTGAGTCCCTTGCGAACCAATGTGCATATCCCTCTACCGCCGCTGACCTTTGGAGACTTGGCGTATACCCGATAACCGGGTAGCGACACTGCATCAGTGCGAGTCTCTTGTATCATGATTATATCAGGCCTGCTTGCTACTTGTGTTATGTGTTGCTGCACGGCTGCCTTCTTGCTAGCGAAACCGTTACAGTTCCAGTGCCAGGTCACGAGACCCTTTACTGCTGCAGTTGTTGCTGGTGCTGGAGCGGCCTTGATTGTTGCTGATTGTACTGCCGCCTTATTTGCTGTATTGCTTTCGTTAATTGCTGACACGTCCGCTCGATGGCGGCGAACCTGTCGTTAATCATCGTGGTGAACGTAGTCTTAATATAATCTTCGAGCCCGTCGAGGTGTTCCTCGATTTGGTCGACCTTGTCTTTCAGGTTGTCCACCCGGTCGTTGAGGTTGCGCTCCTTCAGGTTCTCGATCGCTCGTCTCTTGGGTGCCGGTTCCTTCTCAGCGGATGTTGATGGTACAGCGCTGCTGATGCTGGGTGTTGGTTCACATGATACCGCTTGGGGCGTTTCGTTATTCGTGGAACGGGTCGTCAGAAGCTTCTTGATTTCCATGATCTCGTTTGCCATCTTGATAATAGTGGCTCGTTGTTCTTGCGCCTGAGTGCCTCGTTGGCTTCCTTCAACGTCCTCATCGCCTCGTCTTCCCTCGTCTTGCTGTTGTTGTTGCCATCGACCGTCTTGCTGGTGCTAATGGTCTTGGTCGTTGCGGTATTGGAGGTGGTGGTGGTGGTGGCACCCCCCTGTGCTTTCTTGGCACCGCTCCTTGCTGCATCGGCCCAGCTCACGCGGTCACGTGACTGCGATCGCGTACGGCTAAGGCTACGCTGTCTACTCTCGCTGGCCCTGCGCTGCGAGACGGAACGTGACACTCGGCGACCAGCTGGGCCGGCAGGTGCTGCGGTTGCTGACATCAGCGATGGAAATTCCTCAGCTCTGAGAGATGCTCGTTGTTGCTGCTGCGCTTGTTGTTCGGCCATCTTGCGCTCCCATCGTCTCCTTGTAACTACGTATGGGACCTTGAACCTATTCTTGCAAACCTTGTCACCGGTCAGATGTGGCCCTCCGCACAATCTGCAAGTGGGGGTACAACTATGGTCTTCCTTAGGGTCAACGGCCCCGCAAGCAAAGCAAGCCCTCACGTGAGGGTTTGGACAAACGTCGCGGCGGTGGCGCACCTTCCCGCACTGCTTACATACATCGAATTGTTTTCGATATAGGCTGCACTTGGTGAGAACGGGACCATAGCACACGTCATTCGGGACCTTCAGGCCCTTGAAAGCCGCGATGACTGTTGTCGAGCTGCCAATCCTCTTCGCGCCAAGTGCCAAGGGATTTCTCGAGTTAACAATGTTCCGGTCGATTGCGGCCGTGGAGTCCTCTATTGGGATACCTGTAATAATGCCTTTAACTGTGCCATATGGTGCGGTTTGATATGCCCCGACCACGTGTTCCTTGCCACCAATGCAGATCGATTTTATCTCGGCGTAACGTGAAGCACGTATATCGTCGGGGGTACTCACCACCATGATGTTTTGTTGCAAGTTGGGGCAGAAGGTGTCCGATGCTCCGTCCTCCCTTGATACTTTCGCCGCCGTCATGAAGGCCGATGCCACGGTGGCGGTCTGAGTCCTCGCAATGTTAAGGCCTCCCCGAGGCCGCACTGTCACCTTCGTCTCCTCCCTCGGTAGAGCGTCCGGCATCCTTACTGCCTTTGTCACCGAAGCTTTCACGTTCCTGGCAAAGTTCGTCGTAGGTCGTGACTGGCGAGCGGCAGTCCCCTGGCCGGCCAAGGTCTTTATACGCCGGCTTACGTGCGACCAGTCTGCATCGTCGTTGAATTCCTCGGAAGAAATTTCTTCCCCTTGAATTTCAACACACATCTGGCTAACGCCGGAATTCGCCGGGTCCCGAACAATGGACGTCTCCATCTCGGTCGACATGTTTGTATAACCGCCGCCCGAAGACGACGGCCTTTCCTCGCAGAGGTTCGGCCCGGCTATGGGCAGATCCAAGCTGTTCGATTAGGCTTAGTGGAACGGCGCCGGCCTCCACGGAAAGTCCCGGGAAATTGGCGAAAAATCGTACCTTTTGGTAGCCACCGGTACCGGTTGATGACCCGCACTCTGACAGACACAGTGGTAATAGTTATACCGCGGTAAAAAATAATTAGCACTGCAAAATTGGTCATAAAATCCGGAGCCGATGTGAGCACGTCAGCTCAGACCTCACTGCTGTCAAAGAATGTTGGCACGGCCCTTAGTTGTTCACTGTCAAACTTCTGTGTCGCTTTCCTGGCAAGTATGGGCTAGCCATATCCCCGTTAAACACGAAGTTAGAAGTTGAAATGTGACGCGTCACGCGCACTTACTAGACGCGGTGTGAATCGAGAGCAGGGTGCGAATCATGCCAGTGCAGTCTTGCTCGCTGGTGGAAATCGACAAGAGTCAAGTGGGCATTAGCTATCGGTTACATGCAATTGTGCCGCAGCAGCCAAGTGTAAATAAGAGCCAGTCACGAGCTGTTACTCAGCGCAAACTCTGCGACGATTATTCAACGACAGTTCGGTGCCCGATACCGCAATTGTCTGGTGATGAAGCAGCGATCATACCAGGAAACCAAAGCGAAGGTGCAACGGTTTAGATGTCCAAAAATCAGCTGCTAAACGCCACGTCTCACACGACTACTATAATAGAGTAGGCGGCATTTCATGAAGCCGGTGAACTGATTTAACAGGGGTGCGATATGGTGTTGATTGGTCCGAAGGCCTAGTCCGACAATAGAGGACTCTGTTCGAAGCAAACTCAGAATCTAGGCACACACCTTCTGAAAATGGAAAGTGTCTTTCGCGTCATTACGCATGGAAGAGAGTGAATATTGGCGAAAAGGTCCACTTTTATGTGACGCGGCTGTTGCGTGTGATGTTTAGTCTGACAACATGGCGGAAGCATAGGCAAAGATGATAACTGTTCCCCTTTCACTCTAGGCTCGCGTAATCAAGATATGACTGCGCGGTATTCCGTGTCGTTGCACTTCATTTCAATAAAACAATACTCCGAAATCAGCAGTCACTTTATTTGCGTAGCCCAGGCCAAGACCATGCCCGCTCGTCTAGTCACCATTACGCACGCGCACTGCCCTCCGGCTTCTTCGCTCGCGCCATTATCTCGGCATGGCAACCTCGAGCATTCATGTGAGCCGGGCGTTCTGGAGAGGTCCACGAGAGATGGACTGGTGTCCTTTCACGACATTACTAACCATTACAAACTTGAGCGGAGAATTTACCCTCCACCGGACAGGCAACCGGTGAAGGCGCAGGAAAGCGTCTGGCGAAGATTGCAGACGAGATCTTTCTATAACCCATACGTGTTACACCAAATCTACCCGGACGTTCAGCCGGAATGCAAATGGTGCCAGGAACTAGCCAATTATGACCACATATCATGGAGCTGTAGCATAGCGCCGCCACCGGCGGATATTATGCGTGATCCTTCTCTCGAGCAGTGGGATGCCGTGTTGGCCAGCTCAGACCCGGTCGTACAGACCAGGGCCGTGGAGTGGGCCATCCAGGTCGCCGTCAGCCATGAGCTGATGGCCATCTAGCACGGAATCGTCCGCACATGCCTTCTGACGAAAATAAAGTTTTTCCATCCATTCATCCATCGGCATGGCAGCTGCCACGACCGTTACAGGCTTCGCGCTCGCGTTTTACGACAGCGGTCCCGGGTCCTTCGATTTTTTATTTCGCCAGCCGAGAAGGGAATGGCGACAGTTATCACCTTTGCCTATGCGTCCGCCCCGTTGCCAGACCAAACGCCGCACGAAACAGCCGCGTCACAGCAGGGAGGATCTTTGCGCCGATCCTAACTCCCTTGCATGCATAATTATGGGATCGGCAATTGAAATTTGAATTTGGATATCTGGGAGCACAGATACGCTAGAGGAATTATTCCAACTGATACTGTGAAGAAACACGACTGCCTCTAATTTTTCAATACAAACATACTCACATACTGCAGCCAACAAAACGTTAATCTTTAATTTTAGTTGACTGGTTTGCCGACAGCGATAATCATCATTTCACTTCGTGTCCCCTTGGCCACATAACTCACTTGCAAAGGTAGCCTTCGCGTGCCTCGCAGTGCTTAATTTCCATAACCATAAAGCTTATTTTTGGGCAACCTGTGTATATATATATCCACCGAGTTAAGGAAACACTCAGCAGCTATGCCAAACTCGGGAGGCCAGGTAAGGAATGAGTTGCTTTTCTGTTGAGCGCGTAAGATTTCAAATATGTAAAAAACGTGACCTAACGGTCAACGCTCGTTCGCTTTATACGGAATACCCAGTGAAAGATTCTCAGCAATCACTGAAGTTACAGTACACTCAAAGAAACCAAGAAAACATACTGACGTGCTTTCAATGTAAGAGAAGGTCCCCTAATCCACACCTCAGACAAGACGACCTGTTATCGAAGAAATATTCTTCGCTCACAGCAATTCGGAGCGTAACGAAAGTACGAACAAAAGAAAATTGCTGCGGTAATTCTGATAACTGGGCACTCCGACTCGCCTTAAACATTAGACTCGGGCAATGTATGTAAAAAAATCTCAAAAAATCGATAGAAATTTTTCGCATGTCCCATATCCCGCTAAACGCAGGAGAACGGGCGTTGTCCCGGAGCGGAGGAAACCCAAGCCTGAGAGTTTTCCCCACTGCAGCAACCTGGTACCGCAGCGCTCAACTAGACAAACCGAGAGCTCATACTGGATTAAACAAGTGTGTTCTATTTCGCTGGTGTTGTAAATTTTTGGCAGCGGTGTAGTCGTGTTCAGGATTACACCGCTTCCGAAACTTTAAACCACCCGCAAGTGGTATACACTTGGTAACTGCTCTGTGTTTGTCTGGTTGAGCTCTCAGCCACCAGATGGCCGCACCGTGCAGCGTTTCACGTTTCACGTTCACGTTTACGCCCCGCTCAACGCGGTATTTCGCCAGATATGTCTTCGTTTAACAATGTACTGGATACGCTAAAACCCTTGAATGAGCGCACGCGAAATTTCGCTACCGCATCTATTCAGCCGAATTAGAGCAGGTCAATGGGATAAAATGCTCCATCATTGCAAATGCAATAAAGTCAACCAGGTGAGCGTCTGGGTTGATGTTTGATGGTAAGAAAAGTGGAAAGTAGGGAGAGCCTGGGAACTGCGCACACAGAGTAGGACGCAGAGTGGGACTACAATCGGTCAATGAAACGGCTGTTTTTGAACAAATGTAGCAGACCACGAGTAGCTTGGTACTGCAGCGACAAATATGGCCACGGTTTAAGAATTTGTTGAAGAGTGCAATGTTGTTAGTTTAGACCCTGAGCTCTTCCCAATTAACTTATTGACGAGGTTGTACTCACCATACCAGCAGACGTGAGGTAGAAGCCGTCCCATGACGTCAGCGTTCCGGGGTAAGAAGGCGTCGAAATTGTGTGTCCTGGAATAACTTGTTCTGTGAAGAAAATGTGCAATGGCAACCACACATCCATAAATCAGTCATCAAGGAAAGGTATATTGTTTTGCGAAAGAAAGCAAACATTGATCTGCTAAAAAGCCAAGTGGCAGCGGCCAATGTAGCATTGTGAATGACCTGCTCAAATTAAATGATAGATCAAAACTTTGTCAGGACCTAAAGAGACTGACTCCGCCATTTCCCCATTTTTCCCTACCGCAGCTGAACAGCATCTGGAAGAACGAATCCAAAGGTGACATGTAACCATACCCCCCGTGAAGGTTAGCACTGGTGACGTAGAGGTTGCAAGTTCGTTGCGGGACGGGACGGCCGCATATCGATCGAGGCGAACTGCGCAAACGCTCGTGTACATAGATTGAGGTGCACGTAAAACCACCCAATGTTAAGTTCACTTATTTTAATATTCGCCACAATTCTTGGGTAGGAAGATATGTGCTGTTTGAAGTATGAATGTTCATGTTTTTAATTTAGCAAATGATTTAAGTACATCTATAGGATGTCTTAATAAAGGTACTAATTTAATACCCACATGACTCAAAATTTCTATGTACGAAGGTCAGCACGTTTTAATTCCAAAATGCTATATTGTATTCTTGTGTGTGGAACCACTTCATCTGGAAACTTAAGTAGGTTACTTGTTCTCCAAAAAAAAGCCCTTAGAGCCATTGAAGGTAATCATGGAAGAATTCGGGATTTGGCTACAAAGTCCCAGACGTCGGAATACCTTTTTCGGCATCTCAGCCACATAGGGTATCGCCATTTCTGTATACCGCCGTAACGACACCTACGTTAAGATACTGGGGCTAACGTACCTTCAAAGACCATGCTACTGCCTTCCAGTTACCGCATGCATTGCACCCCAGACTCCTTGTCGCTATCTTAACTCCTTAAAAATTAATCGACGCATTTCTGCTAGACTTTCAACTATTCTTTCAACTGATGTCTTTCTTGTGTCTTTCTTGTTACTTGCGCAATGACCGCATGACCGGCTCCTTTAAAGCCACAAATACATGCCGCCAAAGACACCCCTTAATGCCTTCCCACTCTCCCGCTCTTGTCCCCTCGTCTTAGGAACCACGCTCACAGACGTCAGCCGACAGCGCTCATTCTCTTTGAAGTGTCTCCCTTTACAACCAGCCGGCACCGACAACAACCGCACGCGACGTCACTGTACTAACCCTTCAAAACTAACATGCCGAGGATGACGAGGCCACCTTTGAAGAAGATACGTCCTCCTATGGAAATGTTGGCCAGCGTTTCTGATGCATCTTATTCTGTTTATCGCCTTTATACCACAGTCTGGTATTCTATCTGTCAGCCCCTTTCTTGATTTTGGATTTCCATATGGCCGTATCTTGAGAGCGATTTGAGTTGGGGCATCTCGGTGCGTCGATGTCTCGTAGCTTTCAGCATGCTGTGTGTTCTCGACGCCCAGTTCGGACTGAAAAGATAGACACCACGAAGCTCACTTCGCTCGCTGCTGCTGCCGCGTTTCGTCACGCCAGTGTTTTGAGGAGTGTCCGCGGTTAGCGAGTGTGATATGTTCATGGTTACTGCGCGCGCTGACGCCATGCTTGTTCATTTAGTTAGCAAGCTCATGCTTGCAAGCTGGTACGGCCGCCAGAAGTACTATGCTTATTTTGTATGGTTGTCTGCTAATTTGGTGTCGCAATCGATGCTTCGCGTTTGGGCGAAACTGCGACTTTTTCGTTACGTGGACACTCGCTTGCTCTTGTTCGGCAAATTACACCAGAACAAAATGGTTATTATTGTTTTAAAGTTCTTGCGCGAGCTTTTAATCATAATGTTCTGCAGTTTTAGCACACTAGTACTTCCTTTGAGCATGGGCACATTCGTTGGCAATAAACCCCATGCGTTAGAAGCC
The DNA here is from genome assembly GCF_023375885.2 of Dermacentor andersoni. Classification (NCBI taxonomy): domain Eukaryota; kingdom Metazoa; phylum Arthropoda; class Arachnida; order Ixodida; family Ixodidae; genus Dermacentor; species Dermacentor andersoni. The sequence continues at coordinate 72,445,961 of NC_092820.1, read as the reverse complement.
ACTCTTGAACATTACATTAAAGCGTTCACAAGATGTAAAAAAACGCATTGTTCTTTTCATGTTTGTGCGCCTTGTTCAGATCTAGCGGCCACGAACTTGAAACCAGCTTCCGCTATTACTGCACAAACGGAATCTGTCAGATACCCCCATCACATAATAGTTGCAGCGTGTACAATACTCATTGCTATTGAAAAAAGAAATGTGAACTGCTGACGCACACGCGGTGATGGGACAAGGAAAGTTGGCATACTTCCCGCACGTGTAGACGCTTTCGCACCGTTCGAAGAATGTCGCGGCAGGCTCAGGTACAATGACAGCATTTACCGCGCCTAACAGGATTTTGCATTTGTATTCGAGTATCACAAGAAAGTATACTGTGCCGGCAACAACGGCACTAAACCACCTCCGTTCGCGACGCGTCCATAATCGCGCCCGTTGCACGAGCACACGATGCCTCGAGCTCGCTTCTTTCCGACGCCGGCCCGGCTGCGGGAGCCACCGGGGACCTTCTCCGTCGGCGTCGCCGCCGCTGGGAGGCGGCTCTCAAAAGTTAAGAGTTGGCACACCAGCTCTGGGCCGTCCGGCAAGCCGAAGATGCCGCCCAAGTCCAAGGACTTCGAGCCGCCACCTGAGGCCACCACAACAAAAGCTGCCAGACCATTCTTGAATTTTTTCTCATACACTGACGCAGAGTGTGTGTGTGCGGGGGGGGGGAGGGGGCTTGTCAAACAGCGCAAGGAACGTTAAGCCCCACGCAGTGCCGCAGTAGTGTGCGCAATGCCATTAAGCAGCGGCAAGTTGTATGTCGGGCTAACTGATAGGTTCAAGAACGATAGACGCAGGGCAGATGATTTGCCCCTTTCCAGCTCGGCACGCTCCGACTTGGCCGACCACTGCCGTAGCTGTGTTTGTGTACTTATTCTTGCAGACAGTCGCATTTTGTCAAGAGACCGGCGGGAAATTACACGAGAAATTATAGAGGAGTTTAACATTGAAATGCTGGGATACACATGCGGCAGTACACGATCTATTTTGTTCGTAACAAAAAAATTCGCTCATCTTTGTAGGATAGGTTGCGAGATCGACTGGTTGTTATGGCAGCTAGTGTTTATTTTCAAACTTTCGATTAATTCTTATAGGCCATGACATTAGTTTCATCGACAGGTGGTGCTTCTAAAGTTCTTTCAGTGTGCCATTGTATGCTTGAAATTGTAGATCTTGTCGGGATATGAAGTTAACCAACGATCCTCAGACCGGCTGGCTTGGGGAGCCCACGGCAAAAGCAGAAATGAAGCAGTGCTGGGTTACACGGTTGGGGCCTCTTTTTAAGTGACGTACGCACAGAGCAAAGTTAGCTTTGAAGATATACTCAGGGCCATCGATCAAAATAAATATGCGGCTAAAGTGCACAAATAGCTGTAACTGAAAAAGGTGGACGCAGAATGAGGGAAGAAGCGAAGAAAGTTCGCAACCAAGTATAGGTTAATTGAAACTGTAAATATAGAAACTGGAGTGATCGAAAAGAAAGTGAGAGGCACAGAGACAATAAATTGGATGCAAAGAATGGAAAAAAAACGGACACGCCGGTTAACAAGAATGAGAAAAAAGAATTTAGAAGGGAACGCCTGTACAATAACACAAAGAGATAACACACACATTTGCTTATTGATACTCGAGCTAGTTACTTAAGGACAAAAATATAGCGGAACAAATATTTACAAGATGAGTCATGTGCATGCAGCAGCGAAAATCCTGAGCCCACTGAGTACATCCTACTGGAATGCGAATGGATTCACACAATGAGACGAAGAGGTAATGTGTACCCGCCAGGAATGATTGGATATAACGAGGACGGAGGTATCAGCCGGTCAGCAGTCGAGATAAGGAATAGACGTTTGGGGTATTGGTGGGAAAATGGCAGGCAAAAGACTGATACCACCGGATCCGTTACAGTCATAGGTAGCGGTAGAAAATAGACGGAGAAATTTTGCGTAAGAGAAAACAAATTAAAGAAATGTGTAGAAGAATCCTGGAATTTAAAGCATGCACCGAAAACCTGAAGATTTGAGCAGGCTAAGTGATCATATATAACCACCTTGTTTCTAAGGTGATGCCAGTAACTTATCACCAAATATTGCTCCTACAATAAAACTACCAGTTAAGAATTTGCGCTCGTGTCTAGTCCTTTCCTTATTTCGTGTGTTTCATGCTGAACTCAAAGTAAGAAATTTCATGCCCTATGCTAGCTTGTATTTTTTATTATTATTATAAAAATCTTACAACTCAGTAGGGGCACTCCCTTTTATCGGGGAGAGCGGGAAACCTTGGGAAAGGGAAGGCCAGAGTATACGCAATTTTCCACCAGAAACCCTACAAATACACGCAGCATGGTTTGAAACTATACAAGTCCGCGTTATATATGACACATTGTATCAGAACTGATTGTCGTTATTTGAGGTAATGTCAACCCTAGCCACGAGGGAAGTCCAACATAGGGAAAAGGAGAATGCGGAAGACAGATAGGAAATTCGAGAGCAATGTGAAAAGGTGCAAGGGCCCAACTTGGTGGTTCAGCTACGAGAAGCCAGGAAAACAGTTGTGCGTTGCCTAGGCGAATGTCAGTGAAAGGTTCAGGTTCTCGACATCGGATCATCCACCAGTAACCCATTTCGGTAAATTCGGCTAAGCCATCACATATATAAGTTGGAAGGTCGAGGTTCGACGTCTTTTTGCGTTTCTACATGGTATCGCAATGCAGCGAATGCCTGCAGGCTGATGACGCCCCTGCAAGACCTCTACTACAACCACAATAGGCGTTAGGTAGCTTTGCTTTCATACCCGCTGCAGTGTCCGACGCAGTGCGATGCCAGGGAAAAATGTATTTCTTCTGCACACGTAACATTCCGCGGTAGAGGAACCATGTATCATGAGCCATGTACAAGTCGTCGAAGTCGCCAACAATCTTCACAAGCCCCGTACATGCCAAGATCTGGTCGAATGAGTGCAGATCTTTCTTCCTCCCAAGGGCTCTTTCCAAGTCTTGGAGGTCTCCAACCAAGTTAAGTATGCTGAAAGATGCCATAGAACGTCATAAAGATAATTACAGTAGATTAGCTTATTACAGGATCTTAGGATTCGTTAGGTTAAAAAATAGTGTGACAGAACGAATGAGAAGTATCATTTTGTCAATCGTTTACAAAAATTCACCGACGAATACTATAATCTTTCATTCAAAATTTGAGCTCAGCTTTATACGTGTTTTCATTTCGCGATATATTGAGGCAAATAATTTAAGAGAGATATATAGCAGAGTCGGAGATCGTCGAAAATATGTTCTGCGGAGCAAGCGCGTGAGCTTTTACACTTCACTCGCCGAAGGCTCCAGTGTAGTCGCCATTGCCGCGTGTCCCCGAGAAAGTACCACATTATTCGCGTCGCTCATACGATCAGATTACAAAACAGTCGCAAAACATGACAACTGAAACAAGTGCGAACGACACCAAATCAAGGAAGCCAAACAAGCTTGAGCAATCGCTGACGCGAGCAGACAGAAGTACGAAACGCGCCGTCGGGCGGGTTTGCATGACACTAGTTTCCCTCACGCACGTCACTGAAGGGACCGCTCTCAATGGTTTGCGTCATTAGAGTGTTTCAGTTGAGCGTGTTTGCGCTCCGCTAAGCAGCCAAGAGGGGCGGAAGCGCGCATGCGCATGCGCCGTCCGCTCAGCCGTAAGCGGGCTAGCGGAGCGAGGAACACGGTCCGCTGAGAAGCTGGCTGAGCGGAGCGTGCTGCGCAGCGTTTTGGCTAGTGCTGGCGTCAGAAAGGATTGGATTGGATGCAGAAAGCAAGCGCGCTGGCTGCCACGTGGCGTTCCCTAAGACGGAGCTTTATGTTCCATTGGATAAAATGGACCGGTAACGCTTTACAAGCGCACGTCTAGATACTTCACGGATAAATAAGTTTATATATATATATATATATATATATATATATATATATATATATATATATATATATATATATATATATATATATATATATGCGTTTTACTGTATAAGAGTGATCGATAGATGTTTTTCTTTTCTTCCATTACCCTGAACATGGCCAGGGGGTGCTGCAACTACGAAAGGTCTGCTTCGCTCCGCTAAACGTATATCGAAAACGTGAAAATCGCCCGCCGCTCCACTGTGGCTTAGCGGGGCAGCTCGGAGCGGAGCGTACCGTTAGGACGCTCAAATAAAACACACTATTCGCAGCTCGCTTTTTTTCAAATCACGCTCGGTATTCGCTCTTTCGTCTTTCACTTTGCTCGTTCGCTCGGTTACGCCAACGCCGACGCTCGCCGTAGGAACGGGCTGCGTTCCGAAATAAAACAGAGGAACTTTGCAAGAAAGTGATACATCACTCGCACAGGGTTATGATTACATTTCTGTGCGAGGGCCTGCGATGCATGCACTAAATGTGCACCCATATCGGTGGCTTTTTCAGTTAGGGTTATAGTGTGGTGATACCGTGCACAGTTCCGCAATATATCCAGTTATTATTAATGATTTACCAAAGTAGTGCGACGCGATACCATTGATATTGGTGAAGCCGAAATCCTACAATATAACTGAAATACTTAAAGCGCTATTCTCACCACGAAATATTCGCTTTGAGTGAAACGATCATTGGTGAATTTATTACAACAAGGGCCAGTCTGCACGATTCAGAATAAAGTATCTGCTGACTTGTCGTTAACCAAAGAGAACAGCTATGGCACAAACCATCCGTAAATCGCGCTTACTTTGGTACATTTGCATTGCGAAATGGACGTTAAATTACTTAACGAACTCCGAGGTTCGGTTCGATGGCACGCTAAAATCGTAAATCATTTAAAATGTTTGCCAAATATCTGGAAGTATATATGAAAACAGCTGATGACGTTACGGGCTAAATTTGCCCACCTGCAGGCAAATAACTAAGGGTGAAGACAGAGGGCGAGCAAGACAAAATGTGGAAAACAATATGCCCCATTCAGGAATTCAAATAGGTATTTGCATGGTTACCTCTCACACAAACTAAAGACTTATCTACTCATGCTTCAGCGTTTGCATTGAGGGAAGGTCTAGGTATATTCTCCACCTAACTTCAGTGGATATTTCCTTCGAGACTTGACATTTGAGGAGGGAAGAAGACGAAGTGTCTTTCAGGCAGAACGCCGGGTCTTCCAGCTCTACCCATTTTGTGAATTTCTTAAACTTTGCCAGTGAACTGCTATTTCCTCCTTAACTGCGATGGAGATGGAGTCTCACGCACGTTCGCCGGACTCGGCAGTGCCCGCGGCGGCTGCCTCCAGGAAGCGCAACGGCACCGAGAGCGACACTGACAGCGACGACATCATGCAGTACTATGTCAGCAGTGAAGATTCTTGTGACAACGCCTTCGAGCTGGTGCGGAGTCGTAAAGCAAAGCGAAGATTTCTCAGCGCATCATCGAATTCGAGTGAGTCCACCATGAGATCTTCGCGGGATACCGAGGAGCTCACCATCCTGTTCTCGCCAGTTCTCGCCACTGACAACCTGAGACGCCTCAACAGGTAGGGCGTGTCTTCACATCTAGAGGTGCTGGTTCGAAGCGAAATCAAAGACATCAGAGTGAACACCCATAAGAACGTGCTAGCGATTGACGTAGAACACGCGGCTGCGTTGGATTCTTTGCGCGAGGTCACGGAACTTGGTGGGATGAAAGTCCGCCCTCATATTCCGCTGGGCAAACAAGTCCGTACTGGTATAATTTACCATGTTGACGACACCATTGTCGACTCTGATCTGTCAATCTTATTCAAGCCAGCTACGGAAAACACCATCATCACAAACGCGTTTTGTCTCGGCACGTCGCGGTGTGTGAAGATCATATTTAAGGGCGAATCCCTCCCATCGCATTAAATGTCGGCCACTTCCGACATGCAGTTCGCCCCTTTATACCGAAACCGCTGCAGTGCTGGAAGTGCATGAAGCTTGGCCATGTGAGTAGTGTGTGTATTAACACTATCGTCTGTTCTCGCTGCACTGGGCCCCACACCACAAACACGTGCGAGGCCAGTGTGCTGAAATGCACAAACTGCAGCGGCCCTCACGATGCATCTTCGAAGGATTGCCCTTTGATTCGAAAGGAAATGCAAATATTGAAGAAAATGGTTAGAGACCACTCGTCTCACCGAGAAGCAGCAACATCTATTAAGCGACGACGGTCACGTCGCCGACGTCGATCAAGGGCCTCCAAAGCCTCTGCAGAACGCCACACACGCATATTACCACCTACTCTTCCGCCCAGGCCAAACGCAATCAGCTCAAAGGACAAAGGTGCACCGAACAACACGGCTGCTGACGCATGGCCTGCACTCCCGAGGTTACATGCCTCTACTGAACGAAATACTTCTACAGCAACGGACACTTCGTCTGTTCCTCATAAATTGGCGGACCAAGATCAACAAATTGTTGTTATGATCAGCTCTCTGGTGAGTGCTATTCGTGTGCTTCTGGACAAGCTACAGACACCAACAGCTCGAAGTGCATTGCAAGTGCTGGATGCCATCAGTCCGGTGCTGGCGAGCCTTCAGAAGTCCAGCGCTTGGGAACTTCTACAGCAGAATCATGGCTCATCGACAACAACAGGGATTGTTCCGGGATGATGTCAGAAGTGCCTTCATATTCCAATGGAATGCGAGAGGCCTGAGGTCACGTATTTCAGATTTTCGACAGTTCGTATTTGAAAACCATTTTCCTATACTGGTCATCTGTGAACCGAACTTATCAGCCTCCATAAGACTATCAAGATATGAATATTTTCTTTCAAACACGTTTGTCCGTAGTAGGAAGGTTCTGGTTTACCTTCACAAGGACCTTACGTATTTTTCCCAACACGTAGCGCCACACGACGGTAACCAATGCGTCTGTGTTACTGTGAAAAAGAAGAAGCTGTCTTGTACTCTTATTGGCGTCTACCTTTCTCCAAACAGTCAGTTTGATAGAAAAAGACTGGAAGATATTATGGCTGCTACTCCCGATTCTTGGATAATAACAGGGGACTTCAACGCTCACCACCATATATGGGGAACATCCAGCATAAATTCGAGGGGCAGGTAACTAATATCCTTTGCATCAGGCCACAATGTGTGTCTTCTAAATGACGGAAGCCCGACATTTCTGCGAGGAACTACGTACAGCAGCTGCCTTGACTTGACTTTGGTGTCACGTTGCCTGACTTTAAGCGCGCAGTGGTTTACTGATATTGAAACCCATGGAAGTGATCATATTCCGACATATGTGAGAATCGATGGACTAGACGCCGCATTACCGGTTGTCTCTCGCCAAATCGACTGGTCAATCTTTCAAAATCGTATAGAAGACACAGGCAAGACACATATCGCACGCAGATTAGAAGACATAATTGCGGACGCTATGGAAGATTGTGCACGCTGCTTCACACATTCATCAAAGCGTACAGAGAATGACATTCAATTGGAAAGGCTTCGTGCACTACGTCGCCGAGCTGAAAGGAGGTACTAGCGCACGAAGTCAATTCTTGACTTCAGAGAAGCTCGGCGCATGCAAAAGAAGATCAAACGCCGAATGGATAAGCTAGCGGATCAAAGATGGAAATGTCTTTGCGACGCACTGGACCCCCACAAGCCATTGTCCCGTGTGTGGCGTACCCTGCGGGGCCTTTGCTCAAGTCCCCAGCAACGACACCCTTTCAACGCTCTTGCTCTCAATCAAAACCGCCGTGAAATACACGTCGCAGAGGAATTTTGTGCGAAAGTCGCCGGCGGCACAGTTTTGGTCCCTCACATGACTTTAGGCAACATCCCCTGGCCACGAGATGCAAGTATGAACGCTCCATTTTCTATGGAAGAGTTAGAAGCTGCTATGGCGCTCTGCAGGTGTTCGTCTTTACCAGGGCCCGATGGCATAACATATACTGCTTTGCGCCACCTAGGTCGAGAAGCACGAAGAGAACTTCTCAGCCTTTTTAATAGTTCATGTCAGAATGGTGTCGTCCCACAGGAATGTAAACGCAGCCGCCTGCTACCGCTTCTAAAAGCAGGAAAGTCGCCACTCGAACTGGCATCGTATCGGCCTATAGCTCTTGCCAGCTGCGTCGGGAAGCTCATGGAACGGATGATCCTCATGCGTCTCGAATGGTACCTTGAACGCCACAAAATTTACCCTGACTCTATGGCGGGATTTCGACGCGGTCGTTCATCGATTGACAGTGTCATCGATCTATTATCATCTGTAGAACAAAAATAATCTCGGAAGCGATTATCAGTAGCACTCTTTCTTGACGTGAAAGGCGCTTACGACAATGTTTCCCATAAAACCATTCTATACGCACTTTCGACAATTGAACTAAGAGGGCGAATATATTGACACTTGACTTGACACAAAGGTCCTTGTTCGTAAGTACGGAAGATGGTCCGACTACCGACCACTCCACATGCCGAGGGTTCGCCAAGGCGGTGTTCTGAGCCCAATTCTTGTCAACCTCATGCTTCTTTGGCTGGCCGAATCCCTACCGGAAACAGTGAGTGTCTCAATCTACGCCGACGACATCTGCATCTGGACATCAGCGGTCACTCGCCCGCAGGTTCGCGCACGGCTACAGAAAGCAGGCAACACAGGCATCTGACTACCTTCACACACAAGGCCTTACCATCTCAACAGAAAAATGTGCCTTAGTCGCTTTTACGCGAAAAGCGATGACTCGTTATCCAGTATGCATCAATGGTCAGCCTAAATCCTACAAGAGAAATCACTGGTTTTGGGGCGTCATTGTAGACCGGGACCTCACTTGGAGCCCCCAGGTTTCCCACTTAAAGAAGAAGCTCGCATCTATTGTTCACGTCTTCAAGTTCATCGCAGGCAAAACATGGGGATCGTCAGTGGGCTCCATGCTACACTTATATCGAGCACTTTTCATCGGATTCCTACGCTATAGCTCTCACGTGCTTGCTAAAGCATGCAAGTCAAATCTTCGAGAACTTCAGAGCGTGCAGGTGCAGGCAATACGTGTTTGCCTAGGCCTTCCGCGGAGCGCCTCAACAGCAGGGTACCATTATAATGGCTCAAGATCATCCGATCACGACTTACATTAGCACCGAAACGCTTAGAGCCCATATTCGTCATGTTTCACGGATGCAGTCAAGCTCTTTTGCGTGCCTGCCAGAACGACGACCACAGGCGTCCTTCTCCAACAAGGTCAGCATCCATCGTGCCTCCTTACCATCGGGCTTCACACCCTCAGCACGTTCAACCTCAGCTTTGTGGTGTTTAAAACAACCTCAAGTGCGTCTTACGGTTCCAGGAATAAGAAAGAAGACCGACCTGCCTACCTTGGCCTTGAAGCAAGCAGCTCTGGATTGTCTGCGCATTTTCTACTTTGATCTAGTCCACATATATACGGATGGTTCTTCCACTGAGACCAGCTCCACCAGCGCAGTGGTTATACCATCACGATCACTAAGCATCCAATACAATATTTCTCACTTGACAACATCGACCGGTTCGGAGCTTTTTGCCCTCCTAGGTGCCGTTGATCATACTAATAACCAAACGGCTAATCGGTGGGCAATATTCTGCGATTCAAAGGCGGCCTTACAATGTCTTCTGTCATCTCTTCGTCGCGGGTCATTTGAACAACTCGTGTCGGAGATACGAGAAATGCACCATCACATGGTCACGTAAGGACGCGACGTCGTGTTTCAGTGGCTGCCTGGTCATTGCGGTATCTCCGGCAACGACCTCGCTGACGAAGCTGCTAGGAAAGCACACGAAGGAGCAACCCTTGTTTCTATACCTTTATCGCGGACGGACGCAGCCCAACAGTTAGGCAAGCTAGCGCACTCTTTGGCATTGGAGAAGTGGCACACACCTGAATTCACTCAACATCGATTGCATTCCCTCGATCCCTCTATGCGACTTGCGGCTGTTACCACGTCTTCCGCGAAATGAGGAAACAGTGCTGTGCCGCTTACATTTGGGCGTTGCATTCACCAATGCATATGCATTTTTGATTGGAATGGCTGATAGCGCCGAGTGCAATGCCTGCGGTGTCGAGGAAACCATAGAACACCTACTGTGCTACTGCCCATCTTTTGAAGATGAAAGGCAAGACCTCTGCACAGCTCTCAATCAGCTAGATGGAAAGCCGTTCACCTTGAACAAGATCTTGGGACCATGGCCTCGCATATCGCAGCTGCAAAAGGACATCGGCAAATATCGCTGCTGCGATATTTGAAAGATACCGGATTGAGTACGGATACCGGATTGATTATACAGTACGAGTGGCACCCACGATGATAATGGAAGAGAGAATAATCTAGAGGAATTCGATATCCCAGAAGTAACGCCGGAAGAAGTAAAGAAAGCCTTGGGAGCTATACAAAGGGGGAAGGCAGCTGGGGAGGATCAGGTAACAGCAGATTTGCTGAAGGATGGTGGGCAGATTGTTCTAGAAAAACTGGCCAGCCTCTATACGCAATGCCTCAACACCTCGAGCGTACCGGAATCTTGGAAGAACGCTAACATAATCCTAATCCATAAGAAAGGCGACGCCAAAGACTTGAAAAATTATAGACCGATCAGCTTACTGTCCGTTGCCTACAAAGTATTTACTAAGGTAATTGCAAATAGAATCCGGAACACCTTAGACTTCCGTCAACCAAAGGACCAGGCAGGATTCCGTAAAGGCTACTCAACAATAGATCATATTCACACTATCAGGTGATAGAGAAATGTGCGGAATATAACCAACCATTATATATAGCTTTCATTGATTACGAGAAAGCGTTTGATTCAGTCGAAACCTCAGCAGTCATGGAGGCATTGCGGAATCAGGGTGTAGACGAGCCGTATGTAAAAATACTGAAAGATATCTATAGCGGCTCCACAGCCACTGTACTCCTCCATAAAGAAAGCAACAAAATCCCAATAAAGAAAGGCGTCAGGCAGGGAGATACGATCTCTCCAATGCTATTCACAGCGTGTTTACAGGAGGTATTCAGAGACCTGATTGGGAAGAATTGGGGATAAGAGTAAATGGAGAATACCTTAGTAACTTGCGCTTCGCTGATGATATTGCCTTGCTTAGTAACTCAGGGGACCAACTGCAATGCATGCTCACTGATCTGGAGAGGCAGAGCAGAAGGGTGGGACTAAAAATGAATCTGCAGAAAACTAAAGTAATGTTTAACAGTCTCGGAAGGGAACAGCAGTTTACGATAGGTAGCGAGGTACTGGAAGTGGTAAGAGAATACATCTACTTAGGACAGGTAGTGACTGCTGATCCAGATCATGAGAGTGAAATAATCAGAAGAATAAGAATGGGCTGGGGTGCGTTTGGCAGGCATTCGCAGATCATGAACAGCAGGTTGCCATTATCCCTCAAGAGAAAAGTGTATAACAGCTGTGTCTTACCAGTACTCACGTACGGGGCAGAAACCTGGAGGCTTACGAAAAGGGTTCTACTTAAATTGAGGACGACGCAACGAGCTATGGAAAGAAAAATGATAGGTGTAACGTTAAGGGATAAGAAAAGAGCAGATTGGGTGAGGGAACAAACGCGCGTTAATGACATCTTAGTTGAAATCAAGAAAAAGAAATGGGCATGGGCAGGACATGTAATGAGGAGGGAAGATAACCGATGGTCATTAAGGGTTACGGACTGGATTCCGAGGGAAGGGAAGCGTAGCAGGGGGCGACAGAAAGTTAGGTGGGCAGATGAGATTACGAAGTTTGGAGGGTCAACATGGCCACAATTAGTACATGACCGGGGTAGTTGGAGAAGTATGGGAGAGGCCTTTGCCCTGCAGTGGGCGTAATCAGGCTGATGATGATGATGATGATGATGGATTGAGTCAGCGTCTGTGATCCGGACTGAGTGACCGACTGATATCCCCAGTGGACTTTCTCTTCTTTTAATATTTCCGTCCCCCTTTCCCTTTCGCCAGTGTACGGTTGCCAGCCGGGCTCAGTCCTGGTTAACTTCCCTACCGTTCATTTATTATTTTCTCTCTCTCTCTCTCCTTCGAGACTTCCAGATTCTCTTTCAGTCTTTGAAGATAAGCTTTTTGTACAGATTCTGATACTAAGTAAACTACCGTTGAATGCATTGACTGCTCTGATTATAACAGATTCTCTTATCGTCTGCACTTAGAACTTGTTGAAATGCGCCAACCCTCAAAGTTTTCCTATCGTTATTTGCCTCGTAGCTAAATATAATTATTTGATGATGGGTAGAAGGTCACTATGGCTTTTATTTAAATGAAATGGCCGACTCGTTATTGCGATCATTGGTGAATGCTCAAATACGAAGTAAGGATAGTAGTTTTATCGGCCGTATAAATTTGTAAACATTCGCTTACTGACTAAACTAACGATGATACAATCTGTAAGCGTGACTTAACGGGGACAGAGACAGCGCTGTCTTTGTGTGTCTCTTTCTTTCCACGTCCTTGTTCACTCGCCCTTACGTTCTATCATGGTTTCAAACCAACTAGACCGCCAACTTGTTTTAGCTAAAATAACCAGCACGGAGTCACACGTGCGCACGTAAACATGAAAACATCTCGCTCGATGAGCCCGGAAACTTCTAGAGCATCGCATTCCACGCAGGGCCCCTGCGCTGCGGCCGCTAGCCGCCATCGCAGACGACGTGGTTGAATGGATGGATGGATGGATGTATAGATGGATGGACGTTATGAGCGACCCTTTGGAACGGGGCGGTGGGTTGCGCCACCAAGCTCTTGCTATTATCTTGCCTAGTGTCTTACCTAGGTTAAAAAATAAAATAAAAAAACACTATGAATTCCCGCAACCAAATTTTCTTATCCGCTATTGCGAACTGTGCTTTTGTACGTCTGCTTTTTTGTCGTTTGCCTAATTTTATTCAACCAATCCTCCAATCGCTTCTTACTAATCCTATTGCGGACATGGTTACTTTTCTACTGCTCTCGCTGAACACAAGGGCTTCAAGGAGGCCAGTGGTGCCTAAATCGACCGCTGGGTAGACGTCTTTATATTCCAATAAAACGTGCTCCATAGTTTCCCTGTTTTTACCGCAGCAAGCACACGCTTCTTCTTCCTTGTTATATCTCGCTCATCCCGATCTCGGCAGCCCGATCTCGCTTCGAAAAGTAATGAGCTTCCTTTGAGTTATCATCAACTGTTTCCTGATTTAATTTCTTCCTCTTGAGTAGTTACTCATGGCAGGTTTATTTTCTATTGCTGCCACCCATGAGATTATTTCGGCCTCTCTGACTTTCCGCTTGACGTTCTTTGTTGCTGTGTTGCTCACCCTACAGGCCGCATACTTGCTGGTGACATTCCTAGTTCTTTTCCTCCACTGTGAATCAATGTTTTTCGGTACAGATACCTCAACACTCTCCCAGCCCATTTACTTTCTTCGATATTCCTCAGTCGTTCTTCATGCTCAATTTTACTGCGCGATTCCCTCACTCCAAAACTACTCCAGCCCACATCACTTTGCAAAGCTTCATTTGTAGTCTTCCTGTGGGCGCCCTATGCGAGGCGACCCACTGACCTTAGGTTCACATCGCGTCCTGATTACACCCCTGATTTAAAAGAAACAACCGCATTTCCAAAAGTAAGTCGTGGAACCATTACACCTTTTCACATGCCTCGGAGCACCTCATACCTATTGTATCCCCATAGCGCTCTGTGCTTCATTAGGGCTGCATTTCTCTTCCCCTTCACTGTTATTGTTTTTTCCTGGGTTTCCATATATCTATTGCCTTCGTTTACCCATATACCAAGATATTTATATTCTGTTACCCGATGTATTTCCTGGCCCTGTGTTGCCACTGTCTGTTCACTGTTTCCATTGAATACAATAACACCTGCATTGCTAACACCAAATTTCAAACCTAAATTGTTGCCTTCCTGTCCGCAGATATTAGCCACACGTTCCAATCGCTTTGCTTGTTAGCTAGCGACACAATATCGACAGCATAAAATAAAGCTGGAAGCTGCTGCTCTACTACGGTACTCGCCTGTTTGTTGGAGAGATTAAAACCGTTATTACTTCCGTAATATTTGTAATGACATGTAAACGTCAGCGCACACCCCCTCGCGGCTCCCCTGTCGGCGGCTTCAATGCGCCCCGTAGACGCTGCGTGCTGCTCGCCACACTTTCCTATTCTAGGCACTGTAACTATAGGCCGTTTTTTCATGGGCGCCACCATATTGCCACGCAGTGGCGCCATCTATGGGCAATCGGCATGCTGGCTTAGGCGAGCGCTCCGTTTTGCATGGCAGGTATATGCTCGGCGGTAGTTTCTTGCGTTTGCTTTCGCGCTCGCGCAGTCTGTTTAGTGTGACATGGCATCTTCTACGTGGGAAACGGTTCTGTGAGACGTACTGAAGTGGTTTAAGTCGGCATGGCCTGACTTCATGCTGGCGTTGTGGCGGACACAGCACGCAGCGCGATGTGTGCGCGCATGTTTGAGCCTACAGTAAGGCTCTGAGATCAGTTCTGTATATCTAAAAATTCCATTCACTAATGTGACCTTACTGCAGTATTATCCCCTAGTTCTAAGCTGCGGTTTAGGACCAATGAAACATACGCGACGATCGCAACAGCGTGGGTACCTTTCTGCTACGATAGGAGCTGTACTGTTATACTGTGACAAGCGTTCAAACTATTTGCTGCGGATAACATTGCTTAACTAAATGGTTCGGTAAGTGAGGTTTTCACCCATGAATCAAATAGGTTTAGTTAGTAATAACAGCATACCTTACAGTGTGAAATATTCTTGTCCAGCCAAGCGATCGTTTAGGAAATGCGCCAGCATCGTAAGCAGTGGTAGCTGGTAGGTGCTGGATTACAGATACCTTTGTTCTATATAGCGCATGGTCCAAGCATGCGGCATCCACGTTTATTAATCTATAACCGTTGTGCGGCATGACTATGCCAGGTCGCACTGCGGCGTTAGCCCGTTTTCTCTTTCTTTTTCGAAAAAGAGGATGATAACTGATTTTTTTTTTCGGTTGTGTTCGTTCCGTTCTCTACGACGCACTCACACGTCTTACGGAAATTTCGTCCTCAAAAGTAGCCATCGCATTCTTTTTATGCGATCCATCTTGGATATAATGGCGTTACAGGGCAAAAAAGCAATGCCGAAGCAGATAGCTTATACATGTATCATGCTACCTGACTCACCAACCACAGTGAGAGCTGTGTTGAGCAGCGCCATCGGCCTCATGCAGGAGACTAGCGTATACATATAGTGATTTCAAGCCTACTGGACTTGAAATGCGTGAGAACGAAGCCGGTGGATCACAAAGATTTGATAGTGCCTGCCGCTTAGATGTTTCCTAGTTGCCTTAGCTCAGCGGTACATGGGCATGCGCTCTTATGTTTAGTTCCTACGCAAGCGATCAGATAGTGAGCAGATTTACCATTTCATGCTGGTACTACAGAGACACCGTCTCTATTCATTGAATTAAAACCAATATACGCAAAATAGTTCACAACACATGTACACACCGCGGCTGATATAATGTGCGTAGCATGTTTGCGCCTACAAGAGATATTTGCGGGTATTGTTGTTACCGATGCTCAGGAAGGCTTCCCTGACGACCTTATATGAAAGGACATTGCGTAAGTTTCACAATGTACGATGTAAAACATCTCGAAATCGTTCCACAACGCGCGACGGCAATACTTTCAAGCAGCGCCGCGCCGGATCGCACAAGCAAACCAGACAAGATGAAAGGCTCGCCGCGCACTCTTTCCTCCTCGCCCGCCCACGTTACCGGCACGGCAACTCGCTGCACGCCTTTTGCCGTTCGCGTTCTGCCGTACGACTGTGGTTATGCTTGCGAATGGAGAACTTGTCGTAGAGAGGATGGGCCCGGGACCCATTTATGCGGCAGCCACACGGCCATACTGCGAAGTGCCCAATGAGTGACCGAGGAGTGGTCACTCTGGCACCAACGGCAGCTTCCCCTCCGCTGATTGCTCGGGTGAACCGATATCTTCCCTAGGCCTTTTCCACTTCGAAGATGCAGCTGACGGCGCTTCAGAATGAATCACAGACGTTCAGAAGCCGCAACATTTGCTTACCGTTACTGTCACTCTTAGCAAAAATTATACAAAGAAAAGGAAATACGCTAATATTAGCGGCGCCGTCGGCTGCGAAACGAGCAAATCCGAGCCGGTCGTCTGCCGTCGGTAGCCGTGCATGGCAGCTGAGATAGACGAGTATCGGAGCTATCGTTCGTGTTTAGCGGCTGACAGTGGATATTGTTGTTTGTCATAAAATATACAGTTTGCGCTTCACTTTAGACAGCGGAAATCATTTTGCTTGGAAAAGGTGCTGCAACCGTTGTCGGCGTCGCCGGTGGCGCGTAACGACGGGGTCGTCGCTTGGCCCATCGGTCGTGCGGTGCGCGGGCCAAACTGCCGTCTACTTTGGACATCTCTCGCGCGGCGATTGTTCTACGGCCCTAGAGGCTCCTTCGCGGTTACGGCAGGTTTTCCTGTCGTGTGAACGTGCCTTTCGATCGGTGACTAATCCGCCACTTTCACCGTGCCAGACAGCGACCGGTGAAGTCGGATGCGTCATGTCGGAGTTGCTAAGTCTGCTCAAATCTTACACTGAGCTTTAAGCGTGACCCGCTGCTGCACGGCGATCAGTTGTTGCCGCAGCGCTAGAGCACAAGTGCTGACCCAGCGAGCACTTCTCTTTTTGACGAAGACGCAAACAGCACACGCTCGCTTCTGTGAACACGAACAGCATGCTGCTGGTCAACCAAGCTAGCGCGCGATACACCCTGTTCCAAATGGTCCGGCGTGCGACAGGACATGTTCTATTCCCGCGCCAGCCACACTATAGTAGAGCGTCCAATTTTCGCCGATGTAGCGTAATTGCGGCACGCGTGGATCGCGCCCGCGTTAAGCCAGGCTATGTCGCACGTTTATCTTGGCCCCTTCCCCCCCCCCCCTCCCCCGAACGCGCTTTTGTTCTAGTGGAGGCAGATCGCTTCGAGACCCTGCTGTTGAATGTAGACAACCTGTTACAGAAGAGCGGTTGGACTGGGAGAATATTACTTCGCATGAAAAGAACGTCTGGAACGCGCAACGGCGTTGTCACAACGCACGAAGCAGCAAACAAAGTACACAAACTGTGTGGTTACCAGTACGTGTACCGGAACGGAATACAAGCAAAGAAAACAGACAGCACGGGCACTGGTTCTCCACAACACATTCTTAGCTGTACTTCACTTCTGCAAGGCGATAATGGCGGCGTTCTTTTCAGTTTCAGTATGAAAAACATCTATTTTTGCGAGCTCTTTGTGACCAGTTGACCTGTTTCAAGCGTAACATTTTGCAGAGTGGCTACTGCATATTTTTATTATCTCAAACTGGGCTTCTTACGCGGTCGAAGATTTCGTTGTATTTGGTCTTTCAGCAATGACGAATAGAATGAAGATGGCTTTCACGCTTATGTCATGTTCCCGCTAAAATATATGTGGACACTATTCATCAGCTAGTTCGCTCATAAACAGATGGCATTTTCATCACACCTAAAGAATCGTTGCCCGAAAATATCGTCGCGTAGCCTCTGCGGCAGTTCGATTCGCAGCCGCCTACCGAGAGGGGTGTAATGCAATAGCGCTCCCATATATAGCTTTAGACGCCCGTTAAAAATCACCAGGTGGTCGATATAAATCCGGAGGCCCAACTATTACACATTTCTCGCAACTCCCTGTGGAGTCTGCGGACGCTAGCCCACATTTTTTTCAGTCTGATAAACTTCCTAAAAATTTATTATTGAAGTATTCTGCGACATATGAAAGATGTTGGACGTCGTTAGTCATTGTATACTTTCGAACAAATTAGAAAGGTATGGGAATGCAACCGGCATCTTTGATGCTTACTTTCTAAATATAATACGCAGCCTTACGGCCATACGGCAGTTTGCCGATGTAAGCAAGAACTCTATCTTAAAGCTTATATTTTGTTTATGCTGAGGAGACGCCAATTACAAGGAACAGTGTTAAGTCCTGTTATAACATTTCATAAACATCACGCTGATTCCTGACTCTCCTAAGTTTTCCGAAATTTTCCTTCTTGCAGATGGTATTGCATAATTGTTCGAGGTTAATTCAACAAGACAATTCAAGAACATAATGGTTTAACAGCCAAGTAATATAATAAATTACTTCTGTAGCAATTATTCATGTCTAAATATGGATAAAACAAAATACTCTTGAAGAAGAAGTCATAGTCATAGTCCAATACGCGGCTTTTAAATAATACTGCTAGAGAGGACATTCAGGCTTTCAAATATATACAAGTTCCCAATTCAACAGGTATGAAAAAAACAATCCTATAGTTGCTATACGGTTATTGGAAATCAGAAATGCTGAGGTCATAGCCAATTTCGATTGTTATGCTTTATCCTATTTTATTCTCAACTAAGCTAAAGCCTGAGATCATGGGCACTGACATGCCCAAGTCGCGTCAATATTTTGCAGAAGTAACCAAGGAGCGCAATGCGTACTTGAAATCTTTAAGGCTGAGTGCACGTGGGGTGTTGATTTTTGTAAAGAAGAGTGCGTGTGTTAGATGACGGCACCAGGAAACATCTCTGAGCTTTTCCCCTTCCTATCAATCGAAACTTTCTTCTGGCCGCATGTAATAATTGCCAATGGCGAACGACTGATTCCGATTGCTGGATCGAAAGTGCAAGACTATATGTCATTAGAAGTAAAGATGGTAAGAAACTTTACGATATCCTGCAAATTATTTTATGCAGAGAACCACAATGCACTTCAAAATACTTCCTCTCTGTGTGCTCTTCCGTACAACTATATTTTTCTCTCGAATGGCACGTGTTCAAGCGCCATTTTGATGTTTTAATTATTTATGATAATTTTTTTATTTGCCTGCATAGTGATGAAGATCCTTGTAATTGAAACTGAAAAGGTGAGCGCTCCTAAGCCGCATTTAAAACAAAACGCGAAACGCCCGAGCTGGAGACTTTTTTGACATAGCCTGGATTTCGCGTTGTCTGTGCTCACGTGTGACGGTTTCTGGAAATCTACTGTTGTACAATGACAAATAATGCAATGTTTGTGATGATATTCTGTGAATTTCGGCAAAGAACACGAAGAAATATCACTTGGTATTAGGCTGTTCTTTTTATTATTGACTACGGGTCAAATTATTTCTACATTGGAAGAAGTTGAATTCTACTAGTAAAGCTACTTGGTTTCCGGTGTCACGAGGATTATGCAGGATGGTTACGGAAGAAACAATAGTGATGACGTGTCTAGGCACGGAGAAGTGCGACACATATCAAGCAACTTTTGAAGATTGTGTACCACTTGTTATACAGGAAAAGAAAGATTCCCTGTAAAGCTGTCGTAGAAAAAGTAAACGCAACATTGAAAACCCAGCTACTTACAACGCCCGCGTGACGCCAGATATCTCATGCGTGAAGTCCAGGGTTTCGTTTTCCCAGGCATCGCTCAGGCCTGCAAGTTGCTTCTTATGAAGGTGGAGCTGCAATAGAAATACGCGTACAAATATTCGCGTGTAATGAAATTCGTGTACAAGCAAGTTGGCGCACTTTTTCAAGTGAAGGTTGTATTGGTTCACAAGTTTAGGTGGCGATATGGTCACGTAAAAAAACGCAGTTGCTCCCAAAGCAGAGCAGCTGCGAGAAAGGGCGGCTTTGATGAGTTGACAGCCGCAGCGGCGCCGGAGCGTGAGTCATTAGCAAAGATTCGAGCTGCATAGCGCGATAACGCCAAGGGCCCAACCAGTCAGAGTCGTTTCGCTTCCGCCGGGGTAGGAAATCACAGAAAATGGTATTGTGAGCACTGTGCTGACTTTGTTTCCGGTCAATTCATTCTCGGAAAATGTCTGGGACGGCCACGCGATCTGTGCTCCCCCTAGGAACTGGCAGCCATCGACGAGCCGCGGCCAGAACTCGCCCGTGAAAGGGCTCACCGTCGGTGCCCCAACCCACTAGTTAGAGCCCCTCGTTCCAAGGCAATCCGACAGCAACTAGAATATGGTCCCGAGCTGAGGGAGCGGGGGGCCGAAGCAGTCCGGCATCATTACCTGTGGGTTACTTAACCGTGACGAAGAGCGGGTGCACACAGAGCAGGCTTCGCTTACCCCCATTTGCCGGTAGGTGAAGGGTTGGTCATTTTCACTTTCTTCGCAATGACCTCTTTTCCCTCATAGCTCTACAATTATCCAGTAAAATTGGTTGCTCTAACATTAGAACAACTGAAAGCTGAGCTAGTTGGTAAAAATTCCTAATACAAAGAAGGGGTAAGGCGTAAGGCGTGCAGACACGGTCACAAGAGAAGGGAAGTGGACAACACGAATGCCCTGTTGTCCACTTCTCTTGCGTCCGTGTCTGCACGCCTTACGCCTCACCCTTTCTTTGCTCTAACAATTGTTTGAACGTCAAGAGGCCTCGATATGACGTTTTTTTAGTAACAACTGTTCCGCAGTAGGGAAAGAAATAACCAACGCTTCACCTACCGGGAAATGGGGATCAGCAAAACTTGTCGTGTGTGTACCTGAGCTTCCGCATGGCTAAGCAACGCACAGGTAATGGTGCCGGCTAGGTTTGGCCTCCCACACCCTCCTCTCGGCATCTTCGCGTAGCTTTTGGGATTGCCTGGAATGGGGCGCCTCTAGCGGTTGGATCGGCGCGCCGACGCCGGGCCCTTCCAAGGGCGAGTTTTCGCCGCCGCTCGTCGAAAGCTGCCCGTTCTGGGGGGGGGGGGGGGGGGGGGGGGGGAGTACAACGGGTGGCTGTTTCATCCGTTTTCCGAGACTGAATTAAAGAGAAATAGAGCCAACGGCAGCGCGCGCGAAACACTTTGCCGCCCTTTCCCTCCAGGGTGGAAGCAAAACGGCTCTGATTGGTTACGCGCGAGGTATGAGCCCACGCATATGTAGCCGGCGCAGCTGTAAACTCATCAAACCGCCCTTTTCCGCAGCTGCTCTACTCTGGAGTGCAACTGGGTTTATTACGTGACCACATCGCCTCCGAAACTTGCGAACCAAAAAAAATACACTGGTTATATTCCGAGGCAGATGATCAAGGAGATCGGCAAAGCAAGACTGCCGCAATCATAGCCATAAGATTTGTAAAGATCTATGCCGTGTTTGGCATGCTACCTTAACAACTGAAGCTAAGTTCGCTTTGCTAAAGACAAAGCACACCAGGGCAGTGATTTAAAGGTTCGTTGGGCACGCCAATTACTAAGCCACACACAAATATATTTATTTATATACGGTACACCCTGCAGTGCCGAAGCATTATAGCAGGAGAGTGGGTACAACATGAAGTGACTCGCACGAGAATATAATATATATATTGTTACGGGATTGAAGAAGCGTTCACAGATGGCTTTGAATGGCGGAGCCAACATGCGCCGAGCGTGCAAAACCCAATATCTTCTTTGTCGTCTCCAAAACCGCCATGCATGCTCTTTTATTCCAACATTACAGACTCTGACTTCCCCCTCGACGGAAAAATCCCCACAAATACACACATACGTAAATATATCTAGCGACGCGACTACATTATATATAGTACTGGCGCTTGCTTACACTTCCAGGCTTAGTTCTAGCAGCAAAAGCATAAATACCCCAGAAACTGGTTGGGAAATCGACGGCCTGGTAGCTCAGTTGGCATGAGAACGGAACGCGCAATGCGAGAACGTGGAATTGATCTCCATCTGCGGCCATTTGATTTTTTTCATACATTTTGATTTTGAGTAATTTATAATTTATTTAATTCTATTAGTGATTTCAAGTAATTTCCCCTGTGTTGTCACTGTTTTTTTGCTGGCTTCTTATGATATTATTGAAGAGAAGGATAGGAACGATATAGTTGGTTATCCTGTCCAGCGAACTGCTGGACAGGATAACCAGTAGTGGGTCGTCCTCTTTAGCGCTTTTTGCTCGTGAATGCCGCTCGTGGTGAGAGTCCGTGGGCTGCGCTAACAGTCAGCTCCAAACGCTGATGACTAATAAACGCATTCGCAAGTCGTGGAGGTTGCTGCGGCCTACAACGTCAACCCTGGAATTTCGATCCCGTACCTTACGCTCAACCATGCCTGAAGACGCATCCCAGCAAGCGCTGCCTCAATCGGTCCTGTGCTCTGGTGCGCCTCGCAACAGGGACCCTGCCTTTTTCAACGGCGCGGGCGACATCGACGTCGAGGACTGGCTGACCACATATGAAAGGCTAAGCACCTAGAACAAATGGGACGCTCCCGCTAAACTGAGCAACGTACTCTTCTATCTCGCTGGTGCCGCGAGTCTCTGGTAAAACAACCATAAGGCCAACTTTTCCACGTGGTCGTCGTTCAAGACCTCTTTAGCAGCAATGTTTAGTCGCCATGCTGTCCGCAAGCTTGCGAGCTTGAGAACACACAAAACCGGATGGATTTATCTTTCTGCTTCACCAGGACTATAGAGTAGGCCCAGGGACTGTTAGAAGGCTGACCAACTCCCCGATAAAAAATATTGCTGACTTAGTTTTCAAAAACACAGCGCACGGCTCTCCGTGGGTTATACTGGATAAGGTCACTGGCGCAGCGAAGCGTTGGTGCCCGTATCGATCACGTGATAGACTGTTTGGCTGAAAGTCGCTTGTTGACGGTTCAATAAAGAAAAGTACTTGCAAGGCAGGTTTATGAGTTTCGAACACTGAATATTGCTCAGGAGGGCATTCACAGAACTACCGGAAACGTCCGGTGTAGTGTCAGTGATTGATGCACACGATGGCACGACCGATGATCAAGAAACAACTGGATTTATTTGCGATGGTAGCAGATTGCACGATGAGCTGTTGGCGAGCGCGTCCTCCTGCTCCGAACGCTCGTCCTCATGTGACGCGTAACGTCTTCTTCCGCATCGCTCGCCAGTCGCTTGCCGTGCTTCTCGCGCTTGCTGACAGGCGCCGCTAGTCCCTCAACTAACATAAAACCCCTTGATAATTTGAAAGTAGCGACACTCTCCTTCCCACGGCGCTTTCCTCCTCGATTCTCATCGCCAGCCGGCTGCGCACGGCGCGCCTTTCCTCCTGGGCTCCCGCGGACGGGCCGCAGGATTCTATGGAGGCGTGCTATTTTGGGCCAGTTGCGCGTCCCAGTGGGGTTGAAAATGTCGAAAAGTGCTAATAACAGCATCGATAATGCTGGAGGTAACGTTTATGAGGAGGTTGGTTTTTTTCTTAAAGCCGTATGAACGGGGTATACCGATGTAAAGGCAGCTTTGAGGCGAGTTCTATACTCCATACAATTTTTCTGCCACATGATCAGATGCTTTACTTCGTGCGTCTGATCTAGTATTGCTTGTGACACATGCCTTTGTGTGTGGCTGCTGCGGGGGAACGCGCAGGGGCGAGGAGGAGGCGAGGTGGTCGCGTGGCGGCGGCAGAGTTGAAATAGTGTCGCTACTTTCAATTTATCAAGGGGTTTTACGCGAACACACCCGTGTCTTTAATCTCTTGCGTCTTCGCAATAGTCAGTCACGTAGTCTTCAAGCCAGCGCGGCGGTTTCCTTTGACGTGACCGACCGTCAGCTGCTCGAAACTGCGTCTGTTCACCTTCGTTTAGTGGTAGTTTGACACACGTATCACACTCGGCTTGAACGTGATCATTCTCGTGGCAGACCGTGGTTGCTTCTTCACATGCGGCTTGCGACAGTGTCCGGTTGAAGTCGGGTTACGCGTGGAGATGCTTCAGCTGCCTGGCTGTAGCCAAACTCGTTTCTTCTGTCCCCTTGCAGATGGTGTACGTATCTTTCCCCCCCTATCTGATCGTGTAGGGTCCGTCGTACGTTGGCCCTAGTTTTGTTGGTCTTGTACCTTTGTGATACGAAACTCTTTCTTTTAATTTTTTTAATTATGGGGTTTTACGTGTCAGAACCACTTTCTGATTATGAGGCGTGCCGTAGTGGAGGACTCCGGAAATTTTGACAACCTGCGGTTCTTTAACGTGCCCCTAAATCTAAGCACACGGGTGTTTTCGCATTTCGCCCCCATCGAAATGCGGCCGCCGTGGCCGGGATTCGATCCCGCGACGTCGTGCTCAGCAGCCCAACACCATAGCCACTGAGCAACCACGGCGGGTGATACGAAACTCTATCACCCACATTAAAAGATGGTAGTTTGTATTTGGGCTCGTACTTGCGCTTGAAATCGTGCAAGTACTCGTTTAGCGTGGTTTGTGCTTCTTCGCGCTTAGCTTCTGCTTGGTCTTCTCGTTTTGTCGGTGCTGACAGCTCATTGTCGATGGTTCGACGGGGCACGTAATTCTACAGCAGTTGAAATGGTGACATGTGAAAACGAACGTGCGGCTGGTTGTTTACCTGGGACGTTGTTTCCTTTAGGTATTCGCTTCAGTGATCCATGTTGTCATTTAAGTCATTTCTGAGTGCTGGCCATATTTTTGCATTTGCGCACTCGACAAGACCTTTCGTTTCGGGCGCGTAGGGTACGGTCAACTTGTGGTGGATGCTCTTGTCTCTCAAGTAACGTGTTGCTGATCGTAAAGTGAAGACTGTCATTGTCTGTTGCCACAGTTTCCGGCGTCCCGAATGTGAATAGGATGTCCTCTTCAAGAAAACGTATCACGTGTTCCGTTGTCTTGTCTGGTACATCACGTGTAGTGATGAATCTCGTGGTGACATCAACAGCCGTTATGAAATACTTCTTGGTGTCCTCGGTATTGATTGGCTCAATATGGTCCATGGCAATGATGTCGAATGGTGCCTGCCTTGGCATGCGCGGGTTTAGCGAACCGATTTGTGTTCCTGTCTTACCGTTGTACCTTTGCCACGTTTTGCATACTCGCACGTAGTATTCAACATCACGGTTCATGCTGTGCGAGAAGTAGCGTTGCTGGACTTTTTGGAGTGTCCGAGAAGCATCACCATGGCCGTCTTCGTCGTGGTTGTACGTCAGAACTGCCTGCTTTAGGCTTTCTGGTACTACGATGCGATGATTCTCTCGTTCTCCATCTGTGGTCACGTGTACAAGTCTGTCTTGTACGATCATGTACGGTGTAGCCTTCGTTTCTGCACGAGCTTGATCAATGATCTGAGCAAACGTACGAATATCTCTTTGCGCTCTGCTGAGTCGATGGTGTTCAGCCTTCCGGACAAAGATGTTCTGTGTCTTCTCTGGGACTCGTGATAGCGCATATGCGATGATATTTCTTGCCTGGCGTGTGGCGAATCGTGACGTTGTATGACATCAGGTCGAGAACAATGCGAGCGAATGGCCTCTGCGGATTCTTCTTTGACATGATGTGCGCTAACACCCAGTTGTCGGTGTATATTCCGAAGTGCCGTAGCCCTTGGAGGCATTGGTGAAATCTGTCTGTCATAGACCAGTACACCGCAATCGGCTCCAAATCTGTTGAGTGCTTCTGCATATCTGTGCCGGGTACCTTTTTACTTGCGTATTATACAATTCGTGTTTCATCCGCGGGTATCTGCGAAAGGACAGCACCAAACGCTCTATATGATGCATCGATGAGAACTTATGTCGGGAGTGCTGGGTCGAAGTTTGCGAGTATTGGTGCTTCAGGCAGGCTCTCCTTCAGTATGTCCATAGCTGTTTGGCATTCAGCAGTCCATGTTTGTAGTGCATCCTTCTTCGTAAGCTTCGTCAGTGGTTTAGCAATTTTTGCGTAATCTTTGATGTACTTCCTATAGTGAGAAGTCAGCCCCAAGCAAGATCGCTGTTGGAATCTCAGCGCTGACACCCGTTGTTGCAAATGGGTCGCAAGCCCCAAGGGTAGCGTTGGCCTGGCGGCCTGGGGCACAACTGGAAGCATCCGAAGGTTCCGGCAAAGCATGAGTCTACTGCTAACAGAACAACTTGTTTATTCTAGCATCGCAAAAGAGCGGCCGGTCAAGTCGACCGAAGTGGAGAAACGGGAGAGCACGTAACTCAACGGAAGAAATCGGAGCCTCTCTCTTGGCGTCCGGGGGCAGCTGCTCTTATACTCTCGGAGTTGAGGGCAAGAAGGAACGCCTCGATAGAGGCGCACGTGACGGGACACGGACACGCTGAGAGACAGGTTGAGACGAGTGTAGTGACGCATCCGCCGGGCCGGCGCCGGTCAGACCTCTTCGCTTCATACTTGGGGAGCTCCTCTCCCCGGCTGCCGCGCTTTGACAAGCGTGGGCACCAACATGCACACACACACACACGCACACTTGAAGACACGTGGCATTGAAACATGCCTGGACGCGCTTGGCGGGGAGGCGTATCGGCGGCGCTCAACGGGCCAAAATGTCCGCCGCTTTGAACGAAGCCCCGGCGTCCGTTGCATCCGCGCCGGCTATACCGCGCGTCGTAGGCGAAAGGTAACAGACCGCCCCGCCGGGGGAAGGAGATCCCGATGGTCAGGGGACTGCATCCGCTGTCCGGAGGCATGTCGCTCGATGATGCTCGTAACCGAAGTCGGGCGTCCTTCGGCGTTTCTTGAGCGCAGCGCACAAGAAGGCCTCGTTCTCTCGTTCAGGTTCAC
The DNA here is from genome assembly GCF_023375885.2 of Dermacentor andersoni. Taxonomy (NCBI): domain Eukaryota; kingdom Metazoa; phylum Arthropoda; class Arachnida; order Ixodida; family Ixodidae; genus Dermacentor; species Dermacentor andersoni. The sequence continues at coordinate 72,419,369 of NC_092820.1, read as the reverse complement.
ACAGGACACTGCAAAGTGACTTCGGATGAGTTGACATTTTTGTTCTCGTTCCCGGCAAGCGTTAGAACTACGCCGAAACTCAACCGCTCAGTCAGCAAGCACGAAACAATCCTCACCAAGTCCTGCCAGGCTCTTTCCCCTTTTATACCACTGCCTAGTTCCTTACAGTAGTCTAGCAGCACTCAGAACGCGTCCACAAATTGGAAAATTGCACTAGAAAGCACGTCATCACTTTGAAACACAAAACAAAAGCAATATGATAAAAATCCTGCCTCAGGAAGAAAAACATCAGTAACAAACAACTCTGAGGCTGATTCTTACGTTAGGGGCTTCGACGTAAGCAATCGGCGTTACCGTTGAGACTCCCCTTTTTGTAACGCACCTCAAAGGAATGTTGATGCAAAGCGGGGCTCCAGCGCAGGAGGCAGCCATTTGTGGAAGAGATTGGTCTGCAGCCATTGGAGAGGGCAGTGATCCGTCTCGAAGCATGCGAAGCGGAGATCGCAGCGAGCGACCGTACACTAGCGTAGCTGGCGAAAACCCCGTAGCCGCATGCGGCGCGGTCCTTAATGCAAACTTCACCCCAGGCAGACACAGCTCCCAGTCAGTTTGCTCAAACCACAATGCTCTCAACACGCGCTTCATGACGGAGTGGAGCTTCTCAACGGAATTCGACTGTGGGTGGTACACTGAGCTGTGCAACAGCTTTACCCCGCACCTTTCGAGAAAGGCTGTCGTCAAAGCGCTAGTAAACACTGTGCCCTGATCTGATTGGATTTCCGCAGGAAAACCAACTCCCGCAAATATGGACAGTAGTGCATTGACTATCTCAACTGAGCTGAGTTCTTTAAGCGGCACTGCTTCAGGGAACTTTGTCGCTGGGCAGATCACAGTCAAAATGTGTCTGTACCCCGTGGTTGTTACCGGCAGAGGTCCCACTGTATCAATAACGAGCCGTCTAAAAGGCTCTGTAATGATATGTACCAACTTCAACGGCGCCCTCGATTTGTCCCCTGGTTTGCCCACCCGCTGACAGGTGTCGCATGTCTTCACAAAGTGGTCTGCGTCCCGAAAACACCCTGGCCAATAGTACTCTTGCAAGAGATGGTCCTTAGTTTTCTTAACTCCTAGGTGTCCGGACCACGAACCCCCATGCGACAAGCGCAACAGATCCTGACGGTAGCACTGAGGCACGATCAGCTGATCGAACTCCACTCCCCTGCGGTCTAGATACTTCCGGTACAGGACCCCACCTCTTTCCACAAAACGAGCACTTTTCTTGGCGATACCTTCCTTGACATTGTAGCGGATGTTTTCTAGGCTGCCATCCTTTTTTTGCTCGGCTATCAAAGCCGACCGCCTGACTTTTAGCAACCGATTGAGTCCATCTGACGTAGGCGCGATGAGCAAATCTGCAGATAGCTCTTCTAACTTTCCCGTGTCGGGCATTTCCTCTCCAGTATCTGGTGTCTTCAAAGCTACAGGCTCAATTTTATTCAGTTCGGATGTGCTCTGAATATCAGCTTGCTGCGCCTCTGACCCTTTCTCATTGTTCGACAACGTCGGCCCCGCAATTACCGCCTTTGCAGCGAGCTCCCGAACCTTCAATCTGGTTAAGGCCTGAACGCTAGCCTCACCAAACAAAAGCCCCTTCTCGCGCTGGAGGTGATCGGACCTGTTCGAAAATAGGTACGGGTACTGGGGGGGCAGCATAGATGACACTGCAGCCTCCGTCTCAAGTGCTCCGAAAGGTCCTTCAATAAGCACTTTTGCTACGGGCAGACACACGCTATGAGCTTCCACGGCTTGCTTGATCCATGCGCACTCGCCCGTGAACATATCGGGTTCTACGTAAGAGGGGTGAACTACATCCATCGTAGCTGCGGAATCGTGAAACACTCGGCACTCTTTCCCGTTCACGAGGAGGTCTCGCATGTAAGGCTCGAGAAGCTTCATGTTCTCGTCAGTGCTGCATAATGACAAAAACACTACTTTTGTTTTTGTTTCCGGACACTGCGCCGAAAGGTGACCCGGCTTCTGGCACGTATAACACACGCGCGCTTGCCGCATCTCGAACCGCTTTCTGCGTTCGGCTTCGGCTGCCGCCGTCTCCTTAGGTTCGGTCGGACTGCTTTCACTCGTATCCGCACTACGTGTGTTCCCCTTTGCTCTCATGGGTGTGAACGTCGGCCTCTCAAACTTGGAGCCATATTCACCGTTTTGACCGTCCTTAGCTCCGCGAGCCCGACGCGTCACAAACTCCTCGGCTAGCTCAGCGGCTTTAGCCACCGTACTAACGTCTGGCCTATCCAAGACCCAGTACCGCACGTTCTCAGGTAACCGACTATAAAACTGTTCCAGCCCGAAACACTGCAGAACTTTCTCGTGGTCACCAAACGCTTTCTCTTCTTTGAGCCACTCCTGCATGTTTGACATTAGCCTGTAGGCAAACTCTGTATATGACTCACTTCTGCCTTTCTCATTTTCCCGAAACTTCCGACGGAACGCCTCCGCTGACAGCCTGTACTTTTTTAGCAAACTCGATTTCAATTTGTCGAAATCCTCTGCCTCCTCTCTCTTCAAGCGAGCGACTACGTCGGCCGCCTCGCCGGGTAACAAAGTGAGCAAGCGCTGTGGCCACGTTTCACGAGAGAACCCCTGCTTCTCGCACGTTCGCTCAAAGTTAACCAGGAACAAACCAATGTCCTCTCCAAGCTTAAACGGCCACATCAGGTCAGTCATTTTGAACGATACTCGTTCTCCTGCACCGTGTGCCTGACTTCCATTACGAGCGCGTTCCATCTCTACCTCGAGACGCTTCATTTCCAAAGCGTGTTGACGGTCGCGCTCTTCTTGTTCTTTCTGTTCTTTAAGTTCAGGCTCCTGTCTTTTTGCCGTCTCCCTCTCCTCGATGGTCTCAAGGCATTCCGACAGCTCGTCATCCTCAGCTTCTAACTCAATAATAGCCCTTAGCAGTTCTGGTTTTCTGAGTTTGTCTGAGACATCCAGACCCAACTCTCTTGCAAGCTCCAGCAATTTCGGTTTGCGCAACGACTTCAAATCCATGGCTGCTCTGAATGCTGCTTTCTCTACTGCCTACTATTGTCTTGCCGCAAACTAACCCGGCAGCAACGACAACCACAATTACCAGCTCTGTTTCTGACACTAACAAAAGCCTGGCAAAACTCAGAAGAAAGTCCCGCACTCACCAAACCTCGCAGCCAAGAATTCAGCGCAGTCGTTCCGCTACAGGCAACCAGTCATCACACAGGGCTCGTTGCACTGCTCCCGGATGGTCGTTGTGCTGCTCAGCATACAGTCAACCGCATATCTTCGCTGCTGGCCTCCGTTGTCGCGATCTCACCGCTGGCAGACAGTTGTTGGAATCTCAGCGCTGACACCCGTTGTTGCAAATGGGCCGCAAGCCCTAAGGGTAGCGTTGGCCTGGCGGCCTGGGGCACAACTGGAAGCATCCGAAGGTCCCGGCAAAGCATGAGTCGACTGCTAACAGATCAACTTGTTTATTCTAGCATCGCAAAAGAGCGGCGGGTCAAGTCGACCGAAGTGGAGAAACGGGAGAGCACGTAACTCAACGGAAGAAATCGGAGCCTCTCTCTTGGCGTCCGGGGGCAGCTGCTCTTATACTCTCGGAGTTGAGGGCAAGAAGGAACGCCTCGATAGAGGCGCACGTGACGGGGCACGGACACGCTGAGAGACAGGTTGAGACGAGTGTAGTGACGCATCCGCCGGGCCGGCGCCGGTCAGACCTCTTCGCTTCATACTTGGGGAGCTCCTCTCCCCGGCTGCCGCGCTTTGACAAGCGTGGGCACCAACATGCACACACACACACACGCACACTTGAAGACACGTGGCATTGAAACATGCCTGGACGCGCTTGGCGGGGAGGCGTATCGGCGGCGCTCAACGGGCCAAAATGTCCGCCGCTTTGAACGAAGCCCCGGCGTCCGTTGCATCCGCGCCGGCTATACCGCGCGTCGTAGGCGAAACGTAACATCGCACTTCCGTTTCCGAGCGTGATTGCCACAGTTCTTATGGCACTCGTACGTCGTGGTTCTATGGCAACTCCATCTATCTATATTAGGTACCCTAGGAAGCTGATAAAGTCAGCCGCGAAAGTACACTCGTAGGTTCAGGTCCATCAGTGTCTTCAAAACGTCGTTCAAGGTTTAGATGTGTTGTTTTATGTCACTAGTGAAGATGGATATATCGTCCATATACACAACAACACGTCCGTTGTCGATGAGCGGTTACAGGCCTTCATCCATGATACTTTGCAAGGTTGCCGGTGCTGTATACAAGCCAAAGATCATGTGTGTTGGCTCATAGTGTCCGTCTTCTGTCACAAATGCTGCCTTCGCGTATTGGGCCATTGAGAAAAGCCTTCTTCACGTCAAGTTTTGAGAAAGGTCGCGACCCTGACACTTTGCGAACTAGTGTGTCGATTCTTGGCATTGGGTAAGCCCGTTTGATTGTTTTTGCATTCAGGAAACGATAGTTGACGTACATTCTTTTTGGTGTCGATTCGTGGTGTGGTTGGTCCACAATAATCACAGGTGAGGCATATGCCGACTTACACTTAAGGATGATGCCCTTTTTCAGCCAGTCTTCGGTTATGAAGACTTATGAAGACTTATGAACTGTCTGTTCACATCACCTATTGTGTAAGGTTCCATACGAAACGAACTGGTTTCTCATCACTGAGGTTAATCATATGCTCGACATGCCTGCAGAGACCCAATTCATTGCCGAGGTTTGTAAAAACATGAATGTTTGCGATCAGTACTGACCTCTTCCTTTCTGTTTCATCCGTAGTGAAATCTGTAGGTTGCACCTGTAACATCTCCCGTCGCTCTTCCTCTGGTGATGGCAGCATGGGACTCCCTTGCTTGTGGACGTTGTTCGCGGCAACAGTTCCACACACGGCTTCGTTTTCATGGTTGCGCTGTGGCTGTTATGGGGTGTCGTTTTTTCTATCTTCCGCTTCAGGCGTTTCTTGTAAGCTGGTTTTCGCTATCTACTCAAGCGTATGTATTCCATTCGTGTATCCCTCGATGTAATCGAATTTGATGCACTGTCGCCAGTTATTCCCTATGAGAGCGTGACGTGGCAAGTCGTTCACCACTTTTACATCGACGGTTGCGCTTGCATTCTCGACGGTGATGTGACCTTGGGTTCCTCCGACAGGAGCTGTTGAGTCTCCGAATGGTCCCGTGAGTATGCAGTCCGTGTCTGGTACAACATCGAAGTTATGGTGTTCTGCAAACGCTGATGACATAGAGTCGCTTTTGATCCCGTATCCCATAGTGCTAGCGTCTCTATGCCATTGATCTTCGTTGGTACAATTATTACGTTGTTATCCGAGCGAGTTATCACGATGTGGTTGGTGCGCTGCTCTCGCGTCGCTATTTCGTCTCTTCGTCTGCGGCAGCTACCTTCTCCTCCAGTGCGTGTGTCGGGTTCCGGGCAGTCCTTCGCGCGGTGCCCCTGCTGAAGGCAGCGAGCGAACTTGTCCGCGGGAAGTCTCGTGCACTGGCCTTGCTGGTGGCCACCTTTCAGTGCCTTCTTCGGTCCCTCGTTTCGTGGCACCGAAGAACGTGTGTTTCACGTGTGTGCCGTCGCTTCTCGTCGAAGCCATGCGCCTGTCGAATTGTCGTGTAGAGTTTATGAATTGGTCGTGGAACGCTGAGAGCACAGGCTTTGCACTTTCCCATTGAACACTCTGAATTAACCAGTCCACAGTGTCGTCGTCGCTTAGGGCGTACTTGCCGAATTGTATAGGTTGCAGACGGGAGTACATGTAGTCGGGGATGGCTTCATCTTCCTTCTTCCTTCATCTTCCTTGTCAAGCTCCTTTCGTAGAGCTGCTACCCAAGTTGTCCGTGCGATGCCAAGCTGCAGCGCGTCCACGAGGTCTGGAAATTCCGGCGTTTAGCGTATCAATTTCATTCCATGAACATCTCTCGCGCATGCTCTCTACAGAAGTGATTCACTCGTCTAGATTGTCGTCTGTTCCGGAGAACGTTGGGAGAATTGCTGTGAGGTCAGGCCTTGTAGTGACCTGGATTGCAGTGCTTTTGTTGACCGGTCGTGAAGCGTCGTCACCGTTAACCGCGTTGACTGGGTTACCTTGCCAGCGCATTTGGCGCTCCAAGAGTCGCGCCACCATTTGCATCGTTGTCGCAAGCATCGTGAGCTCCGTTGCGCCGTTCGCGTTTACAGTTCGTGTTGTCGTGGGCGCTTCAGGGAAAAACCTGCTTCGTCGCACATCTTCCAACGGCTCGTCACTCCTGTACTCGTCGTTCAGCGTTGAGTGCTTCGCTTCGTCGTCTCGATCCGCCATGTTGGCCGTCCGTGCGCTCGTTGCACGCCGTGCTCCGCTTCGGGAATGGGACGTCGTTCGTTGACACCGTGGAGGCCAGGGACGTTCTCGTTCGGTTTCTCCCCGCGTCGTTTACCTCGTTCAGCTTAGACCTCACACCGTGGTTTTGGGCCATCGTGCTGCGTGCTCGTCGCGTCATGGTTCTGCTGCATATGCCGCCATGTCAGTTGCCGTTGTCGTTCGCTCACGTCGATTCTGGTATGTTCTCTGGTTGCTTGTCCGCGCTGGTGTCATGAACGGATCCTCTTCGCCCTATAAGTGAGTGACGCACACGTTGGCACGACCAATCATCAAGAAACAACTGGATTTATTTGCGATGGTAGCAGACTGCACGATCAGCTCTCGGTGAGCGCGTCCTCCTGATCCGAACGCTCGTCCTCACGTGACGCGCGACGTCTTCTTCCGCCTCGCTCGCCATTCGCTTGCCGTCCTTCTCCCGCTTGCCGACATGTGCCGCTAGTCCCTCAGCTAACAGTAGACATGAAGCAAGCAGGGCAGCAAGCCAGTGCACTGATCAAGGGGCAGGTGCTGTCGAGTGGTACGTCAAAGATATCACCACATCGATAGCTTCACGATGTCCAAGGCACTAACCGCGAACGCTACATGAGCATTGCGCCACCAATATTTGGAGACAAGCATATGGGTGAAGCCTATCGACAGTGATATCATTGAAAGGAAGGGTGCATCATCGACGGAAAAAGATATGCGAAGGTGTAAAAATAGCAATGGCATATGTAGCACAGTTGCAGCAGGCAGTCGCAATCACAGATGAGTGCGTAGGTATCGTAGTGCAATCAGCAAGGAACAGTTTTTCCATGGAATCATCAGGATCACCTAATTGTGCCTCAGAAAGTAGCGCGACAACAGTCAGTAAAGGCCTTAGGTTCAGAAAGCAACTCCCACCCCAAGGTGTTGCCGTATAAACATGCAGACTGAACAACACATTCGACTGTGAACGTGAGCCCTTGAACGATAATATGCGAAGTGCATGCAGTAACAGCGGTAATGCGCGCTTTCTGTGCGAAGCGACCGTGCAGACAGGGGTCTAATTATATTTTTTTCGGCGAGTGACAAAATTTTTCCGTAGTTACAGATAGGGCGGCTCCTGTGTCGACTAGTGCAACAGTTCCGTGTATACATACTTCGATATGCTTCGTTGGGGAAGAGCGACGCCTTGTGCTGTTCGACAGGGACGCAGTTTTTGCTTCAGGTACTGCGATGACCAATGTTCCTGCTGTTCAGTAGCAGTGGCAAGACGACGCAATGGAGAACAGGAACGACGCATGAGAAGGCAATTAGCGATCATGAGCAGAAGAATGGGCGGTGCGTGGAGAACTGGCATGTGATGCACGTGTCGACGAGAATTACGGATCTGGATTGAAGCTACATTGCGCAAGTTAGCAGGAATGCGACGCTAGACACATATTTGGCGGTTGTCATGCATGTGCCATGGTTCAGTGTTGGCTCGTAGGCTGGTGAAAAACGCGGGAGGAAGTTGACGTGGTGGTACAGCGGGTAGTGGTGGCCAGAACATCGGTGGCAGTGTCAGCGATGCAACTTCGGCATAGGTTATGGCTGCACGCACCGGTGGCCGTGAAGGAGGGGGCGGAATAGTAATACTTCCTCCTGTAGCCCTTCAGGCAGGCTTAAAGTCCGTGATAGCGCAGGGTTTAGGATGTCTGTAAGCAGAGGCAGCTGTCGAGCGACTTGACCTCGCAAAGCAGTAGGCCGAGGCCGGGACCTGCGGTTAAGATCTAAATCGAGGAATCCTGGGTGGAAGAAGGTCGGGATCAGTATGCGTTGTCTGCGGAGGTCATCATAAGCCTGACAAAGCTCAGGGACTTCGACAAAGATTTCAGGGTTTCTTGACAGCAACATTTGCAGGGCGTCGTCTTCGATGCCCTTCAATATAGGACGAATCTTATGGGATTCCGTTATTGCTGCACTGACGTGCTTACAAAGGCCGATGACGTCTTATATGTAGTTGGTAAAGTTGTCACCAGGCGTTTGGGAATTGTGGCTCAAACGCTCTTCGGCCCGAAGCTTTCGCACTGCGGGCCACGGAAACCTTGCATGAAGCTTGTCCAGATGTCTGACGAGGTGCGAAAGTCAGACTCGTGGTTGTGGAACTATGCGTTTACGACGCCTGTGAGGCAGGAGACCGCTTTGTTCAAGTTGTGAGCGTCGTCCCATTTGTTGTGGGCACATACACGTTTGTAGGATGAGAGCCAATCATCGACGTCCTTTTTGTCAGAGCCGCTGAAATGACTGAATCCCATTGATTTAGCGAGTCGGAACATAGAAGACCGGTGAGTCCGGGGATAGTGTCTGACTTTCGTCGTCCGGCATGATGGGCGGCCACTTCCGAGTGCGATGTGCGAGGGTTGGGGACAGCCTAGCAACCTCCGCGAAATATGTAACGTGCTTTAACTGCGGAGACGGAAGGACAAAGATGCAGGTCGATTGGTCGTGCATCGGGAGCCGAGCGAGCGATCTCTATCCTTGCACGAGGTGTTGACGATGCGCCTGTCCTCTTCGCTGCGAATGACGCCATTTATGTAAACACAAGGGGTTACCTTAGCAGTTTTTTTTTAAACTCCGAGGCCTCCTGCTGTAATGCTCATGCCTTGTAATTGCAACATGACTCTTGCAATAAAATATTACTCGGCTCGCACAAGCGCAAACATGTTTTTCATCCACGTTCATTTGCTTCTCAGTTTAAAAAAATAAACAATAAATAATGTCCCCTATGCATTACACGGCTTCATATGGATGTGGCTAACGAAGATAGGGCCGCTCAGTTCCCCCTTTGCTAAATTATACTCTTTCACTTGTTACTGAAATGCTTTATGCTCAGATATTTTTGCCATGGAATATTGGCGCATGTGGAAAAGAGACGTACCACACTGCGCCTGCTGCTCGCCTCTTGTGACCTGTGCTTTCACCGCGCTGGTAATCATTAGACCCACCACGGTGTCTCTTGCATTCATCTTGTCAGCGCTAGGTCGGGGGTTCTATTTCCGGTCACGGCAATCGCATTTCATTGAAAGCAAAATGGAAGAACGCCGGTCACATTTAAGACCGCCTTAAAGGACGCCGTGTGCTGAAAGTAACCGGAAGCTCCAATAGCCCCTAAGGGGATCCTCATCCCGAACCCCAGGGCTTCTGTGTGACTTCAACTTGCTGGGAATTTTCAACTCAGGCAAACAAAGGTCTTTATTGTACTTTACAGGGCTTACGCCAGGACAATCATTTTAAGGTACAAAACGCTTCTATAAAAACGTGAATTTCCAATTAACGCTTAAATAAGAAGATCAGTTAAAGCATTCTGTAACTACCATAGGCGCAAAAGATTTGCTGGAGGTCGTAGGAAGCCAACGGCGTTCTACTCTGGGACGTAATATGAACGCTTGCGGCAGCGGTTGTTTCGAAGACGCTACCGTTGGTCAGATTTCCCATGGCAAATTGTCTCCATTATTTCGCAGCAGTTTTGTTTGAACCTCGATAATAGCACTTTGCTGAAGCACTGGCAAGAATTTTGATCGGTGGCAACTGAATAAAAACACTCTTCACAAACTCCCTTCAGCATCTAACCTAACGATGTGTCTTGTCATTAAAAGAAAGAAAGGCGTTGGACTGGAGGAATATAGCGGGAATTCTAAGCTGTTGATAGGCAAGATGCTGGGACACTGCTGAAATTCTAACGAATTTAAAAGAGACAGCACGGTACCATATTCCAGAATGGGTCGCTGTCTCTGCGCTCATGCTGCTGTTTTCGTGTGTACTCGATGTTCTGCATGGAGAAATCATCAAGCCTGCGGCAATACTCCGCTTGGTTGTCGCAGTAGCCCGAGAAGAGATTCGTCCAGTGCTGTTCCATTCGTTGACGGGTAAGGTGAGCCTCCAACGCCCCGGCTGCATAGGCCTGTACCTCGTCAGGCACACGCTCATTGCTCTCTACCTGGAGGTAGGACCACCTGGAAGGTAAAAGGTAAACGTGAATGTCTTCCCCTTGAAGCACACTGCAGAGGGCTTAAATCATTCATCGCCGAATTTGTGTCGGGGTTTTTGCATTCATCACACGTATTGAAGTAAACAAGGCTTTGCCATCTTTAATTAATCATACTCTAATTATACCAAGAGGAATATTGCTATATTGAATTTATTAGCTCTGTATGTCAGAGTAGTTGTTATGCTAAGGAGTTTTACGTGGGGAAAATTTCTGGACTCACCATTTTGCGTACTGACAAAATTGCGTCAGAGTATTTCTGTCCGGATCAATTTTGACCACCTGTACTTTTTTAACGTGCACGTAAATCTATATGCACGGGGATATTTCTTTTTTTTTATTTTGCTTCCATTTAAATGCTTCTGCTGCGGCAGGGATAGCCTAGGTGGTGGGGCCCTAAAGAAAACGGCTATATAGTCATATACAGGCAGAGTACATTTGCGTTCTTTCGCAAATTTTTGCGATGAAAATGCGTGGTCGGGTGGCGTCACTGACTCACTGCTTCCTAAGCGGAAATAAAAGAAATCCTCATTATTTAGCAGCCCAAGGCACAACACCTTCTAACGTGCCTACACAAGGCACCAAAATAGGCACATAGCATCGAGCGGAGCAGGAGCTTCATGGCCACCAAGTGAAAAGTATCTTGTGTCTGCGGGACGCAAGAAACTATGGTAATGCAGAACGAGCAGCAGGGCTCTCAAGGATTTCGGTTCCTTGCGGAGAGATAAGCGAACCGTGCACTCTCGTTGGGAGGCAATGGAGCCGAGTTTATACAAAGAGTGGCTTGGAACGTGAGATCGCACCAGGACTACAGCTTAATTAATATGCATGGGGATCATTTTAAAGTTCTATGGAATTTTTATAAATAGCCTGTTGCAGATAACTCAATTCCAGTCCTTGAGCTGCATTATATAAAGAGGCGGACGTCACTTGCAGGAAAAGTCGAAACACATATTAAACTGGCTACCAAAAGTCTGCTGATTATATGTTGAATCAATTACATTACAGCGCATGTTGGAACATACTAAGTGCAGCCGTTGAGTAGGCAAGGTGCCTCCACTTTGAATGAATTTCCAAGATGAAGCCATTTGGAGATATGCGCCAACTAACTCACCGTAAAAATGCGTTCTTGTTGCACCAACCTTTCTTTTAAACAGAACCTTCTTTTATCCATTGAAGCACAAAAGTAACAGGAATGCGCGGGTATTTGCTTCCAAATATTCATCATCATCATCATCAGCCTGGTCACGCCCACTGCAGGGCAAAGGCCTCTCTCCTGCTTCTCCAACAACCCCTAACATGTACTAATTGTGGCCATGTCGTCCCTGCAAACTTCTGAATCTCATCCGCCCACCTAACTTTCTGCCTCCCCCTGCTACGCTTCCCTTCCCTTGGAATCCAGTCCGTAACCCTTAATGACCATCGGTTATCTTCCCTCCGCATTACATGTCCTGCCCATGCCCTTTCTTTTTCTTGATTTCAACTAAGATGTCATTAACTCGCGTTTGCTCCCTCACCCAATCTGCTCTTTTCTTATCCCTTAACGTTACACCCATCATTCTTCTTTCCATAGCTCGTTGCGTCGTCCTCAACTTAAGTAGAACCCTTTTCGTAAGCCTCCAGGTTTTTGCCCCATATGTGAGTACTTGTAAGAGACAGCTGTTATACACTTTTCTCTTGAGGGATAGTGGCAACCTGCTGTTCATAATTTGAGAATGCCTGCCAAACGTACCCCACCCCATTCTTTTTCTTCTGATTATTTCAGTCTCATGATCCGGATCCGTGATCACTACCTGCCCTAAGTAGATGTATTCCCTTACTACTTCCAGTGCCTCGCTACCTATCGTAAACTGATGTTCTCTTCCGAGACTGCTAAACATTACTTTAGCTTTCTGCAGATGAATTTTTAGACCCACTCTTCTGCTTTGCCTCTCCAGGTCAGTGAGCATGCATTGCAATTGGTCCCTTGGGTTACTAAGCAATAATAATAATAATAATAATAATAATATATAGGGTTTTACGTGCACCACTTTCTGATTATGAGGCACGCCGTAGTGGGGGACTCCGGAAATTTCGACCACCTGGGGTTCTTTAACGTGCACCTAAATCTAAGTACATGGGTGTTTTCGCATTTCGCCCCCATCGAAATGCGGCCGCCGTGGCCGAGATTCGATCCCGCGACCTCGTGCCCAACACCATAGCCACTGAGCATCCACGGCGGGTTTACTAAGCAACGCAATATCATCAGCGAATCGCAAGTTACTAAGGTATTCTCCATCAACTCTTATCCCCAATTCTTCCCAATCGAGGTCTCTGAATACCTCCTGTAAACACGCTGTGAATAGCATTAGGGAGTTCGTATCTTCCTGCCTGACGCTTTTCTTTATTGGGATTTTGTTCAACATATGGGGAAAATATATCTCGAAACTGGTATCATTCTGGAAACTTGAATATGTGTGTCGCTTTCTCGTGCTAGTGAAGTCCGCGAGCACGAGGTCCAGAATTATGTAATCTGCAACAGGTTAATTTTAAAAAGCCATGACGCTTAAAATAATCACGGCATATATATATATATATATATATATATATATATATATATATATATATATATATATATATATATATATATATATATATATAACATTCCTATATACCTCTTACTTTCATGTTTGATAGCGTTGGCAGTTGAGAAACTTTTGGGCGTAGTAAGAGCGTGTGTCGCGCAGTAAGCATCAGTTTTTACTGAGTGCTAATTTGGGCTAGTTACGAGCACATAGTCTGGCGAAGAAACAGCCCTTGATAACGCATCAGGATCAGCAGGATGCGACAAGTACGAACCTCTGTGTCTGTTCAAGCCCCACTACGGCTGAAATATAGATTTTTCACGACTCCGCGCACAGCCTTGACAGCTTAACCTAGCGAATAATAGAAATGCAATATCTTCCACGATGTCGCCTGGTCCGTAATTCGGAAAAATGGCATACACACTCACCCACTCTCCTCTATTTCGTCTTGAAAATTTGCCCACGCAACCGGTACTCGCGATGAGTCGGCCCTAAAGTCGGCCTCCTGCAATTCGCCGTCGTGTATGATAACCTTCTGTGTGTCCATTTCCACCGCCGCCCAGGCCGATTGGGTGCGGGCGGCTTGCGTCACGGCCAGTGTAAAGAGTGCGCATATCAGCAGTTGAATGATGTTCCCGCGCCGAGATCTTTGGTACATCCTGAATCTGCATCGTACAGGAAATCATGTCGCTATACAGCGAAGCCGTTAGCCTTTTAGTGGTCGGCACCACTTGTGGGCGTCGGTGAACAAAAATTGGCATGATCACCAATGGCTCATAGCTGCCAAATCAAGCGAAAATGCAGTTGTTCATCCCTCTCGCAACGCAGAGACTACAAGCAGTTAGCAACGGGAAGCGAACAGTGCATACATTCAGGTAAATTACGCGTACAACGTAAAGAACAGCGTTGGTTAAAAAAAAAGTAAGAAACTGAAAAGAAGCATATACCATCATCAGCGATGGATCGTACCCCGTAAGCGAAGAAAAATGCAATGACTCATACCCGTGAGGCAGAGAGTACAGGCGCTCAGCAAAGTTAAGCGAACAGTCCATACATTCATTTAAATCAACCATACAACACAAAAAACACCATAGGGTTCAATTAAAAAAACTCAAAACAAGCATCCGAACCAGCAATAAAGAATTGCAGGCCCCCCTCAGGAGTTGTAGTGGTGGATTTGTAACAGCTTCGCTGGACATCCACTTTTGAGGGACGGGGATGGCGAGTCAATATTTTTGTTTGCTCCTAATCAAGGAGAAACCATCGCGAATCTCAGGATGTACAAAATGAGGCAGGTGCGATAGCGCAAAGCTCATTTTATTGACTGCAATAACGGTGCGAAGCATAACACTAAGCTGAATAACTCAAAGCAGAGTCACTAATATTCCAAAGTTGGAGTGGCGCATGGGTTGGTGGACGCCTAGCCAAGGCATTGATTACGTTTGCATTTCCCAGATTATTTTAGCATTTTTTCAATGTGCACATACATGCGATTCCCTGTGCATGTAATGTAGGATGTGCGGCTGGGAAAACAATTATCCAAGGCGAGCATGTATCACCTCTTTCAAGGCAAAAATGTCTGAGACGGCATGCACTACTGCTTGTACAGAGCCTCTTCTGTACTTACCGTGTGCGCAGTGTGCTTGGTCAGTTGAGTTTTCAGCCTAAAGCACACAGCACGAATAGCTGATATCGCTCCAAATAACCGTGCATGGTCCTCGTGGTCAGGCCTGACTGTTAAGCTCTATATACGAGGCGCTAACAGAAAGCGTCCTCTCTTACCGGAGATATCGTTAGTCGCGTGACAAAGAAAAAAAAAGAGATCAAGTGGGAGAGATGCACCGAACTCTTAACAGCTGCAAAGAAGAGTCAGGGAACAGCTGTGATGCGGCGGCATGCAGTAGGGTAATATCGCCTGACGGCACGTGCAATGTCAAGGCAAGGACATGACGAGCTTGACCGCTATTGCGAGATGTTGCAAAGAGAAGGGGTTGAACGCGCCTTAGTGTGCGAAAATTGTACTTACAATGTACTTACTTTGTTTTAAAGCCTTTCTCTTACTTCGCTACTTGAGTAATTGGTTCCTTATTATGACAAATGGCCCACTTTAAAGGCTCTCAAGTATATTTGTAAAAGAGTACACGATTCGCGTCTCTTATACAGTGTTACGTACGAATAGAAAGATGCTTTTTCCACATATCTAAATTTTATACCCTTAATATAGGACACAATAGGTCACACAATTTGGCAAAAAATAACACTAATTAAAATAAGGAGCATGTTATGTGTGTCCTGCTGACGACTATCAAAACAAAAGGAAAATGTGAAATAAAGAAAATGATTTAACATCTGTTTCATACAGCCGACGAAATTTTCTATATCCTAACTTATGAGTGACGTGTCCTGTAAAAGACTCTCTTTCGCCTGTTGGGCAGGAATTCGCTTCCGGTTCATGAAAAAATAATAATAGTAAGAAAATATCAGCATACTGGTATATCGTGCAGTCAATCTCTAGTTTACGCCGCATAGATAGTGGGAAGAATTTACATATTCATCCAAAACATTTACATATATCACCGTAAACGTCTGTACGACATACCAGTTGATGCAGGAATCTACACAGCCGTCAAAAAATGGAGTAAATGAAACTAGCTGCCCAACAACTGGCGACTTTCAGGGACGGTTCTCCAGGTCGCCATCGATGGTCCGAAATTATGTTTTGTGATGTGACATCGTGTGCAGACTCCCAGTTACTCGGCACCCAAAGATTCGTTGGGGGCGCAACAAGATGGCGAGACTGATAATGTCCGCGCGAGGGCCTAGCTATTGGAACGCCCGCCACATTCTCGATCATAAGGTGAACATATCTACGTGCTTAGTGAAAATTGCTGTCACATCGTAAGGAAAGACACTACTGAGAAGTCAAAAGTTTACTCCTTAGGCAGCGTTGTAGTTCGTAAAGACACCTGCAGCCTTGAAATCAGGCGCAGCACTTGTTAGCCAGGCAAATGCCAGGCAGAAGATTCATGGCTTTAAACATCCGGCAAATCTTTGTGTCATAGGCGGTACCGGTACCTACGGCATAGTTGGCAAGCACGTTGATCTATGAGGAGCAGTTAACCTCTCCTTTATTACGTTCGAAAGAGTGACCCTTGTTTCGAGGCTTCAGCACTAAATTTTAGTGATTGGGCATTTATTGTAATAGCGACCCGCAATATATAAAAAAAGCTAAAGAATGTGCTTTCCAAAGAAATATATAGAAAAAACACATGCAGACCGTAGTAGATACTATAGTTTTGGAAACTCAAACTTTACAAAAATTTCACGCGAACTGTTCAAAACGCGAACTATAAAAAATGTTTTCTGGCAAATGGAAACTGCCTCCGTCTAGTAAGTCTCGCAAATGAAGACAAAAAAATCAGACTCTCCTGAGGTCAAATTAGCGAATTACCACTATACGCATTAAAGACAATCTAAATAAGACCTAGAATATTGTGAAAATACGTGTACGACACCATAGTCAGAACAAGAAATCAGTCAGTGGGGAACTGGCATAAGGCGAACCTGGCCCCCAAAGATCTAAGAAACTAGATAGAGAGTTTGGCAAATTTATATAGCCCAGTGTACCCTACGGGAGTGTCTACCGTCTGCGCGATTACCAGGTTGACACATATGTGCCATAGCTAACGAATCGCTTACGCATGCCAGAAAATAAAGCACTCGGAAACATAATAGATTCAGGGGATTTCACATGCGAAAACCACGATCTGATTATGAGGCACGCCAAAGCGGGGAAGTATGGAATAATAGGCACCATCTGGGATTTTTTAATGTGCAGCGAAATCTATGTACACGGATGTCTGCATTTCATCCCTATCAAAATACGGCCGCAACGGCAGGGATTCGGTCACGTGACCTCGTGCTTAGCAGCTCAACGCCATGCCAGTAACCAACCACTGCGGGTGACCAAGAAAGCAAAAGTCTACTCTTT
The DNA here is from genome assembly GCF_023375885.2 of Dermacentor andersoni. NCBI lineage: Eukaryota > Metazoa > Arthropoda > Arachnida > Ixodida > Ixodidae > Dermacentor > Dermacentor andersoni. The sequence continues at coordinate 72,402,405 of NC_092820.1, read as the reverse complement.
AGACAATGTTAAACTCAGGACAGGGGGCAGCCAGTAGCCTTGAAAACGGGCGCAGTGAACGTGGTTGACATTGGCTCACGAACCATGATTTGGTGAGCAAATAGTTAAATTTTTCGTAGCCGCTGTGGAGATAACCGCGTACTGTACCCGCAGGGTTACTGCCCCCTTTAGGCAAGCGACGTTCGTCGGCGTTGCTCTGGGGACATGTTCTCGGATGGTCGCTTTCAGTGATATCACTTTCAGTGACCGCTTATTGGCTGGTTGAGAAAAACCAGATGAGCTGATTGGCTGGTTGAGCCCTAAGTCTGTTGACTATAGCCAAAATTCATTGTCCGAAAATATGTCCTCTGGCGTGCAATGATTGAGAGTAATTGGCAGCTCTTCTCGAAGGCCGATGCACTGACAGCGACAGCAAAGTCTCGCGTTGGGCTTCGATTCCTCGGATGGTGCTCTGAATTCTCGCCGCAGGTTCTATATGCGATGCGGCATCTGCGCATGCGCTTATAATATGCGGCACCCTTTAAAGCGTCCACACATCGTGCACGTAGATCTTGGAAGTGCATCGCACAGGCGCCACTGCGCTGACCGTGGCGGCGCCAGTGAAATTACATCGCTTCAAATTGTGAGCACTAATATTGCTTTCATTCATTCAAGTAATTTTATTGAGTGCCCTTCGATTAGGTGGGATGGGCCTGGACCCCGCCAAGGTTTCAGCCAAGGGTAGCTAGCCTTTGGCGGTTGCCTCGGCTCACTGCATGGCCCAGAGTTCGTGCTGCAGGTCCGAGCTCAGCAACGCAGACTCCCAGTGCGTGCGGAGGCTTCCGCCCTATGAAGGTGTATCATTGTTATTCTGTATTATACACGTACATTCCCATAGGATATGCTCTAGGATGGCTCTAGAGTCGCAATGTCTGCACTTGTCAGTCGGGTATAAATCTGGGTGTATTAGGTGCATGATAGCTAGACTGCTTCGTAACATTTGCTTTGCACCTGCTGCCATTAGACATACTTATTTTTGCTTAATGTTGGGTGTGGCGGCGGGAATATGCGCCTCTGAAATCTATGGTCTGGTGCAATTTCGTGAAATCTGGATATTAGATCTTCCCATTCCCACTCATTGGTAGTCCGTAAGGCGGAGCTAACCTAGGCTCGGTCCGTAAGATCTCGAGCCATACGGTGCGCCACCTCATTGCTACCGTCTGGTAGTGTGAGGTGGTAGTACAGATGAGATATATACTTTTGCCGTGGTTATTACTCGACTTGAGGAGTCGTAGTGCCTCTGGGGAGATTTGAACGCTGGCGAAGTTTCGTATGGCTGTCTGAGAATCACTGATGATTATGTCCACTTCTGTTTGTGCTATGGCTAACGTGATAGCTATTTCCTCTACTGTTTCTACGTGTGGCGTGTTGGCTGTAGCACTCATCGTGCACTTTCCCTCTATAATTTATCATCACTGTGTTGTAGTCGTGCGTGTGTCTGTATCTAACTTAGTGTAGAAATGTGGCGTACTGGCTCTTACCGAATTTCTTCGATATATCGCGTGGTCTGCTTTCCGGTCTACCCTGATGGTGCATGGGATGCATATTCTTGGGTATTGCATCGATGGTGATCATGTCTCTGATGTGGCTGGGTCTATCTACTTTGACGAACGTTGGGTGTGATACCCTATACGTAACTGATCCGATATTTGCCTACCTGTTTTAGATTTAGACAGGCGTTCACATTGTGTTTGCGTTGCGCCTCGATTAGCTCATCCAGTGTATTGTGCAGTGCTAGCTGCAGTAGTCTATCGTTGCTGGCCGTGAGGGAGAGTTCAATTGCTTGCTTGTAGGTGTTTCTAATTAGGCCGTCTAAGTTTCATCTTTCTGACGAGTACCATCATTGGTACAATGCCACGTATACAATTCTCCTTATCACGAAAGCTTGGACCAGTCTAAGGAAATTGAATTCTTTCATTCCACTATGCTTGTTGGCTATTCATTTAGGTAGTCGCATGATTAGAGATGTTATATTGCCTAATTGGCCTATGGTCTCTCTACTATAGCCGGTACTTTCAATGATAAGGCCCAATATTCTGATTTTGTCCACAATCGGTATGGGTGTACCATCCGCCGTAGTTAAGTGAATTTCCGGATTGTTTTGTCCCTCTCAGTTACGTGGTTTTCGGCCATATCGCGATGTTATATAAATGAGGAGCTGATATTTCTCCGCCAAACGCGCCAATCCGGTTCCTGCTAGGTATTGTTCAATTGCTTCAAATGCATGTTGTAATGTGTTTTCTACCTATCCATCGTTGTCAGGGCTCACTCAGAGGGTGACATCGTCAGCCTAGACGGCATAATGAGGCCATCGATGTCGTGGAACTTTACTGGCAATCCTATCAATACCAGATTAATCAGCATCGGTGAAATTATTGAACCTTGGAGCGTAGCAGCGCTTCTGATCTGTAGGCCTTCGGAGGTAACGTCTCCTATCTATTTGAATGTGTACTTTTCTCTTAGTAAGGAAGTGCCATATATAATTGTATACTCGCTGACCTAGGCCTAGCTCATCTATTCTGTTTAATATTGTTTCGTGGGTAATAGTGTCAAAGCTTTACTTAGGTCCATTTCGTAGGATATCTTTGGCGCTCCTACTTGTTTCATCTATAATTTAATGCTTAAGCTGTAGCATTCCATCCTGTTTCCACACACTTCTCCAGAAGCCAAAGGTTGTAGATGGGAGAACGTCGTTTTCCTCGAAATAGTTGGTCAGTCTTTGAGGACAACGTGCTACGTGAGTTTTCCCACAAAGGACGTGAGTGAAATTGGTCGCAGGTTCACAAACTGGAGCCGCTTGCCTGGTTTAGATATTACAATAATCTGGGCCGTATTCGTTGTGGTATTGTACCGAATTGCCAGCATCTGTTTATATACTTCATAAGTTGTTGTAGAGCGGCATCACCGAGATTTCAAATGGTGTTCTTTGTTATTCCACCTGGTCCCGGCGCGGGTGTATTGTTAAGCTTTTGTCGAAGGGCTCTCAATTGCTCTTCTCTAATGTCTTTAATGTCTTTCTAACTGCCTGTTTTTGGTGCCTGTGTAATCTGGGTAAGTTGTTGGCTTAACCCGAGATAAATAGATCGTAGCTATCTCATCGAGAAAAGCTTCTTCAGTTTTGGCTAATGCATGTAAGATTTTGTTTATGTTTTGTCTGTACGTGGCTTTACTTTCCTCAGGATTCAAGTGGTGCCTCAACAAGGTCCACGTTCTGGATAATCCTAACTGATTATCCACATTAGTACATGTTGCTTCCCAATGCTGGCTACAGAGATGTTGTGCATATGATTATATGTCTCTGTTAAGCCGGGCTAGCCTCCGTCGGGGGGTCCTGTTGTGTCTCTCAGTTTTCTATTTAGGGTAGAGCACTTAGGGTAAAAATAATGGGCCGTGAACGAAATCTTTCATTACTTTTTCTTGTGCGCTGCCCATTCTATCAGAAAAAGAGGAATAATGTAATCAATGCCTGAAGGCCTTGCCTGAAATACGTCGGAGATTGAACAGTATAGCATCTATTGGTCATATACGTCGTAGAAGAGCATGTAGCATACATATACATGAATATATACGAATCATTACCGCGACGGAGACGCGGATGGTAAAAATTCGCCTGGCATATTCATGATTACTATGGCAACAAGCCCTAAAAGATTGGTTTTGAGGATTTACGATATCACTTTTAGAATGCGATCATTTGGATATCTAGAAAACTGCGCTCGAATAAGTCGTGCAATCTCGGGGACGCTTCTATGCCTCGTATCTTGCAAACTTTTTATTTCGTACATACAGTGGCCCGCTCTCGTAGGTTAAAGGCACGCTTCCTTTAAATAATTACGAAGTTGTTGAACTTCACCAATAAGGGTATGAAAAAATGCGGGACTGATGGTCATATAGAACCTCTGTCATCCCAGTAATTACTTAACCATTAGGCCACGATCGCACGCATGCTTGTCTCGTGGCAAGGTCGCTCTTTCAAATGACTGGCGCTTGCATTACGTACCAGTTTCTCACATTGTTCCCTCGTGACAGCTTGTCATTTGAGACGCTGGGTTATACCGGAGTCATCATTATCAACCTATTTTATGTCCACTGCGGGACTAGGGCCTTTTCCTGCGATCTTCAATTAACCCTCTCCTGCGCCAACCGATTCAAACTAGCGCCTGAAAATTTATTAATTTCATCACCCCACCTAGCCTTCTGGCATCCTCGACTGAGCTTTCCTTCTCTTGGTACCCAATCTGTAATGCCCCAACCACTGGCACGCGCCGAAAGCTTCGGCGCGCGCTGGCAAGCGAATGCGTCGCTTCGCTTCGGCTGGAGGGAAAGGGCGCGCAACCACTGGAGACAAGCTCCGACGCGCGCCGAAGCACGCTCCTCGGCTGCGGCGCACTGTTGCTGGACTATTCCGTCTTCATCCGTCAAAGTCCGGCCTAAAACAGCTTGCTGTAAACTAAGCTTGAAACAATAAGTTAGTGATCTGTATGTGCTTTTAGATATAAAAAACACGTTTGAATAATGAATATACACCTGCCGCAACAGTTTTTTATTTCTGAAGTAACAATAGTGTACAAAATATCGACATCAGCGCTCGCGCGTCGTCTGTCTGCAAGATCGCTTTCCAAACACCTGCACGACGATGCCATATATCAAAAACTGTTGCGCCATTTCATTTTTTGGTAGCTTATTGCACAGCCAATTATGTAAGAATTAGGCGTGCAATGTATAACTGAAAAAAATCTGTGTTGGAAATATTGCCACGTAGTAGTGACGGTAAATAAATAGTGCCGGCTCAATTGCAACGATAGCGGCGAGCATTGTCGGCAATCGTAGAAAATCTCATCTGCGGGTCAAGCGCGCCGGTTTGCATACGGCAGTCGTCGAAAGTTACAGCCTATTCGCTGGTGCCCGCGCGCCTTCCAGAAACTACAACACAATTCGTGTCGCGTATGCAATCAGATTAGCAAGGTTCGTCGACAACAGACAGAACCATCAATAACATTCGCGAAACTTCCGATACGTTCAGGCGCATCGTGCAGCGAGCGATAACGTTTAACATTTTTTAGCCGGTGAAATACGGTAACCGGACACAGATAAAGCATCCGTGTCAATATAATTATGCTTGTTTGTACATGAAAGAAACGTGAAAAAGTGGGTTCTGAGAAAATCAGCACAAACGAATTGAAACACCTGCAGCACTCACAGAAAAAAAAACTAGAATAGCTAAAATGTATGTAATTCGTATCTTGTCTCCCCCCAATTCTTGATTCTGTCAAATCTAGCCCATGGAGCACCTCTCTTGTTCTAGGTTGTTTTGATGCATCAACACCGCATCCGGAGGCCTTCACATTGAGTGTATTGCTACAAAACATTTTCACAGTGTAAGGGCCATGTTCTATTGTAACTGGTTTCCACATATCAAGTTTGCCTTTCTTTACATTAATGAAATGACATACCGTCAGATAATACAAGCTTGAGAATTAGAGGGTTTTAATGGGAGTCTTTCGTTGCCCTTTGCCAAGTCGTACTATTGAAGCACTTATTCGAATGTATGGGAGCAGCTCATTTGCATAGTATAAGAAATATATAAACAGGTTATTTTCACAATTTACACACTTCGTCACCACAAAAAGAAAAATTGCAGTTTATTGTTTTCAGCCTGCTATGATGTTTTGACTGAGAAAGATATATTCAATTTTTTCTGCAAGGCACGGAATAATTGCTGTGGCATATTATTTTATTGCACAACACTGCATACAGTAGCCAGCCATTATTAAAACTCAGAAGAAATCAATAGCACAATGCATATGATCAGGCACATAGCATATTATTGCACTTTCTTAATTCATGCCAGAACGACGACCACAGGCGTCCTTCTCCAACAAGGTCAGCATCCATCGTGGACTTTCTCTTCTTTTAATCTTTCCGTCCCCCTTTCCCTTTCCCCAGTGTAGGGCAGCCAACTGGGCTCAGTCCTGGTTAACCTCCCTACCTTTCATCTATCATTTTCTCACTCTCTTCTTAATTCATGCCCTTTTTTTAATTGCACGAAAGCTACTGCACTAAAATAGTATACTAGTACATACTTAAAAAGCACAATTTTATACTACGATAATAATCAATCATTCAAATTTTTATTGTAGTGCCCAGGAACAGCTAGAGAGCCTTTGTACTGGTGCACTTAACGAGCACTATGTGAGACAAAATGTAGAGAAAACATGAATGTAGTAGACAAAAAAATGGGAGATAGAGAAACAAATGGGGAAAAACGGAAATGTGGAAAAGTAAAAGGAAGTTAATCCTACGTGATTATCTACAGATACACAATACACAGGAAATGAACTCTGAAGTATGTTTTGGAGTCGAGCCCAGGCAACGAATGTGGAATGCTACCTGGTATACTGTTGCGGCACAAAGAAATGCATATGATCAAGAAGCTTTAAGGAATGTATAATATCATGGACCACCTTATACAGGAACAAAAGGTGCGATTAATTAAGACTTGAATCTAGAGGTGCGAGTTGAAGTATATTTGAAAAGGCTCAACTGTGGTCGCCAGAATGGCAAAAGTGGTGCTTGAAGATAGACATCAATTTATTCTGGATGCGTTCAATGAGGTCAGAATTAGATTTGCTCATTGCACCCCCCTCCTACAGAGGCATACTCTAGTAGTTGGAGGCACACAGCAGAATTACAGAAACACAACAGGTGAGTGGAAATCATGCAATATACGGCATGCAATTCCAAGAGCGTCAAGGGCATCTTGTGTAATTATCTATGTGAAGAGAAGCTTAGCATAGCATTTTGTCGAAGTACACACCAAGATCTTTCATTTCATCGACCCTAAGGAGTGGAGCATCATGTAGGGTGTATCAAAATTTCACATGGTGCGTTTTGTGCATATAACTTAATGCCATAGTGTTGGAAGCATTTAAGAGTACTTATTGCTTCTGCACCAGTTTGAGAGTGAAAAAATGTCTTTTTGGAAGTCGATGCAGTGGTGAACACTGTTGACAGTCTGAAATAGTCTGAAAGTCTGAAATGTCGGCACACAAAGTCATGCTGTTCATTTATTAAAATGCTCTTAGCACTAACAGAAAGCGAGGAATCCCATATCGATTCGAACACCTGACGCACTGAAGAGGATAGATATAGGTCGGCAGTTAGTAACTGCACATCTAGCACCTGATTTGTGCATGGGCAATGTCCATGCTACCTTCCGAGTGCTAGAAAAGGTACTAGACTTTAGGGAACTATTGAAGATGCTTGTGAGAACGAGGAACAAGTATGCTTCCATACGTCTTAACCCTTTCAGACACCACTTTATTCCGTTGATTGAAAGTTGCTTTCACCACATCTCTTGCATCCTCAGAATCGTAGAAAGTGTACAGCTGCAGCAAAAATTAAGAATTTTCAATTGTTTAGCGAGTTTTGTCAAGTTTACAAAATTTCGACTCCATGCGAAAACTCACTACAGGAACACAAAATATGAAAACATGTACTATTTCGTGTTTTGAAAAGCTTGAAAAGCACTTATCCAGCCACTTGACAATTATGCCTGGTGCACGACATTGTAAAAAACAATGAAAGAAGTGAACCCGCTACATACAACATACTGACACAGAGTAACAACACCCAGCCGTCTACCTTCCCACTCATTTTGTTAAAACATTCTGCACATTATTCAAAATTGCAGCACAGTTCCAGTAATAAGTGTTTCAAGATGTATGAAACACATTTTAAATACCATTACTTTCATCAGTGCTTTTGCTATTGATGCACGCTCCTGCTGTGCCCAATTGTGTAGACAGCGTCTCAAAGGGTTAAGCTCTGTGGAGGAAATACCATCAACACCACAAGAAAGGGAAAGTTTAAGGCACTTCATATACTTGGAAACGAGCTTGTCATTGACTGTTAGCATACACTGCGCCAGACTGAGAAGGAAGGTTACTTGAAGCATATTTCACACCATATAGCAAACAGAAATGTTCTGCAAAGGCATCAGCAGTGTTCGAGACAACACCACTATGTTCATGAAGAAGACGTACATCTTTGGCACTCCTTTTAGAAGAGAGAGCCCACAAAGCTCCAGAAATATCTTGAATTATGTGTCACGCTGGCTTCAACACAATCAATGTGGTCAAAGTGATGATTCTAATAATAATAATAATAATAATAATAACAATAATAATAACAATAATCTTAGTGCTAACTTGGCACACTAGACTAAAAAGAAGGCTGATGCCTGTATGTTAGAGCATCTGATAACCAGACATCCAAAGCAGGAATTTGCAGGATGCAGAAGACACTTCCTTCCCCTCCACGTGCACACACATTTGCTCAATAACACAGCACGGCACACACGCACACATTCAACAGGTGCACAACACACAGGAGTGCCAATGAAGTCTGGTTCCAAGGAAGGAGAATCCAAATCGCCAGGGGGGTGGAGAGAAAGCTCTGCATGCCAGATATAATCATGGAGTTGTGGTGTCGGGCCATAGAGGCGTGATGAGGGCTCAGGCTGTGCTGACCACTTGTTCAGACGAACTGAAGAAAGATTAGTGCTGTCCAGAGAGACGTCAAACACCCTGCAGTATAGACTAGTGCAATGTTGCGTTGGTATTGCAGGGTGTGCTACTTGAGGGGTTTGAGGCAATTGTCGAAGGCTGGCATGAGCTTGTGGCAACAGAAAAGACGGGAGTAAAGGGTGCGTATTGTCCGGCGCTGAACAAGCTTAAGCTTGTTAGCGTCGCGAGTTTGGTACGGGAACTATACTGATGAGCAGTACTCAAGTCATGACAGAATGATAGAAGTGTAGAGTGCTCGGAAAACCTTAGGTCATCAGGGAAGGGAGACACGGGACACAAACCCAAGAAAGGGCCGGTGCTTACATACAGTGCTGGTGACATATGCGGAAAAGTTGAGAGAACAGCTAAATGCTACACCCAGAATGGGAAGGGCCCGAACAGTCTTTATAGAAGTGCCTCCAAGGAAGAAGGTTGGACGTGCAGCAGTTTCGTTGTAGCTGATACGCATGGCAGCACTTTTTACGGTCCTACTACAAAGTTTGATATTGTAGGCCCAGTCGTTCGCCTTTACGGAATGTATTTATTGTAAGCACATATGCTGTGCATCGGCATATTGTTGTTGTGGAAGCGTTAACTTGTTAATCAAACACATTCTCCGCAGATGCATTAGTAACTTGGTTTTGAGTAGATCTTTGTCCTGACTACAATTTATAGTATCGCAGCAAGAAACATTTTAGTAGAGGCTGAAGGGATTCCAGCAGTTTAAGCGTACTGACTGCACAAAACACTGATGACACCTTTTCACCTTCCCCACAATGCACTCACACCATCTACACTTTCCATAAGCAAAAAGTGAGATAAAAAATCAATTACAGTTTCATTGACTCAGTACATGCTGCTTCTGAAGCGGGCATCGAATCGTGGTATACGCTGCTACATGCATAGGTCTTGCATGATGCAGGTCCTGCTATGCACTGCACACAGGGCACACGTTGCAAACAGATAATTTCTTTTTGCAGTGCTCAACTATAACGACACACTGACTCAAACATGACTGCGTTGTCACGTATGTTTCAGTGCGTCAGTGTTCTTGATTGCATCACGAGCGATTTATGCCCAACTAGCCCAAAAGACGGACGCACTAGAAAGAAGTGAGTGAATGAGTACAGTGAACTTGTACTGAACTGGATTCACATGCCGAATAGAAGAGCGCAGTGTCAGCTGAAACAGGCGGCACGGCTGATTATGCAAGTACTTCCGATAGTTCGGCTACTAGTGTTTTTCGCTTTCGGAAGTTATCTTTACCACTGGAAACAGCGCAGAGCTTGCCCGTTAAACTTGAGTCAACCGACACCACACGAAACACGCCGCGGTTGACCAACCCAACTTCCACACGGTTCATTCACCACATCACAGGTCACACGAAGTCAAGAGTGCCATATTTTAAATCACTGCAGCACCAAACGGATCTGAAAATTCATTTCCTTCGACAGAGTTTCTCAGGTGAGTTCGTTCACTCGTCAGTTACGAACTCGATGGACGCGCTAGGCCTACGCGTAACGTAAACAACATCGGCGATAGGCGAGTGTTGATTATCCAGACTTCGGAGCTCGTAAACGTGTTTCCATTCGTTTTGAGCACGACAATATGCACATACAACAAGCACAGACGTTGCGGCAATCGTGATTCGGTTGGCTGTTTAAGCAGACGATCGTACCGAGCCCGGCGCAACCCAGTGGGCAGGTTGGATTAGTCGGCGTCGTTCGAAGTCGCTTCGGATCCACGTCGCACTGCCACAACCCACGGTCGTCGGTCGGTTGATCGTGTCGTTGTCGGCCTACTATTACAACACTGTCTTTCAGGAACACTGTCGCGCGCGTCGTGCGTCCAAAACACTCGGACGATCGTTGGTGCCGGCGTCTCCGCACGGTCGGCCATTACAGCTAGCAGCCAGAGGCTCCGCAGCCTCCGATTGGTTGACGCCTGCGAGGCGTCGCAGCCTCCCATTGGTGCACGCCGGCGCAGCTTCGCCGCGCGCCGGCAAACTTCTAGCGTCGGCAGTAGACATAATCGCTGCGCGACGTTCCGCTTCAGCGAGTTCCCGACCGACGCTTTGACGCATTTGACCCTTCGGCGCGCGCCGAAGCTTTCCAGCGCGTGCCAGTGGTTGGGGCATAAGGCTCATGGTCCACCAGTTATCAAAGCTACGCATTGAATGTCATGAGTAGCTCCGTTTTTTCGCGTAATGTCTATTAGAATATTGGCTATCCCCGTTTGCTCTCTGATCCACACCGCTTTCTTCCTGTCTCTTAACGTACCGCCCGACTTTCTTTGTTCCTTAGAACGACAGACAGCTGAGCTAGTTGGCAAGGATTCAATATGCAAAAACGAGGTGAGGCGTGCATACAGGACACAAGAGTAGAAAAGTGCACAACACGAACGCAGACTATCAACTGTCTGCACGCATCTTCGTTCTAAGGATGCTCTTGGCGCGGTTCTTAACTTGCTTTCCAGCTTCTTAGCAAGTCTTCACGTTTCTGCCCCATATGTTAGCACCGGAAGAATGCACTGATTGTACGCCCTTCTTTTTAATGATAATGGCAAGCTTTTAGTAAGAGATCTGACAATGGTCTGTCGTATGTGCTCCAACTCATTTTTATTCTTCTGTTAGTTTCCTTCTCATGATCAGGGTCCTCTGCGAGTAATTGACCTAGGTAACTGTACTACTTCCCACACTCAAAGGCTGATTGGCGATCATGAACTCTTATTCCCTTGCCCGCCTATTTATCATTACCTTAGTCTTCTGCGTATTAATCTTCAGCCCCATTGTTACGCTCACTATGTTAAGGTCCTCAATCATATGTTGTAACTCCTCCCCAGTGTTGCTCAAATGGACAATGTTATTTGCAAACAGAAGGTTCCTGTGATATTCGCCGATGATCCTCACTCCTAATCCTTCCCAGTTTAACAGCTTGAATATTTCTTCCAATCAAGCAGTGAATACCATTCGAGATATTGCGTCTCTTTGTCTGACCTATTAGCCAATATGACTGCTGGTACCTCTACTGAATCAATTGCCTTTTCGTAATTTAAGAAAGCCATGTGGAGAGTCTGATTGTACTCTGCGGATTTCTCGATTACCTGATTAACGACATGGATGTGATCTACTGTAGTTTCCTTTCGTGAAACCAGCCTATCCCTTGCTTGGTTGAAGTCAAGTGTTGCCCTTGTTCTATTCGAGGATGTCTTTCTGAATTTTTCGTATTATACTAGAAGTAAGATAATAGACCTAAACTGTCTCAATTCTTTAACATCTCCAATTTTGTGGATTAGTATAATATTGGCATTCGTCCAGTTCTATGGACCCTTGAAGTCGATAGGCAATTCGCATGAAGGACTACCAGTTTTTCAATCATTATGTCTCCTCCATCTTTGAATAAATCGAGTATTATTGCATCTTCTCCTGCCGTTTTCCCCGTTTCATGTCTTGCAAGGCCCTCCAACCTGATCGTAAGGTATAGAAGGAGTGTCTGTAACATGTTCATTAAGATTCAAGATTAATTTATTTCTCCAAGAGAAAAAGGCTCGGCAGAAAATCCTACCTTGGAACAGCTTGACGGGGTCAGGTGCCCATATATAAAATTGCAGCTGTGAAGGGAAGAAAGTACAATTTTACATACGCCATGAATCAAGGAACCCTACACAATGCAGAGTTACAATTAAACTTATTGTAAGACGAAGTAAAATTCAAATATGCAATTCACTCGGAAGTAACAAAAGAAAGCATAAAACAGTGGTGTAGCATAAACGGAAGGATTAAAACATAATTGCAATTCAACACTACGATATAGTACATGAAGTTCAAACACAATGCATTGCAGTATTTTTCTTTTTATACCGTGGCAGAAAATATAAAGAGAATAGCCTAATCTGGGTTTGAGCCCACCACATGCTCAAAAAATTGCTGAACAATTGTTTTTCTTTTAGGTTCGTTATTTTTGTCTACCATTTGTCTGTGTTAAGGGGGTTCACAACCAGGAAATGCAACATTTGGGAACTATACATTGTGCGAAGTCCGGGTAGATGCCATTTCTCTTTGCCTCTGGTGCTTGTAAGAGTGTGCGTTTGTGTCACCCATGAGCCTTGGATTATGAACTTAGCCCGAGGTAAGGCCTTATTATTCAAGGTGCGAAGAATGCTAAATGACACTAGATGATGAAGGGGAGATATTCTATGTTTAATAAAGAGGGGTCTGGTATGAGTTAGATAATCTGAGCCAGAATCTATGCGGATAGCTTTTTTTTTTTTGCAGAAGTAGTAGTTGGTTCAGATGCACGCGAGCCGCAGTTGCCCGCACAAGATGACAGTAGCTTACTTGAGAATGAAATAATGAATGATATATTAATTTTTTAACTTTCACGGGAAACAAGTCGCGACCTCGTGAATGAGCTCCTACAGATTTTTACAAGTTTAAAGAAAGATGACAGAAGTGATCAACCCATTTAAGACGTTCATCAAGTATTACGCGAAGAGAGTTATATTTACTTACGATTTCTATAGCGTAGCCCCCAATAGGCAGTGGGATTGATATCGTTACTTTCCGATTTATCGAAGAAAAATAACCACATTGGTTTAATTATAATTAATCTTTAAGCGGTATGCATGTAACCAGTTATGGAGGCTTTCTAATATGACGTTCGCTTGTAGCAGGAGTTCATTCGATGAGTTTCCAGATAAAAATAAACTAGTATCGTCGGCAAATATTATAGATTTAGCTTTCTTGGAGAAATGGACGAGGTCGTTTGTATATATATGTTAAAAAGGAGCGGACCTAAGATGCTGCCCTGCGGAACTCCACATATTATATTTTCAAAACTCGAGCTACAACCATCGATACCTACAGAGTGCTGCCGTTATTCAGGGTATGATCTTATCAGCTAAAGTGGATTGCTTCTCGTACCGTATGCATAAGGGTTATCTAAAAGAATGTTATGGTTAATACAGTGAAATGCTTTGCTGAAATCGACAAGAATGCCCAGTGTTAGAAGTTTATTTTCAATGCTTTGCAAAATTAGTTCTTTTTGTTTCAGTAGCGCAGATTCCGTAGATAAGCCTTGTGTAAAACCAAATTGGGAATCTGTGAACAGGCGATTATCATTAAAGTAAACTTCCAAACGCTTAGGCAAAATTTTTCTAGTGCTTTCGAGAAAATTGGCGGAATCGATATCGGTCGATAGTTGCCCATGTCTTGTGTCGTCCCAGATTTGTGGATTACAAACACTTTGGCTAGATTTCGTTTTTCAGGGAAGGCAGAGAAAGATATCGAGAGGTTAAATATATACGATAAGTGAGGTGCAAGAAGGTCAGCTACAAATTTATTGGTTTTCCTGACAGACTCTCTGTGTCAAGGGTGGAGCTATTCTTCAAGGCCATTAGTGTAGCAAAAACTTCGGATGGGTGGATAGGGTGGAGAAAAAAGGAGTCAGGTGTCTGTACCAAAAGTAGGCAGGTAGCATATTTGTTGCAGTCGGTTTTAGGGATACCAATAAAGTGTTTAATAAAGCTATATGCTAGTTTAGTACCTATTAAGGTTACACCGTTCATTGTAAGACTTCCTATAGAATTGCATGGCTTGGGCATGTTAGGGACTGCGTTTATTGTTTTCCGAACTAATTTCGCATCACAGCGGCCGTCTGTCTCAAATATCTTCGTACAATATTCCTTACGCGCATTGCACAACTCGCTGTTTAATTTATTTCTGAACTGTTTGAAGGCAGTCAGGTCGGCCAAATCTCCGCTGGATAAAAAATTACGATATATCTTTTCTTTATGTTTTATCTGCTTATAAAGAGACGGCGTAATCCCTGGTTTTCTATTTCTTTAGTTTGGCGCTTTGTGGACCACGGGAAACATGCATCATATATTTCACAAAATTTATTTATAAATACTTTGTAGACTTTATATGCACTGCTATTATTATAAATTTCAGACCAGGCAGCACTCTTTATCATTTCTCTAACTTTATTAAATTTGCGTCATTAATTGACTGATAAGTAGTAAAGGCTTTTCTAGTGACAGTTGAAAGTCTTTGTACGACCGACACAAAAATTGGACAGCGGAAGCTTAAGTCGGACGACAATGTGTCAGCACATTCGACAGTAGTGTCTGCATTGACGACGTATAAATCTATAATTGTCTGGCTGGAAGCAGTTATTCTTGTGGGATACACTATTACGTTTGTGAAACCATTGCATTCATTTATGTTGGCAAGACTAAATGAAGTGTAATTATCTTCAGCTACATTTATATTGATATCGCCACCCAAGACCACAGCATAACGGTTAACACAACAACATTCTATAAATTTGATAGCATAATTGAGAAACTGGTCACTGTTTCCGCTCGGGGGCCTATAGACTACCGGTAAGATTTGATGGTTATGATGTAATGTGAGAGTTTCAGTCATTTGTTATAACTGAAAATTCATCAACAAGCTCGAATGCGTAACAAGATTTAATATAGACTGTCAGGCCGCCCCCGCGGGTCCCCCTGTTCAAGAAAAAACGCGAGAATGATTCCATCGAAAGGAGATCATTTTCTTGAGCGCACCATGTTTCAGTAAACATAAAACAAACCGGAAGATTATGTATCAGCTGATCCTGTTGCTCGTGTTTATGCCGCATTGAGTGAATGTTTAAATGCAACGCTGAGAACAAGCCTTGCTTTTTCATACTGGATCCCAGTTCACAGCGGCAAAGACGTTAAAGATACCGATTGACTGTCATCAAGAAATGATAAGAAGAATAAAGTACGTGAGCATATAGAATATTGTTGGCAAGCGCTACATGTGCAACTGCAAAGCCGAGTTCTCGCTGACCCCTCCCCCCCTATATGCAGATATATCTGGTACAGCACCACTAATGACGTGGGGCTGTCAATGTGTGCGCTGTAAAACTGGGCAATCAAATTGGATGCTTCATCACATCTGATACTGTTTATGCCACAACCTTAAACACAGGGACACAGCAACGTAATATGACGCAACTTGTTTTGGGCATAATACCCTTACAAGCGATGTAGAGGAGTATAACAAAACTTCTACAGAATAAACATGTCGCACTGGAAGTGCGCTTCTACTATGTTTTCAAACGTTACCATTTCTGCGCAAGTAAGACCCTTTGCTTTGGAGGCTATCTGATGATTCAGTGAGCGTCGCAATGTCCTCTCTGCATGCAATTCTGATTGTGGGCGTATCATCGGTTTCATGAGCAAAGATTTTACCATAGAGCACCCAAACGTGCTTCCATTTGGCTTGGTGCTTCTGCGCAGTTGCCTCGTCCAGAATGCCCTTGAGTTCCGGACAAAGGTGATCATTAACACAAATTCACATGTCAGAATTAAACCCAATGTCAGAGCATACCAATTTTGAAGCGCGCGTTTTCTTAAGAAAAGCGCCACGGACCTGCCTCCCAAGGATCTGCCCCAGTATATATTTACTGCCTAGTTTGCTGTCGGGACGCGGTGAATTGCGTCAATGTCAGCTGGCAAAATAGAGGCATTCACTCTTGCTGCAATCCTACCTATTATCTCGGTTAAGTTCTCTGACATGTTGAAAGGAACACCTTTAATTTCAAGATTTCTGTTTCGAGAGCATTGTTCGGCATAGAGGAGACGAATTTGATGAGCCTTCAACTGCTGTGCAAGGTCACTGCAACGACTTTCAAGTGCATGTTCGCCTCTTTCAGTTCTTTGTTCTTAGCTTTCATTTTATCACGCTCTTTTCTGATGAACGTCAGGCTGGTCATCATCTCCCTCATTTCTTTCCGAAAATCTCTGTCAAATGTATCTCTAAAATCTTTAAACTCTGCATGAAGTTCATGTTTCATTTCCTCGAATAGAGCCCCGATTTGTTTAGACATTGCAATGCAAATACACCGTGGCAGCAGCAGCAACAGCAGGAAACTAAACGGAAAAATAATTTCAATAAAATAGAGCACCACAGACCTGCGTGGAAGAAGCACACGATTGTGAGTACGTCGCCGCTGTACCGTTGCCTCTGCAGGTAAAATTAAAACTTGAGCTGGAGCACTCGCCGCTTTTGTAGTGGTCTTCTCTTCGAAGAGCCAATGGAAATGATAGTCCAGTTCCAGTTTACGTCACAGGCCTCCAGCAGCACGTGTCATACGGCCAGGTGACGAAGCTTTGCTGATATGACGAGCGCACAGATAGGTGATCAGCTATGTTAAGCGGAAAAACTTAATCTGGAACAGTCCTGCGTAGAAGAAGCACGCGATGGTGAGTACGGGCTCACTGTATCATTGCCGCTGCAGCCAAAATGAATGCAACTACTTTGAAAGGAGGAATTGTGGCCGTTCTTTGTACTGTACAGGTCAGTATAGAATTCTTCCGCTTCTTTTACTATATATTCGAGATTGATGATAATATTACCCTGCGTATCTTTCAGTGCGTACATCTTGGTTGGTCCTATGCCAAGTTTCCTTCTCACTGATTTCAAGCAATGTCCAATTTTTACAGCATTCTTAGCCCTTCTCCCGTTATAACTTGGAATAAGCTGTATTTTTTCCTTGTTGATCAGTTTTGTCAGTTCCGCCAATTCTATCTGATCACTTGATTTGGATACATTTATTTTTATAAGGTCCTTTGTTACTTGGTACAACTTATCTACTGGTTGACTTGATCCCTTACTTCCCACTTCAATTCCTGCTTATGAAGCCAGTCTAATTATGACTTCATTCATTACCTGTATGTCATCTTCATCTCTCTGTTCTAAGGATGCATATTTTGCAAGTACCAGCCTGAATTGGTGTTCTTTTATCCTTACTGCGTCTAGGTTGGCCTGTTTGTTCCTGACCAATTTTACTCTTTCTCTCTTCAAATTCAGGTGAATCCTAGACCTCACTAATGTATGATCACTGCACTTTACCCTACTTAACACTTCGACATTCTGCACAATGCTGGGATAGGAAGAAAGTGTGAAATCAATTTCTCTTCTTGTTTCACCATAAGGGATTTTCCAGGTCCACTTTCTCTTGCTACGCTTCCTTAAGGAGGTGTTTATTATTTGCAGTTTATTCCTTTCTGCGAATCATTCTGCGAAAAACGCTAGCGGAAATCCTGGTACCAGGATCTCCGCTAGCGTTTTTATAATCGACTAGCTTTTCTATTTAAAAACCTTTTTCAACAATCACTATTTGCAACCTTTATTGTAATTTTCTGTTACCTTAATTTATTACCTTTATTCTGTACCTCTTATTAAGTTTTATTACAACGAATGCGAAAATCTCGTAAATGCTGCAGAATTCGTCAATGTTGCCCGCTATGCCGTTATGGATTGCGAATTATACTCCGTAATGCTTCCTATCTGGAAGGCCTCTATGGCAGAGGACGTGACCATTTATATTCCCTGTATAAGCCTCACCGCTTCTAACCTCACCAAGTCCAAAGCTTCACTCGAGAGAGTTCGGGTCTTAAAAGTATCCAGGGTCAGTTTCCATTGGCGGCCTGTCCAGGTCCAAAGATTCATAGCACCCTCTGCTGAGTTATATATCTGGCCGCCACCTTGTTCAGTTGCTCAGCAGCTGCTGGGAACTGAGTGCAATTGGCAAATAGAATATTTTGGAGGGAGTGGCCGAATATGGTACCAGGGAGGCTAATTCCCATTCTCGTGAGAGAGTGCCTTTCGTTGTAGCTAGTTGATCTTCATATTTCGGCTGTAGCTGAATAATAATATACCACTGGCTTTCGGCACTTTTGCCGGTGTGAGGCGCCATTCCAAGCCTGCAGGTGTAGTGCAACGGAGGAGGTGAATTCGAGCTTCCCATCTTCAGAATAAAAAACAATAAACATACGTGAGCATTTGAACTTCTTACTTTGGCAACCGAGCCCACAGACGTGCACAGTCATATAACCCTGCAGGCTGGGTGACTACCTTATGTCGCAGATTTCCAACATAGAGGATCCTACATGCCTGGAATCACGCTTCAATGATCGGCAATAGAGCGGTTTTACGTGCAGATATATACAAGTAGCACAACATTATATTTCTCAACGGTTTTAACATCGTGATTTCGGAATCTCCCGCTTGAATGCGGCCACGAACACGGCTACATACACGATAAATTTTCGGCGAATTTGAACAGCACTCAAAACTTGTGTGAAAAAGGGTTTCATGGTTTACCGGGAATCTACGAGCAGCGTATTATACGGAGATGCATCCATAAGCTTACGGTCGCGTGCGCCTGTCTCTGGCATCGCTTAAGTCCTTTCACAACGAGTCGGAATTGCTACGCCCTCGTCTTTTGCGACCCCGAAGGCGCGGGAAAGCAACTGACGTCCATCTTGCGCTGCACTTGCAATACTTGCAATACAGCAGTCACGACTACAAGCTCGTGATCGCGATCGAGCCAGACCACCCAATTTAGTGACACTATGAGAGAGTTCAGCGGTGGCGTAGATGTAGAGAATCCGCCTCGCGTACAAGACGATGGTGGTTCGAATCCCTGTGCCGCGCAATTTACCACCGGATTAAAAAAATCAGCGTGTTGATAAAAGTGCATGAACAGGCCTGGAGTACGGCCTGATCCCGGTGACCAGAACCGGTACCGCACTCACTCACCAGAGCTGGATTGGCCATCCTGGTTCAGTACTTGACCACAACCTCCTATATGAATACAACAATCAACCCCTGGCCCTCAGTCCTCAGCAGCTGCGAAGCAACTTACCACGGCCGTGGTCAGACTTGTGACGCAGGAAAGGGTGCTAAGAATCTCTGGGTCCGCACAAGCCGCCATTAGAATCTGAACCTGGCATATATATATATATATATATATATATATATATATATATATATATATATATATATATATATATATATCAAAACGTTTATTTAAAAGAAAAAAAATGCAGAAAGCGAGTGGGTGCCCCTAGTCCAGGGCCCCACTGGCTTGAGCGGTCTGCCGTGCCTGGTCGAGGAGCGCCAGTTGCATCTCCCGATCCTCGCTGGCGAGCCAAGTCTCCCACTGCTCCCTTCCGGAAAGTTTGCCGGCTATTTTTGGTGTATTAATTTTGGGTGGCCTGTACTGGCAGTCCCACGTAATGTGGGCGAGAGTTGGCCGGCCTCCGCACCACGGACAGCGAACGCTGTACAGCGTTGGGTGAATGGCATTTTTCAAAGAAAGGTTTGGAAATTTGTGCGTCTGTATTCGGCGCCAGTCATAAGAGTCCTGCCTGGATAGGTCAGGGTGTTGTGGACTGTACTTTCTTCGCTCGCGCCGCTGGTGCTCAAGGATGTCTCGTGGTAAAAAGGGGTTTTCGTCAGAGTGGTCGACCGCTCGGTTGACAAAAGCACGAGCTGCGCCGTCCGCTCTCTCATTGCCCTCGAGTCCTGCGTGACCCGGGCACCAGATGATCATGTGTTTCTGCGTTAGGTTGGATCCTAATAGGTGAGTGGTGCTGTGTGGTGGCCTCCCGGTGAGGAATAGTCTACATGCGACTTGGGAATCTGTAAGAGTTATCGACGATTGTCCCATAGCGTCCTTAGTTTTAATAGCTAGCGCAATGGCTGAAGCTTCTGCGGTATTCGCAGATGCAACTCTAGCTGTGGCGCAAGTCACAAGCCCTTGATTTGCAGCCGCTCCTACCACTGCGAGGGCGTATTTGTAAGCACCAAATCGGGCGATATCTGTGTAGACTGTATCCGGGTTTCCACCGCATTGCTGCATTAACTTTCGAGCTCGAGCACTTCTACGTCCCCGGTGGTATTTTGGACTCATGTTCTTAGGGATTGGGGCTACTATGATCCTTTCACGAAGGACTCTGGGCAGAGATTCGAGTTCTTCTCCCGCATACTGTGGACGAGTAGGGTAACCCACGCGGCAAAGTAATTTTCTGCCAGAGGAGGTCAAGCTAAGCCGCTCCCGTTGAGATATGAGCGTCGCTGCCCGTAGCTCCTCGTAGTTATTGTGAATCCCGAGGGCCAGCAGGCGTTCAGTAGAGGTTCCCTGTGGTAGGCCGGGAGCCGCTTTGTACGACGTTCTAATCAACGCATCTAGGGCCTTTAGTTCTGTTTTCGTGGGGTCCTGGAAAGGGAGGCTATATGTGAGACGACTTAGCACAAAAGCCTGAACGAGCCGGATCGTCTCTGTTTCCTTGAAACCTTTTCGGTGATAAGTCACTCTACGGATCATACGGCAGATCTGTTTCACCGTAGTCCTAAGGGTTTTAATGGTGTGGTCTACTCGTTTGCTGCTTTGCAGCCACAGTCCGAGGACTCGCATTTTCTGGACCTCCTTTATCTGGCTGTCTCCTAGAAAGAGGTTCACCGGCTCGGGAGTTTGACGGCCTCGACCTCGTATCCTGATAAATTCTGATTTATCGGGAGCGCAGCTCATTCCACTGCTGCGAGCGAAGGTTTCAACAACGGTCGCTGCTTCTTGCAGGATTTCTTCTTTTTGTCCTAACGAGCCGCTGGTTGCCCATAGGGTAATATCGTGTGCATACATCGCGTACCCTAGCCCAGGTACGACGTCGAGTGTTTTGGCTAAGCGTCTCATGCCGATATTGAAAAGAAGGGGGGAGAGTATCGCCCCTTGCGGTGTACCTCTATTGGGCATGGGAAAAGGGTCTGAGCGCGTAGTGCCAATGCCTATTGTCGCGATGCGAGAGGTCAGGAAAGAGCGGGCGTAATCATAGATTCTTTGTCCACAACCGATGTCACTTAGCTCAGATAAGATAAGTTCATGTGAAATAGTGTCGAATGCGCTTTTTAAATCAAGAGCCAGGACGAGATGTTCCGCACCAACCGCGGTGTTGCATAGAACTTCTTCGCGAAGTAGCAGGAAAACATCTTGTGTCGACAAATGTTGGCGAAAGCCGAATATGTTAGTGGGAAATAGGTTGCGGTCTTCAATGTAAGACGTGAGACGTGTGCGGATCACCTTCTCAAATAATTTGCCAAGACAGGAGGTTAGTGATATCGGCCTGAGATTTTGTAGATCATGAGGTTTTCCTGCTTTCGGAATAAGCACGATTTTGGCCTCCTTCCACTGTTGTGGAACTACGCACCTCTCCCATATCTGTTCATTAAAATACCGGGTAAGCTGTTCTAGGTGCTCGTCGTTCAGGTTCCGGATCATAGCATTTGTGAGCTGATCTGGTCCTGGAGCAGTATTTCTCTTCGCAGCTTGCGCTGCCGCGAAGAGTTCTGCCTTAGTTATCGGAGCGTCTAGCACCGCGTTTTCTTGCCCTTGGTATGGCACTTGGTATGCCCAGGTATGGAACCTGGCAACGTTTAACGCTAGAACATCATCTAGTGAGGCGAGTCTAGTAGCGCTATTGGAGGAAGTAGCGGGCAGTAAATGGTATATAATACGTCTCAGTGACGGTAGGAGGACAAAAGAAGCATATACGGTGCAAAAGGTGGGCACGTCCTGTGCTACAGGGCTTAGCGGAGATTCCTGAATAATAAGGATATAGCTTGTAACATATAGGAACTCTATAGAATTTATGAGACGGTGGCAGGTCTTGTTGTAAAACCTAATAAGAGGTAAAATTGAAGGTCGTACAGGCCTACGCCCCAACATCCAGTCATGATGACCAGGAGGTCGACGTGAAATCGGCATTGGGTATAGTCAAAACAAAATACACTATACTGATGGGCTACTTCCATGCCAGGGTAGGCAAGAAACAGGCTGGAGACAAGTGAGTAGGGGCATATGGCATAGGCTCTAGGAATAGTAGGAGAGAGTTATTCGTAGAGTTTGCAGAACGGAATAAAATGCTGATAACGATTACCTTCTTCCCCAAGCGGGATAGCCGAAAGCGGATGTGGAGGAGCCCGAATGGCCAGACTAGAAATGAAACAGACCTCATACTCTGTGCTAACCCTGGCATCATACAAGATGTAGACGTGCTCGGCAAGGTGCGCTGTAGCGACCATAATGAAGGTAAGGAGTCGAATTAGCCTATACTTGAGAAAGGAACGGAAGAAACTGGTACATAAGAAGCCGATCAACGAGTTAGCAGTAAGAGGAAAAATAGAGGAATTCCGGGTCAAACTACAGAACACGTATTCGGCTTTAACTCAGGAAGAGGACCTTAGTGTTGAAGCAATCAGAGAGGATCTTATGGGCACCATTAAGGAGTGCGCAATAGAAGTCGGTGGTAACTTCGTTAAACAGTATCCAAGTAAGCTATCGCAGGACACGAAAGATCTGTTTAAGAAACGCCAATGTATGAAAGCCTCTAATCCTACAGCTTGAAAAGAACTGGCAGAACTTTCCAAGTTAGCCAACAAGCGTAAGACAGCTGACATAAGGAAGTATAATATGGATAGAATTGATCATGCTTTCAGATACGACGGAAGCCTAAAGTGGCCACCCTGTATACACAATGCCTCATGATCTCGAGCGTACTGGAATCTTGGAAGAGCGCCAACATAATCTTAATCCATAAGAAAGGGGACGCCAAAGACTTGAAACAATATAGGCCGATCAGCTTACTGTCCGTTGCCTACAAAGTATTTGCTAACGCAATCACAAATAGAATGAGGAACCCATTAGACTTCTTTCAACCAAAGGACCAGGCAGGATTTCGTAAAGACTACTGAATAATAGATGATATTTACACTGTGAATCAGGTGATAGAGAAATGTGCTGAGTATAATCAGCCCTTATATATAGACTTCATTGATTATGGGAAAGCAATTGATTCAGTCGAAACCACAGCAGTCTTGGAGGCATTACGGAATCAGGGTGTAGACGAGCCACATGTAAAAATAGTGAAGATAATCTATAGCGGCTCCACAAGCACCGTAGTCCTCCATAAAAAAGCAACAAAATCACAATAAAGAAAGGCGTCAGGCAGGGAGATACGATCGCTCTAATGCTATGCACAGCGTATTTACAGGAGGTATTCAGAGACCTGGATTGAGAGGAATTGGGGATAAGAGTTAATAGAGAATACCTAAGTAACTTGCGATTCGCCGATGATATTGCCTTGCTTAGTAACTCAGGGGACCAATTGCAATGCATGCTCACTGACCTCGAGAGGCCAAGCAGAAGGGTGGGTCTTAAAATTAATCGGCAGAAAACTGAAGTAATATTTAACAGTCTCAGAAGAGAAGAACAGTTCGCGATAGGTAGCGAGGCACTGGAAGTGGTAACGGAATACATCTAATTAGGGCACGTAGGGACCGCGGATCCGGATCATGAGACTGAAATATTCAGAAGAATAAGAATGGGCTGGGGTGCGTTTGGCAGGCATTCTCAGATCATGAACAGCAGGTTGCCATTATCCCTCAAGAGAAAAGTGTATAACAGCTGTGTCTTACCAGCACTCACGTACGGGGCAGAAACATGGAGACTTATGAAAAGGGTTCTACTTAAATTGAGGACGACGCAACGAGCTCTGGAAGAAAGAATGATAGGTGTAACGTTAAGGGATAAGAAAAGAGCGCATTGGGTGAGGGAACAAACGTGAGTTAATGACATCTTAGTTGAAATCAAGAAAAATAAATGGACATGGGCAAGACATGTAATCAGGAGGGAAGATAACCGATGGTCATTAAGGGTTACGGACTGGATTCCAAGGGAAGGGAAGCATAGCAGGGGGCGGCAGAAAGTTAGGTAGGCGGATGAGGTTAAGTAGTTTGCAGGGACAACATGGCCACAATAAACACATGACCGGGGTAGTTGGAGAAGTACGGGAGAGGCCTTTGCTCTGCAGTGGGCGTAGCCAGGCTGATGATGGTGATGATGATGAAAGAGTGCATTGTACCACACTGAGTGTCTCTTTGTTAGCCCCTTGCTGGACGAGAAGGGGACAAGTCATCTGTTATTTATGAAACTTTTGATTAAAATATCAGCCAGTATGGTATCTGCATAATATTATTGCTAGTATGTTCAAAATAACATTAACACGATCACTTCCCAGGCCCGAAGCGTGGACAACATGGCCCCCACCACCCGGATGGCATGCTGGGTGTTTCAAAGTTCTGGCAGGGGTGAAGGACGAAACGACGTGGATTTTATTGTAAGAGGAATAATGACTCTTTGAAAAAGGGGGGGGGGCTGCTTTGGGCGGTAAATTAAGGAAATAAAAACTGGTTTCGGCATTAGGGCCGACCTGCGACCGAGTACTCTTTCATTTGTACTTTGAACACTGGGCGTCCGGCTACGTACTTCTATGCGATGAAGTGATTTCGACGATCGCGGTCTCTTGTAATTGAATTGTATAGCAAGTGTGACAGCCTGCATCTGTGTGCGACAGTGCGACAGCTTAAACCTCCTTGTGGAACAGCCTACGCTCACGTTCAAAGTGACACGGAGTTTGTCCGTCTGACAAAGGTTTTATCTATAGAGTGCACCGCTATTGTGATCGCGCAAAATTTATCGTCATATTACTGCCTAAAAAGTGTCTTAGTCCACCTGTAATGACATTCGCATGAAAAAAGGAAGTTATGTGTGTGTTGGTTGGGACGCTACGTTCCTTAACAAAATGCACTGAGTGTTACTGGCTGTGCTTCCTTCCTCAAACGTTTCCAGCTCGCCCTATCGTTTTTTATGACCGCTTCAAGAGGACAATTTCTTATTGAAACCAGGAGATTGCTAGATAGCTGACGCATTGAGTGGAGCAGTGGTAGCAATTCTGAAGTAATTACTCTGCTTATTATGTTGATTTCTTGCTTTGGCGATGGTGTTGAGGGTACAACGTGGTTTGACCACATTACATGCGGAGTGCGGCAGTTACAAATGCTGTAAAATTAGCTGATTCATAGTTTTTGTGACTATGCGATGCAAAAAAGAGGTTGATTCTAAAGGTCGACTGCGCATATAATAGAGGTCGATTGCTCTCTGCCGTGTGACCTTCTCTTCAGTGCCAACTTTCAGGCTAAATAATAAAGTCAGAGGCCTGTGCGGCAGACGCAGCATGGTCACAGCGTGAGCCGGAGGAGCGGCTCCTTAGCAGCTCCAATTTCGGCACCACGCACTACAGTGTCTTGTTGACTGAGTCTCTTCGCGCCGTTTTCACGAGAATGATCTGAACTGTCCGTCCAGCGTCGGCCGCGAGCTGCAGCTTATACTGCTCTCTGCACAGCGGTCTCCTGAAACCAATGTGGCCTGACTGCAGCCATGCGCGTATCCCTACGACTGGCTTCTTCAGCAGCGGTTCGTGCAGCAGCCTTCTGGGTTCCTCTAGTTAATGATAGTAATGATGGTTCATTGGCATTCTTCACAAAATTGGGTGGTAACCAATTATCAACTAATAATCACCTAGCCTGCTTGAGTGAACTAGGTTCGGCTACATGCAGTATGCCACTACTACAGGTCGGCACAACTGGTCGAACATAAAGGAACTTCAATGCAAAGTTTCTACGCTTCGATGCTACGTGGCACTCATGGCACATCGCGTGTCAAATAGCACGATACCAATGCAAGGATGATTATGTCATTTTTTGACATTCTCTTTTGATACGGGACAGTGACAGTCGCCTAGGCTGCTTAAATTATTCAGGTATGCCATGCATGATTTCTTTAATTTAATCAATATTTAAACACGTCCATCGTCTTCCTTTCCTTCCTCACGGCTTCTCTATTTATCTTGTTTCGCTAGCTATGCAATTGCTATCTGGCCTAATATTATGCAACTGCCCTGCAAAGGGTGCTTGTATTGACCTTTTTCGTTTGGACACGGTGAGCGTTGCCATGTTTGATCACGTGGTGACGTGTCCATTGCTTGCCTCAACTGCACTTCCTGGCCCAACGGCGGTCTAAGATTAAGAGCGGGGTTTTAATATTGGCAGTGCCATTCTGATTCCTGGCCCAATGATGGCCGAAGGTTACCAGCGTGGCGCGAATATTGGCTGTGCCATTCTGATAGAGATCCAACGTTGGCCCACATTACACAGTCAGTAAACAATATTGGCTGTGCCGTTCTGATAGAGATCCAAATTTGGCCCACATTACACAGTCAGTAAACAATATTGGCACTGTCGTTCCACAAGGCAGAAATTATTGGACCGACTTTCGTACGGATTTGCCAGTATGGGTTACTAGTTGGCTTTCTTTGGAGGACATTGGCCCGTAATAAACAAATTTTTGCCTTGTCGGTTTTTACTGCTCTACTACTTGCTGAGATTGAACAACGTGTTTTGAAAACTAACGCACTGATCACACGCACACTGCCCAGGAACCAGAAAATAGTTTGCAAGCTGCGACCACCGGTGGAACCACTTGTGGTTCTCCTATGTCAACTCCATGCATGGTACACCGCCCTTTTTGCACTTCGCCTTCAGCGAAATGCGCCCCCTAAAGAGAAAAGCCAGTGCACCACGTAGCGAGCAGGTGAAGTCGCATAAAATTAGCCGCTGCTTTATTGATCGAGCATGTGAACATGAGCTTTCCACAAGAAGCAACGGTATTGCGAATTTGCCCTCGCATTGAATATTTTGCATGTACGCTCCGCGGCTTTGGAGGGTCAGGATTCTGATGAGAATGGAGAATTACAGTGCCACAGAGCTGATGGAACCGTTTCATACGTCTCGTGCACCGCCTATAGAGGCGCCACTGAAAGCCACCTAGCGGACGGTTCCAAGAGTACACGCGGGAGCAGTAGCAGACGACAACCCTTTGTAGCAAGGATGGCTGAAGTTCGCGGCTTCGATTTCTCCTTTGTTCGGGTGCCAGCCTGCTTCTTCTGCGGTGACAGCTGTAGGGAAGATGCTGACCTCTGCGCGAGCGGGTATGAACAGGATGTTACCCGTGTTTGGGACAACATGGTCCACATACGTGCAAGGTGTGTCCCGCGGACAAACGCCATGAACCCCATTTACATGACGTGGAGCTCATGTTCACTAACCAATAAATTTTGTTGAGTGATGTGATCTATCGATGGTGTTTTTTATTCTATCCTTGCCGCAATGCTGCTTCTGTACCTGAATAACAAGCACCCGTCGTTAGTGCAGACTTATATCAAACAAATCCGCACGGTGGAATCTCTGCATATGCCGTTGTGATTTTTCTGCCGATGAATACATGTGACATCGCCGAATAAGTGCAGTCGAAGTCGCCTCAAGAAGAGTAATTGCCAATTTATTGATGGAAACGCGTACACTAGCCAACGAAGTCTCCAAACACACGGGTTAATAAAAGCGCGTGTTTGTGCTATACCGCCGATGCAATTTTGCTGCATACGCCGACGAACTACCGTTCCCGTTGCAGCTTGTGCAATTTTAAATTCCCCAAGGCAGCTGCTTGGAAACGTACAAAGCTAAAGACTGACTAACTTTTCAGTACTTTTTATATTACTAGAGAGAGTTGCAACATGATATATTTAAAGGCAGAGCAGCGCCAGTCAAAGTAGATGAGTGCTGGCGGCAAGGCCAGGTTTAGTGGTCTGCTGCGTAAGTATAAGAAAGAATTCAGTTGAGTACAAAACCCGCATGCAAGAAGGGACTACGTTGTGAAACAAACAAATCACTCGGCGTGTTAAGTTTGCTCAGGCAGCATCGAGGTGTGATGGCTTCCAAAACGCGACGCGAACTTTTCAGCGAGAAATGGAACAAAAATACCATATGCAGCAGCTATTGGCAATTCTCGCCCTGAACTACCTATTTTCTAAACACATTTCCAAAAACGCAAACAATATCTAAGATGCTCTCGGGCGAAAGGAATAAAGCTGTTAAAGAAGCACTTCCTCGGTTAGCTCCCTGCCCTGAAACCCCTGGCCAGCCCACCGTCCTCGGCACCTTGCCCAATTCCTATCCTGAGGGCAGTGCCTGTAAATAAACTGTTTGAAGATAACCGAGCGTCACCCATCTAGGTCCACGGAAAATGCCTGCTTGTGAAAATTTGTTCGCAAATAAACTCTCATATAAGTCAATTTCAGTATTATTTTATCATTATTTGCAAGTATAGATGACTTCTGCTTCTTGACATCTTTTTGTCGAGCTTTCCTACCTACTATTGAGGAAGACGGTATGGGGACAATTGCTATAAAAGATGCCGCTTGCAAAAGGTTTGCGGTAAGAATGGCAGCGTGCTCTAGAGCCAGCGTATCTAAAATATTCGTTATGCATAGGGCATTGGCTCAAAGCTGGCATTAATAACGGCAACGATATGGCTCAACGCTGGTCCTACTGGCAGCATGGTGGCTGCTGCATTGGCATAACATTGGTCCAATCTTGGCTTTAACGCTGGACCAGCATTGGTTTGGGTTGCCCTTTGCCAATATGCCAATATTGGTCCAATATTGGTACCAATTTCTGCCAGCATTGGGCCATGGTTGGACCATTGCTGGTGTGCTGCCTGGGAAGCTTTGGCCACAGCTTCAGAGAACATACGAAAGCACCTTAGGCGCTGATTAATCATTGTCCAAATAGAGTGAGCAGCGTATATGGTGCTTGTGAAAGTGGGGCTAATATATATTCTAAGCTATCTAAATTTCCTCTCATAAATTCAGTAAGGATTAGTATATTCTACTATTCGTTCCTTGTTTCGCAAATATTTTAAAGCAGCGGCTTGTGACATTTCAGACTTAGGCCCAAACAATGAAGCGTTCCTTTCCTTCGAGCGCTTCCTAACCTTACACGAGGCCTCCTTACAGCAAAGGACCGATGGAGGAAGCAAGGGTACTCTGAAAGCTCCCTTCACCCGTCCTCACGTAAGGAGCGGTTGCCGCATGCCTGGGTTCGAGATTATCTCTTAAAAGCTTTACGCGAACACCATTATTCAATGAAAAAATGTTGTATCGTCGCACAATCTTTAAATTGAAGAGCTAATATGGAGAAGCGTGGACACTTTCTTCGAGTTTTGTTTACTAAACTTAAAAAAAGCAGCGCATTACAGTGCAAAACTTGATGTGCTCCAGCAACGCTGGCACACCGGCGTAGCGCAACGCCTAGCAACGCTTCCATGCCGCACGCGTGACTGAAACGAACATGCCTTGCAAGACTACAGTACACTGTAGCAAGACGTACCGTGCTCGCGCTTCTCCGCAGGTGGGCGACAGCGCGCATGCGCAAGCAAACGTCACGTGGGCAAGCAGTGAGGTGAAGCGCTCGTTCAGGGCCAGGAGCGGCGTAAGGACGCATAAAGGTAGCTTTGGAGCTACCTTATGCTGAGGAAACACCAAGGAAGCCTTCGCCGAGGGCCCCTCAGTAAGGAAGCATTCACAGTGACATAAGGTAGCCTCACAGCAATGAAGGCTTCCTTAATGAGGTAAGGAAGATGTCATTGTACGGCCCTTAGTAAATTTCTTTGGTGCGGTCACTATCTCATTATTTTCTGCCTAATCGCTCACGGGTATGCCCAGTTACAACAGGTTTGTTCTTGCTTCGTGCAAAACTTCAAACATAGCTGTTTTGTACAATATAAGAGCTTGTAGCAAAGATGTATATCGCTAGTAACTCACTTACTCTCATGTACTGTGACGGAACATTCAGCTTAGACCATTCATGCGCTATCGGTTTATTTCATTTAATGTGTGTATATAGCGCGCATATATTCTAGTGTGCGCCACTTCAGTTATTGACACGTGAGTGATAGCGTGGGCGTATGATCACGTGCCAGTAGGGGTAGATATGAATAGATACTCTACGCGAAACTTGCTAGGACAGGAAGCGACGCTACTCCCTCTGTCATTGTTGAAAGAGCGGTACTGCCTCATGCCGACGTTCTGATATTGAAGTACTTTCTCTGAAGATTAGCGATACGACGCTGCCGAATGTGCAGAAATCTGTATCTTCGATGAAGCCGCACATCCCGAAGTGCTGGTGACACGCACGGAGAGCTTCAGCAGCGGTCCGTGAAAGTGGCCACACAGCTTTATTCGATTCCTCAATAAGACGGTCACTATTTTTGCATCCAACTACTATAAATGTTCTTAATAAACATGACTCAAACTCGGTATGCGTGGAGCACACTGCATTAAAGAAAACTCAGTTGGATTTCCGACAACTGATCGCACAGCAGCAAAGTGGAAGCAAAAATAGTCCCATATTCGCACGCGGTCGCTGAGACCACGTGCTGCACGTCGCCGGGAGCGCTTTCCAGTTTCACTAGAAGAAACTGCCCCGCGAAAGGATTCAACAGACGCTAAGCGGCGCGCACTCAGATCGCAAAGCAAGTGCAAATATACCATGCTAATGAGGATGCTGATTTATTGGCTACTCCTTTGCAAGGCGGCGGTTGCTTAGCCTTGTTCAATTATTTAGGTGTACAATATATATTGTTTCTATAAATCTTGAATACAACTTCTTAAACTTAATTTTCTTCCTGAAACCTACTATAACTGCCTTGTGCCGCTACCCGCGCATCTGCTACTTGGCGTTCTACATGATGTAATAATATCCAACTGCAATGCAAAATATACACGCATCGACACTACGCGGCGCACATGTGACAACGCATGTCTGCTTGCGCAATAGGGTGCGTTTATATGGCATTTTTGCGATATGTAAACAGTTAGAGGGGTGACGAACTGCGTGGTTGAAAGTACTGCCCTCATCACCTAATGTAAGATCAAAAAGATAGCGATTACAGCCGTGCCTGCACCCTCTCTCATCTACGGTACACTGTGACTTGATGCTCATAGTAATAACACGCCCTGGTACGTTTAGTGAGCCGCCGCTGTTCACCATGAGCAACGTTGATTAAAAGCTGACACTTCTATTTTGATATTAGGTGCTGTCCACTTTTTGTTGATGTTTCGTTCCAGGTTCAAAATATCTAGCCCACCTGTCGATTGCTGTGAAATTCCTCAATTGTTCTTTTTCAATCGAATGGGTTAAGTACAGTCGAACTTGCGGCTACTCCGGTGCCATCAGCTGCAGTGAAGCGCCCGCACTGGGAAAGTGGCTGTGCTGCTCGGCTGGCTCTGTGCGTACATCTTCACCCGCACTGTACTTTGTATCGGTCATGGTTGGAGCCGTGCTGCTTTGTTCATAGCTCTCCCTCCATTTTTTTGCGAATACGTCTTGCGACAGTGCAGTAGCATGCACTTCATGTGTAAGCGTCGAAATCATTGAACTGGGGAAAAGAACAAGTGTAACAGGCGATACGACTGCGTCAGAGACTCACCACCACAAAGGCCAGCGCGGGATCAATTGTACAGGTTTGCTGGCAGGTCATACTAACTAGAACGGCGAAAAAACGGATGGGAGCTGTGAGCAGAGTAAAGTATGTCAGCTTATGACATCATATTTGTGAGAATTGTTTCTTTTGTAAATTCTGCTACGCGTGCGCGTTTCGCAGCTTGTTGTGCGACGCCAGTGGCCATGGCCACGTCAGCTGCTCAACATTTAATATACATTTGTTAAGACTGTGCGGATTTGAGAAGTGCTTACTGTAGGCTTAGCTTTTGGTATGATCAGCATTATACTGGCGTCAGCAATGAATGACATTTTATGCCTGAAAAGCCTATTTCACGCAGGCGGGCGCTAATTCACAGATGATAATCGTTTCGTCCGCTGGCATAAGAGGTGCCGTTTCACAAGGTGTGCTTTTTTCTTGCGAATTTACGTTTGTGAAATCGCACTGCAAAAGCAAAGCACATGTGCAAGCAAAGGGAGGGTGGAGGAGTATATTTTAATGAAGAGAAAGGAGGAGAAGTAGGCCTTGAGAGCGTGTCTCTAACCTGGTATTTTCAGTGGGTTAAGCGGAAGTAGGAGATACAGGGCAAGGTGGGTGGCAGGCGGTCATGATATGGTAAAATCAGCTACTATATACACGTTGTGCAATACGCGGATGAGCGTTTTGAACACACTAGACGCACAAATAATCTTGTCCACATGAAACGTCATCGCGCAAGCACTGTGTTCCCGTCTTACGGGTCCTAGAAACGACCGTCCAAGCCAGTCTCAAAGTGAAAGTTCAAGAACGAACTTATGGTGCGCTGGGCACGGTCAATTCTCCACGCGCCTAAAAGTTTTTCTTCCGAAAAGGGGGGGGGGGGGAAATCCAGGCAGTCAACACTAGACTGAAGTGTCCTCCGCTCAGCCGCATAATGAGGGCACACTCAAGGCTATCGTCTCGGGAGTTTAACAGACCCTAGTCAAGGCCCCGTTCTCATCCATTCTTGTGAACGTATCAGTGACTGTAGGCCACACTGAGCCGTAATCGATGTATGAGTGTTTGCCGGCCTCTGGGCAACCGAAGCGTCAGTCGGAATCGCAAAGCAGCCTGAAGTCTATGGAAGTGTTCTTGCCCATCTTTTGGGTTGTCCCGCTGTTGCGTCATAGAGGTTCTGATGGAGTTACTGACCAAAGCGTAGATTTCATACCGGCAAAAATTAGGTTTTTTAATCTTCGCCTCAGCCCATGCCTTTTTTGCCTGCCCGTCACCCTGTTCATTTCTAGTTATTCCACAATGGATACGAATCAACTGCAGCAGGAAGCAAACAAATTCTCAAGCGAAATCAGACCATGTGAAAAGCCCATGATGAACCTCGATCATTTTTGATAATGGAAAACAAACATTCGCGTCATATAAATAAAGATCAGGTGTTTAATAAATCTTACTTTTCAGCTGCCTGTGGTCCCGAATGGGTCCCAAACAAATCAACCAGGATATGCTCTAAGCATTTCGTTAATGTATATAAAAGCATAATCAAAAGTCATCCTGACAGCCCGACGTTTCTTCCGAACGTATACAAAGTGCGCAAAGCTGACGAGAATAATCTGACGAATGAAAAGACGTGATAAAAAAGGGCTCGTTTGTCTCACTTGCCACGCGAAGCGACTCGTAGTTGCCCCGATTACGACGGGAAGTAGGTTCTGCTTCTGAGCTCAGAGGTTAGGTATGACATACTGCTCAAAACTGCTTCAAAACCGCAAAAGATTTCGTTTGGCGCCATGCCAGACCACGACCAAGCACACAGAACGTTAGATACCACGGTGTCGCACAGTCACTTTCAATCAAGATGGCGCCGCACCGGCTCAAATTTTTCAATTTCGATCAGGCATGGTCACTGCTACACAGCCCAACAATTCGAGTCGAGTCGGTTTAGCTCATTTGGCATGACGGTGCTGACAACATCCCAGCATTGCGATCGTGATGCTCGAACCCAATGCGCGGTTCGGAATCGGCTGAACGCATATCGAGCAAAATTGTGATTCAAAGTAACCGTGAAGCTGTACCTAGTCGAGATCGAGCTGTATGGCGATCTGAAGTAACTATTGGAAATGGCGAGCGGCACGGGGAAGACCGTGAATATCTGAATAGTAGGGTGTGGGCTGTTTCGAGAATGTCTATTTAGGATGTATGCCATGTTTGCACGCTAGCATACTAAGCCCCACTGAAGCCTGCAGAGGGACTTTTCTCGCATCGTATTTTCATGCCGAAACCCGGGAAGCCAGCCTTCATTCCCACAAGGTATTGCTTCTTACGTGGGACGTCTTTCTGCACCGAGACCGTCATGGAGTATGTCAGGAACAAGCGGGCGTCTCGAAGGTCCCACATCTCAAGCATTGTGGATTAGGTGAACGAACCTATTCAACACGAACCATTTGCACTTTCGACGCTTCATGTCCCCGATAGCTAATTGCAGGTGGCGAAAACGGCATTATCTGCGCTGAACATGGAGCTGGAAACATTCATGATGGACTCGTAAGCGGCGGAAGTTTACAGTTCCGTCATGCAATATAAAGGCACTGCAATCGGACCTTGGGCCCTACTCGATCATCATATTGACAAGCTCAAGGTTTCCGCTCAGTGTTCAGTGATGTAACCCCCTGTAGCAGTTCATGGGCGCAAACCAGCGACCTCTGATAGGGAATCAGCTCTACCTCGACGAGATTTTGGTGCACGATTGCCCAAGCACGACCTTTCGCGATGGGACGCAGCTTTCACTGGATGACAGCCGTTTTGGAACATGTTCCGACGCTCTGTGAACGAGAACTGCATTTTATCTAACGCGTATCGCTTCCACTAGCTCATTTTCCTTCTTGACAGAGCCGCTGCTCGAGCAGTTCACATCATCACATCACTTTATTACCTTAAAGACCCCGGTTAGGGGGTATTACATAAGGGGTGGGTTACAAATCAAGGTTACAGAGAGTGATCTTCATCAGAAACAAATGTAGTTAAGTTGTCCGCAAAAGTTGATGAACACGTGATGGCTGCAATGTTCCGGGGAAGGCCATTCCAATCCACTGCTGTGCGAAGAAAAAATGAGGCTGCAAAAGTGGTGGTGCGAGCACGTGCGCGTGCGATTGAGTAAGGATGGGACGTACGGGGGGATATGCGCGCCGGTGGGATGATATACGGTGCTTGATTGAGCGGACTGTGAAATAATTTGTGGAACAAACAAAGACTGGCCATGCGGCGACGCACAGAAAGATTAGCAAGATCAGTATTACGTTTTAGGGATGATATGCTTATATCGTATGAATATGAAGAATGGATGAACCTAGTGGCACGATTTTGTACAGATTCTAGTTCGTTTCTTAAGTATGCTTGATGCGGGCTCCAGATGGGTGCTGCATATTCTAGTTTCGATCTGATGAGTGATTTGTACGCGAGAAGTTTTATGTCTGATGGTGCGTGACGCAAATGACGCTTTAAAAAACCGAGGGATCTGTTCGCGGATGATATGATATTGCTGATGTGTGCGTTCCATGAAAGGTCAGAGGATAAGGTGACGCCTAGATATTTGTATGTTTGAACTTGTTCGACAGTGGAGTGGGAGATTAGGTATGAGAATGATAGGGGATTAAGTTTTCGATGAAAGGAAACGAGCTTGCATCTAGTAGGATTAAGCTTCATTAACCAAAGATCACACCACTGTTGTACAAGGTTAAGGTCATGTTGGAGTGTAGTTTGATCAGGAGTCTTTGTAATTGTGCGATATATGACACAGTCGTCGGCAAATAAACGGATATGGGAGGATACATGTACAGGCAGGTCGTTAATATATATGAGGAATAGGAGGGGTGCGAGTACAGATCCTTGGGGGACGCCGGATGTTACAGGGAGGGAGCTGGAGCGGCTACTTTTAATTGAAACAAACTGGGAGCGTTTGTTGAGAAATGCTACGATCCATGCGAAAACGTTAGGGTGCAAATTCAGCTGGGAGAGCTTTAGTATAAGGCGTTTGTGTGATACTGTATCGAATGCTTTAGCGAAGTCGAGAAAGATTGCATCGGTCTGAAGGTTGAGGTCGAGATTAGAGTGTAGATCATGAAGAAATATGGCAAGTTGGGTTTCACAAGATAAAGATTTACGGAATCCGTGCTGGGAAGGATGAAAAAAATTGTTAGTGTCAAGGAAGTGCATAATGTGAGAGTATATGACGTGTTCCATAATTTTGCATGGGACGCTTGTTAGAGAAATGGGGCGGTAATTTAGCGGGGATTGTTTGTTACCTGATTTGTGGACTGGAATGACCTTGCCCTCTTTCCAGTCGTCTGGTAAGATTCCTGTTTCAAGTGAAAGTGAAAAGAGCATCGAAAAATACACTGCAATAATTTCTTTAGTATTTTTTAACAGTTTTGAGTTAATGTCGTCGACACCAGCCGATGATGAAAGTTTTAATTTGTCAATGAGTGATGAAATGCCAGCGACAAAAATTTCAACAGGGGCCATCATTGGCAGTGTCGCAGTAGGTGGCGTAGGAAGAGGCAAGTCGGCTTCTTCAGTGAACACGGATGAAAACGCGATGTTAAAAGTGTCAGCACAAACAGCGTCGCTCATAATTTCGTCTTTATCGCTTGTAAGTGTGATGTCATGTGTTTGTTGCGGGTTTATGACTTCCCAAAATTTTCTAGGGTTAGTTTTTAGAATTTTAGCCAGAATTCATGTCACCGATTCATCTTACTACGAACCACTTGACGTCTTAAAATAACGATTTGAAAGGCGAAGCTAATTGAGCAGAAACATCCCTCTCGGGAGGTTTCTGCTCACAGACCTCCGGACGCTGAAATACATGAGGTCGCTGAGCGACATTCTAGCATTGCGGAAGCTCTACGACAGCCAGCGAGGACTCGCAAACCTTTGGGCGAGCGTAATCTTATGCGCTGCTAGGGTGAGCGACGTACTGCTCAATTTAATACCTGCAGGTATACTAGTTGAATAATATATAAGGGACAGCCTAGAGGTCAGATTCAATTTCGACTACCGTCAACACTCCTACGTCTTTAGAACATGAGATTGAGCGCTTGCTAAAATTTCTTCAAATCGAAGTATATTGTCGAGACAAATGCAAACAGCTCACGAATCCATGTTTAATGGAGTCGCATAACTCTAATAGCAAGAGCTTCCGCAAGATCGTGTCGCCCCCGTGTGTCAAGGTTCTTGTAATAAGACAAACATTTCGTCCAAGCCTTGTACTTCTGTTCTGCAGCAAACCACAAGGCAGCAGATTGGACCCCTCAGCATAACAGAGAAACCCAATTTGCTCACAGCGGGTAGTCGTTGCTTTATGTATACAGCTAAATGATATCTAGTGCGGGAATGCCGCTGCCGGGTACAATGTCGAAAATGCAAACGTCTTCACGCGTTGATAATGTGTGCAACACGTAGGACTGGAAATACAGGTGCAGCAAGGGAACGTGTTTCGGATGTTGCCATGCATGTCCCTACCAACGGATTTCTAAAATATGCCAGAGAACTGAGGGAAACGTTATT
Source organism: Dermacentor andersoni (assembly GCF_023375885.2). Taxonomy (NCBI): domain Eukaryota; kingdom Metazoa; phylum Arthropoda; class Arachnida; order Ixodida; family Ixodidae; genus Dermacentor; species Dermacentor andersoni. The sequence continues at coordinate 72,365,198 of NC_092820.1, read as the reverse complement.
GCATGGCGGATCTGGCTAGCAAACAGCACTGAAATTACAAGGCCGATACAACTTCTATCAACTATCAACTATCAACTATGCGACTCAATTTGTCGGGGGCGGAGGGTGTAGGAAATCGCGAGAGGCCCGAAGAAGTTGAAGACATGGACAGGGGTGTGTGAGCTATTTAAAAAAAAAGATTGTTTGGGATGTACGCCATGTTTGGATGGTATCACGCTAAGCACCATTAAAGACTGCAGAATGACTTTTCGCAAAGTAACAATCTGATATGTGCATGATATAGTACGCTATAGCGTACGACGTCCCAGAGTGAAATGAGGCATGAATCACCAACAGTGAGGAGATGCATGCCTCAGTTGTAGAAGCACAACATTTTCAGGGTGCCAGTTTACTAACGTGCAGGATGACTTCGTAAATTTGTATTTCAAGTTTAGAACTGCGCACTTGTTCGAAAGTCCAGGCCGTCCAATTTGATCTTGGAGAGAACACGGAAAGTATCGTGCAGATTGTTTCCGCAAGTTAAGGCAGCAGCATGAAACCGTTCTACTATTCCTATAATATGCCTAAACACGCAAAAACTATTTGCGACATCAGCGAGAACCACGCTTGCACCTTCATTTATACGAAAAAGGCGAATCACGGATATTCGTGCGGCTTTCGGCGACAAGTGCACGTAGTTTGAATTTCGCGGTCTTCCCACGATCCCAGTGTAGCGGCGCTCGCCAAAGGCGGCGTTGGGCAGCGCGGCACCGGAAAGTGCGGTGGTGTTTGTGGGAGGACGAGCGTGTTTTGCAGGGCTCCGTTGCGGCGACGAAAACATAATTTTTTTTCTGCATGCTTACACTTTGCTTCCGTTTTTGTTTTGCTGATTTTTTAGCCTTTAAATATGAATTGGCTGGTGTTCTTTTTTTCGCCTTTTTCGTGTGCGTGTGTTTGTTTCGTGTATATTTGGTTTTGCAGAGTAATCAGAGTCCTTTCGCACCACTTGTTTCAACACGTCCAACCGTGTGGGACGTTAAGTCCTTATTGCCTTTAAATCGCAGTTTGCAAGTGACAAGAGTATTAGATACTAGTCGTTTTATAGTGTGTGTGCATTGCGTTAGGATTTATTGGTTCGGAAGGACAGTGAGAGCTTGGCTACGTGTTTGAAAATGACCGAGCACGTGTCATATATTAATTCTGTGGTGCTTTTGTAGCTTTTAAAACGTTGGTAATATTTACATTGCGGCATTTTAAGGATTTAGATTCTGGGCGTATCGGCCTTTTCCAGAATACATGTTCTCTCAAAGCTTCGGTGTTTGCCTTAGAATAAGCTATGTGGAACCCATGGCAAGAAAGACGGTTAAGCTGGAGTGGGCGGGTGGTCCCTCAAGCTAGACGAAGGGACGGGTCAGAACGGAGAGGAAATCGACTCAAACGGCAGACACTGTGTTGTTGATCCTAGGCTAAAGGAAATAGAGTATGTCCAGTATGAGCTTGTGAAACAGGTCGAAGAGCCCCAAAATGAGCTGAATATGAAGCACGTAGGGCGGTGCACGGAGGGCGGTGGAAAAACGACTTCAAGCAGCCGAGGAGAAGCTGAACAAGGCCGCCATCGTGAGCGAGTGTTTACATTACAATGTAACGCAGGCGCCTAATTTGACCGAGCAGGGAGTATCAGCAAAGCACGTGGAATGCGCGCCACTTGGGGAGGGAGTAGCTGGAAACGTTGCACGTACATTGATGCGGCCTCAAAGGAAAAACAGGAACGCCGGGGCCAATGCCCCTTGTCAAGGCCGAATCACGCAAAAAAAAAAAAGAGAGAAAGGCAAGCAGGGAGAGGCCTCAGTGGAAGAGAAGGTGAAAGGGTTGTTATCGCCGGCGACTGAAACAAGGCTAGGTGCTCAGTACAGATTGTGAAAAAGCTGAAACGCGATGAAAGAATGGCGGTAGGGGCATTTCATGGGCGGCCATTGGGCGCTGTCATGGAGCGATCAAAAGCAAAGCTCGCGGAAAATGCCCACGGACGCAACGCTATCGTAAAGGGGAAAAAAGGAAGGGTAGAGCAGCTGCCCCGGAAAGGCGGTTGTCCCGGATTCGAGATTCGACCAGGACGAATTTTTTCTTCAATTGTGAGGCTTTTCTTTCGAGGAACCCGTATGGCTTTCCTTTGTAGCAATTGCTATGAAACGGTGGATGTCTGATTTCGCCTTTATTAATTACTTCTCGGCACTTGCGGGTTTCCGCAGAACAATTACGTCAACGTTGTCGTAGTAACAGGTGGGCTAACTGACTTCCTAAGCAGAAAAGGACAGCACTATCCCAGCGCTTGGCTAATAGGGTGAACGACTTGCGCAGGCTGTCCCCTCAGGTGCCGATCGTTGCGTGCGCGGTGCTGGAGGTGCGTGTACGTGATAGTAACGCACAAAGAGCTGTGCTAATGAATATGGAAAATGAACCGAGAGAAAGATTTTGAGATTGTAGAAGTAAACAAGGAAGTGAGAAGGTGTGGTGGTTTTTAACGAGATGCGATTCACTTCAATCACAGGCTTGGACGAGAAGTGGGCTGGCGATTTGCTGGTCGCGCGGTTGGATTTTTGGGGGCCCACGGGCGATCAGGAGGCCAGTGTAGGTAGGAATGTAGAAGGTTCCTTAAAAAATGGTCAGGCTTAGCTTGGTTAAGCCAAGAATGCGTTGCATATTGCGCGCGAGTTGGGGCCCAGCTTTTCCTCCGGCTGTCGTGACGCCACGTCACGTGGTTGCGCTAAAGGTCAATGGTGGCTGCCCGGCCGCGCCGAATGGCTGAACTGAGTGATTGCAATATGCAACGCATAAAACTCTAGTGTAGGGGTATGAGGCACAATGATGGCTCATACCCCCAATGGTGGCTGCGCGGCCGCGCCCAAGGGCTGAACTGAGTGATTGCAATATGCAACGCATAAAAAGATTGTTCTTCATACAATATACTGCATAAACATGCAGGGCTGCAGAAGAACGGAGAAGTGGGTAGAGATTGAGGAGCAGTTAAATAGAGAGCAAATATAGGCATATGCGCTTGCAGAAATGCGCCTTAGAGACTCGAAATAGCCTCCAGTGACTGAGAATTATATTTCAGGAGGGCGCAACAGAATCAAGTTGGAAAGAGAGGGAAGGGTAGTGTGAATGCTCATCCATCAGGGAGCGAATAGCAGTGATTAAATTCAATATGTCAAGAGCATCTTTTGTTATCCCGTGTAATGAGTAGACAGAAAACTTGGCTGCAGGTAACGTATTTGCAGGCTGTAAAAATCACAGAGACAAGAATCAGGAGTCAGTAAATAAACCTAAATGCTGATATTAAGGGTTTCGGGAATGATGCAGAAAATATTCTATTCGGTGACATGAATGACTACATACAGGATCTAGATGGTTGTACTGACAACAGCGGGAAGTCAAGGCTAGATCTTTGTGGGCAATTAAGTTCGTTATCGTAAATACCGGGCCCAATTGTGACAGGCAGACTGCGAGGAAATTGGGAAACCGGCAATCGACCATTGATTACTGTCTGATGAAAGAATCAATTCATGATGATCGGAGAGAAATAGTAACTGACGAGGAAGGATATAGCAGCATAGGGCGTGACACTAAACGCATCATTTCGAAAATGGGATACGCATTTGGGAAAGGGTGCAAGGAGCGCAAAATAGCCGGTCTAAATACCAACGCTGAAAAAAAAAACATATAATCAGAACAGTCGAGGAAGAACTTGGCAAATGGCCAAGCAAAGAGCGGCAATATATTGAGCCTCTATGTGTAATAATGTCAAAAATACGGAAAGAGAAGCAACGTGCTCGTGGGACAGGAAAAAAATAAATTGCAATGTAAGTGGAACAGGGAGATACGAGAAGCAATTGCTGAACGACAGAAAGCATCCCGAGAGCACATACAGGCGAAAAAGAACAGTTGCCGCAGAATGAAGTAGGCAGGAAACGATAAATATACCAGGAGAAAACAAATATACAATTTGAAACGCTATGTCAAGCAAAGATAAGATGTTAAAGTGAACGTTGGTTGTCAGAAACACGTGGGGAAAAGAAGGCCGCCCCTAGAATATATTGAACCACATAATGATATATGTCAGGAAACCTGGCGGAACACAACAATTTATTATATACGATGACGGAAACAAACTGGAAAGGGACGCGGCAGTGAATTACATCCCAAACATAGCAGCCGATTCTTTCCAAGTCAACGCCGAGGTTGTACTTGAGAAAGAAAAAGAGCATAAAATACAACCGGATAGAAAAGGAGCTGGTGCTGGCAAATCTGAACAGGAAGAAAGCTGAACATTCCTAAGCGCACAGCCAGACTGCTAGGCGAGGTTCCCGTTAGGCTGATTAATGAACTAGGACGAAATGGTAAGGAAGCTCTGTTGACAACAGTAGAAACAAAGCTAAGGGTGAGAAAGATGGAATTCACTCATGTTTGTGATGTACATGATGAGGAAGGAGAGGGCGCTAGAGAGAAGTTATATAGGGTTTGATCTCCCACGCAAGCAGTCAGGTACAGTAGGAGATCAGCAGCTTCAAGGTTTCTTTTATCCCGGCGACAATTTGTTTCTATATGACAAGCAAATTGACATGCAACGCCAGGTTGATATCTGTGGACAGGAAGGCGAGAATTTAGGTCTGAAATTTAGCGTTAAAAATCACGTGTTAGATATTCAATGAAAACATTGAACGGACAGTGTCAATGCTGGGCCAAAAAATACCTCAGTTAAAAAAATTGAAGTACCTTGGTTTGTGGATAAACGTAGGCAATAAATATATGGAAACACAGAAAGAAGGTAATAACAGTAAAGGGGACGAGAAACGCGGCCATGATCAGACACAGCGTTATGGGGATACAATAGATACGAGGTGCTTCGGGGTATATGGACTGGTGTAATGGTTCTAATGGAAATGCTGCTGTTTGTCTGAAACCAGGGGTAAAATCCGGACTTGATGGGAACCAGAGGTCAGTAGGACGCCTCGCATTCCGCGCTGATGCTAACACTGCAAATGAAGCTGTGCAGGGAGAGTTGGGCTGGACAAATTTTGAAGTGAGAATGCTCACAGTAACATTGATTATGAAGAACGACTGAGGAATTTGGAGGAAAGTGAACGGGCTGGCAGAGTGTTGAGGTATTTGTACAAAAAATGCACTGATTCACAGTGGACGAAAACAACTAGGAAGCTTACCAGCAAGAGTGAGACCTGCAGTGTGAGCAACATGGCAAGAAAGAACGTCAAGCGGAAAATCAGAGAGGCTGTGATAGTCTCATGGGTGGCGGCAATGAAAAAAGGAACCTGCTATGAGTAACTACTTCAAAGGAAAAAGCTAAATCAGGAAAGATACAATTTATGATAACTCAAAGAAAAACTTTTTACACTTCGAAGCGTGATAAGGATGCCTTAGAACACGCACTTAGAAAGCGAGATATAACAAGGAAGAAGAAGCATATTCTTGCTGAGGAAAAGCTACAAGAACGATGGAGTACGTTTTATCCTTTAAAGGCTCATAAGGTATCTATTGTAAGTACCAATGCAAGATTTCTCGAAAAGTGTTCATTGTCCAAAGAACATAATTGAATGCCAAAAGTTTCCTAAAAAGAGGCAAAATAAAAACTATTAGGGTGGGAATATATTTACCTATGAGCATTTGGCAGGTCCCAAATTCTGGTGAAATTTCTCAAAGAACAGCACAGCGCAAAGGCGATCATTGCATGCCGAGCAAACAAACTTAGACTTCTTGTCGTTCTGCTTGCTTAAGCAGCACCGGCAAGGTTTGAAGATTGCTGTTCCTCTTGGATAGTGCGGTATGCCTGACAGCTGCATTTTATCTGGTACACCAAATTTCTTCCTGTCGCCTTTGAAGGCCTTCGGGGTCTATGTGTTGCTGCTCTTGTTCTTCTATTGCATCCCTTCAGAAACTGTCTGGATAGCATGGTTTGTTTCACAATAATGTGAAATACATCCCCAAAGAATGCCTAAAATATCATCAGGGGCGTCAGGTTGTGTGCCAGCTTGGAAGAGGCTTGCGGCTTTTAGCCAAAGTTCGATAAGTTTTTTGTACGTGGCACTTACAGTGCCGACCAGCCATTGCAGATCTTTTGTCACATTCGTTGTCATCTTCTGAGTCATCCCTCAAATTTATATCAGAGAAGCCGATGTCTTGCTTTGACGTCAATGGCCGTTGTCTGTTGCATCACAATTCGAGTGCGTAAATATGAACTACGGTTCCTCCTCGCCATCATCGTCCTCGCTGTCAGAAGAATGGTTTAGATCGTGAGGTAAACTGCAAATCCAGGGCCTCTCCAACGGTCAAGTGCATTTGCATCTAGAGAAACAGAACATCGTACCCTGAGGATTAGCATCGTGGAAGGTCCATAGGAAAATAAATTTAATCCCTAATTATATTAGGCTCTAAAAGGGAACCTATGAATAGCTCAACCTTTTGAAACATTCAATTATTGGATTTACTCACCTTTCTCACAGCGGAAGATACACTCACCCAAGAGTTATTGCAGTTGTTGAAAACGAGAGCAACAAAGTCACGCACAGTGAGAAAAGTGCTGGTAGCACTCAAAAGAACTCAAGGTACATTTGGAGTTCTCAAGCGTTACTCCAAATTTTTCCACACTTTCATGGCGGAGCAATCGATTGTCTTGAAGGTAAATGTTTTGAAACATGGTGAGAAATATGTTCCCTACGTTTGTTTAGGGTTAATAAAATGTGAAGATATCTGCCCTACAGTCGATTTAGGCATCTCTCGCCTCCTTGAAGCCCATGGGTTCAGCGAAAGCACTGGAAAAGTAAACATGTCCGTAGTAGAGATTAGTAAGAGGCAATTGAAAGAATGATGGGAGAAAAGTAGGGAAACGACAAACAACGGAGGCGTAGAAGGGCAAAGTTCACAATAGCGGCTACGAAAGTTGGCGTATGGGTAATCATTGTTCTTTTATTTCTTTTTTACATAGGTAGAACATTTCGCAATATAATACCAAGTGCTGCTCCCTTTCTTCCCTTCCATCCTTCCTTGTTTGGGCCAAAGCGATCAAAGTTACGGTCTACTCAGCAATATGAACCGACTAGCCTAGAAACATGTCCTTCGAATAACAGGCGCTTGGTGGTGCCACTGACCACGTTCCAAAGGGAACACTCATAGCATGCATGCGTCCATCGGTCCATCCGCTAAAAACCCTCAATGCTTAACAGTAGGGCCATTCTTTGAACTTCTTTACCGCCGCGCGGGCTCTCCGCCTTTCTCCCTTAAGCGCGCGACCGCCGCCCGTCTCCCCTTTCCGATTGGAGTACCGCCGTCACGTGACAGCGCGCGCTTTTCCATTTTGTTATTTTTCCTTCCGAACAGAAAGTGCGCGCATTCAGAACTCTTTCCACAATTCTCTTCATTTTCGATGCAATAAATACGAGCATGGTGTACGTGGCATGTGCTATATTTGGTAACAGTAGCTTCCGTTGGGAGCGCGTCGTAAACAGCGCGCTTGCTTGGTGCTATTTATGAGGTGCAGCGCCTAAGGTTAACGTAATTGATTCAGTGGAGGAAAAAAACAATGCTTATTAAGCTGCGTTTCGGCAAGTACGATGTGGAGCGAAGAACATATGGATGTATTATATCGGTGCAGCAAACTTCAACGAGCCGCTGTCCGGGCTGCTTTGTGAGGTAATTGGAGGTTTTCGAATAACACGATGTATCCGAAGTGTTTATTTCCTAGATTTTAGGCGTCACGGTGTTACCGTGGATGTCATGCGGTCGTTCGTTCTGCACCATGTCGACGCAGTTTTTCTTGGTCGTGTAGTAGTAGTTAGTTCTTTTAACGCGTAAGCATTCTTCGGTGAGTATCATAGGAAAATTTGTCCATCATGCGAAAAGTGCAATGCCTTGTCTCAACGCAAAAAGGAGCAATTTGCGAAGACATATAGCGTTACAATAGTGTAAATATAGATGATTAGTAGCTTTACAAGCGATGAGGGACAACTGAAACCAAAAAGAAAAGAAACTGGTCGGAGAGAACACACATGCGATACATAGGGTTCCGTAGAAAATACATGGGGAAGTTAAGAGTAGTGGTGGGCCAAGTTGAATTTCCGGGATGGGCTAAATTAAGTTTGCAGTTGGGTCAAGCTAAAATTTGAGGGTGACCCAAGTTTAATACTGCGGTGGGCTAGTTTGAAATTTGGGAGTTGTCCAACTGAAATTTGGCTGTGCGCTTAAGCATACTTTGATCACTGCACTGGAGTTTCCGCAAACCCTTTTCTGTAAGAAAAACGGAGTGATACTCAAAGCTTAAGGTTTGCGCGTTTTGAACCATGTGTTTAGCCGTGCAAGAATAATACAATAATTAAACTGTTACAATACTCAAGAAACAAATCATACTTGTATGCGATAATACTTTAGCAAAAAAAAACATGTTGCATCAGTTATGAAAATTCTATGGTAAACTGCTCATTCTGTCAAAATTTGCCGTTTCCTTAGTGAGTTTTTTCGTTAAGCTTTGTTTGCGATGAATCGGTTTCGTGGCGTGTCATGTTTAATTCTTGTAGGACGTTTTCTCTCTTTTGTTTAATACTTAGGGTCTCTCTTCGGATGACCAAGTTGAGTCCTTGATTACGCCCGATTTCGGCAACAAAAAGCTGGAGCAGGACGCTGTAACAAGCATGCTGCTAGGTTATCAACCAGAGTGCACAGTCAGTGTCAACGTAATAAATTTTATTGTTTGTTGTAAAGCTCTAGGCGAAGGAACCATGCCGAAATGGCTGATGTGGCTTCAGTCACCGCTTCTGTTCGCCTTAACGACGTGGCTGTATAACTGAGCAGTTACAGTCGGCGGCACTCGAAACAGATTTGTAGCTCCCATTTCTCATGAACACATTGAAGCAGCCGTTTTTCACAGCTGCTTGCGACGATTCACAAACGGTACTCAGCGAAAACCCGCACAGAGATGTGAACGTGTGCGCCCACGCTATCCCTGTCGTGACTCCAAAGCATAACTTTTGTTACATGTTTTTCCCCAACAAATATCGTTCCTACTGGTTTTTCATTTACCCAGGATTGAAATATGGCGCTCGGATTTAATTTCAGTGCGACAGGAAATAAATCGTAACTAAAACATCAGTGCCAAACTGAAAAGCTGTCATCCCGCTCTACATGACACCCAGTTTTGACATGACACCCAATATGTGTTGTGTGAGGTCACCCTTTTGCGTTCAAGAACACGTAGGCAAATTTTAGCGCATTTGAGCCAGCCCGTAATTTGTAGTTTAATTTTCTTATATTACACTCGAATGACATAACATACGAGTATAAAGGAGGTTTATTGAGGTTCGTAACGACCGCCGGTTCTACGATGCACCGAGCACAGTCCCCGAGCTCGAGCCTCTGCTGCGCGCTTGATGCAGCCGATGCTGCTGACTGCGCGCACGTTCCTCATCTTCCTTACAATGGCCCCGCGGAAATAAAGGAGCCATCCTGGCGACTGAGTTTTCTGGAAGGACGGTAGAATTGTCATACAGCTTGAGACGCTGAACGTGAACGACTTCGCGGTTACGATGTCGCATGTCGGACGGCGGCGTTAGCGGCTCAACCAGGCAATTAAAGGATGATGTTCTCTCGAGAACGCGGTATGACCATCGTACTTTGGAAGGAGTTTCGAAGCGAGCCCAGGCGTGCGGTGTGGCACTAACAACTAGACGAGAGCGCCCGGGAGAAAAGTGGGAGTCGAGTTCTGGGCATTGTGAACGGCTTTTTGGCGGCTCTGGTCGTCCGCGGTGAATCGGCGGGCAAGCTGGCGACATTCCTCTGCTTGTCTGGCTTCTTCCGAGATCGGCAGGCATTCGGATGGGTCCGGCCGGTAGGGCAGAATGGTGTCGATGGTGTGCAAAGGATGACGGCCGTAAAGAAGGTAAAAGGGTGAGAATCCGGTAGTGGCCTGAATCGCGGTGTTGTAGGCGTAGGTGACAAACGGAAGAACTAGGTCCCAATTAGAGGGATCAGGTGGGACATACATGGCGAGCATGTCACCAAGAGTTCGATTAAAGCGTTCCTTGGTACCGTTAGTCTGTGGGTGATAAGCAGTCCATTTACGATGAACAATAGCGCATTCAGCAAGCAGTTGTTCGATGACTTCAGATAAGAAGGCGCGGCCTCTGTCGCCTAAAAGTTCACGTGGACCTCCATGACGAAGGAGAAAACGGCGAAGTAGGAAATTGGCGAGCTCCTGCGCTGTAGCATTTGGTAGAGCAGCAGTCTCCGAATAACGGGTTAAGTGGTCTACCACAACGATTATCCACCTGTTGCCGGCAGGAGTCTACGGAAGTGGCCCGTAGAGATCTATGCCCACGCTATCAAAGGGTCGGTATGGGCATTCTAAAGGCTGAAGTTCGCCCGCGGAGTTGTGTGGTGGCGCTTTCCGCCGTTGGCACTCATGAAAAGAGCGGAGGAACTTTCGGATGAAATTATACATTCCCCGCCAGTAATGGCGGTGTCGAAGTCTTTCGTAGGTCTTGAAGACTCCCGCATGGCCACACTGAGGGTCTACGTGGAACGAGGAGCAGAGCTCTGATCGCAAGATTCTTGGAATGACGAGTAACCAGGTGCGTCCCTCTGGGGCATAGTTGCGTCGATAGAGTAGCTGGTCGCGAATCGCAAAATGAGGCACTTGGCGCCGAAGCGCACGTGACGCCGGAGCTTTCGACGCATCCGAGAGAAAGTAGAGCAGAGATGCAGTCCAGGGATCATTACGCTGTGCAGCAGCGATAGTGTCAGCGTCCAGAGAGGATAATGTGCACTCGCAGGGGGAGTCATGACTGGCCTTCTGGGGAAGCGGTGATCGGGATAGCGCGTCAGCGTCGGAGTGCTTTCGCCCGGAACGGTGCACCACGCGGATGTCGTATTCTTGGATTCGCAATGCCCCGCGCGCAAGGCGGCCCGATGGATCTTTGAGCGTCGATAGCCAACATAGTGCGTGGTGGTCGGTCACTACGTCAAAAGATCGGCCATATAAATATGGGCGAAACTTGCCAAGCGCCCACACAATGGCCAAACATTCCTTTTCTGTAACGCTGTAATTGGTCTCTGCCTTGGTTAACGTGCGACTCGCGTATGCGACGACGTATTCTGGGTGGCCAGGTTGACGCTGTGCCAACACAGCGCCAAAGCCTACACCGCTTGCATCGGTATGGATTTCGGTTGGCGCTCGTGTCTCAAAATGGCGAAGAATGGGTGGCGTCGTGAGAAGACGGCGCAAGGTTGTGAAGGCGTCGTCACACTCTCGAGACCTTGATGAGAGATCTCTAGCGCCACCAAGGAGCTGCGTGAGAGGCGATATAATTGACGCAACGTTTCGAACGAATCGCCGGAAGTAAGAGCAGAGGCCGATAAAACTGCGTAGCTCTTTCATAGTAGTAGGTTTTGGGAACGCAGTAACAGCACGTAGCTTCTGGGATCCGGGCGAATGCCCTCCTTTGACACGACATGGCCTAACATTGTTAGCTGACGAACAGCATATCGACACTTCTTCAAGTTAAGTTGCAACCCGGCGTTGGTCAAGCAAGTGAGTACGTGCTGCAGGCGGAGCAGGTGTGTTGGGAAATCAGGGGCGAACACCACAATGTCGCCAAGATAGCAAAGACATATTTTCCATTTGAGGCCACGCAGAACATTATCCATCATTCTTTCGAACGTAGCAGGCGCGTTGCAAAGTCCGAAAGGCATGAGGGTGAATTCATACAAGCCGTCTGGTGTGACAAAGGCAGTTTTTGGGCGATCGGCCTCTGCCATCGGAACCTGCCAGTAGCCTGACCGCAAATCCAGCGAAGAAAAGAACTCGGCTCCCTGCAAACAGTCAAGAGCATCATCGATGCGTGGTAATGGGTAGACGTCCTTCAGCGTGATCTTGTTCAACCGCCGAAAGTCAACACAGAAGCGGATGCAACCGTCTTTCTTTGTGACGAGGACCACGGGAGAGGCCCATAGGCTTTGGGAAGGTTGAATGGCGCCTCGACGGAGCATGTCATCGACGTGGTCTGCAATGACGCGACGTTCCGTAGCGGACACGTGATATGGTCTTTGTCGCAGGGGTGAGTGAGTGCCAGTGTCGATGTAATGCTTGACTGTCGATGCACGGCCAAGAGAGGTTTGCGCAACGTCGAAAGAAAGGCGGAAGTGCTGAAGGATTGCGACAAATGGAGATCGCTGTGAAGGCGTCATATCTTCGGCGATGAAAGGGCTGAACACATCAGTCGATGTGTATTCTGGTACGGAGAGGGCACTCAGTTCATGGGCGGCAGTAGTAGAGACTTCGTCGAGGACGGAGACAATTCTTGTTGAATCGACCGACTCGACGTAACCAAAGCATTCGCGGCGGAGCAGTGATAGCGGCCATGAAAGATGATTGTAAATGGGCATTGTGCTCACACTGGCGGCAAGGTCAAAAGCTGAAAAGGGCAAAGGAAGCGCTTTTCGGATAACAAAGTGATGAGAGGGCATGAAGAAGACCGTCCCATCGGATATGGTACTACAGAAGACTGGTACGAATGCTGAAGAGCACGGGGGGATACAGGTGTCTTCTTTTACGACAATTTTAGCGGCAGGATGAGCATCGACCGAGACCAGGTCACCAAGGTGGAAAAGTTCAATCTCAGCCCGAGCGCAATTGATGATGGCATTGTGGCGTGAGAGAAAATCCCATCCTAGAATAACGGCGTGGGAGCACGATGAAAGAACAATGAATTCAATCGTGTACAAAACGTCCTGTATGATCACACGGGCAGTACAAGCAGCGGTAGGGCGAATGGGTTGAGAACTCGCCGTTCGGAGCGACAATCGAGACAGAGACGTCGTCACTTTACGAAGCGAACGGCAAAACCTGGCATCCATAACTGAAATAGCGGCACCGGTATCGACTAAGGCGACTGTAGCGACATCTTTGATAAACACATCAATCACATTTGCCGGTAAAGGAGGAGGACTTCGGCATGTCGACACTTGCGCAGTTCTTGCCTCAGGAACTGCGTCGTCTAGTTTCCCTCTTCGTTAGAGACGGGTCGTCGACCCATAGGGGAAAGCGATCGACGACGTAGGGAGGGTGACCGGAGGCGTTCGAAGCGAGGACGGCGATCAGTTTGGGAGCGAGCTGGTGATGGGTCGAAGGGTTCGTAAGGCACATTTGCATCAGGCGGCACATAGGGCGCTCGGCGATCGTCATCGAACGCCTGCGATCGGCGGCGGCAGAACCTTGCGACATGACCGGGATACCTACATGCGAAGCATATAGGGCCATTGTCCGGCGTACGCCACGGGTTAGCGACGGCAGTGGTGGTCCAGGGGGACGGGAGGAGGAGGGGGGTGCACAGGCTGCTGGAAGCGACGCACGGGCACACTGCGAGGGGCCATTGCAGCAACCGTAGCATAAGTGACCGGTGTAGTCACGACATCCTGCTGGTGAACAGCCGGCAGTGCTACCGCGACCTCTTCATGGATCACGTTACGGATATGAGACGGCAAAGTGCTGGCAGACTCCTGAGCAACGGACACCAGATATAGCTGTCGTGCGACTTCTTCGCGGACGAAATCTTGCATTTGCGTTATCAGGGAGGCTTGTTCTGGGTCGGTGGTGAGGCTGCAGAGTGATGCCGCATTTGGTGTGGGATGTCGCCTTGTCAGAGCTCGCTGCTTACGCAATTCATCATAGCTCTGGCACAAGCTGATGACGTCGCCAACAGTGCGCGGGTCCTTGGCCAGAAGCATTTGGAACGCGTCATCGTCGATTCCCTTCATGACGTGCTTGATCTTTTCCGCTTCCGTCATGGCAGCGTTCACGCGCCTGCACAAATCGAGAACGTCTTCTGTATAGCTGGTGAATGTCTCACCCGTGTCCTGTGCGCGTGTACGCAAACGCTGCTCGGCTAGAAGTTTTCTGACGGCGGGTCGGTCAAATACTTCTGTAATCGACGTCTTGAGCGCCGACCACGTTCGGACATCCCTTTCATGATTTCTGAACCAGAGACTGGCCACGCCCGCGAGGTAGAATGATACGTAAGCCAGCTTGTCCGAGTCATTCCATTTGTTGTGAACGCTCACCCGTTCGTAGGACGACAGCCACTCTTCGTCGTTGTCGTCGGTTCCGCTGAAGATGGGAGGCTCCCGCTGGCGAACGGTGCCAGCGCAAGAACCGGGTGGCGATGGAAGAGTCTGCTGGTCGGCGTCCGGCATGGCAGAGGGTAGTGTCCGAGAACGGAGTTCCAGGATGGTAGAGTGGAACGTTACCCCGCACGGCTCCACAACTTATAAAGGAGGTTTATTGGGGTTCGTAGCGACCGCCGGTTCTACGATGCACCGAGCACAGTCCCCGAGCTCGAGCCTCTGCTGCGCGCTTGATGCTGCCGATGCTGCTTACTGCGCGCACGTTCGTCATCTTCCTTACACCAGCAATATTGACACGCTGGCGAGGCCTGACGTCACAGGCTGCATGCTTGTCGACAAAGCATGTATATTCCGGCGAAGAACCCGTGCTTCAGCTGCCTCGATTGTCATTAGAATTCTGCAACTTGCAGCTGTTGTAACAAGGCCACCGTGGTGCCTATGTAGCGCTGTGGGTTGCTAGAGCTAAGGAAGCAAGGAGTGCTCCGTGTCGTTCATTACAGGAGTGCTCCGTGTCCTTCCGTGTCGTGCTCCGTCAAGCGTAAGGCTTGGGAAATTAATGTGTGGAGGAAGCACTGGGGATTATGGGGCGCTATATTTTGTTTTCGGAATACTTCATCCCAGAGAGGTACAAGGATGATTCGCAGCTGCTTGCCGAGTTTCGGATATCCGTAAAAAAGCTCACGCTGCGCCTACGCGCGATGCCGACCATGCACGGGCACCGACCCAGCCGTCAGGCAGTGTCCCGGCCATATGTCAGCCTTGCGTTTATTTGCCGATATCGGGGGCAGTGAAGCAATAAAGGTAAAGCAAAAGCGTCACGCAAAATGCTTGCGCCGCACACACATGTGCTCGGGTATTTCTTCACATGTGCCGCACAAAACTACAGAATAAAAAAAAATTGTTGGAACGCACAGCAGCTGAACAAAATCGTAGTTTTCTTGAGTACGGATGCGAGAGACATGCATGCCAGCAAACAATCTAGGCACATAATTTCCATTGTGCGAAGTAGCACCAGAGGTCTCCCGTGAACGACTGGGTGAGTAAGCAGCGCAGCGCGCATAAAATTTGATGAACTATGCTACCCAACAGTGCAGAAGGGCATCTGCAGCATTTTGCGCAACAGCAATCTCGCCATCTATGTCGACCACGTTTGCTACGCTGTCTTTGTCTATTGCCTCCGAGATCTGCATGCGCCAGCCGGCATAGAGTTTCTCGCTATATCACCTCGAGGGAAATCTGGCGCCACCGTCTATGGGTGGTTTCTAAGGGGCGCTGTGCCGTCATGGGAATGAGGGTATATGTGTATACGAGGCTTGTGTTGGTTGGTGTTGTAAGAGGCTTCGTCTAAAACGTGGATATGTCTACACAAATAACGCGCTCTTAAAGTAAAATCTGCATAAAATGTTTCCTTCACGCATATTACACTTTCCAGTGAAGGTTACTCACCTACAATGCATAACCAAGCGAAGAAAAGCAAGAACAGACGACAAACTGTTCCAAAGCGGGCACAAATTTTGTCGCCTGTCCTTCAACTTTAGCGGCCTACTGATACTTTTATACGGCTCATAAAATTGTGTATGCAATAACTAGTTTTCATAGTAAACAAAACATGTTTTTGTGTAATAATAAAGCTAAACAGCTTTTTACGTGCTGTTTTAGTAGAAAATTATTAATTGTGACAGACAGAACGGTGCTTGCCTGTCTCTCCGAGAGTGATGCCAATCCGAAGTCCCGATATAGCGGCATTTCCATACATACCACAGCGCAGCAGCACCAGATTTACCTTTAGGTAGTATGGTGAGAAACGCTATGGCAGCCGGCGCGCACACATCTCTGAGACCGTGTTTCCTCACTTGAGCTGGTGGCGCCACGTGTACACTTCGGTGCTGCCCGCTTTTAGACCAGACTGTTACAATCGGAAGATAGAGAGATCAGTTCACCAAAGAAATTTTCGAGGCATGATGTATCGGTTGGCTTTCTCCGAGTCGAAAAAATAACTTGACTATTTAGAGCACTAAAAGTTGGAGATCACCCCATTCTCAGATGAAGCTTCTTTGCTCCCCCGCCTTTCTTTCTTTTCTGTTTCCTGACTGACTAACCTTTGGTGCCAGGAATTTACAGCTCTTTCAGTGTCCCATAGTATGTTTGTTCACGCCCCCATTATAGTCCTTCACAGCTGTTTATATTCGTCATTTTATCCTTTGACGATCTTTTAGTCAACATGTTTTACCACTTCGTGTTTTCATAGTGTAATCATAGTGTACTGCGCTTTGAGGCATCATCTCTCGCGGTCAGCCATCTTGTCATCATTGGTTGTGACGTATGCGCCGTTACCTTAATGGGGAATGTGTATATATGGACTTCCTTTCAAATAAGATTAGTTGGAACCAGCGTTTTGTCTGTCTTCTTTCCGCCATCCGTGTGTTTCTGCGCTTGACCTGCTTAATGGAAATTGAATGATATCAACATCCGCGCTCCGGCCAATCTTCTTCAGGTTGTGCGAGATTCCATGAAAATGTGGAACAACTGCCTTCTTTGCGTTGTCTCGTCTTTTTCTTGTGAGCTGTGTCTATGCAGGGCCAGCTCTTGTAACTTTTTTAAGCTCGCCTTCGGCGAAGCCAACCTGCAAAGATAAGTCATATCCAGCTGCGCTGAGGCGGGATATCTGTGACCGAAAGCTTTCTTCCGCCTTCGGGACATGGTATTTCATCAAGAAATTGGTAAGGCAAGAGACAACAATATGTCTCTTTTTTTGTATCCTGATAGTTTGGCCAAGCCTCTGGTTGCCTTCGAGCAAATGACTTCTATGAATTGCTTAAGAGGAAGCTTTAGCTCGGGTGCTCCTATCTAAATACATGTAAAAGGAGAATTCGTTTTTCTCGGCAACCACTGCACCAAATTTGACGAGGTTTGTTGCATTTAAAAGAAAAACTTAAAATCTAGTGACTGTTGGTTTCGAATTTTCGAGTTAGGTTGTCAATTTTTTATTAAAAATTGGTGAAAGTCGAAAATTTTCAAAAACGAAACTATCAAGTTTACAACTCTGTCACTCAACAATGAAAAACGATAATACAATTATGTGAATTGTATATAATAGTACATCTCAAGCGGACAAAATTGATGGGTTACACAGGAATATAAAAAAATTTAGTAATAGGGAAATACAACTTTTGCAGAAGCCTTGTAACCAACGTAACAAATTCACGTAATATGTAAAATGACACATCGAATTTGTCCGCTTTGAATGATCTAATGGATGCCGTTTACAGAACCGTTATATCAGTTCTTTATGCAGAGCTATGAATTTGTAAACTTCGTGCTTCCATTTTTTTCAAACAGTCAAATATTTGAAAATTTTTTTGAGAAAAGTCAAGCCCTAAATCGAAATTCTGCTTCCAACAGTCACTAGAATTTA
This sequence comes from Dermacentor andersoni, assembly GCF_023375885.2. NCBI lineage: Eukaryota > Metazoa > Arthropoda > Arachnida > Ixodida > Ixodidae > Dermacentor > Dermacentor andersoni. The sequence goes on along the minus strand of NC_092820.1, from coordinate 72,347,623 downwards.
ACTTGCTCTTTCAAATGCAACAAATTTCATTCAAGTCGGCCCAGGGGTTATCTCAGAAAAGCGTTTTTTCGTTTTACATGTATTTGAATGGGCCGCGTCGGAGTTGGGCCCGAGCTAAAGCTTCCTCTTAAGGATGCCCCGTTTAAGGTGGTACCCGCGACAATTTTACTGCCAGATTGCGTATTTTGGATTAATCTGTGCCATGGTTTTTGTCTGGCGCGTTCTCTGAGCTGGTTCTAGCTGTGTCTGAAGAGGCGGGTCTGTCATACGGCTTGCTGGATTTTATCGGGCCGGCTCACCAGCCTGCGTTCTCTAACCGCGGTAGTGCTGCCTCTAGCGCTGATGTTCTGACGTTAAGCGCGGCGAGTTGCGTCGCGTTATTTTCGGCGAAATTTCTGACTAGGATTTCAAATTTCTAGGTGAGCGTTTCGGAGAGCATTTCGCTCCATTTGTCTCACTTCTACTCTAGCTGTTGCATACTTACAAATGCATGCAACATGCTGTTTTTTGGCGAGCTCGCGGTGTGATGGCAGTCGAGTATTCCGCCTTGCGTTTAAGGGACGAGGATTCAGATTTGATGTCTTCGTCAATTCGGTCCTCAGAAGGGCCGGTCTTTCCATTGCCTGAAACGTTCTGCACGGACGCAGCTATATGTGAGTGTTGTGCGAGGTCCGGGGGCTGCGCTGCTTTGAGGGCTGCGTACCCGCGCCTGGGCTTTTGAGGTTAGTCACTGCTGCTTTTAGGGCCTTGTTCTCGGCGATTACAAATTATAGCATCTGACTGCTTTTAGTGATTTCTGCCTGGTGGCTTCCCTCGTCCGGAAAGGTGGGGGGATCTTACTTGTGAGTCTTAAGTGCAGGAGCATGGGAGACCGCGCTAGCCCACCTCACCTTGTTTCCTTGTTTGCTGCCTCCTGTGGGTCGACGCTCGCTGCTCCGGGACGCCGATCGTGAATGATGATGTTTCCCACGAGCCACCCACTGTGATTTTCGCCGGCCTTGCGTGGTAGGCCGGCGTCGTTTCGACTTCGACCTTGAGCGGTGTAGCTGCTAATGTTTACGCGTAGTGTATCTGTTTCCTGCCTAGTGCAGCGGCACGTGGGGGAAGGAGCTCAAACAATCTCTCGCCCCTCTGCCCTATTCTTCTTCCCCACCAGGGCCCTGCGTCGAAGCTCAGGTGTTTTCATCGCGTTTGGACGACTGACGCATTGGCCTACGCCATCCTGACTTTATTTCGCCCATTGCCTTTTCCGAAGTAGATATGGCGTTTGGCAGGAGTTTTTGCATTTTCTATCTCCCGTATGGTTTTTGTTCCAATCAGTGCACACGTGGCATCGCACTGGTGTGCTTCTTGTATAGCTTTCTCAACGCACGAAGGCCGTGTGTCTCTTTTACGGGCGCCGGGCAGACATCCATGCTGTCCCCACCGTGCCGCAGGCGAAGCATATTTCGAGTGTATTCTTGTGGACGTAGCACCTGTACTCCGCACCGCGGTAATAGACGTAGTAGGACGCCTTTGCACCCTCGAAGACGATGAGCATTGCATTTTTCTTGCCCATTCTTCTTGTTTGGAGAATGGTTGGGTTTTTCTTGTATACTAGGCTTCGTGTGATGCCGGTTTCTGAGTCGTAGTCTGGGATGTTGTGGATCACTCCCTTTGTTGTGCCCTCAGGCGATGATACGTAGGTACTGTAGGTTACGTAGGTACTGTAGTGACCTCGTAGGTACTGCCCGCGAGGCTGTTCCGACATGGAGTCGCATTTTGTTGCCCGAGGCAGGCATGCTGCGTGTGCTTGTAATGACTATGTGCGTCTCCGGGTGAGTACATATGACGTCTTCTGTCGTTTCTCGTGCCGAGAGGCCGGTGGCTCAGAGGGCCCCGTCGCGTAGCCCCGAGGAGCCGATCTTAGTAACGTCGAGGCCCTTTTGAAAACTCAGGATGATCTTTATCTTCCCGCGGGAGGGCAGGCTGCTGACGCAACTTCTGTCTCTAATGTGGTTTCCGGTTCCTTCCTCGGGTGCCGGCGTCTTCCGTGGTCGTAGTCTTTGCCGTTAGACTTAGCTCGCTGAGGGCTTTTTTACGATGCTGTTAGTGGCTCGCGAGCCAGCCCGCATCTGCTGGAAATTTCTCCGCTGAGATTTCCTCACTTGCTACTTTGACGTGGTCCATGCCGGAGTCCGGTGGCCATGGGGGTGGCTTGGAGAGTTCCGGGGGTGATCCGCATCGAAGGCGTCCGGGTTAGGCCTAGTGCCACCGCCGATACCGCGCTGCTCGCACCGGGCTCCTCGTTAGCGTTCGGGGAGCGTCGATCTGCCGAGAGGCATATTGGCCGCCCCGGGCCAGCCGTCATTGAGATCTTCGAGACTTTGGTGTCCCCGGGTGGGGAATACCTTCAGGCACTCGATGTATTGGTCCTTCTCGAGGTGAATTGAAAACTTACGCCTCTTGAGTGGGTGTTTTACGGATCCCATGCGAAGCGCATGTACTCCCCATACGTGTGCCGATTCCGAAGATAGCACGGTGCCGGGTCGACCCATGAGCAACTGCAGTTCGCCATTAAGGGAGGATGATGTTTGAGGTTTAATGGCGCAAGGGCCAGGTATGGCCAAAGAGCGCCATGCTAGTGGTAATGAATATGTAGTGGTCTGATGGGTTCTGTGCATTTAATGTGACGTGGCTGTGAAGAGGTCTAAAATAGTTGGTGTAAATTGCATAAAATGTACACGTAATAAAATTATGGCAATGATTAATGACATGTACTATGATCACTAAAATGCATTAAGAAGGAATGATGCATTATATAAATTCGCGAGATGCTAAATTGCTTAGGGCACTACTGCCTCGCAAGAGCCCTTGAAACACAAGGGCCTAGAGGCATGTGCTATTCAAAATAATTCTCACAGCGGCATCCTCTGAAGAGAGGAGGCACTACGAACTAATGGGGCTAATAACATGTAGCACAACTTCTTTCAGGAAACCCAGGACAGCGTCGGCATCAAAGAGCGGTTCTGCACCGATTAACATAACAGGATGAAGGGGGATGTGCTGCCGGTATGCTAAGGGAAAATGTTTTTTCTTTGAGATTCGGCTTCCCGACACTCCAGAAGGACGTGTAGGGCGGTCAGCCTCTCCCCGCATCCACCACAGGTTCGAGGCTCGTTTCCGGCGAGTAAAAAGTTATGTGTGCCAAATGTGTATCCTATTCTTAGCTGACAGAATTGGACATCTGTCCGGCATGACGTTGTTACAGGAGGCCAGAAACGTAATTGTGGCTTTATTACATGCAGCTTATAATTTGTTTCCAGGTCCCACAAGCGTTGCCAGTAGTTTCGCAGTTTCGTTCTTAAGAAAGGCTTCAGGTCTGTGACAGGGACCGAAGCAGTAGGATTAACTACATGCAATGAAATTGATGTGGCCATCTGATCCGCTAGAACGTTACCCTCGATGCCCCTATGTACAGGCACCCAGCACATGTTGATTAGATATATATGCTTTACACAGGACGGAATAGAGTTCACTAATTACCGTATTTGTGTGGTTTACGAATGACATCAAGGCCTTCAGAACACTAAAGGGGTCCGTATAAATAACTGATTTCTGGAGTTTTGATTTCTTTATATCTTTACAGCCGACAACAGTGCGTAGGCCTCAGCCGTAAAGATACTAGTTTCCGGATGCAGCGCATCGGTTTCCGAGAAGGATGGACCGATGGCTGCACAGGACACCCCGTCCTGTGACTTCGATTCGTCTGTGTAGAACTCCGTGCAGGAGTGTTTGTACTGGAGTTCCCGGAAATGCCTTTGGATTTCAATCTCTGGAGCGAGCTTTGTAACTTGCATGAAAGTCAAATCGCATTGTATCATCTGCCACTGCCAACGAGGTAGCATCTTAGCTGGACGCATTAGGCCATGTTTGAGCATTGGGACATCCATTTCAGTGCTGAGCTCACTCACACGCAGCAAGAAAGGTTATCTTACGGAGGGACGATTACGAAAGAGTGTAGCATATGTCAATCGTTAACGGCATTAAAACACGGATGTTGATGATTAGAGTGAACTTTCAGAAAATATGTTTGGCTGATGTATGTTCTTTGCAGATGAAGCGACCACTCATTTGATTCTACATATATACTTTCAATGGGACGTCTTCTGAAAGCGCCAGTGGCCAGTCAGATTCCTAGATGGTGGACTGGGTCTACCATCTTTAGCGCGCTCGGGGCGGCAGAGTGATAAATCACGGCACCTTAGTCCAATCGTGATCGAATGAGGCTCTTGTAGATATTCATTACACACTTTCTGTCACTACCGCATGAAGTCTAGGTAGAAATTCATTATGTTCATTCTTTTTAGACATTTTTCTTTAAGATGTTTAATGTGGGGGACGAAGGTGAGTCTATAGTCAAGTATAACACCTAGAAATTTGTGTTCTTTTTTTACAGGTATCTGTTGTCTACGCAGTTCTAAGCAAGGATCTGGGATCAGGCCTCTCTTTCTTGTAAAAAGAACACAATAACTTTTGTTAGGATTGAGCTTAAATCCATTTTTGTCGGCCCACATTGACACTTTGTTCAGGCCATGCTGTACCTCTCTCCAGCACACTGCGAGGTTACAAGATTTGAAAGCTATTTGAATGTCGTCTACGTAGACAGAGTAAAAGATGGCCGGTGGTAATGAAGCACGAAGCGTGTTCATCTTCACGATAAAGAACGTGCAGCTCAGCACGCCTCCTTGTGGTACACCCCTTTCTCGCGTAAAAGGATGTGAAAGTACATTGACGACTTTTACCAGGAAGGTGCGATTGGACAGATAGCTTTCTATTAGGTTTAGCATATTACCATGGAAGCCCATTCCTAACAAGTCTCTTAAGATTCCGTAACGCCCCGTTGTGTCATACGCCTTTTCCATATCGAGAAATATCGATAAGAAGAGCTGTTTATGTATAAATGCGTCCCGGATATTTTCTTTAACAAGTACTAGATGATCGGTAGTGGAGCGTCCTTCTCGGAAGCCGCACTGATAGGGATGAAGCATTTTGGTCATTTCAAAGAAATGGATCAGTCGCCGATTAATCATTTTTTTTCAAATACCATAGAAAGGCAACTTGTGAGGGTGATCGGGCGGTAACTTGCCACTGAGGAAGGATCTTTGCCTTGTTTCAAAACAGGAACCACAATGGCTTCTTTCCATGCAGTTGGAAGGTATCCTGGAGCCCAAATTGCGTGAAAGTTATTAGCAGTGTAATTTGGGTGTCATTGTGTAGGTTTTTGATCATTTCCTGCATGATTCTGTCAGATCCCGGTGCAGAGCTCTTGCATGAGCTCAAGGCAGCTCTCAAATCGGCAATACTAAAAGGGCAGTTGTACGGTTCAATCTGTGGGCATTTTCTTATGAGTCGCTTAGATTCTTCTATATGTTTATATTTCAGAAAAGATTTAGAATAATGGTTTGAGCTTGACACGCTCTCAAAGTGTTCCCCAAGTGAGTCTGCCTGATCTTGCAGTGTGTCGCCCTGTCCGTTTACTAGAGGGAGTGAATATGTTTGCCGCCCTCTAATCCTATTAACCCTGTTCCAGGCTTTGGCCTCATCTGTAAACGAGTTAATACTCGATATAAACTTCGGCCAACTTTTTTTGCTGGCCTGGCGGCGGGTTGTCCTGCCTTGGGAGTTTACTTTTTTAAAGTTTACAAGATTCTCTGCAGTCGGAGAAGCGCGTAGCAGCCCACACGCTTTCTTCTGTTTTTTACGAGCAATCCTACATTCGTCGCTCCGCCACGGGACACGCCGTCTGCATGCCAAGCCACTTACTTCAGATATCCATTTAAATGCAGCATCTATAATGAAAGCTGCAAAATACTCCACAGCAGCATTAATTCCTAGCGAGGACATGTCATGCTATGAAATATTAGTGAGAGTTCGGAATTTCTCCTTGTCGGCTGTATCAATCTTCCACCTAGGAGCCTGTGGTAGATATTTGTTCTCTTTATGTGTTTTTAGCAGTTTGGGGAAGTGGTCGTTCGCGTAAGGATTGTTCATATATTCCCATTCGAGTTCAGGCAGTATAGACGGGGAAACTATGCTGAGATCAATTGAGGAAAAGGTTCTCTTTGCAAGACAGTAATATGTGGGTTCCTTCTTATTCAGAAGGCACGCACCAGAAGAAAAAAGGAATTGTTCAACAAGGCGACCTCGCGCATCGATACGAGAGTCTCCCCATAGGCTGCTGTGCGTATTTAAATCGTTAACAACATAAGGTTCTGACAATTGATCTATCAAGGACAGAAATTCATGTTTGTTTAGTAGGTAATGCGGGGGTATGTAAAGCGAGCAAATGGTGATGAGTTTGTTTAGTAGGACAACTCGAACCGCCACTGCTTCAAGGGGCGTTTGTAGCTGTCAAGGTTGACACGCTATACTCCTATGAGTGACAATGGCAACACCGCCCGATGATGCAACGGCATCATCGCGATCTTTGCGGAAAGTTATATACTGTCGGAGAAAGTTTGTGTGTTTGTATTTTAAGTGTGTTTCCTGTAAACAAAGCACTTTTGGATTGTGTTTTTGGATGAGTTCCTGCACATCATTAAGGTTTCTAAGAAGACCTCTGACGTTCCATCGAATTATTTGTGTGTCCATATTGGAAGTAAATAGGTGCTGTGTGTACAGAAACAGAAGTATTAATTACAGAGATTTCAGAGATTACATTACAGAGCTTTTTCGAGGCCCTTTAATGGGGGTTTTGCCCTATCTGAAGCGTTCGAGGGCGCCTCGCCACTCCTTAGGGGCTGGGCGCGCCGTGGGGATAGGTGTCGTGTCCATTGCCTATTGTGAGGCGCCGTACACGTGCTCTTGCGAGCGAGAAGTTACCAGCGAGAGTCCCGCCTTGGAGGGCAAGACCCCTGCGCCCATCAGCCCAGAGGTCGATGGGGCTCCCTGATGGATTTGGCTGCGCCGGCTGTTGCCAGCGCTGGAAGGGGCCGGGGAGGTTGGGGCAGCCTCGGCGGCGCCCACCTTCTGGGTCGATTTCCCTATCTGCTGGGTTGGCGTAGCAGCACTAGCTGCAACCGCAGCGGGGGCAGATGGGGTAACTGCCGACTCACTGCCTGTGGGTCGGCGAGCCGCCTGCAGCCGTTGTGTCGCTGCCCCCTGACGGGCCACATCGGCAAAGGTTTTCTTGGGCAGGTATGAAATCCGCCTGCGTGCTTCCCTGAAACTTATGTTTTCCTTGACTTTCATTGTAACCATTTTCTTTTTTCCAGGATGGGCACGACTGTGAGTAGGCGGCGTGCTCTCCATCACAGTTTACACAGTGGAGAGCGTTTGCACAAGCTTCAGCGGTGTGTTCGTGGGCACTGCATTTCGCACATGTTTGGCGGCCCCGGCAGCTCTGCGAACAGTGGCCGAAGCGCTGGCATTTAAAACATCGGAGTGGATTGGGCACGTCAGGCCTAACACGGAGCTTTATGCACCCGGCCTCGATTGACTCGGGTAGGACACTTGAATTGAAGGTGAGTATTAGGTGTTTGGTCGCAATCTCTTTACCATTCCGCCTCATCTTTATTCTTTTCGCATTGACAAAATTCTGCGCACTAAAGCCCTCCAAGAGGTCTGCGTCTGTCAGCTGAAGCAAATCATCGTCTGAGACAACGCCGCGGGTGGTGTTCATAGTGCGGTGTGGAGTCACTGTCACTTGAACGTCCCCAAATGACACGAGACAGGGTAACTTTTCAAATTGTTTCATATCCTCGAGCTCCAAGAGGAGATCTCCACTTGCCATCCTTGTTGCCTTGTAACCTGGACCAAGAGCCTCAGTTAAAGACTTTGAAACTAGAAATGGGGAGATTGTGCATACTTGTGTATCTGACTTTTCCGAGTGAATGACGTGAAATCGTGGGAAGTTGAGTCTTTCACGACCAAAGACCGTGAATACATCTTAGGTGTGCCTTCTTTTCTGAGAGCGATCAAGGAGGGGTGGGAAGGACTTTGCCATTGGAGAATTTAATTTTCGGCAATAACGCCAGCCACTCGCCGTGGAGCCCTACAAGGGGACGCTGCAGGGACTGTAAAAACAGGTCCTGTAAACGCCAGCTGTACGTTATCACTATGAGCAAATATGAGATAACCTGGGTTGGCTATTCACACAAGGTTAACCCTTGCTGCCTGGAAAAATTGGAAGTAAGCGGAAGCTAGGAGAAGACAGGAAAGATGAAAAGTGAGAGAAAGACGAAGGCTGGAGGGAGAAAGAGACAGGACAAGGCATCTACCGATTTCCCCCGGATGGGTCAGTCCCAACAACTGGTTGAAAGCGTTGGGATACGTGGCCATGGGTCCCAACAATGGGTAGGGTTCCATGTATTTTTCTTGTGCATCAGCTAAAACTATTACAATCAGCTGATGCCCCCGTAAGTACACATCAAAAATCCAATGGCTCATAGCCCCATACGGCAGAGGTTACAAGGACTCAGCAAAGTGATGCAAGGAGTGCTTACATGCTCTCTAATCACGCATACAACCTAGTGAAGCAGAGGCCAAAGAGGTGTGTTGCCTCCGCCGGGGGGCCTTAAAGGTACAAACACCCGGCATTGGCTCAACCCCCAGGATCCCCTTTTCCCCGGACACGGCTAAGCCGCGCACGGTTAGACGCGGGAGGTTCCAACCCTCGTGTGCTTGGGTACGTGGTGTCGCGACACACCAAACGCCTGCTGACGGAGACGCCCCTGCGGGGGCCATTAAGGGACCCACGTACACAGCTTCGCTGGTAATCCGTGTTCGCAGAGTGAAAGTGCAATGAGTTTTTGGTAAAACCTCGCGCGTCTCAGTGGAGCATGCACTGTTCTGGAATCACTACTTATCTAAGAGGCGACGAAAAGATTGCGAGGCGGTTTGCAAGTTCCGATTCACCAGTCCGGTCTAGGGAAAGAAGTCGTAAGAGCCCCACGACGCCTGATGAATGACTCCAGGATACCCACGTGGTACTAACAAAGGGTTCGTCAGGATGGAAGGAAGTACTGCAGCCGAAACGCCGATCCCTCGCCCAGTGGCTGCTGGCTCCTACGCGTCGGGATCTTCCACCCCCTCCAGAAATTCTGTGAAGACTGACATTTAGCATTCGTTTCCCGGCATTCCTTCTCGAGAAATAATGCTTCACCGGCTAGCGTACAGCTATGAAAGGCCCTTCAAGCTGCATAGCCGTTTACTCAGGACAAGGGAGCTGGCTAGGAAATCAGCGTAACAAATGCTGACGGGCGAGACAAGCCTGGGGCGCTGTAACGGAAGACTATTCCAAACTTTTCTATTCCAATTCTGCTATCAGCCTTCCACGATTGGTCAAAAACTTTTTTCGACCACGCCCACTTCAGCTGTCTGTCACGCGCTGTCACGAAAACCGCGATACCTCCCCGTCTGATATGATGTGTAGACACTGATAATGCATGATTTGACAGAAAAAAGAGAAACAGTTATTTCTGATTCGACCCCTTTTCGCCATTAGCTCTCGGCTATTGGTAAAAAGTTTTCGTGCTGCACCCACTTCACCTGCCTGTCACGCGACGTCACAAAACCACACAAACTCGCCGCGTCAAAGTGACGTGTACTCGATAAAGATGCATTAATATGCCGAACAAAAGTGAATTTTCTTCGGAATAGCCGCAGGCTGAACCGTCCCGAAAGGAATAAAAGATGGCTGCTGCCGATCGTTGAGACGCTGGCTACTCGCACCTGCCGGAGAGCATGGGTGCATTTGCGTATAATAAAACTTCTTGCGTTGCCGTGTAACGTTTTCGAGCCCTTTCGGCACGTTTACCACCTCATTCTGCCAACTCTTCTTTGCTGAGGGTCAGTTTTAGTGTAATTCTTAAGCTTCCTTTGCATGCCGCCGTGATTTTCGACCAGCCACCACAAGCTAAGTAAGGGAAAGCCGACCAATCGCAGACGCAGGCACCACCCTCTTCATCCGGTTATCGATTTTCAGTCCAATGGCTCTGCCCTAGTGAACCCCTCTCCACTTGAGCGTTTTCCTCGCCTCTTGTCAGCCAATTAGATACGACAAGCCGCTCAGTGTAGGCAATGTTATTCGTTGTTCAAGCAAACAAAAGTGACCTCTTATGAACGAGGAGAGCGTTTGATTGGTCTGTTCAGACAACCATGCGGGTGACCGCCCGGCGCTTGCGTCGGTGGTTACGCAAATTTGACGTCAGTAGATTGGAATAGAAACATATTGGAATAGTTTCACGTTATAGGGCCCCTGAACGAGACCAGACCCGACATAGAAGATGACACGCAAAGGCGCTCACGTCGAGGAGACCATAGCAGCCAGCCTTCGTGGAAGCAACCACTACCGCGAATGCCACTCTACCGGAGCGTTACCATGACAAACGGACCGACACAAATGACCCATTAATAGATGAAAGAAGCCAACGTCGACGACTTCCGCGAGAAATCCTTCAACACCAAGTTCCCAGCATGCCACTTCATTGCCTCGAATTCGCGGGTGAACGTGAAAGCTTAAGACCGATTCCAGCCGGATGATCTGATGTCATGGGCGGGACTTTGCGAACAGTTCCACGATTGTGATTGGTTGAGAAGAGCAGCAAATTTGCCTGACCAGACAAACGGGGAAAACAAGTGCATAGAAAGCGGATCTTGCGTGCTGTGGCAGTACTAGGGCTCCTAGCCGTACGGGTGGTCCGGCTCGTATGCGTTCTCCTAATCATGATCATACTGGTACTCGTGCCAGTACATGTAAACTCTTATCATGTAAAATATGGAAATAAACCCTTTTTCTCATTTCTTGGACGTCGTCCTAGACCTGTCGATCACCTCGCACCTTCCTCATCATGAACCACGGAACTTAATGAACGCTCGGACACTGGAACCGCAACAACTGGTTGACAGTGAGAGCATAGGCTACCCTAAATCCCACCAACTAGTTGAAAGCGGTAGGATACGTGACCATGGGTCCCATCAGTGGGTAGGGTTCCATGTATTTTCGTGTATGTGAACCAAAACTATTATGTAAAGAAAAATAAAGCACTTGCACTTGCAAAACTATCACAATCAGCTGGTACCCCCATAAGTACACATCGAAAATGCACTGAGCAAAGTGAAGCGAGCAGTGCTTACATGCTCTCTAATCACGCACACAACCTAGAGCACATGTCGAAAACTTTCGTCATTGTCTCCTACCCGCGTAAGCAATGGCTCTTACACACGTAGGCAATGGTTCGCACCCCTGCAAGCAATACAGTTCTGATGTGTTCGAAAGTTGCTATGGGAAGGTCATGTATAGTTAGACAACTAACGACCACCGATCAATACAATAAATGTGCGTGCGTACCTTTCATCACGATGACGACCAATCAAGATAATAAATGAGTTCAGAGCTTTCTTTTAAGTTCGGTGTCACATCTGTGGAATGTGTTAAACAGCTTCGCTGATTATCCACCTCCACAGAGTGGAAAGGCTCAAGATCTTTTCTAACATGTTGCCGTCGCATTCATTGCTTCGCCCGTATGATGAAACTGTGATTAATTTTAACAGAATGCAGTTTTCTGACGGGATGTAGCAGGCATCAAAGTTTTGACTCGCGACAGAGGCTAAGTGAGAGCGTCACTTCACCTCTACATGATTTTTACATGGTAAATATAGAAAGAAACATACAAGGCCGCTCATATGATGGTACCAGCAGCTACTAAGAAACTTAGAATGATAAAAATTGCTGCAATGACTCGCGAAAAAGAACACTCTTCGATGCGTAGCCAACTTTGGCTGTGTGCCAGAGGTCATTTCCTGCTCCGTTCCCTTCGTCCTTCCCGTTTCAGGCCCTGAAAATTTCGTTGCGCCATCTAAGCTTGAACAGGTGAATTTATCAAAATACATGAAATTCTTACCTCTACCTACGTGTGTGCGCTCGAGCCACGACGTGATGCTTGCCACCTGCATCCTGCTCCTTTGCAACATTCAACGCGAAATACTGTTGTATAAGATTCTATGCGATATACTGTTCTATAAACACCTCTAGATTTCTCCGACTGCAGAATTCGAACACACAATTTCCTGTACGAAACCCCGATATTGAAACCAATACGCCGGGGGTGCTTGCATTGAAAAGCGGCATAGAATATAGTTAAGAATTTATCGTGGGTAACTCAACGCGTTGAGATGGTTGGGGCGTCTGGATCTGACCTTACCGAGGTGCAGTTATAACGTAGGCGATAGCTTGCACGTTCAGGGAACGTGCGAAAAACGCAAGCGACCGGAGAACTGCGTCTGCAAGAACAGAGACTAGCTTCGAAGAGGACGCGTTGGAACCAAGCAGGTTTTAAAAGAAAAATTCTAATGTGGGGAAGATATCCTAAATGTGAAGCCACCCGCCACCATATAGAGGACTAGATTATAGTTAGCATGTGGAGGATAACAGACGCGAGATCGCGAAAGCATCTACCTTTATGAAGGTTACCATGCTCTCTCATGATCTGGAAGCGCTCCGCTTTTGTCTGCGGTCGTCGGCTCGCTGACGCGGCAGCGTCAATTGAGCAACGCCCGTCCGGTGACATAGGATGTAAAGCGATCGTTATGAAAACGAGATACTTTCGTAACCTCGACTCACGAAGTCTTTTCTTCTCACTTCCAACAGCTTTCACATGGTCACTTTCGCCGCACAGATGCTTTTAGACGTGTCTGTCTGTGTCGCTGGTTTTAAGACTAACCTTGAAGGTCTTGGCAAGTTGTATGGGAAACGATAATGTACACATCTCAGCCAATGGCAACATTTTATCCCGAAACAACAAGATATTGCATGGCAATCCGTCTATCATTTCTAATACCAGAACAAGAGCAGTTCACTTGCGACTTTTCTCTGTCTAATTCAGCACGCATTCAAAGGTGAAGTAGGGGTAAGTGCTGGCTTCGCCTCTGCTGGTAAAGATCTGCAAGGCCTGCCACTCCAGAATTTTAGAAGCAAAGCGTTTAAATGCGCATGTGTTTCTATGATTGCCCAAGGAAAATAACCGTCCGTACGTTCGTTAGTCCGTCCGTCCGTCCATTCTGTAAGACGATCGCTTTCGAGATAGCGCCCGCAGCAGCGAGAGAATTAACCTTCGTGCTGCTTCTCGCTTCAGCGCAAGCTACGCGGCAAGAACACAGAGGACGCGAAGCTGTCAGCGCTCGCCCTACCTAATCCCTATCGCAGATGGCTCAAGACTGGTGCTCGCATATCTCTCTTCAACGTGAACTCAGCGGTGAGGACACAGAGCACACGAGACTGTCAGCAGTTGCCACTTTCTGTTGCCATTGCAGATAGTTTTCAAGATACGGCCCTCGCGGCCACGCTAGACATAGACGCCTCTAGGGTACGGTTGATTACGGTGTTGATCCGGGCGAATAGTTCGTGTTGCCGCAGCGCTGTAGTTTGTACTGGTATTACGAAGTTTCATAACATTTGAAAGGACACCGTGCAGCGAGGAGGTGAGCAGGTGGCACAATGCTAGCGAATACACTAGACAACTCAGAAGTATTTCTGCGTAAATTTTTTTTTTTTTTTTTGCGAACGTTGTCCGGTTTTCGTGACCATGGGAGCGGCGTTGCTATTCTTTCGACGAATAGGCCAACCAATCACAGCGGAGAAGGCGCGCGTCACCGGCGATGGGTAGAGCGACTGGAAAAAGTTTCAGAGTACCGCAAAGGTCAGGATTTTACTGGCAACACTGAGCGACCACCGCCATATACCTTCCAAGCCGGCTGCGTCGCAGGAAGGCCGCCGTGTTGGAAGAGCTTGATATTCGGTGACGCATCGGGTTGACTGTTTACTGAAGTACAAATACTTTGTGCCCAGAGATAATGGTTGCTAAGAACGAAAATAAAATTTTATTTTGTGCGAAATAATGCAGCCGGTGGTTGTTTTGCGCGCCGATCGTGTCTACTGCTGGAACTGTGCTACGATTGTGGGCAGCAGCTTAGCGTTGCTATCGGGAGCTTATGCACGCGTTTTTTTTTTTCCTTCCGCGGAGCGAGCTACGAAGGAAACATTTCGTCACTTCGAGCCGGAATGAGGCAAGCTTGTGTTTTCGGCATGAACGTCGTGGACCGCCGTCGGCTTCTATTGAATGTTTCCAATCAGGACCAAACCAACACCTGACAGTGTCACAGGCACGTACGTTCATTGTATAATCTTACCAGCTAAATCAGATACATTTAATTTATTTTGTAAACGGATGCCGCGCGTTCTCGATTCTGCCGGGCGACTTCGTCCGCCGTATACGCACGACACAATGCGACTGCCGTGTGCGCACCGCTGTTTGGCCGTGATCGTAAAACGATCTCTGCACAGCAGGCGTAAAAACCAACTTCGATGACCATTTTGCGCACTAAATTTTGGGGAAGGCCAATATGAGCCGTTTGCGTGATTGCAGCAACGTATATGTACTTCTGTACACTGATTATGAGCGAGAGTTTGCTACATTGGGATTTATGAACGCGGCTGTCTAGTGCGTTCATGAGCGGCTACTCTTCTCAACTTATTTACGACTGTTTTCTTAGAATGCCAAGATTTGCTGCCTGTGTGAAAAAAAAAAAGCAGGAATGCCCGCTCGTGACGCACCACTTTTTTTTCTATGTTACATATGCGATGTATAAAATTATTGTGCTTTTAGAGCGGTTTAAGTAACATTCATAGTGACAGAGTGAAACTAAAGCTACTGGGTGTTCTGTTGTTTTGTATTTCTTGTTATGCATCAAGCACAACATTATTTGGCTATGCACCATAGCATTTCAATATAAAACATAATATGTATGCTGACTTCAGTTCATTCCATCTGCTCGGCTTACAAGCTCGAAATTTGAAGCATGTGTTGGTAATATCACCTGGCCATTGGTCTCAAGCTCGAAATGCGTATGTATAAATGAGCAAAGGATAAGTGGAAAAAAGGAAGTATCATGGGCCTCGTATTGACCATGTTTTTATTGACTGCGATCGTCACAATCTGCGAAAAGCAAGTGCCATACGGCTCGAGTGACTCGAGGCGAGAGCGCGCTCACGTGCGCGGAGAAATCATGCGAGTACCTGGTGCACGTGAGGACGCGGAATTCTTGCGCGACAAGTGTGCCTTCGCGTACCACGAGCACGGAAGAACCGTGTGTGTTGAGCAACAAACGCGTACCCGTGTGCCCGCGTCAAACGTGCAAGACGCGAACGATCCCTGCAATGAACTCCTATTTTCGTAGCTTCGCTAACACCGCGTGCACTTTGCTTAAATGTCTTCTAAAACAGTGCGGAAAAGCACAAGCAAAGTGTACTTATATCTCGCACACGCGGGTGTTTGTTGTAGGCTTGAAGTTCTCCCGGCCGATTCTGTGTAACTACGCAGAACGACGCCCTCGGTCATTTTCCCGGTCAGAATCAAGAAAAAAGTATTTCCAGATTCAGTTCGGTTACTGCATTCGAAGGCGCAGCAGCCAGGCATGATTTCCTTGCAGTCAAACGCGAGCGCGACAATCGGAACACAATTGTAGTTGCATATTATTGCACCAGGGCGCAAGCTATGTAGAAGCAGCATCGCTTCGCGCCACTTGTCACGCGATCTAAGATGTGTGCCGCGCAGTGACCATATGTGCATATTCTGTATTGCAGTTGTGTCGTAACCAATCAGGTGCCACGACGTGCCACAGTTGCACCTTATAGTTTCACGCATCAATGGATATCACATGTGCGCCGCGACGTCTCCATACGTGTGTTTACTCTTCGGTACACGTTATGGCACCTCCTGGTAAGGCATGAACGGCTGCTGAAGAAGCGAGTCGTAGACCTATGCACCCAGCTGCAATTAGGCAACGTTGGCTAAGCAGAGTGCTGTGTAGAGAGCAGCGCACCGTAGCTCGCCGTCGATGCCGGGCGTACAGTTCATTTTGTTTTTGTGAAATTGACGTCTCCTATGAAGGCGCTCCTGTAGCTGATGCTTTGTCTAGGCCGCTTCTGCCGCCAGGCCTGTCACTTCCTTCTGCTGAGAAGCTACAACTGCCTTAAAAAACTATTACAGCAAAAACATCCAACCATTTAAACCTATCGTCTCTCTTATATAAGAAGCAAATGTGCTCAGAGATAATGTAAGCAAAGGTAGAACGGTATATTGCAACACTTGTTAAATAAAACATTGCACTCCGCTAGTAAGACCTTGTGAAACATCAGCATAGTGTAATATGCTTTTTTTATTTATCAGGAACAGTGCTAACTTTATAGTTTCAAGTATGAACATGGGAGTTCAGGAGATGCCTTCTTTTTAAATGCATAAGCATTTCTGTGCCCACCCAGTATCACTAATCCAATATTACTAATCACAGCTGTTGGCTGCGATCAACAACTGCCAGCAAAGGTGTGAATCATCGTCAGTTTATTTTTATCCACAGCAGGATAAAGGCCTTGCGCAGTGATCTACAATTATCCGTGTCTTGTGCCATGGTGTAGACTGGCCACTATATAGCACATAAATGTGGTCAGCAATTGAGTTACAACTGTATATCTTTCTAAAAAAATACATATGCTATGATTTCGTCATATGAAAACATGACAGAATTTGAACTAACACAAAAGAAAGTAGAAGACAGCGGACTTCCAAGACAATTGCGTTTTACGTTGCTCTCAACCTTCAATCGTTTATCGCCTCGCCTTGTTTGGTGGAAAGAATAGTGCCGCCACCATCTGAAAACAGATTCGATCGTGCAATGAGGGAGGCCCCAGCAACAATCTGTGGCGTATTACTAGAGTAAATAAGTTCAAATTCAGGCCTTTAACTCATAATTCCACTTACGAGAGCATCATCTCGCCATCGATTTCACTTTATACGGACGAGGTAACCTTTGTTCTCAGCGAGAAAAATAGAGAAGCATCGCGATGGCTCACGCGGAATTGTAATGTGGAATGAATTTCCCTGAGAACATTGCCCATTTCTGCGTTGCTATCGTTCTTTTTGCCTACAATGTATCTGCATGACGGTATATGTCATTGTAATTATGCCTCATTCGTCGAGAAAAATAAAGTTACAAGCCTGCCTTCGGACTTTGTTACGTAGCCTACTGTTGTATGCGGCTTGTCTTCCTTGATTGCGTCTGAATTGCCAGATTTATTGTGGGCTGCAGTAGAAAACGCACTCCTGATTCACGACTAAATCAATTTCTTGTACGCTTTTTGCAGATGCCCTTATGGGTGAACTCCTTTGAGAACCCACCATACAACATTCATCGAAGATGAATGATGCAAACGAATTCTTGCATTAGTAGGCGATAACTTTTATTCTGAACTCCGTCAAAAAAAAAAAAAACCTTACAGTGATGTACTTCATGAGCGTGGGTTACGCGCATGTGTGTGGACGTCGAAAATATGTACAGCGAGCACCAGGATGTCGCAACAAAACGGAAAGGGCACGAATCGTACATTGATCACGACGGCGCGACGCCTGCTGTGCCACAGGAAATGCGCAAGTGCTACACAAGCAAAGAAGTGATGCCGCATACAGAACATGCACTCCGAGCACCGCGGCATCCAAGCAAAAACAGAAAAGGCACAAACGCAGCGATTCTCTTCTCCACCTCCAGGCGCCTTCCTCCTCCAGCGCTCGCTTGCCTCGCGGCTTCGAACATAATCTCGCCGATTTCACAGACGGCCCATCTAAGTTTACGCCTAAAATAAATTTCACAGTGATGAAAAGATGAAGACATGATGGGACACGAAAAATTTTTCTGGCAATAAAGCACATGTTCTTTTTATTTACATGATACTGCAGATCTTCTTGGTCCAAGCAGAAAGGGCAAATTCAACGGAGGTATACAATGCATTATACAAGCAGCAATGTACATATATGTTAAGATGCATGCATGTAGATATAAAACACTTCCAAATACGTATAAAGATCTGGCGCCTCCAAAGGGATCACAATGTAAGTGGCAGTAAACCCTTCATTTGAAGTGAAATAATATCGTTAATGGCCTTTTTAAAGTCTCCACACGTGAAAAGCTCTTAAGGTAGCAAATTCTTGTCAGTTATTGTTTTTGGAAAAAAGGAAAACTTGCGGGAGTTTGTTTTTGCGAAATGAGGAGTCAAGCTATAGTTGTGTGTGTGTCGTGTTTGAGTGTTAAAGCCGGCATATGGTGTGGCCGGGATGCCGAGTTTTTCGTGTAACAAAGATTGGAAAAGTTCTGTCCTCACTATTTTTATTTTGGTACAGAGAACTTTGATTAGTTTTTATGAGCAGAGATGGAGAGCCAGAATTCCTGTATTTGTTGTCGATGAATCGCACGGCGCGCTTTTGAACCTTCACACTCTGTGCAAGGTGTTTCTTCGTGTGAGGATAACTCACCACGGCTGCGTACTCAAGTTATGGCCTAACAATGGATTCTTAATCTGATTTCTTCCTAGTGGTAGGTGCTCCCCTCAACTTGTGTCTTAAAAGCCCGCGTTTTATTTCATAGCAGATGAGGTTATAAAGCAAATGTGATGGCAATATGTGATTTGCGACTATGTGTCCGATTAGTTTACAGGAGAAACAGATTAAGGAGATTGGATGGTAGTTCCCTACCAAAAGGCGGTCTCTGGTGCGCACAATTCTGGCTGTAAGCCAGTCCGGGAGTAATGATGGTGACAACAGTGATTCATAGAAAATTTTCGTCGGAAACTGGGCGAAGTATTCTGCCTAGAGCTTTAAGGAAGCATTGGGTGTACCATCAGGACCAGTGGAACACTTCAGATTGAGTTTAAGAAGCATCTCCACGATGCTCTCATGAGAAACTAAAATAACGGGTTCGCATGAGGAATGACAATGATTTTTTGCCATTATTAACATCATCATCCCCACTGACACTGAATGAAAGTAGAGTTAAAGTGTGCTGCCATTTCTTCTGCACATGTGATGACATTGTCATTTACAACTCTCCCTTTAATGGGCTGACTGGAATCCCAGACATGTTTCAAACATTTACTTGGGTTGTTCTGCATAAACTGTGGGAAGGTCTGGGTAAAATAACGCTGCCTCGCCGAACGGATACTTGCGGACAATTCAACCGTCAATGTTTCTAACAAACTAGCTTTTGCGGGCGTATTTCTTTTTAGACGCTTGTTTTTCTTTCAAAGTAGATAATGTAGCGGCTAATCTACGAATTGAGCTCCTTCGTACGTAGCTTTTTATCAGGAATAAAGTTAATAAGGCAATAATGGCAGTGCGCCTTGAATGTTACCCATAATTCCGGCACATTCTAAACTGAAAACTTCTCGAATGCTGCATCTAAGTAGTCCAGCACTGACTCCACTCTTGCGTTTGAGTAGTCCTTTATGGCCTTATGTTTTATTGTGCTAGGTTGATTGCTTTTCAATAGTGCGAAGGTTATTACTACTATCTTATGGTCAGCCTTCGTATATTGTGGTTGAAGTAACAGAGGTGCTATTATTAATAAACACAAGGACAAAGATAGAGCTAGTGGACTCGCGGACTCTAGTTTAACGTGTAGTAATAAACTGAAATAGTCGCTACAAATAAAAGAAAGCTTAATTTATAGGCGGTGTTGTGCAGTTTTCACAATTAAACAAAAGTACATAGATGAAGACAGTTGAGTGATATAAGATGATCAGAAAGACATACACAAGGACCTGCTAAGTGTCAAATGAAGCTACAAGATTACTTTCCGCTAGGAAGTTTCATAGCTACTAGAGTAGATCGCTTTATTTATTCACTTTAAGGTCCAAGCGCATTGTGTACATAGAAAGCAGAATTATCAAGGCAATCCAATACTGAACACATAAAGCCACATCTTTGCAGGTCATACACATTACAGGACATGAGAACATTTCTGTGTTTAGCCTTGAAGTACGGCACGGTGTTATAAATGCATAAGCTGATAATATAGTCTGACATGTATTGCATTCACTTTCCGTTGTAATGAATGGATGGTTATATTAATTTCTACGTCGAAGCCGGCCGTGAGTGGAGCAATGGAGAAATCTCTGTGTCACTAATCCCATTCCCTTGGCACATTGTTACGACTATGGTAATACCAATAGTCGTATAGCTAACGAACATAGTAGCACGAGAACCCGAGTCTACTGCACACGTCTTCCCTTTAGATTAGCTTATGGATTGTGTACCACGCACGCTTCCCCTCGTACGTTTCCACTTGTGATGAACGGGCCAAAACTGTCATCAGTCAGGATGACTAACCTGGCTGTTTGACAGCCCGTTCGTGCTCCACTCTAAGGGTGCTAGGGCTACCCATGGGGTCCACAGTTAGTCAGTTCCACAAACTGTGGCCAATTCAAAAGATGCGAATATGATAGGAAGCCAACAAAGGAGAAATTAATTGTACTTAGTATTTGAATTAACGAAATGATAAATTAATAAACATGAAAGTCGATTAAAAAACAACTTACCGCACGTGTGGAAATGCAGCTTCCCAACATTGCCAGAGTTAATTTTTTTTCAGGATAGTGACATTAGATTGAGAGCTACAGAGAATTCGTGAGAAACTGCAGGCGGAAATGTTTTTTTGTGTCAACGCCATGCGTAGACGGATAGACATCGACCACCGTCGGAGCGTAGTATAAAGAGCTTCGCTGTAAAAAAAAACTGGTGAAAACTGTAGAAATAATAGCCATGACTGTTTTGAAGCACGCTTTGTAGCTGGTATAGAGTCAATTTGAAGAAAAGGCACATTTTCAAATAGTTGTACGCCATACATTCCAAGCTGTCTTCATTACCCAGATTCGTATTGAATAACAGCAACAATGCCAAAATGCCTATGTCTTAATGCGTGCCTACTTGGTTAATAAATAGAACACACCGTAAGTATGCACACAATAAAAATTCAATATTCATTCACAAAGTGAGCACTTCAACCGTTGGCCTGGTTTCGACTTCGACTGATGATGAGGGTGGCAAGCTGCGGATGCCAGCTTTTCTCTGGCAGAAGCAGCACTGGAGCTGTGTAGCGGTGTCTGCATAAAGCTAGTAATTTTCCTTGTTTTTGTTTTTTGTCAGCCTGGGCCGTTGGTCGTGCCGTAAATGCATGAAGTGATCGTACTGACAGCACACCACATGAGGCGGTAAGCAACTTAGAGCACAGGATTCAAGCTCAAAGCTGCTCAGCATGCTTTGTAGAATGGCAATGGTCCATTGGGAAAGCACTTCTGCGTAAACAAAATAAACAGCTGCTTGTAGCGAGGGTAGCGCGAAAACTCAACGCTACCCTCTAGACAAGCATGTATTTCCGCAGACCGAATACTGATTTTTACCCACAAGTTGAAACAGCTTTGCTTTACGGCTCGGAGACCTCTTGATAAACAACTGTGATTTTTGAATTGAAATTATACACAACGAGGCTCGCCGACTTGCAACTAAACAGGGCATCCCACCTAGAAACATTACCGCAAGCCGCAAGTGCATGACGAGCTTCATGTGGCAGAATGGGCTTTGCTTTCGAAGGAGAACGACGTGTCAGCAGATTCCTTTCACATACAAAGAAAGCATCGCGGACTTTCATTATTCGTCATCATCCTATCATGCCAGGCAGCAAGTATAAAAGGCTGCCAGCGGAACTGTTGAGTGCATGGTGCTAGAGACGGGGAGCATGATTTCTGACGACAACCTCATCAAAAGCTTCAAAATAATTTGACGTCCAATGGATGCCATTCAGGGCCATGTGTTATAGGACGACGCTATTTAGGTTTAAGCCACTGGAGAGGCAGCCAAAAGTGCGGATTTCTCAAACAGAAATTCTTTTTCGGCATGTTCGTATTCAAGGTCCGAAAATGACACTTGGCCCATTCTGATAAGTTACACGTAAGTTTCATTCTTTATAAGCGGACTTTCCTACGCAATCTTCGCGTATCGTTGATTAGGCTGAACACTAGGTGGCGGTGGAAACTTACTTAAAAATTGTACACTGAATATAAATGTGCCCCGAAATTTGTGTCATATTTAAGAGTGTTTAACATAGAAATAAACGAAATAATACAGAATGCCTAGTGCTTATGTTAATACATGACAAGCTCCTTGATTAAAGAATAATACATTGCATATATATATATATATATATATATTCAAGGCTGTGTCAAGTTACAATTCAATTTGATTGCTTGAATCCCCTGCAATTCAACGTTTCAGACAAGAACGGAAACTTAGGTTATTACTGCATGTTTTCGTTAGGAGCTTCAATGGCACATAGGTAATGGCGGAAAAACAACCACATGTATATCATGCTTATTTTATCCTAGCGTCCCACTTCCATGTGGTTGCCTTAGGAAACTTTAGAATGCAAGTAGTTTCAAAATATAAAAATGTACTGACTAATGAATGCGTGCCAATCCAACATGTCGTAAAAAGGCCTCAAACAAGGCGGTTATGAAAATGAAAATTTCGGCTTCTAGTCTTAATAAAATCAATGTTAAGTGGTGTGCTGAAAGCTGGTACTCGTAGCTTACATTTGTGTTTCAGAGACGTCAGAATCAACTAAGAATTATGCAAATTGAAGGAAAGAAAAAGCGTATATTCACTAAACAGAAACACTGGGCTTACAGATGGCTTGGCAGTTTCGTAACTCAGAAACCCACACACACGTTCGCCCAGTAACTTTGTGATTGTAGTAGTAGTGTGACATAGGAGCTTAATCTTAGTTAGCAGATTGGTAGTCATTTGCAGCGGTGGCGTAGAGGTAGAACACCCGCCTCGCGTGCAAGAGGTCCGTGGTTCGAATCCCGGTGCCGCGCAATTTTCCACCGGATTAAAAAAAAAAAAAAAATCCGCGTGTTGATAAAATTGCCCAAACAGGCCTGGAGTGTGGCCTGATCCCGGTGACCAGAACCGGTAACGCACTCCCTCACCAGAGCAGGATTGGCCACCCTGGTGCAGTACTTGGCCACAACCTCCTATATGAACACACCAATCAAACCCCGGCCCTCAGTCCCCAGCAGCTGCGAAGCAACTGACCACGGCGGCGGTCAGACCTGCGACGCTGCAGAGGGTGCTAAGAATCCCTGGCTCCGGACAGGCCGCCATTGGAATATGAACCTGGCAACGTTTAACGCTAGAACGCTATCTAGTGAGGCGAGTCTAGCAGTGCTACTGGAAGAATTAGAGGGCAGTAAATGGGATATAATAGGGCTCAGTGAAGTTAGGAGGCCAAAAGAAGCATATACAGTGCTCAGAAGCGGGCACGTCCTGTGCTACCGGGGCTTAGCGGAGAGACGAGAACTAGGAGTCGGATTCCTGATTAATAAGAATATAGCTGGTAACATACAGGAATTCTATAGCATTAACGAGAGGGTGGCATGTCTTGTTCTGAAACTTAATAAGAGGTACAAAATGAAGGTTGTACAGGTCTACGCCCCTACATCCAGTCATGATGACCAGGAAGTCGAAAGCTTCTATGAAGACGTGGAATCGGCGATGGGTAGAGTGAAAACAAAATACACTATACTGATGGGCGATTTCAATGCCAAAGTAGGCAAGAAGCAGGCTGGAGACAAGGCAGTGGGGGAATACGGCATAGGCACTACGAATAGCAGGGGAGAGTTACTAGTAGAGTTTGCGGAACAGAATAATATGCGGATAATGAATACCTTCTTCCGCAAGCGGGATAGCCGAAAGTGGACGTGGAGGAGCCCGAACGGCGAGACTAGAAATGAAATAGACTTCATACTCTGCGCTAACCCTGGCATCATACAAGATGTGGACGTGCTCAGTAAGGTGCGCTGCAGTGACCACAGGATGGTAAGAACTCGAATTAGCCTAGACTTGAGGAGGGAACGGAAGAAACTGGTACATAAGAAGCCGATCAATGAGTTAGCGGTAAGAGGGAAAATAGAGGACTTCCAGATCAAGCTACAGAACAGGTATTCGGCTTTAACTCAGGAAGAGGAAATTAGTGTTGAAGCAATGAACGACAATCTTGTGGGCATCATTAAGGAATGTGCAATAGAAGTCGGCGGTAACTCTGTTAGACAGGATACCAGTAAGCTGTCGCAGGAGACGAAAGATCTGATCAAGAAACGCCAATGTATGAAAGCCTCTAACCCTACAGCCAGAATAGAACTGGCAGAACTTTCGAAGTTAATCAACAAGCGTAAGACAGCTGACATAAGGAACTATAATATGGATAGAATTGAACAAGCTCTCAGGAACGGAGGAAGCCTAAAAGCAGAGAAGAAGAAACTAGGAATTGGCAAGAATCAGATGTATGCGTTAAGAGACAAAGCCGGCAATATCATTACTAATATGGATGAGATAGTTCAGGTGGCTGAGGAGTTCTATAGAGATTTATACAGTACGAGTGGAACCCACGATGATAATAGCAGAGAGAATAGTCTAGAGGAATTCGAAATCCCACAAGTAACGCCGGAAGAAGTAAGGAAAGCCTTGGGAGCTATGCAAAGGGGGAAGGCAGCTGGGGAGGATCAGGTAACAGCAGATTTGTTGAAGGACGGTGGGCAGATTGTTCTAGAAAAACTGGCCACCCTGTATACACAATGCCTCATGACCTCGAGCGTACCGGAATCTTGGAAGAACGCTAACATAATCCTAATCCATAAGAAAGGGGACGCCAAAGACTTGAAAAATTATAGACCGATCAGCTTACTGTCCGTTGCCTACAAAGTATTTACTAAGGTAATTGCAAATAGAATCAGGAACACCTTAGACTTCCATCAACCAAAGGACCAGGCAGGATTCCGTAAAGGCTACTCAACAATAGATCATATTCACACTATCAATCAGGTGATAGAGAAATGTGCGGAATATAACCAACCACTATATGTAGCTTTCATTGATTATGAGAAAGCGTTTGATTCAGTCGAAACCTCAGCAGTCATGGAGGCATTGCGGAATCAGGGTGTAGACGAGCCGTACGTAAAAATACTGAAAGATATCTATAGCGGCTCCACAGCCACTGTAGTCCTCCATAAAGAAAGCAACAAAATCCCTATAAAGAAAGGCGTCAGGCAGGGAGATACGATCTCTCCAATGCTATTCACAGCATGTTTACAGGAGGTATTCAGAGACCTGGATTGGGAAGAATTGGGGATAAGAGTAAATGGAGAATACCTTAGTAACTTGCGCTTCGCTGATGATATTGCCTTGCTTAGTAACTCAGGGGACCAACTGCAATGCATGCTCACTGACCTGGAGAGGCAGAGCAGAAGGGTGGGACTAAAAATTAATCTGCAGAAAACTAAAGTAATGTTTAACAGTCTCGGAAGGGAACAGCAGTTTACGATAGGTAGCGAGGCACTGGAAGTGGTAAGGGAATACATCTACTTAGGACAGGTAGTGACTGCTGATCCGGATCATGAGAGTGAAATAATCAGAAGAATAAGAATGGGCTGGGGTGCGTTTGGCAGGCATTCTGAGATCATGAACAGCAGGTTGCCATTATCCCTCAAGAGAAAAGTTTATAACAGCTGTGTCTTACCAGTACTCACGTACGGGGCAGAAACCTGGAGGCTTACGAAAAGGGTTCTACTTAAATTGAGGACGACCCAACGGGCTATGGAAAGAAGAATGATAGGTGTAACATTAAGGGATAAGAAAAGAGCAGATTGGGTGAGGGAACAAACGCGCGTTAATGACATCTTAGTTGAAATCAAGAAAAAGAAATGGGCATGGGCAGGACATGTAATGAGGAGGGAAGATAACCGATGGTCATTAAGGGTTACGGACTGGATTCCGAGGGAAGGGAAGCGTAGCAGGGGACGACAGAAAGTTAGGTGGGCAGATGAGATTAGGAAGTTTGGAGGGTCAACATGGCCACAATTAGCACATGACCGGGGCAATTGGAGAAGTATGGGAGAGGCCTTTGCCCTGCAGTGGGCGTAACCAGGCTGATGATGATGATGAGTCATATAATATTCGGTACCATTGTCGACACAAATCCATATACACGTCCAACATACACAATATTTCAGCGGCAATGCCAAGTATCAAAGTAACAAGTGTGTGGAGTCATATTGTTTTAGCACAAGCTGAAATAACTTTTTCGCTTCACGACATAGAAACTACAGGCAACGGAGAAATCATACTTTGTGTAATGCTAAAAATACTACTGCTGAGTAACTATGCAAGGCACAACATACTGTATACTATTCCTCAGTTCATGTAGGAACCATGCAATGCATACTGTTCGAGTAACATCTCAAACCGTGTTCTAAATTCTAAAAGTGAACAGTGCACACATGAAAATTTTGTACATGGAACAAATGATATCAAGGAATGATATACACTACTTCAGAATTGTCCACAAGAGCGTTTGCCTTCAACATGGTGTAAGGCTTTCTGCACTAGGAACATGCTGAGATTTTGACACGTCATCGTGAGATTCACGTACCGTAACATGTTTGGATAATTTTGCTTCATAGTTCAATGTCCATAGATGGATTGCTGTGATCTTGTACAATTATTACTGAAGTAAATTTCCAAGGAATGAAACGGCGGTTTATTTCAGCCCCATTTCAGGCATTTCACTGTTAAGCAAGAACATCATTAAAAGGACACTCACTGAAGAAGGCAAACAAGACACAAAGTTACACAGTCACAACGCAATGTCATGAAAAGGCATTGTGGGTTATATCGCAGATGTAGGTAAATAACTAAGATAATGAAGAAACACTAATAAAAACTCCACGTAAGCGGCCATGTCTGTTAGCTGGAATGCACGGCAGCACTGGTCGTCAAAAAGATTGTACACTGCCGCACATTTCTGGCACACATCACAGAGGACGCATTCGCGCTGCAGAGATATGTGTTTTTTTATTATCTTTTAGCAGCCTGCGTAGGTCGTACGATGAGCACAGCAGCCATGAATAACAGGATCGGCACCCACGCACGTTCGTCACAACAAGACGAAAGCAATGCGGACGAGACCTGTGTAACCTACGCCGCACGAGCGGTGAGCCTTCATCGATTTTATGCTTCCCGACAGAAATAGTTAAAACGCGCACGGAAACTTCGCACACGGCACATGTGTACCTCGGAGATCATGTCAAAAATTTCTGAGGCTACATTAGAGATGACGACTGCAGTAAGTTATTTAATACGAAGTGACCGCGCCGCTAACACGGACAGGTGCTCGAAACGCCGTGGAGGGGCGTAGAGACAGCTGATGGAACTTCAAAACTTCAAATCACTCCCCAGCGACGGCCCCGTAAACATAGTTCAGCCAGACCACGAAGCACATGATTTTGCTGGCTCCATGCGGCACAAGCTACTGGGAATCGAAAATACGCCATATAATTTATCTCTGCGCTATAGCGTAGTGGATAATAGAGTCTGTTCGATGGTTCTTTTTGAATCGTGACATCTGTATGCAGTTGGGTGAAACAAGGCACAAAATTAGAGTGTAATGGTTAATATTTTCAGCATCAAGGAGGCCAGAAGAGCCTCACAAGTCTACAAGTGGTGCCGCTCACCATCCCGTTGCAAAGGGGCCGCCCGTATGATCCATCCATGGCCGTTTAGAACGAGGCCGTTTAGAACGTGCCGGTGGGTTGTATGAATTGCATCAATTGTACCACTTTATTTTCGTGAGTAGTACAAATATAAAAACAGGTGAAGTATAGTTGCACAGTCGGAGGTCCCGAAGTAAAAACTGTCGGGGGGACCTTCTAAACAGAAAACAGATGGGGGTTAGTGCAATTGTGGCATCAGTAGCAGGCTACATCATACACATGTTGTGTTTGTCAGCACCGCTTAGTACCGCGTTTTAATATGAAACCAGGAGGCGCTACCATGGGGAACAAGCAATGTTGTAAAGTATTGACAGAGACAGAAAAGAAATTAAAGAAATATAAAAAATTATATTTAGGAACAGTACAATTCCAATATACTTAATATTTACATCGCACAATAAAAATGCTAGGAGTTCGGTAATGAGTTAATATAATGCGCCTTAGCTTTACGCTTGAAGGCTTCAAATGCACATGATTTCGCACTTGACGTAATCGAATTCCGCAATGATATGCCTGAAAACATGACGGTGAATTTCCCATAGTTCGAATTTTAGGAAAGAGCAAATTCTGACATGCGGAAAACGTTCTTCTAATATTATTAGTGAGGTCAGTACGGGTAAGCGGCCCCATCATAACCATATAGTAATTCAATATGCATTTATTGCACGGTCACCCATGCTACGTTCGTTCATAAAAAATGTAGAATCACCCGCTTCAACTACATGCACAGAATAATTATTGGGTGTATTCATGAAAACAAAGGAAACAATCCTTTGCAATTTCTACCGAAACGCCCTACTTCAAGCGTCCTGCCTTCACCAAAGCGGTCGTTTCAAGTGACGCCAATCTGTGAGAAGTGAAATGGTTGTACTTTAGGAAAGCAGAATACTCAATTTACTCAAAGCTTAACGTTCATTGTCTGTTCCTTGCAACCACTTGACAGTAATGACATATAAAAAAAAATCACGTCTACAAAGATGTATGCCATCACTGAACGGAACAAACGGGTAGCGACAGATGACTTTTCACGGACACAATGAGTTCAGAGCAGCGCCGCCTCCACTGTCGCTTCAACTGTGGTTGCGGCGTACGCGTGCTCTCCTTTTCAATCCTCCGACATGTTATCAACCTTGCGACGCAGCTGGCAAGGCGAGCGGAGACGAGCGCAACGACGAGGAACGTGGTGTGACGTCAAACCAAACGGCGGGTGCGGAAACGCGCGGCGCTGCGCAGCGGCGGAACACCTGTGGCTCGGTGCTACTAGTGACGCATGCGCAGTAGCGACTAGGGAGCGAGAGAAATATCCGCGGCGAGGCGCGCGTTGTGACATCATCTGCCTCCTCGGAGCAACGCCAAGGCGAAATCTCAAGTTCGCGGCCAGTAAAGCTTTCGCTTTATAATAGTGAAAGATAATTATAGCGGCTCCACAGCCACCCTAGTCCTCCAGAAAGAAAGAAACAAAATCCCAATAAAGAAGGGTGTCAGGCAGGGAGATACTTTCTCTCCAATGCTATTCACAGTGTGTTAAAGGAGGTATGCAGAGAATTGGATTGGGAAGAATTGGGCCTAAGCATAAATGAAGAATACCTTAGATACTTGCGATTCGCTGGTGATATTACCTTGCTTAGTAACTCAGGCGAACAATTGCAATGCATGCGCACTGACCTGGATAGGCAAAGCAGAAGGGTGGCTCTAAATATTATTCTGCACAAAACTAAAGTAATGTTTTACAGCCTCGGAAGAGAACAGCAGGTTACGATAAGTAGTGAGGCACTGGAAGTGGTAAGGGGATACTTCTACTTAGGGCAGGTAGTGACTGCGGATCCGGTTCATGAGACTGAAATCATCAGAATAAGAATGGGCTGGTGTGCGTTTGGCGGGCATTCTAATATCATGAAAAGCAGGTTGCCATTATCTCTGAAGAGAAAAGTGTTAACAGCTGTGTCTTACCAGTACTCACGTACGGGGCAGAAACTTGGAGGCTTACGAAAAGGGTTCTACTTAAGTTCAGGACGACGCAACGAGCTATGGAAAGAAGAATGATGGGTGCGACGTTAAGGGATAAGAAAAGAGCAGATTGGGTGAGGGAACAAACGCGAGGTAATGACATCTTAGTTGAAATCAAGAAAAAGAAATGGGCATGGGCAGGACATGTAATAAGGAGGGAAGATAACCGATGGTCATTAAGGGTTACGGACTGGATTCCACGGGAAGGGAAGCGTAGCATGCCACGACAGACAGTTATGCGGGCGGGTGAGATTAAGCAGTTTGCAGTGACAACATGGCCACAATTAGCACATGACCGGGGTAGTTGGAGAAGTACGGGAGAGGCCTTTGCCCTGCTGTGGGCGTAACCAGGCTGATAATGATGATGCTGATGATGATGATGAAGAACGGAGAAGTCAGGCTCATCAGAAATTACGCGCTACGGAACGCAGTCGTCTGCAAAGAGCCTTATGTAAGAAGTAGCATAATCAGGCAGGTCATTATTATTGACAACGGAAATCAATAACGCCGAATAGCGTCCCGCATGTGAACGCGCGGCACAAGAAAAGTAACAAAATGAAAAAGCGAATCTAATTAGAAAAGACCAAGGAGCTTCAAGCAGCCAAGGAGCAAACGACGAATCGACCACAGCGGGAGAAAAAGCGAGGCTCGCTGGCAGAAGCGGGGAGACGCAGAGAGATTTCTAGGAAGCGACGCCAGGAGAAGGTCGGCCACCGGACCGGGAGTTGAAGGCAGGCCATCGGGCCCCAGGACCGAGCCACCAGAACTTCACCCGACCGGGGCCTCCTGCCAACCCGTTCCTGCGCGTCGTCACTCTACCTGATCGCGAACTGCTGCCCAAGGCCGGCGAGCGTCTGCGCCCATGTGCAGGCCGAGAGCCGTTGGGCTACGGGCCCGAGTTCTACGCCCAGCTGCCTGGCCAGAACGCCGCCGCCATCTGCCCGTGCCGCCAAGTCGTCTGCCTTCCCTCTAGAAGCCAGAGCTGTCGCGCTCTGCTCGCCCGATCAACGGTCCAACACCCCGACCTTTGGTGAGACCGGCGCCACTTCTCTCGTCATCTCGTCGCCGCTTCTCCACGTCGAGACTATTATGCGCCCTTGCAGTCGTGGTCAGCCGGACTCGCGTACTGTTAACACCATCATAGCCCTAAGTGCTTTCCTTGCCGTGATGTCTCTTTCAGTGTTTATTTTGTTTTATCGTCTTTCTAGTTTTATTAACAGTTTGTGTGTGTGTTCTTGAGACAAGCGGCTTTGCCCTCAATTCGGTTCTCGAAGGCTCCGCTTCAGAGAACTGTCTGAACCTTTAAACAAAAGAACCTGCATCACACCCATGACCATTGTTGGAAGTCGAACCCAGGACCCTATGTTTTAATTAAGGCAGAGTTAGTGAAGGCGCTGAACCCACGACCTTTGTGATCGGTGTTGAAATCTCGGCCTTTGGTGGGGCCAAAATTCTATTACAGCAAAATTGATGGTGCCACCATTCATGGTCAAATCTACGGCCATTGGTGGCAGTCGAACCCACGATCATTGCTTTTTGTTAAGGCACTCGAACGCACAAATTTTGGTGGGAGTCTAACTCAAGACTTTTGGTGGGGTCGAAAATTCAATGGCACCAAATTAATCGTGCGACCATGGATAGGCAAACCCATGACCATTAGTGGGAGTTGAACCCACGACCTTTGATTTTAGTTAAAGCACTCGAACTTGCGAATTTTGGTATGAGTCGAACCAATGGCTTCTCGGCGACCAAAATTTATTTGCACCAAAATTCGTGGTGCCACCATAGATCGTCTAACGAACGACTTTTGGTGAGAGTCAAACCCTCAACCATTGGGTAAATGAGCAAATGGGAAACACGGCATTACGACGCATTTGAGCAGCTGAAACGACGTCTAATTTCACCGCTGGTGCTTTCACACTTCGACGCAGACGCCAAGACAGAAATCCACACCAACGCAGGTAGCATAGGCCTCAGTGCCGCGCGAGTTCGAAGGAAGGATGGAATTGAAAGTGTCGTATCTTACTCTAGGTGGTCACTGTCAAAAGCGGAAGCGAATTATTCTACGACGGAGAAAGTATGCCTTGGCATCATTCGAGCTACCACGAAATTCCGCCCTTACCTATAAGGCAGGCCCTTCAAAGTCGTAAGCGACCACCATGCCATGTGTTAACTGACCAATTTAAGAGACCCTTCAGAAAGCCTCGCACGTTGCAACCCAAGACTCCAGGAATTTGAGATAACGGTCGTCTGAAAGTCCGCGCGGAGGCACTCTTAATCCTGCTGCCTATCGCGCGCCCCAACGACATGCCATCGCAAGACGCAAGGATCACAAAGCCTTCCTGAATACAATAAGCGTGGGATACTTCGCAAAGCAGCAGCGAGCAGACCCACAACTAAAGAGCATGGTCAGGTACTTGGGAGGCTACACCGACCTTGTCTCTAGGGTATTTCGACATGGATTATCTTTGTTTTCTGTGCAAAACGACGTCCTCGTAAAGAACGTCTCACCATTTCGTGCCATCATTATTGTTGTGGGGACCCCAGCACTGCGTCCAGAAGTCCTGCATGCCCTACATCATTATCCGACTATTGAGCTATGACGGATACTACTCGCCGCGCCTGATTGACGACGTGGCCCAGTACGTCAGGGGGTGGCGAGACTGCCAGTGACGGAAGACACCGCAGATAAGACCAACGGGATTGCTTCAGCCAATCCAGCCACCTTGATGACAATTGCAGCAGATGAGAATGCACTTGTTTCTGGACCATTTCTGAAGTCAACATGCGAGAATATAAGCGGATCGCAGTGGGTACCAACTAAGTTACCGCCTACGCCGAAACGATGCCCTACCCAATGCTACCGTGGGCTAAGTTGCAAAATTGTTTGTCGAGAAAATTCTGTCACGACATCGTGTCCCAGAAGGGCTGGTCAGCGACAGAGGAAATCATTTTACGGCGGTGATTACTCAAGGCATCCTGCAAGATAGCTTGTGAAGTCACCGCAGCACAATCTCCTACCACCCGCAGACGACAGCCTTACCGAACGGCCTCACTGAATGAGACCCTGGGGTACATGTCATCCATGTAGGTCGAAGTCGATCACAAGACCTACATAACCTTCGCTTACAACACCGCGGTCTAAGAAAGAACACAGATCACTTCATTCAAGCTTCAATAGCGTGCTAACTTGTGCTAGTTGGTATACGTATTAAGAAAACGGGTAACAGCGCTGGACAATGGGACGTGACTGAGGCAGACGGAGGCTTCAGTTTGTATGTCCCAGTTATCTGTCTCAGTCTCCTGTCTGGCTCAGTTCCTCTGTGTCAGTCACGTACCATTGTCCAGAGCTGTTGCTCGTTTTCTGGGTCAAGCTTGACTAACAAAGCAACCCGGCGATGACTGTCGACGCCATCCTACTAAAGGTCACCGATGAAGACAAACAACCTTCAGCGCGCTGAAGAATAAGTCGCACGCCTGCGCATCAAGCACAAGGAAAGCACGGATAGAGAGGATTTCAATCTTCGACAACGCTACGTAGAGTAGCAGCCCGGTTGCCGTGTTTGGGTTTAGACTCCGATACGATGACGAGGACTTGGTGAGAAAATTTTGCGACCCAATTTACGACCCTAAACACCATCCGACTTACTGGCGAACTGGAATATGAGTAACTGCAAGACGGCATTTCGCAATCACAGCGGCGCCAAGCACGACCTAAAGTCGTCCGCGTGGTTCGCCTTAAGCCATTTAACCCACTGACGACCTTCGGGGCTTTCTTTCTTTGTGGATTTGGTGTTTTCTGCACTACGGGTACATTTTCCGCTCCGGTGTTTATTTGCAGGATCTGGACGATGTTCTTTAAGAGGGGGGCATGAACACGTGTACACGTTTATCTTTCAATGGTGACCACTTTTCAGCGACTAACAAATCTTAAGCATTCTCGCTCCGCGCAAGACACGGCTCCTTATATTAGGTGTTTCACTAATTCTCTATAGTTCTATCCGTTGTCTGTTCTCATCCGACCTTGTGTCATCTGATTGTATGCGCGACGGGAGTTGTCTAGTACTTTTGAAAAGGGACGCGGGCACTATCAACTACGCTGGTACTGTCAACGAATCATGTTTAGAAGCCATACAGTTTCCTACAATCGTTGAGCCACAATGGGAATGATGGGACGTACAAGAATTTCTCTGACATTACTGCTTGCGGATTAAGACGTTCTTATGGCTTTGTTTTTTACGCTTTATATGCCTCCATTGGCGTAAATTTTAGACCGATCTATGCACTTAGAAGTGCAGAAAACGCCGCGAGCACGCACAATCGCTAATAATTGCAACGATTGAAGGTTGTTCAGTTGGCCAAATCTAAACGCGCTAAGCGTGTCCAGGCACTGGCTTGCCTGCAATAAATTCATTAAGGTGTATCGTATTGCATGTCGATGCAAGAGTCCGTGGCGAGGTCTACTTCCGGCCACCGAGCATGATGGACCTACAATGAAGGGCTCCGTCGGAGCGGCTACAGCGTCAATGCCTGGTCTGGGAAACAAGGCTATTGCATCGGACAACGAATACCAGGTCGTAGTGCCTACTTTGCCTCGAGGTCGTTTTGTTTTAAACACCGTTTTGTTGCACGGGGACATCAGGCCCGCCCATACTGGGCGGAAGATTTTCTTGATGCGCTCTCTTCGATTTCGCTCCTGCCTGAAGTTATCGCCTTAGGAGTGTACCGCATGAGTCATGTGTCGGCGATTACATTCAAGGACGCCGACGCCGCGAAGAAGGTTCTCAACATCGGTGAGTTTAAAGTGAAAAATGGGAGAAGTCCCGTGATCGACCCTGCAAACCGGGACGTTCGAATAAAGCTGCAGTGGCTCCTTCATAGCGTACCAGACGAGGACTTGCGTCTTAGTCTTCTCGTCATTTGGGAAGGTGACAGACGTCTCAAGAGAGGTGTGGCGCGCACACGGTGTGTCTCATAAGGGGTCAACTACGAGGCTGGTGAGCCTGAAGTTGAACGCTGGCGTGAAGCTCGATGACCTGCAGCTCAAAGTGAACGTAGGTGGAGAGCTCGCGCTTGTGGTGGTGTCGGCCAGGCCACCACTGTGCCTTCGCCGCCGTGGCACAGGTCACATTCGGCGTGACTGTCAAATTTCACGGTGTGGTTCATGCCTTCACCTCGGGAACGACGAGGGCCAGTGTGCACGGACGTACGCCAGCATCACCGAGCCAGTGAGAAGTACTGAGACGTCAACACTCCTCATGGATGAGGCTGAGGCGAAGGAGGCATCGAAGGAAGCTATAAAAAATACTGGACCAGCGGTGCAGGAGACCACGTCGGCTGCTCGTCGGGCGCATCAATTGAACGCGCCACCCAAGGCTCGCGCATCTTCTGGACAGACGTCTCTACCTCCGGCAGAGGACGCCGAGGTGGCGTCGAAGAACGCAGTGGAAATGCGTGACGCGACTTTAAAGAACGCCATTCAACCGGTGGCGCAGCCTGTGCTCGTTTCCCCGGAAAGGTCCAGCCACATGGCCGGAATGCGGTCGCACGATGATGCCGTGAGAAAGGCGTCGCAACGGGATGAAATAGGTGATGGCGAGCCTCCTTTCAAAAGTAGCAGGAATGAGTCGAGCGTCCTAGAAACTGCGGCCGAACATTCCGGCCGAATCACGGTAGGCGGGGAGACCGCCTCCGTAATTCCGTGCTGTAGATCCCGAAATGGGGTGTGAGGGACTTGCGATGTTGTCGTGAGGGTAGACACCATAATATAGGTTTTTTTTTTCTCTCGATATGGGCGATCCGCCTTCCTGAAGCACTACGTGTAGCGACTCTGAATGTACGACTTTTTGAACAAGACGGCGACAGTTTTCACTTAGTCGCCTTCTCTTAGAGAACAATTACACGTAGTGGTAATCCAAGAAACCAAAATTGATAGCGAGGAAGACACTGATCGAATGGTGTCCACTTTCCGTCAGCAGTACGACGTTTGTGTGTCATTCTGTCGATACCACTGGTGGTTGTGCCCTTTTCATCCGTAATAGCGACGGTATAATTGTGCAGCCGTTCTTTTTGTGCAAAAGTCGACGCCTCCTGGTTGTTGATTTTTTTTCACTGTGGTCTGAATTTCCGTATCATTTGTGCGTATGCTCCAAATGTAGAGGCAGAGAGAAACCTGTTTTTGAGCATTTCCAGATGTATCTCGATGGTAAAAAAGTACTAGTTTTCTTGGGAGACTTCAATTCTGTTTGTCGTTCGGAAGACCATATAAAAGTTATGCCAGTGTGAGATCCGGAGCTCTTGAACGTAGTAGTTCACGACCACTACCTAGCAGGTATTGGAAGTGTCACAAATAGTTGGCGTCCGCAATTCACACATTTTCAAGGCTATAGCGAAGCACGATTGGACAGGCTGTGCGTATCGCTTGAACTTGTACCACTATGCACATCGTACGAGGTTAAACCGGTGCCTATCAATGACCACTCTGTAGTTATTGCAACCTGTGATAAAATAGTAAAAAAACGACTTTCAGTAGGAACATTGCAACCTAATGTGAAATTCATGGAGGATCAGGGTTTCGTTAAAAAGGAGTTACCCGCAGTGCAATGTTTAAGTGTCGGTCTAGAGTGGGAGGATTTTAAGCAGGTAGTAAAATACAAAGCCATAGAAAGAAGTAACACATTGCGGTATGAAGACAAATGAAACAAAACACTGCTTCGTGAGTAACGAATTTCTTACGGGTATAGAATGCTCCCAACCAGGTACTGACACTAATGAATTCAGAACCGCAAGAAGTCAGTTGGAGAAAATTGATGCAGAAAACTACAGAGCGGTGGTTATTCGGGCACGGGCCGAGAAGCTGTGGGCCAGTGAAAGGCCCACAAAGCATGCGTTACCGGAGGAAGATACGGCAAATAAGAAGCAGCAAAGTTATCAAACGCGTCGTCGCTGATCATTTCAAATAATTGCTAGGTCAACCGCGCGCCGTTATAGGGGGCTTTAAAGCAGAATTTCCGTCCTTAGTGCCAAAGCTGGATGAAGAAGAAAGAACGCCTCTGGAACAGCCGATTTTCGTGAAAGAAATGTAGGATGCAATAGGTGCACTACCTTTTGGCAAGGCACCCGGCCTTGACCCTAGGAGTAGCATTTTATAAAACATTCAAACCAATTCTTGCCCCGATTCTGCTCAACGTTATCGCCGGATCGTATCAGCAAAAAACATATACCCCTGTCTTTCCCGACTTCGTACATCGTTCTCTTCACAAAAACTGAGGCACCTAAAAAACGTCAGCTGGTGGGGTCTTACCGCCCTATAAGTCTAACCAACGTCGACTATAATATATTTATGAAGGTATTGGCGATAGGATGGCAGGGTGTTATAACGAGACTGGTTCATACGCATCATCATCATTATCAGCCTGGTTACGGCCACTGCAGGGCAAAGGCCTCAACCCATATTTCTCTAACTAGGTGGTCATATACTCCAACTAGTTAGGTGGTCATGTACTAAATGTGGCCATGTCGTCCCTGCAATCTTCTTAATCTCATCCGCCCACCTAACTTTCTGCCGCTCCTTGCTACGCTTCCCTTCCCTTGGAATCAGGTCCGTAACCCTTAATGACCATCGGTTATCTTCCCTCCTCATTACATGTCCTGTCCATGCCCATTTTTTTTTCTTGATTTCAACTAAGATGTCATTACCTCGTGTTTGCTCCCTCACCCAATGTGTTCTTTTCTTATCCCTTAAAGTTACACCCATCATTCTTCTTTCCATAGCTCGTTGCGTCGTCCTCAATTTAAGTAGAACCCTTTTCGTAAGCCTTCAGGTTTCTGCCCCGTAGGTGAGTATTGGTAAGACACAGCTGTTATACACTTTTCTCTTTAGGGATAATGGCAACCTGATGTTCATGATCTGAGAATGCCTACCAAACGCACCCCAGCCCATTCTTATTTTTCTGATTATTTCCGTCTTATGATCCCGCTCCGCGGTCACTACATGCCCTAAGTAGATGTGTTCCCTTACCACTTCCAGTGCCTCGCTACCTATCGTAAACTGCTGTTCTGCTCCGAGGCTGTTAAACATTAGTTCTCTGCAGAATAATTTTTAGACCCACCCTTCTGCTTTGCCTCTCCAGGTCAGTGAGCATGCATTCCAATTGGTCTTCTGAGTTATTAAGCAAGGCAATATCATCAGCGAATTGCAAGTTACTAAGGTATTCTCCATTAACCCTTATCCCCAATTCCTCCCAAATCAGCTCTCGGAATACCTCTTGTAAGTACGCTGTGAGAATACCTCCTGTAAACACTCTGTGAATAGCATTGGAGAGATTGTATCTCACTGCCTGACGCCCTTCTTTAATGGGATTTTGTTGCTTTCTTTATGGAGGACAACGCTGGCTGTGGAGCCACTCTAGATATATTTCAGTATGTTTAGATACGGCTCGTCTACACCCTGATTGCGCAATGCCTCCATGACTGCTGAGGTTTTCACTGAATCAAACGCTTTGTCGTAATCAATGAAAGCTATATATAGGGGTTGGTTATATTCCGCACATTTCTCTATCACCTGATTGATAGTGTGAATATGGTCTATAGTTGAGTAGCCTTTACCAAATCCTGCCGGGTGTTCTGGTTGACAGCAGCCTAAGGTCTCCCTTATTCTATTTGTAATTACCTTTGTAAATACTGTGTAGGCAACGGACAGTAAGTTGAGCGGTCTATAATTTTTCAAGTCCATGGCGTCCCCTTTTTTAAGGATTCAGATTACGTTGGCGTCCTTTCATGATTCCGGTACGCTCGAGGTCATGAGGCATCGCGTGTACAGGATGGCCAGTTTATCTAGAACAATCTGCCGACCATTGAACAAATCTGCCGTTACCTGATCCTCCCCAGCTGCCTTCCCCCTTTGCCTAGCTCCGTAGGCTTTCTTTACTTCTTCCGGCGTTACCTGTGGGGTGTCAAATACCTCTAGACTATTTCCTCTTCCATTATCTTCCTGGGTGCCACTGGTTGTCTATAAATCTCTATAGAACTCCTCAGCTACATTAACTATCTTATGCATATTAGGAATGCTATTGCCGGCTTTGTCTCCTAACGCATACATCTGATTCTTGCGTATTCTTTGCTTTTTCTTCCCTGCTTTTAGGCTTCCTGCGTTCCAGAGAGAATGCTCAATTCTATCCATATTATACATCATTGTGTCAGCTATCTTACGCTTGTAGGTCTTACGTATGTCAAACCGTGGAGCACGGGAGATGTCCTCAAAGTGTTAAAAGAATGTCAGTACACTGTTCGGTAATTTTTTCCCTTTACCTGCACACTAATCCATTATCAGTTAAAACATGCATGCATAACAACGGTATTTTTGTCCCGTGGTCCAATAACAGCTTCTTATGCTAGAAACCTGAAGCGATAGAGCATGCATTTCTAGATTGCTGGGATGCCATGTTTTTTTGTGATGTGCTACAAAGGATGGTGAAGAAACAGATACCTTTAGATGCACATGGAATAAGGTTCCTACCGGTAGCATCAGAGGGTTTTCTGTATAACGCAATAATGCTCCTGGTCCTCAACTGTTTGTGGAATGCTAGAACGCAGTTTAAGAATGCTGATGTCAATTCGCGACCTGCACGCGAACACTTCATTGAAGCTGTAGTATGGTTTAGGGTTATCCGTCGGGCACTCCCTGAACAGGCAATATGGATTGACATACCAGATAAATTGGCAGCATTGATAAAATTTTAATATGTCATGCCAGCAAGATACTTGTTAACATGTTTTATATTTATGTATTGTTTGTGTATGTCAAAGGCGGCAATAAAGAAAAAAAAGCATCCTTGGCGAAATGGTTTGAATATGGGGCTTCTGTGCTAGAAGT
Source organism: Dermacentor andersoni (assembly GCF_023375885.2). NCBI lineage: Eukaryota > Metazoa > Arthropoda > Arachnida > Ixodida > Ixodidae > Dermacentor > Dermacentor andersoni. The sequence continues at coordinate 72,308,276 of NC_092820.1, read as the reverse complement.
CCTGTTTTCGAATGATGCCGCCGGACAATTTTCGATTATTTCTTACGCAGTACATTGCTGAAAATTACGAGCTTACAAAGTCACGAAGTGGCTTCAAGCCAGAAGGACGAAGTTTAGGCCAATCCATGTAGTTGCCTTAACTTCCACGCTGGCGCAACCGCTCCGACTGCAGCTTCCGTACACACTAGTGCCAGAGTTTCTTCTAGTAATAATTATTTTATGAAAGCCTGTGATAAAAGTAGACGTACTGGACTACCTCACTCATCAGATTTTCGACTACTGTTGATTGCACTCGCCGCTATTGTTGTGCTATGAATTACCACTTGGTTTTGCGGGGAACATGTTCGCCCACTAAAGAGTTTGCTTTTATACACTGCGTTAGCTGCTGTGTTGTTCACCGTCGGTTCGACTCGACAATGTGCATGCATATATATATATACATATATATATATATATATATATATATATATATATATATATATATATATATATATATATATATACATACATATTGTTTGCTTGTTTTATGTCCACTGCAGGATGAAGGCGTGTTCCTGCGATCCCCAAATACCCCTTTCCTGCACCTACCGATTCCAACAAGCGCTCGCGAATTTCCTAATTTCATCACTCCACCTAGTCTTCTGCCGTCCTCGACTGCGTTTCCCTTCTCTTGGTATCCATTCTGCAACACTAATGACCCAACGTTTATCTAACCGGCGCATTACATGACCTGCCCAGCTCCATTTATTTCTGTTGATGTCGATTAGAATATCGTGTATACCCGTTTGCTCTGTGATCCAAACCACTCTCTTTATGTCTCTGAACATTATGCCTAGAAATCTTCGTTCGATCGCTCCTTGCGCGCTTATATCTATACATGAATGAATCTATGCGAAGAAAGCAAACCAACGAGGGGCCCAAATATTACATCACAACAAGTTAACAAACATGACACGACGGACAGCGTTGAAGAAATTATTTGTAGTTCTTATTCGGAAAAAGAAACTTTTAAGTAAATGGACGAATATGATGAAAAACAACTGGCCTTAAGTGGAATACGAACCTACGTCTTCGCGCTATGCGTGCAATGCTGTTACCAACCGAGCTTCAGCGGCGCACTTCAGGGGTATTCATGTTCATCTACTAGAACTAACGCTGGGAGTTTAGCCCACGCCGCCACTCACGGCTTTAGGGGTGGATCTCCAAGATTCACTCTGTCATAGGCGCCACGTCTGTTACAACACTACATTACGTGATACCTACTCACAATTAACGCTGTCATGTGTACTACGGACAGACTACTGTGTACTCGTACGTGTCGTGGTGACTCAACGAGCAAGGTGTTGCGCTACTGTTCACGAGGCCGCTGGAATTGCGCTCAGCAGTCTTTACCTGCACTAACTTACCGTGGAGAGAAGAATCGATAGGGTATATCAGGTGAAATAATTTCAAAGCGAAGGTTTCTTTGCCTACCATCCCAGGTTTGGCATGACTGCTGCGGCTGCGATCCGCTATTAGGCCGACAAAGTAGTACCAGTAAGCAAACCACTGTTCTACGTAGTAAAAAATAAGTTCGAGCACAAATCCGTTAGAATGCTATCGGCTGATGGGCGTGTTACAACACACCGAACTTTTAACTCCATTGGGGTGCATGTTGAACCTATTATTCATTTTGCCGAATTTTCTTTCAGTAAGTCATTCAGAATAATGCAGTGAGGCTTTGTCTGTTCTTGGCGAATCCTGCAAAATCGGCATGTGCCGCTGTAACACAGGAGGTAGAGAATCCCATAACGTAGCTTGTTACGTGTCGTACTGCCCTCTGATATGGCTGTCATCGCCATTCTTTCATCTGCAAACATCATACATCGCTTTTCTTCACATGACAACACTGTGCACGTGACTCGTTTACGAAACAGGTGAAGCAGCGCGCTTGGAAAGTAGACATTCACACAAGCATGAATCATTTCGGCCTAACGGTAAACCATGTAGTGCTTCCCCGTGCAAATTCAATAAGAATATAGCTGGGACTTTTGTAGTGAATACATATATATTCAATAGGTTTGTACGGTGCACAGGGATGAAAATAAGCACAGCTGGATGCGTCGCGGTTAATTAGACACCATTGTAGTTACTCGCTCTGTTAACCTTTCGTTGACGTAGAGCCGAACAGGATCGCTGGGTATACACATGGTTTACCTTTTTATTCATAATTTCAATTAGCATATTATGGTTTACGGAAGATGTCGTATTCTTCGAAGATTTCCTCAGAAATATCGCACGCCATGTCCGATTGAGTACGTAGATCATGTCAATTAGCGATAACTGCTGTAACAAGTGCGATAGCTGCACGGACGTACTTTAAAAATAATATCTGATCTAGGTTGCTTTGTACACGCCTTTGGTCTTTTTTTGACAGACAGTGTGTGTTAGTATCATAAAAATAAATAATTTTTTATCTTCTTCAATCATTAAGCACGGGCAAGTAATGCTACATTCTGTAAGCGGTGATCAAATTATAAATAGTAGCAACATAAATACTAAGGTCTGTAAATTTGTACATGAAATTGAGAACCATTATTTTGTCCTGAAAACAACTTCCTTGCCCGTGCGGCGCTTCTATGGATTGACATCGTGCGAATTATATCTTGGCAAATTAGGTGTATTGCAGAATCACGGAGGAATATTGTGGAACAAAATCATGTTTTTAAAAGCGTTTACGATGCGTTAAACAGGTGAACATCCTTTATTTATATTGCTACTTCTTCTTCATCACTTGGCGTTGCAAAACGTTTGCGCCGTGCCGCTGTTTGACGTCCCAGGAATTGACCGGAATGATCAGCTGTGCAGTAAAAGAAGTACTTATAGAGTGATGCCAGCTATCATAGGCGTTTCCAAAACATGCGGAAAAAATTATCTTTATTACGCTGAATGTGGTTTTCAGTGCGACAAAATCCAGAAAGTCATAATACAAGCGCTCCACTCGCAAGTTAATTTTGATGAGAATCGCGCATGCATGCAATATTGGTAATCATAACTATAATATTGTTACGGAAGGGTGAAAGAAGACATAGGCAGAAGAAGATTGCGAGACGCTGGCTGCTGCGTGTTGCTGGTGGTCAGCCATCTTGTCTACGCTGACTCATCCTGTATTAATATTGTAAATACAGTCTTTATATGGTCCTAACATGTCCGTAACATATCGAATGAAAATAAAGATAAAAGCTGCATGAAAGGACATGTGAAAAAAAAATGCGCTTAGCAGAAAAATTACATTCGCTCACGTTATGTGACGCACCATGTACAGGTGGTGACGATTCCATAATGCAAGAGCTTTAAGAAGAGATAACGCCGCCACATTTTTACCAAAGGAGCATTAATTTGTCATGAATATGCCGCACCGGGGTGCTCAAAAAGTCCTTATTTAGTAACACGTAGGGACAGGTTGGTCAATAAATGAATAGAAGTCACGCCGTCATCTTTCAAGAGCGTGTTGTACAGTTAAAAATTTTAATATTGCTGCTAGGTGTGTCGCGGAAGTTCATATCGCCATTGAAAACATAACTTGTCTTGTAAAACATCTCAAAGCAGTTTTAAAAGACTACCATGCTACTAGCAAGATGTCCTACATGCCAATTCGGCGGTCCTTACCCGGCCTTGATGACCGCTGGAAGACGCTTTAGCACGTCTGGCAAAGTTATCACAACACAGGAACAATATGTGTTAGAAATATTGTGCATACAACTAGAAGGCGTCTGTTACATGTTATTAGGTAATGGCCAAGGTTTCTCGCACATCTTGTCAATCTATGACAGCCAGACGATTGTGTGTTGAGGAGGTAATTCTGTGCTGGTATGCTCTTTGCGTTCTGCTCCGACAGTGTTGAGATGAAATAGATGTTCGAATGTACAACATTTTGACGGAGCACACAGAAGGTAAACAAACACAACGAAGCGCTACTTGCAACTGTCGATTTATTCCCCTTATCAGAGGAAGATATACATGGATATATTGAAAGGGGCAGAGCAACAAAAACACTAGAAACATTTTCACATAAAGGACCGTCCCCAATTACCAAGCCGGCTTTGTCAGATGATCCGTCTGCTGCGCTCGACAACGCAATAAAAACGGAAAATCAGGGTATAACATTTCATATTAGGGTGCCAGCAAATAAATTTATTTGCCACTGAGGAAAACAGACGGTGGGCTTACGCACATCCCATGCGCGCAATTTCGGTGACATCGATAACGCTATACGAACACAATGGTATACCAACACTCGCAACTTTCAACCTTAGCAAGCTTACAATGAAAACAGGCTTTAAGCTGTCGAGTTTATACGTCGTGGCAAGACCAGACTAATCGAACAACCCTTCCTTTAGGCTCAGTTTATCGAAGGCATTTCCTTCGGAGTGCCCCTCGCAGGTGTCCACTTGTGCTGAACCGGTTTGAACTGCCATCTATCGGGATGGCCCACGTGGCTATCCGGCAGTCCGCTCTTGCTCCACTGGAACGTTGGTACGTTTCCCCAGGTAGGTCCACTTACTGCGACGTACTCTAATGACGCCACTAGCTCTTGGTTTGCAACCTGCGTGAACAAAAGCGGTAAGCTCAAACAAAATCGGCTTAATGACTTGTCATACTGCAGGCGGGCACCGAGAAAGGCACACGCGGAAGATAGAATGCACGCAGACGATCAGCGAGAGTGTAGTGGTGGAAAGGGATCCTGTTCCTGAGAACCGTAATATCACCGGTGCTCACAATATCGGTAGGCGTTATTAAGCATATAAAAAAAAAAGATCAGAATGTCACACGAGCACCCCTTTTCAACCATGCGAACAAGGCGGGCCATTTTGGGGGAGCTCTATAGCGGTCGAAAACTACTATCCGAAGTTAACGTTAGAGTCCACATAAAAATTAGCATTTTCCCCTGAAGGGCGAAGCACTGACTGCGACAGCAAGGTTAACCGTTGCGCGGGACTTTGTCGGACGCTGTTGAACGAATACGCTGGTCAGAATAACGCGGACGCGATCACATGGGCGCGCCAAACTGAAGCGAAGCTGATAACGAAACACGTATCAATGTAAACAATGGATACGTTGCTGCTAGGAAAGATTCAGCGGAAAAATTTAATTATGGGGCTTTACGCGCCAAAACTACTTTCTGATTATGAGGCACGCCGTAGTGGAGGACTCCGGAAATTTCGACCACCTGGGGTTCTTTAACGTGCACCTAAATCTAAATACACGGGTGTTTTCGCATTTCCCCCCATCGAAATGCGGCCGCCGTGGCCGGGATTCGATCCCGCAACCTCGTGCTCAGCAGCCTAACACCATAGCCACTGAGCAACCACGGCGGGTTGATTCAGCGGAACACATAGCACTAGTTACAGGTCGAATAATCTTGCCAACGTGATTCCAAATGGCATCTAACATTAAATTGCAGAGCTTTTCAAGAAAGTCTACGCAATTGCTCTGAAGAGTTATATGCACCTCTTCACTTGTAGGATACACGAACTTCCTTTGAGAAAAAAAATCTGCTTCGCCAAATCATGAATACTTCACGGGGCAGACGGCAACACTATTCCAAAAGTAAGTATTATTGTAACGCCAGCATCGGATCCAGCAATCAAGAAGTGGAGGAGAATGTGACTCGTGAGTACGTGCAATGGTTCGAGATTCGGCTGGCCGCCATTGGGCGCGGCCGGTCAGGACCGAGGCCTGCTATCGTGGACTGAGGGAAGCACCGTTCCCACATTGGCGCCCAACGTGGCACACCGGCTTCCTTGTAGGACGGACCATGATCGTCGGGAACGTGGGCGGTGCCATTTCTACGTCCAGTAGCGACGCCTGCCTGGCATGGTGTGTGACGATCTCCGCGGTGCCAGGTACAGCTCTGGCTTTCGCTGAGGAGCGTTTCCGCCGGCTGCTCCTCTTTCAGCGTCATATGGTGTCGCATGGTACACGGGCGAGGAGCTGTCTCCAACGCGCTGCTGAGGCTCCCCGCGCCACCGTTGGAGGAGGGACCTACCGGCGTGGTTACTTCATGCAGACGACAAGTTGTAGCGTGGGGACCACACTTTGGTGCGCCAAACCTGGCGGCACGGCCGCGTCCAGTGACGCGGAGACGTTGGTGAGTGACGACGACTGCACTGTTGACAGTGACGGAGCTGCCAACGCACGCACATACAAGTTGTCGAAAAAAACACCTCGGAAGAACCGCTCGTAGTGTGGCGAAGCCGGGAACAAGAGCGACGCGTCGTCCTCGCCCGAGACCGAGAGGGCGAAGTCGCGGACTCTGGCGGCGATTTCTCGGCGCAAGCCAGCGGCAGCGGCAGCGAAAACGACAATGCCGATGATTCCGAAGAAGTGGAGTTCAACTACGGCTACGACGACAAAGTCATTTGCGCTTGAGGTCAATTCGGAATGGTAGTGGAAGTAACACCATTCGAGCGATGATGATCATCTGAGATCGCCGCCGTCTGTTGACTGAGTGGTGCGGTGCCATGTGGTTTTTGTGCGGTGGAATGCCACCGAGCGAGCGGCTGCTTCCTCCTGCGATCTGCTGCGTGTACTCCTAAGAACGAAGTCGAGGAAGAAGACCCGATCAGGTGGGCGTCCGGGAATGGTTTACGGCCTTCTGGTTCCTGGAAGACCTCGAGGATTCGGAGGCTCCACCACCTGGTCTGCAGCATCTTCGCGAAGCGTGCGTCCGGTAAGCCAGACAGGCTTAGGGCTTTCGGATTGCTTAAACACCTTGGTGACTAAGACCTTGCCTGCTCCGCCGATCTTGGTTGGGTGTAGCAGTCTGCAAGGTTCTCCCACCGCCAGCAGCGGTGCCGTCGCTGCAAGCCGCTGTGGGTCAGTGCCATCATCGCCTTCGGAGAGGGAGGGGCAGTATGGAAAATCCGGCATCGGAGCCAGCAGTCGAAGAATTGGAGGACAAAGTAACTATTGGGCCCGTACGGTGGTTCGAGGCCTTGCTGGGCACTCGTGGGCGTGGCCGCTAAAGACTGGAGCCTGTTGGCGCGGATTGCCCATATGCGAACACGACCGGCGTCTGTAGCAGCGAAACACCGCCTAAATTCCCAATAGGCTGCGAAGCCAGGTCACGTGCACGCCTCGACGGAGCAGAGTTGGCGAGAGAGAATACGTCCTGCAGCGCTTGAGAGCCAGGTGTTCCAGAGTAGGAGAGGGCACGGTTGCGACGCCAGGTCAACCTCGCTCTCCGAACCCTTTATTTTACTCACGTTTGTTGTCAGCGCAAGCTCACGCCTGTGTTATAACTACGCCTCGTTATACGCTATAAAGAATTCAATGTATAAAGAATAGAATAAAATCGAAAGGATAACGTCGGCTGCCATGAGCTTCGAACCTATGACCCCATGCTCAAGAGCACATTGGGTTTACAGTGGCATACCTGCGCCCTCATGATAGGGAACCTATGTACTCCACTTTATGACGTCATCCTATGTGGGCCGAAATGTCCATCGTTAAGTGCGGCGTGATGAAAGCGGTGGTCAAAATCGCTGCGGCTTACTCGGGGGCGTCCCTGTTGAGACATTTTTAGTCATTTGATTTCTTTTCTTGCGTTTGTGTGGTGATATTTTGTTTGTATCGTGAATGGAGATACTCTAGATGCTCTCGCATAAGAACGGAACGGCACTTCCCTCAGCCGATAGCCTCCTGGCGCGCCGAGATTCTCCTGAAATTTACGACGTTGGCAGGTGTTGCCGTGGGGGGACGTCTCGGCGAGGGAGGCGGGGCTGTGGGAAGCTGGGGGAGCGGACGGAGGCAGAACGATTCAAAGGAGATGGTGCCCCACGTCTGCTGCTCGACCGTGAAATTTGTGTCGCAACAGGGATCGCTCGACCGCACGCAGGAAAAAGGAAATTGTTGCTGACAAACTTCATCCAGGAGCTCAAGCTCGTCAACAACGGTACGACGATCGCATAATTGAAGGAAATTTTGGAAAGCAGCTATGCGTTTGTCCTCTCGCATTCTGCTGCATCTATCCCGACGCCCGTAGTTCCCGAACCAGGCTTCGACATAAGTCCAAGTCTTCGCTTGTTTAAACGGCAACAGCTCAAAAGTCTGCTCCGAAGATACGAAGACTGCTTTTCGACGTCATCGAGGATTCAACAAACACCAGTCGCAAAGCATCGCATAATATGCGAAGAGTGCGCTCGACCACTCCGCCACAGCCCTTACTGAGTTTCGAAGCGAGAATGTGAAGTTATTAGGCAACAAGTCGACGAAATGCTCCACGACGACATCATCCAGCCGTCTAAAAGCACGTGGGCATCTCCTGTAGTCCTCCTGTAGTCCAGTAGTCCTCGTGTAGTCCTCGGAACCCTACATTTCTTCGCAGATAATCGTTGACTGAACAAGATCACGAAGAAGGACGTATAACACCTCCCACGGATAGACGACGCATTGCATCGCCTCTGTAACGCTAAATACTTCTCGTCGATGGACCTCAAGTCCTGTCGTACGTAACCTTTACTTACAACACGGCGCTGCAAGAAACAACACACATCACGCCGTTCAAGCTGGGTTACGGTAGGAATGCGACGACGAGGCTCGACGCTATGCTGCCGCACGTCACTGACGAAGAGAATGAAGTCGCTACCTATCTCCAGCGCGACGAGTAAGCCCGACAGCTCGCCCGCCTACGGATCAAGAACCAGCAGCGCCCGGACAGCCGACCCTACAATCGCTGACGACACTACGTAGAGTACAAGCCTGGTGACCGTGTTTGGGTTTGGACACCGATACGCCGACGAGGACTCAGTGAGAAACTATTGGGACGCTATTTTGGCCCCACATGATCATCCAAGGTATTGGCGCACTGGACTATGAGGTCGTGTAAGATGGCATTTCGCATCAACAGCGGCACCGCGCACGATCTGAAGTGGTCCATGTGGTGCGTCTTAAGCCCTTTTACGCACGCTGACGAACTTCGTTATTTTATTGTTTCTCTGCTGCGGGTGTTTTTTGTTTATGACTTTCGTTTGTTTGCAGCATCGGGTCGATGCTTTTTACGAGGGGGGTATTGACACGTGTCCTTGTTCATCGGGCGACCACGTTTCTCCGCCTAACCAATGTTACCGCACAGCGCAGGACGCGCCTGCATGTGTCGGGAGTTTCTGGAATGTTATAGATGGTTCTATCCGTTGTGTATCCGAACCTTGTGTAATCTGACATCATGTATGCACGACGCGAATAGTGTAGAACCTTGTGGAAGACACACGGGTCCCAGCGATTACTCTGGAACATTCGCCGACTGATGTATAAAAGCCGACGCGCTTGACCCGCTGATCAGATTTCCGACGATCGCTGACTGTATCCGCTGCTATCGCTGTGCTTTAAGTGTAACTTGCTTTTGAAGGCAGGAGTTCGCCCAATAACGATTTAGTTTCGCCATTTATAATTCTGCCGATGTATTATTTAACGTCACTACTACGTGAGAGTATGTATTGCTACGTAGCAATAACCATCGTAATACGATGGTTTGCATAGTAAACCATCGCAGCTAACTGCCTTATTGGCCTCAAGGCGACCAGTGCCAGCTCTGTGAATGCACTCTGGTGACTTCCGCTAGAAAGCGTAACTTTGTCGTCTGCTAGGCCGCGGTAGACACGCCTGGATATTTGTTACTTTGCTTGTGTTCCAAAGACGTATTTGTGTAGCACCATGCTCTGCAGTTACTACTTGTATTTTAATGCAAAAGCATTGTATGCCCCATTAGGCAAAAATCCATCGTCGTGACCGAAAAATGGTACCAAAATGGGCAACGCTGGAAAGAGTAAAAACACGCGAGAAATGCTATGGTTTACGTAAAATTGATCAGGGAGATTCCTGGTAACCAAGTAAATGAACGGCTTCGTAAATAAAATTTGGTAAATTTCCGTATGGGTGGGAACCGAGCCCGGGCCTCCAGCTTGCGAAACGAGAAGGCTTCTGTGACGCCACGGCGGTTCCACGTTTCGGGTTTACTAAAGTGCTGCCTAGTGCGTCATTGCACAAGTCATGTTTATGAAGTCCTCGCGGGCAAGCTAGCGCGAAGAGACGCTTAACGCATTTTCGTTAGGCTGTACCGAGGCGCACTTCGAATGCAAGCGAGAGCTAGCGCAAGCGGGGAAAAACATTAAGAAAAGATTATGTGGTTTTACGTGCTAAAAGCATTACCTGGTTACGAGGCACCCCATAGTGGGAGACTCTTGAATATTGAACCACCTGTGGTTCTTTAAGATGCACCTAAATTGAAGTACACGGGTGTTTGCGCGTTTCGCCCCTGTCGGAATGAGGCCGCCGTGTGCAGGGCTTCCGTTGTGCATCAACCGAATACTTTACATCAAGCTCGTATTGAAGTCCGATCACGTGCGAAGGCCAGCTCCTTGGTTACAGAATTACACGTTGACGACACCAGTAAAGTTGAAGATTGCGTTGTTTATCTTCAGGGCATTGTCATATTTCTTGTGGGCATTCACAGATTGTTTTGATGAGCTCTAATATTCAAGGCGTTTTTGTCGAAGTCCTTTTTGTCGCACACGTCAAGCCAGAGCAAATATAGCTATGCAAAGCCGGTAGTGGCGTTTGACTGGCGTCGTCAGGAATGATGGAAGCCAGCTTCCGATTGTGGAGTTCCAGGTTTAGTTAAAGTCCAGCATCTCCACGAGAAATGTAGCACTGTTTAATTACCCCACAATACAACACGCAGCACAGGCGTCGGTTCATCGAGGGTCAGGAACTGAGAGCACAAGATCTTTCAACAAACAAGACAGTTTTGATTATATGGTTATATAATCGATGTTAGGCATCCCTGTGATAATGTTCGCGTCATTAAAGCAAGTTCCACACTAGCTTCACACAAGCATAGTTTAATGCATGCGATATGATTCACATCATGTGATTGTTCCAGCTTCAGTATTTGTATACTTATTACGCGACCTACTTACAATGATGGAGAACCATGATTCGTAGTGGAATTGCTGTGCATAGCTAATCTGGACCGTTAGCGAACCCGTACAAAACTGAGAAAGTATCATCGGTATCGTGGACCGAGAGATAACACGAAAGGATAAAACAGACCACTCTATTTCTTACACTATTGCGTTCTTTCTTGTTTGGCGACCCAGCAGACAGTTCACTGCATTAGACAATGCTTGACAATGCCGCTGATTATATTCTAGCACCCGTTGTATCGCACAGTGGTAGCACAAGTGCTCACAATATGCACGAAAAATGCATTTCATTGAGAGGTGCTGCGTGCACAGAAAGCGAACCCATGGTGTCTTTTAGCAACGTCGGTATTTTTTTCATCATCCGCCGCTATGTGATCTGACATTGGTGAGAATGGTTACTTACCCGGCGGTATTTTAGCTATAAGATCACACAAAAAATAACAGCGATGTGAACGATTACAAATTTTGGACCTAGGATTCCAGTGGAGATAAAACCGCATTATAGCTGCAGAACAAGAAAAAAATGCTGAATTTACTTCTCTTTACAATATAATCCATAAAATCATCATTGTTGCTATTATCATTATTATTACCTAGCATCGCTTAGGAGACAAGTGCGTATGCAGTCTCGTTACCCATACAGAAAGCATTGCTAGATACCTTGACATCAATGCCGCCCATGCCATGACGGTACATTCCTGGGACATCGTATTTTCCATTTGGGCAGAGCAGGTCATAGCGGGCGGCGATCGCGTAAGCCGGGTTTTGCGGCGGGGTGCAGTTGCAGCGGGAAAGCGGGTCGTTCTTGTAGTCGTTGTACCTGCAACGAAGCCATGCACCTTTCTCAGAAGAGACTGCGTAAACGACAAATCCCTGCATGTTTTTTTCAGTAGGCTGCATGTTTCAAACTCTTCCATGGCACCAGTGAAGAAAGAAAGATTATTTGTGCCGTCATTGCAAACATACAACAACAGATGAGCTCAATGAGTTCAAATCGCCGAAAGCGCACAGCGTGGGTCAGTGGCACGGTATCACAAAATATGGAACGCATGTATATGCGTCTACGGGAAGGAATTCACAAAGCTAGAATATGTTCATTGAAGTTACCTTTCGCTTTTTGTGGTGATCATCAATATAATACTAAGAGGACCACAATGGTTTACCTCAAGACTGCTTAGACTGAGCGTTATGTCGATAGAAATGATATATAAATTAGAGACCAAGTGCAAGTGGCCGTAGCCCTGTAAATGCTCGACGACAAGCGAAAGATAATATTCAGCGACTCGAGACCGACCATCGAAGCATTTGAGAGAGCAGTCGTCTCCGACTAGGCATTACGCGCTCTCCGTGGCGCTGATACGAGCACCCTCAAGCACCGCACCGCCATCTCGTTTCCCGCCCACCTGCGTCGGATCCTGGGCGCCCCGCCCAACCTCAGCGAGACAGATACGACGCTGCGCGCGTGCTTACCGCGCCGTCACCAGCGGGCAACCGCGCCTCGACGAGTTGGAGGCGAACAGGGACGCCCCGGTAACGTACAATGAAATCACTAAACACTTCTACTTGGGAAGACTTCTGTTTCCGCAGCCGCACCCCAAATTAAACAGGCTTTATTAAAGTTTGTCCAATCCAACCTAGTGCTGAATGCTACCACCGGTCGCTGCGTGAAGTTAAACTGAACGAATTTATCGGCGATGAATGCGAATTGCTCGGCTAAAATAGAACTGACCGCGACAAAATAAAAGCCATTGCACAAGATCGTATGTTTAATCACGACTTATTCATTCCAGTGAGTCACACATATTAGTATATGTGATAATGCAAACGAAGCGACTAAGCACAATAGCAAAGTCGCACGCTCATCGAACAAAGATTTTCATTTAACAAGGAATTCTTAGCGAGCATTGACATCGACGAACATGAGGGAAATTTAACACTTCTTGCTGGTTTTGCAAAACGTGTTTGTGATATACCTCGTTGCCAAATTGCTGAGCCCATTAATGATGGCCCTCACCAAATACAGCTACCCTGGCTTTCTTACTGTAGGGCGAGCCTACTTGACAAACAAGGTTGCTATGCACCGACGTTACCTGTTGCCTCATACACACCTACGACACACCTACGCCAAAGTTATGCAGGCATAGACCACTAAGATGAGAAAGAGCGGCTTAGAAAATGTCCTGCAAAAGCTTGTTTTGGCCCGCAACTTGCCTTTTCTATAACTGGAAGTAGATCGTGGGACGCTGAGTATGGCACCAGTACAGAACGTGAGTCGTCGCAAGGGCTTTTCATTCTAAAATCAGCGCAGTCAGAGTCGTGGGTGGGTCACCCCTGAAAATTTTATCGCATCGTAGTCACCCTGGTGTAGAAGCTGGACCTAGCTTTCTTGAGTCTTTCTCCGAGTTTGGCGTCCATGTTTCAACGAGCAGACACAGGTGCGGTCTTTTGGCATACTCCGTGTCGCGGCGAAATCGATAGGCTAGCCCTCGCGTTGAAATGTCTTAATGGATGGGCAAGTTGGTACGTTCGTGTACTGTACTTTTACTTGCTTTTCCTCAATATTTTTCTATTGGGGTTCCGGATCTAAAGGGTTGTAATTTTTAAACACTGTATAACTTATACGTTGAAGGAAAAAAAAAAAAAAACTCGCGTTCGTATCCACACTTGTACGCAACGAATTACGTGGATTTAGCTATTTATAATCAATTACGTTTTATTGTGATATCAATAATATGCACAGTGTAGGCGCACTTTTACCGTCGCTGCTATGTTCCGTATTTAAAGTCTAAGGGCAATAACACCGTCGCCGCCTGGCGTTTGCTGTATGCACCAGTGAAAGCGTGCGAGGCTGAGCTGACAATCGCGACTATATCCCGCGCGCGCAAATCAGGAAAGCCGAGAGGAACTGCGCCGCCTTCCGTTGGGCGCGAGTAACCGGGTAGAGGGGAGGTAGGACGGTCGTTGTAGTTCGGCAGCTACTGCAGTATGGCGCGGTCTTGCGGGCTTTATCTTGAAAGCGATCTGCCTTGGGCCAGAGTCCAGGTGCGCCGGAGACTTGTAGCTTTGAGTGTGCTGTGTTCTCGCCTCTCAGTTTACGTTGAAGCGATAGACAGCACTCTTGACTCGCTGTTGCTGGCCCACTTCCACACGCCAGCGCTTTTACGGGAGTGTCCGCGGTCATTGAGTGTGATGTGCCGTTTGCATGTTCGCGCTGGCACCGTGACTGGTTTAGTTATTGAGCGAGTGTTTACAGGTTTATAGGGCCGATGAAATCATTATCCTCACTTCTTATGGCGATTATTACATCTACCACTTGTTTGAATGCCGAGAGAAGCTTTAAAAGCAGCGCCGCTAGCAGAAATTAAATTTCGCGAGAAATACAGTGAGAAGGCCCACTGTCGCGCCATGCAGTAGCCTCACAGAGGCGAACATTCAGACCGGTAAACCCGGGCGCAACGTGTTTCTTCATCTTAATCATCCATCAGATGTTGGTCCACGATTTGCAGAGGTGCTGCTAGGACTATGGCCATTTCGGACGGTGATCCCAGGAAATGCCCTATGGGGAATTTTTTCAGCTTTCTATAGGCCCTACAGGAAGCGCCTCATCCGACCTGCAGCAAAAAAAAGACCCAGGGCTCAGCGGCATACATAGCACAGTCACACCGTAAGCCGGAAGAGCCGGTCCACAGGAGCTCCATTTTGAGCCGCTTGTACTAGAGGGTCTTCGCGGTGAAGTCACTTAGCTTCCTTTTCATGAGAAGGAAATGAATTGCCCGTACGCCGGTGACGGCAAGCTGCGGCTTCTACTGCTCGCTGCACTGTTTTTCTGCTCAGCCTCGCATTGCCTGGTTGCAGCCAGGCACGTGGCTCTATGATTCACTTCTATAGCAGCAGTTCGTACCTTGCGAGGAGGTGTCATAATGTATGCGGAAGAGTAAACACAGGTACCGAGACTACGCGGCGCAGATGTCCGATGCTTTGAAAGGTGACGCGATACGATGCAACTGCTCCATGTCGTGACACCTGGTGCAGTATAACCCCACTTCTTAGCAATGTTTGCGTGTATCAGTGCCATGCGGCGCATATTTCACTTTGTGCGACAAGGGGCATAATACGGTGTTGCTGCTGCTGATGATGATTTATTGGCATTCCTTTGAAGCGGGACGGTTACAAAAAGTCATCTAGCCTGCTTGATTTATTCAGATTGCTAGCCTTTTCTTTTTCATTTTTTGCATTTCTGCATACATATCCTTAACCTTCTTTTCTTCCTCGAAACTTCTTTATCTTGTACGGCCACCTATGGAACTGCTAGATGACGTGCCGCCGGTAAAATAATGTGTAAATGCAATGCAATATCTGCAAGTATCGACTCAACACCATGCGGCTGTCACATCGCGCTACTCCTGGCGCGGTTGGACTCCTGTATATGACATGCTTACACAGCATCTAGCAAGCGCTGTGTAAACATCCTGCTGCTGCGACTGCTGTCTCATGATGATTTATTTGCATCCCCTTTGAAACGGAGTGGTGACGAATAGTCACGTAGCCTTCTTGATTTATTCAAGCATGTTATAGAGGTTTTCATTCTAGCATTTCATACACATGTCCTTAATCTTCTTTTTCTGCCTCAAAACTTCTCTATCCTACTTGTACAGCTACCTATTGAAGTGCTACATGGCATACTACCTGGTACAACAATATGCAACTGTAATGCAAAGGGTGCACTATCGACTCTACGTGGCCATCATCCCACATCGCCTTACTCCTCGAGCGCTAGTGCATCGGCTCTCGGTGGAGAATCCCAGCGAACGTCAACTACTGACTCCGGTTATTATAAAGCCGTTCTTCCTCGACTACCAACTGGCAATACCATTCTCAATTCAAATTTCCTGCATGGTAAACTCGACAGAGAGCCGTGTCGGGCTCCGGACTGTAGATATGTACTAATGTCACTGTTAAATGCAACCGATATGATCGTGTTGGACAATACCAGATGAGCCACTTGTGGTTGGTGATATATGTTAACAGCATCGCAAAACAGAAACTTGCCGAGAAGGGTAGCTGCTGGTGAACGGCCTCAAGTTCCTTGTCGTAGAGTCAAAATGCAAACTATCAAGCTGAAGCTTCTTTGGCTTCGCTCACACTTGGAACAGAGACAGATGGTTGAAGCGCACAGTGCAATGGCACTGTGCAGTTTATCACGAGAGAAATCTGGTGTTGTGACAGCATGGAGCGCTGGCAAATGACTAATTGTCCCGTGGCGCTGGTATTGAAGGATCGAGTAAGCTGCCACAAATCTGCCTCTATCATTGAGAAACATGTGCGCACAGGTTCATCATCTTGGTTCCTGACCAATCACCACTTTGTCTATGGTGTGACAGGCTCGGCACAGCCGGCGACAAAGTTGGAAACTACGCTGCAGTAAGCGTCACTGCTACGGTCACCTTGTGGATACATGCATCTGAAATTGTGCTGACAAGCTTCGTGGAACTAGGCCTGCTGAGGATGAGACCATCACCGATCATTTAATGGATGTGAGTGAGGTTGTCGATGCCACCGGCAAAACACTTGTAGAGGCCCATTGCCAGGAGGAGACAAAGCCTTCGTCATCTGACAACAGCCTTAGGCGAAAAGCTGTCAGTCAGGATGATGCTAAGTTGCCTGATTACGGATCCATTATGCCATGGGTAGGATAGCGACCAGTTCCGGATCGCCCACACTATTTGGAATCTGAATCGATGTCCGACGCAGCTAAGCCGCGTACATCATGGCCTGACAACACAACGACCTTGAGAAAGGAGGCCCGTGTTCCTAGTGTCAAATTTGATAAAAGCACTCCTGAGAACTTATATTGCTGAAGATGTAACTGGCGTTAAAGTGCAACAAGAGATCGCCAGTGCATCACCTCATCAGAAGGGAGTGCTGCATCTATGGAGCAGCGTTTAAACGCTGCCCCAACATAGGCAGTCATAGCAGGCGCTCTTCCCTTCTATTTTGGTACTTTACATGTCCATGGCTTACGCAGTAAGAGACGGCAAATAGAGCTCGTACTTGCGTTACGCAATCCGAAATTAGATATTTCTGCTATATAAGATTGATTCGACGCAGACACAAAGAAGCTCTATCTCCATTTCTACCTGACTAAAGCTGCGTTAGCCACGCAATAGACGTTATCGCTGGTTCTATGGTATGGTATGATGAGCTTTATTTAATGTCCTGAAGATCAACCCTTAGATTGACGCCGGCGGCTCTATGTTAGTTCAGTTTTTATAATAAAAAAACAAATTTACAACGCCATGTGCTGCATTTGTTTACAAATAGGGAAGAACGACTAATATGGTGTAACATTGATATCAATGGTATGAGTTTTAGGTTTCTGCTTGTTTACGCCCCGGACTAATTACGTCCACTAGAATATTTCTTGTTATCCATAGAACATCTTTCCTGTACTGATCGTGCATTGATCCATTTTGGAAGCTTTAATGATGTATGTATTGTGCTAAATCGTACTTTATTGAAGCTGAGACGTGATTCAAGCAGCCCTGTTTCGGAACTGCTGATGTGTGGAGAACAGCATGTGGATGATGGGAAAAATGAAAAGGTGGGATGTATGCTGCACTAGTGCGCTCAATTTTCCCAGATACCTTGTTTCGGGCACCTTGTTTCATCATCATCATCATCATCAACAGCCTGGTCATGCCCACTGCAGGGCAAAGGCCTCTCCCATACTTCTCCAACTACCCGGGAAGACGACGAAGTGTCTTCTTGGCAGAACACTTGTTTCTGTGCTCTGTGAATTTTTGGTAAAATCTTCGGCTTTCGAGGTGCCTCGCCTCCCCGTCTTGCAGCCATGGACGTGGAGCATGCTAGAGGCCCGCCTGGCCAGACGTCATTACAGCCGTCAACCGCAAGGAAGCGAGTTGGCTCCCCCAGTGACACCGAAGACACCGAGCTGTACTCCATGTCGGACGACTCATCCGACGACGGCTTCATACCCGTCCGGAGTAAGAGGGCGAGAAGAAAAATCGTCAACACAGCGCCGTCAACTCCTGCGAGCACAACGACTATGAAGTCAAGGCCTGCGCGCTGGCCACACGTCATCATCTATATGCCGGAAGAGCCATCAAGCAACCTACGATTGCTGAACAGGCAAGCCCTATCCATTTTTCTGGAACGTGCGGTGCCGGATCAAATTAAAGATATAAGAATAAATCCACGCAAGAATATACTCGCCATAGACGTGTACAACGCGAGTGCGCTTGGAAAACTTCAAGCGATCACGGAGCTAGGCGGAATCAAAATGTGCCCCTTTATCCCGATCGACGACACATCCATAGCCGGTGTGATTTACGACATCGACATAGCCATTCCTAATGATGACTTACCTAGCCTCATCAAGCCGGCATACGAAGGCACGATCATTACGCAAGTGCGCCGCCTTGGGAATACGCGCTGCGTAAAAGTAATATTCAAGGGGGATTGTATCCCATCCCACGTTAAAGTCGGACATTTCCGACATCCGGTCCGACCATTCATCCAGAAGCCGCTTCAATGCCATCAGTGTTTCAGGCTAGGACACGTCAAGGGCGTGTGTCCCAACTCGCTACTGTGTCCCCGTTGCGCTGAACCTCATGCAGAACAGACCTGCGGTGCCACGGTCCTGAAGTGTGCCAACTGTAGCGGCCCTCACGCGGCCTCGTCGAAAGACTGTCCCCGCATCAAGAGGGAACGCGCGGTTCTCAAGCAAATGGCCAGAGACAATTCGGCCCACAGGGAGGCAGCCAAAGTAGTCCGGCGTCGGCGTCGACGTCGGCACCATCGTACGTCTTCGAAGAAGACGCATGCGCGAAGTGACAGTACCCACTCCTCTGCGGTGCCAGTTAGCCGCGCCGCGAAAGGGCCCACCACTTCCACGAAGGAAGCAGAAAAGACTATCTTTAGAGGAATGGCCTACGCTACCGAGCCGCTCCCTTGCGAAAGAACCTCAGAAGGTCGGGGCCCCACCTGATCCTTCTCCGGCCATGGATGATTCACCTAAAACAGACCGTCAAGTCATCTCGGTGCTACGTTCTCTCATGGAGGCCATTCGAGCGCTTTTAGTGGACATGAGGACACCATCTGCTCGAAGCGCACTTAAAGTGTTGGACGCCTTAAGCCCAGTGCTTGCATCCCTCAACTAGAAAGATGGCTACTCCTACCCCATCCTTCCGGAAAGAAGTCAAAGCAGCGTCCGTCATCCAGTGGAACGCCAGAGGGCTAAAATCACGAATTTCAGATTTTCGTCAGTTTGTCTACACCAATGGGTTTCCACTCATCGTCATTTGTGAGCCCAACTTGTCGAAACCAATAAGACTGTCAGGATACGAGTTTATCATCTCATCAACAAACGGTGCATCCAGCAAAATCGTCGTTTTTGTTCGTCGTCAACTCACCTATGTTTTGCAACCAATTGCGCCCCACGACGACAATCAATATATATGCATCACAGTTAAAAAGAACAAACCCTTGTTTACTCTCATAGGCGTGTATATATCGCCTTCCAGCAATTTCGATACCAAAAGATTTGCGGATATCTTGAGTGTTTGTCCCGCCCCATGGGTCATCATAGGAGATTTCAATGCACACCATCCAGCATGGAGAAGTACAAGGACAAATGCAAGAGGACGAAGATTAGCAAGTATCGCCCACAACTATGGCCTTACTCTCCAGAACGATGGTAGCCCCACCTTTCTTCGAGGCGTGACATACGGCAGCTGCCTCGACCTTGCTTTCGTCTCCAACTCTCTCGCCAGATGTGTGAAGTGGTTTCCAGACATCGAGACACATGGGAGTGACCACATTCTCACCTATCTGAACATCAAAGGCTTGTCGTCTACATCAGGCTCACGGAATACCATTCGGACGATTCAATGGGCCAACTTCAAATCTGAGATGGAAGATGCCTGCCGCGAGGGCCTACCCTCTGGGTTAGAGCAAACGATTAAAATGACGATGCAAAACGCCACTCACATGATGACGATCTCTTCCACGCGAAATGACTTCGACATAGAATTAGAGCGACTTCGAGCGCTTCGTCGCCGGGCGGAACGTCGATGTCGACGTACAAAATCGATCCATGACCTTAGGGCAGCCAGGAGGATGCAAAAGAAGATTCAGCGTCGCATGGATAGATTAGCGTCGGAACGGTGGGCAACGTTTTGCCAGACACTCGACCCCCGCAAGCCACTGTCTTACATTTGGAAAACGGTGCAAGGTCTGCGTTGCCTTCCGGAACGGCGTTTTCCATTCAAGGCGTTAGCGCTTTTCCAAGGGCGGCAAGACATCGATGTCGCAGAAGACTTTTGTGCGCGGATCGCAGACCAAGCGACTCGTCCAGATCCTCCAGCCCGAGCTGACGTCCCCCATTCCCGTGATTGCCGCATGGACCTTCCTTTTACAATGGAGGAGCTCGAAGCGGCACTAGCTCTCTGCAGGCGCTCATCATCTCCGGGTACAGATGGTATGTCATACCGGGCCTTGTGCTATCTCGGAGAGTCCGCACGGATAGAATTGTTGAGCCTTTACAACTCCTCATGGCAGGAGGGAAATGTTCCTGACGAATGGAAAGTAAGCCGCCTGGTGCCACTCTTAAAGCAGGGCAAATCCCCATTAGAACTCACCTCTTACCGCCCAATAGCACTGGCCAGCTGTGTAGGAAAGATAATGGAACGGATGATCCTTGGCCGCCTGGAATGGTACCTTGAATTTTACAAGATTTATCCGCTTTCCATGGCTGGTTTCCGACGTGACCGCTCTTCCATCGACAGTGTAGTTGATCTCGTTTCATATGTCCAGCACGAAAGGTCCCGTAAGCGTTTATCTGCAGCTTTATTCTTAGATGTGAAAGGGGCATACGATAACGTATTACATGAGGCCATTCTCGACGCTCTTGCGACGGTTGGCCTAGGTGGTCGAGTTTTTTTGTGGATTGCAAGTTACCTGTCTGCAAGATCATTCTATGTGTTAACTGACGATGGCCCAACTACGCGACGCTATACCAGCAGGGGCGTTCCTCCAGGCGGTGCTCTCAGCCCGACGCTATTCAACCTTGCTCTTGTTGGACTTGCTGAATGCTTGCCAACTACCATCAAGATTTCAACATACGCTGACGACATCTGTGTCTGGACTTCGGCAGTCACACGTCCTCAGATACGTGCGCGACTTCAAAGAGCGGCCACTTTGACAGCGAACTACTTGTGTAAACAGGGTCTCAGCATTTCACCTGAAAAATGCGCACTAGTCGCATTTACTCGGAAACCGATGACGCCTTATGTCATCTCAATCAATGGGCGGACCATTTCCTATGTCCGAAACCACAGATTCCTTGGCGTCATTATTGACCGAGACCTCTGTTGGAGCCCACACGTGGCCTACATGAAACGGCGCCTGACAGCTACTTCCCAGTTGTTCAAATACTTGACAGGGAAGACGTGGGGGATGTCAGTAGACGCAATGCTTAAACTCTACAGAGCTCTCTTTCTCGGTTTTTTAAGATACAGTCTACCTGTACTGAACAACACCTGCAAGACAAATATTCGTGTTCTGCAGGCAGTACAAGCTCAAGCACTCAGAGTCTGCCTTGGTTTGCCCAGATGTACGTCAACAGAGGCGACTCTTGCGATTGCTCGGGACCATCCAATGCGAACTCACATTACGGTGGAAGCCCTGAGAACGCACATCAGACATTTTGCACGTGCCCCCTATCACCACCTTGCAGCACTACCTTCAGACAGGCACCAATCATCATTCTCTAAAACTATCAACAAGTACAACGACAAACTTCCCTCGGGCTTCACCGCTGCATCTAAACCATCGATACCCCCTTGGTGTCTTATCAGCCCCACAGTACATCTCAGTGTACCAGGAATCGGAAAAAAGTCTGAACTGTCGTCGCCTGTCCTCAAACAACTGTCTCTGCTTCTTCTGCACGAGAGGTACGCGGACAGTGAACACATTTATACTGATGGTTCCACAAACATCCAGTGTTCGTCCGGTGCTGTGGTTGTCCCAGCAAAAGCTATTACCATCAGCTTTAGGACTGACCACCCGACAACATCGACATCTGCTGAACTAGCTGCTCTTCGCGCTGCACTCCGTTTCGTCAGTCGGGAGCCACCTCGACAATGGTCCATCTTCAGCGACTCAAAGGCAGCCCTACAATCTGTACTATCAGCTCTGCGTCGCGGGCCATTCGAACAGCTCGTATTCGATATTAAATGCCTACTCCATACATCACAGGAGAAAGGACACCACGTGACGTTTCAGTGGCTGCCAAGTCACTGCGGCGTCACTGGAAACGAAGACGCCGATAATGCCGCTCGGGCAGCTCTTGAAGACGCACAAGAAGAGGCCATACCGCTTTCACGATCCGACGCAGCTAGCAGACTTCGAGCGCTTGCACAGGAGATGACGCTCTCTTCATGGTGCACACCAAACAGCCAGACCAACCAGAGCAACCGTCAATACCACCTGCCCTCTTTGATGCATCTCTATATGCCAACTGGACTCCGCCGAAGCGAGGCGACTCTGCTTTATCGCTTATGGTTAGGGGTGGCTTTCACGAAATCTTACTCATTCCGCATTGGAATGGCCGACAACGCTCTCTGCAATGCCTGTCTTTGCGAGGAGACGCTGCAACACATTCTGTGCGACTGTCCTGAATATAATGTTCAGTGACAGTCCCTGGCATCCGTTCTCGCGCACCTTGACACTAGACCATTGTCCCTCGACACGATTTTCACATGCCGCCGACAGAAGACATCGCAGGTGAAGGCGACGAAGGGACTTCTTCAGTTTTTGAAAGAGACGGGATTGGACAAGCGGCTCTGACAGTGTTATCACGTACAATGCCAGATTGATAGACTCTACCGGACGATGTTTGTGTGCTGTGCTATGTGCTCTCTCTCTCTCCCCCTTCCCCATCTTTCATCGCCCCCATCCCTCTCCCATGTGTAGGGTAGCAAGCCGGTTACGCTAAACTGGTTAACCTCCCTGCCTTTCCTTCTCTACTTTTTCCTTCCTTCCTTCTCCAACTACCCCGCTCATGTGCTAATTGTGGACATGTTGTCCATGCAGACTTCTCAATCTCATCCGCCCGCATAACTGTCTGCCACCCACTACTACGCTTCCATTCTCTTGGAATCCAGTCCGTAACCCTTAATGACACCGGTCATCTTCTCTCCTCATTACATGCCCTGCCCATGCTCATTTCTTTTCTTGATTGCTACTAAGATATCATTAACTCGCGTTTCTTCCCTCACTCAATCTGCTCTTTTCTTATCCGTTAACGTTACACCCATCATTCTTCTTTCCATAGCTCGTTTTGTCATCCTCAATTTAAGTAGAACCCTTTTCTTAAGCCTCCAGGTTTCTGCCCCGTAGTTGAGTACTGGCAAGACACAGCAGTTACACAGTTTTCTTTCGAGGGATAATGGCAACCTCATGTTCATGATCTGAGAATACCTGCCAAGCGCACCCCAGCCGATTCTTATTCTTCTGATTATTTCAGTCTCATGATTCGGATCCGTGGTCACTACCTGGCCTAAGTAGATGTATACCCTTACCACTTCCGGTGCCTTGCTACCTCCCGTGAACTGCTGTTCTCTCCCAGAGACTGTTAAACATTACTTTAGTTTTCTGCAGATAAATTTTTAGACACACCCTTCTGCTTTGCTTGTCCAGGTCAGTGAGCATGCATTGCAATTGGTCCCCTGAGTTACTAAACAAGCCAATATCATCAGTGAATCGCAAGTTACTAAGGTACTCTCCATTAACTCTTATCCCCAATTCTTCCCAAGCTATGTCTCTGAATACCTCCTGTAAACACGCTGTGAATAGCATTCGAGAATTCCTTCTACATTCTGATTCTGTAACGCCTGCGTGACTGCTGAGGTTTAGACTGAATCAAATGCTTTCTTGTAATCAATGAAACTTATATATAAGGGTTGCTTATATTCTGCACATTTCTCTATCACTTGATTGATAGTGTGAGTATGGTCAATTGTTTAGTAGCCTTTACGAAATCCTGCCTGGCCCTTTGGTTGGCAGAAGTCTCAGGTGTTCCTGATTCTATTAGCGATTACCTTAGTAAATACTTTGTAGACAACGGACAGTAAGCTGATCGGTCTATAATTTTTCAAGCTTTGGCGTCCTCTTTCTTATGGATTAAGATTATGTAACCGTTCTTCCAAGATTTCGGTACGCTCGAGGTCATGCGCCATTGCGTATACAGGGTGTCCAGTTTTTCTAGAACAATCTGCCCGCCATCCTGCATCTTATTTAGGTGTTTCTTATCAGAATGTACATAGGTGGGTCCATAAAATTTGTGTATCTCTTGCACTTCAAACAATTGTGTCTTAATTGCATTCGGAAACACGGCCTGTTAAACTTTAGCCAAATGCCAGGTGTCGCTTTGTGCCGTGGTCCACGGACTGTCGATTCCGTACACATGCTGTAACATAGACCACTGTTTCGTACATTATAGTGAGGCTATATTTTTGGACATTCTGCAAAGGACGCTTAGAAAGAATATTGACATCACGCCATACTCAATCAAGTTTCTAGGATATAAGAATGCTGTGGCCCTCCTTATGACATGTTTATAGCACTGCGTTTATGAAGTCTCTGCAGGTCTATATGTGTGATTGCCATACGGAAAGCCCGTGATCGACATTATCCTTGAAATCGTGAAAGCGCAGCTTGCGTGACAAATGTATACGCTGTGCAGGAACATGCGCTGGACTGGGTGCACTTCTTGGATGCATGTATGTGTTTACCAAAGTTTTGGGTAGTAGTTCTTCGGAATCCCGCAAGGTGGAGAAACCCGCAAGGTGCGGAAACCCGCCATCTTGCGGGTTTCCGCAGAACTACTACGTCAAACACTTGCCTTTGCATCGTGTTGTCGACAAATTCGACTTCGCCCTGCCATCTGCTAGCCACCTGGTTAGCTCAGATGGTAGAGCGGCTGCCCCGGAAAGGGGGTGGTCCCGGGTTCATGTCCCCGACCAGGACGAATTTTCCTTCAACTCTGAGTCTTTTTTTTTTCGAGGTACCCGTATGGGTTTCCTTTGTAGCAATTGCTACGAACCGGTGGATGTCCGATTTTCCCTTTATCCATGTTTTGGGTGTGTAGCGATATTCGCTCTGTGATATATGTTCAGGTTTTCATGTAACAAAAAAAAAAAGAACGCTGGCGTGGCGCTGTGGTAGAGTAGCCGACTCTTACGCAAAGCGCACGGCTCTATCCCGGCGGGAACGGGGTGTTTTTTTTTATTATTATTCCTGGCGATGACTGCGAGGGTCAACCGGCGGCGGACAACATCCACAACCGAAGCGGTTATTGAAATGAGCCCACAACAGCTTACGATGTAAAACAATGTAGTGCGCTTCATAAAGGAGGGCTAGCCAGTAACATAGCGCTATTGAGTTAGTAGAACAACGTGGTCACTGAGTTAGCGCGTTTTGCAACACGCCTCTTCCGTGCAGCGTGTGCATCGGGCGAGTATTTAGTCTGACTGCTTGAGTCTTCTGTAGAAAAATAGGTATGATGACTGACGACACTTTTGGAAAGAAATTTTACAGAAAGAAATTTTAGTAATGATAAACACGATGTTACAGCCTCCAGAGGACAACAAAAGACAACAAATAAAATAACATTTTTATTTCTTTAAGTATATATTTTTTGTTTTGAATGCTAGAAATTTCTCATGACAAACGGAGACCGAGCAAATTATTAAATTTTACAGTTCATGCGGTGAATGGCGACAGTGAGGCGAAAGCTTAGAAGCACTACAGGGTACATTGAACAGGGTCGTACGCACGAGGTAGTTCATACAGTGGGAAGTCGCCTAGGGGCGCTGCATTGCTATTCTCAATAAAGTCAGTCATGACCACTCTTTCTGTATTAGGGGAATGGAAACGCAGCGCCGCGGTTCGGCTGTTCATCGCAGGCGCTTCACCAGGATATTGCTACGGAGCAGTATTTGCAATGACGAAGAGGCGAGCAGTGAGAAGACGACCACGACGACGATTGGAGGGTAGCGCCGGCTGTTGCCTCTTGGCCAAGTGCGGCATATTCCCTGGTAAATATAGTTGTATATAGCTTTTCGCCTGCGTCTTCGAATGTAACATATCTGGTGCAGGTGGACGTTCCCTGTACCTCGTCACGGGGCTTCGCAGTGGACGGTACGTCGATCCTTCCTTCGTGGCTCCCGGCGATGACAACTCGACTCAACCGCCTCCGACACCTGCTGCCACTTGCACGACCTACATCACTCTCCCCGCTCCCTGTGATCCTGGCGTATTCTCGGGCAAAGATGGGGAAGACGTCGAGGACTGGATCAGCCTGTACGAACACGTCAGCCACAATCACCGGTGGGACCCTACTATCATGCTCGCCAACGTAGTATTTTACCTCGGTGGAAAACCTCGAGTTTGGTTTCGGACGCAGAAAGATGAGATCACCAGTTGGGCCCAAACTACTGCTGTTAAACATCGCAATAATACCGGCGATGCCCCTCCTATTCATCGCCGCCCGTATCCAGTGTCACCGGCTGAGCGTCAAGTTATTCACGCAGAAATTCGCAAAATGCTTGTCAACAACATTATTGAACCATCATGTAGTCCACGGGCGCCACCTGTTGTACTGGTAAAAAAGAAGGTTGGCTCATGGCACTTTTGCGTCGATTATCGGCACCTTAACAGCGTTACCAAAAAAGGACGTGTATCCCCTACCTCGGATTGATGACGCCCTTGACTGCCTCCACGGTGCTCGCTACTTTTCTTGTATTGGCCTTCGCTCCGGCTACTGGCAGATTGCCATGGACGATCTCGACCGTGAGAAGACTGCTTTTGTAACACCCGACGGTCTTTATCAATTCAAAGTGATGCCGTTCGGTCTATGTAACGCTCCTGCCACTTTTTAACGCATGATGGACTCTTTCCTTCACGGTTTCAAATGGTCCACGTGCCTGTGCTACTTGGACGAGGTTATAGTATTCTCCTCAACGTTGGCTACGCACCTCGAGTGCCTCTCAGCAGTCCTGGACGTTTTTCGTCGAGACGGTCTGCAACTCAGTGCATCGAAGTGCCAATTCGGCCGGCGCGAGATTACCCTCCTTGGGCATCTCGTTGACGCGAACGGAGTGCAACTGGAGCTAGGCAAGATCCATGCTGTTACGCACTTCCCTGTTCCGAAGTGTGTCAAGGATGTGCGCAGCTTCGGCCTTTGTTCGTACTTCCGCCGCTTCGAGAAAAATTGTCGCGGCCATAGCACGACCACTGACCGAGCTTTTAAAAAAGGACACCGCTTTCCAGTGGGGCGATGACTAGGCCTCTGCATTCTCACATCTAATTGACCTTCTCAATATTCCCGGTCTGGCCCGTTTCGATTCTTCTGCGCCTACCGAAGTCCGTACTGATGCCAGCGGTCACGGAATTGGCGCAGTACTGGCACAACGCTAGCGCGGCAACGACCGTGTTATCGCTTACGCGAGCAGGCTCCTCTCACCATCGGAGCGCAACTATTCCATCACAGAGAGCGAGTGTCTGGCCCTAGTTTCGGCGGTTGCGAAGTTCCGCCCATACTTATATTGCCGACCCTTTTCCTTTGTCACACACAGGCCATCACGCGCTTTGCTGGTTATGCGCACTCAAAGATGCTGCAGGAAGACTTAGTCGCTGGGCATTACGCCTCCAAGAATATTCTTATACTGTCACCTACAAATCTGGCCGACTACACAAGGATGCTGACTGTCTGTCTCGCTACCCGGTAGACGAGCATGACGATGCCGACAGTAGTACCGCCAATGGCATTTTCCCTGTGTCTGCCTTCGCTAACATCGCCGATGAGCAGTTCCGAGACCTATCGCTGCGAGCACTCATCGAGCATCTGCGATCTGCACCTGCCGACGCATCCGTTTGCCGATATGTCCTCCAGGGCGGCATTCTGTACCGAAGGAACTTCCTCCCTGACAGATCTGATCTTCTTGTCGTGCCAAAACATCTACTACACACTGTGCTCTTTGAGATGCATGACGCACCCACTGCAGGACATCTTGGGGTAACCCGCACGTACGACTGCGTCCGCCGCCGCGTCTATTGGCCTGGTCTCGCTCGCTCCGTCCGACGCTATGTTGCTGCCTGTGATCCCTGCCAGCGTCGGAAAACACCTCAGGTGCCACCTGCCGGTCATCTCCAGCCGATTACCGTCCATTTGGAACCGTTCTTTCACGTTGGATTAGACATTCTCGTTCCCTTTCCCACGTCATGCTCCGGGAACAAATGGGTAGGCGTCGCAACTGATTATGCCACCCTATACGCTATCACGCGGGCTCTCCCTACCAGTTGCGCCACTGACGTCGTGGACTTTCTCTTGCGTGAGATTATCTTACTTCACGGCGCCCCACGACAGCTGCTTACTGACCGTGGTCGTAACTTCCTGTCGAAAGTTATCGCCGACATTGTGCGTTCCTGCTCCGCTCTACCCAAGCTGACTCTACCCAAGCTGACGCGGTATGGTCCATCATACTGCGAGAGTGAGTGCGTGAAGAAACTTTGTTGCGAACGCCTGCAGAACGGTTAGCCTTCCCCTGTTAGGCAGGCGTTACCGTGACGCGGCCATAACGTCTTCGCGGCGTGTGGCGCCTTTACTTCGGCCGCGGCCGCACCATTCCCTGTGGTCGACCGCGCCTGCCCCTCTTTTGGGGTGGCAGCCTCCCTCCGGTTTTGCTCGGTCGTTGCCTTTCGAGGGCCGCCGAGTTCTGCTGGACGGCCTGGGTTTGGACATCTTGGTCATAGCACCTCGTTGCGGCCTCGAGCCGCGGCGGGATCGTTGTTATCGTTGCAGCTTCATGCGGATTCTTTGCACAGTCCCAAAGGATGTGAGCTGCACTGGCTCTTTCCTTTCGGCACGCACAACACAGATCACTTTCATAAACACTTGGACACACGTGCCTCATCAGCACCGGGGTGAATAACGACCCCGTTTGAAGTTGTCGATATAAAACCGCCTCCTTACGGGTCAAGCCCGGATGAGGTTGCGGCATAGTCCTTCGCTCTAGTCGGTACCATTTCACAATTTCGTTGTAGGAAGTCATATTGTCCTTGGTTTCCCACCACCACGACGGGTCGGCTGTAGTAGCAGCGGCACGGTTGGTTAGTCCTCGCGCCGCCGCGTTCGCCGTCTCGTTGTGGTTAGTGTTGCCCCGATCCGACACATCACTGCCCATGTGGGCCGGAAACCACTTTATCACCACACATCGACTTCCACTCGCGAGATCGACCACACGCAACACACGCGCGGCTTCACTACACACCCTTGCTCTGGCGTAATTTTTCACTGCCGTCCTACAATCGCAGAGCACAGTCGTGCACTCGGGGTCGGCGATGGCCAGAGCAATGGCCACCTCCTCGGCTTGATGCGCCCCTCGAGTCCGCACACTCGCCTCTGTTCTTGTTGCACCGGTCGATGCCCCGACGACTGCAGCGCCGAATGCCTTTCTGTCATCTGAATACTCTGCCGCGTCCACAAACACGGCACCCCTGTCTTTGGCATGGAGATCGGTGAGCGCCTTGGCCCTCGCTGCCCGCCGCTCTTTGTGGAACTCAGGGTTCATATTTCTTGGCACCGGACATACCCGTAGCCGTCTACTAATTGCGTCCGCTACAGGCACTTCTGTAATTTCGGGTACCCTTTCCTTTGGTCCCAGGCCTAGGTCACGCAGCACTTGTCTGCCCGTTCTGGTTACCGATAGCCGCGCGAGCTGAGCGGTCCTCTGCGCCTCGGCGATTTCCTCCAGGGTGTTATACACTACCAGGGCCAGGAAGTTTTCGGTGCTTGTGCAGTCGAGAAGTCCGAGTGCAGCCTTGTACGCTTTGCGTATGAGCGCATTGATCTTATTTCGTTCGCACTGCCTCCAGTCGTGGAAAGCAGCAACGTATGTAATGTGGCTTATAGCGAAGGATTCCACTAGCCGGGTGAGGCTTTCTTCCTTCATACTGCGAGAGAAGTTTTTTCGAAAGTCCAGGCGTTGTAGAAAGGACGGACAAGACAAGGGTGCCGGGAGCGAAATTCGCATTCGTAGCGTCGCCATCACGATTGGCTTTTTGTCGTTGTTGGTCAGCGGAGGTGAACTTTCGGGCTAATTGACGGCATTCCTCGGCGTATCGGGCGACGGCTGAAATGGGATCAAATTCTGACATGTCGGGTGTATAAGGCAAAACAGTATCGATGGTATTGGAAGGATCGCGACCGTAGAGAAGAAAGTATGGAGAAAATCCTGTGGTACTTTGCGTAGCCGTATTATATGCGTACGTGACAAATGGGAGGATGATGTCCCAGTTTGTATGCTCCGATGAAACGTACATAGCGAGAATATCACCAAGGGTGTGATTAAAATGCTCTGTAAACCCGTTAGTTTGAGGATGGTACGCCGTGGTGGTCCGGTGAACTATGCGGTATGGAGCAAGCAGAGCTTCAACCTCCTGCGACAGAAACACACGGCCTCTATCACTCAGCAGCTCCCGAGGTGGGCCATGACGAAGAATGAAAGGATGGAGCAGAAAGGATGCAACGTCACTGGCGGTCGCTGCAGGTAGAGCAGCGGTTTTGGCATAGCGTGTAAGGTGATCAACTGCGACAGTAATCCATCGTTTTCCAGCGGGTGTGAGCGGTAGCGGCCCGTACAGGTCAATTCCCACACGGTCGAAGGCACGAGAAGGGCACGGAAGCGGCTGTATTAAACCATGGGCCGGATGAGGCGGAGATTTGCGGCGTTGGCATTGCGGGTACGAGCGGACAAACGTTTGGACAAAAGTAAACACTTCTCGCCAGTAGTGACGTTACCGCAGGCGCTCATACGTCTTCAAAACGCCTGCCTGTGCACATTGTAGGTCAGTATGGAAAGACGCGCACATGTCGGAACGCAAAGTCCTAGGGATAACCAGGAGCCACTTGCGACCGTCGGGCTGGTAGTTGCGTCGATAGAAGAGGTTATCCTGGACAGCAAAATGGACAGCCTGGCCACGCAGGGAGCGGGCGATGGGAGATGCAGGCGAGCCAGAAAGGAGATCCAAAAGAGAGGCCACCCAAGGATCCTTGCGCTGTTCTGATGCGAATGTGTTGATGTCGACCGAGGATACCGCCTTAATGGTGGAGAGGGAGGCCGTGTCGGCTGGCAGCGGAGAGCGGGACAGAGCGTCAGCGTCAGTGTGCTTGCGACTTGAGCGGTATATGGCGTGTATGCCGTATTCTTGAATGCGCAGAGCCCAGCGTGCAAGCGTCCAGACGGGTCTTTTAAAGAGGATAACCAACAAAGGGCGTGACGGTCAGTAACCACATTGAAAGGCCTGCCGTATAAATAGGTGCGAAACTTCCCGAGTGCCCAAACGATGGCCAGGCATTCTTTTTCTGTGACGCTGTAATTGCGTTCCGCTTTGGTCAGCGCACGACTGGCGTTAGCAGCGACGTACTCGGAGTAGCCAGACTTGCGGTGCGCAAGAACAGCGCCAAGGCCAATTCCACGGGCATCGGCATGCAGTTCAGTTGGGGCGGTGGGATCGTAGTGTCGCAGTATAGGAGGAGACGTCAGGAGACGGCGTAACGTCACGAACGCGGTGTCGCATGCAGGAGACCAGGAGGATAGGTCGTTGGCGCCACTTAAAAGTTGTGTCAGAGGTGAGATTATCGAGGCAGAATTGCGAACAAAGCGTCTGAAGTAAGAACAGAGGCCGATGAAGGCGCGGAGTTCTTTGAGTGTCTTAGGTTTCGGAAATTCTGCCATGGCGCGAAGTTTTGATGGGTCGGGGCATATTCCGCCTTGTGATACGACGTTACCTAGGTTCATGAGCTTGCGCGCGGCGAACTGGCACTTTTTCAGGTTGAGTTGCAGGCCTGCGTTGGTCAAGCACGTCAACACTTGCCTAAGGCGAAGAAAATACGTGCTGAAATCAGGGTCGAACACAACGATGTCGTCGAGGTAGCACAAACACGTGCTTCATTTTAGGCCGCGCAAGATATTGTCCATCATTTGTTCAAACGTAAAGGCGCATTGCATAGGCCAAATGGCATGACATTAAATTCGCATAAGCCATCTGCCGTAATGAATGTAGTTTTAGGGCGATCAGCTGCTGACATCAGGACCTGCCAGTAGCCCGAGCGTAAATCCAACGAAGAGAAGAATTTAGCGCCTTGCAAGCTGTCCAGAGCGCCGTCATTGCGCGGTAGAGGGTAGACCTCTTTGCGCGTTATCTTATTAAGACGGCGATAATCGACGTAGAACCGAATAGAACCATCTTTTTTTGTGACGAGAACCACCGGTGATGCCCACGGGCTATTGGAAGGCCGAATGACACCGCGCTAAAGCATGTCGTCCACGTGCTCACTGATCACCTGACGCTCCTTGGCGGATACGCGGTACGGGCGCTGCCGCAATGGCGCGTTGGAGCCAGTGTCGATGTGGTGGCTGACGGTTGACGAGCGACCCAGAGTAGGCTGAGCGATATCAAAAGAAGAGCGCAACTGGGCAAGCTGGTGAAGAAGCTGGGAGCGCTGCTCGGAAGTAAGATCATCGGCAATGAAAGGTGTGAATAAGTCATGTGATGGCGGAGCAGAAGTGGAAAGTGCACAGAAGTCAGTGAGCTCTGCATACGAAGCATCCGGCACGTCGGGTATAAACATGTCATCAAGAGGCTGAACTGGCTGGGGGCCTGCTGTGCGAAGAATAAACCGAGAAACTGGCGTCGTAACTATTCGTAAAGCGCGAGAGAGGCGTTCGTTTAGGACAGACACGGCTGCTCCAGTATCAATTAGTGCAACGGTAGGGACGCCGTCAACAGTAAGGTCGACAACGTTCGAAGGCGACAATGGAGGACTTGCACAGATCGATGGCGATGCAGTTCCTGCCTCCTGAACTGCGGCGCTTAGTTTTCCTCTTGCGTGGGTGAAGGGCGCTGACGCATGCGGGACAACGAGCGGCGCCGTGGGGAAGGTGAACGACCTGTAAGGACCGCGCGCTCAGCTGGTGACCTGTTCGAATGCCGACTAAAATAAGTGTCGTGGAAAGGCTGCACGTCTGCGTAGGGAGGCGACTGCAGAAACCCATCAGACGGCACCATGCGGCGGCGGCGGCGGCAGAGTCGTGCAACATGGCTGGGAATACAGCAGGCATAACATATGGGCCTGTTGTCTTGCGTGCGCCAAGGATTAGCAAAGGCAGGAGCAGGTAGATGAACGGGATGATGAACGGGTGGGAGCGACCGAGGATGCAGCGCAACGAGTGGTTGACGAGGGGGCGGCGCGGCGACGGATGCATAAGTAAGTGACGCGGCGGCAGGGTACTGCTGGTGCTGCATTGGTAGAACCTCAGCAAATTGGTCTTCAATAACCCACCGGAGCGTAGGAGCGAGCTGTGTAGGAGGCTGTAGCGGCAGCGGCTGCTGTTGGGGTAGCTCAGCGAAGGGTAGCAGAGAAAGCTCACGTGCAACTTTCTCCCGCACGAAAGCTTGGATTTGTGAGCAAGGGGGAGCGATCGGAGAACGTGATCGTATGTGGTTGAGAGCGTTCCAGATATGGTAGGAAGACGAAGGAACACCAATGAAGTGCCTATGCACGAAACAAACATCCAAACTCCAAAACTTGTTTCCAGCTCCTGGTTATCCTGTTTCATCTTTAGGATTTTCATTAAGCATTCGGGTGTGCGCGGCTTGAGTGAATGATTCAATTATTTCAAGGCAAACGGCAATGAACTGCCCATAATGTGTCTGCATTACGGCGAAACGAAAGACGAGAAATAATGCTAGGAAAGTCGCGTATTCAGCTCGGCAGTTATCATGAGCTGTTTCGTACGTACCTCATGAAGGCCATAATGGAATCCATGTCACGAAGTTTTTCGTGGTCTCGTTTAACCATCTTGGCACGAGGACAGTTCTCATAGGTGTAATAGTCCCCGTATTTTGCAACTTTGGCTGGTTGTCCGCTGATGCTGAAGATTTCGTCGAAATACCTTGTGGAAGCGAACGACAATATGAGTATTAGTTTCGGCAGTCGGATAGTATTCAAGAACGCGGAAGCTTCGAGTTCCATGACTGTGAACAATCAGAGAACGCTAGCAACGCCCTCCTTTTATTTGATATTCTTGAAAACCAATGTATTTTTGATAACTACTTTAAATACTGCTTGCTTATACACTATTTAGCGGTACGCTTTTCTCACGATCTCTCAAAAGAAGGACGGTTGAAAAGCATTGACAAGAAATGATGACAATAGAAAACATGCATACGTTATCCGATTTTAAGTAATGTAGGAGCACATTTGTCAATCTTTGAGAGACATTGCTGTCCCTCGTAAGGTGGTTGGCAATTACTAGAGACGCTTAAGTGGCTTTTGAGGAATTAATAATTTAAAATGCCACTTTACTTCCCAGCACTTTCAAGGATAGGTATAATAAATCTCATGAAAGTCTTAGGATTTCAACTAAGCAAACTCAACTGCTCGTGAAAGCAAAATGACGCCATTTCGATTTCGCCTCATCTTCATCATATAATTTATTTGTGAATATCCCTAATAAAAAACCCGGGGAATTGCAATTTTAGACCCGTGTAATCTCCCCCTCTTCCAGAAATCTACTTGACAAAGTGGAAGAGTGCTGTCACAGGCAAATAAAGAAAGGTCATTGTTCTATATTGAAATAAAAGTACTATAAGTAGACTGATAATGCCCGATAAGAAAGTTTTATCAATCAATAAACTGTAATTCATGAAAAGATCTTTTGGCCGTAATTCCCCGTTGCACAGGTGACCAGCACCTTTTAGATGATGGGGGGCTAAATGCTGGATGCTAGGATCTGGCAGTCTGTACATTTTATCCAACGTAAGGCTGTCTGCTACCAAGAAATTACTATACAGGTCCATACATAAGTGGTGGTGACTAAGTAGTTGCAGTCGTCCAGACGTCTTGCTAGCTCTATTGTTTACGCTTAGGGTGAACGTTCTCACATACCTGGACAACCTAGGATCATCTTTTACTGGCATTCTCCTACTACTACACGTATCCCTTCACACAGCGAGCATATGCGGAAATCACGAGAAGCTTATACTTACGCCACATTGTAACTGGCCCAGTACTTGGACTCCCTTAGGCCATCGCTTACATCCGCGGCTCTCGAATTCTTTCTGAAACATTCAGGCAAATGTAGCTTGCAAACTTCACGCTCAATAAATATTACCGGGCCGTACTCACCGGGAGAACCATTGAGAACCTTAGTAATCAGTGTGCCTACCTGAGGAAATCATTTATATTTTACAAACTTGTGCAAAGGACGGTCGAACTGAATTTAATTCATGAGGCTTTACGTGGCAAAACCACTATTTGATTATGAGACACGCCGTAGCGGGAATGTCCGGATTAATTTTGACCACCAGGGGATCTTTGACGTGTTCCGATGCGGGCGAAGCGGGCGTTCTTGCATTTCGCCCTGTCGAAATGATATCCGCCACGGTCGGGATTTCATCCCACCGCCTAATGCTTAGCAGCGCAACACCTGGCCTGGCCTGGCCACTGCGGCGGGTGAAGGAAAGTCGAAGAAGGGAAAATTTTATCCAGGCTTCTGGGGCGCTATGACGCAAAGCTATTCCACATTTTTCTATCCCAATTCTTCAAGCAGCTCTCCAGGATTAGCAAAAAAAAAATAAAATTTGCGGGCTACCCCCACTTCGCCTGCATGTCACACGACGTGACGAAAACAAAGAGTAGTTTCTGATTCGGAGCCTTTTTGCCATTAGCCCTGTGCTGTTGGTCAAATGTTTATTGCTCACGCGACGTCACAAATCTGCGAAAACTGAACGCGTTAAAGAGGCGTGAACGCGTTAAAGATGCATTAATGCGCCAAACAAAAGTGAACGTTTTTCTGATTAGCCTGAGGCTGCCCCGTTCCCAAAAGAATAGAACGTGGCTGCCCGCCAATCGCTCAAGCGCTGGCTGTTCGCACCAGCCGGAGAGCGTTGGTTTATTGTCGTATAAGAACATTTTTTGTGTGGCAGTAACATTCTCCAGCCCTTTCGGCAAATATACGACATACCTCTGCCAACTATTCTTTGCTGAGGATCCATTTTAGCAGCATTTCTAGCCTTCCGTTGCAGGCCGCCGCGATTTTCGGCAAGCTGCCGCAAGCTAAGTAAGGGAAAGCGGACTAATCAATGCAATCGCAGACGCAGGCTTGGCCCCATCTCGCTCAGGTGGAGAGGAGCCCTCTCCACCTGAGCGGGCTCCTCGCTTCTTTTGAGCCAATTAGATAAGAAAAACCGCTCAATGTATGCAATGGTATTCGTTTTTAAAGCAAACAAAGGTGACATGCTATGAACCAGGACCAAGTTTGATTGAGCTGTTCAGACAACGCTGCGGGTCACCGCCGGATGCTTGCTTCTGCGGTTACGTAAATTTGACATCGGGACATTGGAATAAAACAGATTGGTATAGCGTTACCTAGTACGGTCCCTGTAAGCACATTCTGAACATTGGTTACTCTGCTTGCCCGTTTCCATTTACCACATGCCGCGGGCAACACAATATACAATGTACTACCTATAAGAAATCACTAAGACGATTAGGTAAGAAGGTGCCGTGGCGTCGAGTACTTTCTGTTGTCACAAGAGGATATTGTCTCTGAAACAAAATATGGCGCAAAACATCTTTAGACTGTTATGGAGACAATGTCACACCGAGAAAACTGCTACGGCATTACAATATGGTCTAGAGAGGCTGGGAATGACAGCCAGCTGAGACTGGGTACGTGAATTGCATGCGCTAACACCTGGTCTGTCACTCCTTGAAACTGAGCGCCAGGTTTAAGATTCGTCATGGCTATACTCAGCGCTCAGCCCAAGGGTCGGGTGAAGCACTTCCTGGACCGTTGGAACCACAGGCTGACAACGTGAGAGAGTGAGAAAAAGAGGGAAGAACAGGGAGGTTACCCAAACTGCCGCCCAGTGTAGTACTCTGCATTGGTGCGAGCAAACCATCGATTCAAGGAAGAATGGGGAAGGCGAAAAAAGATGTTATTCGTCTTCCTGTGCCTACTACTTCCACCGTAGATTGGGTGTAGCTTTCACAAACCTACACGTTTGTTAAAGCAACGCGCACACTTTTCTTGAACAAAGGTCTAGTGTCACACCGCGAGTGTTTAATAGCAATAGCAGTTGCAGTAATGAATAAAGCATGCACAAACGATGTCTGCAATATTCCGGTGTGTTCCAAACGGTAAGCGAGATGTCCTCAAATATTCATTAAAGTTTTCTCGTTGCGTCTGTTCTTGATAGTATATTATTATTGTCTGCGTGTTTCATGGGCTAATCTAGTAGCTTCTTCAGCAAAGCGATTGCCGAAAATTCTCCCATTACAAGGTAGCCAGTGAACTGTAACATCATTGTACTTTCCAACAGCGCTATCATAAATATGTCATGTTTTAAATCACGTGTTCTTATGGATGGATTGATTGATGGATGGATGGATGGATGGATCGATATTATGAGCGTCCCCTTTGGAACGGGGCGGTGGGTTACTTTGCGCCACCAATCCCTTGCTATTATACTGCCTAAAGTCCTACCTAGGTTAAACAATAAAAAAAGAGAAAACAAAACACTATGAACTACGCCACCCAAATTTTCTGGTCCCCTTTTTCGAACTGTGCTTTTGTACGTCTCCGTTTTTGTCGTTTCCCTACTTTTCTTCCACCAATCCCCCAATCACCACTTACTAATGCCTACTGCGGACATGTTTACTTTGCCACTGCTCTCGCTGAAGTCAAGTGCTTCAAGGAGGCCAGTGGCGCTAAAATCGACCGCTGGGTAGACGTCTTCACATTCTAATAAAACATGCTCCATAGTCTCCCTAGCTTTACCGCAGCAAGCACATGCTTCTTCTTCCGTCTTCTATCTCGCTTTATTGGTTTGTGTTCTAAGGCATCCCGATCTCGCTTCAAAAAGTAATGAGCTTTCCTTTGAGTTATAAATTGTTTCTTTCCTGATTTCCTTTTTTTTCCTTTTAAGTAGTTACCCATGGCAAGTTTCTTTTCCATTGCTGCCACCCAAGAGATTATTTCAGCCTCTCTGGCTTTCTGCTTGACCTTCTTTGTTGCTTCTTCTTAGTTCCAGTGACGCAGTGCCCCCTGCCGGCTTTGAAGCTCTGCTTTAGAATAGCAGAACACTGCACATTTACATGTGCGATTCTCGTTCAGTACATTGACGCGAACAATAAACAGCACGAACTATGAGAACACCGCAGGTCACTTTATTTAGGTGAATCTAAACGATTAGACATGGATCTCGTCTTCTCATCTGATCACGCGAGATCTTCGTTGTTCTCTACATGCCACATAGTAAAATTCGCATGTGCCTCCCTTCAGCGAAGGCATCATCCTGATGCTTATCCAACGGCAGAAGATGTCGTGTTAGACAAGATGTGGGCCTTTCATTGCAAAGGAATACGACTTCACACACACCAGGTGCTCGACTCCTGGTAAACGGTGGTAAGCTTCGGAGGAAGAAAGTCCATCAGGGAGGACCTTAACGTAGACGTTCCTCATGCGTCGTACTGCCTTGTACGGACCAAAGTACCTCCTGGGTAGCTTTTCCGAAAATCCCCGTTCGCGGATGGGACCCCGAACCCGCGCCATCTCAACTCGTTGGCAGGTGACGTATCGGTCCCGTAGATTATAATGATGTGCGTCGTAGTCATGTTGTCGGGTGATCCAGACGAGCGTGTTGCCTAGCTTCCTCAGCACGTTGAGTGAAAGCTCCATATCTGTAGCTCTTTATCTCTGTAGATGTATCACAGCAGTCATAGGTCAGCCCTACATGGAGCATCGCTGTCATTTCGAGGTCATGAAGATAAATTGCTTCCATCCTGTTGTTTCCTGCTGCGCTGTGTTGTAACCGAATGTGATGCATGGCAGCATGTCATCCCAATTTAACATTCCACATCTAAGAATACCCTCAGCATGTCCGCGAATGGCTTGTTCAGACTGGAATTTCAGAACGACGTTTTCAGAACGTCAGAACACGTTTTCAGGGAGAAGAGGTTTATTAGGGGCTCCTTATGCGAAGGACATAGCGACCGGGAAGGACCAGGCAGACTGAAGCACTGTCCAAAAAGACGCCAGCAACCAGCAGCGCGAGCAAAGCTCAGCCACGCGTTGGCGATGCGGCTGTGCATCGAGACGCGTCTTCTTCACAATCTTCCCCCGGACAAAAGGAGCCATCCTGGCGGCATAAGAATCGGAAGTGAGAAGGTCGTGGTAGGGCTTGATACGCGAGGCGTGTACAACGTCACGTCCTCGCCGGCGCAAGTCGTCAGGTGGTGACAGTGGCTCAATGAGAAAATTCACCGAGGATTCGGTCCAAGACTCGGTAAGATTTTTTGAATTTTGTAACGAGTTTTGAGGGAAGCCCTGGGGCTTGAAAAGGAACAGACAGCGACACAAGATAGCTTGGGGCCTAGTGGCAGCAAATGAAGAATTTCGAGATCGAATGATCCGCGACACATTTGTAGTCCGCCTCGAGGACGCACAGCTATTGGAAGCGGTCCAGATGTATGCCACCCTTACGCTAGCGACTGCTCTGACGAGGGCCAGTCTCACGGAAACAGTTCACCGACAGCAACTAAAACTCCGCGCCGTCAGCAACGAGGCGACTAAAGGCGAACTTGACATGGTCCAATGAACAACGACGAAGCCGTACAGCAACTGCGAAGCTGGCGCCACCCCACAGCAACGGCAGTCGCTTGAGGGGGGGGGGGGGGTGTCGTTGGGAAAGCGGTGACCGCAAGGTTGCCACTTCTGCGGACGGTCGAGCCACGCGAGAGCCCGGAGCCCTGCACGTTCAGCGCGGTGTGACCACTGTGGAATCAAGGGACATTTGACCGTGGTGTGTCACAAGAGAACAGAAAACAACCAGGTGGACGTGTCTATGCTAGAAGGCGATGAACAAAACTTTTTTGTCGGGACACTCAACGCCTCAAATGCCAGATACGCGGAATTGTTTCTTAATGGTGTACGCGTAAGTGCAAAAATGGATTCAGGAGCAGAAGTCACTGTTGTTCCGCCCGATTTCCCCGGTGTACTGCCTCGTATAGACAGACCACAAGCGGTGTTGAGAAGTGCTGCAAATCGGTGCCTCGAACTGAATGGTTGTTTTTGAGCAGATATTGTTTGGAAATGCGAAACAACGCGATAAGCACTGTACGTTGTAGAGTCAATGCAGCGTGTCCTTTTAGGGCTCCCAGCCAATGAAGCACTTGGTGTAATCAAATTTCTTGATGTGGTTGACGATAAACAGTACGAGAACATGTATCCGCGGCTCTTCTTTGGACTAGGAATGGTGTCAGGCGAATACAGCATTCGCATGAAAGAGGGCACGGTCCTCTTCGCAATTTTCGCGCCGTGGCGGGTACCCATCCCGTTAAAGAACCCCATCAAACTCATCATCGTCATCATGATCATCAGCCTGGTTATGCCCACCGCAGGGCAAAGGCCTCTCCCATACTTCTCCAATTACCCCGGTCATGTACTAATTGTGGCCATGTTGTCCCTGCAAACTTCTTAATCTCATCCGCCCACCTAACTTTCTGCCGCCCCCTACTACGCTTTCCTTCCCTTGGAATTCATTCCGTAACTCTTAATGACCATCGGTTATCTTCCTTCCTCATTACGTGTCCTGCCCATGCCCATTTCTTTTTCTTGATTTCAACTAAGATATCATTAACTTGCGTTTGTTCCCTCACCCAATCTGCTCTTTTCTTATCCCTTAACGTTACACCTATCATTCTTCTTTCCATAGCTCGTTGCGTCGTCCTCAATTTAAGTAGAACCCTTTTCGTAAGCCTCCAGGTTTCTGCCCCGTACGTGAGTACTGGTAAGACACAGCTGTTATAAACTTTTCTCTTGAGGGATAATGGCAACCTGCTGTTCATGATCTGAGAATGCCTGCCAAACGCACCCCAGCCCATTCTTATTCTTCCGATTAGTTCAGTCTCATGATCCGGATCCGCAGTCACTACCTGTGCTAAGTAGATGTATTCCCTTACCACTTCCAGTGCCTCACTACATATTGTAAACTACTGTTCCCTTCCGAGACTGTTAAACATTACTTTAGTTTTCTGCAGATTATTTTTAGACCCACCCGTCGGGTTTGCCTCTCCAGGTCAGTGAGCGTTCATTGCAGTTGGTCCCCAGAGTTACTAAGCAAGGCAATATCATCAGCGAATCGCATGTTACTAAGGTATTCTCCATTAACTCTTATCCCCAATTCTTCCCAATCCAGGTCTTTGAAAACCTCCTGTAAACACGCTGTAAATAGCATCGGAGAGATCGTATCTCCCTGCCTGACGCCTTTCTTTATTAGGATTTTATTGCTTTCTTTATGAAGGACTACGGTGGCTGTGGAGCCGCTATAGATATCTTTCAGTATTTTTACATACGGCTCGTCTACACCCTGATTCCGCAATGCCTCCATGACTGCTGAGGTTTCGACTGAATCAAACGCTTTCTCGTAATCAATCAAAGCTATATATAAAGGTTGGTTATATTCCGCACATTTTTCTATCACCTGATTGACAGTGTGAATATGGTCTATTGTTGAGTAGCCGTTACGGAATCCTGCCTGGTCCTTTGGTTGACGGAAGTCTAAGGTGTTCCTGATTCTATTTGCAATTACCTTAGTAAATACTTTGTAGGCAACGGACAGTAAACTGATCGGTCTATAATATTTCAAGTCCTTGGCGTCCCCTTTCTTATGGATTAGGATTATGTTAGCGTTTTTCCAAGATTCCGGTACGCTCTAAGTCCTGAGGCTTTGCGTATACAGGGTGGCCAGTTTCTCTAGAACAATCTGCCCACCATCCTTCAACAAATCTGCTGTTACCTGATCCTCCCCAGCTGCCTTCCCCCTTTTCATAGCTCCCAAGGCTTTCTTTACTTCTTCCGGTGTTACCTGTGGGATTTCGGATTCATCTAGACTATTCTCTCTTCCATGATCGTCGTGGGTGCCACTGGTACTGTATAAATCTGTATAGAACTCCTCAGACACTTGAACTATCTCATCCATATTAGTAATGATACTGCCGGCTTTGTCTCTTAACGCATACATCTGATTTTTGCCAATACCTAGTTTCCTCTTCACTGCTTTTAGGCTTCCTCCGTTCCTGAGAGCATGTTCAATTCTATCTATATTATACTTCCTTATGTCAGCTGTCTTACGCTTGTTGATTAACTTCGAAAGTTCTGCCAGTTCTATTCTAGCTGTAGGGTTAGAGGCTTTCATACATTGGCGTTTCTTGATCAGATCTTTTGTCTCCTGCGATAGCTTACTGGTATCCTGTCTAACGGAGTTACCACCGACTTCTGTTGCACACTCCTAGAACTAGAATTAGTCAAAGTGCTCAAAAGCAAAGTGATTCGTAAGGTAGATGGCTCAACTAGATATTGTGCAGGTATGGTGCCAGCAGTCTATCCAAGTGGGGAAGTTCGAATCTGTGTGGATCTAACCCAGCTGAAGGAAAGCGTCCCACTTGAACGGTTTGTCTTGGGAACCGTAGACCACGCACTTGGCCAATTGGCAGGGCCCACATACTTTTCGAAATTAGATGCCAATTCAGGATTTCACCAGGTTAAATTGGCGAAAGAAAGTCAAGAGCTAACAACATTTATCACCCCGCTTGGTAGGCACTGCTTCCAGCGACTGTCGTTCGGTATCACCCCAGCCCCGGAATACTTTAAAAAGCGAATGACGAAAATATTAGATGGCCTTCAAGGAGTATTAAACCTGATGGACGACGTTCTGGTTTGCGGAGCCCGAAAGCGTGAACATAATGAACGGCTGCACGCAGTGCTAAGAGCTTGGTTGCTGTGGAGGTAACACTAAATTAGGCAAAATGTTCTTTTTTATCAGCACAGTAGCGTTTTTAGGCTACATGGTCGATGCGTCGGGAATCACGCCGGATCCCAAGAAAGTTCGAGCCATAAACGAAATGGCTACCCATCAATTGTAGCTGATGTCCGCAGATTTTTGGGCATGATAAACTATCTGGCAAGGTTTGCGAACAACCTTGCCGACATGTCAGCACCGCTCCGTTGTCTTCAAATGCCGTGAGAGGAACTGGGGCCTGCCTCAGCGAAAATCATTCGATTCCGAAATAATTGATTACATCGGCGCAATGCGTCGCAAAATTCGACCCTAAGCGGCGCACTATTGTGTCCGCCGACACGTCATCATTCGGACTCGGCTGTGTGCTCATGCAAGTGCAATCATATGGGGATAGGCGGCCGGTTCCATATGACTCTAGCTCATTAACAATAATAGAACAACGGTACGCGCAGATAGAAAAGGAAGCACTCACGCTGACGTGGGTGGCAGAAAGCTGGGAAGGGTTTTTTAGGGCTGGATTTTCAATTTGTGACCGATCACAAACCGCTCGTATCGCTACTCTTTCAGTCATCCCTTGATGTGCTAGACTACAAAGATTACAATTGAGGCTCATGCGATATCGCCTTGTAGTCTCCTATGTCCCAGGAAAGCAGATTGGCACTGCCGACGCCCCTTGTCGTGCACCTTGCACGGAAGCGGATTTAGAGATAGGGGAGCTAGACTGC
Organism: Dermacentor andersoni; assembly: GCF_023375885.2. Classification (NCBI taxonomy): domain Eukaryota; kingdom Metazoa; phylum Arthropoda; class Arachnida; order Ixodida; family Ixodidae; genus Dermacentor; species Dermacentor andersoni. The sequence goes on along the minus strand of NC_092820.1, from coordinate 72,264,637 downwards.
AGTGAACTATCGAGCCATGCATACGGCTATACCAGCAAACTGAAATTTTCAGCCCGTTGGAACAAAATAAAGTTCACGCACGAAAAAGATTCAACCTGCCAACACCTCCGGTTGTATTGTAAGCAGGGCTGGCCACGTCGCGTTAAAGTGAGCAGTTGGCTAAGCCCTTAGTGGTCGGAAGGAGCAAAGCTTACAATATCTGACGGTGTACTTCTGCATGGGTCTCGTCTCGTGGTGCCTCAGAATCCAAGATGTGGATACTTTGCTCAATGCATGTTGGTCACCAGGGCATTGTGAAAAGTCGAGCTAGGGCCGGCGATTCTGTGTGGTGGCCCGGTCTCAGCGCCGAGCTAGGAGCTCAGGTAAACAGTTTTCGAGAGTGCGTGAAACTGCGCGTTCACAAAGCAAAATCCATGATGCCGTCAGTCTCGCAGCTTTCCTTGGCTAAAGGTAAGAGCTGACTTCTTCCATTGACACGGGAGATCGTACCTTGTGGTCTTATACTATTTTTCGCACTATCCAGAGCTTGACTTTTTATCTTCCACCAGCTCGGTGGCGGTTATTGTGCAAACCAGCAGTATATTTGCTAGACACGGGATTCCAGAACTTGTAACAGACAAAGGTCCTCAATTCGCTTCTGCAGAATTTGAATTGTTTGCGACAAGTTATGGCTTCCATCCCGTCACGTCCAGTCCCAGGTACCCGCAGTCAAATGGAGCTGCCGAACGTACAGTGGAGACAGTAAAACCGATGATGGCAAAATCAGTTGACCCTTACTTGGTCCGCCTAGCATATAGGGACTCCCCAGGTCTATTGGGTACAAGCCCAGCCCAGCTATTGATGGGCCGACGGCTGCGCTCTACGCTTCCCGTGCACCCGAAAAGGCTAGTACTCTCAATGAGGAGTTGTCTCAGGAGCCCCAGGTATAAAGGCAAGACAGTGTGGAATAAGCAAAAACTCGACTACGACAGTCGCCACGCTCTAACTCAGCTACCGCTACTCGCCCTGGGAAACCGGGTATCGACAAAAGACAGCAAAATTTCAGCAAAAGTGTTGAGTTCTGCCATGCGGCCTCGGTTATATCAGGTGCGAACAGACGACGGGGTTGAATTAGAGAGAAACAGGTGCGTTCGTCTGGTACAGCGAGCGAACCAGCGCGCATGACCCGTCCTATAAATGACCTACCGTCACAGAAGAAGGCCGTGCAAGCGCTATTGCGCTTTTTGCGATCTACCGGCCTGTGTGAACGACTTTAACTGGAACGCCTTTTGTGTGTGTGTGCCTCCATGTGTGCGTGTTTTTTTTTTCCTTTTTTTGCGTTTTCCTCTCTGTCATCTTTCTAACCCCTATCCCCCATCCCCAGTGTAGGGTAGCAAATCGGAGACTCATATCTGGTTAACCTCCCTCCTTTCCTCTTTATTCTCTCTCTCTCTCTTCCTGCGACTCCGGACGCTGCAGGCCAATCAGAGGAACACAAGGCCTCGGCAGAGCCTTCTGTGCTTAATTCAATTGCAGCTGCTGCCTCGTATGAAGACGGGAGCTCAATGCGCGCGGGCTCAAGCTTTCCCCCACCGGGAAGCGTGAGTATCTTTTGCCTTGAGGCTCCTCCGCGTTAATTGACAAGACTTAGCCTTCAAGACTGTCATCCAGGAACAGTATTGATAGTCGCTAACAGCACTGAATGAACGACCATAGAGATACGGATGAAACTTCACAGCTGTCCATACCACAGCAAGAAAATTCTATGCTGTTCTTGCGTAATTAGACTCTGCATGTCAGAGCATCCTTCTTGCGTACGCCATGACTGTCTCGGCTGAGTCGAGCGCAGCACCTAGATTTATATTGCTGAAGCGTCCGTATGGGTCGTGTCAGGATAGCCCTCGTCATAGCGAGGCAGTGCAGGGGGCGTTTACTGGTGCTACCGCAGTTTATTAGGTGCTGTTTGTTCTTGTTTCGCCACATGCAAAGACCCCGTCTTCTCTTGTAAGGCGAGTTAACGGCGAAGCTATTTGTCATAATTTGGCTGTCAATCTTGGGTTACCATCACTATTGGTTTATACGCACAGATACCTAGGAAATTCCTTACTGCGTTCTTGTTCTTTAGCGCTAAATGATTTGTCACGGCCGCAATTTGGCCAGGTCCGGGTGGACTCTCCTTGTGACACTACCTTACCTATTGTCACGTGGTAGTGACGGTGAATAAAGCAGCAATACGGCGGAATACAAAACTAGCTTTTATTGGGCGAACCTGTGCCCACAAAAACAGGCTACACTTATAGCAGAACGATAGCGGCGAACACGGTCGGCGATCGTCGGAAATCTGGTCAGCGGGTCAAGCGCGTCGGCTTTTATAGATCAGTCGTCGAATGTTCCAGATTAACCGATGGGACCGGCGTGTCTTCCACAAAGTTCTACGCTATTCGCGTCGCGCATACATGCAATCAGATTACACAAGTTGCGGTGAAAGACAGTTGACGGAACCATCGATAACATTCCAGAAACTTCTTTTACATGCAGGCGCGTCCTGCGCTGCGCGATAAACATTTGTTAGGCTGCCAAACGTGATCGCCCGATAAAGATAAGTACACGTGTCATTACCCCCCTCTTAAAAAGCATCGACCCGATGCTGCAAACAAAGGAAAGTAATAAAAAAAAGAAGCACTCGTAGCAAAGAAAACAAAAAAATAAGGAAGTTCGTCAGCGTCCATAAAAGGGTTTAAGGCGCACCACGTGGATCACTTCAGATCGTGCGCGGCGCCGCTGTGAATGCGAAATGCCGTCTGGCACGACCTCATAGTCCAGTGCGCCAATACGTCGGATGACCTTGTAGGGTCCGAAATAGCGTCGCAGTAGTTTCTCACTGATTCCTCGTCAGCGTATCGGGGTCCATACCCAAACACGATCGCCGGGCTGGTACTCGACGAAGCGTCGTCGGAGGTTGTAGTGTCGGCTGTCGGTCCTCTGCTGGTTCTTGATCCGCAGGCGGGCGAGCTGTCGGGCTTCGGCGCGCTGGAGATAGGTAGCGACGTCAAGGTTCTCCTCGTCAGTGACGTGCGGCAGCATGGCATCGAGCGTCGTCGTCGGGTTCCTGCCATAGACCAGCTTGAACGGCATGATCTGTGTTGTTTCTTGCACCGCCGTGTTGTAAGCGAAGGTTACATACGGCAGGACCGCGTCCCACGTCTTGTGCTCGACGTCGACGTACATTGATAGCATGTCGGCGAGGGTCTTGTTCAGGCGCTCCTTGAGACCATTCGTCTGCGGATGGTGTGCAGTTGTCCTCCTGTGGCATGTCTGGCTGTACTGCAGAATGGCCTGGGTGAGCTCTGCTGTAAAAGCCGTTCCTCTGTCGGTGATGAGGACTTCTGGAGCACCATGTCGCAGCAGGATGTTCTCGACGAAAAATTTCGCCACTTCGGCTGCGCTGCCTTTTGGTAGAGCTTTAGTTTCAGCAAAGCGGGTGAGATAGTCCGTCGCCACGACGATCCACTTATTCCCGGATGTTGACATCGGAAACGGCCCCAACAAATCCATCCCAATCTGCTGGAATGGTCGCCGAGGAGGTTCGATCGGCTGTAGTGATCCTGCTGGCCTTGTCGGTGGTGTCTTGCGTCGTTGACAGTCTCGGCATGTCTTGACATAACGGGCGACGTCGGCGGTCAGACGCGGCCAGTAATACCTTTCCTGTATTCTCGACAGCGTCCGGGAGAATCCGAGGTGCCCAGTGGTCTGATCGTCGTGTAGGGCGTGCAGTATTTCTGGACGCAGCGCTGACGGTACGACAAGAAGGTAGCTGGCGCGGACTGGTGAGAAGTTGTTCTTCACGAGCAGGTTGTTTTGTAGCGTGAACGAGGACAACCCGCGCTTAAATGCCCTAGGGACAACGTCGGTGTTCCCTTCCAAATACTCCACGAGGCCTTTTAGCTCCGGGTCCGATCGTTGCTGTTTAGTGAAGTCTTCCGCGCTTATTATCCCAAGGGAGGCGTCGTCGTCCTCGTCGTCTTGCGGCGGGGGATCGATGGGGGCGCGTGATAAGCAGTCGGCATCGGAGTGTTTTCTTCCGGACTTGTATATTACCGTGACGTCATATTCTTGTAGTCTGAGGCTCCACCGCGCCAGCCGTCCTGAAGGGTCCTTTAAGTTAGCTAGCGAACACAACGCGTGGTGGCCGCTGACGACTTTGAATGGCCTGCCATAGAGGTAAGGGCGGAATTTAGCTGTAGCCCAAATGATGGCGAGGCATTCCTTTTCAGTCGTAGAATAATTGCTTTCCGCTTTTGACAGCGACCGGCTAGCATACGATATCACCCGTTCAAGTCCTTCTTTCCACTGGACTAGGACGGCACCGAGGCCTAGGCTACTGGCGTCAGTGCGGATTTCGGTATCGGCGTCCTCGTCGAAGTGTGCAAGTACAGGCGGCGACTGCATGCGTCGTTCGAGTTCTTGAAACTGCCTTGGCCTGCGGCGTTTCCCACTTGAACTCGACATCACATTTGGTTAGATGTGTTTGCGGCTCCGCGATGCGTGAAAAGTCCTTGGCAAAGCGCCTATATTAGGCACACATGCCAAGGAATCTGCGCACTGCCTTCTTGTCGATTGGCTGCGGGAACTTTGCGATGGCAGCTGTCTTCCGTGGGTCGGGGCGTACTCCTGATTTGCTGATGACGTGGCCTAGGAACAAAAGCTCATCGTAAGCGAATCGGCACTTTTCCGGCTTCAGAGTGAGCCCTGATGACTTGATGGCCTCTAGTACTGTCGCAAGCTGCCTCAGGTGATCGTAGAAATTTCCGGCGAAGACAACGACGTCATCCAAGTAAACGAGACAGGTCTGCCACTTCAATCCTGCTAAAACCGCGTCCATCACGCGCTGGAACGTTGCAGGCGCCGAGCACAGTCCGAATGGCATAACCTTGAACTCGCAGAGGCCGTCTGGGGTGATGAAGGCAGTCTTTTCGCGATCTCTTTCGTCGACTTTTATTTGCCAATAGCCAGACTTGAGGTCCATTGACGAGACGTATTTAGCGTTGCAGAGCCGATCCAGTGCGTCGTCTATCCGTGGGAGGGGGTATACGTCCTTCTTCGTGATCTTGTTTAGACGACGATAATCGACGCAGAAACGTACGGTTCCGTCCTTTTTCTTTGCCAGGGCAACAGGGGATGCCCACGGGCTTTTCGACGGCTGGATGACGTCGTTGCGCAGCATTTCGTCGACTTGTTCTCTTATAGCTGCGCGTTCTCGCGGCGAAACTCGGTAAGGGCTCTGGCGGAGAGGTCGAGCGCCCTCTTCGGTTATTATGCGATGCTTTGCTACTGGGGTTCGTTGAATCCTTGATGACGTCGAAAAGCACTCTTTGTATCGTCGAAGTAGACTTCTGAGCTGTTGTTGCTTAATCGTGGGGAGACTTGGATTTATGTCGAAGTCTGGCTCGGGAACTACGGTCGTCGGGCTGGATGCGGCAGAATCCGAGAGGACAAACGCATTGCTGTTTTCTAGAATTTCCTCGATGTATGCGATCGTCGTGCCCTTGTTGATGTGCTTGAACTCCTGGCTGAAGTTTGTCAGCAACACTTTCGTGTTTCCTCCGTGCAGTCGAGCGATCCCTCTTGCGACGCAAATTTCACGGTCTAGCAGTAGACGTTGGTCGCCTTCGATGACGCCTTCGATGACGCCTTATATGTCAGCGGGTGTTTCGGTGCCGACCGAAATAACAATGCTGGAGCGAGGCGGGATGCTCACTTGATGTTCGAGCACACTCAAGGCGCGGTGACTACGAGGGCTCTCCGGCGGTATCGCATGATCTTCCCACAGCGTTATTGACTTCGACTTGAGGTCGATGACTGCGCCGTGTTCGTTGAGGTAGTCCATGCCGAGAATGACGTCTTGTGAACACTGTTGGAGGATAACGAAGGTGACAGGGTGAGTCCGGTCGTGAATGGTAATTCTCGCCGTGCACATTCCTGTCGGCGTAATGAGGTGTCCTCCAGCGGTCCGAATTTGAGGGCCTTCCCATGCAGTCTTAACCTTCTTCAACTGGGCGGCGACTCATGACTGAGTAATCGGCGCCTGTGTCGACTAAGGCGGTGACTGCGTGGCCGTCTAGAAGCACGTCGAGGTCGGTGGTTCTTTGTCTTGCGTTGCAGTTGGGTCTTGGCGTCGGATCACGGCTGCGTCGTGTTGAACTGAAGCTGGTACGTCGCGTCGTCAAGTCGTCTTTCGTCGGTGTAGTCTTGGCTTCCTGACTTCCTCGGGACGGCGGCGTGTCGTTATTATGTGGTCGGGATGGTTTCTTCGGCGTCTTCGTCGGCGGCGGAGGATCTTCGTCAGTTCGACGAACAGCAACTGCACCTCCATCGGTTGCTGCTTTTAGTTTTCCGGATATGGGCTCGCTGACCGGCCCCGGGCTGGGCCGGGCTGCGGGCCCCGGGCTGCGGCGACAGGTAGCGGCCTGGTGATGGCGAACGCGACGGTCGTCGAGAGCTCCATTGAGTAGCGGCGAGGTAGTCGGCGATGTCACGTGGGCGCTCTCCAAGCTGTGGACGCGGCGCGTTGACGGCGAACCCTCTCAGTCCCAAGTCGCGGTATGGGCATCGTCGGTAGACGTGACCCGCTTCTCCGCAGTGGTAGCAGAGCGGTCGGTGGTCAGGAGCGCGCCATACGTCTGTCTTCCTCGGGTAGCTGCGCTGGGCGACGGGTAGGCGTGCTGGCGGCGGCGGTGGTCGACGGATTTGCGGCGTTACAGGGCCCTGGCGCAGGCGCGGAGGAGGACCTTGACGGCGTGCGACGGCGGCGTAGGTCATTGCTTCTGGCTGGGGTTGCGGTAATTGAGGTTGCACCTCCGGAACTCCAAGCGACCGCTGAACCTCATCTTTGACGATGTCAGCGATCGAGGCCACTTCAGGCTGCGACGACGGGAAGATCTTCTAAAGCTCCTCTCGTACGATTGCCCTGATAGCCTCGCGCAGGTCGTCGGAGGCCAGCGATTGAACGCAGGCATAGTTTGTAGAGTTGGTGCGGCGGTCGAATTGCTGGTTTCGCATCTCGAGTGTCTTCTCGATGCTAGTGGCCTCGCGAAGAAACTCGTCGACGGTCTTCGGTGGGCTTCGTACCATACCGGCGAAAAGTTCCTCCTTTCCACAACGCATCAGTAGCCGGACTTTCTTTTCCTCGGACATTTCCGGGTCGGCGTGGCGGAATAGGCGGCTCATTTCTTCCGTAAAGATGGCAACGTTCTCGTTTGGTAGCTGCACTCGGGCGTCCAGCATAGCTTCAGCCCTTTCCTTGCGCACGACGCTTGTAAATGTGCGCAGGAAGCCGCTACGGAACAGGTCCCACGTTGTCAAGGTCGATTCCCTGTTCTCAAACCAAGTTCTGGCGGCGTCTTCTAAGGCGAAGCAGACATGCCGCAGCTTGTCGTCGGAGTCCCAGTTGTTGAATGTCGCGATACGTTCGTAGGTCTCCAGCCGTGATTCCGGGTCTTCAGTCGCTGCTCCATGGAAGGTTGGTGGGCCCCGAGGTTGTTGTAGGATAACGGGGGACGCTGGGGCAGCCATTGGGGTTGTCTTGACCCCGATCTTCTTTGTCGTCTCAGGTAGAAGCCCGTGCTCTGGGGGCAGTCGTTGCAGTCTGCGGCTAGCACGCTGGTCTTGGGCGATGTTGGTTCTGTCCTCGGGCTTCGGGCTTGGATCGCGGCTTTGCGGGGGCGTTCGGTACATGAACGCACAAGCACCTCCACCAGATGTCACGTGGTAGTGACGGTGAAGAAAGCAGCAATACGGTGGAATACAAAACTAGCTTTTATTGGGCGAACCTGTGCCCACAAAAACAGGCTACACTTATAGCAGAACGATAGCGGCGAACACGGTCGGCGATCGTCGGAAATCTGGTCAGCGGGTCAAGCGCGTCGGCTTTTATAGATCAATCGTCGAATGTTCCAGATTAACCGATGGGACCGGCGTGTCTTCCACAACGTTCTACGCTATTCGCGTCGCGCACACATGCAATCAGATTACACAAGTTGCGGTGAAAGACAGTTGACGGAACGATCGATAACATTCCAGAAACTTCTTTTACATGCAGGCGCGTCCTGCGCTGCGCGATAAACATTTGTAAGGCTGCCAAACGTGGTCGCCCGATAAAGATAAGTGTACGTGTCACTATGAACGGGCCTTTTTCAACACCAAAAGGACATTTTTCTGGTTTAAGTGCTACGCCGATGAACCGTATCTGTTGGAAAACAGACGGTTGCCATGGTCAGTGTTCTTTGAAAATTTCTGAAAACCAGTGACGTCGTTGAGCTACAGCAGAGATGTCTGCCTCTTCAGATTTAAATAACAGTATCGATGGGACGCCCGAATGTTGCTGGAGCTGAGAATAAACAGCAAGGCAGCACCTTTCATTCATGGAGCCCATCATGTGTTATGGTAGAGTCTTGTCGGTTCCTTTAATCAGCTTCGATTTGGCAATATTCACTGTTTAGTTGGACCGACGAGAAGTAGCAGACGTGCTTCTGTCTCTCGAGAGAGTCGTCCATACGCCGTAATGGGCATACGTCTTTCTTTGTCACATGGTCCAGCCAGTAGTGGTCGACACAAAAACGTTCAAGGCCGTCCTTCTGTTTGGCAATCATTACCGACGACAGCCAGGAGCTTTTTGATGGCTCGATAACGTCGTCGTCGAACGTTTTGCTCACTTGTTTTTGGAAAGCTTTGCGTTGTTTAGAAGCCACACATTAAAGGGCGTCGTTGCCTCCTCCGTGGTGATCCAGTGCTTCGTCAGCGGTGTCTCACAGACTCTATATGTCGAAGAAAAAAAGTAATAAATCTGGTGCAATAGGTCCACAAGGAACTGCCTTGCCGCCGGGGATAGTCTTGTGCTCACGTCAAAGGCAGGTAGTGTTTCAGTGTCTTTCTGTCCCTCTTGTAATGCAAAGACAGCGTAGTTCTGGAATTGCATCCAGATAAGGTACTGCTAAGCCTTTTGCAATGTGTCGTCGCTCGTTGCTGAAGTTTGCTATCAGTGCTTCAGCTTTCTCTTGCATTGTTCTGACGAGCCTTCTGGGTATGACAACACTTTGAGTGAGCAAACGTGTAATTATTTGATCAGCAACTGTTTATCTGTTGCACTTTGAGTCACATTTGACGGAAACGAGGCGGCAAGCTAACGGAGGTGCGGTCCCGTCGTTGGTCATACGCAAAGGCTCGCGTTGAAGCTCTCCATTTTAGTCCACGGAAAAGAGCTCCATACCATCCTGCATAAGATAGCATGCCGGTAGCACCGTACTGACGCAAGCAGTCAATACCTAAAATAACATCTGTAGAGGTCGCCACAGTTCAGCCTCGTTCGTTAGGCTGCCACCAGAGTGTGGCGCCCCCTGTGACCTGTGTATGTGTCTCTATATATGTTCGGGCCCAATAAAGAAGGGGCATTCCCTTTTCGTCCAGGCAAGTGGCCGTACGTTTCGGTCCGTCCCTGCGTGCTCGTGCCCCGCGCGGCACCAACCACGCGACATGGTGTCAGAAGTGGCCGGATAACGCCCCCCTGCCTTAGCCCTCACCTCACAGGAAGGCACCAAGATGGCTCTCGAGACCGGCGAGCCGCCGAAACTGTATGGCGTCAACTTCCAGCCGCCGGCACCGTTCGACTTCGCGAATCCGCCAACGTGGGCGACATGGCTCAGCCGCTACGAAGACTACGCAGCGGTCTCAGGACTGACGCAAGCGTCGGAAGACATGCAGGTACGCTCGCTACTGTACTGCATGGGCCCGGAGGCCCGCCCGCTTCTCGAGACTTCCTCGCTCGACGCCCAGTCGCTCGCTTCATACCAAGCCCTTGCCACCCGCTTCACTGAGCACTTCATGCACCGGCAAACGAGCTTTACGAATCGTCACGGTTCCACAGACGTGTTCAGCTGCCCAACGAAAGCGTCGACACGTACTACGCAGCACTGCGCAGGATGGTTAAGCGCTGTAACTATCCGTCTGCTGCTGTCGAGGAAAGGCTCGTACGCGACCGGTTCGTCGTCGGCCTCCGCGACTCCCGTCTCTCGGACCAGCTGTGCCGGAACGCGAAGTTGACACTACAGGACGCCTGGACACAAGCCCGTCAATCCGAAAACGCCGACAGGGAAAAGGCGTTGCCCCAGAACCGCAACGAGCACTCCCGTGAGCTCAACCTCGACGCCGCAAACGCTGACAAGTTCCCCTCTCGTCGTCGCTCCGGCGCTAAGCCTCGTTCGCCACAGCCGCAAGCAGAGCGCTCACGCGAGCCGTCCACATGCGAATTCTGCGGCCGCGCGCCTCATCGACGCCCGGCCCGACGCTCCGCCTGCAACTTCTGCAATAAGAAAGGCCACTTTGCCGAAGTATGCCGCTCACGGAAGTTCAAGCAGTACAAGCTCAGCTCCGTTCACCTGCACGCCGTCGCGACGCCCGCCTCGGCAAAGTTCGTCGACGTCACCGTTGACGACTACACGGCGCAGTTCAAGGTCGACTCCGGAGCCGAAGTATCTGCTGTTCCCAGCGACTTTCCTACCTTGCCTGCCAAACTCGACCAAGTCGACACTCTGCTCACTGGCCCGGGAGGACAGCCACTGCGCGTGCTGGGCTCGTATGTGGCACGACTTCAGTGTTAAGGGAAAGCAAGCTGTCAGCGCCTCTACGTGATCCAGTCTCTCACTGTGCCTCTTCTGGGACTGCCTGCGCTCCAAGCCCTCCAAGTAGTTCGGTTTCTTGATCAACTCAAGACTTCAAAAGCGACGCTGCACGCCGAGCTCTTCAATGGATTGGGCACCCTCAAGGATGAATACAACATCCGGTTGAAACCCGATGCCGTACCTTTCTCGCTAAGCGTACCTCGCAGGATCCCCATCCCGCTGCTCGAGATCGTCCGCCGCGAGCTGGACAAATTGGAAAGCGCAGGCGTGATCTGCAGGGTCGACAAGCCAACACCATGGTGCTCGGGTCTCGTCGTCGTCCGGAAAGGCGATGGTTCCTACCGCCTCTGCGTCGACTTAACACAACTCAACAAGGTCGTCCTTCGTGAAAGACATATTCTGCCAACTGTCGAGCAAGTCCTTGGCCTCCTCGGTGATGCAACAGTTTTTTCGAAGCTGGACGCGACCGCAAGCTTCCACCAGGTGAAGCTCTCTGAAGACTCCCAAGAGCTTACGACATTCATCACCCCATGTGGCCGATACTGCTTCTGCCGGCTCCCCTTTGGCATCACCTCCGCACCAGAGTACTTCCAAAAGCAGATGGCAAGAATCCTGGAGGGCCAAGAAGGAGTCGCCAATATGATAGATGATATTTTGGTTTTTTGACGCACCCACCAGGAACATGACGCCAGACTGAGCCAGGTGCTATCTCGCCTTGCAAAAGCAGGTATCACATTGAACCAGGACAAGTGTCGTTTTGGGGTACCCGAAGTCTCCTTCCTCGGAGTTGTCGTCTCAGCACAGGGCATCAGGCCAGATCCGGGCAAGGTCGAAGCATTCAAAGCCATGGAAGCTGCAACGGACGTTGCTGGCGTTAGAAGACTGCTCGGAATGGTGAACCATCTTGCCAGGTTCTTGCCACACATCTCGGACGTCACAGCTCCCATCAGAGCCTTACTGAACAAGTCTGCGAGTTGGGTGTGGCAGCATGAGCAAAAGGCAGCATTCGAGAAAATCAAGGAACTCTTGACGTCAGACAGGTGCATGGCCAAGTACCACCCGTCGTACGCCACTACGGTGTCTGCAGACGCAAGCTCATTCGGACTCGGCGCAGTTTTGCTACAGACGCAACCCTCAGGAGAGCGCCGCCCAGTCGCGTTCGCTTCGAGGTCAATGACAGATACCGAGCGCGTTACAGCCAGACTGAAAAAGAAGCTTTGGCAACGACGCGGGCTATCCAAAGGTTCGACGAGTTCGTCCGTGGCATACCCTTCTACGTCGAGAGTGACCACCTGCCACTGGTTTCGCTTCTCGGCAAGATGGAGCTGAACATGTTGCCGCCTCGTATTCAGAGACTACGGCTGAAGACCATGCGATACCAGTTCCGTATGCTGCACGTGCCAGGAAAGCTGCTAGCCACAGCTGATACGTTGTCGCGCATCACCTACAAGCCACCCACTCCTCTAGACACTATCGAACTTTTTGCAGCACAGGTAGTCGGCTGCATGTCGGAAGTCTCGCCACTCAGCCCTAAAGACGTGGGACAGGCACAAGAGTTTGATGGTGAGTGCAAAGCCCTCGCTTCCTACTGCCAGAATGGTTGGCCTAAAAGGACCGATACCACTGCACCTCTCAAAGTACGCCTCTGTGGCAGACGAGCTCTCTGTCTGCGACGGAGTTCTGCTGAAAGGCGCCCGGATAGTCATCCCATCGTCCCTTCGGCCAGCGGTCTTGACGCTGTTCCATGAAGGTCATCAGGGCATCAACAGGACCAAAGCCCTAGCTCGGAAGTCAGTTTGGTGGCCCGGTATCTCGACAGACATCGCCTCTCTCGTTGCCAACTGTGAACAGTGCGCTTCCACCCGCGTGAACTTTGCCGAGCCCCTGCTCTCCACGGCCCTACCTGGACATCCCTGGGAGTTCCTTGGAATGGACTTGTTCAACCTCAACGGCCAGACGTTCATCCTGGTGGTAGACTATTACTCAAGGTTCCCTGAGGTGGTGACCCTGAGGATCACGACGGCTCAGGCAGTCATTGACGCTCTCAAATCCATCTTTGCCCGCCATGGAATCCGGCAAGAAGTCAGGTCAGACAACGGCCCACCGTTCTCGTCGCAAGAGTTCGCGGCATTTGCAGCGTCATACGGCTTTAACCACAGGACCAGCAGTCCACACTACGCTCAATCGAACGGAGAGGTGGAGAGGATGGTGCGTACTATCAAGGACCTGTTTCGCAAGTCAAAGGATCCTTATCAGGCTCTGCTCAGCTATAGGGACACTCCAGGAGTCAACGGCTTTAGTCCAGCCCAGCTGTTGATGGGACGTCAACTCGGAACCAGAGTCCCAAAGCAAGGCTCCCAGCTTTGTCCCAACTGGCCCCCAATGAAAGAAATCGTCGCCAAGGATGCGACTTACAAGCAGAAGCAGGCCGACAACTACAACAGGCATCATGGAGCTCGAGACTTACCGCCACTCCAAACAGGTCAGCGCGTCTGGGTGCGACCTGATCAAGTGCAGGCTAGTCCTCAGTCCGGGGCAAAAACCAAGAAGCTACGTGGTCGAAACGGAGCGAGGTGGCACCCTACAGCGCAACCGGCGTCACCTAGTGCCTTTTGGGCCTACTGCCTCCGGAGCGGAACCACCACCACTGCAGCAAGTTCGCTGTCAGGAGCCTCGGCCTGCCAACATCGTGGAATCGACGGTCCCCCTCGGACAGTCTGGGCAACAGTCCCCTGCAGCCAGGGACCGCAGTGACGGTGTGACACGAACACGTTACGGCCGGCCTATTGTTCCGCCGCGCCGTTTGAACTTGTGAAACTTTTGATGTGTTTGGCTTCCTGAATCTCTCCCGTCTAACCTTCAAGGGGGGAGATGTAGAGGTCGCCACAGTTCAGCCTCGTTCGTTAGGCTGCCACCAGAGTGTGGCGCCCCGTGTGACCTGTGTGTGTGTCTCTATATATGTTCGGGCCCAATAAAGCAGGGGCATTCCCTTTTCGTCCAGGCAAGTGGCCGTACGTTTCGGTCCGTCCCTGCGTGCTCGTGCCCCGCGCGGCACCAACCACGCGATAACATCTTAGCAACAACTGTGAAAAATAACACAATATCAGAATAATGATTATGTCGATATTGTTATCCTTGCACGGCACTTGTCATTCGGTGTCACCAGGAGGCTTCGAGTGGCTTTAGCGTAAAGCCTCAAACACTCCATTTTCACTTTTAGAAGTTTATCATCCAGCTTTTCAAATATTATTGAAAAACTCACACCAGTGTCCACTGTCGACGTCACGACGTGGCGGTCATTTGATTAGTGACGTTGCCGATAGCAGTTCCATCTGTCATCAAATCTTATTTCATTATCGGTCGCTAGTTTAGCGGTAATGGGGGATTTTTGGCTCTTTGACATGTGACAACCTTTCCCCCCTGAGGTCGCTGCTTTCAGTTTCCCTGACGTGGGCAGGCCGTATTTCACGTGAAAAAAGTTATCGCAGAGAGGGGGAGCGCGACCGGGAATACGAAGAGCCGGCTCGCCAATTCGCATCTACGTTCGCCTGGTTGCCGTCAAATGAATGATAACGGGTAGTGATGGAAATCCTTGGCACTCCGCAGCGAGCTAAGGGCAGCGGCTGCAAATGCGGTTGGCTTCTCGAATGTGGAAGCATGAGGGCCTATACAAATCAAGAAATCTCATAGAGAGCGTCCAGCTGTTACTAACAATTTGTTGCCAAAGCATCATGAGATGAGTCTAAACAACGAAAACCATGAGCTAAGGCCAAATAGTGCAGATATAGGACTCTATAGATCCGAAACCGGCGGCATCCATTTCGACAGTTTCCGCCATGTTGCGCGAAGCAAGGCTCTCCCTGGGGAACGCTAGCGGTGAACGTTATATCCTAAAAATCATTTAGGCTTGTAGGAGCCATAACGGTTGCCTACGTACTGGGCTTGCGCAGGGCCCTTTACGCGGCGCTAAATAATTGTGTTTACGGCTTTGCGCTAATCCGAGACTCTCGATATGTTGAGTGCGGAAGCCACGCAGACGTCGCTACAAATAAGAAAATTTCAGTACTTGCGTTTATCCGGAGTTTATTTCAACAACTTTTTCGTTGGAATTTTGTACAACACTGCTTTCAGTACCCTGCAATAGTTCACTAAGTTTTTCTCTCTCAAATCACGTTGCTATGCTCCCCCTGCTCCAGAAAATATTATCTACCAGCCACATAATATAAGTATCTAAGCAAGCGAGAAGAGCTTTGTTAAGCAGATGAATGGTCCGCGGGTCACTGAGATTCCACGCATGTACGAACAAGGCTCTCAAGATATCCTGTTCAAACCATTATTATGTTTTCTGATACCTGCCTGAATATGTTGCAGAATGTTTTGAAGGCGTAAATGCAAATGGTTTCCTGTGCAATAACTGCTGTAAGTAAAATTTTTCCAACGTTAGTGATACTGACTGTCTGGCGTCAACCACAAGCAATCGCGCAGTGTGCGCCGAAATATTCACAAACGACGTTGCCGAGGTCATAGGTAGGCCAGTCTTCGAACATAGTTTCTGACAATCTGCTTCGTGGCACTGAAAGCTGAGGTTTCTCCTCTGGCCCAATTGTTGTTTTCATTCTGCACCTCTCTTGGCAGTATAATGTTGCCGATCATTTTCGGCACGTAGGTGACGTCTCACCGCCACAGGTTCTTCGAGGAGGATCTGTTTAAACGGAATTTCTAGCGCCCCATCGCACACCGTCATGATGCTGTGGAGCTAGCGCAAGCAAAGCAAGGGGATGCCGACCAATCGGAGGAGCTCGTACTGATTTAACGATTTCTGCATCTTTTTTTGTGACGCACCATTGAGCACCATTCGCACCACTCGGATACTCCGGCGCAACGCTCTTTCTCCGGCTACCTACTTACACACGAGTACCCGGTCCCCAGTAAAATACCTTAGCACCTCTTCTCGTTCCTCGCCCCTCGTCAGCCGGTCAGATAAGCGAAACCTGTACTTTTACATAACCTTTCGCGCTTAAAAACGAAACAAACTGAATATACTGTAAACGAAGAAAGCGTTTTATTGATCTGTTCAAAAAAGCCGCACTTCCGCCCGAAAGGCACATCGATTAAGATAGCAAGTTAGTGGCCCTATATACGAAGTAAGGATAGTGGATTTATCGGCCTTGTGCACATGTAAACATGAGCATAATAACTAACAAGCAAGATGTCACCCATGCACAAGTAGACACGAACACCACTCGCTCGATGACTCGGAAATCCACTGTCAAAACACTGGAGTGAGGAAGCGCGTCAGCACCGCGAGAGAACTGACTTCCGCCCTGCGTCTCGCATCAACGCGAACTAATCCAGGAAAGCACTGCGCGCGGTAGGCTGTGTTCCCGTAGCAAATGGCTTTCAAGATGCAATGGCTATGCGTACGCGGCTGCCCGCGCCGCCCGGAGTAAAACCTCCCACCGCCCTCGCCCTACTCGAAGTCGACCTTGTCACCATCGCAGATGGATTTCAAGATACAGCGGTACGGGCGGGCGGGCGCGGTCGCCAGGCGTAGAACGCGCCCCCACCGTACCCTACCCCCCTCGAAGTTATGCGCGCGACAGAAGACTACGCGCTTCCTTGCTGCTTTCCTCCCGTTCGTAACCGAGATTCAGCCAAGATAGCCGGCTCACCCTCGCACTCTTTCGCGGGCACAGAGCATACAGCATACAGCGCGCCGCAACAATATTATCGCCCTTGCACTTGATTCAGAACCTCACGGCGATCTCGGCACCGACGGCAAAAACTTTATTGGTGTGTCCATATAATTGCTATCGGAGTGAAAACGCTGTGGGTACCCTTCCATGCTTACGTCGGCGATTGCGTAGATTGGAACCATCGAGAGTGGAATAAAAAAAATAACGTCCTTGATTTATTATAACAGTATCGTAGTACTTGTTCAAGTGGAATAGGAATGCATTAATAAGGGGTAGATTATATTGTCACGTCGTAGTCACCGTGGACAACACAGGAGAGTAACTTTTAGTGTGCTGCATGGACTGCGAACTTAAGGCACTTTTAGTGGATCTATCTATCTATCTATCTATCTATCTATCTATCTATCTATCTATCTATCTATCTATCTATCTATCTATCTATCTATCTATCTATCTATCTATCTATCTATCTATCTATCTATCTATCTATCTATCTATCTATCTATCTATCTATCCTCCCACACCAGCGGGCCTGGCTTTGCCAAAGAAATTGAGCTGCTGGGAATGGAATATGCTCGTGTTTGCTTTGCCGTCGTGGTCACGGCATCGTCTTCATTCGAGCTCCGTCATCCAACTCTCGCCTCTGTTTCTCCGTCACTATCTTCGCCGAGCCAGCTGTGGCCTGTCTAGGAATATCCCTGTTTGTCTGCAGCGGAACACCAAATGGTGGTTGCCTCCGCATGAACAGCGATTCAAAGACAAGTCTTCCATCAAGTGCACGCCAACCGGCTCCTGACGCTCACAAAGAAACTGTCCAATACCCGCTGCTTCGTCAAAAAATGCGTCAGCTGGGACATTGGCTTCCTAAGAGGTTTGCTCGAGCAGCTGCAGGATAGCGTACTACGGGAGTACTATCACTATATGCCGCGACGGTGGGGAAAGTGTTTGCAATAATCGAGCATCTAGGCAAGCCCACGTTCGTTCTGACCCTCAGCATGGCCAAGCTCCACAATGAGTGTCTGCTCGAAGTCATCGAGATAGTCGATAAGCCCGTCCAGGCGCGCCGCCGCAGGGTCGATGACAAAGCCAGCTACCTGAAAAATGCTTCGCATAACTTTGATTTCCTAAGTAAGCTGGATCTGCATAATCCTTTTTTATAGGGCGAACCTTTGCACTCATCAGCAAGCCACACTCGAAGCAGAACGATGGTCGCCAGCACAGTCAGCAATCGGTCGAAAATCTGATCTGTGATTCAAGGGCGTTGGCTTTTATTCATAACTCATCCAAGATTCCAGCGTCATTGGTAGTGCTCGCATACCTTACAGAAAATGCAACACTGTTCGCGTCGCGCATAAAATGTGATTTTGCAAGGCTTAGCGAAAACATACAGAACAGACAGCAAGAACGATAACGTGCGAGTAAGTTTCAAATCACGTATGCGGCCTTTTTGCTGCGCGATTACTTTAATTTGTTAGTGGGTGAAATGCAGTCCCACGAGAGGGAATAAATAAGAACACATATCTATATTATAGAAGAAATTAACAAACACTTTAGCATTATCTTAACACAAATGTGACTTCACCAGCGTAATTTTTTTTCAAATGAGATCAGTCCGTATGTTTGCGAGAATCAGGAAGAAACGGGTACGTACGTCACGCCATCTGAAATCCACAATGTCCCGTTGCTTAAAGGTCTTCCAGGTTTGAAGAGCTTGTAATCTAAAATAAGCATCTCACTATTGCCACTGCGGAAGATGGAAAATAAAGCGCTGTTATTAAGCAAGTCACATTCCTTAAATGCACATATTAGGATGTTGCGCACGTGATAAAGTTGGGCAAAGTGATTAGTCAGCAAGTAGGATGCCAAAAAGCGACAAAATAGAAAAAAGGCGTCACACAGACAATTGCTCGTGTAGTAAGCAATCAGTTTACGCTGCTGACCGCTGACTGTAATGGGATAAGTGTTCAACCACTTTTGCGACGCACGTGGTTGGTGAAGTCAGGTTTATCTAAGAATCTATGTTGGTCATTGAGAGACTTTCGTTGCGTTAGCTATATGTGATATGCACTGCCTTCAGTGTCAGGGCAGATTGCTGTGGCATTGGCAGGTATGACGCACGCTTAGTGGGCCGGCTTGGTACGTAAGAGCGTTACCAATGGAAGGTACACCGACATTGCTTCACTTTGCTGCCACGGCCTGGATTCGATTGCACGCCCTCGGGATTAGCAGTGAAACCCTATTTCCACTACGCCGGCGTGGCTGGTAGAACACCACCTTGGTCACTGTGTCACCGTAGAAAGTGTGACGACGGCTGCATGATGAGAGTGAAATGGAGAAACTGGAATAGCGACAATAAAATCACCACGACGGCATTCAAACCATGAACATGACAACAATGATGTAATTGCGAGTGTATGACGAAGATGGCGTGAGGAGGACAGCATAAGGAGTCGAATGAGGATCCTAGATTGATGACGCTATGACAACGAATGCAAACAGTGACCCAATCACTTCTGCTGCATGGCGACGATGGCATAACGAGAGTCGGATGACGATTATAGAGTGACGATAGAACCACAACCGCATCGCGATGACGGTATGACAACGAATGCAAACAGCGACCCAATGACTGCTGCTGCGTGGCGACGACGGCATGACGAGAGTCGGATGACAATTGTAGAGTGACGATAGAACCACAACCGCCTCCCGATGACGGTATGACAACGAATGCAAACAGCGACCCAATGACTGCTGCTGTATAGCGACGATGACATGACGAGAGTCGGATGACGATTATAGAGTGACGATAGAACCATAACCGCATCACGATGACGGTGTGACAACGAATACACAACGGTTGTATGACGACGACGGCCTGGCGATGATGGCATGAAGAGGGTCGAATGGCAAAACTGGAATGACGAGGATGAAAGGACTACGATGGCATTACAACCGTATACCTACTGACCCAAGGTAACATACTACTTAGACCACTTGTTCAGCTTAGTAGGCGTGGTCACGGCGGCATTACGAGAGTCAGATCACAAAGTTCGAAGGACGGCGATAGAGAAACCAGGCCGGCATCATGATCACATAACCAGTCAACCTAGTTGGAAGATGACTTGGGCTGCTGTGTTGATGTAAGGGGCTAGACAGACGGACAGACAGACCGATAGACAGACAGAAAGATTGACGGACAGACTCAAAACGCCTGAAGCAAGCAAGGAATGTCAACCGCAATGAAAATGTCCTTGCTGGCCAAAATCCATACAGAGCTCACTACAGCAGTGTCTCTAATACCGTGGATGTTGGTTGGTGACGCTATGTGAGCGGTGAAGCTGTGACCGCTCACATGGGCAGCCGTTTACCTTATCACAGGCCCCTAAGGAAATTTGTAACGTTTTGTTCAAAATAAACAAAGAATAATTACTTGAAAAAGAGACAATCGGTATCTCGCCATGTAAACGAGTTAACAGTGCCATGGCCAAATTTATTGGCTTGAATTAGGCATTGCATGTTAAACCTGCCGTGCATCAAAGCAAGCTGGCAAATCTTGCACAATATCAGTATTCACGGTCGGTGGAAGTGTTTTAGCGGCAGCGATTTCAGTTAGAAATTTTGAGTGAGGAAGTTCGCTGGTAGCCTGTTTATTATAATTTTTTTGTGGACGTATAACAATTTTGGGTCCTCTGCTGTCAGTTACAGTGATATACTGAGAATTGTCTGATAGCCATGGTCATG
Source organism: Dermacentor andersoni (assembly GCF_023375885.2). Taxonomy (NCBI): domain Eukaryota; kingdom Metazoa; phylum Arthropoda; class Arachnida; order Ixodida; family Ixodidae; genus Dermacentor; species Dermacentor andersoni. The sequence goes on along the minus strand of NC_092820.1, from coordinate 72,244,548 downwards.
ACCCCTTTAGGAATTGACGTGGCATACATGACGTAATAATGCAAAGCAAAGAAAATTCTAGGTTAAATCTAGAAAGGTGGTTGACTAGCTAGCCTGTTGGGCTACTGTGATGACCCTAATATGGGGACAGAGGTTCGTGTACTCAGAAGGTTCTGACGGTTCTCTTAGGCGGAGCCTCCGAGAACCCAATTGAGGACAAAGCCGTTCGTTTCGAACACACACACAAAAACGTTTAATGGAACTGAAGAAGGCTAAAAAAATAAATAGAAGAAAATAGCAAACATAAAAGAAACACTCAAATACACATCAAGAAACACAGTTGAGGCTAGTACGGAGCTAAGTAGAGCGCGAGTCCGGGCTTGCCACGGCGGCAGGGACACAGAACAGTCTCGACGCGGCGACGCGGCGACAAGCTGACGAAAGGAGTGGCGCCGGTCACACCAAAGGTCGTGGTGTACGGTGGTTGACCGGGCGACCGGAACTGGCCAGCTCTGGCTCGGAGAGGTAAACCAGGCGGCTCGGTGGCACGAGCAGACGGCGGCGGCGTTCTGGCCGGGCAGCTGGGTGTAGAGCTCGGGCCCGTAGCCCGACTACTCTTGTCCTGCCCACGGGCACAGAAGCTCGAACGCCGACCTCGGGAAGCAAGCGGCACGACAGACGGGGGCGGCGTTCTGGCCGGGCAGCTGGCGTAGAACTCGGGCCCGTAGCCCGACTGTTATCGTGCTGCCCACGGGCGCAGAAGCTCACCGGCCTTCAGGAGCTCACCGGCCTTGAGGTGAAGTCCTGGTGGCTCGGGTCCGGAACCCGACGGCCCGTCTTCAACGCCCGCTCCGGTGGTTGACCTCCTCCTGCCGTCACTTCCTGGGGCGATAACCCTAGTCAGGGTGATGCGCGCGGAGGGTACGCGTGATAGTCGTCCTGGCCGCTTCGACGTGGCCAGGACGACTATCACGCGCACCTTCCGCGCGCATCACCCTGACTCACGTGTTGCGGCGGGGACACCCCCTCGCCTCCTCCCCCGCGCCGGCCTCTCCCGCTGGGACCGCTCCTTTCTTCTCCGTCTCCGCGTCGGCTGCTACAGCACGGCCGCCCGATCGTACAGACTGCGCGGAACTGGCAGCCCCGCATGTGCGGAATGCGGCGAGGATGAGACTCTGGCACATCTCCTGCTGCGATGCCCATCGTTCGACGCTGAGCGCACCGCGCTCTGTACATCCTATCGTCGTGTGGGTCTACCCTGCACCACGGAGACAGAACTCCTATTTCCCGCAGCCCACGCCTCCATCGCCAAGAGAGCGTTTGCTGCCCTTCTCGACTTTTTTGTCGAAGCCCAACTGAGAGCGCGGCTATAAGCCCCGCATTGCTTCTTCTTTTTCAACCCTCTTGTCTTTTTTTTCCGCTCTCTTTCATTCTCTCTCTAATTTTTTTCTCCCCACTTCCCCTACCCTGTGCAGTGCTGTTGAGGTGTCCTCCTTTGAGAGACAGTTACGGCACTGCACTTCTCTCTTCCCTTCACCTAATAATCACTACACACACGTCACTTCCTGGGACTCTCCTGGCGTCTCCCTTGCGTCTCCTCTGCGTCTCCTTGCGTGTCCTCTGTTCTGCCAGCGCACCACGCTTTTTTCTTCTGATCTGGCCGATTTGGCATTTTCCGATTGGCTGCCTGACTCCCCGTGGTCTTTCCTAATTGGTTGCTTTTCTTTTTGTTGTTTTTCATGCGCCCCGCGTTCTCGTGCCGGACGCTCTTCGGCGTCGTTGTTTTCCTTCTTCCAGCATAGAATCCGCCTCGGCGCGCGTGCACTCATCGTCGTCTGCTCCTGACCGTCCCGATCACCGCACCATGTCGCGCACCACACATCACATAAGCCCACTTTTAACGAGTTTTTCTGAAGAAAAACTGCCGCTCAATGCGCGACATAGTTCACAACACTATAGTCATGGTCTGTCCACGAGATTGCGCACAACACTACAGTCATGGTCTGTCCATGAGATTGCGCTGTGTGGTTCCAACGCACAGTTCACTGATCACGCAGATGAAACCGTTAAAGGAAAACACTAATTCAAGGAAAGCACAGCAAGTCAAGAAAAGCAAAGAAACTAGCATCAAACACTAACACAACACACTCTATAAACCATCAAGTTGAAGTCACCAGGTCCGAGGTCAAAAGTCCGTGAAGGGCCATAAGCGAAGCATCGGCTTCTTTAGGTGACCCTTTGCCATATCAACCTAACTAGACATTTATCTTCTCGGTCAGAGTGCACTGGCCAGTTCATGACCATATCGCTCCGGGCAATAATGTCTCTGCATGGTGTCGACCAAGTCACTGTCTGCGCTCTAATGTAGTCAACATTGCAATGTGCGGTTGCAGCATCAGTGCCAATGGTCGAACCACACACGAGTGCATGAGAACACAAAGAATGTTCTGAGTCCTTAAAGCCACAAGTTGGTTGGGTACACATGCCTGAGCCCTCCCAAGTGCGCATAGGGTCGCAAGCAGGTGCCTTTGTTGAATTCAAGGAACGCAGTAAGGACACCTCAATACTTTTTATTGAAACCAAACCTGGTTCCTCAGGAGCCCTGATACCTTCAGGTCCATCTTGACCCTGGCGCAAACACTCCGACGTACTATATGTAGCCTGTAGGAGGCTGTAGTGGCCGCACGTCTACCGATAACCTACACGTGCGCTACTGCGACACGCCCCTTTGATAAGAGCTTATATACCGCGGCGCCGAGCGTAGCCGGCGCACTGCTTCCCAGCTTATCACAGTCGGCGGCCCAGCTGTGCTGGTGCTCGCCAGTCACCTTGTCAATGGAATAAAGCAATTCCCTTTGCGTGCTGTCCCTGCAACCGCCTGGTTCCTGCCTGCCTGGAAGAACACCACAGAGGCTCTCAGTTCTAACTTCAGTTTCCTCAAGCATGCTAATGCATGGTAGCTCTGAACCTTGTACAAACCAGTCATCGCCTGCGCCGGGCCCACGCAGCACTGGTTGAGGTACGGAAGCAATCTGCTTCTTGTCTTGTGACCTAACATCAGTATGTTTGCCTACAATGGCATGATCACAGGTTGTCTCTCCTTTAGACACTTTTTGCTCGCCAAGGCCTGACGTCATGTCGGAGGGAACCCTCGGGTCGCCCATGCATTGCTGTGCTGCATGCTGAACAATGGAGCTCGTCCCTTCGGAGCAAGCATCCGCGAGTGCCTCGATGCGAACGCGCACCCTGCGAAGCTCTTCCTCCAGGCGTTCCCTCTGAGCTGCCTGTTCTGCCACTCGCCTGTTGCACTCCCTCTGAGCTTTCTCGCATATTATTACCCATCTCTCTTGCACCCACCTGTGCAAGTCTGCCCCATGCAAACCCAATTGCTGGGCCACGGTGGCTAAGTCAAACTAATTTCTGGCTGTTTCTTGCCCACATGTGCTCTTTCCGCCTCTGCGACTTTTAGCCACAGTTGTAAATTCTTCTCCTCCAATGCAAGTTCCTCCCTCCTAGCATTGCGCTCTTCTTCTCGTACCCGCTCTTCTCGCACCCGCGCTTCCTGCTCATTCAACCATGCCCTCAACTCCACACCTTCTGAGACCGATAGGCGGCGTCGAGGTGTGCAGCAGCACCCGTTTCGAGCTCCGCAACATTCATGTTTTTTGTTGGTTACAGTTGGAGTAACCAACCGAAATTGTGTATCATCAGAACCGTGAACGTCTACGGAACCCAGGGACACCATCCTCTTGGACCTAGGTCCGTTTCCGGCGGCTCCACAATTTCAAGAAGCTACCAGGTACGCGGCGTCGGAGCTAGCATGCATCAGAGCTGAGGCGCGGTGGCGGCCGCCGCGTCGCCTCGGTGCAGCGTCTGGCACAAGACACCGACGCATATGGCGTCTCAAGAAATCGCTTCTGTTGCGGCGGGCGGCTCAAATGGCATGCCGTCCCAACCGAAACCCGGTACGGAGGAAGACGGCATGGATTTTTCCGAAGCTTTAACTCCTCGTAAAGATGAAACTAATACAACGCTTCTCACGGACGCTGAGGACCTGCGGCGGTTTACGAGAGAACCCGACGAAGAGGGATGGCAGACGGTGCTAACGCTCCGCCAAAAACGGCAACAAGCGAAAGAACGCCTGCAGGCAAAACGGAACGACCCTTCGCAGAAGGAACAGAACTCGCCCCCCATCTGCCGACGCAAGGTGCGACGGAACAAGTTACCGCCACTGCCGCGGGATGACTTCAAGATCATTCTCCGCCCGCACCAAGGACTCCCGTTGAAAACTCTAACCAGTCCGATGCTCGCAGAAGCAGTGATCGCGGCCTGCCACAACAAAGTAAAGGGTGAGCATATTATACTGCGCATAAAACAGGGCTCAAACATCGCAATAGTCTCAACGTCTGAGGAAGAGACAGCTAATCTCCTACGCAAGATCACAGCTCTCACAGTCAATGGCAAGACGCACGCGTTCAATGCGTACGCTGCCACAGGAGAAGGCGCCGCCAGAGGTGTCATTCATGGACTGCCGCCGCACACGCCCGGAGAGACAATCAAGGCAAACCTCCGAGTCCGTACCCAGGGCATCGAGATAATCCAGGCAAGAATGCTAGGGGACTCGAAGAGCGCAGTCATCACATTCCTCGGCACGGTCCTACCGCGGTTCGTCTACTATTGCGGTGGGGAAATGGCGTGTCATCCATACCGCAACTCGGTGCAGGTTTGCAAGATTTGTCACAGCGTCGGCCACCGCACGGACGTTTGCCCGCAACCGGACACAAAAGTGTGTGGAATCTGTGGGGGCGCTCGAGCCCGAAGACGGACACGAGTGCTCACCGCGATGTGCCGCTTGCGGGGGGCAGCACCTCACGGGCGACCGAAGCTGCAAAAAACGCCTGAAGCAAACACGACCACAAGACCGACCGAGAAGCGGAGCGCACAAAGCTGCTCAACAACACCGACCCCGGTGGTTTGCAACAGAAGACGAAGAATTGGAGCTCAGTGACTTTCCGGAGCTCCCTCAACGTCAAGAGGGGACCCCCTCCAAATTCAGACAAGAAGGAACATAGAGATCCAGATCGAGATCGCGTACCAGGTGGCGGAGTCGTCAGAGATCTAGGTCAACTTCCTTGGCACGCAATGTCAAGCCTCTAGCCCCCAAACAGGAGAGGGCTCCGCAGGCTAAACATCAGACGGCGGCCATCGCCTCACAACAAGTAAGCTGGGCGCGAATAGTGTCTCCCACTGCCGATCCAGTAACTCAGAGTCCAGCCTATCAAAAAATCTTAGAGGAGAACAGAATTTTAAAGGACAGCCTTGCAGAAATTCGAAGGGAGCTAGGTGATTTGAAACAAAGGAATGAGCCCCACACGACCAAAGCTAAGCCAGGAGAAACCAAGAACGCGATCACACAGGTGACCGGAAAAGACGATAAACTGGATACCATATCCCGACAAATCCAACTTCTTTTCGCAGAGCTGTACAAGCTCAAACGACAGATAGAGGACTCCTCTTCTCATGCCACGAAAGAGGGACCGAACAAACGAAAATGTGCCAGCCCGGGAGCTCCTGCACGCAGACCTAAAGAGAGAGAGCTGACCGACAGCGAAAGTACTATAGATGGCTAATCGCCACACGAGAGTAGCCGAAAACCTCGAGGTCTGGCAGTGGAACTGCAGGACTCTTAGAACTAAACACGCAGCACTTTTGAGTTTTATAGATGCGACGCCTGTTCCCCCGGATATAATATGCATACAAGAACCAGGCAAGAACATACCGAACCTCAGAGGATACAAGATGCACACGCACCCTGACCATCCTCAGATAGCAGCACTGACACGGGCGGACGTAGCGGTGAGCGTGGACTACGTCCCTAACTGCGGTGTCCAACATCAGGTTCTCACGGTCTGGCCATGTAGACGCTGCAAGCCAAAAACAGTTATTGCCAACGTCTACAGCCCACCTAGAGATAGGAAGGCAAAGTTCGACGTGCTAGTGACGGCCGCATTGCGCAAAGTGAAAAGCAACGACCGGGCAATTATCCTAGGGGACTTTAACGCTCCGCACTCTGATTGGGGCTATGATCGAGGCACTCCTAAGGGCCAAAGGCTAGCCGACCTCGCGGAGGAGCATAAGCTGGTCCTGCTGACGCGACCGGATGAACCAACCAGAACGGGAAACAGTGTGGTCAAAGATACCACGCCGGACCTAACTTTCAGCAACAATGACAGAGGTGTTACCTGGACCAACGTAGGCGAAGACCTTGGCAGTGATCATTGCATTATTAGTGTCTCAGTTAACACGACGCTGGTTCGCCATAAATTAGGAAAAGCCACCATAACCCGTTGGACAGCTTATAGACAAGCAAAGGCAGGCCACACCGTGCGATAGTGCTACAGAATGGACGGAATTCGTCAGGAGAATACACAGAAGCACTACACGGGAAATATCGACAACAGTCGAAACACCGGCAGTACGCAGGCATCTACTACACCTGTGGGAAGCGCGGAGAAGTCTGACCAAACGTTGGAAGAGACAGAGACACAACAGAAAACTCAGGATCAGGATAGCCAGACTTGCGCAGGAAGCCAGTGAGTACGCGCAGCAGCTGCAAGACACCAATTTCCTTCAGTTTTGTGATGAACTCAAAAGAACGCTTAGCACAAAGCGAACATGGGCTATTCTGCGCAGTATGATAGATCCGACAGGAACACGGACCACCACAAACAGAACACTGAAATTAATTGAAAATGAATACGATGGCACGGCCGATGCCCTAATTGAGGACCTTAAGAGCGTCTAGATAGGAGTAGCGGACACAACATCAGTGCAATACAACTATGAGGGACCAGTCAACGCGGAGCTGGACGCACCCATAACAACGGCAGAGCTCTATGCAGCCGCACAATCTTTCCGTAAGAACACCGCACCGGGTCCGGACCACATTACAAATGCGATGCTGCGCAACCTGAGTCAGGAATCACTGCGGCAGCTTGCGACCTATTTCAACGATAATGTATGGTACGACGACGGGGAACTGCCAGAAGAGTGGAAAAAGGCTACTATCATACTCATACCAAAACCGACTAAACCCAGAGATCGGCAAAACTTGAGACCAATATCGCTCACGCCGTGTGCAGGGAAGCTTTTTGAGAAGGTGATCCAAACACGACTGAGCAACTACATCGAGCGGAATGAACTTTTTCCCCACTCTATGCTTGGCTTTAGGCCTCACGTCTCGGCACAGGACGCCTTTCTTATTCTTCGCGACGAAGTTTTGGACCCGCCACGAAGCAAAGAAGCCAGGATAGTTGTGGCGCTCGATGTCAAAAAAGCGTTTGACACGATCTCTCACGAAGCAATCCTCGAAGGTCTGGAAGACATAGGTTGCGGAAGAAGGGTGTTTCGGTACGTCCTTACCTTCCTTCGCGACAGGAAGGCAACTATTGGGTTGGGCAGTACGCGCTCTGACGTCTTCGCGATGCCCAACCGAGGAACTCCACAGGGCTTAATCTTGTCACCTCTTCTTTTCAATGTCGGGATGAGGCGACTGGCCCTAGAACTCGAGCAAGCACGGGACCTCGTATGTACGATCTATGCCGATGACATAACGTTGTGGGCACACCGGGGTTCCTACGGAGAAAAACAAGACCTATTACAGGAGGCCATAGACAAGGTTGTGAACTTCACCAAGCACGCAGGTATGACGTGCGCACCCGAAAAATCAGAGTTCATGTGCGTACGCAGCAAGCGTCATAAGTAAACTACCACACCGAGGATAGACTTACATCTCGATGGCAAGGCCATTCGTGAAGTCGCCCAAATGAGAGTGCTTGGCCTGCTTATCCAAGAGAATGGCAACGTCGATGCTACAATTCGGAGCTTAACACCAACCGTTAAGAGTGTGGCACGTATGATATGGCGAGTCGGACACAGCCGCAACGGACTCGCGGAAGAAGAAACTATTAGGCTAGTGCAAGCATTTGCGATTAGCCGCATTACTTACGGCTTGCCGTTTCAAAAACTTAACCAAACTGAAATGAAGAAGGTGGACACCCTTATCAGAACGGCATACAAATCTGCTCTGGGACTCCCGAACACAGTCAGCACGGAGCGCCTGGAGCGGTTGGGTATTTACAACAAATATGAAGAACATGCCTCTGCAGTTCTGATATCGCAAAGAGAAAGGCTGAGCTCTACGCCCCAGGGCCGCTCTATTCTCCAAAGACTGGGATACAACGCTCGACCCTTGTTCTGCGGAGACGAAACAGACTTGTTGTCACGAGATTTGAGGGAGCACGTCCATGTCTCACCTATACCAAGAAATATGAGTGCCAGGTACCACGCAGGCCGCAGACAGGCCAGGACGAGGACTCTGCAGAAGCGATTCAGCAAGGAACCGGCCGTCTACTACACGGACGCCAGTGCAACCACTCGCACGAACTTCTACGCGATCGCCGCAACCAATGGAGTTACCACGATAACCGCTACGGTTAAGACTACCTCGGTATGCGCAGCAGAGGCAGCGGCAATAGCTCTGGCGATACGAGACGCCGACTTTAAGGGTCAGTCGGCTCATGTGCTTACAGACTCGCAGGCCGCGTGTCGACTATTCATGTGGGGAATGCTACCACGGAGCGCCCGAAGAATACTCGTCTCACGACTGGACCTGGACCACGGCAGTACATGGTGCCCCACGCACAATAGACTCGACGGGAACGAAAGGGCAGACCGCATAGCTCGAGGAAGCAACGACCGAGCAGTGGCCAGAACCCTAGAGGAACCACTGTCCGCCATGCGCGACATATTAGAGAATCAGAGGAGGGAGAGACGGACCTACGGCCCTCCGCACTGCAAAATAAATAGAAAATAAGCCCAAGACTGGCGTCGCATACAAACAAACTCATACCCACACCTAAACCTCTTACACAAGAAGCACCCGACACATTACGCCGACACCTGCCCGTGGTGCGGCGCAAAACCCACGCTGGCCCACATAACGTGGGAATGTACGGCTCGGCCAAGTAATGTCAATTCACCTTTTCTAAGCTTCACAGACTTCGTACGGCAGTGGGAGGCACTACTCGCAAGCGAGGATCAGGGGAGCCAGTTGGCCCTCCTGGACCAAGCTCAGCGAGCCGCAAGAGCCAGTGGAGCCCTGGACTGAGGGCCCCATCCAGGCCCCCCATAACTCCGATTAATTGAGCAATAAAGTTTTTTTTCTCTCTCTCTCTCTCTCTCTCTCTCTCCGCACCTTCTAGCCCCATGCGTTCGGCTAAGGCTAACAGGTCTCGTGTGCTAGCAGCCATAGTTCCTTGCCTTTAGAGAAAAAAAAAATCCGAACGAACGGCTTTGTCCTGTCGCGGACGCCAATTTGTGATGACCCTAATATGGGGACGGAGGTTCGTGTACTCAGAAGGTTCTGACGGTTCTCTTAGGCGGAGCCTCCGAGAACCGACTTGAGGACAAAGCCGTTCGTTTTGAACACACACACAAAAACGTTTAATGGAACTGAAGAAGGCTAAAAAATAAATAGTAGAAAATAGCAAACATAAAAGAAACACTCAAATACACATCAAGACACATTTGGGGCTAGTACGGAGCTAAGTAGTGCGCGAGTCCGGGCTTGCCACGGCGGCAGGGACACACAACAGTCTCGACGCGGTGACGCGGCGACAAGCTGACGAAAGAAGTGGCGCCGGTCTCACCAAAGGTCGTGGTGTACGTTGGTTGACCGGGCGACCGGAGGTGGCCAGCTCTGGCTCGGAGAGGTAAACCAGGCGGCTTGGTGGCACCAGCAGACGGCGGCGGCGTTCTGGCCGGGCATATGGGTGTAGAGCTCGGGCCCGTAGCCCGACTGCTCTTGTCCTGCCCACGGGCACAGAAGCTCGATCGCCGACCTCGGGCAGCAGGCGGCACGACAGACGGGGGCGGCGTTCTGGCCGGGCAGCTGGCGTAGAACTCGGGCCCGTAGCCCGACTGTTCTCGTGCTGCTCACGGACGCAGAAGCTCACTGGCCTTGAGGAGCTGGCGGCACGCTCAGGTAGACGGGCGGCGCACAGGAACAGGTTGGCAGGAGGCCCCGGTCGGGTGAAGTCCTGGTGGCTCGGGTCCGGAACCCGACGGCCCGTCTTCAACGCCCGCTCCGGTGGTTGACCTCTTCCTGCCGTCGCTTCCTGGGACTCTCCTGGCGTCTCCCTTGCGTCTCCTCTGTGTCTGCTTGCGTGTCCTCTGTTCTGCCAGCGCACCACGCTTTTTCTTCTGATCTGGCCGATTTGGCATTTTCCGATTGGCTGCCTGACTCCCCGTGGTCTTTCCTAATTGGTTGCTTTTCTTCTTATTGTTGTTTTTATGCGCCGCGCGTTCTTGTGCCGGACGCTCTTCGGCGTCGTTGTGTTCCTTCTTCCAGCATGGAATCCGCCTCGGCGCGCGTGCACTCATCGTCGTCTGCTCCTGACCGTCCCGATCACCGCACCATGTCGCGCACCGCATATCACAGCTACCCAGATGTACCTACTAGTTGGCGCGCTCAAATAATTCAAATGATACGCTATTTCGTCGAATTGCTTACAAATTGACTCAAAGTGCTTTGCAAATGTCGCTGATGGTACGCAAATTTGAGTAAACATGGAGTACTGCTAGCAACAACAACACCTTGGACGAAGGAACAAAAAAAAGAAGAGGGCCTAGGCATAAGAATGACAGGCTAGATTTTAAAAATGCGACGACACCTAAGCACTTATGAGTTGTGAATGCGAAAGCGTTAATATCAAGTTGAACGCCCTTGAGCGGTCTTCCGAGTCATGAACTCTTCGCGAGCAAGCGAGCACGTTGAACCGCTTGGCCAACGCCTCCTAGATGGCGCAAGGTCGGTGCACTTCGATTGCTGACGTCATTCTACATTGCCTGAGTAGAAGAGGACATAATTTATTTCAACGAAGACAGAGTGGTCGGTCTGAGCTAACGCCCTCAAGGCTGCTACTCTGCACAGGTGTACGGGGAACGATGACATAAAGGTGTGATGATACATTGCTCAATAGCCAGGGAACCAAATGGGGGCTCTTCGGTGTAGCCCGCGGTAATTTTGACGTCACCGCTTACGTGGCACCGGGCTTGGCAATGGGAAATTTTAGTCAAAGTAGCATGATGTCATAAGGCAGAGGGCACAGGCCTGCAATCTCTGTGCGGCTGGTTTAGCCCAGCAGGTAAGACAGACAGCTTTTTAGCGAGGGGTGGTAGGTTCGAAACTGGCTACAGCCAACGTGTTCTTTTCGATTGTATTATGTGTGTTTTTTACAAAATTTATTTTCTTTATAGAAATTACCGAGGCAATGTCAGAACGCAGACGAGAGCTTGCGTGTCCAGGGAACGCGCGAGTAACACAGGCCTGTGAGAAAGAGGTTGACGTGGCGTCGCAGCGATGCCCGGGTCCCTCACGCAACATCTGGCACGCCAGCACTCCAGCGCGGCAGCAAGTGCTGCTTTTGGCCAGCCCTGTTCCGTCGGGGCCCGCACGCGACATGTCGTCGCAGCCAATGGCAATTTAGGTGCCATTTTGCTGCTACAGATGCCAGCTTTTGCCCTCGATGAGCCACTTGATGCTCTCGAATTAAATACGCGCTTACCCAAGAATTGCACGTAAAAGCAGGCGACAGTCAAACGCGATCATGGGAATACTATCGCAGGTGGCCCGCCATCGGCAAACAGATCACATGAATGAAAAGCTTTGTGAATTCCGCCCGTGCACGTTAACCTACTCAATGAAAAAAATGCATACTTACGAGCACCAAGTTGATCATTATTTAAAAGACAGGTTCTTTACGTTTCTGGCTGTGAATTGGATCTGTAGACAGGGCCGGATTAAGAAAACTGGAAGTCCTGGGCTAATGCGCTGGCAGGCCCCATTTCCCTATACCGACCCCCCCCCCCTCCCCGCTGTCACCTGATACGCTACTGGAAATATGCCATGTTTCATTTTAATTACACCAAATTAAGTAGAACGAAGTGCGACCAAGGGGATTATTATTATTGTTATTATTATAAGGAAAGCAACAAAACTTGCTTGAACCGCGTGATGATGTAATAACCAACAAATATGTTCACTTTGTGATTAATCTGCGTTCTCTTTTCAGCAAAATCGAGGCTTTAAGGAAAGGTTTAGTGCACTCAAGACGAACAAGAACGTAGAAAAGACAGCACAGCTCAGATGCCGATTCTTCTGAAGCTAGGCTGTGTTTGTATCACTAAGTTTAATCCCGTGAGGAGACGCATGGTTGTATCCAAAACATTCTTTAGTAAAATTCAAGCATCAGACTACAGTAATCTTTATACACGTTACTTATACACTTATACACTACTCATACACGTTACGTTATACACGTAAGTATGCAGTAGATATGTACAATACTTAAAGCAATACAAACACCATGAAAATGCACTAGAATACAGATGAAAATTACCAACAGTAATTACAAACCATTATTTGAAAATATTTTTGTTAAAGGTAAGATAAGCAAGGACGACACCAAATAAACGTGGCACTATCAAAAACAACAAAAATACATTTCTTTATAAGCACGCTAAATTTCACAAGAAGAACAAACAAGAGACGAACAACGAAGATTTGCAAATCTCGAATTACACTGCGCGGCGTTTCGTTGGCGACGTGGAGGCTGGGAGGCGACACAACGAACTTATTGGAACTATTCATGTATAGCGTAAAAAAACAGTCCTCTTTTAAAGTGGCATTTTTCGCGCCTTCGCTTTGGCGAAATCAGATATTATCTGTTCGAAGGATAGATCGCGAAGGAGGTCGCTTTCAATGGACATGGTAGCAAGTGAGTTCACCTTGTCGTAAAGGAGGCTCGAACGAAGGCGATTTTTTATCAGCGACAACTTGAAAAACGATCGTTCGGTCTCACAGTTTGCCACAAGTATGCTTAAGTACATTTGCGAAGCACTAGGAAGGTTTGGAAACACATCAATAAGCTTTCTTTCATGCAGCAACTTCATTATTCCCAGGGGCCTCGGGTCTTGGCACACAGAGTTGCGCAGAAAGTTCGCAAACTGAACGATTTGAGCAAAAAATGCTGGCTCCAAATCATTTTTGTTGGATTTTACCAACTTCTCAGCCTGCTGTGCCAGAGAGGCCTCGCTCCCAAATTCTGTCAGCAATTTTAAGAATCAGAACCTTTCGGAGAGCTCAGTGTAGGCAGCCTTTCACACTTGCAAAGCAGAGCCTAGACTGTCAAGTACAACATTATAGGTCTCTACGATAAACGTTTTTCTACCTTGTAGCGCACTACGCCTGCTTCCGTCCGGGTGCTTACTCAAAACGATGCGTTTGGCCTCATCCTGATAACATTGATTGGTACTTAGCGTGAGTGCTCTCTCTTCGAAGGTACCAAAGAGATGTCGCAAAGAATTAACAAAGCCTTCTAGAGATCTCAGCAGGTCTACAGAAGTTGAAATATCTAGGCCTGGTTTCTGAAGTGATATGCTCGTTTTGTCAAAGCGCTCCAAGATTTCACTCCAGAAAATCGCCATGAATGCAATCTGTAGTTTTGTCATTTTCTTGAAGAGAGAGTGCGCTTCGTTCCTAGTGTCACCGTATTCTTCCCTCGTTCTTTAAGATAGCTTCAAGGCAATACAAGACTACATTGAAATTTTTCACAATGGCCTTACATGATTCAGCGTGCCTTGACCACCTGGTCTCAGAGAGACTTTTCAAAACAAGCTGCTGGCCAGTTCCGCCCATGCTGTCCAAAAGCTACATCCATCGCTTAGCTGAGGCAGCAAAGAACACATACAGTCTCTGAATTAACAGTGGAAAATTTGACTGCCTTAAGGCAACTGTCAACGCTACAAGCGCCAACTAAGTTCAGTGAATTACCAGCACACGTGACGCAGACTGCCAATTCGTTCAGGTGTTTGATTTCAGCTTGCAGTCCTTTGTATTTTTCCGACACATTACTGTCATTATCATAAGCTTGGCCCCTACAATCACCAATTGAGATGCCATTGACGTCAAGAGGGACATCACGGTATCGAAAAGATACGAGCCGGTATGCGATTCAATTAGAACAAATCCAAGAAAATGTTCGTACGCTTTTCCATTTAAATAGTATTGTAAAACAACTGACATCTGATCAATGTGAATAAGGTCTGGAGTCGAATCAACAATTAAAGACAAGTATTTTGCTCGTTTAACTTCGTCAACGAGACGTTCCTTAAGAGCCTTTGCCATATGCTCGATAAATTCATTACAAATGATTTTTGACAGATACGATGGGTGCACTTTTCCATTGTTCCCGTAGCCTTTGATGTGCTCCTCTAGAAATGATCAAACTTGGCAATGGACTCAAGCACTCCCATATGATTGCCATTTCTCCGTGAACCAAAAATCCCTTCACTGACCCTAGACGCTCGGTTGCGGTCAGCTAGAAGCTTAACTACAACGACTACGCGCTTCAACGCCTCTGTAGAGTAAGCGGTCTCAGTGACAAGACGCTTAACCAGCTCCTTGTCAATTGTGCTGCTCGAGTTAGAGCGGGCGAGGCATGCTGCCACGTAGTTCCGATGCTTGACGCTATTTTCATGTACGCAAACCTTTTCTTCTGCTCTCTTCCCATCAAAAAAGCCGTGCGTGGTGGAAGAACTGGGGTTGCTGGAAATCAAAAGTAGTTCGCACATGAAAAAGTAAGCGCAACCTTTGGACTCTGAGTACATTAACCAGTGTCGCATGGACGCCTCCCCATTTACAGCCTTTCATACAAAAAGATGAGGTGACATCTAGCGTTTCTCAGTTTTGTATTGCCTTTCGGAAGACGGGAAATTTTCTGCCTGATTTTGAAAATACAATAGCCCTTTCTCAAGGCATGCACTCCGAAAGCTGTCAGTACTAACGTCCGGCCACTTAGCTGGGTAAATTCGGAGAATCTCGCAACGTACCTCATGCTGCGGGGGTGTCTGTACTTCTCTATTCCCGCAACGAGCAGCCGTCTCATTCGTCCTCTCGAGGCACACTTTGTGGGTGGGAACATGATTATTTGAAGCCAAATTAACAGGCAACAACTGAGTCGGTTCTTGGAGTGTTGTTTCCTGGCCCTCGTCAGTAGAAGGAGGCTCATCGGGAAGGTTTGGCACCTGTTGATCACCAGTAGTAGAAATCGGGCGTGGCGGACCGGACAGCTGGAGCTTTGTCGCAGGGGCCCGGCCGAGTAGCATAGACGTTGCTGACTCAGGAATAGGACAGGACTTGGTTAGCGTCGGTTGCTCAGAAATATGGACGACCAAGGTTGGCACCGTTTTCACAGGATCCAGACAACCAACATGAGTCAAACCTTGCTTCTTGCCAGGAAACCATGGTGATAGAGTTGGGAAGTCCTCCACAGAAGCACACTGGGTACTATTGGGAGTTTGACACGGACTCTGGGTAGAGCGATGATACTGCTCCGCGGAAGCTGCATCCGGTATCTACTTTGTCATCTTTGGTAGCTTCTTTTCAAGCTCTTCTCTTTCTAACTTCGCCTTTCAATTAGACGCACCACTTTATTGCTTCCGACCGAACATTTTCGCACGAATGGATGCTAATAGTTCACCGGGCACTTCGTCAGTCCGGTGCGACCTCAGGTGTCCAACGGTGGCCATCCCGATGACTGGTGCATGCTGCCTAGGTGGTCCGTGGCGGGTTTATGCGGGCGGGCGGGCTTATGCAAAATTAACCGGTGGCTCGGGGCTGAATCGCAGCCAGCGATCAACTTCCGTTTATACAAGCGCGCCGCGTCTGTCTATTACTAGCGCCAAAGCAGGCGTTCACATACGCATAGAATTCCTTGTACAAATTCCCTCCTTCTCCGTACAAACTCACTCCTTGTCCCGTTCCGATCTCGTATTTCTATTGGCTAGGACCAGTCGTCTGTTCTGGGAGGTTCCCGATATTTCTTTCGCCCCGTCGACGCCGAGCGTGAGAACGAAGCGGAGAGGGCGCCTCCTAGAGCGGGCCAAGTTAAGCGCCCTCCGTCCTCTCTGAGTCATCGTTTTTCTACTTCTTTCTGGAAAGTTCGGCGGCCAGTCTGACCTACTTTTTCCGTCGAGCGCGCATGAGGGTGCGCAGCCATTAGGCAGGAATGGGCCCTGGAGACAGACCTTTGTGTCCAGCTCTCCAACTTCCCCCTTCACTCTTACACAACCGTAGTCCGAACAGTGAACATTCCATGCCCCACGGCACTCGGACAAAAGGACTGTGTGACGTCTTCTTTTCTTTCCTGCCTAGACTCTGCCATCAGACTCATCATCATCTGCTATCGGATTCATCCCCCCCCCACCCAAATTACCATCACGGTAAAGAAAAGTCGAATGAGAGGCACTGTTGGGTACTGTAGCACATCCTTTCTATCAGAAGGACAGCGGCGGAACAATGTGAGAGGTGGAGGGTGGCGTGGTGGTGACGAAGGGCAAGGAAGATTTAGGTCCTCATCCCACATTACATGTTTCAGGTGTTTCGCCCCTTGCCCCTCCTCTCCAGACAGCACTGGACAGACGGATTGACAGGAAACCACGAAAACTCTTTCAAGCAAACGAATCTCACTTCGTAAGAAAGAGGGCCCCGCCGGGGTGGCGGGGGATTCCTGTTCTTGCAGCTCGACAAGCTCTCCCCAAATAATCAGGCAAAGCCCATGGTGTTACATTAGCAGGAGGGCCTCGTCTACTCGTTCTGGTATTCTGGCTTCATATATACATGTCGCTCGAAGTTCCGTTGCCCATGGTTCCATATACTAAGCAGGTTAGAATAAATGGGCCCCCTTATCCTGCTATCCGAGGTGAGGCCCTGGTCCTCTTAATCCAACGCTGTCTGCAAAGCACATTTCCGGAATATTTTAGAGCGCAAGTAGGACCCAGGGATACCCTTTACAAGAGCCTTAAGTGGAATATCGAGAAGGTTGGATGTAGTCTGCGAAGATAGAGATGTTAGAGACCGAAATGAATTATATAAGCCCTCTGGGTCATGGAGGAAACGGCTTTCTGTTGGAAAATATTCCCGCAGCACTACAACACACATTTATGTTTATCATTTTCAGTGACAAAATAACTGAACGGCAATACAGGCCAGGAGTGTATTGTACCTATCAGAAAAAAAAATCACACCACACTGCCTAACCTACCGCTGCAGCGATAGGAAGAACCTCTGAGAGCCTCAACGCATTATGGGCGCACCTTGTGCAAGGGAGTGTCAGTGTTTTAACCACAGAGTTGTTTAAGCTTGAGTTCTGGCGCTGTCGAACGTTAAGAGAAAACTTCGCTGGGCGAATCGATCGGGAAACGTTAAGCGAAAGGAGGCTAAGCGAGATGGGGGAGAGGGACAGCTCTCTATGAGCGCGCGGCGCGGTGCAGCTGCCGTGGAGAGGATGCGGGTTCCAATTCGGTTTGCTGGGCCTGGTGATGACGTAATCTCTGACAAGCAGGTGCTCTCCTGGAAGAGAGGCGATGTGTGTACTGGCGGCGTCAATATCTGGTCTACTTTCGAGATGGGCAGACCAAAGAAGATCCTTTCTTCTGAAGAAGCCGAGCGAATGCGAAAGAGTGGGGAAGCCGCTCGTGAGTGTTGAGGCGTAAGCGGGAATATCCTGAATATAAGGCTAATGCTGCCGAAGCTAAGTGCCGGAAGATGGGTGCTGATCCCGAGTTGCGCACCCGACAGGCAGAAGTAAAATGTCGACACGAAGACGCGCATCTGGATGAACGAGGTCAAGCAGATCGGCTACAAAGAGCGTCGAATCCTGGCTTGAGTACCATAGGGAACTTCAAGCGAGGATAGAGAATGGCTCCTTCTGGTGAGCACGGACGATTCAGGTGAGACTTTCTGACCGTTCAGTTTGGACAGAGTTGTGCGGTTTGAGGTAAATGTGCCGTTTAATGTCTCCAAGCAGAGATGCTGCCAGACTTCGTGAGAAGGCAGTTTGGGCGGCGGTGCGTCACTAAGATCAGGGGAAGTGATGCAACTACTGTGAGAGGCAGTTGCATATACCTTTTTTATATTATATGATATATTGCATTAGGTGGGCCTCACATTTCTATGCTATCCTCTGCGAGATTGCTGGAGTTGCATATACTTGGTCTTCAGCAATCTCGCAAAGGATAGCATAGAAATGTGAGGCCAACCTTTCACAGCGGCCACAAAGAAAGTTGGGATAAAGTGTAAGAACAGGACAAACTGTGCCGACTTTAGTGGGCAACGCATGATGAATTGGGACGAGATTTTCGACCACTACCGCAACGGCAGTGAGGGGTTTCAGGTGCCAAGCACTGATGTCGATCAAGTCGGGTCTGCTGTGCTTGAAGCAGATGATATGTGTGAAGTGTATCGGGATGATACGGGGCACGAGGAGTGCTATGCCGAGGAAGATCGCATTTGCCCGCGTGGAGAAGAATAGGATGAAAACCCCGCGGAGAAGGCGAAGAAGTTCCTGAGGACGAAGGACTGGTTGAGCAATTTTGAATTGTTAAATAATGCATTTGACTAAGCCTTGTGTGAGTGTTCTTTAAATACTTTAAGCTCACGTTGAGCTGAATTAAGGTATGTTTAAGCTTAGGTGCGCGAAAAGAACGCGAACAGGTCTGCTGTTTCATCAGTCTTCGCAACGTTAAGTCTGTGATGCTGGCCTAAATTCTTATACGTCTGCAAGGTTATAACAAAGGACGCAAGAGGTGACCCCAGTATCGCACAAAGCTAACCCTCTGTTCGTGTTTTATACGGACACAAGTTATCCGCACAGCCACCGCGCAATCGCTTTTGCATATCATACTCAAGAATATCCATTTTTGGTACTTGGGTGTCCCGTTGCTACGGCGATAATTGCGTTGCCATTTGATAGAAGTTGTCCGCCACAATTAACCGTAGCAAGACATATCGTGCTTGTGTTCGGGTAAGAGCGGAAACAACGCAAAATTTAAGAAATATAAAGCTATCTCATACCACAAACTATTAGCTTTTAAAACTAGAATGTGCGCCCCTAAAGTAATTTGGCGGCCTCCGCAGAAGTAGTGAATGGAATTACTGATATTATGTAATATTCAAAATAGGCTAAGTTTCGATGCATAGAGAGCGCATGGGCATGTAGAATAGGGGCTACCACTGTGAGAAAACTGACCGGCTTTCGTTTTCAACCATATTTGCAGAAAGTAAATTCCGAACGTAAAAGGCAAGCTTCAGCGCCCGGCTATCCTTAAATTGAAAATAATATTCAATCCTCGTTAAAATTGCGTATATTACTCACATATGTACCGCCTTCCATAAGACAGCAGCACCAGAGTTCTTGAAATATATAGTGGTCACGATGCTTTCGTAAAAACCTATGAAAAAGATTGCCTTGCTGCCTGAAGGGGCCGCACCGTGGCGCTAAGGCCGATTGAAACGGAGCCAAGCCTGGCAGCTGTCACGCGAGCTAGCGTAGCGTCACTCGCAATTCGACATGCTTTTAACGCGTTAGCGTTAAGGGCCCCGTATCGCAGGAAATTTGGGAAACCGCCCTTACCCAGACCGTCCATGTGGCGCAAGGAAGTTTGTGAACTAATTGTATTTCCCAGTCTTATATATGTAGAAAATTTTAAAGTACCACTTACACACTACCTGCAGACATGATAGTGTTTGATTGTATTTCAATATACGAGAAAACATAATTATGTTACGCGAGAACTCAAACCCTTCCTCCAGCGCTTCTACCATGAATATAGCGACCACGGCGTCCGCCATTTGCGCGCGCCGGCGCGCGAATATCTTGGAGGCCACGAAGCGGCGCGCCCGCTTGTTTGCAACCCCTCCAGATGGCACCCGTCTCTGCCACATCGCTGCTGGTGCAACAGGCCGCGTTTCTACCAGAAAGCCGTTTGCCGCCAGCATTTCATTGTAAACATTATGGTTACATACGCTGCAGCTGCCGCGAAGCGAGAGAATCAGTCACGGATCTTTCAATGCTATCGGGTTTCACTCTTAAGAGCGAAGCTTAAGTGTCCTTCAAATTTTTTTTCGTTAGCCGTCACAGTCATCGACACAGTTTAACTTCGAAGACCACAGACAATAAACGGCAACGAGCTCTGTGACCACATGCTTTTGACTGTGGTCTCGCTATTACGTATCACATCAGGTGCTAAGAACGAGAAAATGTAATAGCGTGTAGCGCCCCTTGTCTTAGGCCCGGGCCGTAGTCCACAACTCACTCCGCGCGCAGCGCCCGTCAATGAGGAGAGAGAGAGAGAGAGACAACTTCATGTAGTCGCCTGCAGAACGACACCATGACTAAATGGCGCCGTGACGCGGGCCCCGACGTCTTCTCAGCGGGTGGTCTCTACTCAACTCCAGCGCGTGTTACTCCCGCGGTCGGTCGCCCTGAGGGGCAACGTTCCGTCGGTTTCGCTCGGCCTTTGTCTTTCAAGAGCCGCCGAGGCCTGCAGGACGGCCCAGGTTTGGCTTTCGTGGTCGTAGCATTCCCCCGCAGCCGCGAGTCGTGGTGCAATCGTTGTACTTGTCGAAGCCTCATTGGGGAACTTGGTGCAATCCCATAGGATGTGCGTCAGGGTGGCCCTCTCCCGCTGGCACACGCGGCACACATCACTCACATATAATTTAGGGTATAGATGAGTCATTAACACTGGGGTGGGTAAAGAACCAGTTTGCAATTGTCTGAACAGCACCGCCTCCGCTGGGCTCAGCCCCGGGTGCGGGGGTGGGAGAGTCCTTCGTGCCATGCGGTGGAACTGTGTGAGTTCGTTCAACGCCGTCATGCGATCCTTGGCACTACACCACGTTGGATGGTCGGTTGCAGCGGCGCGGTTGGTTAGCGCTCGCGCCACTGCGTGTGCCGTCTCGTTGTGGTTATCGTGCTTCTCGGACGCATCGTTGCCCGCGTGCGCCGGGAACCACTTGATTCTAACATACCGATTCTGTCGTTGCAGGTCAGCCGAGCACAGAACGCGCACAGCCTCACCACAAACTTTGCCCTTTGCATAATTCCGCACTGCACTTCGCGAATTGCACAACACCGTCTGGCACCCGGGGTCCGCAATGGCCAGGGCAATGGCCACCTCCTCCGCCTGACACGCCTCGCGGACCCGTAAGCTCGCCGCTGCCCTCGTTGCGCCGGACGACGCCTCGATGACGGTAGCTACGAACGTCGCGCAGTCTCCCTGGTATTCTGCCGCATCCACGAACCTTGCGTGCTCGTCCTTGCCGTGAAAGTCGATGAGGGCCTTGGCCCTCGCCGCTCTTCTGAGGTCCACCCGAATCCGGCGCCGAGTTCCGTCCGGGACAGAAACGTCGCTACTCCCCGCTTTCGCTCCGGGCGTGAAGCCCAAGTATTGAAGTATGCGCCTGCCGGCTTCGGTCATAGAGAGCCGCTCCAGCTGGGCGGTCCGTTGCGCTTCCGCAATTAAAAATTAAAAGAACAGTTCAACATCCAACGCTGCCGGAGCTGGGACTTCGTCGCATTGGCTCCGTCAGATTTAGAGACCCAGTAACGAACACGCAGCTCCCACCCTCCGGCGTCGATACTGCCGGCTCTACTGCCCTTCCTGCTGGTGATGACGACCAGGAGGTCGCCCGACCTGGTGGTACTGCGGTGGCCGCTTTCCAACACATCAACCTGCCACCATTTTATTCCACTAGCCCTGCAGGTCAACGCGCACTTACGTCTTCTGCATATCACCAGTGAACAGACTAAGATCTCACTTACATCTGGTGTCCTGCTTACCTCCGGACGTTGCCGTGGACTTAGAGGATGTTATCACCTCGCCGGACCCGACTCATCGCTGCGACACTTTGACGGTAGTTATGATTTCATGCAAATTCATTTGCACACTTTATTTTGTCTAATGCAGTCTTGAAGTGTGTCAACGCGCCGTCGAGTAAAACACCCTACGATTACATATGTCATCATTCTCTTTCTAAAACTCTGATGCGTTGCATGTTTGCCGTTTGTGCTACGTATGCTTGCAGTGGCAATATTCACTAATATCCATCCTCCTTTTTTTAGCATCTAAACGCCGAAGTACAAAATGCGGCGCCATCATTGCGTATGCTCGCAAGGACACCGCCAACACGGAAGAAGTGATGAATGTAGCCGGTCTGCATTTAAAATGTCACAACGCGGCGAGGTGGAACTCGCCGCTACGAATCATGAGAAAGATCGTTCCCACTTTTTCGAGTCACCTAGGCCTGAGAAAAAATCTGCATGCGTGCAAGAAGGCTAAATATCTAAATATAAGCTGAGGCTGCGGACAGACTGTCGACAGAAAGAAAGCCACGGAGTTCCTGCAGAAAAGGCACGAGACAGCCGGGCCTTTGCTTCCCGCGTAGCGAAAACTCCAAGTTTCCGTTGCGGAAATCTTAAGCAAAGGCACACTTCTTTGCAAAGAGGCGGTAAAGGCCTACAACGTAGCCTGGAGGAGCTGTTCGCAAGCACGTGTACTGACTGTTTCTTTATGGCTGCCCTCGTAGACACACGGCTTAAGTCTTCTTGGTGTTCAGCTGGAACAGCAGAACAGATGCGTTCTGCTATGATGGGAAGGGGGGGGGCTGTTTTGTTAGGGCAGGAAAATGCCAGCACTGTCGCGAATGCAGATACCGAAGGAGGGCCATGCAGACTGATGTTTCAAAAACATCAAGAAACATTAAAATGCCCACCTATGCAATATGCCTGGATCCATTGCAGGGGAAATTTCTCTCTGCCTTACAGATGGAACCTGCGCAGACACGGTTAAGGCCCTGACCTATTGGAAAGGGAACGCTAGCCGCTTTCCCTTGCTTTCCCGCCTCGGAAGAGCAGTTTTTGCTGTAAATGCGACCTAAGCTGAAGAGGAATGCGTGCTCTTTACGGCACCTCTGATAATGGCAGCGAAGCAACATCGGCTGTCAAGCACATATTTTGTGCTGCTCATGGTTGCGAGGCGCAACACATAGTTCGGAAGAAGGCAATTATTTTATCTCACTTTCTTTGTTTCTAGAGCTAGCCACTGAAGCAACCGTCACTTAAGCTGCGGGGTTTCTAAGCTAAGTGGCGAAGCGCCCACTAACTCATGACATCTTGCTGCAAAATTAGTATGGATAAAACCAAAATAATGCTTATTTTTGCACCTTGCACTTCTTGCGAGCTTTGCTGCAGCATTTATAATTCACTAGGACACCTAAGCAAAAATATACAATTTGAAGTCGCACCCATCGAACTCTGGCTGCCGTGATCAAAATCTGCACAAGACTTCTAGCGGTGCAGAGTAACGCCGTAGCCATTCAGCTACAGTGATGAGTTGCAGAGTTCCCTATACCATCCTTATTGTCATTTCCTATCACGTCGATTATTGTACCTAAGATTTTAATAAAATAACCACAAAAACTTCCTGCCCCCCAGGAAGTGAGGGTAAAGGAAGAACAAAGAAGGTCATTTTATATATTATTGACCATATTTGAGTTTTGTAGTAATTTATGACTGTACGATGAGAGGTCGTACCTAGAGGGGACCAGTGGAAAGGCGCAAGGCATCTAAATCCTGCAGCCTCAGCGTATGGTCGACGGTAGCTTTCTATCGCACGGTGGCTGTCGATGAGAATCGCCTCGTCGGCGATTCCCCTCGCCTGGCGTTTCGAGTGAACAGCATCAATGCGCGAGCCCAGCCGGGCGCAGGCTTTCACCGAGGCCTGCGTGCGCCTGGCAGTACTACGCTATGGCTGAAGCTTCGTCACTGAGGGCGGTTTCGGTGTAGACTGCGTGGCTGATGATAGGGAGGAGCACCGCGAACTCCTTTCTGTTTGATGCTGCGTCTCGTGAGATAACTGCCTCTCTGAGTGATCAGCATTCACGTTTTAGGGAATCGGGGCCAAGACCTCCGTCCGGGGCCAATTAAGCGGAGCAGGGAAAGAGGATAGAGGCGTTGAAGGTACTTGCAGGTAGAGATGCGAGAGCATAAAGTGAGTGGATATCGTGGCTCTTAGTCGGCAACTGATGTGACTGCTTGGCAGCCTTGGCTCTTATCTCGGAAGGATTCATCTGGGCATTTGGGCAAGGCGAGGTAACGATGTGAAAGGCAGCGGGCGGTGACAAGCCACATGGCTTCGTGGTGGAGCGATTCGACTTTTCTTGCTTGCTTTTGAGTCATACTGTAGTACTTATAGCCTTCGGAAAAACGTGCGCGATTCAGTCCATCTCCAACCCCACAGGCATACTGAAAGTAGTGGCCCATCGTTCAGCGGTCGCGCCTCTAGCGTCAGCTTCGTTTATTAAGCAAAATTGTGGCGGGAGTTTCATAATGAACAAAAACATTCAAGGATTTTGCAGTACTTACGTTCCCGTGGAAGGACTGGATGAAACGCTCAGCCATTCCTTCCCTGAAGTGGCAATGCGGGCGGTGGCAACAGAGCGCGGGCAGGCGAAATGTCCTTCGGGAGTCACGTACTTCCACAGCTCGTTATTATCATTCGAAAGCTCCGTCACTAAAATAGCCTGTGCGTTCGCAAACGTAAAGTGCACTTTGTATTACATGGATAATTAAACGGAGGGAAGTGCGGGGGCGTGCGTGAAGCTCTTATATAGAAACAACCAACTTACCGCCCTCTATTCTCGTGAGGTTTCCTCTACACAACAATTTATGGACACAAGACATTACATTGTTTTTTGTCTGAAGCATTACAACTGCATTCTGGATCAGGTATTGTTAACAAAATAGTAAATCTGAAATCTGCAAACATTTTGCGTGGAATAATAGAGCTTCATGCATATATACGCGATATTTATCAAAGAGATAATCACATGACCTCATTGCCAACTGCTACTCCTCATAGCTGTGGTTAAAACTAGCGGCAGCAGCCTGTGTATAGTCGCTATAGGCAGGCTATGGAAGGAACACGTGCGTACATTGTCAGTTTTCCTCATGTTTAGTGAGCTCACCTATTCTAGCATCCCCTATCGCGAGCACTAATTAAAAAACGACAGAAAGTTGAGCTAGCTGGTAAGGATTCATTATGCAAAAAAGAAATGAAGCGTGCAGAGAGGACACAAGAGTAGAGAAGTGGACAACACGAACGCCGACTGTCAACTGAAGGGAACACTGAGGCGAAAAAAGATGGAGGATTAAAGTTTACCAAGGAATTTCCTCAGCGACGCGTGATTCAGTTTCTTGACATTTCCTTGGTCTTCGAACAAAATCACGTTTGTTAGCGGTACTCCCCAAGATCTTCGAAGCCGTTGCTAAACTTTCAATCCAAGCATTCCAAAGTAGTAAAAAACGGAATTGCCATGTCGTGCCTTAAGTCTTCTCTCACCAGATCCTGCATGCACAAAATGAGCGCCAGTTTTAATGCGCAGGTCCGGCGCGTATTAGAAGCAGGTTACCCTAGTGTAGCAGTGGCCACTGTGGCTTAGCGCCTAAAGAAGTTGGTTTCGAGGGGGATGGACGTGATTACGGAAAGCAGTAATAGCAAAAAAAGAGTAGTGGCTATTCCGTACATTCATTATGTGCCGCACTGGCTTAAAAAAGTTGCAAGTAGATATGATGTTGCTTTCACTGCTCCCAATAAGCTAGGTAAGATATGCGCTGCCGTGCAGAGGAAAAAGGAGCAGGTAAAAGGCAAAAAAATAACAGATATTTGTCCAGTGAAGCACAATAAGAGCAACAGATTTACTGACTGTCGTATGGGTGTGGTTTATAAAATTCCCCTTAGCTGTGGCAAGTTCTACGTAGGTCAAACGGGACAGTGTATCAATCAAAGGCTAATGGTGCATAGAAGGTCGTTAACCGGTAGATCGCCTTCTAATCTTTCCCTGCATTGCCAAGATTGTAACTGCACGCCATAGTTAGATGAATGCGCTACATTGTACAGGCATAGGAATGAAGATACACGTCTTATGGTAGAGGCATGGCATATCTATAAAGGTGGAAGTGCGTGCGTGAGTCAGCCTTCGATTACCTAACATAAGGAAGAGATTAAGTGCCTTAACAGTTATCTCCCACGTAGACCGGCACAAGTACCCGACTGACACGTGGTGATACAATTCCTGAACTTGCGCAGATGAGTTTTGTGTCTTCTTTATTTTTCGCCTCAGTGCTGCCTTCAGTTGATAGTCGGCGTTCATGTTGTCCACTTCTCTACTCTTGTGCCCTGTCTGCACGCCTCACCTCTTTTTTGCACTCATTAAAGAAATTTTTTCTGAAAAAGGAAATGTTCCATGTAAAGCCACGAAGGTTGAGCATGTTTCATATGTAATTATATGATGTGTGCATGAAGACCCTAAAGAATAATCAATTGTTGGTTGGTGTGGCTATTATAACTTGCAATGCCTAACTTTATCAAAATTATTAAAACTTATAGCGGTCACTCGGACGTACTTTCATGTATTTTACATGAAAACACATGGGACCATTGGCGAGCAGTTCATCGAAGCGCGACTGATACCAGCGCATTTATCATTCAGCTCACTAAAACGTAAGCGTGAGAGCCTTTAATTGAAAAGCGGCACACGTATAACGAATTTTCGGCGCAGTCAACCACAACGTGCGAATTCTCTCTCGCAGCAACTCGTTTGACGTGGGCTTGATTCTGCCCAGCAGTGGAGAAATTTAAACTTTTGTTATTGTATAGCGGTACGTGAAACATACTTACTGACCCAAATCGGCATGAGTAAAGTTCACTGAAGTCCAGCTCATCAGTCGGCATCAAAGTATTTTATTTACGAGTGGTATACAGTGAACTCTCCCTCGGGTGACCTTCTAGGGACCCAGGGAAATAGTTCACTTAAGTGAAAGTTCCCTAAACTGCATATTCACTTGAACATGGAACAGCATAGGGCGTAGCAGACATCGAGTCAAATGTGAAATGCAGTTTTGAAACAGGGAGAGAGACAGAGGAAAGGGGAAAGGCAGGGAGGTTAACCAGAGGGGAAGATCCGGTTTGCTACCCTACGCTGGGGAGAGAGGGGAGGAGGAGGTAAAATGATAACAAAGTAGAGATAAAGAATGAAGGGACCGTAGACATACAATCACAATCGGTCACTGTAGCCGCATACTGCCTCCGCACAGCACAGTAGCCCTTGCAGCACTATAAACATCTGTTTGGGCTACAGCCGCTTGTCCAATTCTGTTGCCTTTAAAAACTGAAGCAGTGCCCTTATCGCTCTCTTCTGCGATGCCTGGTGATGGCGGCATTTTAAATTATGTTCCTGTGTTAGAGGTCTCCGGTCAAAGAGCGCTATCGCGATTGCGAGCGATCGTCTCTATCAATTATAGCGAGGACAGTCCCAGAGAAGGTGTTGAAGAGTTTCCTCGTTACCACAGTCATCACACGAGGCGTTGTCTGCCTATCCGATTCGGAAAGCAAAAGACTTGGTGAACTCCTCCCCTGGCCATATTCGACAAAGCAGGGCAGCTTCGCGATGGCATAGTCCAGCTGGAATGCAAAGGCATAGAGAGGGGTGGGCAGTTTATGAAGTTATGTGCATCAATCTACAGGTTGTCCCACATAACTTGAGCTGTAGTTTTAAAAATGAAAGGTACTTCGGACGCGAGATGAACCAAATGCATAATGTTGGCACTGGCCTGGAGTTACTCAGGCTATATTATTTTCCCCTTAACGAACGGATAAGTTATGTTTATTTATTAAACTTTTTAAGTATTGGCGGCAGACCCCAAGTGTGATACGCATAATTGTAGAGTACCTCGAGAAATCTCCGAATAAATTGTTTACTACACGATATATCTCACCTTGTCCTTTCTTCTGCGTTCCAAAGAAAGCCCGCGAAATATGACAAAAAAATATCCCGTAACGGATGGATTGCGCACTGTTATTGTGCTCCTCTCAAGCGTGCCATGAATGAACAAGCTTGGCTTCAGCGAGACAGGTTCGCGGCAGGGCGTTATGTCTGGTGAATGTATCTGGGCATGCTGCTTTTATGGCATGACGGCGCCTGCGTGCCACTGGCCGAGCGGTACCGAAGCGATAAAGCGTCTAAGGAGAAGAAAGAGAACAACAACATATATTTAACTTTTCATGCTTGAAATGGGAAAGAGCTCGCAGCCTGTCCACGGGGTGTAATGGGGTTGGGTAGTGAGACAGCGTTAGGGCCCGAATAATTTTCCAGTGACCTTCAATCCAAAAAGCGCCCTTTGATTATAATGTGTGTTCGAATAGGTCACCATGAACTGCATTGAACATTTGGTATCTCACAGGCGCATTTTCCGAGGCGTTCTTCATCATTGTATCAGGGATGGAGTTGCAGACTTGTCTTATTTTTTTTCGTTTAGGTTCTCTGATGTGGTTCGTGTCCAGTACACCTGATCCTTGACGTAGCCACAGAAAAAAATCCAGGGGAGTTAAATCTGGCAACCAGGCAGGCCTATCGCAGTCACAATAAATATCGATAGTTGTTATTGGGACAACTATCGCAGTCACAATAACAAATTTGTATAAGCGTGGGTAGGTTTGACTGAGTGCGATATTAGAGACGTGCCGAGCCGACAGAAATTTGACCAAGCGGAATGGCATAGTAATAAGTAAGCGTGTTTGACCGGCTGGTTGTTGGTCGGGCAGTTGGTCTTTGCGTTAATGCTGAAATCGGCTCCGTTGCATTGTTCGAGTACTGAAAGTGGGTTCGCGAACGCTTTAGGACATTCTTTGATAGCTGAGTATACGCTTCCGTTTTACAGCCAAGCTGTTAAGGGCTAGTTCCCTCAGGATCCCGTCCCTGTGTGGACAAAGAACTATGATATCAGGATTCGTTCCAGCTTCGGCGTCTTCCACAGCTGGCTTGTTGGCTCGTTGGCGTTGCTACCGCGCGAACGCGCTCGTGCCACTGCGCCCGCGTTCGTCGTCGTCATTATTATATAATGAATTTAAAAACTTAAACTCGTAACCAATTTTACAACGAAACTGTTAAGGGCTACTTCCCCCAAGATCGTGACCGTGTGTGGAAGACACAACTACCCATACGTGGGCCGATCCCGAAGATAGTTCAATAACGGACGAAACGACTGCGGAGGCGAAGCAGGAGTTAAGCACTCCCCATATGTGGACCGATCCTGAAGATAATGCAACTCTGGGCCAACCAGCGGCCGAGGTGAAGCAGGTGTTAAGCCCTCTCTATATGCGGGCCGATGCCGAAGATTGTGCAATACCGGGCTGAACCGCAGCGGGAGGGGAAGCAGAGAGAGAGAGAAAGAAATAGGTTAACCAGACGTACTTCGAATTTGCTACCCTGCATTGAAGGAAGCGGTGTAGGGATGAAGAGAAAGAGAGAGAGAGAGGACAGAACAGAGGGAGGACAGAGAGAGGAGAGAAGAGAGCGAGCATAGCTTCGCGCACAGTTCAAGGTTCGCGCCGATTCTACACACGGATCCCAAGACCTGCCGACTTGATGCATTTCAAAAGCGTTTTCGTGGCTTTCTGTGCCATCGACGCGTACGGCGATGGTCCAGGGATGGTTCAATGCTTTCAGGAGAGATTCACGGTCGACGTCGTTTTGGGGACAGATACAGAGGATGTGATCAATAGTCTGTGTGCTTCCACAAGAGTCGCACATGGGCGTATCCCCCATTCCAATGCGGAACGAGTTCGTCTTGTTAAATGCCACCCCGAACCAGAGGCGGCACAATACTGCCGCTTCAAAGCGGGAAACTTTTGTTGGCACTTGTACCTTTATGGTTGCATCCAGCTTATGAAGATGACAAATCGGGAGGTTTCGAGAATACCACTATCAAAGTGTCATAGCGTCAGCCACATTATGATGGTTTCTTGCAACGTGGGTTCTGGATAAGGGGATTGGAACTGATCGGGCTTCAGATGGCAAGACTGCGCGGCTTCCTCAGCGATGCCATTACCAGCAATGCCGGTATGTCGAGGAACATATTTGTATGGAACATATTTGTACATTCGTTAGCGATGACATGATGGTGATCTCCTCTAATTTCATATGTCAGCATCTCATGAGTCCTATAATACAGGACAAAATGAAGACTGAAGTGTTGCTTTAGAGTCGCAAAAAATAACCCGTTTCTGAGGTGTCTCTTGCAGGAGATAGTTGACAGCAGCTCGCAGCGCAGCAAACCCTGCCTCCGTTGATGTTGTCATGTGGGACAGTTTGAATTTTATTATGGTTTTCATGGCCGCAATGACAATGGCACCTGGAGCCCTGGTAGTTGAGACAGAACCATCACGAAAGATGTGTATTCGGTCCCCGCATGTCTCATTGATTAATAGCAGCGTATCTGTTTCAGAGCTATTCTTGGGCGATTGGCCTTCTTTACACCCGGAAAACATAGGCGCACCTGAGGCTCTTGCAGACAACACAAGGGTAATGAAGGGCTTGCTGCTTGTATGTGTCCTAATGAAACACAATCTGGATGGGTCATTATAACGTCAGCAAACGTTGTACAAGCTCTCTGCGGTGGCAAGAACGCCAAGCGATAGTCATGGAACCGGGAAAGATGACAGATATGCGTCCTGAGACAATTCATAGCAACGTATGGCTGGGTACAATGATCTTCGGCGAGTACGATTGTTGCAGCTGTTGATGTACAGCGACGAAGCTCTAAACACGTGTGGCCCGATGCTTGGCCTTCTGAGCTCTCCAATTAGCAAATATTTTACTTGCACGTACTGGACAACATTGGAAGGCTGTAGCGTAAATAGCCTAGGAATAGAGATCTGCACAACTGAAGCATGGAGCGTACAAATGTGCCCCATGTTTTCCCACACGTGAATTTCAGTACCTGGACAATCAACAACAGTTCTTCCGTCAGGCACGTGGAATGAGGGCTCTAGAAAAGGTTTCGGTCGATTACTACACCCAGCAATCTAAGGGTCTTTCCATAGGTGGTAGTGTGCCCAGTAATGGAGACTAGGTATAGTGTCACAGGTTTACGTGTGAATGCAATCAATGCACAATTCTCGGTCGACGCAGTCAAGCCTTGTGTTGGAAGGTATGCTGCTGTCAAAGGTGCTGCCCGCTGCAATCACGCGCGAACCTGAAGGCGAGTGATCACAGACGTCCAACGGCAGATGTCATCTGCGTATATCGAGAAGTACATTGTTTTGGGTAACACTTCAGCTAGTCCAATGAGTGTCACATTGAGCAACGTGGGACTCAATAGTCCTCCTTGAGGCACGCTGCAGTAAGTGTAATATTCAGCTGTGGCTCCATCTTCTGTTTCTACAAAAACGACCGGCGAGTTATGTAGTGGGACAACCATCGAAACACGCGGCCGCCGATTCCAATAGTCTCCAGGTAGTTGATTGACGGCGTCGTATGTAACGTTGTCTTATGCGCCTTTCACGTCGAGAAAAAGCGCAACTGATATGCGCTTGCGCTTTTCTCCTGTTCCACAAACCTTCTCAGGTCAATGACGCTATCAATTGAGGAACGACCCCGATGAAAGCCGGCCATGGAAGCTAGGTACATATTGCAATGCTCGAGATACCATTCTAGACGTGCAAGGACTATCCTTTCCATAACCTTTCCGATGCAGCTGGCCAAAGCGATAGGGCGATATGCCGCCAAATGCAACGGAGATTTCCCGGCTTTAGCGAAGGTACCAGCCAACTTCCACTGCCGGAGAACTGTGGCTCTATACCTTGAGTTGTTGAAACTGCTCAGAAGCGCTCTTCTTGCCTCTTGTCCAAGGTGTCCCAGGGCAGCATAGGCAACGCCGTCAGGGCTAGGAAAGGATGATCGTTCAGAAATGGCCAGGGCAGCTTCGAGTTCTTCCATGGTAAAGGACACGTCCATTTCTGGCACCCGAGTCGCATGGAGGTCACATACATCAACGTTAGTGCTGACAGGCTCGCCAGTGACTCTCACACAGAATTCAACGGCACATCAAGCTCAGTTTGGCAAAGATGAAAGGCCAAAGGTGCGTATGGGTGTCGTTGTTGCAGGGATGAACGAAGTCCGCGGACTGTCCTCCAGATATGTTAAAGCAGTTTGCGAGGGTCCAGTGATTTACAGAATGTCTTCCATCGCTAACTCTCTAATTTCTCTATGCGACGCTAGAGAGAGAGAGCGAGAGAGAATAACTTTATTGAATTGGTGAAAGGGGCGATAGGGGATTAGGAGCCCAGGGCTCCACTGGCTTCTGCCCCTAGCCGAACGTGACCAAGAAGAGCCTTCTGCACCTTCGGGTAGGAACTGGCGAGTTCTGCCTGCCGTTGCTCCAGTGTGTTGGTTAGGTAGTACCTAAGTAGGCAACTTTCTTCTCAATGCGTCGTGCGTCTCTGAGATCATGCCATCATTTATTGCATCTGTATCGTCGCTCAGCACGCCGTCGAATCTCATGAAGTCAATCTGCTTCAATGTCGCAATCCGATCGCTTTGAGGACAGCGATAATAAGCACTTGGCAGCTTTCATTGCTTCTGCGATGGTGTCGTCGACGTTGCCGGTGAAATTTCTCCGATACGCTTCTTGCATAAGCGACATAGGCCAACTTCAGTCAGTGCACTTCAATATACCACGACAGAAAGACCGGGCGACTCCATTATTCGTTAGGTAGGTCGGAATGTGATCACTCCTGTAAGTCTCGATGTCGCAAAACTATTAACATGTGACGTGAAGTTCTGTGACACTGAGCTCTGACACTAATTTTCCAAGGCCGAAATAATGGCTAAGCACTCTTTCTCTGTAACTGAGTAATTAGCCTATGTCTTTGTCAGAGTTCGGCTGTCATGGGCGACGACATATTCATTGAATTCCGCTTTTCGTTGTGCGAGTATGGCGCCGAGTCCGACGCTACTCGCATCGGTGTGGACCTCGTTGGCGGCTGCAGGATTGTAGTGACGGAGCATAGGTGGCGAGGTTAGCAGGCGGTCCAATTATGTGAAGACATAGCTGAAAGCCTTTTGTCACCGCTTTGGTCTGTCAGGGATGCACTTATGAAGGCTAAATCTCCTCTAAGCTCCTCTAAGTTGTTTAGTTGCGGAAAATCGGCGACAGCGTGGAACTTAGCTGGGTCCGAAGGAATGCCGTGTCGCGATACAACATGCCAAGAAGGATGAGCTTTATGGCATGTTCTGGAAGCCCCGCGTCATTGAGGCATTTAAAAACGTGCTCGAAACGGCTGAGATGTGTGCGAAAATCAACGGAAAAGATAACTACGTCATGCAAATTGCATGGATATGTGTTCCATTTGAGGCCGCGTGAAATATTATGCACCAACCTCGCAAAAGTGCCTGGACTGTTACACATGCAGAAATGCATGACGCTGAATTTGTGTAATCTCTGAGGTATTACAAATTCCGTTTCAGGTCTATCTAGTGGTGCCATAGGGACCTGACAGGTATCAGGTCCCTATCCAGCGAAGAAAACAACTCCACTCCCGGCAAACATTCGAGGGCGTCGTCTATGAGCGGTAACAGCAAAACGTCCTTGCGCATTATCTTGATCAGACGGGGGTCGTCAACGCAATAGCGAAGAGATCCATCCTTTTTTTAACAATAAGGACCGGTGACTGTCAGAATTAGGTTTGAAGGCTGCACGACGTCGCACTTAAGAAAGTCACCAACCTGGTCACCACTTACAAGGCGCTCCGAGGCGAATACTCGGTGAGGGCGTTGCCGTATAGGCGCATGACTGATCACATCTCTCTGGTGAAAAGCAGCCGATGTGCGGCTCAAACCAACAGCATGGCTGTAAAAAAAAGCGCGAAACTTCTGCAGGAGAGCGATAAGCTGGCCTCGTTCTAAAGCTGATGTTTGGTGATCGATGGAGCTGAAGAAAGCGTAGAGGTGTCACTGATGAACCGCATGGTCACAGCTAAATGTGCTAAGGTCCAGAGAAGTAGAAGCGGCAGCAGCGTCAAAGATGCAAAAGGTGTTGACTGGTTGGGAGAGGCTTAGGTCTTCACTATAAAATAAAGGTAAAGGGCATGATGTGGTATTGCCGACGAGCATCTTCGTGACTCTTGCGTCGCTCCGAAGAGTAAGGAGAGCAAAGGGCAGGGGCAACGGTCAACAATCACGGTGCATGAACACGTCAGAGGGCATAAAGAGAACAGCGTCATCAGCAATAGCGGCGCACGACACAGGTAAAAAAAGCAGGGAAGGGCATGGAGGGACGGCATTGTCCTCGCGCACAAGCAGTTTATCACTAGCAGTACGGTTTTGAAAAATCTAAAGCTCGGGAAGAGCAGAAAGTTGGAGTTCGACGTGGCAACAGTCAATAACGGCGTTTCTACTGGCTGCAAGGAAGTCCCAGCGTAATATAAAGCCATGGGAACAAGAGGGCGACACGACTAATTCGACGTTGTACAGAAAGTCCTTGAATGAAGAATAGAGAAGTACAGGCAGCGAGAGGCGTAACGTTTTGAGCATTTGCGATTGGGACGGAGAGGCTGAAGAGCTCCATGAAAACCTTTCTTACTAAGCGACCGAGTTCGGCGGACAAAACGGATACTGGAGCTGTTGCATCGACAACTGTCATAACGGCGATCTCTTCGACAGATTCTTTAATTGGGTTGGCTGGAGAGGGACGCGGACTTGTGTATTGCGATGTGGACGCAGTTCGTGTCTCTTCGACAGATTCTTTAATTGGGTTGGCTGGAGAGGGACGCGGACTTGTGTATTGCGATGTGGACGCAGTTCGTGTTCGGGTGTGAAGCCGCTGCCTGTGCAATTCGTCGTAACTCTGACACAACTCTACCACTTCGGCGACAGCGTGAGGACTTTTTGATAAGAACACTTGGAACGCGTGTTCCATGGCTTGCTTACGCACTTTTGGAGCAAAAGTGCGTAAGCAAGCCTTCGGTGTCACTATCGGAAAAGGAGATACGATTCCTCGGTTTATCTTTGTGACCATTGCAGTACATGTTTTCCCCATACCTTGCACACGTGTACGGTTCATCGAAATGCACCACTGAATATTCTTTTTTGCTGTTACATTTGTTTCCGCTCGCACGGTATATATTTATGGATGCGTACGAAAATAGAAATCTATAGTTGAAAGTTAAGCGCTGTGTCTGTGTATCTGTTTCTTTCTACGTCCTCGTTCAGTCGCGCTTATACACTCTACCTGTACGTGATCATGTTATGTTTGATCTCTGGAAATGGTTGCTCTAGAGTTTACCGCTGGTAGAGTGCTCGGGCGTACTCGTGAGCGGCTTCGTTACCTGGGACTTCTTCGTCGGCTGGAACCCAAATAAAGGTTATGTCCCTTCTAGGAGGGTTTCTTAGTAGAGTTGAGAGAGCCTCTTCCGAGATTCAACCTTTAGTAAAAATTCGCATAGCTAATTTGCTATCGCATAATATGACTATCGCTTTTGTAGCCGCACAAGCGAGCGCTTCTGCAACCTCCTCGGCTGCATAGGCGTCCCTCGTGTACGTGGATCACGCTATCTTAACGCACCTGTCGCCATCAACCGCCGTCGATACCGCAGCCACGTCTCTGCCGCAAGCGGCGTCTACTTGCGCTGCTTTATACGCCGGTGCGTTTTTAGGTCTATTTACTTGAGCCTTAGCCTTGTGAGCTCTCCTCTCTTTGTTGTAGATGGGATGCATATCTTTAGGTAGAGGGGGGCAATTTGGAAGCGCTTACGGACGTCCAACGGAACGTCCTTCTTGCCAGTCGGGGCAGCCCTGTCGCACTAGATTCCTGCCCATTCCATAATTTTCCTCCTTATTTTGGACTGGCCTAATCTTTCCAACTGAGACACTCGTACAGCCTCAGTGATCTCAACTAGCGTGTTGTGAACCCCCATTTTGAGAAGGTGGTCTGCGAAAGACTGGCAACAACGAGCTGAAGCCGCTGGCGATGCTGCTGAGGCGAAGCTAATCTTCTTAGTTACACTAAGGTGATTGTGTAATCTGTGTGACCTATGCGTTGAATTGCGCTTTCCGATTTGCAGCGCGTTTGCAGGGCGATTTACACAAAAAGAAACCATTAGACTAGACGAGCGCTGCACATCACTTCAGTTGATGTCCAGCATGGTGGTGTATGTGTGGATGCAGCATTGTCTCTCGTGCCAACGTATCTAAACTGAATTCATAAGGTAAGCATCTTGAGGTAGCCTGGTATTTCGTAACTGCAATGAAGAAGAGCTATTTGTAAGAATTCCAACACAAAAGAAAGCTGTGCTGAACAAATTATGTACGTTCTAGGTGCTTTGTGCAATGCGCACAAAAGAGGCTCGAGAAACCTGAGTTTTGTATCCCAAAATCTGAGGAATAAAACGCACGAAAACTTGTTTCCTTTATTGTTTGCAGATTATACAAAAACCGCAGCAACAAAAGTTTTAGCAAGAAAAATCACGAGCGCTAGCGCATCTATGTTCACGACAATGGAGGATGCACGTCACCGCTACGGAACACTCCGCACGTGAGCTCTGCGACGCGGCAGCCATCGGATGTCGTCGCATGTGACATTGCCTGGGCGCTATCTCTCTCTCTCTGCCAGTACATAATACGCAGTATAATATAGATCCAGGCTTCCTTTTCACGGGTTTTATACGACACCAGTTGAGATGTGTTGTGGTCAATATATAGAGCAATGCGTTCCAGGTGTATGCTTGGCATTGCACGTTTCAACTGCCATGATCACTGCTGTCAAAGAATGTTGGCACGGCCCTTAGTTGTTCACTGTCAAACTTCTGTGCCGCTTTTCTGGCGAGTATGGGCTAGCCATATCCAAGTTAAACACGTATTAGAAGTTGTAATGTGACGCGTCACGCGCACTTACTAGACGCGCTGTCAATCGAGAGCAGGGTGCGAATCATGCCAGTGCGGTCTTGCTCGCTGGTGGAAAACGACAAGAGTCAAGTGGGCATTAGCTATCGGTCACATGCAATTATGCCTCAGCAGCCAAGTGTAAATAAGAGCCAGGCACGAGCTGTTACTCTGCGCAAACTCTGCGACGATTATTCAACGACAGTTCGGTGCCCGATACCGCAATTGTCTGGTGATGAAGCAGCGATCATACCAGGAAACCAAAGCGAAGGTGCAACGGTTTAATGTCCAAAAATCAGCTGCTGAACGCCACCTGTCACACGACTACTATAGTAGAGTAGGCGGCGTTTCATGAAGCCGGTGAACTGATTTAACAGGGGTGCGATATGGTGTTGATTGTCCCGAAGGCGTAGTCCGACAATAGAGGAGTCTGTTCGAAGCAAACTCAGAATCTAGGCACACGCCTTCTGAAAATGGAAACTGTCTTTCGCGTGATTACGCATGGAAGAGAGTGAATATCGGCGCAAAGCTCCTCTCTTATGTGACGCGGCTGTTGCGTGTGGTGTTTAGTCTGACAACATGGCGGAAGCATAGGCAAAGATGATAACTGTTCCCCTTCCACTCTAGGCTCGCGAAATCAAGATATGAATGCGCGGTATTCCGTGTCGTTGCACTTCACTTCAATAAAACAATACTCGGAAATCAGCAGTCACTTTATTTGCGTAGCCCAGGCAAACACCATGCCCGCTCGTCTAGTCATCATTACGCACGCGCACTGCCCTCCGGCTTCTTCGCTCGCGCCATTATCTTGGCATGGCAACCTCGAGCATTCATGTGAGCCGGGCATTCTGGGGAGGTCCACGAGAGATGGACTGGTGTCCTTTCACGACATTACTAACCATTACAAACTTGAGCGGAGAATTTACCCTCCACCGGACAAGCAATTGGTGAAGGCGCAGGAAAGCGTCTGGCGAAGATTGCAGACGAGATCTTTCTATAACCCATACGTGTTAAACAAAATCTACCCGAACGTTCAGCCGGAATGCAAATGGTGCCAGGAACTAGCCACCTATGACCACATATTATGGAGCTGTAGCATAGCGCCGCCACCGACTGATATTATGCGTGATCCTTCTCTCGAGCAGTGGGATGCCATGTTGGCCAGCTCAGACCCGGTCGTCCAGACCAGGGCCGTGGAGTGGGCCATCCAGGTCACCGTCAGCCATGAGCTCATGACCATCTAGCACGGAATCGTCCGCACATGCCTTCTGACGAAAATATAGTTTTTCCATCCATCCATCCATCGGCATGGCAGCTGCCACGACCGTTACAGGCTTCGCGGTCGCGTTTTACGACAGCGGTCCCGGGTTCTTCGATTTCTTATTTCGCCAGCCGAGAGGGGAACGGCGACAGTTATCACCTTTGCCTATGCGTCCGCCCCGTTGCCAGACCAAACGCCGCACGAAACAGCCGTGTCACAGCAGGGAGGAGCTTTGCGCCGATCCTAACTCCCTTGCATGCATAATGATAGAATCGGCAATTGAAATTTGAATTTGGATATCTGGGAGCACAGATAGGCTAGAGGAATTGTTCCAACTGATACTGTGAAGAAACACGACTGCCTCTAATTTTTCAATACAAACATGCTCACATACTGCAGCCAACAAAACGTTAATCTTTAATTTTAGTTGACTGGTTTGCCGACAGCGATAATCATCATTTCACTTCGTGTCCCCT
This sequence comes from Dermacentor andersoni, assembly GCF_023375885.2. Taxonomy (NCBI): domain Eukaryota; kingdom Metazoa; phylum Arthropoda; class Arachnida; order Ixodida; family Ixodidae; genus Dermacentor; species Dermacentor andersoni. The sequence goes on along the minus strand of NC_092820.1, from coordinate 72,206,150 downwards.
TGGCCACATAACTCATTTGCAAAGGTAGCCTTCGCGTGCCTCGCAGTGCTTAATTTTTATAACCATAAAGCTTATTTTTGGGCAACCTGTGTATATATATATCCACCGAGTTAAGGAAACACTCAGCAGCTATGCCAAACTCGGGAGGCCAGGTAAGGAATGAGTTGCTTTTCTGATGAACGCGTAAGATTTCAAATATCTAAAAAACGTGACCTAATGTTGAACGCCCGTTCGCTTTATACGGAATACCCAGTGAAAGATTCTCAGTAATCACTGAAGTTACAGTACACACAAAGAAACCAAGAAAACATACTGACTTGCTTTCAATGTACGAGAAGGTTTCCTAATCCACACCTCAGACAAGATGACCTGTTATCGAAGAAATATTCTTCCCTCACAGTAATTCAGAGCGTAACGAAAGTATGAACAAAAGAAAATTGCTGCGGTAATTCTTATAACTGGGCACTCCGACTCGCCTTAAACATTAGACTCGGGCAATGTATGTAATTAATCTCAAAAATCGATAGAAATTTTTCGCATGTCCCATATCCCGCTAAACGCAGGAGAATGGGCGTTGTCCCGGACCGGAGGAAACGCAAGCCTGAGAGTTTTCCCCACTGCAGCAACCTGGTACCGCAGCGCTCAACTAGACAAACCGAGAGCTCATACTGGATTAAACAAGTGTGTTCTACTTCACTGGTGTTGTAAATTTTTGGCAGCGGTGTAGTCGTATTCAGGATTACACCGCTTCCGAAACTTTAAACCACCCGCAAGTGGTAAACACTTGGTAACTGCTCTGTGTTTGTCTGGTTGAGCTCTCAGCCACCAGATGGCCGCACCGTGCAGCGTTTCACGTTTCACGTTCACGTTTACGCCCCGCTCAACACGGTATTTCGCCAGATATGTCTTCGTTTAACAATGTACTGGATACGCTAAAACCCTTGAATGAGCGCACGCGAAATTTCGCTACCGCAACTATTCAGCCGAATTAGAGCAGGTGAATGGGATAAAATGCTCCATCATTGCAAATGTAATAAAGTCAACCAGGTGAGCGTCTGGTTTGATGTTTGATGCCCTTCAGAGGTCTAAGAGAAAAGTGGAAAGTAGGGAGAGCCTGGGAACTGCGCACACAGAGTAGGACGCAGAGTGGGACTACAACCTGTCAATGAAACGGCTGTTTTTGAACAAATGTAGCAGAGCACGAGTAGCTTGGTACTGCAGCGACAGATATGGCCGCGGTTTAAGAATTTGTTGAAGAGTGCAATGTTGTTTGTGTAGACCCTGAGCTCTTTCCGATTAACTTATTGACGAGGTTGTACTCACCATACCAGCAGACGTGAGGTAGAAGCCGTCCCATGACGTCAGCGTTCCGGGGTAAGAAGGCGTCGAAATTGTGTGTCCTGGAATAACTTGTTCTGTGAAGAAAATGTGCAATGGCATCCACACATTCATAAATCAGTCATTAAGGAAAGGTATATTGTTTTGCGAAAGAAAGCCAACATTGATCTGCTACAAAACCAAGTGGCAGCGGCCAATGTAGCACTGTGAATCACCTGCTCAAATTAAATGATAGATCAAAAATTTGTCAGGGCCTAAAGAGACTGACTGCGCTATTTCCCCATTTTTCCCTACCGCAGCTGAACAGCATCTGGAAAAACGAATACAAAGGTGACAGGTAACCATACCCCCCGTGAAGGTTAGCACTGGTGACGTAGAGGTTGCAAGTTCGTTGCGGGACGGGACGGCCGCATATCGATCGAGGCGAACTGCGCAAACGCTCGTGTACATAGATTGAGGGGCACGTAAAAGTACCCAATGTTAAGTTCACTTATTTTAATATTCGCCAGAATTCTTGGATAGGAAGATATGGGCTGTTTGAAATATGAATGTGCATGTTCTTAATTTAGCAAATGATTTAAGTACATCTATAGGATGTCTCAGTAAAGACACTAATTTATTACCCACATGACTCAAAATTTCTATGTACGAAGGTCAGCACTTTTTAATTCCAAAATGCTATATTGTATTCTTGTGTGGGGAACCACTTCATCTGGAAACTTAAGTAGGTTACTTGTTCTCCAAAAAAAAAAAAGAGCCCTTAGAGCAACTGAACGTAATCATGGAAGAATTCGGGATTTGGCTACAAAGCCCTTATTCAGGAAATATACAATTGTACATGCAGGTCAAATTTATCGTGTACGCCAATATATTCATCAAAACAAACTTGACGCCGCTCTACCTGACACCCCTGCCATTACGTACCGTCTGACAACACGTAGAAAATTAGTACCTATCACTCGGATAAACTACAGGAAACAGAAACTAATCTTTCAGGCGCCATTTGTCATCTATCAAACTTCACTAGATGTGAAATTCTCGGCTTAACAAAGGTGTTTAAAATGATATCAAGGAATATTTTTATAGCTGCAATCGCTGTAGTATTATGCATGGTTGCGGGCAAGTTCTTGTTCTTATCTTTTCTATACATATATTCAGTTACTGTATCCATGCTTCGTCGTAGTTGTTTCCTGTGTACATAACCAATGTATTTTCTGTAATTTTATATCAACCTGAGTATTTGATTTACACGCTTGTTTTGTTCATATGTGTGCGCTGGATGCGTGAGCTGCTGTCTGTAATAGGGAGCTAAGGCCCAGTCAGGCCTACCGCCTTTTGCCTTAGTTTCCTCTTTCATTTGAATAATATAAACATCAAATCAAATCTAATATGTTATGTACGGTATTCTTTCGGGCGAGTACGGTATTTTCTAGGCCGTCTATGTAGAAGTTAATTGCGTTTGTTTGTAACGCCACCCGCTCACCACTTTCGCACGTTTTGCCTCTACACGCATTATTGCTATAAGGTATTACACCAAAATTACACACTCATGTAATTAATTTCTTTTCAGCTAACGTCGTCCGGTGGAGCTTCGTGCAGGAACTACTGCTGCTTGCCTGGTACCACACCGTTTGATGAATGCACAAAAAGCGCGGCAAGAGCGTTTATATAGAACAAAGTAAGGCTTTCCTCATTTCACACGGCGTCTTGAGACTCCTTTATGAAATTGCACACGCAATTCATAAGGAGTCTCAATTATTCGATTGAGGTTTGTGAAGATCGTTCGCAATAGCTTTTACTTAAGAATAAAATAATTCCGCACAACGACCGCGGCCGCTTTAGTAGTAGAATTAAATAAAAATGCCGTGCCGATGAGCGTATCCAGCCTAACGCGTTCCAGCTAACGTTCGAAACGCACCCGTCTAAACCCGAAACTGGAAGTGTCGTTGCGGTGTTAATGTCGGTGACTTGGAGCGCTAAATTGAGCCGCTGGGCTCTATGGGAGTGCCCGATCTTGTATTTCTTTATATACTGAAACACCCTCACCAAGATATTCCAAAGTCCCCGACGCCGGGATACCTTTTTCGGCATCTCAGCCACATAGGGTATCGCCATTTCTGTATACCGCCGTAACGACCCCTACGTTAAGATACTGAGGCTAACATCCCTTCAAAGACCATGCTGCTGCCTTCCAGTTACCGCATGCATTGCACCCCAAACTCCTTGTCGCCATCTTAACTCCTTAAAAATTAATCAACGCATTGCTGCTACGCTTTCAACTATTCTTTCAACTGATGTCCTTTTTGGGTCTTTTTGTTACTTGCGCAATGACCGCATGACCGGCTCTTCTAAAGCCACAAAAACATGCCGCCAAAGACACCCCTTAATGCCTTCCCACTCTCCCGCTCTTTTCCCCTCGTCTTAGGAACCACGCTCACAGACGTCAGCCGACAGCGCTCATTCTCTTTGAAGTGTCTCCCTTTACAACCAGCCGCCACCGACAACAACCGCACGCGACGTGACTGTACTAACCCTTTAAAACTAACATGCCGAGGATGACGAGGCCACCATTGAAGAAGATAGGTCCTCCTATGGAAATGTTGGCCAGCCTTCCTGATGCACCTTATCTCTGTTTATCGCCTTTACACCCCAGTCTGCTATTCCATGTGCCAACCCCTTTCTTGATTTTGGATTTCTATATGGCCGTATCTTGAGAGCGATTTGAGTTGGGGCATCTCGGTGCGTCGTGGGCTCGTAGCGTTCTCCATGCTGTGTGTTCTCGACGCTCAGTTCGGACTGAAGAGATAGACAGCACGAAGCTCACTTCGCTCGCTGCTGCTGCCGCGTTTCCTCACGCCAGCGTTCTGAGGAGAGTCCGCGGTTAGCAAGTGTGATATGTTCATGATTACTGCGCGCGCTCACGCCGTGCTTGTTCATTTAGTTAGCAAGCTCATGCTTGCAAGTTGGTAAGGCAGGCAAAAGTACTATGCCCATGTTGTATGGTTGTCTGCTAATTTGGTGTCGCAATCGATGCTTCGCGTTTGGGCGAAACTGCGACTTTTTCGTTACGTGGACACTCGCTTGCTCTTGTTCGGCAAATTACACCACAACAAAATCGTTATTATTGTTTTAAAGTTCTTGCGCGAGCTTTTAATCATAATATTCTCGAGTTTTAGCACACTAGTACTTCCTTTGAGCATGGGCACATTTGTTGGCCCTACAACCCATGCCTTAGAAGCCACTCTTGAACATTACATTAAAGCGTTCTCAAGATGTAAAGAAACGCACTGTTCTTTTCTTGTTTGTGCGCCTTGTTCAGATCTAGCGGCCACGAACTTGAAACCAGCTTCCTCTATTACCGCACAAACGAAACCTGTCAGATACCCCCATCACATAATAGCTGCAGCGTGTACAATACTCATTGCTATTGAAAAAAGAAATGTGAACTGCAGACGCACACGTGGTGATGGGACAAGGAAAGTTGGAATACTTTCGCGGAGGAGCTTTCGCACCGTTCAAAGAATGTCGAGGCAGGCTCAGGTACAATGACAGCATTTACCGCACCTAACAGGATTTTGCATTTGTGTTCGTGTATCACAAAAAAAGTATGATGTGCCGGACAACGGTCCTAAACCACCTCCGTTCGCGACGCGTCCATAATCGCGCCCGTTGCACGAGCACACGATGCCTCGAGCTCGCTTCTTTCCGACGCCGGCCCGGCTGCGGGAGCCACCGGGGACCTTCTCCGTCGGCGTCGCCGCCGCTGGGAGGCGGCTCTCAAAAGTTCAGAGTTGGTACACCAGCTCTAGGCCGTCCGGCAAGCCGAAGATGCCGCCCAAGTCCAAGGACTTCGAGCCGCCACCTGAGGCCACCACAACAAAAGTTGCAGGACCATTCTTGAAGAAAGTTTCTTCTTCTTCTCATACACTGACGCAGAGTGTGTGTGTGTGTGGGGGGGGGGGGGGGGGGGTGCTTGTCTAACAGCGCAAGGAACGTTAAGCCCCATGCAGTGCCGCATTAGTGTGCGCAATACCATTAAGCAGCCGCAAGTTGTATGTCGGGGTAACTGATAGGTTCAACAACGATAGACGCAGGGCAGCTGATTTGCCCCTTTATGGCTCGGCACACTCCAACTTGGCCGACCACTGCCGTAGCTGTGTTTGTGTACTTATTCGTGCAGACTTATTTGTCAAGAGACGGGCGGCAAATTACGCGAGAAATTATACAGGAGTTCAACATTGAAATCCTGGGATGCACTTGCAGCAGTACACGATCTATTTTGTTGGTACCAAAACAATTCGCTCATCTTCGTAGGATAGGTTGCGAGATGGACTGGTAGTTATGGCAGCTAGCGTTTATTTTGAAACTTTCGATTAATTCTTAAAGGCCATGACATTAGTTTAAGCGACAGGTGGTGCTTCTAAAGTTCTTTCAGTGGGCCATTGTTTGCTTGAAATTGTAGATCTTGTCGGGATATGAAGTTAACCAACAATCCTCATACCGGCTGGCTTGGGGAGCCCACGGCAAAAGCAGAAATGAAGCAGTGCTGGGTTACACGGTTGGGGCCTCTTTTTAAGTGACGTACGCGCAGAGCAAAGTTAGCTTTGAAGATAGACTCAGGGCCATCGATAAAAATAAATATGTGGCTAAAGTGCACAAATAGCTGTAACTGAAAAAGCTGGACGCAGAATGAGGGAAGAAGCGAAGAAAGTTAGCAACCAAGTTTAGGTTAATTGAAAGTGTAAATAGAGAAACTGGAGTGATCGAAAAGAAAGTGACAGACACAGAGACAATAAATTGGATGCAAAGAATAGAAACAAAACTGACCACGCAGGTTAACACGAATGAGAAAAAATAATTTAGAAGGGAACGCCTGTACAATAACACAAAGACATAACACATACATTTGCTTTTTGATACTCGAGCTAGTTTCTTAAGGACAAAAATATAGCGGCGCAAATATTTACAAGATGAGTCATGTGCATGCAGCAGCAAAAATCCTGAGCCCACTCAGTACATCCTACTGGAATGCGAATGGATTGACACAATGAGACGAGTAGGTAATGTGTACCATCCAGAAATGATTGGATACAACGAGGACGGAGGTATCAGCCGGTCAGCAGTCGAAATAGGGAAGAGACGTTTGGAGTATTGGTGGGAAAATGGCAGGCAAAAGACTGATACCACGGATCCGTTACAGTCATAGGTAGCGGTACAAGGTAGACGGAGAAATTTTGCGTAAGAGAAAACAAATTAAAGAAATGTGTAGAAGAATCTTTGAATTTAAAGCATGCACCGAAAACCTGACGATTTGAACAGGCTAGGTGATCATATATAACCACCCTGTTTCTAAGGTGATGCCAGTAACTTATCACCAAATATTGCTCCTACAATCAAACTACCAATTAAGAATTTGCGCTCGTGTCTAGTTCTGTCCTTATTTCGTGTGTTTCATGCTGAACTCAAAGTAAGAAATTTAATGCCCTATGCTAGCTTGTATTTTTTATTATTATTATAAAAATCTTACAACTCAGTAGGGGCACTCCCTTTTATCGGTGAGAGCGGGAAACCTTCGGAAAGAGAAGGCCAGAGTATACGCAATTTTCCACCAGACACCCTGCAAATACACGCAGCATAGTTTGAAACTATACAAGTCCGCGTTATATATGACACATTGTATCAGAACTGATTGTGGTTATTTGAGCTAATGTCAGCCCTAGCCACGAGGGAATTCCAACATAGGGAAAAGGAGAATGCAGAAGACAGATAGGAAATTCAAGAGCAATGTCAAAAGGTGGAAGGGCCCGATAAAGCGCCACCACCACTTTCCCGAGAATGGGTCAATCCGGTGGTTCCGCTACGAGAAGCCAGGAAAACAGTTGTGCGTTGCCTAGGCGAATGTCAGTGAAAGGTTCAGGTTCTCGCCATCGGATCATCCACCAGTAACCCATTTCGGTAAATTCGGCTAAGCCATCACATATATAAGTTGGAAGGTCGAGGTTCGACGTCTTTTTAAGTTTCTACATGGTATCGCAATGCAGCGAATGCCTGCAGGCCGTGGACGCCCCTGCAAGACCTCTAATACAACCGCAATAGGCGTTAGGCAGCTTTGCTTTCCATACCCGCTGCAGTGTCCGACGCAGTGCGATGCCAGGGAAAAATGTATTTCTTCTGCACACGTAACATTCCGCGGTAGAGGAACCATGTATCATGAGCCATGTACAAGTCATCGAAGTCGCCAACAATCTTCACAAGCCCAGTACATGCCAAGATCTGGTCGAATGAGTGCAGATCTTTCTTCCTCCCAAGGGCTCTTTCCAAGTCTTGGAGGTCTCCAACCAAGTTAAGTATGCTGAAAGATGCCATAGAACGTCATGAAGATCATTACAGTAGATTAGCTTATTACAGGATCTTAGGACTCGTTAGGTTAAAAAATAGTGTGACAGAACGAAAGAGTATTATTTGGTCAATCGCTTGGAAAAATTCACCGACGAATACTATACTCTCTAATTCAAAACTTGAGCTCAGTTTTATACGTGTTTTCATTTCGCGATATATTGAGGCAAATAATTTAAGAGAGATATATAGCAGAGTCGGAGATCGTCGAAAATATGTTTTGTGGAGCAAGCGCGTGAGCTTTTACACTTCACTCGCTGAAGGCTCCAGTGTAGTCGCCGTTGCCGCGTGTCTCCGAGAAAATACCACATTATTCGCGTCGCTCATACGATCAGATTACAAAACAGTCGTAAACCATGGCAACTGAAACAAGTGCGAACCACACCAAATCAAGGAAGCCAAACAAGCTTGAGCAGTCGCTGACGCGAGCAGACAGAATTATGAAACGCGCCGTCGGGCGGGTGTGCATGACACTAGTTTCCCTCACGCACGTCACTGAAGGGGCCGCTCTCAATGGTCTGCGACATTAGAGTGATTTAGTTGAGCGTGTTTACGCTCCACTAAGCAGCTAAGCGCGCTGGCCGTCCGCTTAGCCGTAAGCGGGCTAGCGGAGCGAAGAACACGGTCCGCTGAGAAGCTGGCTGAGTGGAGCGTGCTGCGCAGCGTTTTGGCTAGCGTTGGCGTCAGAAAGGATTGGATTGGATGCAGAAAGCAAGCGCGCTGGCTGTCATGTGGCGTTCCCCAAGACGGAGCTTTATTTTTCATTGGATAAAATAGACCGGTATTGCATTACAAGCGCACGTCTACATACTTCACGGAGAAATAAGCTATATATATATATATATATATATATATATATATATATATATATATGCGTTTTACTGTATAGGAGTGATCGATAGGTGTTGTTCTATTCTTCCATTACCCTGAATTTGGCCAGGCGGTGCTGCAACTACGAAAGGTCCGCTCCGCTACGCTAGACGTATCACTAAAACGTGAAAATCACGCGCCGCTCCACTGTGGCTTAGCGGGGCAGCTCTGAGCGGAGCGTACCGTAAGGACGCTCCAATAAAACACACTATTCACAGCTCGCTTTTTTTCAAATCGCGCTCCGTATTCGCTCTTTGATCTTTCGCTTTGCTCGTTCGCTCGGTTACGCCGACGCTCGCCGTAGGAACGGGCTGCGTTCCGAAATACAGCAAAGGAACTTTGTAGGAAAGTTATACATCACTCGCACAGGGTTATCAATACATTTCTGTACGAGGGCCTGCGATGCATGCACTAAATGTGCACCCATATCGGTGCCTCTTTCAGTTAGCGTTATAGTGTGGTGATACCGCGCACAGTTCCGCAAAATATCCAGTTATTATTAATGATTTATCAAAGTAGTCCAACGCGGTACCATTGCTATTGCTGAAGCCGAAATCCTAAAATATAACTGAAATACTTAAAGCGCTGTTCTCACCACGAAACATTCGCGTTGAGTGAAACGATCATTGGTGAATTTATTACAACAAGCGCCAGTCTGCACGATTCAGAATAAAGTATCTGCTGACTTGTCGTTAACCAAAGAGAAGAGCTATGGCACAAACCATCCCTAAATCGCGCTTACTTTGGTACATTTGCATTGCGAAATGGACGTTAAATTACTTAACGAACTCCGAGTTTCGATTCGATGGCACGCTAAAATCGTAAATCATTTAAAATGTTTGCCAAATATCTGGAAGTATATGTGAAAACAGCTGATGACGTTACGGGCTAAATTAGCCCACCTGCAGGCAAATAACTATGGGTGAAGACAGAGGGCGAGCAAGACAATTTGGGCGAGCAAAACAATTTGCCCCATTCAGGAACTCAAATAGGTATTTGCATGGTTACCTCTCACACAAACTAAAGACTTATCTACTGATGCTTCAGCGTGTGGGGTCAGGGGAGGTCTAGGTATATTCTCCACCTAACTTCAGTGGATATTTCCTTCGAGACTTGACATTTGAGGAGGGAAGAAGACGAAGTGTCTTTCAGGCAGAACGCCGGGTCTTCCAGCTCTACCCATTTTGTGAAATTCTTAGACTTTGCCAGTGAACTGCTATTTCCTCCTTAACTGCGATGGAGATGGAGTCTCACGGACGTCCGCCGGACTCGGCAGTGCCCGCGGCGGCTGCCTCCAGGAAGCGCAACGGCACCGAGAGCGACACTGACAGCGACGACACCATGCAGTACTATGTCAGAAGTGAAGGTTCTTGTGACGACGCCTTCGAGCTGGTACGGAGTCGTAAAGCAAAGCGAAGATTTCACAGCGCATCATCGAATCGAGTCTACCATGAGATCTTCGTGGGATACCGAGGAGCTCACCAAACTGTTCTCGCCAGTTCTCGCCACTGACAACCTGAAACGCCTCGACAGGCAGGCCGTGTCTTCACATCTAGAGGCGCTGGTTCCAAGCGAAATCAAATACATCAGAGTGAACACCCGTAAGAACGTGCTACCGATTGGCGTAGAACACGCGGCTGCGTTGGATTCTTTGCGCAAGGTCACGGAACTTGGAGGGATGAAAGTCCGCCCTCATATTCCGCTGGGCAAACACGTCCGTACCAGGGCAATTTACGATGTTGACGAGACCATTGTCGACCCGGATCTGTCAATCTTAATCGAGCCATCTACGGAAAACACCATCATCACAAACGCGTTTCGTCCCGGCATGTCGCGGTGTGTGAAGATCCTATTTAAGGGCGAATCCCTCCCATCGCATGTAAAAGTGGGCCACTTCCGTCACGCAGTTCGCCCCTTTATACCGAAACCGCTGCAGTGCTGGAAGTGCATGAAGCTTGGCCATGTGAGTAGTGTGTATAATAACACTACCGTCTGTTCTCGCTGCACTGGGCCCCACACCACAAACACGTGTGAGGCCAGTGTGCTGAAGTGAACAAGCTGCAGCGGCCCTCACGATGCATCTTCGAAGGAATGCCCTTTGATTCGAAAGGAAATGCAAATATTGAAGAAAATGGTTAGAGACCAGTCGTCTCACCGAGAAGCAGCAACATCTATTAAGCGACGACGATCACGTCGCACACGTCGATCAAGGGCCTCCAAAGCCTCTGCAGAACGCCACACACGTAGATTACCACCTACTCTTCCGCCCAGGCCAAACGCAATAAGCTCAAAGGACAAAGGTGCATCGAACAACACGGCTGCTGACGCATGGCCTGTACTCCCGAGGTTACATGCCCCTACTGAGCGAAATACTTCTACAGCAGGGGACACTTCCTCTTTTCCTGATAAATTGGCGGACCAAGATCAACAAATTGTTGTTATGATCAGCTCTGTGGTGAGTGCTATTCGTGTTCTTCTGGACAAGCTACAGACACCAACAGCTCAAAGTGCATTGCAAGTGCTGGATGCCATCAGTCCGGTGCTGGCGAGCCTTCAGAAGTGCAGTGCTTGATAACTTCTACAGCAGTACCATGGCTCAGCGACAACAACAACGATCGTTCCGGGATGATGTCAGAAGTGCCTCCATATTCCAATGGAATGCGAGAGGCCTGAGGTCACGTATTTCAGATTTTCGACAGTTCGTATTTGAAAACCATTTTCCTATACTGGTCATCAGTGAACCGAACTTATCAGCTTCCATAAGACTATCAGGATATGAATCTTTTGTTTCAAACACGTGTGTCCGTAGTAGTAAGGTTCTGGTTTACATTCACAAGGACCTTACGTATTTTTCCCAACACGTAGCGCCACACGACGGTAACCAATGCGTCTGTTTTACTGTGAAAAAGAAGAAGCTGTCTTTTACTCTTATTGGCGTCTACCTTTCTCCAACAAGTCAGTTTGATAGAAAAAGACTGGAAGCTATTATGGCTGCTACTCCCGGTCCTTGGATAATAACAGGTGACTTCAACGCTCACCACTATATATGGGGAAGCTCCAGGATAAATTCGAGGGGCAGGTCACTAATATCCTTTGCATCAGGCCACAACCTGTGTCTTCTAAATGACGGAAGCCCGACATTTCTGCGAGGAACTACGTACAGCAGCTGCCTTGACTTGACTTTGGTGTCACGTTGCCTGACTTTAAGCGCGCAGTGGTTCCCTGATATTGAAACCCATTGAAGTGATCATATTCCGACCTATGTGAGAATCGATGGACTAGACGCCGCATTACCGGTTGTCTCTGGCCAAATCGACTGGTCAATCTTTCAAGATCGTGTAGAAGACACATGCAAGAGACATATCGCACGCAGATTAGAAGACTTAATTGCAGACGCTATGCAAGATTGTACACGCTGCTTCACACATTCATCAAAGCGTACCGAGAATGACATTGAATTGGAAAAGGCTTCGTGCACTACGTCGCCGAGCTGAAAGGAGGTACAGGCGCACGAAGTCAATTCTTGACCTCAGAGAAGCTCGGCGCATGCAAAAGAAGATCAAACGCCGAATGGATAAGCTAGCGGATCAAAGATGGATATGCTTTGGGACGCACTGGACCCCCGCAAGCCATTGTCCCGTGTGTGGCGTACCCTACGGGGCCTTTGCTCAAGTCTCCAGCAACGACACCCTTTCAACGCCCTTGCTCTCCATAAAAACCGCCGTGAGATAGACGTCACAGGAATTTTGTCCGAAAGTCGCCGGCGGCACAGTTTTGGTCCCTGACATGACTTTAGACAACATCCCCGGCCCACGAGATGCAAGTATGGACGCTCCATTCTCTATGGAAGAGTTAGAAGCTGCCATGGCGCTCTGCAGGTGTTCGTCTTCACCAGGGCCTGATGGCATAACATATACTGCTTTGCGCCGCCTAGGTCAAGAAGCACGAAGAGAACTTATCAGCCATTTTAATAGTTCATGGCAGAATGGCGTCGTCCCCCAGGAATGGAAACGCCGCCGCCTGGTACCGCTTCTAAAAGCAGGAAAGTCGCCACTCGAACTGGCATCGTATCGGCCTATAGCTCTTGCCAGCTGCATCGGGAAGCTCATGGAACGTATGATCCTCATGCGTCTCGAATGGTACCTTGAACACCACAAAATTTACCCTGACTCTATGGCGGGATTTCGACGCGGTCGTTCAACGATTGACAGTGTCATCGATCTAGTATCATCTGTAGAACAACAAAAATCTCGGAAGCGATTATCAGTAGCACTCTTTCTTGACGTGAAAGGCGCTTACGCAACGTTTCCCATAAGACCATTCTAGACGCACTTTTGACAATTGAACTAGGAGGGCGAATATATCAATGGATCAGAAACTACTTGACACAAAGGTCCTTGTTCGTAAGTACGGAAGATGGTCCGAGTACCGACCACTACACATGCCAAGGCGTTCTCCAAGGCGGTGCTCTGAGCCCAATTCTTTTCAACCTCGCGCTTCTTCGGCTGGCCGAATCCCTACCGGAAACAGTGAGTGTCTCAAAACGCCGACGACATCTGCATCTGGACATCAGCTGTCACTCGCCTGCAGGTTCGCGCACGGCTACAGAAAGCAGCAACACAGGCATCTGACTACCTTCACACACAAGGCCTTACCATCTCAACAGAAAAATGTGCCTCAGTCGCTTTTATGCGAAAAGCGATGACTCGTTATCCAGTATGCATCGATGGTCAGCCTATCTCCTACAAGAGAAATCATTGTGGTTTTGGGGCGTCATTGTAGACCGGGACATCACTTGGAGCCCTCAGGTTTCCCACTTAAAGAAGAAGCTCACATCTATTGTTCACGTCTTCAAGTTCATCGCAGGCAAAACATGGGGATCGTCAGTGGGCTCCATTCTACAGCTATATCGAGCACTTTTCATCGGATTCCTACGCTATAGCTCTCCCGTGCTTGCTAAAACATGCAAGTCAAATCTTCGAGAACTTTAGAGCGCGCAGGCGCAGGCACTACGTGTGTGCCTAGGCCTTCCGCGGAGCGCCTCAACAGCAGGGAACCATTATAATGGCTCAAGACCATCCGATATTCGTCATGTTTCACGGATGCAGTCAAGCTCTCTTGCGTGCCGGTCAGAACGACGACCACAGGCGTCCTTATCCAACAAGGTCAGCATCCATCGTGCCTCCTTATCATCAGGCTTCGCACCCTCAACACGTTCAACCTCAGCTTTGTGGTGTTTAAAAAACAACCCCAAGTGCGTCTTACGGTTCTAGAGATAAGAAAGAAGACCGACCTGCCTACCTTGGCCTTGAAGCAAGCAGCTCTGAATTGTTTGCACACTTTCTACTTCGATCGAGTCCACATATATACGGATGCTTCTTCCACTCAGACAAGCTCCACCAGCGCAGTGGTTATACCATCACGATCACTAAGCATCCAATACAATATTTCTCACTTGGCAACATCGACCGGTTCGGAGCTTGTTGCCCTCAGAGGTGCCGTTGATTATATTAATAATCAACCGGCTAATCAGTGGGCAATATTCTGCGATTCAAAGGCGGCCTTACAATGTCTTCTGTCATCTCTTCGCCGCGGGTCATGTGAACAACTCGTGCCGGAGATACGAGAAATGCACCATAACATGGTCACGAAAGGACACGACGTCTAGTTTCAGTGGCTGCCTGGTCATTGCGGTATCTCCGGCAACGACCTCGCTGACGAAGCTGCTAGGAAAGCACACGAAGGAGCAACCCTTGTTTCTATACCTTTATCGCGGGCCGACGCAGCCCAACACTTAGGCAAGCTAGCGCACTCTTTGACATTGGAGAAGTGGAACACACCTGAATTCACTGAACATCGATTGCATTCCCTCGATCCCTCTATGCAACTGCGGCTGTTGCCAGGTATTCCGCGAAACGAGGGAACAGTGCTGTGCCGCCTACGTTTCGGCGTCGCATTCACCAATGCATATGCATTTTTGATTGGAATGGCTGATAGCGCCGAGTGCAATGCCTGCGGTGTCGAGCAAATCATAGAACACCTACTGTGCTACTGCCCATCTTTTGAAGATGAAAGACAAGACCTCTGCACAGCTCTCAATCAGCTAGATGGAAAGCCGTTAACCTTGAACAAGATCTTGGGACCATGGCCTCGCATATCGCAGCTACAAAAGGCCACAAAAGCGCTGCTGCGATATTTGAAAGATACCGGATTGAGTCAGCGTCTGTGATCTGGACTGAGTGACCGACTGATATCCCTAGTGGACTTTCTCTTCTTTTAATCTTTCCGTCCCCCTTTCCCTTTCTCCAGTGTAGGGTAGCCAACCGGGCTCAGTCCTGGTTAACCTACCTACCTTTCATTTATCATTTTCTCTCTCTCTCTCCTTCGAGACTTCCAGATTCGATTTCAGTCTTTGAAGATATGCTTTTGGTACAGATTCTGATACCGAGTAAACTCCCGTTGAATGCATGGACTGCTCTGATTATAACAGATTCTCTTATCGTCTGCACTTAGAACTTGTTGAAGTGCGCCAACCCTCAAAGCTGTCCTATCATGATTTGCCTCATAGCTAAATCTAATTATATGATGATGGCTAGAAGGTCACTGTGGGTTTTATTTAAATGAAATAGCCGACTCGTTATTGCGATCATTGGTGAATGCTCAAATACGAAGTAAGAATAGTAGTTTTATCGGCAGTATAAATTTGTAAACATTCGCTTACTGACTAAACTAACGATGATAGAATCTGTAAGCGTGACTTAACGGGGACAGAGACAGCGCTGTCTTTGTGTGTCTGTTTCTTTCCACGTCCTTGTTCACTCGCCCTTATGTTCTATCATGGTTTCAAACCAACTAGCCCGCCAACTTGTTTTAGCTAAAATAACCAGCACGGAGTCACACGTGCGCACGTAAACATGAAAACATCTCGCTCGATGAGCCCGGAAACTTCTAGAGCCTCGCATTCCACGCAGGGCCCCTGCGCTGCGGCCGCTAGCCGCCATCGCGGACGATGTGGATGAATGGATGGATTGATGCATAGATGGATGGACGTTATGAGCAACCCTTTGGAACGGGGCGGTGGGTTGCGCCACCAAGCTCTTGCTATTATCTTGCCTAGTGTCTTACCTAGGTTTAACAATAAAAGAAAAAAAACGCTGTGAACTCCCGCAACCAAATTTTCTTATCCCCTATTGCGAACTGTGCTTTTCTACGTCTCCTTTTTTTTGTCGTTTGCCTAATTTTATTCCACCAGTTCTCCAATCGCTTCTTACTAATCCCTATTGCGGACATGCTTACTTTTCTACTGCTCTCGCTGAACACAAGGGCTTCAAGGAGGCCAGTGGTGCCTAAATCGAACGGTGGGTAGACGTCTTTATATTCTAATAAAACGTGCTCCATAGTTTTCCTGTTTTTACCGCAACAAGCACACGCTTCTTCTTCCTTGTTATATCTCGCTCATCCCGATCTCGGCATCCCGATCTCGCTTCGAAAAGTAATGAGCTTCCTTTGAGTTATCATCAATTGTTTCCTGATTTAATTTCTTCCTCTTGAGTAGTTACTCATGGCAGGTTTATTTTCTATTGCTGCCACCCAAGAGATTATTTCGGTCTTTCTGACTTTCCGCTTGACGTTCTTTGTTGCTGTGTTGCCCACCCTACAGGCCGCATACTTGCTGGTGAGATTCCTAGTTCTTTTCCTCCACTGTGAATCAATGTTTTTCCGGTACAGATACCTCAACACTCTCCCAGCCCAATGACTTTCTTCCATATTCCTCAGTCGTTCTTCATGCTGAATTTTACTGCGAGATTCCCTCATTCCAAAACTACTCCAGCCCACATCACTTTGCACAGCTTCATTTGTAGTCTTCCTGTGAGCGCCCTATGCGAGGCGACCCACTGACCTTTGGTTCACATCGCGTCCTGATTGCACCCCTGATTTAAAGGAAACAACCGCATTTCCAAAAGTAAGTCCTGGAACAATTACACCTTTTCACATACCTCGGAGCACCTCATACCTATTGTATCCGCATAGCACTCTGTGCTTTATTAGGGCTGCATTTCTCTTCCCCTTCACTGTTATGGTTTTTTTCTGGGTTTCCATATATCTATTGCCTTCGTTTATCCATATACCAAGATATTTATATTCTGTTATCCGATGTATTTCCTGGCCCTGTATTGCCACTGTCTGTTCACTGTTTCCATTGAATACAATAACACCTGCATTTCTAACACCAAATTTGAAACCTAAATTGTTGCCTTCCTGTCCACAGATATTAGTCACACGTTGCAAATCGCTTTGCTTGTTAGCTAGCGACACAATATCGACAGCATAAAATAAAGCTGGAAGCTGCTGCTCTACTACGGTACTCGCCTGTTTGTATGAGAGATTAAAACCGTTATTACTTCCGTAATATTAGTAATGACGTGTAAACGTCAGCGCACACCCCCTTGCGGCTCCCCTGTCGGCGGCTTCAATGAGCCCCGTAGACGCTGCGTGCTGCTCGCCACACTTCCCCATTCTAGGCACTGTAGCTATAGGCCGTTTTTTCATGGGCGCCACCATATTGCCACGCAGTGGCGCCATCTATGGGCAATCGGCATGCTGGCTTGGGCGAGCGCTCCGTTTTGCATGGCAGGTATGTGCTCGGCGGTAGTTTCTTGCGTTTGCTTTCGCGCTCGCGCAGTCTGTTTAGTGTGACATGGCATCTTCTACGTGGGAAACGGTCCTGTGAGACGTACTGAAGTGGTTTAAGTCGGCATGGCCTGACTTCATGCTGGCGTTGAGCCGGACACAGCACGCAGGGCGATGTGTGCGCGCATGTTTGAGCCTACAGTAAGCCTCTGAGATCAGTTCTTGATTTCTAAATTTTCCATTCACTAATGTGACCTTACTGCAGTATTATCCCCTAGTTCTAAGCTGCGGTTTAGGACCAATGAAACATACGCGACGATCTCAACAGCGTGGGTACCGTTCTGCTACGATAGGAGCTGTACTCTTACACTGTGACAAGCGTTCACACTATTTGCTGCCGATAACATTGCTTGACAAAATGGTTCGGTAAGTGAGGTTTTCACCCATGAATCAAATAGTTTTAGTTAGTAATAACAGCATACCTTACAGTGTGAAATATACTTGTCCAGCCAAGCGATCGTTTAGGAAATGCGCGAGCATCGTAAGCAGTGGTAGCTGGTAGGTGCTGGATTACAGATATCTTTGTTCTGTATAGCGCATGGTCCAAGCATGCGGCATCCACGTTATTAATCTATAACCGTTGTGCGGCATGACTATGCCAGGTCGCACTGCGGCGTTAGCCCGTTTTCTCTGTCTTTTTCGAGAAAGAGAATGATAACAGATTTTTTTTTTTCGGTTGTGTTCGTTCCGTTCTCTACGACGCACTCACACGTGTTACGGAAATTTCGTCCACAAAAATAGCCATCGCATTCTTTTTATGCGATCCATCTTGGATATTATGGCGTTACAGGGCAAAAAAGCAATGTCGAAGCAGATAGCTTATATATGTATCATGCTACCTGGCTCACCAACCACAGTGAGCGCTGTGTTGAGCAGCACCATCGGCCTCATGCAGAAGACTAGCGTATACATATAGTGATGTCAAGCCTACTAGACTTGAAATGCGTGAGAACGAAGTCGGTGGATCACAAAGATTTGATAGCGCCTGCCGCTTAGATGTTTCCTAGTTGCCTTAGCTCGGCCGTACATGGGCATGCGCTCTTATGTTTAGTTCCTACGCAAGCGATCAGATAGTGAGCAGATTTACCATTTCATGCTGGTACTACAGAGACACCGTCTCTATTCATTGAATGAAAACCAATATACGCAAAATAGTTCACAACACATGTACACACCGCGGCTGATATAATGTGCGTAGCATGTTTGCGCCTACAAGAGATATTTGCGGGTATTGTTATTACCGATGCTCAGAAAGGCTTCCCTGACGACCTTATATGAAAGGACATTGCGTAAGTTTCACAATGTACAATGTAAAACATCTCGAAATCGTTCCACAACACGCGACGGCAATACTTTCAAGCAGCGCCGCGCCGGATCGCACAAGCAAGCCAGACAAGATGAAAGGCTCGCCGCGCACTCTTTCCTCCTCACCCGCCCACGTTACCGGCACGGCAACTCGCTGCACGCCTTTTGCCGTTCGCGTTCTGCCGTACGACGGTGGTTATGCTTGCGAATGGAGAACTTCTCGTAAAGAGGATGGGCCCGGGACCCATTTCTGCGGCAGCCACACGGCCATACTTCGAAGTGTCCAATGAGTGACCGAGGAGTGGTCACTCTGGCACCAACGGCAGCTTCCCCTCCGCTGATTGCTCGGGTGAACCGATATCTTCCCTAGGCCTTTTCCACTTCGAAGATGCAGCTGACGGCGCTTCAGAATGAATCACAGACGTTCAGAAGCCGCAACATTTGCTTACCGTTATTGTCACTCTTAGCAATAATTATACAAAGAAAAGGAAATACGCTAATATTAGCGGCGCCGTCGGCTGCGAAACGAGCAAATCCGAGCCGGTCGTCTGCCGTCGGTAGCCGTGCATGGCAGCTGAGATCGACGAGTATCGGAGCTCTCGTTCGTGTTTAGCGGTTGACAGTGGATATTGTTGTTTGTCATAAAATATACAGTTTGCGCTTCACTTTAGACAGCGGAAATCATTTTGCTTGGAAAAGGTGCTGCAGCCGTTGTCGGCGTCGCCGGTGGCGCGTAACGACGAGGTCGTCGCTTGGCCCATCGGTCGAGCGGAGCGCGGCCCGAACTGCCGTCTACTTTGGACATCTCTCGCGCGGCAATTGTTCTACGGCCCTGGAGGCTCCTTCGCGGTTACGGCATGTTTTCCTGTCGTGTGAACGTGCCTTTCGATCGGTCGACTAATCCGCCACTTTCACCGTGCCAGACAGCGACCGGTGAAGTCGGATGCGTCATGTCGGAGTTGCTAAGTCTGCTCAAATCTTACACTGAGCTTTAAGCGTGACCCGCTGCTGCACGGCGATCAGTTGTTGCCGCAGCGCTAGAGCACAAGTGCTGACCCAGCGAGCACTTCTCTTTTTGACGAAGACGCAAACAGCACACGCTCGCTTCTGTGAACACGAACAGCATGCTGCTGGTCAACCAAGCTAGCGCGCGATACACCCTGTTCCAAATGGTCCGGCGTGCGACAGGACATGTTCTATTCCCGCGCCAGCCACACTATAGTAGAGCGTCCAATTTTCGCCGATGTAGCGTAATTGCGGCACGCGTGGATCGCGCCCGCGTTAAGCCAGGCTATGTCGCACGTTTATCTTGGCCCCTTCCCCCCCCACCTCCCCCGAACGCGCTTTTGTTCTAGTGGAGGCAGATCGCTTCGAGACCCTGCTGCTGAATGTAGGCAACCAGTTAGAGAAGAGCGGTTGGAGTGGGAGAATATTACTTCGCATGAAAAGAACGTCTGGAACGAGCAACGGCGTTGTCACAACGCACGAAGCAGCAAACAAAGTACACAAACTGTGTGGCTACCAGTACGTGTACCGGAACGGAATACAAGCAAAGAAAACAGACAGCACGGGCACTGGTTCTCCAGAACACATTCTTAGCTGTACTTCACTTCTGCAAGGCGATAATGGCGGCGTTCTTTTCAGTTTCGGTATGAAAAACACCTATTTTTGCGAGCTCTTTGTGACCAGATGACCTGTTTCAAGCGTAACATTTTGCACAGAGGCTACTGCATATTTTTATTATCTCAAACTGGGCTTCTTACGCGGTCGAAAATTTCGTTGTATTTGGTCTTTCAGCAATGACGAATAGAATGAAGATGGCTTTCGCGCTTATGTCATGTTCCCGCTAAAATATATGTGGACGCTATTCATCGGCTAGTTCGCTCATAAACAGATGGCATTTTCATCACACCTAAAGAGTCGTTGCCCGAAAATATCGTCGCGTAGCCTCTGCGGCAGTTCGATTCGCAGCCGCCTACCGAGAAGGGTGTAATGCAAAAGCGCTCCCATATATAGCTTTAGACGCCCGTTAAAAATCACCAGGTGGTCGATATAAATCCGGAGGCCCAACTATAACACATTTCTCGCAACTCCCTGTGGAATCTGCGGACGCTAACCCACATTTTTTTCAGTCTGATAAGCTTCCTAAAAATTTATTATTGAAGTATTCTGCGACATATGAAAGATGTTGGACGTCGTTTGTCATTGTATACTTTCGAACAAATTAGAGAGGTGTGGGAATGCAACCGGCATCCCCGATGCTTCCTTTCTAAATATTATTACGCAGCCTTATGCCCATACGGCAGTTTCCCGATGTAAGCAAACACTCTATCTTAAAGCTTCTATTTTGTTTATGCTGAGGAGACGCCAATTACAAGGATCAGTGTTAAGTCCTGTTATATTATTTCATAAACATCACGCTGATTCCTGACCCTCCTAAAATTTCCTAAATTTTCATTCTTGCAGGTGGTATTGCAAAATTGTTCGAGGTTAATTCAAAAACACAATTAAAGAACATAATGGTTTAACAGCTAAGTAATATAATAAATTACTTCTCTAGCAATTATTCATTCCTAAATATGGATAAAACAAAATACTCTAGAAGAAGGAGTCATAGTCCAATACGAGGTTTTTAAATAATACTGCTAGAGAGGACATCCAGGCTTTCAAATATATACAAGTTATTTTCAATCAACGCACCTTGCGGCTGGACCCAATTCAACAGGTGTGAAAAAAAAATAATCCTATAGTTGCTATACGCTTATTAAAAATCAGAAGTGCTGAGGTCATAGTCTATTTCGATTGTTATGCTTTATCCTATTTTATTCTCAACTAAGCTATAAAAAGCCTGAGGTCATGGGCAGTGACATGCACAAGTTGCGTCAATATTTTGCAGAAGTAACCAAAGAGCACAATGCGTACTTAAAATCTTTAACGCTGAGTGTACGTGGGGTGTTGATTTTTGTAAAGAAGTGTGCGTTTGTTAGATGACAGCACCAGCAAACATCTCTAAGCTTTTCCCCTTCCGATCAATTGAAACTTTATTCTGGCCGCATGTGTTAAGTGCCAATGGCGAACGACTGGTTCCGATTGCTGGATCGAAAGTGCAAAACTATATGTCATTAGAAGTAAAGATGGTAAGAAACTTTACGATATCCTGCAAATTGTTTTATGCAGAGAACTACAATGTACTTCAAAATACTTCCTCTTTGTGGGCTCTTCCGTACAACTATATTTTTCTCTCGAATGGCACGTGTTCAATCGCCATTTCAATGTTTTAATTATTTATGATAATTCTTTTATTTGCCTGCATGGTGATGAAGATCCTTGTAATTGTAGCTGAATTGGTGCACGCTCCTAAGCCGCATTTAAAAGAAAACGCGAAACGCCCGAGCTGGAGACTTCTTTTACTTAGCCTGGATTTCGCGTTGCTTGTGCTCACGTATGGCGGGTTCTGCAAATCTACCGTTAAACAATGAAAAATACTGGAATGTTTGTGATGAGATTCTGTGAATTTGGGCAAAGAACACGAAGAAATATCACTTGGTATTAGGCTGTTATTTTTATTATTGACTACGGGTCAAATCATTTCTGCATTGGAAGAAGTTGAATTCTACTAGTAAAGCTACTTGGTTTCCTGTGTCACGAGGATTATGGAGGACGGTTACGGAAGAAACAATAGTGATGACGGGTCTAGGCACGACACATATCAAGCAACTTTTGAAGATTCTGTACCACTTGATTCTGTTTTCCTTTTATACAGGAAAAGAAAGATTCCCTGTAAAGCTTTCGTAGAAAAAGTAAAGGCAACATTGAAAACCCAGCTACTTACAACGCCCGCGTGACGCCAGATATCTCATGCGTGAAGTCGAGCGTTTCGTTTTCCCAGGCATCACTGAGGCCCGCAAGTTGCTTCTTATGAAGGTGGAGCTGCAATAGAAATGCGCGTACAAATATTCGCGTGTAATGAAATTCCTGTACAAGCAAGTTGGCGCACTTTTTCAAGCGAAGCTTGTATTGGTTCACAAGTTTAGGTGGCGATATGGTCACGTAAAAAAACGCAGTTGCTCCCAAAGCAGAGCAGCTGCGAGAAAGGGCGGCTTGATGAGTTGACAGCCGCACAGACGCCGGAGAGTGAGTCATTAGCAAAGATTCGAGCTGCATAGCGTGCTAACGCCAAGGGCCCAACCAGTCAGAGTCGTTTCGCTTCCGTCGGGGTGGGAAATCACAGAAAATGGTACTGTGAGCACTGTGCTGACTTTCTTTCCGGTAAATTCATTCTCGGAAAATGTATGGGACTGCCACGCGTTCTGTACTCCCACTAGGAACTGGTAGCCTTCGACGTGCGGCGGCCAGAACTCGCCCGTGAAAGGCCTCACCGTCGGTGCGCCAACCCACCAGTTAGAGCCCCTCGTTCCAAGGCAATCCGACAGCAACTAGAATATGGTCCCGAGCTGAGGGAGCGGGGGGCCGAAGCAGTCCGGCATCATTACCTGTGGGTTACTTAACCGTGACGAAGAGCGGGTGCACACAGAACAGGCTTCGCTTACCCCCATTTGCCGGTAGGTGAAGGGTTGGTCATTTTCACTTTCTTCGCAATGACCTCTTTTCCCTCATAGCTCTACAATTATCCAGTAAAATTGGTTGCTCTAACATTAGAACAACTGAAAGCTGAGCTAGTTGGTAAAAATTCCTAATACAAAGAAGGGGTAAGGCGTAAGGCGTGCAGACACGGTCACAAGAGAAGGGAAGTGGACAACACGAATGCCCTGTTGTCCACTTCTCTTGCGTCCGTGTCTGCACGCCTTACGCCTCACCCTTTCTTTGCTCTAACAATTGTTTGAACGTCAAGAGGCCCCGATATGACGTTTTTTTAGTAACAACTGTTCCGCAGTAGGGAAAGAAATAACCAACGCTTCACCTACCGGGAAATGGGGATCAGCAAAGCTTGTCGTGTGTGTACCTGAGCTTCCGCATGGCTAAGCAACCCACAGGTAATGGTGCCTGCTAGGTTTGGCCTCCCACACCCTCCTCTCGGCATCTTCTCGTAGCTTTTGGGATTGCCTGGAATGGGGCACCTCTAGCGGTTGGATCGGCGCGCCGACGCCGGGCCCTTCCAAGGGCGAGTTTTCGCCGCCGCTCGTCGAAAGCTGCCCGTTCTTGGGGGGAAAGCACAACGCGTGGCTGTCTCATCCGTTTTCCGAGACTGAACTAAACAGAAACAGAACCAACGGCAGCGCGCGCGAAACACTTTGCCGCCATTTCCCTCCAGGGTGCAAGCAAAACGGCTCTGATTGGTTACGCGCGAGGTATGAGCCCACGCCTATGTAGCCGGTGCAGCTGTCAGCTCATCAAACCGCCCTTTTCCGCAGCTGCTCTACTCTGAGTGCAACTGGGTTTATTACGTGACTACATCGCCTCCGAAACTTGCGAACAAAAAAAAATACACTGGTTATATTCCGAGGCAGATGATCAAGGAGATCGGCAAAGCAAGACTGCCGCAATCATAGCCTTATTATTTGTAAAGATCTATGCCGTGTTTGGCATGCTACCTTAACAACTGAAGCTAAGTTCGCTTTGCTAAAGACAAATCACACCATGGCAGTGATTTAAAGGTTCGTTGGGCACGCCAATTACTAAGCCACACACAAATATATTTATTTATATACGGTACACCCTGCAGTGCCGAAGCATTATAGCAGGAGAGTGGGTACAACATGAAGTGACTCGCACCAGAATATAATATATATATTGTTACGGGATTGAAGAAGCGTTCACAGATGGCTTTGAATGGCGGAGCCAACATGCGCCGAGCGTGCAAAACCCAATATCTTCTTTGTCGTCTCCAAAACCGCCATGCATGCTCTTTTATTCCAAAATTACAGACTGTGACTTCCCTCTCGACGGAAAAATCACCACAAATACACACATACGTAAATATATCTAGCGACTCGACTACATTATATATAGTACTGGCGCTTGCTTACACTTCCAAGCTTAGTTCTAGCAGCAAAAGCATAAATACCCCAGAAACTGGTTGGGAAATCGACGGCGCGGTAGCTCAGTTGGCATGAGAACGGAACGCGCAATGCGAGAACGTGGAATTGATCTCCATCTGCGGCCATTTGACTTTTTTCATACATTTTGATTTGGAGTAACTTATAATTTATTTAATTCTATTAGTGATTTCAAGTAATTTCCCCTGTGTTGTCACTGTTTTTTTGATGGCTTCTTATGATATTATTGAAGAGAAGGATAGGAACGATATAGTTGGTTATCCTGTCCAGCGAACTGCTGGACAGGATAACCAGTAGTGGGTCGTCCTCTTTAGCGCTTTTTGCTTGTGAATGCCGCTCGTGGTGAGAGTCCGTGGGCTGCGCTAACAGTCGGCTCCAAACGCTGATGACTAATAAACGCATTAGCAAGTCGTGGAGGTTGCTCCGGCCTACAACGTCAACCCTGGAATTTCCATTCCGGTACACTACGCTCCACCATGCCTGAAGACGTATCCCAGCAATCGCTGCCTCAATCGGTCCTGTGCTCAGGTGCGCCTTGCAACAGGGACCCTGCCATTTTCAACGGCGCGGGCGACATCGACGTCGAGGTCTGGCTGACCACATATGAAAGGCTAAGCGCCTACAACAAATGGGACGCTCCCGCTAAACTGAGCAACGTGCTCTTCTATCTCGCTGGTGCCGCGAGTCTCTGGTAAAACAACCATAAGGCCAACTTTCCCACGTGGTCCTCGTTCAAGACCTCTTTAGCAGCTATGTTTGGTCGCCATGCTGCCCGCAAGCTTGGGAGCTTGAGAACACACAAAACCGGATGGATCTATCTTTCTACTTCACCAGGACAACAGAGTAGGCCCAGGGACTGTAAGAAGGCTCACCAACTCCCGATAAAAAAATATTGCTGACTTAGGTTTCAAAAACACAGCGCACGGCTCTCCGTGGGTTATACTGGATAAGGTCACTGGCGCAGCGGAGCGTTGGTGCCCGTATCGATCACGTGATAGACTGTTTGGCTGAAAGCCGCTTGTTGACGGTCCAATAAAGAAAAGTACTTGCAAAGCGGGTTTATGAGTTTCGAACGCTGAATATTGCTCAGGAGGGCATTCATAGAACTATGGAAGACGTCCGGTGTAGTGTCAGTGATTGATGCACACGATGGCACGGCCGATGATCAAGAAAAAACTGGATTTATTTGCGGTGGTACCAGATTGCACGATCAGCTCTCGGCGAGTGCGTCCTCCTCCTCCGAACGCTCGTCCTCACGTGACGCGTAACGTCTTCTTCCGCATCGCTCGCCAGTCGCTTGCCGTGCTTCTCGCGCTTGCCGACAGGCGCCGCTAGTCCCTCAGCTAACATAAAACCCCTTGATAATTTTATTGATAATTTGAAAGCAGCGACACTCTCCTCCCCACGGCGCTTTCCTCCTCGATTCTCATCGCCAGCCGGCTGCGCACGGCGCGCTTTTTCTCCTGGACTCCCGCGGACGGGCCGCAGGATTCTATGGAGGCGTGCTATTTTGGGCCAGTTGCGCATCCCAGTGGGGTTGAAAATGTCGAAAAGTGCTAATAACAGCATCGATAATGCTGGAGGTAACGTTCATGAGGAGGTTGGTCTTTTTCTTAAAGCCGTATGAACGGGGTATACCGATGTAAAGGGAGCTTTGAGGTGAGTTCTACACTCCATACAATTTTTCTGCCACATGATCAGATGCTTTACTTCGTGCGTCTGACCTAGTATGGCTTGTGACACATCCCTTTGTGTGTGCCTTATTAAGCGATAGCCTTAGACCTCTGTTTCAAGGTCCCGTTGTGAGGTCCAGAAAATATCATGTGACGGGAGGAAGGCGGGAAGCGAACCAATACATGTGCAGCCGCGTATAAGAGATGATTAATGATTAGCAAAGTAATGATTGATTAATAATTAGATTAAGATAAATTCGGGTGTATTAAGGAGTATTAAGGTGGATTAAAGTCGATGAAGTGCATTAGGGTGAATGAAGGTGGATTAAGGTGCATAAAGGAGGACTAGGTTGGATTAAGGTTGATGAAGAAGGATTAGGGTGGATGAAGGTGCGTTGAGGTACATTAAGGATGATTATAGTGGATTAGGGTGGGTTAAAGTGCATGAAGATAATGATGAATTTAGGTGCATTAAGGACGATTATGAAGGGCTAGTGTGAAAAAAAGGGAATGAAGGAGGATTATGGCACATTAAGGTGGATTAGCGTATACTAAGGTAGATTAATGTGGATTCGGGTGGATTAAGGTGAATCAAGGACGATTATAGCGTATTAGGGTGGATTAAAGTGAATGAGGGAACACTAGGGTGGATTAAGGAGGATTAAAGTGCATTAAGGAGGGTTGGACGAGATTAAGGTCGATGAAGGTAGATTAGGGTGCATTAAGGAGGACTTTCGTGGATTAAAGTGAATGAAGGAGGATTAAAGTCGATGAATGTGGATTCGGTGGAATAATGTGCATTAGGAGGATTATGGTAGACTAATCAGTCTTAATACTCGCCTTAGTCCACCCTAACCCACCTTAACGCTCCTTCGCCCACCTTAATTCAGCTTCATACTCCCGATCCACCTTAATACAACCTAATCAACCTACATCACCCCTAATGCACCTTTGCCTACCCTATAGGTCTTAATCCCCTTTATAAACCCCTCCATCACAATCCGCCTTAATCCTCCTCCATCCACCTTAATCCCTATTCATGCAACTTAATCCGACTTTATCCTGCTTAATGGTCCCAATCTACCTTAATACACCCTAATCCACCTCTATCAAACCTAATCCAGCTCGATGGTCCCTAATCAACCCTAATCTACCCTAATGCATCCTAATCAGTCTTAATCCCTTTTATCAACCCCAATTTACCTTAATCCACATTAGGGGTGCGATTTTGTACGCGTTCCAAAATAGAACGGAGGCGGTCCGTTCTTTATGTCGCGAAATAGGCGGTCCGTTCCATTGTATTCGTCCGATAGCCGACGACACGGAATGATTGACAGCAGATATCACGGCACAATTGACGTCATGGCATTCGTCCCGGTTCAAATAGACCACTCGTGTGTGGCTCGGTGGAACGGACCGCCTCCGTTCTATTTTGGAACGCGTACAAGATCGCACCCCTGTAGACCTTAATCTCCCTTTATCCACCTTAATCCTCCCTAGTCCTTCTGCATGCACTCTAATCCACCCTAGTCGGTCTTAATACCCTTTCATCAACCCTTCACCTTAATCCACCATAATCCGCCTTAATCCTCCTCCACCCACCTTAATCTTTATTCATGCATCTTAAGCCTTCCTAATGCACTCTAATCAACCTTAATCCTCCCTAATCCACCTTATGTCAATCACTATTTATTCATTAATTAACTTGGCTAATCATTCTCTTATACAAGGGTGGACATGCTTTGGGTCACCTCTGGCCTTCCTTGGGCCACGTGATACCCCCAGTTTACAACGCGACCTTGAAACATAGAGATATAAAGGCTTTCGCCTTAAACTTAAGAAAAAACTCAATGTTGAGTAGCTAACGCTCATGAGCTGCAATACCACGGGTATATTTGCCACTAATTTTTTCAGGGCGCAAAGCAGAATCTATAATGCTGCACTTCCGACTGAATAACAGCGACGTGCGAGGGGATGTGGCTGCCACATAATATTAAGCCTTCTGAGGACAACCGCAACAACAACAAAAACGCTGGTGAGCAGGCCTGAAGAATGAAAAAAGAATGCAGCATTACGGGATGCTTTACTACGAGCTATAAGAAAGACGCCTCAGCTAGCAAACCAGGCTGTTCTTTGTCGGAACAAAGATCTTTCGGTCAATGTTATGCAGCCACTGCTTCCTGCCCAAGCCGTCACGCTTTCCTTGTGGTATCATAAAAACGGCATAACCATCTTCAGGCTTTTTGCTGCAGTTATATGCGCAACAGCCCGGCATAGCGTACCACATAGAGCAGGAAAACACAGCGCACAACGTTCGCTACGCCGAGCTAAAGCGCCGAGCCAGCAGTGCTCAGGAGGAAAATGGCGCGAACGAAAAAGAAAAACACGAGCAAAACTGCTCCCTCTCTCCTACCCTCTCCTCCAGTGCGTGTGTCGGGTTCCGGGCAGTCCTTCGCGCGGTGCCCCTGCTGAAGGCAGCGAGCGCAGATGTCCGCGG
The DNA here is from genome assembly GCF_023375885.2 of Dermacentor andersoni. Taxonomy (NCBI): domain Eukaryota; kingdom Metazoa; phylum Arthropoda; class Arachnida; order Ixodida; family Ixodidae; genus Dermacentor; species Dermacentor andersoni. The sequence goes on along the minus strand of NC_092820.1, from coordinate 72,177,363 downwards.
GAAGTCTCGTGGACTGGCCTTGCTGGTGGCCACCTTTCTGTGCCTTGTTCGGTCCCTCGTTTCGTGGCACCGAAGAACGTGTGTTTCACGTGTGTGCCGTTGCTTCTCCTCGATGCCATGCGCCTGTCGAATTGTCGTGCAGAGTTTATGAATTGGTCGTGGAATGCCGACAGCACAGGCTTTGCACTTTCCCAGTGAACACTCTGAATTAACCAGTCCACAATGCCGTCGTCGCTTAGGGCGTACTTGCTGAATTGTATAGGTTGCAGACGGGAGTACATGTAGTCGGGGATGGCTTCATCTTCCTTCTGTCGCCGTGCGTTGACGTTCTCCACCCATTCACAAAACAGTGGCTGCTTGTCAAGCTCCTTTCGTAGAGCTGCTACCCAAGTTGTCCAGCTCTTCAGGATTACGCCGTCCGTGCGATGCCAAGCTGCAGCGCGTCCACGAGGTCTGGAAATTCCGGCGTTTAGCGTATCCATTTCATTCCATGAACATCTCTCGCGCATGCTCTCTACAGAAGTGATTAGCTCGTCTAGATTGTCGTCTGTTCCGGAGAACGTTGGGAGAATTGCTGTGAGGTCAGGCATTGTAGTGATCTGGATTGCGGTGCTTTTGTTGACCGGTCGTGAAGCGTCGTCACCGTTAACCGCGTTGACTGGGTTACCTTGCCAGCGCATTTGTCGCTCCAAGAGTCGCGCCATCATTTGCATCGTTGTCGCAAGCATCGTGAGCTCCGTTGTGCCGTTGGCGTTTACAGTTCGTGTTGTCGGGGGCGTTTCAGGAAAAAACCTGCTTCGTTGCACATCTTCCAACGGCTCGTCACTCCTGTACTCGTCGTTCAGCGTTGAGTGCTTCGCTTCGTCGTCTCGATCCGCCATGTTGGCCGTCCGTGCGCTCGTTGCACGCCGTGCTCCGCTTCGGGAATGGGACGTCGTTCGTTGACACCGTGGAGGCCAGGGACGTTCTCGTTCGGTTTCTCCCCGCGTCGTTTACCTTGTTCAGCTTAGACCTCACACCGTGGTTTTGGGCCATCGTGCTGCGTGCTCGTCGCGTCATGGTTCTGCTGCACATGCCGCCATGTCAGTTGCCGTTGTCGTTCGCTCACGTTGAATCTGGTATGTTCTCCGGTTGCTTGTCCGCGCCGGTGTCATGAACGGATCCTCTTCGCCCTATAAGTGAGTGACGCACACGTTGGCACGACCGATCATCAAGAAACAACTGGATTTATTTGCGATGGTAGCAGACTGCACGATCAGCTCTCGGTGAGCGCGTCCTCCTGATCCGAACGCTCGTCCTCACGTGACGCGCGACGTCTCCTTCCGCCTCGCTCGCCATTCGCTTGCCGTCCTTCTCCCGCTTGCCGACAGGTGCCGCTAGTCCCTCAGCTAACCGTACACATAAAGCAAGCAGGGCAGCAAGCCAGTGCACTGACCACGGGGCAGGTGCTGTCGAGAGGTACGTCAAAGATATCACCACATCGATAGGTTCAAGACGTCCAAGGCACTACCGTGAACGCAAAATGAGCATTGCACCACAATATTTGGAGACAAGCATATGGGTGAAGCCTGTTGACAGTGATTTTGAAAGGAAGGGTGCATCATCGACGGACAAAGATAAGCGAAGGTGTAAAAATAACAATGGCATATGTAGCACAGTTGCAGCAGGCAGTCGCAATCACAGATGAGTGCGTAGGTATCGTAGTGCAATCGGCAAGGAACAGTTTTTTCATGGAATCATCAGGATCACCTAATTGTGCCTCAGAAAGTGGCGCGACAACAGTCAGTAACGGCCTTAGGTTCAGAAAGCAACTCCCACCCCAAGGTGCTGCCGTATGAACATGCAGACTGAACAACACATTCGACTGTGAACGTGAGTCCTGGAACGATATTATGCGAAGTGCATGCAGTAACAGCGGTAATGGGCGCTTTCTGTGCGAAGCGACCGTGCAGACAGGGGTCTAATTATATTTTTTTCGGCGAGTGACAAACGTTTTCCGTAGTTACAGATAGGGCAGGGCGGCTTCTGTGTCGACTAGTGCAACAGTTCCGTGTATACATACTTCGATATGCTTCGTTGGGGAAGAGCGACGCCTTGTGCTGTTCGACAGGGACGCAGTTTTTGCTTCGGGTACTGCGATGACCAATGTTCCTGCTGTTCAGTAGCAGTGGCAAGACGACACAATGGAGAACAGGAACGACGCATGAGAAGGCAATTAGCGAGCATGAGCAGAAGTATGGGCGGTGCGTGGAGAACTGGCATGTGATGCAGGTGTCGACGAGAATAACGGAACGGGATTGAAGCTACATTGCGCAGGCTAGCAGGAATGCGACGCTAGACACATATTTGGCGGTTGTCATGCATGTGCCATGGTTCAGTGTTGGCTCGTAGGCTGGTGAAAAACGCGGGAGGAAGTTGACGTGGTGGTACAGCGGGTAGTGGTGGCCAGAACATCGGTGGCAGTGTCAGCGATGCAACATGCAACGCACCGGTGACCGTGAAGGAGGGGGCGGAATAGTCACACTTCCTCCTGTAGCCCTTCACGCAGGCTTAAAGTCCGTGATAGCGCAGGGCTTAGAATGTCTGTAAGCAGAGGCAGCTGTCGAGCGACTTGACCTCGCAAAGCAGTAGGCCGAGGCCGGGACCTGCGATTAAGATCTAAATCGAGGAATCCTGGGTGGAAGAAGGCCGGGATCAGTAGGCGCTGTCTGCGGAGGTCATCATAAGCCTGACAAAGCTCAGGGACTTTGACAAAGATTTGAGGGTTTTTTGATAGCAACATTTGCAGGGCGTCGTCTTCGATGCCCTTCAATATAGGACGAATCTTATGGGATTCCGTTATTGCTGCACTGACGTGCTTACAAAGGCCGATTACGTCTTATATGTAGTTGGGAAAGTTTTCGCCAGGCGTTTGGGAATTCTGGCTCAAATGCTCTTCGGCCCGAAGCTTTCGCACCGCGGGCCACGGAAACCTTGCATGAAGCTTGTCCAGATGTCTGCCGAGGTGCGAAAGTCAGACTCGTGGTTGTGGAACTATGCATTTACGACGCCTGTGAGGCAGGAGACCGCTTTGTTCAAGTTGTGAGCGTCGTCCTATTTGTTGTGGGCACCTACACGTTTGTAGGATGAGAGCCAATCATCGACGTCCTTTTTGTCAGAGCCGCTGAAATGACTGAATCCGATTGATTTAGCGAGTCGGAACATAGAAGACCGGCGAGTCCGGGGATAGTGTCTGACTTTCGTCGTCAGGCATGATGGGCGGCCACTTCCGAGTGCGGTGTGCGAGGGTTGGGGACAGCCTAGCAACCTCCGCGAAATATCTAACGTGCTTTAACTGCGGAGACGGAAGGACAAAGATGCAGGTCGATTGGTCGTGCATCGGGAGCCGAGCGAGCGATCTCTATCCTTGCACGAGGTGTTGACGATGCGCCTGTCCTCTTCGCTGCGAATAACGCCATTTATGTAAACACAAGGGGTTACCTTAGCAGTTTTTTTTTTAAACTCCGAGGCCTCCTGCTGTAATGCTCATGCCTTGTAATTGCAACATGACTCTTGCAATAAAACATTACTCGGCTCGCACAAGCGCAAACATGTTTTTCATCCACGTTCATTTGCTTCTCAGTTTAAAAAAATAAACAATAAATAATGTCCCCTATGCATTACACGGCTTCATATGGATGTGGCTAACGAAGATAGGGCCGCTCAGTTCCCCCTTTGCTAAATTATACTCTTTCACTTGTTACTGAAATGCTTTATGCTCAGATATTTTTGGCATGGAATATTGGCACATGTGGAAAAGAGACGTACAGCACTGCGCCTGCTGCTCGCCTCTTGTGACCTGTGCTTTCACCGCGCTGGTAATCATTAGACCCACCACGGTGTCTCTTGCATTCATCTTGTCAGCGCTAGGCCGGGGGTTCTATTTCCGGTCACGGCAATCGCATTTCATTGAAAGCAAAATGGAAGAACGCCGGTCACATTTAAGACCGCGTTAAAGGACGCCGTGTGCTGAAAGTAACCGGAAGCTCCAATAGCCCCTAAGGGGATCCTCATGCCGAACTCCAGGGCTTCTGTGTGACTTCAACTTGCTGGGAATTTTCAACTCAGGCAAACAAAGGTCTTTATTGTACTTTACAGGGCTTACGCCAGGACAATCATTTTAAGGTACAAAACGCTTCTATAAAAGCGTGAATTTCCAATTAACGCTTAAATAAGAAGATCAGTTAAAGCATTCTGTAACTACCATAGGCGCAAAAGATTTGCTGGAGGTCGTAGGAAGCCAACGGCGTTCTACTCTGGGACGTAATATGAACGCTTGCGGCAGCGGTTGTTTCGAAGACGCTACCGTTGGTCAGATTTCCCATGGCAAATTGTCTCCATTATTTCGCAGCAGTTTTGTTTGAACCTCGATAATAGCACTTTGCTGAAGCACTGGCAAGAATTTTGATCGGTGCCAACTGAATAAAAACACTCTTCACAAACTCCCTTCAGCATCTAACCTAACGATGTGTCTTGTCATTAAAAGAAAGAAAGGCGTTGGACTGGAGGAATATAGCGGGAATTCTAAGCTGTTGATAGGCAAGATGGTGGGACACTGCTGAAATTCTAACGAATTTAAAAGAGACAGCACGGTACCATATTCCAGAATGGGTCGCTGTCCCTGCGCTCATGCTGCTGTTTTCGTGTGTACTCGATGTTCTGCATGGAGAAATCATCAAGCCTGCGGCAATACTCCGCTTGGTTGTCGCAGTAACCCGAGAAGAGATTCGTCCAGTGCTGTTCCATTCGTTGACGGGTAAGGTGAGCCTCCAACGCCCCGGCTGCATAGGCCTGTACCTCGTCAGGCACACGCTCATTGCTCTCTACCTGGAGGTAGGACCACCTGGAAGGTAAAAGGTAAACGTGAATGTCTTCCCCTTGAAGCACACTGCAGAGGGCTTAAATCATTCATCGCTGAATTTGTGTGGGGGTTTTTGCATTCATCACACGTATTGAAGTAAACAAGGCTTTGCCATCTTTAATTAATCATACTCTAATTATACCAAGAGGAATATTGCTATATTGAATTTATTAGCTCTGTATGTCAGAGTAGTTGTTATGCTAAGGAGTTTTACGTGGGGAAAATTTCTGGACTCACCATTTTGCGTACTGACAAAATTGCGTCAGAGTATTTCTGTCCGGATCAATTTTGACCACCTGTACTTTTTTAACGTGCACGTAAATCTATATGCACGGGGATATTTCTTTTTTTTTATTTTGCTTCCATTTAAATGCTTCTGCTGCGGCAGGGATAGCCTAGGTGGTGGGGCCCTAAAGAAAACGGCTATATAGTCATATACAGGCAGAGTACATTTGCGTTCTTTCGCAAATTTTTGTGATGAAAATGCGTGTCGGGTGGCGTCACTGACTCACTGCTTCCTAAGCGGAAATAAAAGAAATCCTCATTATTTAGCAGCCCAAGGCACAACACCTTCTAACGTGCCTACACAAGGCACCAAAATAGGCACATAGCATCGAGCGGAGCAGGAGCTTCATGGCCACCAAGTGAAAAGTATCTTGTGTCTGCGGGACGCAAGAAACTATGGTAATGCAGAACGAGCAGCAGGGCTCTCAAGGATTTCGGTTCCTTGCGGAGAGATAAGCGAACCGTGCACTCTCGTTGGGAGGCAATGGAGCCGAGTTTATACAAAGAGTGGCTTGGAACGTGAGATCGCACCAGGACTACAGCTTAATTAATATGTATGGGGATCATTTTAAAGTTCTATGGAATTTTTATAAATAGCCTGTTGCAGATAACTCAATTCCAGTTCTTGAGCTGCATTATACAAAGAGGCGGACGTCACTTGCAGGAGAAGTCGAAACACATATTAAACTGGCTACCAAAAGTCTGCTGATTATATGTTGAATCAATTACATTACAGCGCATGTTGGAACATACTAAGTGCAGCCGTTGAGTAGGCAAGGTGCCTCCACTTTGAATGAATTTCCAAGATGAAGCCATTTGGAGATATGCGCCAACTAACTCACCGTAAAAATGCGTTCTTGTTGCACCAACCTTTCTTTTAAACAGAACCTTCTTTTATCCATTGAAGCACAAAAGTAACAGGAATGCGCGGGTATTTGCTTCCAAATATTCATCATCATCATCATCAGCCTGGTCACGCCCACTGCAGGGCAAAGGCCTCTCTCCTGCTTCTCCAACAACCCCTAACATGTACTAATTGTGGCCACGTCGTCCCTGCAAACTTCTGAATCTCATCCGCCCACCTAACTTTCTGCCTCCCCCTGCTACGCTTCCCTTCCCTTGGAATCCAGTCCGTAACCCTTAATGACCATCGGTTATCTTCCCTCCGCATTACATGTCCTGCCCATGCCCTTTCTTTTTCTTGATTTCAACAAGATGTCATTAACTCGCGTTTGTTCCCTCACCCAATCTGCTCTTTTCTTATCCCTTAACGTTACACCCATCATTCTTCTTTCCATAGCTCGTTGCGTCGTCCTCAACTTAAGTAGAACCCTTTTCGTAAGCCTCCAGGTTTTTGCCCCATATGTGAGTACTTGTAAGAGACAGCTGTTATACACTTTTCTCTTGAGGGATAGTGGCAACCTGCTGTTCATAATTTGAGAATGCCTGCCAAACGTACCCCACCCCATTCTTTTTCTTCTGATTATTTCAGTCTCATGATCCGGATCCGTGATCACTACCTGCCCTAAGTAGATGTATTCCCTTACTACTTCCAGTGCCTCGCTACCTATCGTAAACTGATGTTCTCTTCCGAGACTGCTAAACATTACTTTAGCTTTCTGCAGATGAATTTTTAGACCCACTCTTCTGCTTTGCCTCTCCAGGTCAGTGAGCATGCATTGCAATTGGTCCCTTGGGTTACTAAGCAATAATAATAATAATAATAATAATAATAATAATAATAATAATATATAGGGTTTTACGTGCACCACTTTCTGATTATGAGGCACGCCGTAGTGAGGGACTCCGGAAATTTCGACCACCTGGGGTTCTTTAACGTGCACCTAAATCTAAGTACATGGGTGTTTTCGCATTTCGCCCCCATCGAAATGCGGCCGCCGTGGCCGAGATTCGATCCCGCGACCTCGTGCCCAACACCATAGCCACTGAGCATCCACGGCGGGTTTACTAAGCAACGCAATATCATCAGCGAATCGCAAGTTACTAAGGTATTCTCCATAAACTCTTATCCCCAATTCTTCCCAATCGAGGTCTCTGAATACCTCCTGTAAACACGCTGTGAATAGCATTAGGGAGTTCGTATCTTCCTGCCTGACGCTTTTCTTTATTGGGATTTTGTTCAACATATGGGGAAAATATATCTCGAAACTGGTATCATTCTGGAAACTTGAATATGTGTGTCGCTTTCTCGTGCTAGTGAAGTCCGCGAGCACGAGGTCCAGAATTATGTAATCTGCAACAGGTTAATTTTAAAAAGCCATGACGCTTAAAATAATCACGGCATATATATATATATATATATATATATATATATATATATATATATATAACATTCCTATATACCTCTTACTTTCATGTTTGATAGCGTTGGCAGTTGAGAAACTTTTGGGCGTAGTAAGAGCGTGTGTCGCGCAGTAAGCATCAGTTTTTACTGAGTGCTAATTTGGGCTAGTTACGAGCACATAGTCTGGCGAAGAAACAGCCCTTGATAACGCATCAGGATCAGCAGGATGCGACAAGTACGAACCTCTGTGTCTGTTCAAGCCCCACTACGGCTGAAATATAGATTTTTCACGACTCCGCGCACAGCCTTGACAGCTTAACCTAGCGAATAATAGAAATGCAATATCTTCCACGATGTCGCCTGGTCCGTAATTCGGAAAAATGGCATACACACTCACCCACTCTCCTCTATTTCGTCTTGAAAATTTGCCCACGCAACCGGTACTCGCGATGAGTCGGCCCTAAAGTCGGCCTCCTGCAATTCGCCGTCGTGTATGATAACCTTCTGTGTGTCCATTTCCACCGCCGCCCAGGCCGATTGGGTGCGGGCGGCTTGCGTCACGGCCAGTGTAAAGAGTGCGCATATCAGCAGTTGAATGATGTTCCCGCGCCGAGATCTTTGGTACATCCTGAATCTGCATCGTACAGGAAATCATGTCGCTATACAGCGAAGCCGTTAGCCTTTTAGTGGTCGGCACCACTTGTGGGCGTCGGTGAACAAAAATTGGCATGATCACCAATGGCTCATAGCTGCCAAATCAAGCGAAAATGCAGTTGTTCATCCCTCTCGCAACGCAGAGGCTACAAGCAGTTAGCAACGGGAAGCGAACAGTGCATACATTCAGGTAAATCACGCGTACAACGTAAAGAACAGCGTTGGTTAAAAAAAAAGTAAGAAACTGAAAAGAAGCATATACCATCATCAGCGATGGATCGTACCCCGTAAGCGAAGAAAAATGCAATGACTCATACCCGTGAGCCAGAGAGTACAGGCGCTCAGCAAAGTTAAGCGAACAGTCCATACATTCATTTAAATCAACCATACAACACAAAAAACACCATAGGATTCAATTAAAAAAACTCAAAACAAGCATCCGAACCAGCAATAAAGAATTGCAGGCCCCCCTCAGGCGTTGTAGTGGTGGATTTGTAACAGCTTCGCTGGACATCCACTTTTGAGGGACGGGGATGGCGAGTCAATATTTTTGTTTGCTCCTAATCAAGGAGAAACCATCGCGAATCTCAGGATGTACAAAATGAGGCAGGTGCGATAGCGCAAAGCTCATTTTATTGACTGCAATAACGGTGCGAAGCATAACACTAAGCTGAATAACTCAAAGCAGAGTCACTAATATTCCAAAGTTGGAGTGGCGCATGGGTTGGTGGACGCCTAGCCAAGGCATTGATTACGTTTGCATTTCCCAGATTATTTTAGCATTTTTTCAATGTGCACATACATGCGATTCCCTGTGCATGTAATGTAGGATGTGCGGCTGGGAAAACAATTATCCAAGGCGAGCATGTATCACCTCTTTCAAGGCAAAAATGTCTGAGACGGCATGCACTACTGCTTGTACAGAGCCTCTTCTGTACTTACCGTGTGCGCAGTGTGCTTGGTCAGTTGAGTTTTCAGCCTAAAGCACACAGCACGAATAGCTCATATCGCTCCAAATAACCGTGCATGGTCCTCGTGGTCAGGCCTGACTGTTAAGCTCTATATACGAGGCGCTAACAGAAAGCGTCCTCTCTTACCGGAGATATCGTTAGTCGCGTGACAAAGAAAAAAAAAGAGATCAAGTGGGAGAGATGCACCGAACTCTTAACAGCTGCAAAGAAGAGTCAGGGAACAGCTGTGATGCGGCGGCATGCAGTAGGGTAATATCGCCTGACGGCACGTGCAATGTCAAGGCAAGGACATGACGAGCTTGACCGCTATTGCGAGATGTTGCAAAGAGAAGGGGTTGAACGCGCCTTAGTGTGCGAAAATTGTACTTACAATGTACTTACTTTGTTTTAAAGCCTTTCTATTACTTCGCTACTTGAGTAATTGGTTCCTTATTATGACAAATGGCCCACTTTAAAGGCTCTCAAGTATATTTGTAAAAGAGTACACGATTCGCGTCTCTTATACAGTGTTACGTACGAATAGAAAGATGCTTTTTCCGCATATCTAAATTTTATACCCTTAATATAGGACACAATAGGTCACACAATTTGGCAAAAAATAACACTAATTAAAATAAGGAGCATGTTATGTGTGTCCTGCTGACGACTATCAAAACAAAAGGAAAATGTGAAATAAAGAAAATGATTTAACATCTGTTTCATACAGCCGACGAAATTTTCTATATCCTAACTTATGAGTGACGTGTCCTGTAAAAGACTATCTTTCGCCTGTTGGGCAGGAATTCGCTTCCGGTTCATGAAAAAATAATAATAGTAAGAAAATATCAGCATACTGGTATATCGTGCAGTCAATCTCTAGTTTACGCCGCATAGATAGTGGGAAGAATTTACATATTCATCCAAAACATTTACATATATCACCGTAAACGTCTGTACGACATACCAGTTGATGCAGGAATCTACACAGCCGTCAAAAAATGGAGTAAATGAAACTAGCTGCCCAACAACTGGCGACTTTCAGGGACGGTTCTCCAGGTCGCCATCGATGGTCCGAAATTATGTTTTGTGATGTGACATCGTCTTCAGACTCCCAGTTATCGGCACCCGAAGTTTCGTTGGGGGCGGAACAAGATCGCGAGACTGATAACGTCCGCACGAGGGCCTAGCTATTGGAACGCCCGCCACATTCTCGATCATAAGGTGAACATCTCTACGTGCTTAGTGAAAATTGCTGTCACATCGTAAGGAAAGACGCTACTGAGAAGTCAAAAGTTTACTCCTTAGGCAGCGTTGTAGTCGGTAAAGACACCGGCAGCCTTGAAATCAGGCGCAGCGCTTGTTAGCCAGGCAAATGCCAGACAGAATATTCATGGTTCTAAACATCCGGCAAATCTCTGTCTCATAGCCGGTACCGGTACCTACGCCATAGTTGGCAAGCACGTTGATCTATGAGGAGCAGGTAACCCCTCCTTTATTACGTTCGAAAGAGTGACCCTTGTTTCGAGGCTTCAGCACTGAATTTTAGTGATTGGGCAATTATGGTAATAGCAACCCGCAATATATAAAAAAGCTAAAGAAGGTGCTTTCGAAAGAAATACATAGAAAAAACACATGCAGACCGTAGCAGATACTATAGTTTTGGAAACTCAAACTTTACAAAAATTTCACGAGAACTGTTCAAAACGCGAACTATAAAAAATGTTTTCTGGCAAATGGAAACTGCCTCCGTCTAGTAAGTCTCGCAAATGAAGACAAAAAAATCAGACTCTCCTGAGGTCAAATTAGCGAATTACCACTATACGCATTAAAGACAATCTAAATAAGACCTAGAATATTGTGAAAATACGTGTACGACACCATAGTCAGAACAAGAAATCAGTCAGTGGGGAACTGGCATAAGGCGAACCTGGCCCCCAAAGATCTAAGAAACTAGATAGAGAGTTTGGCAAATTTATATAGCCCAGTGTACCCTACGGGAGTGTCTACCGTCTGCGCGATTACCAGGTTGACACATATGTGCCATAGCTAACGAATCGCTTACGCATGCCAGAAAATAAAGCACTCGGAAACATAATAGATTCAGGGGATTTCACATGCGAAAACCACGATCTGATTATGAGGCACGCCAAAGTGGGGAAGTATGGAATAATAGGCACCATCTGGGATTTTTTAATGTGCAGCGAAATCTATGTACACGGATGTCTGCATTTCATCCCTATCAAAATACGGCCGCAACGGCAGGGATTCGGTCACGTGACCTCGTGCTTAGCAGCTCAACGCCATGCCAGTAACCAACCACTGCGGGTGACCAAGAAAGCAAAAGTCTGCTCTTTAGACAATGTTAAACTCAGGACAGGGGGCAGCCAGTAGCCTTGAAAACGGGCGCAGTGAACGTGGTTGACATTGGCTCACGAACCACGATTTGGTGAGCAAATAGTTAAATTTTTCGTAGCCGCTGTGGAGATAACCGCGTACTGTACCCGTAGGGTTACTGCCCCCTTTAGGCAAGCGACGTTCGTCGGCGTTGCTCTGGGGACATGTTCTCGGATGGTCGCTTTCAGTGATATCACTTTCAGTGACCGCTTATTGGCTGGTTGAGAAAAACCAGATGAGCTGATTGGCTGGTTGAGCCCTAAGTCTGTTGACTATAGCCAAAATTCATTGTCCGAAAATATGTCCTCTGGCGTGCAATGATTGAGAGTAATTGGCAGCTCTTCTCGAAGGCCGATGCACTGACAGCGACAGCAAAGTCTCGCGTTGGGCTTCGATTCCTCGGATGGTGCTCTGAATTCTCGCCGCAGGTTCTATATGCGATGCGGCATCTGCGCATGCGCTTATAATATGCGGCACCCTTTAAAGCGTCCACACATCGTGCACGTAGATCTTGGAAGTGCATCGCACAGGCGCCACTGCGCTGACCGTGGCGGCGCCAGTGAAATTACATCGCTTCAAATTGTGAGCACTAATATTGCTTTCATTCATTCAAGTAATTTTATTGAGTGCCCTTCGATTAGGTGGGATGGGCCTGGACCCCGCCAAGGTTTCAGCCAAGGGTAGCTAGCCTTTGGCGGTTGCCTCGGCTCACTGCATGGCCCAGAGTTCGTGCTGCAGGTCCGAGCTCAGCAACGCAGACTCCCAGTGCGTGCGGAGGCTTTCGCCCTATGAAGGTGTATCATTGTTATTCTGTATTATACACGTACATTCCCATAGGATATGCTCTAGGATGGCTCTAGAGTCGCAATGTCTGCACTTGTCAGTCGGGTATAAATCTGGGTGTATTAGGTGCATGATAGCTAGACTGCTTCGTAACATTTGCTTTGCACCTGCTGCCATTAGACATACTTATTTTTGCTTAATGTTGGGTGCGGCGGCGGGAATATGCGCCTCTGAAATCTATGGTCTGGTGCAATTTCGTGAAATCTGGATATTAGATCTTCCCATTCCCACTCATTGGTAGTCCGTAAGGCGGAGCTAACCTAGGCTCGGTCCGTAAGATCTCGAGCCATACGGTGCGCCACCTCATTGCTACCGTCTGGTAGTGTGAGGTGGTAGTACAGATGAGATAGATACTTTTGCCGTGGTTATTACTCGACTTGAGGAGTCGTAGTGCCTCTGGGGAGATTTGAACGCTGGCGAAGTTTCGTATGGCTGTCTGAGAATCACTGATGATTATGTCCACTTCTGTTTGTGCTATGGCTAACGTGATAGCTATTTCCTCTACTGTTTCTACGTGTGGCGTGTTGGCTGTAGCACTCATCGTGCACTTTCTCTCTATAATTTATCATCACTGTGTTGTAGTCGTGCGTGTGTCTGTATCTAACTTCGTGTAGAAATGTGGCGTACTGGCTCTTACCGAATTTCTTCGATATATCGCGTGGTCTGCTTTCCGGTCTACCCTGATGGTGCATGGGATGCATATTCTTGGGTATTGCATCGATGGTGATCATGTCTCTGATGTGGCTGGGTCTATCTACTTTGACGAACGTTGGGTGTGATACCCTATACGTAACTGATCCGATATTTGCCTACCTGTTTTAGATTTAGACAGGCGTTCACATTGTGTTTGCGTTGCGCCTCGATTAGCTCATCCAGTGTATTGTGCAGTGCTAGCTGCAGTAGTCTATCGTTTCTGGCGGTGAGGGAGAGTTCAATTGCTTGCTTGTAGGTGTTTCTAATTAGGCCGTCTAATTTTCATCTTTCTGATGAGTACCATCATTGGTACAATGCCACGTATACAATTCTCCTTATCACGAAAGCTTGGACCAGTCTAAGGAAATTGAATTCTTTCATTCCACTATGTTTGTTGGCTATTCATTTAGGTAGTCGCATGATTAGAGATGTTATATTGCCTAATTGGCCTATGGTCTCTCTACTATAGCCGGTACTTTCAATGATAAGGCCCAATATTCTGATTTTGTCCACAATCGGTATGGGTGTACCATCCGCCGTAGTTAAGTGAATTTCCGGATTGTTTTGTTCCTCTCAGTTACGTGGTTTTCGGCCATATCGCGATGTTATATAAATGAGGAGCTGAGATTTCTCCGCCAAACGCGCCAATCCGGTTCCTGCTGAGGTATTGTTCAATTGCTTCAAATGCATGTTGTAATGTGTTTTCTACCTATCCATCGTTGTGAGGGCTCACTCAGAGGGTGACATCGTCAGCCTAGACGGCATAATAAGGCCATCGATGTCGTGGAACTTTACTGGCAATCCTATCAATACCAGATTAATCAGCATCGGTGAAATTATTGAACCTTGGAGCGTAGCAGCGCTTCTGATCTGTAGGCCTTCGGAGGTAACGTCTCCTATCTATTTGAATGTGTACTTTTCTCTTAGTAAGGAAGTGCCATATATAATTGTATACTCGCTGACCTAGGCCTAGCTCATCTATTCTGTTTAATATTGTTTCGTGGGTAATAGTGTCAAAGCTTTACTTAGGTCCATTTCGTAGGATATCTTTGGCGCTCCTACTTGTTTCATCTATAATTTAATGCTTAAGCTGTAGCATTCCATCCTGTTTCCACACACTTCTCCAGAAGCCAAAGGTTGTAGATGGGAGAACGTCGTTTTCCTCGAAATAGTTGGTCAGTCTTTGAGGACAACGTGCTACGTGAGTTTTCCCACAAAGGACGTGAGTGAAATTGGTCGCAGGTTCACCAACTGGAGCCGCTTGCCTGGTTTAGATATTACAATAATCTGGGCCGTATTCGTTGTGGTATTGTACCGAATTGCCAGCATCTGTTTATATACTTCATAAGTTGTTGTAGAGCGGCATCACCGAGATTTCAAATGGTGTTCTTTGTTATTCCACCTGGTCCCGGCGCGGGTGTATTGTTAAGCTTTTGTCGAAGGGCTCTCAATTGCTCTTCTCTAATGTCTTTAATGTCTTTCTAACTGCCTGTTTTTGGTGCCTGTGTAATCTGGGTAAGTTGTTGGCTTAACCCGAGATAAATAGATCGTAGCTATCTCATCGAGAAAAGCTTCTTCAGTTTTGGCTAATGCATGTAAGATTTTGTTTATGTTTTGTCTGTACGTGGCTTTACTTTCCTCAGGATTCAAGTGGTGCCTCAACAAGGTCCACGTTCTGGATAATCCTAACTGATTATCCACATTAGTACATGTTGCTTCCCAATGCTGGCTACAGAGATGTTGTGCATATGATTATATGTCTCTGTTAAGCCGGGCTAGCCTGCGTCGGGGGGTCCTGTTGTGTCTCTCAGTTTTCTATTTAGGGTAGAGCACTTAGGGTAAAAATAATGGGCCGTGAACGAAATCTTTCATTACTTTTTCTTGTGCGCTGCCCATTCTATCAGAAAAAGAGGAATAATGTAATCAATGCCTGAAGGCCTTGCCTGAGATACGTCGGAGATTGAACAGTATAGCATCTATTGGTCATATACGTCGGAGAAGAGCATGTAGCATACATATACATGAATATATACGAATCATTACCGCGACGGAGACGCGGATGGTAAAAATTCGCCTGGCATATTCATGATTACTATGGCAACAAGCCCTAAAAGATTGGTTTTGAGGATTTACGATATCACTTTTAGAATGCGATCATTTGGATATCTAGAAAACTGCGCTCGAATAAGTCGTGCAATCTCGGGGACGCTTCTATGCCTCGTATCTTGCAAAGTTTTTATTTCGTACATACAGTGGCCCGCTCTCGTAGGTTAAAGGCACGCTTCCTTTAAATAATTACGAAGTTGTTGAACTTCACCAATAAGGGTATGAAAAAATGCGGGACTGATGGTCATATAGAACCTCTGTCTTCCCAGTAATTACTTAACCATTAGGCCACGATCGCACGCATGCTTGTCTCGTGGCAAGGTCGCTCTTTCAAATGACTGGCGCTTGCATTACGCACCAGTTTCTCACATTGTTCCCTCGTGACAGCTTGTCATTTGAGACGCTGGGTTATACCGGAGTCATCATTATCAACCTATTTTATGTCCACTGCGGGACTAGGGCCTTTTCCTGCGATCTTCAATTAACCCTCTCGTGCGCCAACCGATTCAAACTAGCGCCTGAAAATTTATTAATTTCATCACCCCACCTAGCCTTCTGGCATCCTCGACTGAGCTTTCCTTCTCTTGGTACCCAATCTGTAATGCCCCAACCACTGGCACGCGCCGAAAGCTTCGGCGCGCGCTGGCAAGCGAATGCGTCGCTTCGCTTCGGCTGGAGGGAAAGGGCGCGCAACCACTGGAGACAAGCTCCGACGCGCGCCGAAGCACGCTCCTCGGCTGCGGCGCACTGTTGCTGGACTATTCCGTCTTCATCCGTCAAAGTCCGGCCTAAAACAGCTTGCTGTAAACTAAGCTTGAAACAATAAGTTAGTGATCTGTATGTGCTTTTAGATATAAAAAACACGTTTGAATAATGAATATACACCTGCCGCAACAGTTTTTTATTTCTGAAGTAACAATAGTGTACAAAATATCGACATCAGCGCTCGCGCGTCGTCTGTCTGCAAGATCGCTTTCCAAACACCTGCACGACGATGCCATATATCAAAAACTGTTGCGCCATTTCATTTTTTGGTAGCTTATTGCACAGCCAATTATGTAAGAATTAGGCGTGCAATGTATAACTGAAAAAAATCTGTGTTGGAAATATTGCCACGTAGTAGTGACGGTAAATAAATAGTGCCGGCTCAATTGCAACGATAGCGGCGAGCATTGTCGGCAATCGTAGAAAATCTCATCTGCGGGTCAAGCGCGTCGGTTTGCATACGGCAGTCGTCGAAAGTTACAGCCTATTCGCTGGTGCCCGCGCGCCTTCCAGAAACTACAACACAATTCGTGTCGCGTATGCAATCAGATTAGCAAGGTTCGTCGAGAACAGACAGAACCATCGATAACATTCGCGAAACTTCCGATACGTTCAGGCGCATCGTGCAGCGCGCGATAACGTTTAACATTTTTTAGCCGGTGAAATACGGTAACCGGACACAGATAAAGCATCAGGGTCAATATAATTATGCTTGTTTGTACATGAAAGAAACGTGAAAAAGTGGGTTCTGAGAAAATCAGCACAAACGAATTGAAACACCTGCAGCACTCACAGAAAAAAAAACTAGAATAGCTAAAATGTATGTAATTCGTATCTTGTCTCCCCCCAATTCTTGATTCTGTCAAATCTAGCCCATGGAGCACCTCTCTTGTTCTAGGTTGTTTTGATGCATCAACACCGCATCCGGAGGCCTTCACATTGAGTGTATTGCTACAAAACATTTTCACAGTGTAAGGGCCATGTTCTATTGTAACTGGTTCCCACATATCAAGTTTGCCTTTCTTGACATTAATGAAATGACATACCGTCAGATAATACAAGCTTGAGAATTAGAGGGTTTTAATAGGAGTCTTTCGTTGCCCTTTGCCAAGTCGTACTATTGAAGCACTTATTCGAATGTATGGGAGCAGCTCATTTGCATAGTATAAGAAATATATAAACAGGTTATTTTCACAATTTACACACTTCGTCACCACAAAAAGAAAAATTGCAGTTTATTGTTTTCAGCCTGCTATGATGTTTTGACTGAGAAAGATATATTCAATTTTTTCTGCAAGGCACGGAATAATTGCTGTGGCATATTATTTTATTGCACAACACTGCATACAGTAGCCAGCCATTATTAAAACTCAGAAGAAATCAATAGCACAATGCATATGATCAGGCACATAGCATATTATTGCACTTTCTTAATTCATGCCAGAACGACGACCACAGGCGTCCTTCTCCAACAAGGTCAGCATCCATCGTGGACTTTCTTTTCTTTTAATCTTTCCGTCCCCCTTTCCCTTTCCCCAGTGTAGGGCAGCCAACTGGGCTCAGTCCTGGTTAACCTCCCTACCTTTCATGTATCATTTTCTCACTCTCTTCTTAATTCATGCCCTTTTTTTAATTGCACGAAAGCTACTGCACTAAAATAGTATACTAGTACATACTTAAAAAGCACAATTTTATACTACGATAATAATCAATCATTCAAATTTTTATTTTAGTGCCCAGGAACAGCTAGAGAGCCTTTGTACTGGTGCACTTAACGAGCACTATGTGAGACAAAATGTAGAGAAAACATGAATGTAGTAGACAAAAAAATGGGAGATAGAGAAACAAATGGGGAAAAACGGAAATGTGGAAAAGTAAAAGGAAGTTAATCCTACGTGATTATCTACAGATACACAATACACAGGAAATGAACTCTGAAGTATGTTTTGGAGTCGAGCCCAGGCAACGAATGTGGAATGCTACCTGGTATACTGTTGCGGCACAAAGAAATGCATATGATCAAGAAGCTTTAAGGAATGTATAATATCATGGACCACCTTATACAGGAACAAAAGGTGCGATTAATTAAGACTTGAATCTACAGGTGCGAGTTGAAGTATATTTGAGAAGGCTCAACTGTGGTCGCCAGAATGGCAAAAGCGGTGCTTGAAGATAGAGATCAATTTATTCTGGATGCGTTCAATGAGGTCAGAATTAGATTTGCTCATTGCACCCCCCTCCTACAGAGGCATACTCTAGTAGTTGGAGGCACACAGCAGAATTTCAGAAACACAACAGGTGAGTGGAAATCATGCAATATACGGCATGCAATTCCAAGAGCGTCAAGGGCATCTTGTGTAATTATCTATGTGAAGAGAAGCTTAGCATAGCATTTTGTCGAAGTACACACCAAGATCTTTCATTTCATCGACCCTAAGGAGTGGAGCATCATGTAGGGTGTATCAAAATTTCACATGGTGCGTTTTGTGCATATAACTTAATGCCATAGTGTTGGAAGCATTTAAGAGTACTTATTGCTTCTGCACCAGTTTGAGAGTGAAAAAATGTCTTTTTGGAAGTCGATGCAGTGGTGAACACTGTTGACAGTCTGAAATAGTCTGAAAGTCTGAAATGTCGGCACACAAAGTCATGCTGTTCATTTATTAAAATGCTCTTAGCACTAACAGAAAGCGAGGAATCCCATATCGATTCGAACACCTGACGCACTGAAGAGGATAGATATAGGTCGGCAGTTAGTAACTGCACATCTAGCACCTGATTTGTGCATGGGCAATGTCCATGCTACCTTCCGAGTGCTAGAAAAGGTACTAGACTTTAGGGAACTATTGAAGATGCTTGTGAGAACGAGGAACAAGTATGCTTCCATACGTCTTAACCCTTTCAGACACCACTTTATTCCGTTGATTGAAAGTTGCTTTCACCACATCTCTTGCATCCTCAGAATCGTAGAAAGTGTACAGCTGCAGCAAAAATTAAGAATTTTCAATTGTTTAGCGAGTTTTGTCAAGTTTACAAAATTTCGACTCCATGCGAAAACTCACTACAGGAACACAAAATATGAAAACATGTACTATTTCGTGTTTTGAAAAGCTTGAAAAGCACTTATCCAGCCACTTGACAATTATGCCTGGTGCACGACATTGTGAAAAACAATGAAAGAAGTGAACCCGCTACATACAACATACTGACACAGAGTAACAACACCCAGCCGTCTACCTTCCCACTCATTTTGTTAAAACATTCTGCAGATTATTCAAAATTGCAGCACAGTTCCAATAATAAGTGTTTCAAGATGTATGAAACACATTTTAAATACCATTACTTTCATCAGTGCTTTTGCTATTGATGCACGCTCCTGCTGTGCCCAATTGTGTAGACAGCGTCTCAAAGGGTTAAGCTCTGTGGAGGAAATACCATCAACACCACAAGAAAGGGAAAGTTTAAGGCACTTCATATACTTGGAAACGAGCTTGTCATTGACTGTTAGCATACATTGCGCCAGACTGAGAAGGAAGGTTACTTGAAGCATATTTCACACCATATAGCAAACAGAAATGTTCTGCAAAGGCATCAGCAGTGTTCGAGACAACACCACTATGTTCATGAAGAAGACGTACATCTTTGGCACTCCTTTTAGAAGAGAGAGCCCACAAAGCTCCAGAAATATCTTGAATTATGTGTCACGCTGGCTTCAACACAATCAATGTGGTCAAAGTGATGATTCTAATAATAATAATAATAATAATAATACCAATAATAATAACAATAATCTTAGTGCTAACTTGGCACACTAGACTAAAAAGAAGGCTGATGCCTGTATGTTAGAGCATCTGATAACCAGACATCCAAAGCAGGAATTTGCAGGATGCAGAAGACACTTCCTTCCCCTCCACGTGCACACACACTTGCTCAATAACACAGCACGGCACACACGCACACATTCAACAGGTGCACAACACACAGGAGTGCCAATGAAGTCTGGTTCCAAGGAAGGAGAATCCAAATCGCCAGGGGGGTGGAGAGAAAGCTCTGCATGCCAGATATAATCATGGAGTTGTGGTGTCGGGCCATAGAGGCGTGATGAGGGCTCAGGCTGTGCTGACCACTTGTTCAGACGAACTGAAGAAAGATTAGTGCTGTCCAGAGAGACGTCAAACACCCTGCAGTATAGACTAGTGCAATGTTGCGTTGGTATTGCAGGGTGTGCTACTTGAGGGGTTTGAGGCAATTGTCGAAGGCTGGCATGAGCTTGTGACAACAGAAAAGACGGGAGTAAAGGGTGCGTATTGTCCGGCGCTGAACAAGCTTAAGCTTGTTAGCGTCGCGAGTTTGGTACGGGAACTATACTGATGAGCAGTACTCAAGTCATGACAGAATGGTAGAAGTGTAGAGTGCTCGGAAAACCTTAGGTCATCAGGGAAGGGAGACACGGGACACAAACCCAAGAAAGGGCCGGTGCTTACATACAGTGCTGGTGACATATGCGGAAAAGTTGAGAGAACAGCTAAATGCTACACCCAGAATGGGAAGGGCCCGAACAGTCTTTGTAGAAGTGCCTCCAAGGAAGAAGGTTGGACGTGCAGCAGTTTCGTTGTAGCTGATACGCATGGCAGCACTTTTTACGGTGCTACTACAAAGTTTGATATTGTAGGCCCAGTCGTTCGCCTTTACGGAATGTATTTATTGTAAGCACATATGCTGTGCATCGGCATATTGTTGTTGTGGAAGCGTTAACTTGTTAATCAAACACATTCTCCGCAGATGCATTGGTAACTTGATTTTGAGTAGATCTTTGTCCTGACTACAATTTATAGTATCGCAGCAAGAAACATCTTAGTAGAGGCTGAAGGGATTCCAGCAGTTTAAGCGTACTGACTGCACAAAACACTGATGACACCTTTTCACCTTCCCCACAATGCACTCACACCATCTACACTTTCCATAAGCAAAAAGTGAGATAAAAAATCAATTACAGTTTCATTGACTCAGTACATGCTGCTTCTGAAGCGGGCATCGAATCGTGGTATACGCTGCTACATGCATAGGTCTTGCATGATGCAGGTCCTGCTATGCACTGCACACAGGGCACACGTTGCAAACAGATAATTTCTTTTTGCAGTGCTCAACTATAACGACACACTGACTCAAACATGACTGCGTTGTCACGTATGTTTCAGTGCGTCAGTGTTCTTGATTGCATCACGAGCGATTTATGCCCAACTAGCCCAAAAGACGGACGCACTAGAAAGAAGTGAGTGAATGAGTACAGTGAACTTGTACTGAACTGGATTCACATGCCGAATAGAAGAGCGCAGTGTCAGCTGAAACAGGCGGCACGGCTGATTATGCAAGTACTTCCAATAGTTCGGCTACTAGTGTATTTCGCTTTCGGAAGTTATCTTTACCACTGGAAACAGCGCAGAGCTTGCCCGTTAAACTTGAGTCAACCGACACCACACGAAACACGCCGCGGTTGACCAACCCAACTTCCACACGGTTCATTCACCACATCACAGGTCACACGAAGTCAAGAGTGCCATATTTTAAATCACTGCAGCACCAAACGGACCTGAAAATTCATTTCCTTCGACAGAGTTTCTCAGGTGAGTTCGTTCACTCGTCAGTTACGAACTCGATGGACGCGCTAGGCCTACGCGTAACGTAAACAACATCGGCGATAGGCGAGTGTTGATTATCCAGACTTCGGAGCTCGTAAACGTGTTTCCATTCGTTTTGAGCACGACAATATGCACATACAACAAGCACAGACGTTGCGGCAATCGTGATTCGGTTGGCTGTTTTAGCAGACGATCGTACCGAGCCCGGCGGAACCCAGTGGGCAGGTTGGATTAGTCGGCGTCGTTCGAAGTCGCTTCGGATCCACGTCGCACTGCCACAACCCACGGTCGTCGGTCGGTTGATCGTGTCGTTGTCGGCCTACTATTACAACACTGTCTTTCAGGAACACTGTCGCGCGCGTCGTGCGTCCAAAACACTCGGACGATCGTTGGTGCCGGCGTCTCCGCACGGTCGGCCATTACAGCTAGCAGCCAGAGGCTCCGCAGCCTCCGATTGGTTGACGCCTGCGAGGCGTCGCAGCCTCCCATTGGTGCACGCCGGCGCAGCTTCGCCGCGCGCCGGCAAACTTCTAGCATCGGCAGTAGACATAATCGCTGCGCGACGTTCCGCTTCAGCGAGTTCCCGACCGACGCTTTGACGCATTTGACCCTTCGGCGCGCGCCGAAGCTTTCCAGCGCGTGCCAGTGGTTGGGGCATAAGGCTCATGGTCCACCAGTTATCAAAGCTACGCATTGAATGTCATGAGTAGCTCCGTTTTTTCGCGTAATGTCTATTAGAATATTGGCTATCCCCGTTTGCTCTCTGATCCACACCGCTTTCTTCCTGTCTCTTAACGTACCGCCCGACTTTCTTTGTTCCTTAGAACGACAGACAGCTGAGCTAGTTGGCAAGGATTCAATATGCAAAAACGAGGTGAGGCGTGCATACAGGACACAAGAGTAGAAAAGTGCACAACACGAACGCAGACTATCAACTGTCTGCACGCATCTTCGTTCTAAGGATGCTCTTGGCGCGGTTCTTAACTTGCTTTCCAGCTTCTTAGCAAGTCTTCACGTTTCTGCCCCATATGTTAGCACCGGAAGAATGCACTGATTGTACGCCCTTCTTTTTAATGATAATGGCAAGCTTTTAGTAAGAGATCTGACAATGGTCTGTCGTATGTGCTCCAACTCATTTTTATTCTTCTGTTAGTTTCCTTCTCATGATCAGGGTCCTCTGCGAGTAATTGACCTAGGTAACTGTACTACTTCCCACCCTCAAAGGCTGATTGGCGATCATGAACTCTTATTCCCTTGCCCGCCTATTTATCATTACCTTAGTCTTCTGCGTATTAATCTTCAGCCCCATTGTTACGCTCACTATGTTAAGGTCCTCAATCATATGTTGTAACTCCTCCCCAGTGTTGCTCAAATGGACAATGTTATTTCCAAACAGAAGGTTCCTGTGATATTCGCCGATGATCCTCACTCCTAATCCTTCCCAGTTTAACAGCTTGAATATTTCTTCCAATCAAGCAGTGAATACCATTCGAGATATTGCGTCTCTTTGTCTGACCTATTAGCCAATATGACTGCTGGTACCTCTACTGAATCAATTGCCTTTTCGTAATTTAAGAAAGCCATGTGGAGAGTCTGATTGTACTCTGCGGATTTCTCGATTACCTGATTAACGACATGGATGTGATCTACTGTAGTTCCCTTTCGTGAAACCAGCCTATCCCTTGCTTGGTTGAAGTCAAGTGTTGCCCTTGTTCTATTCGAGGATGTCTTTCTGAATTTTTCGTATTATACTAGAAGTAAGATAATGGACATAAACTGTCTCAATTCTTTAACATCTCCAATTTTGTGGATTAGTATAATATTGGCATTCGTCCAGTTCTATGGACCCTTGAAGTCGATAGGCAATTCGCATGAAGGACTACCAGTTTTTCAATCATTATGTCTCCTCCATCTTTGAATAAATCGAGTATTATTGCATCTTCTCCTGCCGTTTTCCCCGTTTCATGTCTTGCAAGGCCCTCCAACCTGATCGTAAGGTATAGAAGGAGTGTCTGTAACATGTTCATTAAGATTCAAGATTAATTTATTTCTCCAAGAGAAAAAGGCTCGGCAGAAAATCCTACCTTGGAACAGCTTGACGGGGTCAGGTGCCCATATATAAAATTGCAGCTGTGAAGGGAAGAAAGTACAATTTTACATACGCCATGAATCAAGGAACCCTACACAATGCAGAGTTACAATTAAACTTATTGTAAGACGAAGTAAAATTCAAATATGCAATTCACTCGGAAGTAACAAAAGAAAGCATAAAACAGTGGTGTAGCATAAACGGAAGGATTAAAACATAATTGCAATTCAACACTACGATATAGTACATGAAGTTCAAACACAATGTATTGCAGTATTTTTCTTTTTATACCGTGGCAGAAAATATAAAGAGAATAGCCTAATCTGGGTTTGAGCCCACCACATGCTCAAAAAATTGCTGAACAATTGTTTTTCTTTTAGGTTCGTTATTTTTGTGTACTATTTGTCTGTGTTAAGGGGGTTCACAACCAGGAAATGCAACATTTGGGAACTATACATTGTGCGAAGTCCGGGTAGATGCCATTTCTCTTTGCCTCTGGTGCTTGTAAGAGTGTGCGTTTGTGTCACCCATGAGCCTTGGATTATGAACTTAGCCCGAGGTAAGGCCTTATTATTCAAGGTGCGAAGAATGCTAAATGACGCTAGATGATGAAGGGGAGATATTCTATGTTTAATAAACAGGGGTCTGGTATGAGTTAGATAATCTGAGCCAGAATCTATGCGGATAGCTTTTTTTTTTTGCAGAAGTAGTAGTTGGTTCAGATGCACGCGAGCCGCAGTTGCCCGCACAAGATGACAGTAGCTTACTTGAGAATGAAATAATGAATGATATATTAATTTTTTAACTTTCACGGGAAACAAGTCGCGACCTCGTGAATGAGCTCCTACAGATTTTTACAAGTTTAAAGAAAGATGACAGAAGTGATCAACCCATTTAAGACGTTCATCAAGTATTACGCGAAGAGAGTTCTATTTACTTACGATTTCTATAGCGTAGCCCCCAATAGGCAGTGGGATTGATATCGTTACTTTCCGATTTATCGAAGAAAAATAACCACATTGGTTTAATTATAATTAATCTTTAAGCGGTATGCATGTAACCAGTTATGGAGGCTTTCTAATATGACGTTCGCTTGTAGCAGGAGTTCATTCGATGAGTTTCGAGATAAAAATAAACTAGTATCGTCGGCAAATATTATAGATTTAGCTTTCTTGGAGAAATGGACGAGGTCGTTTGTATATATATGATAAAAGGAGCGGACCTAAGATGCTGCCCTGCGGAACTCCACATATTATATTTTCAAAACTCGAGCTACAACCATCGATACCTACAGAGTGCTGCCCTTTTCAGGGTATGATCTTATCAGCTAAAGTGGATTGCTTCTCGTACCGTATGCATAAGGGTTATCTAAAAGAATGTTATGGTTAATACAGTGAAATGCTTTGCTGAAATCGACAAAAATGCCCAGTGTTAGAAGTTTATTTTCAATGCTTTGCAAAATTAGTTCTTTTTGTTTCAGTAGCGCAGATTCCGTAGATAAGCCTTGTGTAAAACCAAATTGGGAATCTGTGAACAGGCGATTATCATTAAAGTAAACTTCCAAACGCTTAGGCAAAATTTTTCTAGTGCTTTCGAGAAAATTGGCGGAATCGATATCGGTCGATAGTTGCCCATGTCTTGTGTCGTCCCAGATTTGTGGATTACAAACACTTTGGCTAGATTTCGTTTTTCAGGGAAGGCAGAGAAAGATATCGAGAGGTTAAATATATACGATAAGTGAGGTGCAAGAAGGTCAGCTACAAATTTATTGGTTTTCCTGACAGACTCTCTGTGTCAAGGGTGGAGCTATTCTTCAAGGCCATTAGTGTAGCAAAAACTTCGGATGGGTGGATAGGGTGGAGAAAAAAGGAGTCAGGTGTCTGTACCGAAAGTAGGCAGGTAGCATATTTGTTGCAGTCTGTTTTAGGGATACCAATAAAGTGTTTATTAAAGCTATATGCTAGTTTAGTACCTATTAAGGTTACACCGTTCATTGTAAGACTTCCTATAGAATTGCATGGCTTGGGCATGTTAGGGACTGCGTTTATTGTTTTCCGAACTAATTTCGCATCACAGCGGCCGTCTGTCTCAAATATCTTCGTACAATATTCCTTACGCGCATTGCACAACTCGCTGTTTAATTTATTTCTGAACTGTTTGAAGGCAGTCAGGTCGGCCAAATCTCCGCTGGATAAAAAATTACGATATATCTTTTCTTTATGTTTTATCTGCTTATAAAGAGACGGCGTAATCCCTGGTTTTCTATTTCTTTAGTTTGGCGCTTTGTGGACCACGGGAAACATGCATCATATATTTCACGAAATTTATTTATAAATACTTTGTAGACTTTATATGCACTGCTATTATTATAAATTTCAGACCAGGCAGCACTCTTTATCATTTCTCTAACTTTATTAAATTTGCGTCATTAATTGACTGATAAGTAGTAAAGGCTTTTCTAGTGACAGTTGAAAGTCTTTGTACGACCGACACAAAAATTGGACAGCGGAAGCTTAAGTCGGACGACAATGCGTCAGCACATTCGACAGTAGTGTCTGCATTCACGACGTATAAATCTATAATTGTCTGGCTGGAAGCAGTTATTCTTGTGGGATACACTATTACGTTTGTGAAACCATTGCATTCATTTATGTTGGCAAGACTAAATGAAGTGTAATTATCTTCAGCTAGATTTATATTGAAATCGCCACCCAAGACCACAGCATAACGGTTAACACAACAACATTCTATAAATTTGATAGCATAATTGAGAAACTGGTCACTGTTTCCGCTCGGGGGCCTATAGACTACCGGTAAGATTTGATGGTTATGATGTAATGTGAGAGTTTCAGTCATTTGTTATAACTGAAAATTCATCAACAAGCTCGAATGCGTAACAAGATTTAATATAGACTGTCAGGCCGCCCCCGCGGGTCCCCCTGTTCAAGAAAAAACGCGAGAATGATTCCATCGAAAGGAGATCATTTTCTTGAGCGCACCATGTTTCAGTAAACATAAAACAAACCGGAAGATTATGTATCAGCTGATCCTGTTGCTCGTGTTTATGCCGCATTGAGTGAATGTTTAAATGCAACGCTGAGAACAAGCCTTGCTTTTTCATACTGGATCCCAGTTCACAGCGGCAAAGACGTTAAAGATACCGATTGACTGTCATCAAGAAATGATAAGAAGAATAAAGTACGTGAGCATATAGAATATTGTTGGCAAGCGCTACATGTGCAACTGCAAAGCCGAGTTCTCGCTGACCCCTCCCCCCCTATATGCAGATATATCTGGTACAGCACCACTAATGACGTGGGGCTGTCAATGTGTGCGCTGTAAAACTGGGCAATCAAATTGGATGCTTCATCACATCTGATACTGTTTATGCCACAACCTTAAACACAGGGACACAGCAACGTAATATGACGCAACTTGTTTTGGGCATAATACCCTTACAAGCGATGTAGAGGAGTATAACAAAACTTCTACAGAATAAACATGTCGCACTGGAAGTGCGCTTCTACTTGTACATGTTTTCAAACGTTACCATTTCTGCGCAAGTAAGACCCTTTGCTTTGGAGGCTATCTGATGATTCAGTGAGCGTCGCAATGTCCTCTCTGCATGCAATTCTGATTGTGGGCGTATCATCGGTTTCTTGAGCAAAGATTTTACCATAGAGCACCCAAACGTGCTTCCATTTGGCTTGGTGCTTCTGCGCAGTTGCCTCGTCCAGAATGCCCTTGAGTTCCGGACAAAGGTGATCATTAACACAAATTCACATGTCAGAATTAAACCCAATGTCAGAGCATACCAATTTTGAAGCGCGCGTTTTCTTAAGAAAAGCGCCACGGACCTGCCTCCCAAGGATCTGCACCAGTATATTTTTACTGCGTAGTTTGCTGTCGGGACGCGGCGAATTGCGTCAATGTCAGCTGGCAAAATAGAGGCATTCACTCTTGCTACAATCCTACCTATTATCTCGGTTAAGTTCTCTGACATGTTGAAAGGAACACCTTTAATTTCAAGATTTTTGTTTCGAGAGCATTCTTCGGCATAGAGGAGACGAATTTCATGAGCCTTCAACTGCTGTGCAAGGTCACTGCAACGACTTTCAAGTGCATGTTCGCCTCTTTCAGTTCTTTGTTCTTAGCTTTCATTTGATCACGTTCTTTTCTGATGAACGTCAGGCTGGTCATCATCTCCCTCATTTCTTTCCGAAAATCTCTGTCAAATGTATCTCTAAAATCTTTAAACTCTGCATGAAGTTCATGCTTAAGTTCCTCGAATAGAGCCCCGATTTGTTTAGACATTGCAATGCAAATACACCGTGGCAGCAGCAGCAACAGCAGGAAACTAAACGGAAAAATAATTTCAATAAAATAGAGCACCACAGACCTGCGTGGAAGAAGCACACGATTGTGAGTACGTCGTCGCTGTACCGTTGCCTCTGCAGGTAAAATTAAAACTTGAGCTGGAGCACTCGCCGCTTTTGTAGTGGTCTTCTCTTCGAAGAGCCAATGGAAATGATAGTGCAGTTCCAGTTTACGTCACAGGCCTCCAGCAGCACGTGTCATACGGCCAGGTGACGAAGCTTTGCTGATATGACGAGCGCACAGATAGGTGATCAGCTATGTTAAGCCGAAGAACTTGATTTGGAACAGTCCTGCGTAGAAGAAGCACGCGATGGTGAGTACGGGCTCACTGTATCGTTGCCACTGCAGCCAAAATGAATGCAACTACTCCGAATGGAGGAATTGTGGCCGTTCTTTGTACTGTACAGGTCAGTATAGAATTCTTCCGCTGCTTTTACTATATCTTCGACATTGATGATAATATTACCCTGCGTATCTTTCAGTGCGTACATCTTGGTTGGTCCTATGCCTAGTTTCCTTCTCACTGATTTCAAGCAATGTCCAATTTTTACAGCATTCTTAGCCCTTCTCCCGTTATAACTTGGAATAAGCTGTATTTTTTCCTTGTTAATCAGTTTTGTCAGTTCCGCCAATTCTATCTGATCTCTTGATTTGGACACCTTTATTTTTATAAGGTCCTTTGTTACTTGGTACAACTTATCTACTGGTTGACTTGATCCCTTACATCCCACTTCAATTGCTGCTTATGAAGCCAGTCTAGTTATGATTTTATTCATTACCTGTATGTCATCTTCATCTCTCTGTTCTAAGGATGCATATTTTGCAAGTACCAGCCTGAATTGGTGTGCTTTTATCCTTACAACGTCTAGGTTGGCCTGTTTGTTCCTGACCAATTTTACTCTTTCTCTCTTCAAATTCAGGTGAATCTTAGACCTCACTAATGTATGATCACTGCGCTTTACCCTACCTAACACTTCGACATTCTGCACAATGCTGGGATAGGAAGAAAGTGTGAAATCAATTTCTCTTCTTGTTTCACCACAAGGCATTTTCCAGGTCCACTTTCTCTTGCTGCGCTTCCTTAAGGAGGTGTTTATTATTTGCAGTTTATTCCTTTCTGCGAATCATTCTGCGAAAAACGCTAGCGGAAATCCTGGTACCAGGATCTCCGCTAGCGTTTTTAAAATCGACTACCTTTTCTATTTAAAAACCTTTTTCTACAATCACTGTATTTGCAACCTTTATTTATTACTATTTATTACTTATTTATTAATATTACTTTATTTATTATTTATTGTTACCTTAATTTATTACCTTTATTCTGTACCTCTTATTAAGTTTATTACAACGAATGCGAAAATCTCGTAAATGCTGCAGAATTCGTCAATGTTGCCGGCTATGCCGTTATGGATTGCGAATTATACTCCGTAATGCTTCTTATCTGGAAGGCCTCTATGGCAGAGGACGTGCCCATTTATCAGCCCTGTATAAGCCTCACCGCTTGTAACCTCACCAAGGCCAAAGCTTCACTCGAGAGAGTTCGGGTCTTAAAAGTTGCCAGGTTCAGTTTCCATTGGCGGCCTGTCCACGTCCAGAGATTCATAGCACCCTCTGTAGAGTTACGTGTCTGACCACCACCTTGTTCAGTTGCTCAGCAGCTGCTGGGAACTGAGTGCAATTGGTAAATAGAATGAGTCATTTTGGAGGGAGTGGCCGAATATCGCACCAGGGAGACTAATTCCCGCTCTCGTGAGAGAGTGTCTTTCGTTGTAGCTAGTTGATCTTCATATTTCGGCTGTAGATGAATAATAATATACCACTGGCTTTCGGCACTTTTGCCGGTATGAGGCGCCATTCCAAGCCTGCAGGTGTAGTGCAACGGAGGAGGTGAATTCGAGCTTCCCATCTTCAGAATAAAAAACAATAAACATGCGTGAGCATTTGAACTTCTGACTATGGCAACCGAGCCTCCAGACGAGCACAGTCAGATAACCCAGCAGGCTGGGTGACTACCTTATGTCGCAAATTTCCAACATAGAGGATCCTACATGCCTGGAATCACGCTTCAATGATCCGCAATAGAGCGGTTTTACATGCAGATATATACAAGTAGCACAACATTATATTTCTCAATGGTTCTAACATCGTGATTTCGGAATCTCCCGCTTGAATGCGGCCACGAACACGGCTAGATACACGATAAATATTCGGCGAATTTGAACAGCACTCAAAACTTGTGTGAAAAGGGTTTCAGGGTTTACTGGGAATCCACGAGCAGCGTATTTTACGGAGATGCATCCATAAGCTTACGGTCGCATGCGCCTGTCTGTCATCGCTGAAGTCCTTTCACAACGAGTCGGAATTGCTACGCCCTCGTCTTTTGCGACCCCGAAGGCGCGGGAAAGCAACTGACGTCCATCTTGCGCTGCACTTGCATTACTTGCAATACAGCAGTCACGACTACAAGCTCGTGATTGCGATCGAGCCAGACCACCCAATTTAGTGACACTATGAGAGAGTTCAGCGGTGGCGTAGATGTAGAGAATCCGCCTCGCGCGCAAGACGACGGTGGTTCGAATCCCTGTGCCACGCAATTTACCACTGGATTAAAAAAATCAGCGTGTTGATAAAATTGCATGAACAGGCCTGGAGTACGGCCTGATCCCGGTGACCAGAACCGGTACCGCACTCACTCACCAGAGCTGGATTGGCCATCCTGGTTCAGTACTTGGCCACAACCTCCTATATGAATACAACAATCAACCCCCGGCCCTCAGTCCTCAGCAGCTGCGAAGCAACTTACCACGGCCGTGGTCAGACTTGTGACGCAGGAAAGGGTGCTAAGAATCTCTGGGTCCGCACAGGCCGCCATTAGAATCTGAATCTGGCAACGTTTAACGCTAGAACATCATCTAGTGAGGCGAGCCTAGTAGTGCTATTGGAGGAAGTAGCGGGCAGTAAATGGTATATAATACGTCTCAGTGACGGTAGGAGGACAAAAGAAGCATATACGGTGCAAAAGGTGGGCACGTCCTGTGCTACAGGGCTTAGCGGAAAGACGGGCTTAGCGGAGATTCCTGAATAATAAGGATATAGCTTGTAACGTATAGGAACTCTATAGCATTTATGAGACGGTGGCAGGTCTTGTTGTAAAACCTAATAAGGGGTACAAATTGAAGGTCGTACAGGCCTACGCCCCAACATCCAGTCATGATGACCAGGAGGTCGACGTGAAGTCGGCATTGGGTATAGTCAAAACAAAATACACTATACTGACGGGCGACTTCCATGCCAGGGTAGGCAAGAAACAGGCGGCAGACAAGTCAGTAGGGGCATATGGCATAGGCTCTAGGAATAGTAGGAGAGAGTTATTCGTAGAGTTTGCAGCACGGAATAAAATGCTGATAACGATTACCTTCTTCCCCAAGCGGGATAGCCGAAAGCGGATGTGGAGGAGCCCGAATGGCCAGACTAGAAATGAAATAGACCTCATACTCTGTGCTAACCCTGGCATCATACAAGATGTGGACGTGCTCGGCAAGGTGCGCTGTAGCGACCATAATGAAGGTAAGAAGTCGAATTAGCCTACACTTGAGAAAGGAACGGAAGAAACTGGTACATAAGAAGCCGATCAACGAGTTAGCAGTAAGAGGGAAAATAGAGGAATTCCGGGTCAAACTACAGAACAGGTATTCGGCTTTAACTCAGGAAGAGGACCTTAGTGTTGAAGCAATCAGAGAGAATCTTATGGGCACCATTAAGGAGTGCGCAATAGAAGTCGGTGGTAACTTCGTTACACAGTATCCCAGTAAGCTATCGCAGGACACGAAAGATCTGATTAAGAAACGCCAATGTATGAAAGCCTCTAACTCTACAGCTTGAAAAGAACTGGCAGAACTTTCCAAGTTAACCAACAAGCGTAAGACAGCTGACATAAGGAAGTATAATATGGATAGAATTGATCATGCTTTCAGATACGATGGAAGCCTAAAGTGGCCACCCTGTATACACAATGCCTCATGATCTCGAGCGTACCGGGATCTTGGAAGAGCGCCAACATAATCTTAATCCATAAGAAAGGGGACGCGAAAGACTTGAAACATTATAGGCCGATCAGCTTACTGTCCGTTGCCTACAAAGTATTTGCTAACGCAATCACAAATAGAATGAGGAACCCATTAGACTTCTTTCAACCAAAGGACCATGCAGGATTTCGTAAAGACTACTGAACAATAGATGATATTCACACTGTGAATCAGGTGATAGAGAAATGTGCTGAATATAATCTGCCCTTATATATAGACTTCATTGATTATGGGAAAGCAATTGATTCAGTCGAAACCACAGCAGTCTTGGACGCATTACGGAATCAGGGTGTAGACGAGCCACATGTAAAGATAGTGAAGATAATCTATAGCGGCTCCACAACCACCGTAGTCCTCCATAAAAAAGCAACAAAATCACAATAAAGAAAGGCGTCAGGCAGGGAGATACGATCGCTCTAATGCTATGCACAGCGTAATTACAGGAGGTATTCAGAGACCTGGATTGAGAGGAATTGGGGATAAGAGTTAATGGAGAATACCTTAGTAACTTGCGATTCGCCGATGATATTGCCTTGCTTAGTAACTCAGGGGACCAATTGCAATGCATGCTCACTGACCTCGAGAGGCCAAGCAGAAGGGTGGGTCTTAAAATTAATCGGCAGAAAACTGAAGTAATATTTAACAGTCTCAGAAGAGAACAGTTCGCGATAGGTAGCGAGGCACTGGAAGTGGTAACGGAATACATCAAATTAGGGCACGTAGGGACCGCGGATCCGGATCATGAGACAGAAATATTCAGAAGAATAAGAATGGGCTGGGGTGCGTTTGGCAGGCATTCTCCGATCATGAACAGCAGGTTGCCATTATCCCTCAAGAGAAAAGTGTATAACAGCTGTGTCTTACCAGCACTCACGTACGGGGCAGAAACATGGAGACTTACGAAAAGGGTTCTACTTAAATTGATGACGACGCAACGAGCTATGGAAAAAAGAATGATAGGTGTAACGTTAAGGGATAAGAAAAGAGCGCATTGGGTGAGGGAACAAACGTGAGTTAATGACATCTTAGTTGAAATCAAGAAAAATAAATGGACATGGGCAGGACATGTAATCAGGAGGGAAGATAACCGATGGTCATTAAGGGTTACGGACTGGATTCCAAGGGAAGGGAAGCATAGCAGGGGGCGGCAGAAAGTTAGGTAGGCGGATGAGGTTAAGTAGTTTGCAGGGACAACATGGCCACAATAAACACATGACCGGGGTAGTTGGAGAAGTACGGGAGAGGCCTTTGCTCTGCAGTGGGCGTAGCCAGGCTGATGATGGTGATGATGATGAAAGAGTGCATTGTACCACACTGAGTGTCTCTTTGTTAGCTCCCTGCTGGACGAGAAGGGGACAAGTCATCTGTTATTTATGAAACTCTTGATTAAAATATCAGCCAGTATCGTATCTGCATAATATTATTGCTGGTATGTTCAAAATAACATTAACACGATCACTTCCCAGGCCCGAAGCGTGGACAACATGGCCCCCACCACCCGGATGGCATGCGGGGTGTTTCAAAGTTCTGGCAGGGGTGAAGAATGAAACGACGTGGATTTTATTGTAAGAGGAATAATGACTCTTTGAAAAGGGGGGGGGGGGCTGCTTTGGGCGGTAAATTAAGGAAATAAAAACTGGTTTCGGCATTAGGGCCGACCTGCGACCGAGTACTCTTTCATTTGTACTTTGAACACTGGGCGTCCGGCTACGTACTTCTATGCGATGAAGTGATTTCGACGATCGCGGTCTCTTGTAATTGAATTGTATAGCAAGTGTGACAGCCTGCATCTGTGTGCGACAGTGCGACAGCTTAAACCTCCTTGTGCAACAGCCTATGCTCACGTTCAAAGTGACACGGAGTTTGTCCGTCTGAGAAAGGTTTTATCTATAAAGTGCACCGCTTTTGTGATCGCGCAAAATTTACCGTCATATTACTGCCTAAAAAGTGTCTTAGTCCACCTGTAATGACATTCGCATGAAAAAAGGAAGTTATGTTTGTATTGGTTGGGACGCTACGTTCCTTAACAAAATGCACTGAGTGTTACTGGCAGTGCTGCCTTCCTCAAACGTTTCCAGCTCGCCCTATCGTTTTTTATGACCGCTTTAAGAGGACAATTTCTTATTGAAACCAGGAGATTGCTAGATAGCTGACGCATTGAGTGGAGCAGTGGTAGCAATTCGGAAGTAATTACTGTGCTTATTATGTTGATTTCTTGCTTTGGCGATGGTGTTGAGGGTACAACGTGGTTTGACCACATTACATGCGGAGTGCGGCAGTTACAAATGCTGTAAAATTAGCTGATTCATAGTTTTTGTGACGATGCGATGCAAAAAAGAGGTCGATTCTAAAGGTCGACTGCGCATATAATCGAGGTCGATTGCTCTCTGCCGCGTGACCTTCTCGTCAGTGCTAAGTTTCAGGCTAAATAAAAAAGTCAGAGGCCTGTGCGGCAGACGCAGCATGGTCACAGCGTGAGCTGGAGGAGCGGCTCCTTAGCAGCTCCAATTTCGGCACCACGCACTACAGTCTCTTATTGACTGAGTCTCTTCGCGCCGTTTTCACGAGAATGATCTCAACTGTCCGTCCAGCGTCGGCCGCGAGCTGCAGCTTATACTGCTCTCTGCACAGTGGTCTCCTGAACCAAGTGTGGCCTGACTGCAGCCGTGCGCGTAGCCCTACGACTGGCTTCTTCAGCAGCGGTTCGTGCAGCAGCCTTCTGGGTTCCTCTAGTTAATGACGATAATCATGGTTTATTGGCACTCTTTACAAAATTGGGTGGTACCAATTATCAACTAATAATCACCTAGCCTGCTTGAGTGAACTAGGTTCATCTACACGCATTATGCCACTACTACAAGTCGGCACACCTGGTCGAACATAAAGGAACTGCAATGCAAAGATTCCACGCTTCGATGCTACGTGTCACTCATAGCACATCGCGTGTCAAATAGCACGATACCAATGCAATGATGATTATGTCATTTTATGACATTCTCTTTTGATACGGGACAGTGACAGTCGCCTAGGCTGCTTAAATTAATCAGGTATGCCATGCATGTTTTTTTTTAACTTAATCAATATTTAAACACGTCCATCGTCTTCTTTTTCCTTCCTCATGGCTTCTCTATTTATCTTGTTTCGCTAGCTATGCAATTGCTTTATGGCGTACCACCTGGCCTAATATTATGCAACTGCCCTGCAAAGGGTGCTTGTATTGACCTTTTTCGTTTCGACACGGTGAGCGTTGCCATGTTTGATCACGTGGTGACGTGTCCATTGCTTGCCTCAACTGCCTTCATTGTCTGCGTGTTTAGAATGGGCGTGTATGACGCCAGTGCGGCTTAGCAAACCTTTGTTTCTGGAAATATTGTACACGGTGACCGAGTGGACGACCCGAACCCAGGCGGCACGTCAGGTCGGGCCAGCGCTGGAAACGTATTGGCACTCCCTGGCCTAATGGCGGCCTAAGATTACCAGCGTGGCCCCAATATTGGCCGTGCCATTCTGATTCCTGGCCCAATAATGGCCGAAGGTTACCAGCGTGGCGCGAATATTGGCTGTGCCATTCTGATAGAGATCCAACGTTGGCCCACATTACACAGTCAGTAAACAATATTGGCTGTGCCATTCTGATAGAGATCCAATGTTGGCCCACATTACACAGTCAGTAAACAATATTGGCGCTCTGGTTCCACAAGGCAGGAAATATTGGACCGACTTTCCTACGGATTTGCCAATATGGGTTACTAGTTGGCTTTCTTTGGAGGACATTGGCCCGTAATAAAGAAATTTTTGCCTTGTCGGTTTTTACTGCTTTACGACTAGCTGAGATTGAACAACCTGTTTTGAAAACTAACGCGCTGATCACAGGCACACTGCCCAGGAACCAGAAATTAGTTTGCAAGCTGCGACCACCGGTGGAACCACTTGTGGTTCTTCCATGTCAACTCCATGCATGGTACACCACCATTTTTGCACTTCGCCTTCACCGAAATGCGCCCCCTAAAGAGAAAAGCCAGTGCACCACGTAGCAAGCAGGTGAAGTCGCACAAAATTAGCCGCTGCTTTATTGATCGAGCATGGGAACGTGAGCTTTCCATAAGAAGCAACGGTATTGCGTATTTGCCTTCGCATTGTATATTTTGCATGTACGCTCCGCGGCTTTGGAGGGTCAGGATTCTGATGAGAATCGATAATTACAGTGCCACAGAGCTGATGGAACCGTTTGATACGCCTCGTGCACCGCCTATAGAGGCGCCACTGAAAGCCACCTAGCGGACGGTTCAAACAGTAAACGCGGGAGCAGTAGCAGACGACAACCCTTTGTAGCAAGGATGGCTGAAGTTCGCGGCTGCGATTTCTCCTTTGTTCGGGTGCCAGGCTGCTTCTTCTGCGGTGACAGCTGTAGGGAAGATGCTGACCTCTGTGCTAGCGGGTATTAACACGATGTTACCCGTGTTTGGGACAACATGGTCCACATACGTGCAAGGTGTGTCCCGCAGACAAACGCCATGAACCCCATTTACATGACGTGGAGCTCATGTTCACTAACCGATAAATTTTGTTGAGTGATGCGATCTCTCGATGTTTTTTTTATTCTACCCTTGCCGCAATGCTGCTTCTGTACCTGAATAACAAGCACCCGTCGTTAGTGCAGACTTATATCAAACTAATCAGCATGGTGCAATCTCTGCATATGCCGTTGTGATTTTTCTGCCGATGAATACATGTGACATCGCCGAATAAGTGCAGTCGAAGTCGCCTCAAGAAGATTAATTGCCAATTTATTGATGGAAACGCGTACACTAGCCAACGAAGTCTCCAAACACACGGGCTAATAAAAGCGCGTGTTAGTGCTGTACCGCCGATGCAATTTTGCTGCATACGCCGATGAACTACCGTTCCCGTTGCAGTTTCTGCAATTTTAAATTCCCCAAGGGAGCTGCTTGGAAACGTACAAAGCTAAAGGCTGACTAACTTTTGAGTACTTCTTTATATTACTAGAGAGAGTTGCAACATGATATATTTAAAGGCAGAGTAGCGCCAGTCAAAGTAGACGAGCGCTGGCGGCAAGGCCAGGTTTAGTCGTCTGCTGCGTAAGTATAAGAAAGAATTCAGTTGAGTACAAAACTCGCATGCAAGAAGGGACTACGTTGTGAAACAAACAAATCACTCGGCGTGTTAAGTTTGCTCAGGCAGCATCGAGGTGTGATGACTTCCCAAACGCGACGCGAACTTTTCAGCGAGAAATGGAACAAAAATACCATATGCAGCAGGTATTAGCAATTCTCGCCCTGAACTACCTATTTTCTAAACACATTTCCAAAAACGCAAACAATATCTAAGTTGCTCTCCGGCGAAAGGAATACAGCTGTTAAAGAAGCACTTCCTCGGTTAGCTCCCTGCCCTGAAACCCCTGGTGAGCCCAGCGTCCTCGGCACCTTGCCCAATTCCTATCCTGAGGGCAGTGCCTGTAAATAAACTGTTTGCAGAGAACCGAGCGTCCCCCATCTAGGTCCACGGAAAATGCCTGTTTGTGAAAATTTGTTCGCAAATAAACTCTCATATAGGTCAATTTCAGTAATATTTTATTATTATTTGCAAGTATAGATGACTTCTGCTTCCTGACATCTTTTTGTCGCGCTTTCCTACCTACTATTGAGGAAGACGGTATGGGGACAATTGCTATAAAAGATGCCGCTAGCAAAAGGTTTGCGGTAAGAATGGCAGCGTGCTCTAGAGCCAGCGTATCTAAAATATTCGTTATGCAAAGGGCATTGGCTCAAAGCTGGCATTAATAACGGCAACGATATGGCTCAACGCTGGTCCTACTGGCAGCATGATGGCTGCTGCATTGGCATAACATTGATCCAATCTTGGCTTTAACGCTGGACCAGCATTGGTTTAGGTTGCCCTTTGCCAATATGCCAATATTGGTCCAATATTCGTACCAATTTCTGCCAGCATTGGGCCATGGTTGGACCATTGCTGGTGTGCTGCCTGGGAAGCTTTGGCCACAGCTTCAGAGAGCATACGAAAACACCTTAGGCGCTGATTAATCTATGTTCAAATGGAGTGAGCAGCGTACATGGTGCTTGTGAAAGTGGGGCTAATATATATTCTAAGCTATCTAAATTTCCTCTCATAAATTCAGTCAGGATTAGTATATTCTACTATTCGTTCCTTCTTTCGCAAATATTTTAAAGCAGCGGCTTGTGACATTTCAGACTTAGGCCCAAACAATGAAACGTTCCCTTCCTTCGAGCGCTTCCTAACCTTACGCGAGGCCCCCTTACAGCAAAGGACCGATGGAGGAAGCAAGCGTACTCTTAAAGCTCCCTTCACCCGTCCTCACGTAAGGAGCGGTTGCCGCATGCCTGGGTTCGAGATTATCTCTTAAAAGCTTTACGCGAACACCATTACTCAATGAAAAAATGTTGTATCGTCGCACAATCTTTAAATTGAAGAGCTAATATTGAGAAGCGTGGACGCTTTCTTCTAATTTTGTTTACTAAACTTAAAAAAAGCAGCGCATTACAGTGCAAAACTTGATGTGCTCCAGCTACGCTGGCACGCCGGCGTAGCGCAACGCCTAGCAACGCGTCCATGCCGCACGCGTGACTGAAGCGAACATGCCTTGCAAGACTACAATACACTGTAGCAAGACTTACCGTGCTCGCGCCTCTCCGCAGGTGGGCGACAGCGCGCATGCGTAAGCAAACGTCACGTGGGTAAGCAGTGAGGTGAAGCGCTCGTTCAGGGCCAGGAGCGGCGTAAGGGCGCATGAAGGTAGCTTTGGAGCTACCTTATGCTGAGGAAACACCAAGGCAGCCTTCGCCGAGGGCCCCTCAGTAAGGAAGCTTTCAGAGTGACATAAGGTAGCCTCACCGCAATGAAGGCTTCCTTACTGAGGTAAGGAAGATTAAATTGTTCGGCCCTTAGTAAATTTCTTTGGTGCGGTCACTATCTCATTATTTTCTGCCTAATCGCTCACGGGTGTGCTCAGTTACAACAGGTTTGTTCTTGCTTCGTGCAAAACTTCAAACATAGCTGTTTTGTACAATATAAGAGGTCGTAGCAAAGATGTATATCGCTAGTAACTCACTTACTCTCATGTACTGTGACGGAACATTCAGCTTAGACCATTCATGCGCTATCAGTTTATTTCATTTAGTGTGTGTATATAGCGCGCATATATTCTAGTGTGCGCCCCTTCAGTTATTGACACGTGAGTGATAGAGTGGGCGTATGATTACGTGCCAGTAGGGGTAGATATGAATAGATACTCTACGCGAAACTTACTAGGACAGGAAGCGACGCTACTCCCTCTGTCATTGTTGAAAGAGTGCTACTGCCTCATGCCGACGTTCCGATTCTGAAGTACTTTCTCTGAAGATTAGCGATACGACGCTGCCGAATGTGCAGACATCTGTATCTTCGATGAAGCCGCACATCCCGAAGTGCTGGTGACATGCACGGAGAGCTTCAGCAGCGGTCCGCGAAAGTGGCCACACAGCTTTATTCGATTCCTTAATAAGACGGTCACTATTTTTGCAGCCAACTACTATAAATGTTCTTAATCAACATGATTCAACTCGGTATGCGTGGAGCACACTGCATTAGAGAAAACTCAGTTGCATTTCCGACAACTGATCGCACAGCAGCAAAGTGGAAGTAAAAATAGTGCCATACTCGCACGCGGTCGCTGAGACCACGTGCTGTACGCCGCCGGGCGCGCTCTCCAGTTTCACTAGAAGAAACTGCCCCGCGATAAGGTTCAACAGGCGCTACGCGGCGCGCACTCAGATCGCAAAGCAACTGCAAATATACCATGCTAATGAGGATGCTGATTTATCGGCTACTCCTTTCCAAGGCGGTGGTTGCTTAGCCTTGTTCAATTATTTAGGTGTACAATATATATTTTTTCTAGCAATCTTGAGTACAATTTCTTAAACTTCATTTTCTTCCTGAAACCTACTATAACTGCCTTGTGCCGCTACCCGTGCATCTGCTACTTGGTGTTCTACATGATGTAATAATATCCAACTGCAATGCAAAATATACACGCACCGACACTACGCGGCGCACATGTGACAACGCATGTCTGCTTGCGCACTAGGGTGCGTTTATATGGCATTTTCGCGATATGTAAACAGTTAGAGGGGTGACGAACTGCATGGTTGAAAGTACTGCCCTCATCACCTAATGTAAGATCAAAAAGAGAGCGATTACAGCCGTGCCTGCACCCTCTCTCATCTACGGTTCACAGTGACTTGATGCTCATAGTAATAACACGCCCTGGTACGTTTAGTGAGCCGCCGCTGTTCACCATGAGCAATGTTGATTAAAAGCTGACACTTCTATTTCGATATTAGGTGCTGTCCACGTTTTGTTGATGTTTCGTTTCAGGTTTAAAATATCTAGGCCACCTGTCGATTTCTGTGAAATTCCTCAATTGGTCTTTTTCAATCGAATGGGTTAAGTGCAGTCGAATTTGCGGCTACTCTGGTGCCATCTGCCGCAGTGACGCGCCCGCACTGGGAAAGTGGCTGTGCTGCTCGGCTGGCTCTATGCGTACTTCTTCACCCGCACTGTACTTTGTATTGGTCATGGTTGGAGCCGTGCTGCTTTGTTCATAACCCTCCCTCCATTTTTTTGCGGATACGTCTTGCGACAGTGCAGTAGCATGCACTTCATGTGTAAGCGTCGAAATCATTGAGCTGGGGAAAAGAACAAGTGTAACCGGCGATACGACTGCATCAGAAACTCACCAGCACAAAGGCCAGCGCGGGATAAATTGTACAGGTTTGCTGGCAGGTCATACTAACTAGAACGGCGAAAAAACGGATGGGAGCTGTGAGCAGAGTAAAGTATGTCAGCTTATGACATCATATTTGTGAGAATTGTTTCTTTTGTAAATTCTGCTACGCGTGCGCGTTTCGCAGCTTGTTGTGCGACGCCAGTGGCCATGGCCACGTCAGCTGCTCAACATTTAATATACATTTGTTAAGACTGTGCGGATTTGAGAAGTGCTTACTGCAGCCTTAGCTTTTGGTATGATCAGGATTATACTGGCGTCAGCAATGAATGATATTTTATGCCTGAAAAGCCTATTTCATGCAGGCGGGCGCTAATTCACAGATGATAATCGTTTCGTCCGCTGGCATAAGAGGTGCCGTTTCACAAGGTGTGCTTTTTTTTTGCGAATTTACGTTTGTGAAATCACACTGCAAAAGCAAAGCACATGTGCAAGCAAAGGGAGGGTGGAGGAGTATATTTTAATGAAGAGAAAGGATGAGAAGTAGGCCTTGAGAGCGTGTCTCTAACCAGGTACTTTTCAGTGGGTTAAGCGGAAGTAGGAGATACAGGGCAAGGTGGGTGGCAGGCGATTATGATATGGTAAAATCAGCTACTATATACACGTTGTGCAATACGCGGTGGGCGTTTTGAACACACTAGACGCACAAATAATCTTGTCCACACGAAACGTTATCGCGCAAACACTGTGTTCACGTCTTACCCGTCCTAGAAACGACCATCCAAGCCAGTCTCAAATTGAAAGTTCAAGAGCGAACTTATGGTGCGCTGGGCACGGTCAATTCTCCACGCGCCTAAAAGCTTTTCTTCCGAAAAGGGGGGGGGGGGGGGGGGGTATCCAGGCCGTCAACCCTAGACTGAAGTGTCCTCCGCTCAGCCGCATAATGAGGGCACACTCAAGGCTGTCGACTCGGGAGTTTAACAGACGCTAGTCAAGGCCCCGTTCTCATCCATTCTTGTGAACGTATCAGTGACTGTAGGCCACACTGAGCCGTAATCGATGTATGAGTGTTTGCCGGCCTCTGGGCAACCGAATCGTCAGTGGGAATCGCAAAGCAGCGTGAAGTCTATGGAATCGTTCTTGCCCATCTTCTGGGTTGTCCCGCTGTTGCGTCATAGAGGTTCTGATGGAGTTACTGAGCAAAGCGTAGATTTAATACCTGCAAAAATTAGGTTTTTTAATCT
Source organism: Dermacentor andersoni (assembly GCF_023375885.2). Lineage (NCBI taxonomy): Eukaryota > Metazoa > Arthropoda > Arachnida > Ixodida > Ixodidae > Dermacentor > Dermacentor andersoni. The sequence goes on along the minus strand of NC_092820.1, from coordinate 72,135,273 downwards.
TCGCCTCAGCCCATGCCTTTTTTGCCTGCCCGTCACCCTGTTCATTTCTAGCTATTCCACAATGGTTACGAATCAACTGCAACAGCAAGCAAACAAATTCTCAAGCGAAATCAGACGTTGTGAAAAGCCCATGATGAACCTCGATCATTTTTGATAATGAAAAACAAACATTCGCGTCATATAAATAAAGATTAGGTGTTTAATAAATCTTATTTTTCAGCTGCCTGTGGTCCCGAATGGGTCCCAAACAAATCAACCAGGATATGCTCTAAGCATTTCGTTAACGTATATAAAAGCATAATCAAAAGTCAACCTGACAGCCCAACGTTTCTTCCGAACGTATACAAAGTGCGCAACGCTGACGAGAATAACCTGACGAATGAAAAGACGTGATAAATAAGGGCTCGTTTATCTCACTTGCCACGCGAAGCGACTCGTAGTTGCCCCGATTACGTCGGGAAGTAGGTTCCGCTTCTGAGCTCAGAAGTTAGGTATGACATACCGCTCAAAACTGCTTCAAAACCGCAAAAGATTTCGTTTGGCGCCCTGCCAGACCACGACCAAGCACACATAACGTTAGATACCACGGTGTCGCACAGACCGGCTCAAATTTCTCAATTTCGATCAGGCATGATCACTGCTACACAGTCCAACAATTCGAGTCGAGTTGGTTTAGCTCATTTGGCATGACGGTGCTGACGACATCCCAGCATTGCGATCGCGATGCTCGAACCCAATGCGCGGTTCGGAATCGACTGAACGCATATCGAGCGAAATTGTGATTCAAAGTGACCGTGAAGCTGAACCTGGCCGAGATCGAGCTGTATGGCGATGTGAAGTAACTGTTGGAAATCGCGAGCGGCACGGAGAAGACCGTGAATATCTGAATAGTAGGGTGTGGGCTGTTTCGAGGTCTATTTAGGATGTACGCCATGTTTGCACGCTAGCATACTAAGCCCCACTGAAGGCTGCAGAGGGACTTTTCTCGCATCGTATTTTCATGCCGAAACCCGGGAAGCCAGCCTTCATTCCCACGAGGTATTGCTTCTTACGTGAGACGTCTTTCTGCACCGAGACCGTCATGGAGTATGTCAGGAACAAACGGGCCTCTCGAAGGTCCCACATCTCAAGCATTGTGAATTAGGTGAACGAACCTATTCAACACGAGCCATTTGCACTTTCGACGCTTCACGTCCCCGATAGCCAATTGCAGGTGGCGAGAACGGCATTATCTGCGCTGAACATGAAGCTCGAAACATTCATGATGGACTCGTAAGCGGCGGAAGTTTACAGTTCCGTCATGCAATATGAAGGCACTGCAATCGGATCTTGGGCCCTACTCGATCATCATATTGACAGGCTCAAGGTTTCCGCTCAGTGTTCAGTGGTGTAACCACCTGTAGCTGTTAATGGGCGCAAACCAGCGACCTCTGATAGGGAATCAGCTCTACCTCGACGAGATTTTGGTGCACGATTGCCCAAGCACGACCTTTCGCGATGGGATGGAACTTTCACTCGATGACAGCCGTTTTGGAACATGTTCCGACGCTCTGTGAACGAGAACTGCATTTTATCTAACGCGTATCACTTCCACTAGCTCATTTCCCTTCTTGACGGAGCCGCTGCTCGAGCAGTTGCCAGAATTCATGTCACCGATTCATCTTACTACGAACCACTTGACGTCTTAAAATAACGACTTGAAAGGCGAAGCTAATTGAGCAGAAACATTCCTCTCGGGAGGTTTCTGCTCACAGACCTCCAGACACTGAAATACGTGAGGTCACTGAGCGACGTTCTACCATTGCGGAAGCTCTACGACAACCAGAGAGGACTCGCAAACCTTTGGGCGAGCGTAATATTATGCGCTGCTAGGGTGAGCGACGTACTGCTCAATTTAACACCTGCAGGTATACTAGTTGAATAATATATAAGGGACAGCCTAGAGGTCAGATTCAATTTCGACTAGCGTCAACAGTCCTACGTCTTTAGAACATGAGATTGAGCGCTTGCTAAAATTTCTTCAAATCGAAGTATATTGTCGAGACAAATGCAAACAGCTCACGAATCCATGTTTAATGGAGTCGCATAACTCTAATAGCAAGAGCTTCCGCAAGATCGTGTCGCCCCCGTGTGTCAAGGTTCTTGTAATAAGACAAACATTTCGTCCAAGCCTTGTACTTCTGTTCTGCAGCAAACCACAACGCAGCAGATTGGACCCCTCAGCATAACAGAGAAACCCAATTTGCTCACAGCGGGTAGTCGTTGCTTTATGTATACAGCTAAATGATATCTAGTGCGGGAATGCCGCCGCCGGGTACAATGTCGAAAATGCAAACGTCTTCACGCGTCGATAATGTGTGCAACACGTAGGACTGGAAATACAGGTGCAGCAAGGGACCGTGTTTCGGATGTTGCCATGCATGTCCTTACCGACGGATTTCTAAAATACGCCAGAGAACTGAGGGAAACGTTATTGCATGGCGGATCTGGCTAGCAAACAGCACCGAAATTACAAGGCCGATACAACTTCTATCAACTCTAGAAATATGCGACTCAATTTGTCGGGGGCGGAGGGTGTAGGAAATCGCGAGAGGCCCGAAGAAGTTGAAGACATGGACAGGGGTGTGTGAGCTATTTAAAAAAAAGACTGTTTGGGATGTACGCCATGTTTGTATGGTATCACGCTAAGCACCAATAAAGACTGCAGAATGACTTTTCGCAAAGTAACAATGTGATATGTTCATGATATAGTACGCTATAGCGTACGACGTCCCAGAGTGAAATGAGGCATGAATCACCAACAGTGAGGAGATGCATGTCTCAATTGTAGAAGCACAACATTTTCAGGGTGCCAGTTTACTAACGTGCAGGATGACTTCATAAATTTGTATTTGAAGTTTAGAACTGCGCACTTGTTCGAAAGTCCAGGCCGTCCAATTTGATCTTGGAGAGAACACGGAAAATATCGTGCAGATTGTTTCCGCAAGTTAAGGCAGCAGCATGAAACTATTCTACTATTCCTATAATATGCCTAAACACGCAAAAACTATTTGCGACATCAGCGAGAACCACGCTTGCACCTTCATTTATACGAAAAAGGCGAATCACGGATATTCGTGCGGCTTTCGGCGACAAGTGCACGTAGTTTGAATTTCGCGGTCTTCCCACGATCCCAGTGTAGCGACGCTCGCCACAGGCGGCGTTGGGCAGCGCGGCACCGGAAAGTGCGGTGGTGTTTGTGGCGGACGAGCGTGTTTTGCAGGGCTCCGTTGCGGCGACGAAAACATGATTTTTTTTCTGCATGCTTATACCTTGCTTCCGTTTTTGTTTTGCTGATTTTTTAGCCTTTAAATATGAATTGGCTGGTTTTCTTTTTTTCGCCTTTTTCGTGTGCGTGTGTGTGTTTCGTGTATATTTGGTTTTGCAGAATAATCAGAGTCCTTTCGCACCACGTGTTTCAACACGTCCAACCGTGTGGGACGTTAAGTCCTTATTGCCTTTAAATAGCAGTTTGCAAGTGACAAGAGTATTAGATACTAGTCGTTTTATAGTGTGTGTGCATTGCGTTAGGATTTATTGGTTCGGAAGGACAGTGAGAGCTTGGCTACGTGTTTGAAAACGACCGAGCACGTGTCATATCTTAATTCTGTGGTGCTTTTGTAGCTTTTAAAACGTTGGTAATATTTACATTGCGGCATTTTAAGGATTAAGATTATGGGCGTATCGACCTTTTCCAGAATACATGTCCTCTCAAAGCTTCGGTGTTTGCCTTAGAATAAGCTATGTGGAACTCATGGCAAGAAAGACGGTAAAGCTGGAGTGTGCGGGTGGTCCCTCAAGCTAGACGAAGGGACGGGTCAGAACGGAGAGGAAATCGACTCAAACGGCAGACACTGTGATGTTGATCCTAGGCTAAAGGAACTAGAGTATTTCCAGTATGAGCTTGTGAAACAGGTCGAAGAGCTCCAAAATGAGCTAAATATGAAGCGTAATGCACGGAGGGCGGTGGAAAAACGACTTCAAGCAGCAGAGGAGAAGCTGAACAAGGCCGCCATCGTGAGCGAGTCTTTACATTACAATGGAGCGCAGACGCCTAATGTGACCGAGCAGGGAGTATCAGCAAAGCACGTGGAATGCGTGCCATTTGGGGAGGGAGTAGCTTGAAACGTTGCACCTACATTGATGCGGCCTCAAAGGAAAAACAGGTACGCAGGGGCCAATGCCCCTTGTCAAGGCCGAATCACGCAACAAAAAAAGGAGAAAGGCAAGCAGGGAGAGGCCTCAGTGGAAGAGAAAGTGAAGGGGTGGTTATCGCCGGCGACTGAAACCTGGCCAGGTGCTCAGAAGAAATTGCGAAGAAGCTGAAACGCGATGAAAGAATGGCGGTAGGGGCATTTCATGGGCGGCCATTGGGCGCTGTCATGGAGCGATGAAAAGCAAAGCTCACGGAAAATGCCCACGGACGCAACGCTGTCGTAAAGGGAAAAAAAGGGAGGGTAGAGCAGCTGCCCCGGAAAGGCGGTGGTCCCGGATTCGAGATTCGACCAGGACGCATTTTTCTTCCATTGTGAGGCTTTTCTTTCGAGGAACCCGTATGGCTTTCCTTTGTAGGAATTACTATGAAACGGTGGATGTCTGATTTTCCCTTTATTAATTACTTCTCTGCACCTTGCGGGTTTCCGCAGAAGAATTACGTCAACGTTGTCGTAGTAGCAGGTTGGCTAAATGACTTCCTAAGCAGAAAAGGGACAGCACTTTCCCAGCGCTTGACTAAGGGGGTAAACGACTTGCGCAAGCTGTCCCCTCAGGCGCCGATCGTGGTGTGCGCGGTGCTGGAGGTGCGTGTACGTGATAGTAACGCACAAAGAGCTGTGCTAATGAATATGGAAAATGAACCGAGAAAGATTTCGAGGTTGTAGAAGTAAACAAGGAAGTGAGAAGGTGTGGTGGTTTTTAATGAGATGCGATCCACTTCAATCATAGGCTTGAACGAGAAGTGGGCTGGCGATTTGCCGGTCGCGCGGTTGGATTTTTAGGGGCCCACGGGCGATCAGGAGGCCAGTGTAGGTAGGAATGTAGAAGGTTCCTTAAAAAATGGCCAGGCTTAGCTTGGTTAAGCCAAGAATGCGTTGCATATTGCGCGCGAGTTGGGGCCCAGCTTTTCCTCCGGCTGTCGTGACGTCACGTCAAGTGGTTGCGTTAAAGGTCAATGGTGGCTGCCCGGCCGCGCCCGAGGGCTGAACTGAGTGATTGCAATATGCAACGCATAAAACTCTAGTGTAGGGGTATGAGCCACTATGATAGCTCATACCCCCAATGGTGGCTGCGCGGCCGCGCCCAAGGGCTTAACTGAATGATTGCAATATGCAACGCATAAAAAGATTGTTCGTCATACAATCTACTGCATAAACATGCAGGGCTGCAGAAGAAGGGAGAAGTGGGTAGAGATTGAGGAGCAGTTAAATAGAGAGAAAAGATAGGCATATGCGCTTGCAGAAATGCACCTTAGAGACTCGAAATAGCCTCCAGTGACTGAGAATTATATTTCAGAAGGGCGCAACAGAATCAAGTTGGAAAGAGAGGGAAGGGTAGTGTGAATGCTCATCCATCAGGGAGCGAATAGCAGTGATTAAATTCAAAATGTCAAGAGCATCTTTTGTTATCCCGTGTAATGAGTAGACAGAAAACTTGGCTGCAGGTAACGTACTTGCAGGCTGTAAAAATCACAGAGACAAGAATCAGGAGTCAGTAAATAAACCTAAATGCTGATATTAAGGGTTTCGGGAATGATGCAGAAAATATTCTATTCGGTGACATGAATGACCACATACAGGATCTAGATGGTTGTACTGACAACAACGGGAAGTCAAGGCTAGATCTTTGTGGGCAAGATAAGTTCGTTATCGTAAATACAGGGCCCAATTGTGACAGGCAGACTGCGAGGAAATTGGGAAACCGGCAATCGACCATTGATTACTGTCTGATGAAAGAATCAATTCATGATGATCGGAGAGAAATAGTCACTGACGAGGAAGGATATAGCAGCATAGGGCGTGACACTAAACGCATCATTTCGAAAATGGGATATGCATTTGGGAAAGGGTGCAAGGAGCGCAAAATAGCCGGTCTAAATACGAACGCTGAAAAAAAAAACATATAATCTGAACAGTCGAGGAAGAACTTGGCAAATGGCCAAGCAAAGAGCGGCAATATATTGAGCCTCTATGTGTAATAATGTCAAAAATACGGAAAGAGAAGCAACGTGCTCGTGGGACAGGAAAAAAAGAAATTGCAATGTACGTGGAACAGGCAGACACGAGAAGCGATTGCTGAACGACAGAAAGCATCCCGAGAGCACATACAGGTGAAAAAGGACAGTTGCCGCAGAATGAAGTAGGCAGGAAACGAGAAATATACCGGGAGAAAAAAAATATAGAATTTGAAATGCTATGTCAAGCAAAGATAAAATGTTAAAGTGAACGTTGGTTGTCAGAAACACGTGGGGAAAAGAAGGCCGCACCTAGAATATATTGAACCACATAAAGATATATGGCAGGAAACCTGGCGTAACACAACAATTTATTATATAAGATGACGGAAACAAACTGGAAAAGGGACGCGGCATTAAATTACATCCCAAACATAACAGCCGATTGTTTCCAAGTCAATGCTGAGGTTGTACTTGAGAAAGAAAAAGAGCAAGAAATACAACCAGATAGAAAAGGAGCTGGTGCTGGCAAATCTGAACAGGAAGAAAGCTGAACATTCCTAAGCGCACAGCCAGACTGCTAGGCGAGGTTCCCCTTAGGCTGAATAATGAACTAGGACGAAATGGTAAGGAAGCTCTGTTGACAACAGTAGAAACAAAGCTAAGGGTTAGAAAGATGGAATTCACTCATGTTTGTGGTGTACATGATGAGGAAGGAGAGGGCGCTAGAGAGAAGTTATATAGGGTTTGATCTCCCACGCAAACAGTCAGGTACAGTAGGAGAGCAGCAGCTTCAAGGTTTCTTTTATCCCGGCGACAATTTGTTTCTATATGACAAGCAAATTGACATGCAACGCCAGGTTGATATCTGTGGACAGGAAGGCGAGAATTTAGGTCTGAAATTTAGCGTTAAAAATCACGTGTTATACATTCAATGAAAACATTAAACAGACAGTGTCAATGCTGGGCCAAAAAATACCTCAGTTAAAAAAACTGAAGTACCTTGCTTTATGGATAAACGTAGGCAATAAATATATGGAAACACAGAAAGAAGGTAATAACAGTAAAGGGGAGGAGAAACGCGGCCATGATGAGACACAGCGCTATGGGGATACAATAGATACGAGGTGCTCCGGGGTATATGGAATGGTGCAATTGTTCTAATGGAAATGCTGCTGTTTGTCTGAAATCAGGGGTAAAATCCGGACTTGATGGGAACCAGAGGTCAGTAGGACGCCTCGCATTCTAACACTGCAAATGAAGCTGTGCAGGGAGAGTTGGGCTGGACAAATCTTGAAGTGAGGGATGCTCACAGTAACATTGATTATGAAGAACGACTGAGGAATATGGAGGAAAGTCAACGGGCTGGCAGAGTGTTGAGGTATTTGTACAAAACATGCACTGATTCACAGTGGAGGAAAACAACTAGGAAGCTTACCAGCAAGAGTGAGACCTGCAGTGTGAGCAACATGGCAAGAAAGAACGTCAAGCGGACAATCAGAGAGGCAGTGATAGTCTCATGGGTGGCGGCAATGAAAAAAAAAACCTGCTATGAGTAACTACTTCAAAGGAAAAAACTAAATCAGAAAAGATACAATTTATGATAACTCAAAGAAAAGCTTTTTACACTTCGAAGCGTGATAAGGATGCCTTAGAACACGCACTTATAAAGCGAGATATAACAAGGAAGAAGAAGCATATTCTTGCTGAGGAAAAGCTACAAAAACGATGGAGTACGTTTTATCCCTTAAAGGCTCATAAGGTATCTATTGTAAGTACCAATGCAAGATTTCTCGAAAAGTGTTCATTGTCCAAAGAGCATAATGCAATGCCAAAAGTTTCCTAAAATGAGGCAAAATAAAAACTATTAGGGTGGGAATATATTTACCTATGAGCATTTGGCAGGTCCCAAATTCTGGTGAAATTTCTCAAAGAACAGCACAGCGCAAAGGCGATCATTGCATGTCGAGCAAACAAACTTAGACTCCTTGTCGTTCTGCTTGCTTAAGCAGCACCGGCAAGGTTTGAAGATTGCTGTTCCTCTTGGAAAGTGCGGTATGCCTGACAGCTGCATTTTATCTGGTACACCAAATTTCTTCCTGTCCCCTTTGAAGGCCTTCGGGGTCTATGTGTTGCTGCTCTTTTTCTTCTACTGTATCCCTTCAGAAACTGTCTGGATAGCATGGTTTGTTTCACAATAATGTGAAATACATCCCCAAAGAATGCCTAAAATATCATCAGGGGCGTCAGGTTGTGTGCCAGCTTTGAAGAGGCTTGCGGCTTTTAGCCAAAGTTCGATAAGTTTTTTGTACGTGGCACTTACAGTGCCGACCAGCCGTTGCAGATCTTTCGTCACATTCGTTGTCATCTTCTGAGTCATCACTCAAATTTATACCAGAGAAGCCGATGTCTTGCTTTGCCGTCATATGGCCATTGTCTGTTGCATCACAATTAGAGTGCGTAAATATGAACTATGGTTCGTCCTCGCCATCATCGTCCTCGCTGTCAGAAGAGCAGTTTAGATCGTCAGGTAAACTGCAAATCCAGGGCCTCTCCAACGGTCAAGCGCGTTTACATCTGGTACCCCGAGGATACAACATGGTACCCCGAGGATTAGCATCGTGGAAGGTCCATAGGGAAATAAATTTAATTCCTTACTACATTAGGCTCTAAAAGGGAACCTAAGAGTAGCTCAACATTTGAAGCATTCAATTATTGGATTTATTCACCTTTCTCACAGCGGGAGATACACTAACCCAAGAGTTATTGCAGTTGTTGAAAACGAAAGCAACAAAGTCACCCATAGTGAGAAAAATGCTGGTAGCACTCAAAGGAACTCAAGGAACATTTGGAGTTCTGAAGCGTTACTCCAAATCGATTGTCTTGGAGATAAATGTTTTGAAACGTGATGAGAAATATGTTCCCTAAGTGTGTTTAGGGTTATTAAAATGTGAAGATATCTGCCCTACAGTCGATTTAGGCACTGCTCGCCTCCTTGAAGCCCATGGGTTCAGCGAAAGCACTGGAAAAGTAAACATGTCCGCAGTAGAGATTAGTAAGAGGCAATTGGAAGAATCATGGGAGAAAAGTAGGGAAACGACAAACAACGGAGGCGTAGAAGGGCAAAGTTCACAATAGTGGCTACGAAAGTTGGCGTATGGGTAATTATTGTTTTTTTATTTCTTTTTTACATAGGTAGAACATTTCGCAATATAATACCAAGTGGTGCTCCCTTTCTTCCTATCCGTCCTTCCTTGTTTGCACAAAAGCGATCATAGTTATGGTCAACTCAGCAATATGAACCGACAACCTAGCAACATGTAGTTCTAATAAGAGGCGCTTGGTGGTGTCACCAGCCACCATCCAAAGGGGACGCTCATAGCATGCATGCATTCATCAATCCATCCACTAAAAATCTTCAATATTTAAGAGTAGGGCCATTGTTTCAACTTCTCCGCCGCCGTGCGGGCTCTCCGCCTTTCTCCCTTACGCGCGCGTCCGCCGCCCGTCTCCCCTTTGCGATTGGAATACCGCCGTCACGCGACAGCGCGCGCTTTTCCATTTTGTTAATTTTTTTCTTACGAGCAGAAAGTGCACGCATTCAGAAGTCTCTCCACAAGTCTCTTCATTTTCGATGCAATAAATATGAGCATGGTGTACGGGCATGTGCTTTATATTTGGTAACAGTAGCCTCCGTTGTGAGGACGTCGTAAAGAACAGCGCGTTTCCTTGGTGCTATTTATGAGGTCCAGTTCCTAAGGCTAACGTAATTGATTCAGTGGAGGATAAAAACAATGCTTATTGCACTGCGTTTCCGCAAGTACGATGTGGAGCAAAGAAGATATGGATGTATTGTATCGGTGACGGAAACTTCAACGAGCCGCTGCCCGCCCTGCTTTGTGAGGTAATTGGAGGTTTTCGAATAACACGATGTATCCGAAGTGTTTATTTCCAAGATTTTAGGTGTCACGGTGTTACCGTCAATGTCATGCACTCGTTCGTTCTGCACCATGTCGACGTAGTTTTTCTTGGTCGTGTAGTAGTAGTTAGTTTTTTTAATGCATAGGCATTCTTCGGTGAGTATCCTAGAAAAATTTGTCCGTCACGCGAAAAGTGCAATGCCTTGTCTCAACGCAAAAAGGAGAAATTTGCGAAGACATATAGCGTTACAATAGTGTAAATATAGATGATTAGTAGCTTTACAAGCGATGAGGGACAACTGAAACCAAAAAGAAAAGAAACTGGTCGGAGAGAACACACATGCGATACATAGGGTTCCGTAGAAACTACATGGGGAAGTTAAGAGTAGTGGTGGGCCAAGTTGAATTTCCGGCATGGGCTAAATTAACTTTGGAGCTGGGTCAAGCTGAAACTTGAAGGTGACCCAAGTTGAATACTGCGACGTGCTAGTTTGAAATTTGGGAGTTGTCCAACTGAAATTTGGCTGTGCGCTTACGCATACTTTGATAACTGCACTGGAGTTTCCGCAAACCCTTTTCTGTAAGAAAAATGGAGTGAAACTCAAAGCTTAAGGTTTGCGCGTATTGAACCATGTGTTTAGCCGTGCAAGAATAATACATCAATTAAACTGTTACAATACTCAAGAAACAAATCATACTTGTATGCGATAATACTTTAGCAAAAAAAAAAACATGTTGCTTCAGCAATGAAAATTCTATGGTAAACTGCTCATTCTGTGAAAGTTTGCCGTTTCCTTACTGAGCTTTTCGTTAACCTTTGTTTGCGATGAATCAATTTCGTGGCATGTCATGTTTAATTCTTGTAGGACGTTTTGTCTCTTTTGTTTAATACTTAGGATCTCTCTTCGGATGTCCAAGTTGAGTCCTTGATTACGCCCGATTTCGGCAACAAAAAGCTGGAGCAGGACGCTGTAACGAGCATGCTGCAAGGTTATCAACCAGAGTGCACAGTCAGTGTCAACGTAATAAATTTTATTGTTTGTTGTAAGGCTCTAGGCGAAGGAACCATGCGGAAATGGCTGATGTGGCTTTAGTCGCCGCTTCTGTTCGCCTTAACGACGTGGCTGTATAACTGAGCAGTTACAGTCGGCGGCACTCGAAACAGATTTGTAGCTCCCATTTCTCATGAACACATTAAAGCAGCCGTTTTTCACAGCTGCTTGCGACGATTCACAAACCGTACTCAGCGAAAACCCGTACAGAGATGTGAACGTGTGAGCCCACGCTATCCCTGTCGTGACTCCAAAGCATAACTTCTGTTACATGTTTTTCCCCTACAAATATCGTTCCTACTGGTTTTTCATTTCCCAGGATTGAAATATGGCCCTCGGATCTCATTGCAGTGCGACAGGAAATAAATTGTAACTAAAACATAAGTACCAAACTGAAAAGCTGTCAAACCGCTCTACATGACAGCCAGTTTTGACATGACACCCAATATGTATTGTGTGAGGTCACCCTTTCGCGTTCAAGAATACGTAGGCAAATTTTAGCGCATTTGAGCCAGCCCGTAATTTGTAGTTTAATTTTGTTATATTGCACTCGAATGACATAACATCCCAGTGTAAAGGAGGTTTATTGGGGTTCGTAGCGACCGCCGGGTCTACGACGCACCGAGCACAGTCCCTGAGCTCGAGCCTCTGCTGCGCGCTTGATGCTGCCGATGCTGCTGACTGCGCGCACGTTCGTCATCTTCCTTACAATGGCCCCGCGGAAATAAAGGAGCCATCCTGGCGACTTAGTTTTCTGGAAGGACAGTAGAATTCTGATACGGCTTGAGACGCTGAACGTGAACGACTTCGCGGTTACGACGTCGCATGTCGGACGGCGCCGTTAGCGGCTCAACCAGGTAATTAACGGGTGATCTTCTCTCGAGAACGCGGCATGGACCGTCGTACTTCGGAAGGAGTTTTGAAGCGAGCCCAGCCGTGCTGTGTGGCACTAACAACCAGACGAGAGCGCCCGGGAGAAAAGTGGGAGTCGAGTTCTGGGCATCGTGAATGGCTTTTCGGCGGTTCTGGTCGTCCGAGGTGAATCGGCGGGTAAGCTGGCGACATTCCTCTGCTTGTCTGGCGGCTTCCGAGATCGGCAGGCATTCGGATGGGTCCGGCCGGTAGGGCAGAATGGTGTCTATGGTGTGCGAAGGATGACGGCCGTAAAGAAGGTAAAACGGTGAGAATCCGGTAGTGGCCTGAGTCGCGGTGTTGTAGGCGTAGGTGACAAAAGGAAGAACTAGGTCCCAATTAGAGTGATCAGGTGAGACATAAATGGCGAGCATGGTACCAAGAGTTCGATTAAAGCGTTCCGTGGTACCGTTAGTCTGTGGGTGATAAGCAGTGCATTTACGATGAACAATAGCGCATTCAGCAAGCAGTTGTTCGATGACTTCACATAAGAAGGCGCGGCCTCTATCGCCTAAAAGTTCACGTGGACCTCCATGACGAAGGAGAAAACGGCGAAGTAGGAAATTGGCGACCTCCAGCGCTGTAGCATTTCGTAGAGCAGCAGTCTCCGAATAACGGGTTAAGTTGTCTACCGCAACGATTATCCACCTGTTGCCGGCAAGAGTCAACGGAAGCGGCCCGTAGAGATATATGCCCACGCGATCAAAGGGTCGGGATGGGCATTGTAAAGGCTGCAGTTCACCGGCGGAGTTGTGCGGTGGCGCTTTCCGGCGTTCGCACTCATAAAAAGAGCGGACGAACTTTCGAACGAAATTATACATTCCCGGCCAGTAATAGCGGTGTCGAAGTCCTTCGTAGTTCTTGAACACTCCCGCATGGCCACACTGAGGGTCTACGTGGAACGAGGAGCAGAGCTCTGATTGCAAGATTCTCGGAATGACGAGTTACCAGGCGCGTCCCGCTGGGGCATAGTTGCATCGATATAGTAGCTGGTCGCGAATCGCAAAATGAGGCACTTGGTGCCGAAGCGTACGTGACGCTGGAACTTTCGACGTATCCGAGAGAAGGTCGAGCAGAGATGCAGTCCAGGGATCATTACGCTGTGCAGCAGCGATAGTGTCAACGTCCAGAGAGGCTAATGTGCACTCGCAGGAGGAGTCGTGACTGGCCTTCGGGGGAAGCGGTGATCGGGATAGCGCGTCAGCGTCGGAGTGCTTTCGCCCGGAACGGTACACCACGCGGATGCCGTATTCTTGGATTCGCAATGCCCAGCGGGCAAGGCGGCCCGATGGATCTTTGAGCGTCGACCGCCAACATAGTGCGTGGTGGTCGGTCACTACGTCAAAAGATCGGCCGTATATATATGGGCGAAACTTGCCAAGGGCCCACACAATGGCCAAACACTCCTTTTCTGTAACGCTGTAATTGGTCTCCGCCTTGGTTAACGTGCGACTCGCGTATGCGACGACGTATTCTGGGTGGCCAGGTTGACGCTGTGCCAACACAGCGCCAAGGCCTACACCGCTTGCATCGGTATGGATTTCGGTTGGCGCTTGTGTGTCAAAATGGCGAAGAATGGGTGGCATCGTGAGAAGACGGCGCAAGGTTGTCACGCCGTCGTCACACTCTGGAGACCATGATGAGAGATCTCTAGCGCCCCCAAGGAGCTGCGTGAGAGGCGATATAATTGACGCAAAGTTTCGAACGAATCGGCAGAAGAGCAGAGGCCGATAAAACTGCGTAGCTCTTTCATAGTAGTAGGTTTTGGGAACGCAGTAACAGCACGTAGCTTCTCGGGATCCGGTCGAATGCCCTCCTTTGACACGACATGGCCTAAAATTGTTAGCTGACGAACAGCAAATCGACACTTCAAGTTAAGTTGCAACCTGGCGTTGGTGAAGCAAGTGAGTACGTGCTGCAGGCGGAGCAGGTGTGTTGGGAAATCAGGGGCGAACACCACAATGTCGTCAAGATAGCAAAGACATATTTTCCATTTGAGGCCACGCAGAACATTATCCATCCTTCTGTCGAACGTAGCAGGCGCGTTGCAAAGTCCGAAAGGCATGACGGTGAATTCACACAAGCCGTCTGGTGTAACAAAGGCAGTTGTCGGGCGATCGGCCTCTGCCATCAGAACCTGCCAGTAGCCTGACCGCAAATCCAGCGAAGAAAAGAACTCGGCTCCCTGCAAACAGTCCCGAGCATCATCGATGCGTGGTAATGGGTAGACGTCCTTCAGCGTGATCTTGTTCAACCGTCAAAAGTCAACACAGAAGTGGATGGAACCGTCTTTCTTTGTGGCGAGGACCACGGGAGAGGCCCATGGGCTTTGGGAAGGTTGAATGACGCCTCGACAGAGCATGTCATCTACCTGGTCTGCAATGACGCAGCGTTCCGTAGCGGACACGCGATATGGTCTTTGTCGCAGGGATGAGTCAGTGCCAGTGACGATGTAATGCTTGACTGTCGATGCACGGCCAAGAGAGGTTTGCGCAACGTCGAAAGAAAGGCGGAAGTGCTGAATGATTGCGACAAGTTGAGATCGCTGCGAAGGCGTCAGATCTTCGGCGATGAATGGGCTGAACACACCAGTCGATGTTGAGTCTGGTACGTAGAGTGGACTCAATTCATGGGCAGCAGTAGAAGACACTTCGTCGAGGGCGGAGACAATTCGTGTGGAATCGACCGACTCGACGTAACCAAGGCATTCGCGGCGGAGCAGTGATAGCGGCGATGAAAGATGATTGTAAATGGGCATCGTGCTCACACCGGCGGCAAGGTCAAGAGCTGCAAAGGGCAAAGGAAGCGCTTTTCGGGTAACAAAGTGATGAGAGGGCATGAAGAAGACCGTCCCATCGGATATGGTACTACAGAAGACTGGTACGAATGCTGACGAGCACGGGGGGATACAGGTGTGTTCTGTCACGACAATTTTAGCGGCAGGATGAGCATCGACCGAGGCCAGGTCACCAAGGTGAAAAAGTTCAATCTCAGCCCGAGCGCAATTGATGATGGCATTGTGGCGTGAGAGAAAATCCCATCCTAGAATAACGGCGTGGTAGCACGATGAAAGAACTATATATGAATTCAATCGTGTACAAAACGTCCTGTATGATCACACGGGCAGTACAAGCAGCGGTAGGGCGAATGGGTTGAGCACTCGCCGTTCAGAGCGACAATCCAGACAGAGATTTCGTCACTTTGCGAAGCGAACGGCAAAACCTTGCATCCATAACTGAAATAGCGGCACCGGTATCGACTAAGGCGACTGTAGCGACATCTTCGATAAACACATGAATGACATTGGCAGGTAAAGGAGGAGGACTTTGGCATGTCGACACTGGCGCAGTTGTTGCCTCAGGAACTGCGTCGTCTAGTTTCCCTCTTCGTTAGAGACGGGTCGTCGACGCATAGGGGAAAGCGATCGACGACGTGGGGAGGGTGAACGGAGGCGTATGAAGTGAGGACGGCGATCAGTCTGGGAGCGAACTGGTGATGGGTCGAAGGGTTCGAAGGCGCATTTGCATCAGGCTGCACATAGGGCGCTCGGCGATCGTCATCGAACGCCTGCGATCGGCGGCGGCAGAACCTTGCGACATGACCGGGATACCTACATGCGAAGCATATAGGGCGATGGTCCGGCGTACGCCACGGGTTAGCGACGGCAGTGATGATCCAGGGGACGGGAGGGGGAGGGTGGTGCGCAGGCTGCTGGAAGCGACGCACGGGCACACTGCGAGGGGCCATTGCAGCAACCGTAGCATAAGTGACCGGTGTAGTCACGACATCCTGCTGGTGAACAGCCGGCAGCGCTTCCGCGACCTCTTCATGGATCACGTTACGGATATGAGACGGCAAAGTGCTCGCAGACTCCTGAGTGACGGACACCAGAGATAGCTGTCGTGCGACTTCTTCGCGGACGAAATCCTTGATTTGCGGTATCAGGGAGGCTTGTTCTGGGCCGGTGGTAAGGCTGCAGAGTGATGCCGCATTTGGTGTGGGATGTCGCCTTGTCAGAGCTCGCTGCTTACGCAATTCATCATAGCTCTGGCACAAGCTGATGACGTCGCCAACAGTGCGCGGGTCTTTGGCCAGAAGCATTTGGAACACCTCATCGTCGATTCCCTTCATGGCGTGCTTGATCTTTTCCGCTTCCCTCATGGCAGCGTTCACGCGCCTGCACAAATCGAGAACGTCTTCCATATAGCTGGTGAATGTCTCACCCGTGTCCTGTGCGCGTGTACGCAAAAGCTGCTAGGCTCGGAGTTTCCTGACGGCGGGTCGGTCAAATACTTCTGTAATCGAAGCCTTGAGCGCCAACCACGTTCGGATATCCCTTTCATAATTTCTGAACCAGAGACTGGCCACGCCCGCGAGGTAGAATGATACGTAAGCCAGCTTGTCCGAGTCATTCCATTTGTTGTGAACGCTCACCCGTTTGTAGGACGAGAGCCACTCTTCAACGTCGTTGTCGTCGGTTCCGCTGAAGATGGGAGGCTCCCGCAGGCGAACGGTGCCAGCGAAAGGGACGGGTGGCGATGGAAGAGTCTGCTGGTCGGCGTCCGACATGGCAGAGGGTAGCGTCCGAGAACGGAGTTCCAGGATGGTAGAGTGGAACGTTACCCCGCACGGCTCCACCACTTATAAAGGAGGTTTATTGGGGTTCGTAGCGACCGCCCGTTCTACGATGCACCGAGCACAGTCCCCGAGCTCGAGCATCTGCTGCGCTCTTGATGCTGCCGATGCTGATGACTGCGCGCACGTTCGTCATCTTCCTTACACGAGCAATATTGACACCCTCGCGAGACCTGACGTCACAGGCTGCATGCTGGCCGACAAAGCATGTGTATTCCGGCGAAGAGCCCGTGCTTCAGCCGCCTCGATTGCCATTAGAATTCTTCAACTTGCAGCTGTTGTAACAAGGCCACCGTGGTGCCTATGTAGCGCTGTGGGTTGCTAGAGCTAAGGAAGCAAGGAGTGCTCCGTGTCGTTCATTACAGGAGTGCTCCGTGTCATTCCGTGTCGTGCTCCGTCAAGCGTAAGGCTTGGGAGATGAATGTGTGGAGGAAGGACTGGCGATTATCTGGCGCTACATTTTGTTTTCGGAATACTTCATCCCAGAGAGGTATAAGGGTGATTCGCAGCTGCTCGCCGAGTTTCGGATATAAGTAAAAACGCTCACGCTGCGCCTACGCGCGATGCCGACCATGCACGGGCACCGACGCAGCCGTCAGACAGCGTCCCGGCCATATGTCAGCCTTGCGTTGTTTTGCCGATATCGGGGGCAGCGAAGCAATAAAAGTAAAGCAAAAGCGCACATCGCGCAAAATGCTTGCGCCGCACACACATGTGCTCGGGTGTTTCTTCACATATGCCGCACAAAACTACAGAATAAAAAAAAATATTTGGAACGCGCAGGAGCTGAACAAAATCGTAGTTTTCTTGAGTACGGATGCGAGAGACATGCATGCCAGCAAACAATCTAGGCACATAATTTCCATTGTGCGAAGTAGCACCAGAGGTCTCCCGTGAATGGCTGGATGAGTAAGCAGCGCAGCGCGCATAAGATTTGATGAACTGTGCTACCCAACAGTGCAGAAGGGCATCTGCAGCATTTCGCGCAACAGCAATCTCGCCATGTATGTGGACCACGTTTGCTACGCTGTCTTCGTCCATTGCCTCCGAGATCTCCATGCGCCAGCCGGCAGAGTTTCTCACTATATCACCTCGAGGGAAATCTGGCGCCTCAGTCTATGGGAGTTTTCTAAGGGGCGCTGTGCCGTCATGGGAATGACGGTATATGTGTATGCGAGGCTTGTGTTGATTGGTATTGTAAGAGGCTTCGTCTAAAACGTGGATATGTGTACACAAATAACGCGCTCTTAAAGTAAAATCTGCATAAAATGTTTCCTTCACGCATATTACACTTTCCAGTGAAGGTTACTCACCTACAATGCATAACCAAGCGAAAAGAAGCAAGAACAGACGACAAACTATTCCAAAGCACGCACGCATTTTGTCGCCTGTCCTCCAACTTTAGCGGCCTACTGATACTTTTATACGGCTCACAAAATTGTGCATGCAATAACAAGTATTCATAGTTAAACAAAACGTGTTTTGTGTAATAATAAAGCTAAAGAGCTTTTTACGTGCTGTTTTACTAGAAAATTATTCATTGTGACAGACAGAACGGTGCTTGCCCGTCTCTCCGAGAGCGATGCAAATCCGAAGTCCCAATATAGCGGCATTTCCATACATACCACAGCGCAGCAGCGCCAGATTTACCTTTAGGTAGTATGGTGAGAAATGCTATGCCAGCCGGCGCGCACACATCTCTGAGACCGTGTTTCCTCACTTGAACTGGTGGCGCCACGTGTACAATTCGGTGCTGTCCGCTTTTAGACCAGACTGTTACAATCGGAAGATACAGAGATCAGTTCACCAAAGAAATTTTCGAGGCATCATGTATCGGTTGGCTTTCCCCAAGTCGAAAAAATAACTCGATTATGTAGAGCACTAAAAGTTGGAGACCACCCCATTGTCAGATGAAGCTTCTTTGCTCCCCCGCCTTTGTTTCTTTTCTCTTTCCTGACTGACTAACCTTTGGTGCCCGGAATTTACAGCTCTTTCAGTGTCCCATAGTATGTTTGTTCACGCCCACATTATAGTCCTTCACAGCTTTTTATACTCGTCATCTTATCCTTTGGCGATCTTTTAGTCAACACCTTTTACCACTTTCTGTTTTCATAGTGTAATCATAGCGTACTGCGCGTTGAGGCATCATCTCTCGCAGTCAGCCATCTTGTTATCATTGGATGTGACGTATGCTCCGTGACTTTAATGGGGAATGTGTATATATGGACTTCATTGCAAATAAAATTAGTTGGAGCTAGCGTTTTGTCTGTCTTCTTTCCGCCATCCGTGTGTTTCTGCGCTTGACCTGCTTTATGGAAATTGAACGACATCAACATCCGCGCTCCGGCCAATCTTCTTCAGGTTGTGCGAGATTCCATGAAAATATGGAACAACTGCCTTCTTTGCGTTGTCTCGACTTTTTCTTGTGAGCTGTGTCTATACAGGGCCAGCTCTTGTAGCTTTCTTAAGCTCGCCTTCCGCGAAGCCAACCTGCAAAGATAAGTCATATCCAGCTGCGCTGAGGCGGCATACCTGTGACCAAAAGCGTTCTTCCGCCTTCGGCACACGGGATTTCATCAAGGCATTGGTAAGGCAAGAGACAACAATATTTCTCTTTTTTTTTATCCTGATAGTTTGGCCAAGCCTCTGGTTGCCTTCAAGCAAATGACGTCTGGCGCCTGCCCCGCTGTTATTGTCTATGAATTGCTTAAGGATGCCCAGTTTACGGTGGTACCCGCGGCAATTTTACTGCCAGATTGCATATTTCGGATTAATCTGTGCCATGGTTTTTGTCTGGCGCGTTCTCTGAGCCGGTTCTAGCTCTGTCTGAAGAGGCGGGTCTGTCATACGGCTTGCTGGATTTTATCAGGCCGGCCCACCAGCCTGCGTTCTCTAACCGCGGTAGCGCTGCTTCTAGCACTGATGTTCTGACGTTAAGCGTGGCGAGTTGCTTCGCGTTATTTTCGGCGAATTTTCTGACTAGGAATTCAAATTTCTAGGTGAGCGTTTCGGAGAGCATTTCGCTCCATTCGTCTCACTTCTATTCTAGCTATCGCATACTTACAAATGCATGCAACATGCTGCTTTTTTGGGAGCTCGCGGTGTGATGGCAGTCGAGTATTCCGCCTTGCGTTTGAGGGACGGGGATTCAGATTTGATGTCTTTGTTAATTCGGTCCTCAGAAGGGCCGGTCTTTCCATTGCCTGAAACGTTCTGCTCGGACGCAGCTATATGTGAGTGTTGTGCGAGGTCCGGGGGCTGCGCTGCTTTGAGGGCTGCGTACCCGCGCCGCGGCTTTTGAGGTTAGTCACTGCTGCTTTTAGGGCCTTGTTCTCGGCGATTACAATTTATAGCACCTGACTGGTTTTAGTGATTTCTGCCTGGTGGCTTCCCTCGTCCGGAAAGGGGGGGGAATCTTACTTGTGAGTCTTAAGTGGAGGAGCATGGGAGACCGCGCTAGCCCACCTCACCTTGTTTCCTTGTTTGCTGCCTCCTGTGGGTCGATGCTCGCTACTCCGGGACGCCGATCTTGAGTGATGATGTTTCCCACGAGCCGCTCACTGTGATTGTCGCCGGTCTTGCGTGGTACGCCTGCGTCGTTTCGACTTCGACCTTGAGCGGTGTAGCTGCTAATGTTTACGCGTAGAGTATTTGCTTCCTGCCTAGTGCAGCGGCAGGTGGGGGAAGGAGCTCAAAGAATCTCTCGCCCCTCCGCCCTATTCTTCTTCCCCACCAGGGCCCTGCGTCGAAGCTCAGGTGTTTTTATCGCGTTTGGACGACTGACGCATTGGCCTACGCCATCCTGACTTTATTTCGCCCATTGCCTTTTCCGAAGTAGATATGGCGTTTGGCAGGAGTTCTTGCATTTTCTATCTCCCGTATGGTTTTTGTTCCAATCAGTGCACATGTGGCATCGCACTGGTGTGCTTCTTGTATAGCTTTCTCAACGCACGAAGGCCGTGTGTCTCTTTTTCGGGTGTCGGGCAGACGTCCATGCTGTCCCCACCGTGCCGCAGGCGAAGCATATTTCGAGTGTATTCTTGTGGAGGTAGCACCTGTACTCCGCAGCGCGGTAATGGACGTAGTAGGACACCTTTTCACCCTCGAAGACGATGAGCATTGCATTTTTCTTGCCCATTCTTCTTGTTTGGAGAATGGTTGGGTTTTTCTTCTATACTAGGCTTCGTGTGATGTCTGTTTGTGAGTCGTAGTCTGGGATGTTGTGGATCACTCCCTTTGTTGTGCCCTCAGGCGATGATACGTAGGTACTGTAGGTTACGTAGGTACTGTAGTGACCTCGTAGGTACTTCCCGCGAAGCTGTTCCGACATGGAGTCGCATTTTATTGCCCGAGGCAGGCATGCTGGGTGTGCTTGTAATGACTATGTGCGTCTCCGGGTGAGTACATATGACGTCTTCTGTCGTTTCTTGTGCCGAAAGGCCGGTGGCTCAGAGGACTCCGTCGCGTAGCCCCGAGGAGCTGATCTTAGTAACGTCGAGGCCCTTTTGAAAACTCAGGATGATCTTTATCTTCCCACGGGAGGGCACGCTGCCGACGCAACACCTGTCTGTAATGTGGTTTCCAGTTCCTTCCTCGGGTGCCGGCGTCTTCCTTGGTCGTAGTCTTTGCCGTTAGACTTAGCTGGCTGAGGGCTTTTTTACGATGCGGTCAGTGGCTCGCGAGCGAACCCGCCTCTGCTGGGAATTTCTCCGCTGAGATTTCCTCACTTGCTACTTTGACGTGGTCCATGCCGGAATCCGGTGGCCATGGGGGTGGCTTGGAGAGTTCCGGGGGTGATCCGCATCGAAGGCGTCGGGGTTAGGCCTAGTGCCACCACCGATACCGCGCCGCTCGTGCCGGGCTATTCGTTAGCGTTCGTAAAACGTCGATCTGCCGAGAGGCATATTGGCCGCCCCGGGCCAGCCGTCATTGAGATCTTCGAGACTTTGGTGTCCCCGGGTGGGGAATACCTTCAGGCACTCGATGTATTGGTCCTTCTCGAGGCGAACTGAAAAAATTACGCCTCTTGAGTGGGTGTTTTACGGATCCTATGCGAAGCGCATCTTCTCCCCATGCGTGTGCCGATTCCGAAGATAGCGCGGTGCCGGGTCGACCCGCGACGCAACTGCAGTTCGCCATTAAGGGATGATGATGTTTGAGGTTTAATGGCGCAAGGGCCAGGTATGGCCAAAGAGCGCCATGCTAGTGGTCATGAATATGTAGTGGTCTGATGGGTTCTGTGAATTTAATGTGACGTGGCTGTGAAGAGGTCTAAAGCAGTTGGTGTAAATTGGATAAAATGTACACGTAATAAAATTATGGCAATGATTAATGACATGTACTATGATCACTAAAATGCACTAAGAACGAATAATGTATTATATAAAATATGCGAGATGCTAAATTGCTTAGGGCACTACTGCCTCGCCAGAGCCTTTGAAACACAAGGGCCTAGAGGCGTGTGCTATTCAAAGTAATTATCACAGCGGCATCCTCTGAACAGAGGAGGCACTGCGAACTAATGGGGCTAATAACATGTAGCACAACTTCTTTCAGGAAACCCAGGACAGCGTCGGTATCAAAGAGCGGTTCTGCACCGAGTAACATAACAGGGTGAAGGGGGATGTGCTGCCGGTATGCTAAGGGAAAATGTTTTTTTCTTTGAGATTCGGCTTCCCGACCCTCCAGAAGGACGTGGAGGACGGTCAGCCTCTCCCCGCATCCACCACAGGTTCGAGGCTCGTTTCCGGTGAGTAAAAAGTTATCTGTGCCAAATGTGTGTCCTATTCTTAGCCGACAGAATTGGACATCTGTCCGGCGTGACTTTGTTACAGGAGGCCAGAAACCTAATTGTGGCTTTATTACATGCAGCTTATTATTTGTTTTTAGGTCCCACAAGCGTTGCCAGTAGTTTCGCAGTTTCCTTCTTAAGAAAGGCTTCAGGTCTGTGACAGGGACCGAAGCAGTAGGATTAACTACATGCAATGAAATTGATGTGGCCATCTGATCCGCTAGAACGTTACCCTCGATGCCCCTATGTACAGGCACCCAGCATATAATCACATGTAGATTATATATATATGCTTTACACCGGACGGAATAGAGTTCACTAATTACCGGATTTTTGTGGTTTACGAATGACATCAAGGCCTTCAGAACACTAAAGGAGTCCGTATAAATAACTGATTTCTGGAGTTTTGATTACTTTATATCTTTACAGCCGACAACAGGGCGTAGGCCTCAGCCGTAAAGATACTAGTTTCCGGATGCAGTACATCGGTTTCCGAGAAGGATGGACCGATGGCTGCACAGGACAGCCCGTCCTGTGGCTTCGATGCGTCTGTGTAGAACTCCGTGCAGGAGTGTTTGTACTGGAGTTCCCGGAAATGCCTTTGGATTTCAATCTCTGGAGCGTGCTTTGTAACTTGCATGAAAGTCAAATCGCATTGTATCATCTGCCACTGCCAAGGAGGTAGCATCTTAGCTGGACGCATTAGGCCATGTTTGAGGATTGGGACATCCATTTCAGTGCTAAGCTCCCTCACACGCAGCGAGAAAGGTTGTCTTACGGAGGGACGATTACGAAAGAGTGTAGCATATGTCATATCGTTAATGGCATTAGAACACGGATGTTGAGGATTAGACTGGACTTCCAGAAAATATGTTTGGCTGATGTATGTTCTCTGCAGATGAAGCGGCCACTCATTTGATTCTACATATAAACTTTCAATGGGACTTGTTCTGAAAGCGCCAGTGGCCAGTCGGATTCCTAGGTGGTGGACTGGGTTTAGCATCTTTAGCGCGCTCGGGGCGGCAGAGTGATAAATCACGGCACCATAGTCCAATCGTGATCGAATGAGGCTCTTGTAAATATTCATTAAACACTTTCTGTCACTACCGCATGAAGTTTGGGATAGAAATTTATTATGTTCATTCTTTTCAGACATTTTTCTTTAGGATGTTTAATGTGGGGGTCGAAAGTGAGTCTATAGTCAAGTATAACACCTAGAAATTTGTGTTCTTTTTTTACAGGTATCTGTTGTCCACGCTGTTCTAAGCAAGGATCTGGGATCAGGCCTCTCGTTTTTGTAAAAAGAAGACAATAACTTTTGTTAGGATTGAGCTTAAATCCATTTTTGTCGGCCCACATTGACACTTTGTTGAGGCCATGCTGTACCTCTCTCTCGCACACTGCGAGGTTACAAGATTTGAAAGCTATTTGGATGTCATCCACATAGACAGAGTAAAAGATGAGCGGTGGTAATGAAGCACGAAGCGTGTTCATCTTCACGATAAAGAGCGTGCAGCTGAGCACGCCTCCTTGGGGTACACCCGTTTCTTGCGTAAAAGGACGTGAAAGTACATTGCCGACTTTTACGCGGAAGGTCCGATTGGACAGATAACTTTCTATTAGGTTTAGCATATTACCATGGATGCCCATTTCTAACAAGTCTCTTAAGATTCCGTAACGCCACGTTGTGTCACACGCCTTTTCCATATCGAGAAATATCGATAAGGAGAACTGTTTATGTATAAATGCTTCCCGGATATTTCCTTCAACACGTACGAGATGATCGGTTGTGGACCGCCATTCTCGGAAGCCGCACTGATACGGATCAAGCATTTTGCTCATTTAAAGGAAATGGATGAGTCACTGATTATTCATTTTTTCAAATACCTTAGAAAGGCAACTTGTGAGGGTGATCGGGCGGTAACTTTCCACTGAGGAAGGATCTTTGCCTTGTTTCAAAACAGGAACCACAATGGCTTCTTTCCATGCACTTGGAAGGTACCCTGCAGCCCAAATTGAGTTGAAGACTGTTAGCAGTGTAACTTGGGTGTCATTGTGTAGGTTTTTGATCATTTCATGCATGATTCTGTCAGACATTGCTGCAGAGATCTTGCATGAACTCAAGGCAGCTCTCAACTCGGCAATACTAAAAGGACAGTTTTACGGCTCATTCTGTGGACATTTTCTTATGAGTGACTTACATTCTTCTATTTGTTTATATTTCAGAAAGGATTTAGAATAATGGTTTGAGCTTGACACGCTCTCAAAGTGCTCCCCAAGTGAGTCTGCCTGATCTTGCAGCGTGTCACCCTGTGTGTTTAGCAGAGGGAGTGAATATGTTTGTCACCCTCTAATCCTATTAACCCTGTTCCAGGCTTTGGCCTCATCTGTAAACGAGTTAATACTCGATAAAAACTTTGGCCAACTTTCTTTACTGGCCTGTCGGCGGGTTGTCCTGCCTTGGGAGTTTACTTTTTTAATGTTGACAACATTCTCTGCAGTGGGAGAAGCGCGTAGCTGCCCCCACGGTTTGTTGTGTTTTTTACGAGCAATCTTACATTCGTCGTTCCACCACGGGACACGCAGTCTGCATGCCGAGCCACTTAATTCAGATATCCATTTAGATGCAGCATCTATAATGAAGGCTGTAAAATACACCACAGCAGCATCAATTCCTAGCGAGGACATGTCATACCATGAAATACTAGTGAGAGTTCGGAATTTCTCCCAGTCGGCTGTATCGATCTTCCACCTAGGAGCCTGTGGTAGATATTTGTTTTCTTTTTGTGTTTTTAACAGTATGGAGAAGTGGTCGCTCGCGTAAGGATTGTTCGCGACTTCCCATTCTAGTTCAGGCAGTATAGACGGGGAAACTATGCTGAGATCAATTGAGGAAAAGGTTCTGTTTGCAAGACAGTAATATGTGGGTTTATTCTTACTCAGAAGGCACGCACCAGAAGAAAAAAAGGAATTGTTCAACAAGGCGACCTCGCGCATCGATACGAGAGTCTCCCCATAGGCTGCTGTGCGCAATGAAATCGCCAAGAAGAACATAAGGTTCTGGCAATTGATCTATCAAGGACTGATATTCATGTTTGTTTAGTTGGTAATGCGGGGGTATGTAAAGCGAGCAAATGGTGATGAGTTTGTTTTGTAGGACAACTCGAACCGCCACTGCTTCAAGGGGCGTTTGTAGCTGTACAGGTTGAGACACTATACTTCTATGATTGACAATAGCAACACCGCCCGATGATGCGACGGCATCATCGCGATCTTTGCGAAACGTTATATACTGTCGGAGAAAATTTGTGTATTTGGATTTTGAGTGTGTTTCCTGTAAACACAGCACTTGTGGATTCTGTTTTTGGATGAGTTCCTGCACATCATCAAGGTTTCTAAGAAGGCCTCCGACGTTCCATTGAATTATTTGTGTATCCATATTGGAAGTCAATAGGTGCTGTGTGTACAGAAACAGAAGTATTAATTACAGAGCTCTTTCGAGGCCCTGTAATGGGGGTTTAGCCCTTTCTGAAGCGTTAGAAGGAGCCTCGCCACTCCTTAGGCGCTTGGCGCGCCGTGGGGATAGGTGTCATGTCCATTGCCTCTTGTGAGGCGCCGGACACGGGCTCTTGCGAGCGAGAAGTTACCAGAGAGAGTCCCGCCTTAGAGGGCAAGATCCCTGCGCCCATCAGCCCGGAGGTCGAGGGGGCTCCATGAGGGATTTGGCTGCGCCTGCTGTTGCCAGTGCTGGAAGGGGCAGGAGAGGTTGGGGCAGCCTCGGCGGCGCCCACCTTCGGGGTCGATTTCCCCATCTGCTGGGATGGTTTAGCAGCGCTAGCTGCAACCGCCGCGGCGGCAGATGGCGTAACTGCCGACTCACTGCCTGTGGGTCGGCCAGCCGCCGGCAGCCGTTGTGTCGCTGCCTCCTGACGCGTCACATCGGCAAAGGTTTTCTTGGGCAGGTATGAAACGCGCCTGCGTGCTTCCTTGAAACTTGTGTTTTCCTTGACTTTGATTGTAACAATTTTCTTTTCTGTTTTCCAGGATGGGCACGACCGCGAGTAGGCGGCATGCTCCCCATGACAGTTTACACAGTGGAGAGCGTTTGCACAAGCTTCAGTGCAAACGGCGGCCCCGGCAGCTCTGCGAACAGTGTCCGAAGCGCTGGCATTTGAAACATCACAGTGTATTGGGCACGTAAGGCCTAACACGGAGGTTTATATACCCGGCCTCGATTGACTCGGGTAGGACACTTGAATTGAAGGTGAGTGTTAGGTGTTTGGTCGCAATCTCTTTACCATCCCGCCTCATCTTTATTCTTTTCACACTGACAACATTCTGCTCACTAAAGCCCTCCAAGAGCTCTGCGTCTGTCAGCGGAAGCAAATCATCCTCTGAGACAACGCCGTGGGTAGTGTTCATAGTGCGGCGCGGAGTCACTGTCACTTCAACGTCCCCAAATGACACGAGACTGGGTAACATTTCAAATTGTTTCAGATCCTGGAGCTCCAAGAGGAGATCTCCACTTGCCATCCTTGTTGCCTTGTAACCTGGACCAAGAGCCTCAGTTAAAGACTTTGAAACTAGAAATGGGGAGATTGTGCGTACTAGTGTATCTGACTTTTCCGAGTGAATGACGTGAAATCGTGGGAAGTTGAGTCTTTCACGACCGAATACCTTGAATACATCTTCGGTGCGCCTTCTTTTCTGAGGGCGATCAAGGAGGGGTGGGAAGGACTTTGCCATAGGAGAATTTAATTTTCGACAATAACGCCAGCCACCCACCGTGGAGCCCTACAAGGGGACGCTACAGGGACTGTAAAAAACAGGTCCTGTAAACGCCAGCTGTACGTTATCGTTATAACCAAATATGAGATAACGTAGGTTGGCTATTCACACAAGGTTAACCCTTGCTGCCTGGAAAAATTGGAAGTAAGCGGAAGCTAGGAGAAGACAGGAAAGATGAAAAGTGAGAGAAAGACGAAGGCTGGAAGGAGAGAGAGACAGGAAAAGGCAACTACCGATTTCCGCCGGGTGGGTCAGTCCCAACAAGTGGTTGAAAGCAGTGGGATACGTGTCCATGGGTCCCAACAATGGGTAGGGTTCCATGTATTTTTCGTGTGCATCAACCAAAACTATAACAATCAGCTGACACCCCCGTAAGTACACATCGAAAATGCAATGGCCCCATACGGCAGAGGTTACAAAGACTCAGCAAAGTGAATGAAGCGAGGAGTGCTTACATGCTCTCTAATCACGCATACAACCTAGTGAAGCATAGGCCAAAGAGGTGTGTTGCCTCCGCCGGGGGGCCTTAAAGGTCCAAACACCCGGCATTGGCTCAACCCTTGGGATCCCCTTTTCCCCGGACACGGCTAAGCAGCGCACGGTTAGACGCAGGAGGTTCCAACCCTCGTGTGCTCGGGTACGTGTTGTCGCAACACACCAAACGCCTGCTCACGCAGACGCCCCTGCGGGGGCCATTAAGGGACCCACATACACTGCTTCGCTGGTCATCCGGGTTCGCAGAGTGAAAGTGCAATGAGTTTTTGGTAAAACCTCGTGCGTCTCAGTGCTCTTGCACTCGCTTGCTCTGTAGTTATGAGTCTGGCACTGTTCTGGAATCACTACTTATCTAAGAGGCGACGAAAAGATTGCGAGGCGATTTGCAAGTTCAGATTGACCAGTACGGCCTAGGGAAAGAAGTCGTAAGAGCCCCACGACGGCTGATGGATGACTCCAGGATACCCACGTGGTACTAACAAAGGGTTCGTCAGGATGGAAGGAAGTACTGCAGCCGAAACGCCGATCCCTCACCCAGTGGCTGCTGGCTCCTACGCATCGGGATCTTCCTCCCCCTCCAGAAATTTTGTGACGACTGACATTTAGCATTCGTTACCCGGCATCCCTTCTGGAGAAATAATGCTTCACTGACTAGCGTACAGCTATGAAAGGCCCTTCAAGCTGTATAGTCGTTTACTCAGGACAAGGGTGCTGGCTAGGAAATCAGCGTAACAAATGCTGACGGGTGAGACAAGCCTGAACGAGACTAGACCCGACATAGAAGGTGACACGCAAACAAAGGCGCTCACGTCAAGGAGACCATAGCAGCCAGCCTTCGTGGAAGCAACCACTACCGTGAATGTCACCCTACCGGAGCGTTACCATGACAAACGGACCGACACAAATGACCCATTAATAGATGAAAGAAGCCAACGTCGACGACTTCCACGACAAATACTTCAACACCAAGTTCCCAGCATGCCACTTCATTGTCTCCGATTCGCGGGCGAACGTGAAAACTTGAGACCGATTCCAGCCGGATGATCTGATGTCATGGGCGGGACTTTGCGAACAGTTCAACTATTGGGGTTGGTTGAGAAGAACAGCAAATTAGCCTGACCAGACAAACGGGAAAAACAAGTGCATAAAAAGCGGATCTTGCGTGCTGTTGCAGTACTAGTGCTCCTAGCCGTACGGGTGGTCCGGCTCGTATGCGTGCTCCTAATCATAATCATACTGGTACTCGTGCCAGTACATGTAAACTCTTATCATGTAAATATGGAAATAAACCCTTTTTCTCATTTCTTGGACCTAGCCCTAGATCTGTCGATCACCTGGCACCTGCCACATCATGAACCACGGAACTTAATGAACGCTCGTACACTGGAATCGCAACAACTGGTTGACAGTGAGAGCATACGCTACCCTAAATCCCAACAACTGGGTGAAAGCAGTGGGATACGTGACCATGGGTCCCATCAATGGGTAGGGTTCCATGTATGTTTCGTGTGTGTGAACCAAAACTATCACAATCAGCTCATACCCCCGTAAGTACACATCGAAAATGCACTGAGCAAAGTGAAGCGAGCAGTGCTTATATGCTTTCTAATCATGCACACAACCTAGAGCACATGTCGAAAACTTTCGTCATTGTCTCCTTCCCCCGTAAGCAAAGGCTCTTACACACGTAGGCAATGGTTCGCACCCCTGCAAGCAATACAGTTCTGATGTGTTCGAAAGTTGCTGTGGGAAGGTCACGTATAGGTAGACAACTAACGACCACCGATCAATACAATAAATGTGTGTGCGTACCTTTCATGACGATGACCACCAATCAAGATAATAAATGAGTTCAGAGCTTTCCTTTAATTTCTGTGTCACATCTGTGGCATGTGTTAAACAGCTTCGCTGGTTATCCACCTCCACAGAGTGAAAAGGCTCAAGATCTTTTCTAGCACGTTGCCGTCGCATTCATTGCTTCGCCCGTATGATGAAACTTGGAGTAATATTAACAGGATGCAGTTTTCTGACGGGATGTAGCAGGCATCAAAGTTTTGACTCGCGGCAGATGCTAGGTGAGAGCGTCACTTGACTTCTACATGATTTTTGCATGGTAAATATAGAAAGAAACATGGAAGGCCGCTCATATGATGGCACCAGCAGTTATTAAGAAACTTAGAATGATAAAAATGGCCGCAATGACTCGCGAAAAAGAACACTCTTAGATGCGTAGCAAACTTTGGCTATGTGCCAGCGGTCATGTCCTGCTCCGTTGCCTTCGTCCTTCCCGTTTCAGGCCCTGAAAAATCGGTTCCGCCATCTAAGCTTGAACAGGTGAATTTATCAAAATAAATTAAATTCTTACCTCCACCTACGTGTGTGCGCTCGAGCCAGGACGCGATATTTGCCACCTGCATCCTGCTCCTTTGCAACATTCAACGCGATATACTGTTGTATAAGATGCTATGCGATATACTGTTCTATAAACACCTCTAGAATTCTCTTACTGCAGAATTCGAACACACAACTTCCAGTACAAAAGCCCGATATTGAAACCAATACGCCGCGGGTGCATGAATTGAAAAGCGCCATAGAATACAGTTAAGAATTTATCGTGGGTAACTCAACGGATTGAGACGGTTGGGGCGTTTCGATCTGACCTTACCGAGGTGCAGTTATAACGTAGGCGACAGCTTCCGCGTGCAGGGAACGTGCGAAAAACGGAAGCGACCGGAGAACTGCGTCTGCAGGAACAGAGACTAGTTTTGAAGAGGACGCGTTGGAACCAAGCAGGTTTTAAAACAAGAATTCTAAAGTGGGGAAGACATCCTAAAAGTGAAGCCGCCCGCTACCGTATAGAGGACTGGATTATAGTTAGCATGTGGAAGATAACAGACGCGAGATCGCGAAAGCATCTACCTTTACGAAGGTTCCCATGCTCTCTCGTGATCTGGAAGCGCTCCGCTTTTGTCTGCGGTCGTCGGCTCGCTGACGCGGCAGCGTCAATTGAACAACGGCCGTCGGGTGACATAGGATGTAAAGCTAACGTTAAGAAAACGAGATGCTTTCGTAACCTCGACTAAGCAAGCGTTTTCTTCTCACTTCCAAAAGATTTCAGATTGTCACTTTTGCCGTAAAGATGCTTTTAGATGTGTCTGTCTGTGTCGCTGGTTTTAAGACTAACCTTGAAGGTCTTGGCAAGTTGTACTGGAAACGATAATGTACACATCTCAGCCAATGGCAACATTTTATCCCGAAACAACAAGATATTGCATGCCAATCCGTCTATCATTTCTAATACCAGAACAACAGCAGTTCACTTGCGACATTTCTCTGTCTAATTCAGCACGCATTCAAAGGTGAAGTAGCGGTAAGTGCTGGCTTCACCTCTGCTGGTAAGAATCTGCAAGGCCTGCCACTCCAGAATTTTTAGAAGCAAAGCGTTTAAATGCGCATGTGCTTCTATGATTGCCCAAGGAAAAAAACCGTCCGTACGATCGTTAGTCCGTCCGTGCGTCCGTCCGTCCGTCCGTCCATCCTGTAAGACGATCGCTTTCGAGATAGCGCCCGCAGCAGCGAAAGAATTAACCTTCATGCTGCCTCTCGCTTCAACGCAAGCTACGCGGCGAGAACACAGAGGACACGAAGCTGTCAGTGCTCGCAGTACCTAATCCCTATCGCAGATGGCTCAAGACTGGTGCTCGCATATCTCCCTTCAACGTGAACTCAGCGGTGAGGACACAGAGCACACGAGACTATCAGCAGTTGCCACTTTCTGTTGCCATTGCAGATAGCTTTCAACATACAGCCCTTGCAGCCACGCTAGACATGGACGCCTCTAAGGTGTGGGTGATTACGGTGTGTAATGGTTCGATGCGGAAGGATAAAGCGCTAAAGAGCGACAACTGCTTATCATAATCGAAACATCATGACCATCCGGGCGCCGCCACCTCTAGTAGTTTGCTTGCGCGATCAATTCGCTTTGCGCCGCCGACAACAATAGTTTGTGTTGCCACTGCGCTGTAGTTTGTACTGGTATTATTAAGTTTCATAACATTTGAAAGCACACCGTGCAGCGAGGATATGAGCAGGTGGCACAATGTTAGCGAATACACTAGACAACTCAGAGGTATTTCTGCGTAAAATTTTTTTTTGAATATTGCCCGGTTTTCGTGGCCGTGGGAGTGGCGTTGCTATTCTTTCAACTAATAGGCCAACTAGTCACAGCGGAGAAGGCGCGCGTCACCGGCGATGGGCTCCCTCGAGCGCCCCTAGGTTCGAATCCGCGGCCGCGGCGGCACCGGTCTTCCGGGGAACAGCAAAATGAACCGGCAAGCTCGCCTTCGCGCATCCGCGGCTGCAGGGTAATGACGAAGTTAAATCTTCTTGCGAATAGAATGGATTCGAATCGCACTACGTACGTATACGCTTGTTCACTATGAAACCATCACGAATTTAACGCCTTCGCCGTAATCGCTATTAGTCAGCAACCCCGCTTAACAAAAGGCTGGGCATAATTTGTGTATTTGCGTGTGCGTGTGTAATTCGACTTTATGCACTCACACAGGAGCTTCGCTGCATATTGATTAAAATTCGTTGGATCTGGTGCATATTTATTTAAAACCTCCTTGTCGGTGGGCAAATTATGCATCATACAAAAGCAATACATTTCTTGCATTTGCCAAAGGCACACCAATGGTAACAACTACTTTACCGTGTGCATGGTAGCCTTTGGCTTTGCTTATCTCCTAAAATA
Organism: Dermacentor andersoni; assembly: GCF_023375885.2. Classification (NCBI taxonomy): domain Eukaryota; kingdom Metazoa; phylum Arthropoda; class Arachnida; order Ixodida; family Ixodidae; genus Dermacentor; species Dermacentor andersoni. Next base: position 72,102,716 of record NC_092820.1, on the reverse strand, counting down.
TGCCGGTCTTCGTTTTGAAAGTAGAGTATAGGCTTCCTAAGTGATCATTACAAAGAACTGCACTATTTGACAATCCCCGTGTGGGAACCTTATGTGCTCATTTTTCTTCATATTTTCTGACGAGAACTTTTGATTCGTTTGTTTCATATTTCATTTCGTTCTCTGAAGTACAAAAGCAATAAACATTAATGAGTACTAGAAATTGGGCTAGCTGGATAAGGTTTTGGTTCTAAGGAAAACACCGTGCAAACGCCAGGGACGAACGAAAAAATGTACGACACGAGGACTCTTGTCATGCGTATCGTTCTTGACTTCCTGCCTTAGCTTTTCTTTTGTTTAGATGCGTGAATAAACCTTAAGTTACTTAAGGACAATGTCGCTCCACCTCGGTAGGCGTAAACACAGCTACGTGGGGTCTTTCGGATACCAGCCTGGATTAGAACAATAAAGCGGGTGGCATCGTTCTACCTGAGAATGCGCCACTTACACGACACTTCCTAGTAGCACTCATGATTTCTCACTGCGTTTTACCATCTATGTCTTTCGAAGCAAAGGAATACGGAAATACAAAATCAACTGTAATAAAGTATTATAGCGTAAGCTCTTGTGGGGTTAATCCAATAGCCATTTCAGTTGCCGATGTTGTCAGCTGCGGCTGCCTGTCGCAGCTATTCCCCAGGAGCAAGAACAAATACCGAGTTTGCGCCCAAACTGAACCCGAAGCCTCTGCGCGGGAGTCAGCTATTCTACCACAGCATCACGTCAGCACTTGATAGCTGCTGCAAAAACATGCCTTATAAAGACCTCCTACCGGGCGAGGAGTCACGCGATGTTTGATGCGCGGCACGTAGCCTCACTACATGCACACTTTCCATTGTAGCTGCATATTATTGCACCAGTGGGCAAGCTACGTAGAAGCAGCATCGTTTCGTGCCGCTTGTCACGCGATATGAGATGCGTGCCGCGTAGCGACCATATGTGCATACTCTGTATTGCAGTTGTGTCGTCCCCCGTCAGGTGCCACGACATGCCACAGTTGCACCTGGTAGTTTCACGCATCAAGGGATATCACATGTGCGCCGCAATGCCTTCATGCATGTGTTTACTCGTCGGTACACGTTATGGCACCTCCTGGTAAGGCACGAACGGCCGCTGAAGAAGCGAGACGCAGAGCTATGCGCCCGGCTGCACTTAGGCAACGTTGGCTAAGCAGACTGCTGTGTAGAGAGCAGCGCACTGTAGCTCACCGTCGATGCCGGGCGTACAGGTCATTTTGTTTTCATGAAATTGACGTTTCAAATATTCAAGAACTTTACGACGTCTCCTATGAAGGCGCTCCTGTAGCTGATGCTTTGTCTAGGCCGCTTCTGCCGCCAGGCATGTCAGTTCCTTCTGCTGAGGAGCTACAACGGCTTTAAAAAAAGGTATTACAACAAAAACATCCAACTATTTAAACCTATCGTCTCTGTTATATAAGAAGCAAATGTGCTTAGGGATATTGTAAGCAAAGGTAGAACTGTTTATTGCAACACTTGTTAATTAAAATACAGCACTCCGATAGTAAGACCTTGTGAAATATCAGCATAGTGTAATATGCTATTTTTTATTTATCAGGAACAGTGCTAACTTCTTAGTTTCAAGTATGAACTCGGGAGTTCAGGAGGTGCCTTCTTTTTAAATGCATAAGCATTTCTGTGCCCACCCAATATCACTAATCCAATATCACTAATCACAGCTGTTGGCTGCGATCAACAACTGCCAGCAAAGGTGTGAATCATCGTCAGCTTATTTTTATCCACAGCAGGATAAAGGCCTTGCGCAGTGATCTACAATTATCCGTGTCTTGTGCCATGGTGTAGACTGGCCACTATATAGCACATAAATGTGGTCAGCAATTGACTTACAACTGTATATCTTTCTGAAAAAAGACATATGCTATGATTTGCTCATATGAAAACATGACAGAATTTGAACAAACACGAAAGAAAGTAGAAGACAGCGGACTTCCAAGACATTTGCATTTTACGTTGCTCTCAACCTTCAATCGTTGATCGCCTCGCCTTATTTGGCGGGAAGAATAGTGCCGCCACCCTCTGAAAACAGATTCGATCGTGCAATGAGGGAAGCCCCAGCAGCAATCTGTGGCGTATTACTAGAGTAAATAAGTTCAAATTCAGGCCTTTAAGTCATAATTCCGCTTACGAGAGCATCATCTCGCCATCGATTTCACTTTATACGGACGAGGTAACCTTTGTTCTCAGTGAGAAAAATAGAGAAGCATCGCGATGGCTCACGCGGAATTGTAATGTGGAATGAATTTCTCTGAGAACATTGCTCATTCCTGCGTTGCTATCGTTATTTTTGCCTACAACGTATCTGCATGACGGTATATGTTATTGTAATTATGCCTCATTCGTCCAGAAAAATAAAGTTACAAGCCTGCCTTCGGACTTTGTTACGTAGCCTACTGTTGCATGCGGCTTGTCTTCCTTGATTGCGTCTGAATTGCCAGATTTATTGTGGGCTGCAGTAGAAAACGCACTCCTGATTCACAACTAAATCAATTTCTTGTACGCTTTTTGCAGATGCCCGTATGGATGAACTCCTTTGAGAACCCACCATACAACATTTATCGAAGATGAATGATGCAAACGAATTCTTGCATTAGTAGGCGATTACTTTTATTCTGAACTCCCTCAAAAAAAAAAAAAAACCTTACAGGGATGTACTTCATGAGCGTGGGTTACGCGCATGTGTGTGGACGCTGAAAACATGTACAGCGAGCACCAGGATGTCGCAATAAAACGGAAAGGGCACGAATCGTACATTGATCACGACGGCGCGACGCCGGCTGTGCCACAGGAAATGCGCAAGTGCTACACAAGCAAAGAAGTGATGCCGCTAGCAGAAGATGCACTCCGAGCACCGCGGCATCCAAGCAAAAACAGAAAAGGCACAAACGCAGCGATTCTCTTCTCCACCTTCAGGCGCCTTCCTCCTCCAGCGTTCGCTTCCCTCGCCGCTTCAAACATAATCTCGCCGATTTCACAGACGGCCCATCTAAGTTTAGGCGTAAAATAAATTTGACAGTGATGAAAAGATGAAGACATGATGGGACACAAAAAATTTTTCTGGCAATAAAGCACATGTTCTTTTTATTTACATGATACTGCAGATCTTCTTGGTCCAAGCAGGAAGGGCAAATTCAACGGAGGTATACAATGCATTATACAAGCAGCAATGTACATATATGTTAAGATGCATGCATGTAGACATAAAGCACTTCCAAATACGTATAAAGATCTGGCGCCTCCAAAGGGATCACAATGTAATTGGCAGTGAACCCTTCATTAGAAGTGAAATAATATCGTTAATGGCCTTTTTAAAGTCTCCACACGTGAAAAGCTCTTAAGGTAGCAAATTCTTGTCAGTTATTGTTTTTGGAAAAAAGGAAAACTTGCGGGAGTTTGTTTTTGCGAAATGAGGAGTCAAGCTATAGTTGTGTGTGTGCCGTGCTTGAGTGTTCAAGCCGGCATATGGTGTGGCCGGGATGCCGAGTTTTTCGTGTAACAAAGATTGGAAAAATTCTGTCCTCACTATTTTTATTTCGGTACAGAGAACTTTTATTTGATTAGTTTTTATGAGCAGAGATGGAGAGCCAGAATTCCTGCATTTGTTGTCGATGAATCGCACGGCGCGCTTTTGAACCTTCACACTCTGTGCAAGGTGTTTCTTCGTGTGAGGATAACTCACCACGGCTGCTTACTCAAGTTCTGGCCTAACAATGAATTCTTAATCTGATTTCTTCACAGTGGTAGGTGCTCCCCTTAACTTGTGTCTTAAAAGCCCGCGTTTTATTTTTTAGCAGATGAGGCTATAAAGCAAATGTGATTGCAATACATGATTTGCGACTATGTGTTCGATTAGTTTACAGGAGGAACAGATTAAGGAGATCGGATGGTAGTTCCCTACCAAAAGGCGGTCTCTGGTGCGCACAATTCTGGCTGTAAGCCAGTCCGGGAGTAATGATGGTGACAACAGTGATTCATAAAAAAGTTTCGTCAGAAACTGGGCGAAGGATTCTGCATAGAGCTTTAAGGAAGCATTGGGTGTACCATCAGGACCAGTGGAACACTTCAGATTGAGTTTAAGAAGCATCTCCACGATGCTCTCATGAGAAACTAAAATAACGGGTTCGCATGAGGAATGACAATCATTTTTTGCCATTATTAACATCATCATCCCCACTGACACTGAATGAAAGTAGAGTTAAAGTGTGCTGCCATTTATTCTGCACATGTGATGACATTGTCATTTACAACTCTCTGTTTAATGGGCTGACTGGAATCCCAGACATGTTTCAAACATTTACTTGGGTTGTTCTGTATAAACTGTGGGAAGGTCTAGGTAAAATAACGCTGCGTCGCCGAACGGATACGTGCGGACAATTCAACCGTCAATGTTTCTAACAAACTAGCTTTTCCGGGCGTATTTCTTTTTAGAAGTTATTTTTTCTTTCAAAGTAGATAATGTAGCGGCTAATCTACGGATTGAGCTCCTTCCTACGTAGCGTTTTATCAGGAATAAAATTAATAAGGCAATAATGTCAGTGCGCCTTGAATGTTACCCATAATTACGGCACATTCTAAACTGAAAACTTCTCGAATGCCGCATCTAAGTAATCCAGCACTGACTCCTCTCTTGCTTTTGAGTAGTCCTTTATGGCCTTATGTTTTATTGTGCCAGGTTGATAGCTTTTCAATAGTGCGAAGGTTAATACTACTATCTTATGGTCAGCCTTCCTATACTGTGGTTGAAGTAACAGATGTGCTATTATTAATAAACACAAGGACAAAGATAGAGCTAGCGGACTCGCGGACTCTAGTTTAACGTGTAGTAATAAACTGAAATAGTCGCAACAAAGAAAAAAAGGCTTAATTTATATGCGACGTTGTGCAGTATCGACAAATAAACAAAAGTAAATAGATGAAGTCAGTTGAGTGATATAAGATGATCAGAAAGACATACATAAGGACTGCTAAGTGTCAAATGAAGCTACAAGATTACTTTCCGCTAGGAAGTTTCTTAGCTACTAGAGTAGATCGCTTTATTTATTCACTACTTTAAGGTCCAAGCGCATTGTGTACATAGAAAGCAGAATTATCAAGGCAATCCAATACTGAACACATAAAGCCACATCTTTGCAGGTCATACACATTACAGGACATGAGAACGTTTCTGTGTTTAGCCTTGAAGTACGGCACGGTGTTGTAAATGAATAAGCTGATAATATAGTCAGTCATGTATTGCACTCACTTTTCGTTGTAATGAATGGATAGTTATATTAATTTCTACGTCGAAGCCGGCCATGAGTGGAGCAACGGAGAAATCTCTATGTCACTAATCCCATTCCCTTGGCACATTGTTACGACTATGGTAATACCAATAGCCGTATAGCTAACGAACATAGTAGCACGAGAACCCGAGTCTACTGCACACGTCTTCCCTTTAGATTAGCTTAGGGAAGGTGTACCACGCACGCTTCCCCTCGTACGTTTCTACTTGTGATGAACGGGCCAAAACTGTCATCAGTCAGGATGACTAACCTGGCTGTTTGACAGCCCGTTCGTGCTCCACTCTAAGGGTGCTAGGGCTACCCATGGGGTCCACAGTTAGTCAGTTCCACAAACTGTGGCCAATTCAAAAGATGCGAATATGATAGGAAGCCAACACAGGAGAAATTAATTGTACTTAGTATTTGAATTAACGAAATGATAAATTAATAAACATGAAAGTCGATTAAAAAACAACTTACCGCACGTGTGGAAATGCAGCTTCCCAACATTGCCAGAGTTAATTTTTTTTCAGGATAGTGACATTAGATTGAGAGCTACAGAGAATTCGTGAGAAACTGCAGGCGGAAATGTTTTTTTGTGTCAACGCCATGCGTAGACGGATAGACATCGACCACCGTCGGAGCGTAGTATAAAGAGCTTCGCTGTAAAAAAAAAACTGGTGAAAACTGTAGAAATAATAGCCATGACTGTTTTGAAGCACGCTTTGTAGCTGGTATAGAGTCAATTTGAAGAAAAGGCACAGTTTCAAATAGTTGTACGCCATACATTCCAAGCTGTTTTCATTACCCAGATTCGTATTGAATAACAGCAACAATGCCAAAATGCCTATGTCTTAATGCGTGCCTACTTGGTTAATAAATAGAACACACCGTAAGTATGCACACAATAAAAATTCAATATTCATTCACAAAGTGAGCACTTCAACCGTTGGCCTGGTTTCGACTTCGACTGATGATGAGGGTGGCAAGCTGCGGATGCCAGCTTTTCTCTGGCAGAAGCAGCACTGGAGCTGTGTAGCGGTGTCTGCATAAAGCTAGTAATTTTCCTTGTTTTTGTTTTTTGTCAGCCTGGGCCGTTGGTCGTGCCGTAAATGCATGAAGTGATCGTACTGACAGCACACCACATGAGGCGGTAAGCAACTTAGAGCACAGGATTCAAGCTCAAAGCTGCTCAGCATGCTTTGTAGAATGGCAATGGTCCATTGGGAAAGCACTTCTGCGTAAACAAAATAAACAGCTGCTTGTAGCGAGGGTAGCGCGAAAACTCAACGCTACCCTCTAGACAAGCATGTATTTCCGCAGACCGAAGACTGATTTTTACCCACAAGTTGAAACAGCTTTGCTTTACCGCTCGGAGACCTCTTGATAAACAACTGTGATTTTTGAATTGAAATTATACACAACGAGGCTCGCCGACTTGCAACTAAACAGGGCATCCCACCAAGAAACATTACCGCAAGCAGCAAGTGCATGACGAGCTTCATGTGGCAGAATGGGCTTTGCTTTCGAAGGAGAACGACGTGTCAGCAGATTCCTTTCACATACAAAGAAAGCATCGCGGACTTTCATTATTCGTCATCATCCTATCATGCCAGGCAGCAAGTATAAAAGGCTACCAGCGGAACTGTTCAGTGCATGGTGCTAGAGACGGGGAGCATGATTTCTGACGACAACCTCATCAAAAGCTTCAAAATAATTTGACGTCCAATGGATGCCATTCAGGGCCATGTGTTATAGGACGACGCTATTTAGGTTTAAGCCACTGGAGAGGCAGCCAAAAGTGCGGATTTCTCAAACAGAAATTCTTTTTCGGCATGTTCGTATTCAAGGTCCGAAAATGACACTTGGCCCATTGTGATAAGTTACACGTAAGTTTCATTCTTTATTAGCGGACTTTCCTACGCAATCTTCGCGTATCGTTGATTAGGCTGAACACTAGGTGGCGGTGGAAACTTACTTAAAAATTGTACACTGAATATAAATGTGCCCCGAAATTTGTGTCATATTTAAGAGTGTTTAACATAAAAATAAACGAAATAATACAGAATGCCTAGTGCTTATGTTAATACATGACAAGCTCCTTGATTAAAGAAGAATACATTGCATATATATATATATATATATATATATATATATATATATATATATATATATATATATATATATATATATTCAAGGCTGTGTCAAGATACAATTCAATTTGATTGCTTGAATCCCCTGCAATTCAACGTTTCAGACAAGACCGGAAACTTAGGTTATTACTGCATGTTTTCGTTAGGACAATCAGACCTTCAATGGCACATAGGTAATGGCGGAAAAACAACCACATGTATATCATGCTTATTTTATCCTAGCGTCCCACTTCCATGTGGTTGCCTTTCAAAACTTTAGAATGCAAGTAGTTTCAAAATATAAAAATGTACTGACTAATGAATGCGTGCCAATCCAACATGTCGTAAAAAGGCCTCAAACAAGGCGGTTATGAAAATGAAAATTTCGGCTTCTAGTCTTAATAAAATCAATGTTGAGTGGTGTGCTGAAAGCTGGTACTCGTAGCTTACATTTGTGTTTCAGAGACGTCAGAATCAACTAAGAATTATGCAAATTGAAGGAAAGAAAAAGCGTATATTCACTAAACAGAAACACTGTGCTTACAGATGGCTTGGCAGTTTCGTAACTCAGAAACCCACACACACGTTCGCCCAGTAACTTTGTGATTGTAGTAGTAGTGTGACATAGGAGCTTAATCTTAGTTAGCAGATTGGTAGTCATATAATATTCGGTACCATTGTCGACACAAATCCATATACACGTCCAACATACACAATATTTCAGCGGCAATGCCAAGTATCAAAGTAACAAGTGTGTGGAGTCATATTGTTTTAGCACAAGCTGAAATAATTTTCTCGCTTCACGACATAGAAACTACAGGCAACGGAGAAATCATACTTTGTGTAATGCTAAAAATACTACTGCTGAGTAACTATGCAAGGCACAACATACTGTATACTATTCCTCAGTTCATGTAGGAACCATGCAATGCATACTGTTCGAGTAACATCTCAAACCGTGTTCTAAATTCTAAAAGTGAACAGTGCACACATGAAAATTTTGTACATGGAACAAATGATATCAAGGAATGATATACACTACTTCAGAATTGTCCACAAGAGCGTTTGCCTTCAACATGGTGTAAGGCTTTCTGCACTAGGAACATGCTGAGATTTTGACACGTCATCGTGAGATTCACGTACCGTAACATGTTTGGATAATTTTGCTTCATAGTTCAATGTCCATAGATGGATTGCTGTGATCTTGTACAATTATTACTGAAGTAAATTTCCAAGGAATGAAACGGCGGTTTATTTCAGCCCCATTTCAGGCATTTCACTGTTAAGCAAGAACATCATTAAAAGGACACTCACTGAAGAAGGCAAACAAGACACAAAGTTACACAGTCACAACGCAATGTCATGAAAAGGCATTGTGGGTTATATCGCAGATGTAGGTAAATAACTAAGATAATGAAGAAACACTAATAAAAACTCCACGTAAGCGGCCATGTCTGTTAGCTTGAATGCACGCCAGCACTGGCCGTCAAACAGATTGTACACTGCTGTACATTTCTGACACACATCACAAGGGACGCATTCGCGCTGCAGAGATATGTGTTTTTATTATCTTTTAGGAGCATGCGTAGGTCGTACGCTGAGCACAGCAGCCATGAACGACAGGAGCGGCACTCACGCACGTTCGTCACAACAAGACGAAAGCAGTGCGGACGGGACGGGTGCAACCTACGCCGCACGAGCGATGAGCTTTCATCGATTTGATGCTTCCCGACTGAAATAGTTACAACGCGCGCGGAAACTTCGCACACTGCACATGTGTACCTCGGAGATAATGTCAAAAATTTCTGAGGCAACATTAGAGATGACGACTGCAGTAAGTAATTTAATACTAAGTGACCGCGGAGCTAACACGGACAGGTGCGCAAAACGCCGTGGAGGGGCGTAGGGACAGCTGATGGAACGTCAAATCTTCAAATCACTTCCCAGCGACGGCCCCGTAAACATAGTTCAGCCAGACCATGAAGCGCATCATTTTGCTGGCTCCATGCGGCACAAGCTACTGGGAATCGAAAATACGCCATATAATTTATCTCTGCGCTATAGCGTAGTGGATAATAGAGTCTGTTAGATGACTCTTTTTGAATCGTGACATCTGTATGCAGTTGGGCGAAACAAGGCACAAAACTAGAGTGTAATGGTTAATATTTTCAGCATCAAGAAGGCCAGAAGAGCCTCACAAGTCTACAAGTTGTGCCGCTCACTATCCCGTTGCAAAGGGGCCGCCCATATCATCCATCCATCCTCTCCCGTTTAGAACGTGCCGGTGGGTTGTATGAATTGCATCAATTGTACTAGTTTATTTTCCCCAGTAGTACAAAGATAAAAACAGGTGAAGTATAGTTGCACAGTCGGAGGTCCTGAAGTAAAAACTGTTGGGGGACCTCCTAAACAGGAAACAGATGGGGGTTAGTGCAATTGTGGCATCAGTAGCAGGCTACATCATACACATGTTGTGTTTGTCAGCACCGCTTAGTACCGCGTTTTAATATGAAACCAGGTGGTGGTACCATGGGGAACAAGCAATGTTCTAAAATATTGACAGAGACAGAAATGAAATTAAAGCAATATAAAAAGAAATTTAGGAACAGTTCAATTCCAATATACCTAATGTTTACATCGCACAATAAAAATGCTAGGAGTTCGGTAATGAGTTAATGTAAGGCGCCTTAGCTTTGCGCTTGAAGGCTTCAAATGCACATGATTTCATACCGGACGGAATCGAATTCCGCAATGATAAGCCAGTAAACATGACGGTGAATTTCCCATGGTTCGAATTTTAGGAAGGAGGAAATTGTGATATGCGGAAAACGATCTTCTATTATTATTAGTGAGGTCAGTACGGGTAAGCGGCCCCATCATAACCATATAGTAATTCAGTATGTATTTATTGCATGGTCACCCATGCTACGTTCCTTCATAAAAATATAGAATCACCCGCTTCAATTACATGCACAGAATAATTATTGGGTGTAATCATGAAAAAAAAGGAAACAATCTTTTGCAATTTCTACCGAAACGCCCTACTTCAAGCGTCCTGCCTTCACTAAAGCAATCGTTTCATGTGAGGCCAATCTATGCGAAGTGAAATGGTTGTACATTAGGAAAGCAGAATGCTCAATTTACTCAAAGCTTAACGTTCATTGTCTGTTCCTTGCAACCACTTGACAGTAATGACATATAAAGAAAGTCGCGTCCACAAAGATGTATGCCATCACTGAACGGAACAAACGGGTAGCGGCAGATAACTTTTCACGGACACAATGAGTTCAGAGCAGCGCCGCCTCCACTGTCGCTTCAACTGTGATTTCGGTGCACGCGTGCTCTCCTTTTCAATCCTCCGACATGTTATCAAGCGTGCGACGCAGCTGGAAAGGTGAGCGGAGACGAGCGCAACGACGAGGAACGTGGTGTGACGTCATACCAAACGGTGGGTGCGGAAACGTGCGGCTCTGCGCAGCGGCGGAACACCTGTGGCTCGGTGCTACTAGTGACGCATGCGCAGTAGTGACTAGGGAGCGAGAGAGCGAGAGAAATATCCGCGGCGAGGCGCGCGTTGTGACATCATTTGCCTCCTCGGAGCACCGCCAAGGCGAAATCTCAAGTTCGCGGCCAGTAAACCCTTCGCTTTATAATAGTGAAAGATATCTATAGCGGCTCCACAGCCACCCTAGTCCTCCAGAAAGAATGCAACAAAATCCTAATAAAGAAGGGCGTCAGGCAGGGAGATACTATCTCTCCAATGCTATTCACAGCGTGTTACAGGAGGTATGCAGAGAATTGGTTTGGGAAGAATTAGGCCTAAGCATTAATGGAGAATACCTTAGTTACTTGCGATTCGCTGATGATATTACATTGCTTAGTAACTCAGGGGAACAATTGCAATGCATGCTCACTGACCAGGATAGGCAAAGCGGAAGGGTGGCTCTAAAAATTATTCTGCAGAAAACTAAAGTAATGTTTTACAGCCTCGGAAGAGAACAGCAGGTTACGATAGGTAGTGAGGCACTGGAGGTGGTAAGGGAATACTTCTACTTAGGGCAGGTAGTGACTGCGGATCCGGTTCATGAGACTGAAATAATCAGAATAAGAATGGGCTGGTGTGCGTTTGGCAGGCATTCTCATATCATGAACAGCAGGTTGCTATTATCTCTGAAGAGAAAAGTGTGTAACAGCTGTGTCTTACCAGTACTCACGTACGGGGCAGAAACTTGGAGGCTTAGGAAAAAGGTTCTACTTAAGTTGAGGACGACGCAACGAGCTATGGAAAGAAGAATGATGGGTGTAACGTTAAGGGATAAGAAAAGGGCAGATTGGGTGAGGGAACAAACGCGGGTTAATGACATCTTAGTTGAAATCAAGAAAAAGAAATGGGCATGGGCAGGACATGTAATAAAGAGGGAAGATAACCGATGGTCATTAAGGGTTACGGACTGGATTCATGCCACGACAGACAGTTATGCGGGCGGGTGAGATTAAGCAGTTTGCAGTGACAACATGGCCACAATCAGCACGTGACCGGGGTAGTTGGAGAAGTACGGGAGAGGCCTTTGCCCTGCTGTGGGCGTAGCCAGGTTGATGATGATGATGCTGATGGTGAAGATGAAGAACGGAGAAGTCAGGCTCATTAGAAATTACGCACTACGGAACGCAGTCGTCTGCAAAGAGCCTTATGTTAGAAGTAGCATAATCAGGCAGGTCATTATTATCTACAACGGAAATCGACAACGCCGAATAGCGTCCCGCACGTGAACGCGCGGCACAAGAAAAGTAACAAAAAGAAAAAGCGAATCTAATTAGAAGAGACCGAGGAGCTTCAAGCAGCCAATGAGCAAACGACGAATCGACCACAGCGGGAGAAAAAGCGAGGCTCGCTGGCAGAAGCGGCGAGACGCAGGGAGATTTCTAGGAGGCGACGCCAGGAGAAGGTCGGCCACCGGACTGGGAGTTGAAGACAGGCCATCGGGCCCCAGGACCGAGCCACCAGAACTTCACCCGACCGGGGCCTCCTGCCAACCCGTTCCTGCGCGTCTTCACTCTACCTGATCGTGAACTGCTGCCCAAGGACGGCGAGCGTCTGCGCCCGTGTGCAGGACGAGAGCCGTTGGGACGCCGCCGCCACCTGCCCGTGCCGCCAAGTCGTCTGCCTTCCCTCTAGAAGCCAGAGATGTCGCGCTCTTGTCGCCCGATCAACGGTCCAACACCCCGACCTTTGGTGAGACCGGCGCCACTTCTCTCGTCATCTTGTCGCCGCTTCTCCACGTCGAGACTATTAGGCGCCCTTGCAGTCGTGGTCAGCCCGGACTCGCGTTCTGTTAACACCATCATAGCCCTAAGTGCTTTTCTTGCCGTGATGTCCCTTTCAGAGTTCATTTTGTTTTATCGTTTTTCTAGTTTTATTAAGAGTTTGTGTGTGTGTTCTTGAGACAAGCGGCTTTGTCCTCAATTGGGTTCTCGAAGGCTCCGCCTCAGAGAACTGTCTGAACCTTTAAACAAAAGAACCTGCATCACACCCATGATCATTGGTGGAAGTCGAACCCAGCACCCTATGTTTTTATTAAGGCAAAGTTAATGAAGGCACTGAACCCACGACCTTTGTGATCGGTGTCGCAATCTCGACTTTTGGTGGGGCCAAAATTCTATGACAGCAAAATTGATGGTGCCACCATTCATGGTCAAATCCACGGCCATTGGTGGCAGTCGAACCCACGACCTTTGATTTTTGTTAAGGCACTCGAACGCACAAATTTTGGTGGGAGTCTAACTCAAGACTTTTGGTGGGGCCGAAAATTCAATGGCATCAAATTGATCGTGCGACCATGGATAGGCGAACCCATGACCATTAGTGGGAGTTGAACCCACGACCTTTGATTTTAGTTAAAGCACTCGAACTCGAGAATTTCGTTATGAGTCGAACCAATGGCTTCTCGGCGACCAAAATTTAATTGCACCAAAATTCGTGGTGCCACCATAGATCGTCTAACGAACGACTTTTGGTGAGAGTCAAACCCTCAATTATTGGGGAAATGAGCAAATGGGAAACACGGCATTACGACGCATTTGAGCAGCTGAAACGACGTCTAATGTCGCCGCTGGTGCTTTCACACTTCGACGCAGGCGCCAAGACAGAAATCCACACCGACGCAAGTAGAATAGGTCTCAGTGCCGCGCGAGTTCGAAGGAAGGATGGAATTGAAAGTGTCGTATCTTACTCTAGGTGGTCACTGTCAAAAGCGGAAGCGAATGATTCTTCGACGGAGAAAGTATGCCTTGGCATCATTCGGGCTACCACGAACTTCCGCCCTTACCTATAAGGCAGGCCCTTCAAAGTCGTAATCGACCATCATGCCATGGGTCAGCTGACCAATTTAATAGACCCTCCAGAAAGCCTCAGACGTTGCAATCCCAGACTCCAGGAATTTGAGATAACGGTCATCTGAAAGTCCGCGTGGAGGCACTCTTAATCCTACTGCCTATCGCGCGCCCCCAATGACATGCCGTCGCAAGACGCAAGGATCACAAAGCCTTCCTGAAAACAATAAGCGTGGGATACTTCGCAAAGCAGCAGCGAGCAGACCCAGAGCTAAAGAGCCTGGTCAGGTACTTGGGAGGCCACACCGACCTTGTCTCTAGGGCATTTCGACATGGATTATCTTGGTTTTCTGTGCAAAACTACATCCTCGTAAAGAACGTCTCACCATTTCGTGCCATCAATATTGTTGTGGTGACCCCAGCACTGCGTCCAGAATTCCTGCACGCCCTACATCATTATCCGACTATTGGTTATCTCGGATTTTGCCGTGATCTATGACGGATGCAAGATATGTACTACTCGCCGCGCCTGAGTGACCACGTCGCCCAGTACGTCAGGGGGTGGCGAGACTGCCAGTGACGGAAGACACCGCAGATAAGACCACCGGGATTGCTAGAGCCAATCCAGCCACCTTGATGACAATTGCAGCAGAGCGGAATGGACTTGTTTCTGGACCATTTCTGAAGTCAACATGCGAGAATATAAGTGGATCGCAGTGGATACCGACTAAGTTACCGCCTACGCCGAAACGATGCCCTACCCAATGCTACCGTGGGCTAAGTTGCAAAATTGTTTGTCGAGAAAATTCCGTCACGACATCATGCCCCAGAAGGGCTGGTTAGCGACAGAGGAAATCATTTTACGGCGTTGATTACTCAAGGCATCCTGCAATATAGCTTGTCAAGTCACCGCAGCACAATCGCCTACCACCCGCAGACGACAGCCTTACCGAACGGCCTCACTGAATGAGACCCTGGGGTACATGTCATCCATGTAGGTCGACGGCGATCACAAGACCTACATAACCTTCGCTTACAACACCGCGGTCTAAGAAAGAACACAGATTGCTTCATTCAAGCTTCAATAGCGTGCTAACTTGTGCTAGTTGGTATACGTATTAAGAAAACGGGTAACAGCGCTGGACAGCGGGACGTGACTGAGGCAGACGGAGGCCTCAGTTTGTTTGTCCCAGTTATCTGTCTCAGTATCCTGACTGGCTCAGTTCGTCTGTGTCAGTCACGTACCATTGTCCAGTGCTGTTGCTCGTTTTCTGGTTCAAGCTTGACTAGCAAAGGAACCCGGCGATGACTTTCGACGCCATCCTAGTAAAGGTCACCGATGAAGAAAAACAACCTTCCACGCGCTGAAGAATAACTCGCTCGCCTGCGCATCAAGCACAAGGAAAGCACGCATAGACAGCATTACAATCTTCGACAAGGCTACGTAGAGTAGCAGCCCGGTTGCCGTGTTTGGGTTTAGACTTCGATACGACGACGAGGACTTGGTGAGAAAATGTTGCGACCCAATTTACGAACCTAAACACCATCCGACTTACTGGCGAACTGGAATATGAGTAACTGCAAGGCGGCATTTCTCAATCACAGCGGCGCCGAGCACGACCTAAAGCCGTCCGCGTGCTTCGCCTTAAGCCATTTAAGCCCACTGACGACCTTCGGGGCTTTCTTTCTTTGTGCATTGGGTGTTTTCTGCACTAGGGGTACATTTTTCGCTCCGGTGTTTATTAGCAGCATCTAGACAATGTTCTTTAAGAGGGGGGCATGAACACGTGTACACGTTTATATTTCAATGGTGACGCATTTTCACCGACTAACAAATCTTAAACCTTCTCGCTACGCGCAGAACACGGCTCCTTATAATGAGCGTTTCACGAATTCTCTACAGTTCTATCCGTTGTCTGTTCTCATCGGACCTTGTGCCATCTCATTGTATGCGTGACGGGAGTTGTCTAGTACTTTTGAAAAGGCACGCGGGCACTATCGACTACGCTGGTACTGTCAACGAATCATGTTTAGAAGCCATACAGTTTCCTACAATCGTTGAGCCACAATAGGAATGATGGGACGTACAAAAATTTATCTGACATTTCTGCTTGTGGATTAAGACATTCTTATGGCTTTGTTTTTTACGCTTTATATGCCTCCACTGGCGTAAATTTCAGACCAATCTATGCTCTTAGAAGTGCAGAAAACGCCGCGAGCACGCACAATCGCTAATAATTGCAACGACTGAAGCTTGTTCAGTTGGCCAAATCTAAACGCGCCAAGCGTGTGCAGGCACTGGCTTGCCCGCAATAAATTGATGAAGGTGTTTCGTATAGCATGCCGATGCAAGAGTCCGCGGCGAGGTCTACTTCCGGCCCCCGAGCATGATGGACCAACAATGACGGGCTCCGTCGGAGCGGCTACAGCGCCCATGCCTCCATAGCGTCCACAAGGCTATTGCATCGGACAACGAATACCATGTCGTACTGCCTACTTTGCCTCGAGGTCGTTTTGTTTTAAACACCGTTTTGTTGCACGGGGACATCAGTCCCGCCGATACTGGGCGGAAGATTTTCTTGATGCGCTCTCTTCGATTTCGCTCCTGCCTGAAGTTGTCGTCTTAGAAGCGTACCCCATGAGTCATGTGTCGGCGATTACATTCAAGGACGCCGACGCCGCGAAGAAGGTTCTCAACATCGGTGAGTTTAAAGTGAAAAATGGGAGAAGTCTCGTTATCGACCCTGCGAACCGGGATGTTCGGTGAAGCTTCAGTGGCTCCTTCACAGTATACCAGACGAGGACTTGAGTCTTAGTCTTCTTGTCATTTGGGAAAGTGACAGACGCCTCAAGAGAGCTGTGGCGCGCACACGGTGTGTCTGATAAGGGGTCAATTGAAGGGTGACCCTGAAGTTGAACGCTGGCGTGAAGCTCGATAACCTGCAGCACAAAGTGAACGTAGGTGGAGAGCTGGCGCTTGTGGTGGTGTCGGGCCGGCCACCACTGTGCCATCTTCTGGACAGACGCTTCTACCTCCGGCAGAGGACGCCGAGGTGGCGTCGAAGAACGCAGTGGATATGCCTGACGCGACTTTAAAGAACGCCATTCAACTGGCGGCGCAGCCCATGCTCGTTGACGCCCTGAGCAAGGCAATGATGCCGTGAGCAAGGTGTCGCAGCTGGATGAAATATGTGGTGACGAGCCTCCTTTCAAAAGTAGGAGGTATGAGTCGAGCGTCTTGGAAAATGCGGCCGAACATTCCGGCCGAATCACGGGAGGCGGGGAGACCACCTCCGTAATTCCGTGCTGTAGCTCCCGAAATGGGCTGTGAGGGACTTGCGATGTTATCGTGAGGGTAGACACCATAACATAGGTTTTTTTTTTCTCTCGATATGGCGATCCGCCTTCCTGAAGCACTACGTGTAGCGACTCTGAATGTACGACTTTTTGAACAAGACGGCGACAGTGTCCACTTAATTGCCTTCTCTTAGAGAACAATGTACACGAGGTGGTAATCAAAGAAACCAAAATTGATAGCCAGGAAGAGACTGATCGAATGGTTGTGCCCTTGTCATCCGTAATAGCGACGGCATAATTGTGCAGCCGTTCTTTTCGTGCAAAAGTGGACGCCTCCTGGTTGTTGATTCTTTTTTCACTGTGGTCTGAATTTCCGTATCATTTGTGCGTATGCTCCAAATGTAGAGGCAGAGAGAAACCTGTTTTTGAGCATTTCCAGATGTATCTCGATGGTAAACAAGTACTAGTTTTCTAGGGAGACTTCAATTCTGTTTGTCGTTCAGAAGACCATATAAAAGTTATGCCAGTGTGAGATCCGGAGCTCTTGAACGTAGTAGTTCAGGACCACTACTTAGCAGATATTGGAAGTATCACAAATAGTAGGCGTCCGCAATTCACACATTTTCAAGGGTATAGCGAAGCACGATTGGACAGGCTGTACGTATCGCTTGAACTTGTACCACTATGCACATCGTACGAGGTTAAACCGGTGTCCATCAATGACCACTCTGTAGTTATTGCAACCTGTGGTAAAATAAAAAAAACGACTTTCAGTAGGAACATTGCAAACTTAATGCGGAATTCATCGAGGATCAGGGTTTCGTTATAAAGGAGCTACCCGCAGTGCAATGTTTAAGTGTCGGTCTAGAGTGGGAGGATATTAAGCAGGTAGTAAAAACAAAGCCATAGACAGAAGTACAGTAAACTCTCAGTTGTACGAACGTCGGTTTAGCGAATATTTCAGAATAACGAACTTTTGAATATCCCCGGCAGTTTTATTATAGATTCTAAACAAAAATGTTTCACTTAAACGAATTTTGGAACAGTCAATATTTCAGTTTAACGAACTCGCTAGGAGGATCAAGGCTTATTTTTACGATCAGAACCGATGCCCGCCCTCATCAAACCGCCCCTCCAGCGGCAATGTAACGTCGCTGGCGCTACAGCGCCCCAGGGGCAAAGTGGCGGCGCGGAAAACCAACGGCAACGAGGCATGGCCTCCGAGATAGCCCGCACAAAACAAGCAAGCATGTAATCTCGGAGGCCATGAACAAAGTAACATCGCTGGCGCTTACAACGCCACCAGAGCAAAGCGGCGATCTGTCACACCACAAACCACGTGGTGTGTGTTTTTTTCCGACCGGCTAGTCGTGGCATGGTCGTTGTCTCTTTCTTTTGAAGAAGAGGTGAAGAAGACGAAGAAGAGGCGAAGAGGCAACTGCCGAGCCACTTTCAAGCCCTATAATCTAGCTGAGGTTGTAGGGTACATTGGAAAGTTGAGAGACTTTGTGTCTCAACAGCAAGCTGTGTCAGAATAAGTGTACAATAACATTGACTCTTTGGACAGTTTTGTTACTTCCTGTGCTTTAAAAGTACAAGTGCAGAAGAAGAGATTTTTTTTCTAAGTGAGAAAGGCAGCATTATAACTGTTATGAACCTTGTACTTGTTGACATGTACGAATTCTATTTTACACATTTCTAACACTATGGATGCCATGTATTTTGCTCCATGAATTGCACTTCAAACTTTTGACTCTGTATGCCATGTCTTATGTTGGTCTAGTGAATATTCAGTTTAGTGAACTTTCATTTAAGCGAACTATTTCCTTCGGTCCCTTGAAGTTCACTCAAGTGAGAGTTCACTGCAACACATTGCGGTATGAAGACAAATGAAACAAAACACTGCTTCGTGAGTAACTTGAATTTCTTACGGGTATAGAATGTTCCCAACCAGGAACTGACACCAATGAATTAGGAACCCTAAAAAGTCAGTTGGCGAAAATTGATGCAGAAAACTGCAGAGCGGTGGTTATTCGGGCACTGGACGAGAAGCTGTGGGGCAGTGAAAGGCCCACAAAGCATGCGTTATCGGGTGAAGATAGATACGCCAGCAATAAGGAAATACGGCAAATAAGAAGCCGGAATGACGTTACGGGGCAAGGCAAAGTTATCAAACGCGTCGTCGCTGATCATTTCAAATAATTGCTAGGTCAACCGCGCGCCGTTATAGGGGGCTTTAAAGCAGAATTTCCGTCGTTAGTGCCAAAGCTGGATGACGAAGAAAGAACACCTCTGGAACAGCCGATTTTCGTGAAAGAAATGTAGGATGCAATAGATGGACTACTTTTTTGGCTAGGCACCCGGCCTTGACGGCCTAGGAGTAGCATTTTATAAAACATTCAAACCAATTTTTGCACAGATTCTGCTCAACGTTATCGCCGAAATGTATCAGCAAAAAACATATACCACTGTCTTTCCCGACTTCGTACATGGTTTTCTTCACAAAAACTGAGGCACCTAAAAAACGTCAGCTGGTGGGGTCTTATCGCCCGATAAGTCTAACCATCGTCTACTATAATATATTTGTGAAGGTATTGGCGATACGATGGCAGGGTGTCATAACGAGGCTGGTTGATACGCGTCATCATCATCATTATCAGCCTGGTTACGCCCACTGCAGGGCAAAGGCCTCTCCCATACTTCTCCAACTACCCCGGTCATGTACTAATTGTGGCCATGTCGTCCCTGCAAACTTCTCAATCTAATCCGCCCACCTAATTTTATGCCGCCCCTTGCTACGCTTCCCTTCCCTTGGAATCAGGTCCGTAACCCTTAATGACCATCGGTTATCTTCCCTCCTCATTACATGTCCTGACCATGCCTATTTCATTTTCTTGATTTCAACTAAGGTGTCATTAACTCGCGTTTGTTCCCTCACCCAATCTGCACTTTTCTTATCCCTTAACGTTACACCCATCATTCTTTCCACAGCTCGTTGCGTCGTCCTCAATTTAAGTAGAACCCTTTTCGTAAGCCTCCAGGTTTCTGCCCCGTAGGTGAGTATTTGTAAGACACAGCTATTATACACTTTTCTCTTGAGGGATAATGGCAACCTGCTGTTCATGATCTGAGAATGCCTACCAAACGCACCCCAGCCCATTCTTACTTTTCTGATTATTTGCGTCTTATGGTCCCGCTCCGCGGTCACTACATGCCCTAAGTAGATGTATTCCCTTACCACTTCCAGTGCCTCGCTACCTATCGTAAACTGCTGTTCTGCTCCGAGGCTGTTAAACATTAGTTCTCTGCAGAATAATTTTTAGACCCACCCTTCTGCTTTGCCTCTCCAGGTCAGTGAGCACGCATTCCAATTGGTCTTCTGAGTTATTAAGCAAGGCGATATCATCAGCGAATGGTTAGTTACTAAGGTATTCTCCATTAACTCTTATCCCCAATTATTCCCAATTCAGGTCTCAGAATACCTCTTGTAAACACGCTGTGAGAATACCTCCTGTAAACACGCTGAGAATAGCATTGAAGAGATCGTATCTCCCGGCCTGACGCCCTTCTTTATTGGGATTTTGTTGCTTTCTTTATGGAGGACAGCACTGGCTGTGGAGCCACTATAGATATATTTCATTATGTTTACATACGGCTAGTCTACACCCTGATTCCGTAATGCCTCCATGATTGCTGAGGTTTTGACTGAATCAAACGCTTTCTCGTAAACAATGAAAGCTATATAGAAGGGTTGGTTATATTCCGCCCATTTCTCTATCACCTGATTGATAGTGTGAATATGGTCTATACCTGAGTAGCCTTTACCAAATTCTGCCGGGTATTCTGGTTGACAGAAGACTAAGGTGTCCTTTATTCTATTTGTAATTACCTTTGTAAATACTGTGTAGGCAATGGACAGTAAGCTGAGCGGTGTATAATTTTTAAAGTCATTGGCGTCCCCTTTCTTAAGGATCCAGATTATGTTGGCGTCCTTACAAGATTCCGGAACGCTCGAGGACATGAGGCATTGCGTATATAGGATAGCAAGTTTATCTAGAACAATCTGCCGACCATTGAAAAAATGTGCCGTTACCTGATCCTTCCCAGCTGCCTTCCCCCTTTGCCTAGCTCCGAAGGCTTTCTTTACTTCAGAAGGGCAGCGGATTGGGCGAGTTGATGTTGCATGGTAAGAATAAAATTCAAACAGCTCAGTTTGAAACAGCTCAGCTCAGTTTTAAACAGCTCAGAAATAAAATTCAATAAAATTCTTTTCTTCTTCCGGCGTTAGTTGTGGGGTGTCAAATGCCTCTAGACTATTTCCTCTTCCATTATCTTCCTGGGTGCCACTGGTTGTCTGTAAATCTCTATAGAACTGCTCAGCTACTTTAACTTCTTATGTATATTAGGAATGATATTGCCGGCTTTGTCTCCTAACGCATACATCTGATCCTTGCGTATTCTTTGCTTTTTCTTCACTGCTTTTAGGCTTCCTGCGTCCCTGAGAGAATGCTCAATTCTATCCACATTATACATCATTATGTCAGCTATCTTACGCTTGTAGGTCTAACGTATGTCAAACCGTGGAGCACGGGAGAGGTCGTCAAAAGGGTTAAATGAATGTCAGTACACTCGTCGGTAATTTTTTCCCTTTCACTGCACGCTAATCCATTATCAGTTAAAACATGCATACATAACAAAGGTATTTTTGTCCCGTGGTCCATTAACAGCTTCTTATGCAAGAAACTTGAAACGATAGAGCATGCGTTTCTAGATTGCTGGGATCCCATGTTTTTCTGTGATGTGCTACAAAGGACGTCAAAGAAACAGTTACCTTTAGATCCACATGGAATAATGTTCCTACCGGTAGCAACAGAGGATTTTCTGTATAACGCAATAATGCTCCTGGTCCTCAACTGTTTGTGGAATGCTAGAACGCAGTTTAACAATGCTGATGTCAATTCGCGACCTGCACGCGAGTACTTCATTGAAGCTGTAGTATGGTTTAGGGTTGTCCATCGGGCACTCCCTGAACAGCCAATATGGATTGACATGTCAGATAAATTGGCAGCATTGATAAAATTTTAATATGTCGTGCCAGCAAGATACTTGTTGACGTGTTTTATATTTATGTGTTGTTTGTGTATGTCAAAGGCGGCAATAAAGAAAAAAAAGCATCCTTGGCGAAATGGTTTGAATATGGGGCTTCTGTGCTAGAAGTCCTGTTTTCGAATGATGCCGCCGGACAATTTTCAATTATTTATTACGCAGTACATTGCTGAAAATTACAAGCTTAGAAAGTCACGAAGTGGCTTCAAGCCAGAAGGACGAAGTTTAGGCCAATCCATGTAGTTGCCTTAACTTCCACGCTGGCGCAACCGCTCCGACTGCAGCTTCCGTAGACACTAGTGCCAGAGTTTCTTCTAGTAATAAATATTTTATGAAAGCCTGTGATAAAAGTAGACGTACTGGACAACCTCACTCATCAGATTTTCGACGACCGTTGACTGTACTCGCCGCTATTGTTGTGCTATGAATTACCACTTGGTTTTGCGGGGAACATGTTCGCCCACTAAAGAGTTTGCTTTTATACACTGTGTTAGCTGCTGTGTTGGTCACCGTCGCTTCGACGCGACAATCTACATGCATATATATATATATATATATATATATATATATATATATATATATATATATATATATATATATATATATATATATATATATATATATATATGGTAAGCTTGTCTTATGTCCACTGCAGGATGAAGGCGTGTTCCTGCGATCCCCAAATACCCCTTTCCTGCACCTACCGATTCCAACAAGCGCTCGCGAATTTCCTAATTTCATCGCTCCACCTAGTCTTCTGCCATCCTCGACTGCGTTTCCCTTCTCTTGGTATCCATTCTGTAACACTAATGTTCCAACGTTTATCTAACCGGCGCATTACATGACCTGCCCAGCTCCATTTATTTCTGTTGATGTCGATTAGAATATCGTGTATACCCGTTTGCTCTGTGATCCAAACCACTCTCTTTATGTCTCTGAACGTTATGCCTAGAAATCTTCGTTCGATCGCTCCTTGCGCGCTTATATCCATATATGAATGAATGTATGCGAAGAAAGCAAACCAACGAGGGGCCCAAATATTACATCACAACAAGTTAACAAACATGACACGACGGACAGCGTCGAAGAAATTATTTGTAGTTCTGATTCGGAAAAAGAAACTGATAAGTAAATGGACATTAAATATGATGAAAAACAACTGGCCTTAAGTGGAATACGAACCCACGTCTTCGCGCTATGCGTGCAATGCTGTTACCAACCGAGCTTCAGCGGCGCACTTCAGGGGTATTCATGTTCATCTGCTAGAACTAACGCTGGGAGTTTAGCCCACGCCACCACTCACGGCTTTAGGGGCGGATCTGGAAGATTCACTCTGTCATAGGCGCCACGTCTGTTACAACAATACATTACGTGATACCTACTCACAATTAACGCTGTCATGTGTACTACGGACAGACTACTGTGTACTCGTACGTGTCGTGGTGACTCAACGAGCAAGGTGTTGCGCTACTGTTCACGAGGCCGCTGGAATTGCGCTCAGCAGTCTTTACCTGCACTAACTTACCGTGGAGAGAAGAATCGATAGGGTATATCAGGTGAAATAATTTCAAAGCGAAGGTTTCTTTGCCTACCATCCCAGGTTTGGCATGACTGCTGCGGCTGCGATCCGCTATTAGGCCGACAAAGTAGTACCAGTAAGCAAACCACTGTTCTACGTAGTAAAAAATAAGTTCGAGCACAAATCCGTTAGAATGCAATCAGCTGATGGGCGTCTTACAACACACCGAACTTTTAACTCCATTGGGGTGTATGTTGAACCTATTATTCATTTTGCCGAATTTTCTTTCAGTAAGTCATTCAGAATGATGCAGTGAGGCTTTGTCTGTTCTTGGCGAATCCTGCAAAATCGGCATGTGCCGCTGTAACACAGGAGGTAGAGAATCCTATAACGTAGCTTGTTACGTGTCGTACTGCCCTCTGAATATGGCTGTCATCGCCATTCTTTCATCTGCAAACATCATACATCGCCTTTCTTCACATGACATCACTGTGCACGTGACTCGTTTACAAAACAGGTGAAGCAGCGCGCTTGGAAAGAAGACATTCACACAAGCATGAATCATTTCGGCCTAACGGTAAACCATGTAGTGCTTCCCCGTGCAAATTCAATAAGAATATAGCTGGGACTTTTGTAGTGAATACATATATATTCAATAGGTTTGTACGGTGCACAGGGATGAAAATAAGCACAGCTGGATGCGTCGCGGTTAATTAGACACGATTGTAGTTACTCGCTCTCTTAACCTTTCGTTGACGTAGAGCCGAACAGGATCGCTGGGTATACACATGGTTTACCTTTTTATTCATAATTTCAATTAGCATATTATGGTTTACGGAAGAAGTCGTGTTCTTCGAAGATTTCCTCAGAAATATCGCACGGCATGTCCGATTGAGTACGTAGATCATGTCAATTAGCGATAACTGCTGTAACAAGTGGGATAGCTGCACGGACGTACTTTAAAAAAAATATCTGATCTAGGTTGCTTTGTACACGCCTTTGGTTTTTTTTTTTTTTGTTGACAGACAGTGTATGTTAGTACCATAAAAATAAATCATTTTTCATCTTCTTCAATCATTAATCACGGGCAAGTAATGCTGCATTCTTTAAGCGCTGATCAAATTATAAATGGTAGCAACATAACTACTAAGGTCTGTAAATTTGTACATGAAATTGAGAACCATTATTTTGTCCTGAAAACAACTTCCTTGCCCGTGCGGCGCTTCTATCGATTGACATCGTCTGAATTATATCTTGGCAAATTAGGTGTACTGCAGAATCACGGAGGAACATTGTGGGACTAAATCATGCTTTTAAAAGCGTTTGCGATGCGTTAAACAGGTGAACAGCCTTTAATAGATTGCTACTTCTTCAGCACTTGGCGTTGCAAAACGTTTGCGCCGTGCCACTGTTTGACGTCCCAGGAATTGACCGCGATGATCAGCTGTGCAGTAAAAGATGTATTTACAGAGTGAAGCCAGCTACCATAGGCGTTTCCAATACATGCGGAAAAAATTATCTTTATTACGCTGAATGTGGTTTTAAGTGCGACAAAATCCAGAAAGTCATAATACAAGCGCTCCACTCGCAAGTGAATTTTGAGAAGAATCGCTCATGCGTGGAATATTGGTAATCATAATCATAATATTGTTACGGAAAGATGAAAGAAGACAGAGGCAGAAGAAGATCGCGAGACGCTGGCTGCTGCGTGTTGTTGGTGGTCAGCCGTCTTGTCTACGCTTACTCATCCTGTATTAATATTGTAAATGCAGTCTTTATATGGGCCTAACATCTCCGTAACATATCGAATAAAAATAAAGATAAAAGCTGCATGAAAGGACATGTGAAAAAAAAATGCGCTTAGCAGAAAAATTACATTCGCTCACGTTATGTGACGCACCATGTACAGATGGTGACGATTCCATAATGCAAGAGCTTTAAGAAGAGATAACGCCGCCACATTTTAACCAAAAGAGCGGTAATTTGTCCTGAATATGCCACACCGGGGAGCTTAAAGAGTCCTTATTTAGCAACACGTAGGGACAGGTTGGTCAAAAACTGAATAGAAGACACGCCGTCATCTTTCAAGAGTGTGTTGTACAGTTAAAAAGTTTTTAGTATTGCTGCTAGATGTGTCGCGGAAATTCGTATTGCCATTAAAAACGTAACTTGTCTTGTAAAACATCACAAAGCAGTTTTAAAGGCCATCATGCTACTAGCAAAATGTCCTACATGCCAATTTGGCAGTCCTTACCCGGCCTTCATCACCACTCGAAGACGTTTTAGCACGTCCGGCAAAGTTATCACAAGACAGGCAGAATATGTGTTAGAAATATTGTGCAAAGAACTAGAAGGCGTCTGTTACATGTTATTAGGTAATGGCCAAGGTTTCTCGCACATCTTGTCAATGTATATTGTAGATGACAGCCAGACGATTGTGTGTTGAGTGGGTAATTCTGTGCCGGTATGCTCTTTGCTTCCGCTCCGACAGTTTTGAGATGCAATAGACGTTCGAATGCACAACATTTTCACAGAACACACAGAAGAGAAACAAACACAACGGAGCGCTCCTTGCAACTATCGATTTATTCCCTTATCAGAGGACGATATACATGAATATATTCAAAGGGGAAGAAAAAAAAACAAGAAACATTTTCATGCAAAGGACCATCCCCAAGTACCAAGCCGGCTCTGTCACTAATCCGTCTGCTGAGCTCGACAACCCAATAAGAACGCAAAACGAGGGTACCACATTTCATATTAGGGTGCAAGCAAATCAATTTATTTGCCACTGAGGGAAACAGACGGTAGGCTTACGCATATAATTCCCATGCGCGCAATTTCGGTGACATCGATAATGCTATACGAACACAATGCTATACCAACACTCGCAACCTTCAACCTTAGCAAGCTTACAATGAAAACAGGCTTTCAGCTGTCGAGTTTATACGTCATGGCAGGACCAGACTAATCGAACAACCCTTCTTTTGGGCTCAGTTTATCGAAGGCATTTCACTCGGGGTGCCTCTCGCAGGTGTCCACTTGTGCAGAATCGGTTTGAACTGCCATCTATCGGGATGACCAACGTGGCTCTCCGGCAGTCCGCTCGTACTCCACTGGAACGTCGGTACGTTTCCCCAGGTAGGTCCACTTATTGCGGCGTACTCTAATGACGCCACTAGCTCTTGGTTTGCAACCTGCGTGAACAAAAGCGGTAAGCTCAAACAAAATCCGCTTAAGAACTTGTGATAATGCAGGCTGGCACCGAGAAAGGCACACGCGGATGATAAAATGCACGCAGACGAACAGGGAGAGTGTAGTGGTGGAAGGGGGGAGGGGGGTCCTGTTCCTGAGAACCGTAAAGCGACGGGTGCTCACAATATCGGTAGGCGCTATGAAGAATAGAAAAAAAAAACATTAGAATGTCACACGAGCACTCTTTTTCAACCATCCGAGCAAGGTCGGCCTTTTTTTGGGAGCTCGAAAGCGGTCGAAAACGACCATCCAAAACTAACGCTACATTCCACATAAAATTGTCATTTTCCACTGAAGGGCGAAGCACTGACTGCGACAGCAAGGTTAACCCTTGCGCGCGAATTTTTCGGACGCTGTTCTAAGAATACGCGGGTCCCACTGACGCGAACGCGATCACATGAGTGCGCCAAACGGAAGCGAAGCTGACAACAAAACACGTCTCAGTGTAAACTATGGATACGTTGCTGCTCGAAACGAATCAGCGGTAAACATAGCGCTAGTTACAGGTGCAATAATCTTGCCAGCGTGATTCGAAATGGCATCCAACATTAAATTGAAGAGCTTTTCAACAAAGCCTACGCAATTGCTCTGAAGAGTTATAAGCACCTCTTCACATGTAGGATATACGAACTTCCTTTCAGAAAAAAAATTCAGCTTCGCCAAATCATGAACACTTTACTGGCCAGACGGTAACACTATGCCAAAAATAAGTATTATGGGAACTCCGGCATCGGATCCAGCAGTCGAAGAAGTGGAGGAGAAAGTGACTCGTGAGCACGTGCTGCGGTTCCACATTTGACTGGCCGCTTTCGGGCGCGGCCGGCCAGGACCGGGGCCTGCTACCATGGCCTGAGGGAAGCACCGTTCCCACATAGGCGCCAACGTGGAGCCCCGGCTTCCTTTTGGTGTGGACCACGATCGTCGGGAAGGCAGGCGGCGCCGTTTCCAGGGCCAGTAGCAACACCTGCCTGGCCTGGTGTGTGACGATCTTCGCGGTGCGAGCTGCAGCTCTGGCGTTCGCTGAAGAGCGATTCCGCCGGCTCCTCCTCTGTCAACGTCATCGGGTCTGGCATGGCACATGGGCCAGGAGCTGTCTTCAGCGCGCCGCCGAAACTCCCGGGGCCACTGTTGGAGGAGGGACCTACCGGCGTGGTTACTTCACGACCGCGATAAGTTCTCTTAGCATGGGGACCACACGGGGCTGCTCCAAATCCGGCGACAAGGCCGCGTCCAGCGACTCGGAGACGTGTGAGAGGGACGACGACTGCACTGTTGACGTTGAGGGAGGCTGCTAACGCACGCAAATGCAAGTTGTCGAAGAAAACAGCTCGGAAGAACTGCTCGTCGGATGGCGAAGCCGCGAACAAGAGTGGCGCGTCGTCCTCGTCCGATCTCGGGAGGGCGAAGTCAGGGACTCTGGCGGCGATTCCTCGGCGCAAGCCGACGGCAGCGGCAGCGAAAACGACAATGGCGGTGATTTCGAAGAAGTGGAGTTAAACTACGGCTACGACGACAAACTCATCTGCACTTGAGGTCAATTGCGAATGGTAGTGGAGTTGGCAGCGTTCGAGCGACGATCATCTGCGATCGCTGCCTCCTGTTGACTGCGTGGTGTGGTGCCATCTGGTCTTTGTGCGGCTGCTTCTTCCTGCGACCTGCTGCGTGCACTTCTAAGAACGAAGTCGAGGAAGAAGACCCGATCAGGTGTGTATCCGGGAATGGTTTACGGCCTTCCGGTTCCTGGAAGACCTCGAAGTTTCGGAGGCTCCACCACCTGGTCTGCCGCATCTTCGCAAAGCGCGCGTCCGGTAAGCAAGACAGGTTTAGGGTGTTCGGTTTGCTGGAAGACCTTGGCGACTCAGACCTTGCCTGCTCCACCTATCCTCGTTGGGTGCAGCAGTCTGCAAGGTTTGCCCGCCACCAGGATCGGTGCCGTCACTGCAAGCCGCTGTTGGCCAGTGCAGATGGAGGGGCAGTATGTGAACTCTGGCATCGGAGGCAGCAGTCGAAAAATTGGAGGACAAAGCGACTAGTTGGCACGTGCGGTGGTTCAAGGCCTTGCTGGGCGCTCTTGGACGCCGCCGGTCAGGACCGGGGCCTGTTGGCGTGGACTGAGAGACGAGCGGTTCCCACATCCCACATTATTTATATTCTGCATTTTTACGTGCAAAAACACTATATGATTACAAGGCATTCCATAGCTCGGGACATTGGAATAAATTGAACCACCTGAGTTTTGATGTAAAAGTATCGAATTGGCCATTATGCGAAAACAACCGGCGTCTGTAGCAGCTAAACGGCGCCTAAATTCCCAATTGGCTGCGAAGCCAGGTCACCTGTGCCTCTCGACGGAGCAGAGTGGGCGAGAAGGAATACGTCCTGCAGCACTTGAGAGCCAGGTGTTCCAGGGTAGGAGAGGGCACAGTTGCGACGCCAGGTCAACGTCGCTCTCCGAACCCTTTGTTATACTCACGTTTGTTGTCAGCGCGAGCTCACGCCTGTGTTATAACTACCCCTCGTTATACGCTATAAAGCATTGAATGTATAAACAACAGAATAAATTCGAAAGGATAACGTTGGCTGTTGTGAGCTTCGAACCTACGACCGTATGCTCAGAAGCAGATTGGTTTTACAGCGGCATACCGGTGCCTTCTTTATAGTAGGCCTATGTACTCTATTTTATGACGTCATCCTATCTGGGCCGAAATGGCTATCGTTAAGTACGGCGTGACGAAAGCGGTGAAGTCAAAATCACTGCGGCTTACTCGGGAGCGTCCCTGTTGACACACGTGTAGTCATCTGTGTTCTTTTGTTGTGTTTGTGTAGTTCTTTTGGTTATATCGTGAATTGAGATACTCTAGATGCTCAGGCATAAGAATGGAACGGCACTTCCCTCAGCCGATAGCTCCCTGGTACTCCGAGATTCTCCGAGGCGGGGCTGTGGGAAGCTGGGGAAGCGGACGGAGGCAGAACGACTCAGAGGAGATGGTGCCCAACGTCTGCTGCTCGAACGTGAAATTTGTGTCGCAACAGGGATCGCTCGACCGCACGGAGGAAAAAGGAAAGTGTTGCTGACAAACTTCAGCCAGGTGCTAAAGCACGTCAACAACGGCACGACGATCGCATACTTCGAGGAAATTCTGGAAAGCAGCAATGCGTTTATTCTCTCGGATTCTGCCGCATCTATCCCAACGCCCGTAGTTCCCGAACCAGGCTTCGACATAAGTCCAAGTCTTCCCATGTTTAAGCGGCAACAGCTCAAAAGTCTGCTCCGAAGATACGAAGACTGCTTTTCGACGTCATCGAGGATTCAACAAATACCAGTCGCAAATCATCGCATAATAACCGAAGAGTGCGCTCGACCACTCCACCAGAGCCCTTGCTTAGTTTCGACGCGAGAACGTGAAGCTATTAGGCAACAAGTCGACGAAATTCTTCGCGACAACATCATCCAGCAGTCGAAAAGCCCGTGGGCATCTCCTGTAGTTCTCGTGAAGAAAGAGGACGGAACCCTACGTGTCTGCATCGATTATCGTCGACTGAACAAGATCACGAAGAAGGACGTATACCCCCTTCTACGGACAGACGACGCATTGCATCGGCTCTGTAACGTTAAATACTTGTCTTCTATGGACCTCAAGTCTGGCTACTGGCAAATAGAAGTCTACGAGAGAGATCGCGAAAAGACCACATTCATAACGCCAGATGGCCTCTACGAGTCCAAGGGCATGCCGTTCGGACTGCGCTCGGCGCCTGCATCGTTCCAGCGCGTCATGTACACGGTGTTAGCAGGATTGAAGTGGTAGACCTGTCTTGTTTACTTGGATGACGTCGGCGTCTTCGCCGGAAATGTCGACGATCACCTTAGGGGGCTTGCGACAGTACTAAAGGCCATCGAGTCACCAGAGCTCACTCTGAAGCCGGATAAATGCCACTTCGTTTACGATGAGCTTCTGTTCCTGGGCCACGTCATCAGCAAATCTGGAGTCCGCCACGCGCCACAGAAGGCAGCCGCCATTGCAATGTTCCAGTAGCCCATCGACTACAGGCGCTTTGTCAAGGACATTTCACGCATCGCTGTGCCACTGACACATCTAACGAAATGTGATGTCGAGTTCAAGTGGGAAACGGCGCAGGCCGACGCCTTTCAAGAACTCAAACGACGCATGCAGTAGCCAGCGGTACTTGCGCACTTCGACGAGGACGCCGGTACAGAAATACGCACGGACGCCAGTTGCCTAGGCATCGGTTCCGTCCTAGTGCAGAGAAAAGACGGATGGCAATTATTGTACAACCGAAAAATAATGCCTCGTCATCGTTTGGGCTACAGCAAAGTTTAGCCCTTACCTATATGGCAGGCCATGGAAACTCGCCAGCGACCATCACGCGTTGTATTGAAGGGCATTTAAAGGACCATTAAGAACGGCTGCTGCGGTGGAGCCTAAGATTGCAAGATTGTGATATGACTGTAACCTACAAGTGCGGACGAAAATACCTTGATGACGGTTGCCTACCATGCGCCCCCACTGACTCGCCGCTGCAAGATGAAGAGGCTGACGACGCATTCCTTGGAATGTTAAGCGCGGAAGACTTCGCTGAACGGCAACGAGCAGACACGGAACTGAGAAGCCTTGTTGAGTACTTGGAAGCGCACACAGACGTTGTGCCTAGGGCATTTAAGCGAGGATTGTCTTCGTTCTCGCGTGAAAACAACCTACTCGTAAAGAAAAACTTCTCACCAATCCACGCCAACTACCTTCTTGTTGTTCCCTCGGCGTTGCGTCCGGAAGCACCGCACGCCCTCACGGCGACCAGTGCCAGCCCTTTGAATGCACTCTGGTGACTTCCGCTAGAAAGCTACATGACGATTCGAGCGATGGACACTTCGGAATCTCCTGGACACTATCGACGATGCAATAAAAGTATTACTTGCCGCGCCTGACCGCCGACTTCGCCCGTTACATCAAGACATGCCCAGACTGTCAGCTCCGCCAGACACCACCGACAAGGCCGGCGGGATTACTGCAGCCGATGCAGCCTCCTTGCCGACCATTTCAGCAGATCGGGATGGACTTGTTGGGACCCTTTCCGACGCCAACAACCGTAAATAAGTGGATCGTTGTGGCAACGGACTACTTCCCCCGTTTCACTGAAACGGAGCTCTGCCGAGCGGTAGCGCAGCCCAACTGGCGAAATTCTTCATCGGAAACATCCTGCTGTGGCATGGCGCACCGGAAGTCCTCATCGCCGACAGAGGAACGTCATTTACAGCGGAGCTCACCCAAGCCATTCGGCAGTACAGTCAGACAAGCCACAGGAGGACAACTGCCTACCAGCCACACACGAATGGTCTTACGGAGCGCCTGAATAAGACCCCCGCCGACATGCTAGCAATGTACGTCGACGTTGAACACAGGACCTGGGATGCCGTCCTGTCGTACGTAACCTTCGCTTACAACACTGCGGTGCAAGAAACAACACAGATCACGCCGTTTAAGCTGGTTTATGGCAGGAACCAACGACGACGCTCGACGCTATGCTGCCGCACCGCACTGACGAGGAGAATCATGACGTCGCTACCTATCTCCAGCGCGCCGAAGAGGCCTGACAGCTCGTCCGCCTGCGGATCAAAAACCAGCAGCGTACCGACAGCCGGCCCTACAACCGCCGACGACGCTACGTCGAGTACAAGCCCGGTGACCGTGTGTGGGTTTGGACCCCGATACGCTGACGACCACTCAGCGAGAAACTATTGGGACGCTATTTGGCCCCACATGATCATCCAACGTATTGGCGAACTGGACTATGAGGTCGTGTCAGATGGCATTTCGCATTTACAGTGGCACCGCGGACGATCTGAAGTGGTCCACGTGGTGCGCCTTAAGCCCTTTTACGCACGCTGACGAACTTCGTTATTTTGTTGTTTCTCTGCTGCGGGTGTTTTTTGTTTATGACTTCCGTTTGTTTGCCGCATTGGGTCGAGGATTTTTACGAGGGGGGTATTGAAACGTGTCCTTCTTTACCGGGCGACCACCTTTCACCGCCTAAGAAATGTTATCGCACAGCGCAACCCGCGCCTGCATGTATCGGAAGTTTGTGGAATGTTATAGATGGTTCTATCCGTTGTTGGTCACAGAACCTTGTGTAATCTGACATCATGTATGCGCGACGCGAATAGTATAGAACTTTGTGGAAGAGACGCGGGTCCCAGCGATTACTCTGGAACATTCGACGACTGATGTATAAAAGCCAACGCGCTTGACCCGCTGATCAGATTTCCGACCGTCGCTGACTGTATTCGCCGCTATCGTTGTGCTTTAAGTGTAACTTGCTTTGGAGGCACAAGTTCGCCCAATAACCATTTAGTTTCGGCATTTACAATTCTGCCGATGTATTATCTAACGTCACTACTACGTGAGATTATGTATTGCTACGCCGCAAGAAGCATGGATACGATGGTTTACATAGTAAACCATCGCAGCCAAGTGCCTTAGTGGCCTCATGGCGACCAGTGCCAGCACTGTAAATGCGCTCTGGTGACTTCCGCTAGAAAGCGTAAGTTTATCGTCTGCTAGGCCGCTGTTGACACACCTGGGTTTTCATTCATTTGCTCGTGCTCTAAACGCGTATTTGTGCAGCACCATGCTCTGCAGTTACTACCTATATTTTTATGTAACAGCATTGTATGCCCCAATAGGTGAAAATTCATCGTCGTGACGGAAAAACGGTACCAAAATGGCCAACGCCGTAAAGAGTAAAAGCACACGAGAAATGTTCTGGTTTACGTAAAATTTATCAGGAAGATTCGTGCTAACCAAGTAAGTGATTGGCTTCGAAAATAAAATTAGGTAAATTTCCGTATGGGTGGAAACCGAGCCTGGGCCTCCAGATTGTGAAACGAGAAGGCTTCTGTGACGCCACGGCGATTGCACGTTTCTGGTTTACTAAAGTTCTGCCTAGTGCGTCATTGCACAAGTCAAGTTTATGAAGTCCTCGCGGGCAAGCGAGCGCGAAGAGACGCTTAACGTATTTTCGTTAGGCTGTACCGAGGCGCACTTAGACTGCAAGCGAGAGCTTGCGCGAGCGGGGAAACACATTAAGAAAATATTATGTCGTTTTACGTGCTAAAACCATTACCTGGTTATGAGGCACCGCATAGTGGGGGACTCTTGAAAATTTAACCACGTGTGGTTCTTTAAGATGCACCTAAATTTAAGTACACGGGTGTTTGCGCATTTCGCCCCTGTCGAAATCAGGCCGCCGTGGCATCCCGCGACGTCGTGCTTAGCAGCCCAAGAACTTAGCCACTAAGCAACCACGACGAAAGGCACTACAACGCTTTCGAATTCCCACACGTGAGCTATCTTAAGCGGGTCTGACGAGTTCTTTTCCTTTACAACGAAGATGAATATGACAAGAATCGCGCGATTTTTTTCG
Organism: Dermacentor andersoni; assembly: GCF_023375885.2. Classification (NCBI taxonomy): domain Eukaryota; kingdom Metazoa; phylum Arthropoda; class Arachnida; order Ixodida; family Ixodidae; genus Dermacentor; species Dermacentor andersoni. The sequence goes on along the minus strand of NC_092820.1, from coordinate 72,068,305 downwards.
TCTCCGCAGTCGAAAACGCAAACAATCGCAGCGGAAGGCACGGGCCATGTGCGTCGCTGGGTGCCTTGCAGCTTTACCAGATGGCGCTCGTCGCCGCGCATCCGCGGAAGCGGTGGCGCTGGATGTGCGGGGAGAAGAACAAACGACAGCAACCAGAAATCTCTAGCGTGCATAGCGTGCGCCGCAAGTGCCGCCTATTATGTATTACGAACGCGTAAGCTGCAGTAGCCGGGAAGCGGCAATTCTAGCATACGAAGCAGGGAGTGATGTCACTACCTTTTTGTTATGTAAAAGAACCCACCTATCAACTAATTCCGTTTTTGTTGTGATCGCGCCATGGAAAGGCCACGCATAGTTAGGACTGTAAAAGGGCAGCGCGAGCACGATAAGCGGCGACAGCAACAGCTACATCAATAAGGACAACGTCGTCGTGCTCAGGCTAGGCAGGACGCAGCGGTTCCTGCCCAAAGCAAGCCACGCAGTTAGGGAGCCTGAAAAGCAGTGCGAATACGATGAGCGACGAAAGGAACAGCAACGTTAATATGCATAACAAGATCGGGCTCAGGCTCGACAGAACGTTCTAGGTTACGTCAGGTTCATCTAGCGGAGGAGGTGTCAATTGCCACAGCTTAGCTGGCCAACCACTTTCGCAGCGTGGCATGGAGTTAATTGTTTTCTGCTGATGATTTCACCGAGGCAAAGATTAGAAAAACAAAACGCGATGCAGGATTATATCAATACTGCATACAGGGCGCCCCAGCTAAATGTAGCCAATGTTTTAGGAAATGCGTATTATGCTATGGGGCTGAAATCAACTCAGTGTTCAGAATCGGGCGGCGTAGTCTGCGGTATATTTTTCGTTTTGCAAAGTCAAATAATTAGGATAACTCAACACCTAACTTTTTTTAATGTTGGCTTCACCAATAAAATGCGATACGAATGTTGTAAATCACACTTAAATATGTCCGACTGTAGTGTTTCCAAGTAAGTGCCATTGATGGAGCTTGTTTATTGTTTTAAAAGAATAGCCGCAAAGTATAAAAACAAGAGCATAATGGCGCCACTATTTCATCACTGCCAGACGACCGATCAAGTACCAAAAGCCGCTTGTCTCTGCAGTGCTGTCCTGGACGGGCTTGGCGTAACCGGTGGCCAGCAACTCTGGCTAGTAAAATATGATCACGAACGAATTGAAATGCATGACAATTACATTTTCCTTCTCGATGAAACAGTTCTGCGGTCAAAGTTTACTCAAGCCCTAAGCTTTTTTTTTTTTGTTACATTCTGCGGTACTGTTTCAATCCACAAGTGGAGCGAATGATATCTTCATGCCACGTGACGTGAAAGCGCGAGACACCTTCAGCAGCGCTACTCGTTCTCTGCGCTCGATTGCGACGTGGCTCGCGAGTGAATCTCGAAACAAGGCATGCCAACAATAGATGGACCTATTGACACAATGGCATTTGTTCATTTTTTTTCTTTCCGAAGCGGGAAGAACTCCGCCTTGCAAATAATCGCAAGGTAACTGTGGTGCTGGCCTTGGAAGCGGCCAGCTGCAATCGGATAATGCCTCAAAGTTATGCAAGTCGTGGTGCTGGTGGAGGGCGACAACCTACATCAACTATAATGAAGACTTACCAAACACTAAGGCAGACGGGTACGTTCAAGAATACGAGGCACAGGACTTCGGCTATAATTGACTACATGGAGGTGGACACCCTGGAATTCATGGCTGCGGACCCACGGCCTTGGTTAGTGCTTCCGTACATAATCAATTGTCCGAGGAATCACGAAGAATGGGAAGCTTCATCTCTATCGTCTTCAACTCTGCCAGAATTTATAGAAGAATAATTTACAAAGCAGACTGGACTTTAGGAATTGGATTTCGATCTACAGCGACGAAGAACCTGTCGTTCTCAACAACGTTCTGTGGGCGGAAGAAGCAAACTTTTGCAAAAACGTTCACGTCTATTTGCACAATGCGCAATATTTGAGCGAGAAGAAGCCACACTGGTTGGCCCAATTCAAACACAAGTACCAGTGGTCGTTTAATTTCTGTTGTACAATTTTCGACGGTAGGATTATTGGTCCCGTATTCTAGAACCAATCGCTCAACGGACAGCGCTACATCGACGGAATTTTCAGTGGTCCAGCGGACAGTTACTGCAATTATCTTCCCATGAGGGTTCCTCAGGACGCATGGTTCCAGCATCATGGTGTGCTCCCCCTTCCCCCAGCAGTAGTCAAACTCGAGGCTGGCTGGACATGGCTTTTCTAAGACAGTGTATCGGGCGGCATGGACCAGTGCCATGACCTGCAAGGTCACTGGAGACGACTGCACTCGACTTCTTGCGGAGATACGTAAAATAACGCTTATCTCAAATCGAAACCAGCACACCAGATGCACTCAGAAAGTAGAGTTATCCAAGTTTGCAGTAAAACTCCTGAAGATGTCGTCAGGAGTGCCGAGGGAGACATTTTGAAGTGGTATCAGTGCTACGTCACTTCAGAGGGACACTTTTTGAGAACCGTCTTGTAATGCGGAAGACCGTAGGTGCCCGTGGGGCCTCATTTCGAAGAGCGTATACGCACACAGCGTGTGTCCTTCATGACGCGTGCTACGCTTCTGTCGTGAACTTGTTGCTCCAAGACAGCGGCGAACCCGTAAATTGGAATGCCGTTGCCCCTTCGGGTTTTGTTTTAGGCTAATTACGATAACGCATGGCTCGCATTTGATGTTTTATTTCATGTTACGTTTTGTAGCCTCATGTCTAGGCTGTTATCGTTGCAATCGAGAAATAAAGTCATGTTATTCTATTCTTTGCCCAAACAATTTAATCCTGGCCCGCATGGAGCATACTTCCACGAGAAATGTTTTTTTTTCTCTTTTTTTTGCAAAGGGGACCGCAGAGTTGTTGCGGAAAAAGGAGGCGTGGACAGGAAAGACGCTCACTTGCAACTAAGTATATATTCAGAGAGAAACCACCAGGAACGTTATTGCGCATGCGCCGCCATCGAGAATTGTAAACACACGATTGTCAACATTTTTTTATATTAAAATTAGCCGAGCAACGGGCCATGCATCACCGCACCAATAATGACAGCTATAGTGTAGGTGCCAGCAACGTAGGCACGTGCAAGTGGCCTGACAGAAATCACTACAAAAAAAAAAGCCTGCGGGGGGAGGGAGACAAAAAGTCATCTCAAACCAACTAGCCAAGCAGCTTACAGTTCTATTCCACGACAATGTCGCGCGGCGGTGACGCCCAAATGGTGCTGTCGTAGCCACTTCTCGCGCGTTCATCTTCCGCCAACGACGGTGCTATTGGGAGGCACGCTCACGCGGGTGCGATCCGAGGTGCGTTTCTGCGTGCAAGAAGGCTCCACGTGGGCCGGGCTTTGCCTCCTAAAGAAGCGGCCCCCGCTTGCTGTTCATGACACGTCAGCAATTGCTGGCTCATTCCTTGCGGCCACCGGAAACAGCAAGCCCGTCTCGGATAACGGTGCAGAGACAAGCGGATGCCGTTTTCTGATCGGTAGCCTCGGGGCGCTGAACTAGTGGCGCTATCACGCGGCTGTGTTTGTATTCCGCGGCATTTCATTAGTTGCAAACACTTCAGACAGGTATTTTTAAATGTAACCGACAACTTTCGTAGCGGTAGTTTCTTGCTGCAGCCTATATTTAAAAAGTTAGGCAAATATTTTCATACGAATTGACTTTGCAAAACGACAAAAAGAAATACTGCAGAGTAGGTTGCCCGATCCTCAACAACCATGAGTTCGTTTAAGACGACTGGTACACTGCGTCGTTTCAAACCTTCGTTACCTTTAGCTGGAACACCCTTTATATAAGCGCCACCTTTGCGATAAGGAACACAATCTCGTGTCTCCTCCAAGAAATGAAACTTCCAGTGTGTAATACCCTCGTCACACTGCAAATATATTGCCGTCTTCAACGAAAGAAATTGGATAGAAAGGTAATTTTCTACGACACGGGAAAATGTAACCATATTAGTCTCAAACTACCTTTTCAAACTAGTGAGTTTGCGAAACTCAATCCCATTAGTTGTTCGACTGAACGTGTATCCGCGTCTACTGGGGCCTACCGTTCAGCTTGGCAAAGAGGGTATGCTTCTTCACTGTTTAAACAGAAAATCGGCAGTTTTGTCCAGGCGTTTGAAGCCCATATCGCAGTAGAAAGATTTAGGTCGCACTTGTATATCTTGGGCAGTGTTCTAACTATACGCGGATCCAACCTAAGTACCTAAATAGGTTTTCTGTTCTCGTTTTCTGCACAAAAGCAGAAAAGAAACATCTAGGAATAAACTAAGACGAAGACGACGTACGCGGGTGCGCCAATATGTCTGCCACCCTTGAAAGGTTTAACAAGCCGTGAAGGGCCTGTAATTAGATGACACAGGCGGAAATACGCTGCCCGTAAAAAGCCACACCAAATAATAATAAATTTGTTTCAAGCGTTAGCAATCGGCTTACGCAAGAGGCCCTGTTTCTACCAGAATACTCGCCTTCGTGCATAGCGTTCGGCGCCAGCGTTTCCCGGTAAACATTCCGGCTACGTAAGCTGCCTAGCCGGGAAGCGTGAGAGGCAGCCAGGGAGGTTTTAATGCTATCGCTTTCCACCCTTAAAGGGACACTAAAGGTTACTATTAAGTCAACGTGGACTGTTGAAATACCATCCCAAAAACCTCGAAACGCTTGTTTCGTGCCAAGGAGAGACTTATTTTAAGAGAAAATGCGTTCTGAAGCGTCCGCGTACCTCTAGCGCAGTTGAAATCGCCCGCCCTCCGATCGAGGAGTACTGACATCATGGTCTCATAGTGACGTTGCGCCATCGGTGAGTAGAATGGCGTCCGCAGACGGCGCTACGGCCTTTCTGCGCAAAACGCAAACGCGCGGCCAGAAACAGAGCCAAGACAGAGCCGACAGCAGGGCGAAAGCGGGACTATGGTGGCTAGCGGAAGGAGAAACGCGCGACCATGAGCTGGTACTTCATTCTATGGCGCAAACTTCGACGCTCGTCGCAATGGACCCTGACAACGACAGATTGACTCGCGATGCTGCGCTCAACTTCAGCGATTTGAGCACCGACGAGCGCGACCTGCTGCTGAGGGCTCGCGCTGCCGGCGTCGTTGCGTACTACGACGGCGGCCTCGACACCGGCTCTCCGGAGCGGGAAAGCAACGAGGACTTCCCACGACATCACATGGACGTGACATTCTCGCTGCTTGTTCCAAATGAAAGTTTCGCGAGCCAGCAGAACCTGCACAGCATGACGCGATAACGAAACTATTGAAACTCCAAAGCGTGGGCGGCGCAGAGTCGACCGTGCAGTGTCGAGCGAAAACGAAACCTTTCGACCACCCATACAACTGAAGGGTAACGTCAAACTGTTATTTTTTCTTAGAATCGAATAGACGTAGACAAGTAGCATTTTCTTCCGTCTTATAATCGAATGAAATTATATTTTTAATACGAGTAGTTGAGTATTACTAACACAAATTATGAGGAGTGCTTTCGTCATCGGGCTAGTACCGGAATGTCGCTGGGGGGTCTCAAATCGTGTCATGCATTTACCTCAATTTCTCGTTTACTAAAGCTCTGTTCACGATTATATTGACGCCTTAGACGTTCTAGAACATTGCTCTACCACTTTAACTTGAATTTCTGGTAACCTTTAGTGTCCCTTTAAAGGCGAAGCTTAAGGGTTGTCCAATTTTGTCGCTTGGAAACGAAGCTCATTGCTATTTTTGATTGTCAATATTTTTTTATTTCATTAGCATCAGTAGACCGCACCTTCAAGTGAGCGGGAACCATTAGGAAAACATCACTTTGTAATGGTGCAACTAAAAATTTTCTGCAATAAAACAAAATAATAATGTACTACACTTTTGTTAGAGAATCTCGTCGTACCTAAAACATGTTGTTGGCCCTGTGTGCATCCTGTCTTTTGGCTTCGAAAGTCGAGGGCCCCAATTATGTATTACCCGTCACGAACCATGCAAACCCACACAGCTCAATTTTTGTCTTCGATTTAGATACGTGTGTAGCGCTTAGAGAAAAGAAATTATATTGAAAACAATTATATAAGTATGTTTGACGATGTTTGTCCAATCCTTGAATTACGTGATAGCACTAATTCACACCACTGGACGAATCTCGCCAGCGTCCTGTCACTGCTACATTGGGCAGGGGCAAAGAAAGGAGTGTCTGGCTATTCTGAGAAGACCAGCGCACACAGGCCTAGCTGAGTCAAGAAAGAAGTAATGTATAATCACTGTGCAGGTCAGCACTGCTGCACAAGACTAAACTTTCTTTATTATTCGCTTCGAGCTTTCTTTCTTTATTCGTTTATTGAAGACATAAACATGATGGGATGTGACATGATGTGACATGATCGCATGTGACAAAAGACAGTGAACGTGTCTTTCTGTCGCGCTAATTTTGTCCGCCCTTTTATAATATGTTCCAGAAATTTTATAACCGGCCTGAGCCTTAAACATAGAACCCATATCGGCTCTAAAACGTCAATTAACCGTTTGCTTGGCTAATGACCAGAAGCCTGTTTGATGTTTCTAAACCCCGGGGACGGGTGGTTGGCGGTAGGCAGACGAGAAGACTTCGGCAGACGAGTTTGGTAAATTTTATGATATTGTAACTAACACTACAAGTCCAGTGAAGTGATAACTTACTGACCTTCTGTATCAATTACTTTCGATAAACAATGGGGAAGCTTCCTATTGTAAATTGAAGTTGCGAGGGAGAGAGGGGAGTAAAAATAGAAAGGCAGATGTGTTACGTAGATATTTAATTAAATTCAGATTAATTTCTCGACTTCGATAAGAAGTGGTTCAGGGCCCATTTAAATGAAGAGAGCGCTTATACCGTACTTGTCGCGTCTACGTCCTCGTTGTACCTTCACGCTGTAGACTCACGATAAAAGAGACTGACGCACATTCATATTAAAAAACATGAGCTCATGTACTTCTGCACAAAATTGTACATCCCACGTCGATAAAAGCACCGGTGGATCTCGCGTAAGTTTTGAAAAGGCCAGCGTGGGCGCATTTTGGGTGCGAACGGAAACATGATCCTAGATACTCATGAATGTAGCGAGAGGCGACGAACAACCGTTTACGGCCGTTGCAAAAGTTGTTCCGGTCATCTCGTACCTAAAAATGACAATATGGACTGCTTGAACGTGCCGTTTGAAAAGAATGAGCGAGAGAGTACATCCAAGTTGGTGTGTTTAAGTCCACACCAACAGATAACGCGCATGTCGAAGACCTGTAACCGGAGAGACCAGTGGGCAAGGCACACAGATGTATCCTCCAAAGCTGATAGACAACATAGGGCGTGGTGGTAGATAAAGATGTCGAAGCAATGACCGTAAAGGTATGGTCGAATTTTTCAAGTGTATAAATTATAGCCAAGCACTCCTTTTCTGTGTCTGAGCAATTCTATTTGGCGTTGTTTAGTGCCCTGCTTGAGTTGGCGACTACGTATTTGTCATACCTATGTTTTCGCGGACCGCAGACTGCACCAAGTACTGCGCCGTTGTGGGCCGTGTGAACTTTTGTGACAGCCGCAACATAGATATGGCGCGCAGCAAGGTGGCAAAGCGAGGTGACGACGCAATCTTGCAAATGCATTGCCACAACTTGTGACCAGGTAGAATAGCCGAATCAACGGAGCAATAACATAAGCGAAATTCCAATAGTATGAGGAGAGTCCGATGGAGCTTCTGATTTCCTTCAGTGACATCGGTTTCGAAACTTCAGTGAATACGCAAGGTTTGGAACCGTCAGATAAAATGTGGACTTTCAATAGCACGCACCTTAGTGTTATTAGTTGCGTGGCTCCAAAGAGACATTTCTTCAGGTTGAGCTGGAGGCCTATGTTAGTTAAGCACCACAAGACGTGTTTAAAATGGGACAACTGTGTGGCGAAGCAAGTAGAAAAGACGACTACGCTGTCAAGGTAACATGAGCAAGTCTTCCTGTTCAGCCTATGGAGGAGATTTTCCATCATCCGTTAAAAAGTAGCACTAGCATTGCCAAGGCCTAGAAGGATCCTCTCTCTGGTATCACCAAAAGAGTTATTAGGTCATTATTAGGACATAGTTTCCTATAGCCCGATCATAAATCGATTGAAGAAAAGCACTATGGCCTTGCAAATAATCGATAGGATCGTCTATATGTGACGAGGGTAAATGTCGTTACGCGTTACCCGATTTCGATGGTGGGTGTTGACGCAAAACGGAATCAATCCATATTTGTTTTAAAGAATGCATATTGTGCTCAAGGAATGTAGCAGGATCGAATAAGGCCGCGCTGAAGCATATCACTTACTTCATCTTATAAAACACCGTTGTATGCCGTCGATACGGGATACGGCCTCAGGCACTCTGGATCGTAGGTGGCACTGTCCACCTCCTCTTGCACCAGCAAGGTGCGGCTCAAAGGGACTTCTTAACAATTAAACGTAGCAGAGTAGTTCTTAAGCAGGTAGCGGAACTCGTAACATTGCGTGCAGCTCTATAGCCTACGATGGAGCTGTCGAATAAGTTTGTTGAAGACCGGGAACTTCTAGCTAGACAACAGACTAACGTGTTGACCATGGAGCAGGTGCCATGAATGGTTGCGTCGAAGATGGTCACTGAGTCAGCCTGCTGAAGACGACCAAGGCCCTTTAACCGAGTCTGTCGACTGCTATTGTTACCATCAAACCTTGCGCGCCACTGCCGTTTTGGTGTTGCCCCCGATGCTCCAGCATTGCATCCATTGGAAAGGCATAAGCCTGTTCAGCGCAAGCATGATGGGTGTATAGGAGCGTTGTACGCGTTTACAAACTGCTTTAGTTGCTCTGTTAAATGTTATGTGGAAACCTGCCCTCCTCTTGTGGCTCGTCACGTTATTGATGAACAAATATTTTCGAATGGTGTAAAAGGCGCAGTGGCGTTGGCCACACCGTCGGAGCAGGCAGCCGCTATCACGGAAGAGTGCGCAGGTATAGTCGTGTTTATTGAAAATAATAGTTTGTCGCCGGAATTGCCAGCACTATCTCACACCGCATGTACAAGCGGAGAAGATTCGATATCTGTGCAAGAACAGACAATGGCGGCCTCATGATTAGAACAGAACTCCCGCCCCAACATGGTGTCAGGAAAATCTTTTTATGGTTATGCAATCAGTATGTCGCACTGTTAAGGTAATGTGATGTGTACTTGCTACATGGGGAGAAAGTGTAGTAGAGGCCGTGTTAACATTCCTCAAAGCGCGACACAGTGCTTCGCCAATTACTGGCATGGTAGCTCCTGTGGCGACTAGGGAAAATGTGACGATTCCGTCCACAGATGCTACGATTACGCTTCTCGGAGAAGAGCAAGGCGCTTTGCTCTTCGACAGAGATTGTTGTAGAAGAAGCCCACTGCAGAGTTCCTCATAACTATAACAAACGTTAGGAACTTAACGATGAATTGTGGGTTTTTCGAAAGGAGCAGTTTAAAATCATCGTCTTCATGACACGGCGGGTCTCATCGAATTAGGTCATTCATACGTTGCCTCGTTTACAAAATGTGACAACGTTTTCTATGCAATTGATAAAATTCTCGACAGGCTGTCGGGGAATCGATACACAAGCGTTCCTAGGCAAGAAGCTGCCGTTGTGGAGGGCAACCGAATACTTTACATAAAGCTAGTATTGAAGTCGGAACACGCGCGAAGGCCAGCTCCTTGGTTACAGAACTACACGTTGACGACACCAGTTAGTTGGAAGATGGCGTTGTTTAACTTCAGAGCATTGTCCTACTTCTTGCGGGCATTCACGAAATTGTTTGATGAGTTCTAATATTCAAAGGCGTTTTTGTCAAAGTCGCTAAAGAATGTAGAGTTCCGTTGACGCGTCAAACTAAAGGAAATGAAGCTATGCGAAGCCGGTGGCGCCGTTTGACTGGCGTCTTCAGGCAGGGTGGATGCCAGCTTCCCATTGTGGAGTTCCATGCTTAGTGAAAAGCCAACATCTCCGCGAGAAATGTAGAACTGTTTAATTACCCTACAAGAGTAATACGCAGCAGAGGCGTCGGTTCATCGAGCGTCTCGAACTGAGAGCGCAAGCTCTTTCAACAAGCAAGACAGTTTTGAATGTAGGGCTATATAATTGATGTAAGGCATCCCTGTGATAATGTTCACATCATTAAAGCAAATTCCACAGTAGCTTCACAAAAATATAGTTTAATTGACGCTATATCATTCACATAATGTGATTGTCCCAGCTTCAGCATTAGTATACTTACTACCCGACCCACTTGCAATGATGAAGAACAATACTTGGTAGTGGAATCGCTGTGCATAGCTAATGTGGAACCTTAGCAAACCCGCACTAAATTCAGTAAGCGTTATCGGCATTGTGGGCGGAGAGACAACACGAAGGGATAAAACAGACCACTGTATCTCTCGTACTATTGCGCTCTCTCTTGTTTCGCGAGCCAGCTGACAGTTCACCGCATTAGGCAATGCTTGAAAACGGCGCAGATTGTATTCTATCACCTGTTGTATCGCACACTGGTAGCACAAGTGCTCACAATATGCACGAAAAATGTATTCCATTGACAGGGACTCCATGAACTGAAAGCGAAGCGTGGTGTTTTTTAACAACGTCATTTTTTTTCATCATCTGCCGCTCGGGTATCTGGTATTGGTGATAATGGTTACGGGGCGGCATTTTAGCTATAAAATCGCACGAAAAAAATCAGGGAAGTCAACCATGACAAATTTGGGATCTGGGATAGCAGTGGAGCGAACACCGCATTATAGCTGCAGAACAAGAAAGAAATGCTGAAGGTATTTCTTTTTACAATATATTCCAGAAAACATCATTATTGTTATTATCATTATTATTACCTAGCATGGCTTAGGAGACTAGTGCGTATGCAGTCTCGTTACCCATGCGGAACACATTGCTAGATACCTTGACATCAATGCCGCCCATGCCGTGATGGTACATTCCTGGGAGATCGTATTTTCCGTATGGGCAGAGCAGGTCATAGCGGGCGGCTATCGCATAAGCCGGGTTTTGCGGCGGGGTGCAGTTGCAGCGGGAGAGCGGGTCGTTCTTGTAGTCGTTGTACCTGCAAGGAAGCGGTGATCCTTTCTCAGAAGAGACTGTGTAAACGACAATTCCCTGTAAATTTTATTTTCAGTAGGCTGCATGTTTCAAACTCTTCCATGGCACCAGTGAAGAAAGAACGACCATTTGTGCCGTCATTGCATGCTACGACAGCAGATGAGCTCAATGATTCAAATCGCCGACAGGGCATGGCGTGGGTCAGTGCCACAGTATCACAAAATATGGAACTCATGTCTATGCGTTTACGGGAAGCAATTCACAAAGCTTAAATAGGTTCATGGAAGTTACCTTTCGGTGTTTGTGGTGAGCATCAACATAATAATAAAAGAACCACAATGGTTTACCTGGGCATTGTTTAGACTTAGCGTTATGTCGATAGAAATGATGTATAAATTAGAGACCAAGTGCAAGTGGCCGTAGCCCTGGAAATACTCTAGGATAAGCGAAAGATAATATTCACCGACTCGAGACTGGCCATTGAAGCATTCGAGAGAGGAGTCGTCTCCGACTAGGCACTACGCGTTCTCCGTAGCGCTGATACGAGCACCCTCAAGCACCACACAGGTATCCGGTTTCCCGCCCACCTGGGTCGGATGCCGGGCGCCCCGCCCAACCTCAGCGAGACAGCCCACGACGCTCTTCGCGTGCTTACCGACCGCGCCGTCACCACCGGGCAACCGCGTCTCGACGAGTTGGAGGCGAACAGGGACGCCCCAGTAACGTAAAATGAAATCACTAAACATTTTTACTTGGGAAGACGTCTGTTTCCGCCCCCGCACCTCAAATTAAAGAGGCCGCAAGCGGTAGCACTACGTTTGTTACAAACACATCTCTAACCTCACCTAACCTATCCTATCCTAACCTAACCTATGCCAACCCCGCCACGTTACACAACATCTACCCGGACGTCTACCCCGACCTTGCGTGCCCCTGGTGCAGGGTCACGGTGACACCCACACACGTCCTCTGGGAGTGTAGAAACGCTCCGTCCAACTCTGCCTCGGACACGTGGGAGAAGACCCTACGAAGACCCTACGAAGCCTGTCCTACAAGACAAGCAATGGGCCGTCCAGCAGGCTCGCCCAGCTGCCGTTAGGTACTCCCTTTCGGTCTCTGGGTGGGCGACACCCTATACGCGCTGACGTGCGTCCTGCAGGACCTTTATTAAAGTTCGTCCAATCCAACCTAGTGCTGAATGCTAGCACCGGTTGCTGCGTGAAGTTAAACTGAACGACTTTATCGGCGATGAATGCGAATTGCTCGTCTAAAATAGAACTGACAGCGACAAAATAAAAGCCATTGCACAAGATCGTAGGTTTAACCACGACTTATTCATTCCAGTGAGCCACACATATTAGTAAATGTGATAATGCAAAGGAAGTGAGTAAGCACAATTGCAAAGTCGCATTTACCTCGAACAAATATTTTTATGTAACAAGAAATTCTTTGCGAGCATTGACATGGACGAACGTGAGGGAAATTTAACACTTCTTGCTAGTTTTACGAAACGTGTTTGTGATATACCTCGTTGCCAGGTGGCTGAGCGCATCAATGATGACTCTCAGCAAACACAGCTGCCCAGGCCTTCTTACTGTAGTGCGAACCTACTTGACAAACAAGGTTGCTATGTACTGACCTTATCTGTTTCCTCATACACACATACGACACACTCAGCCAAAGTTATGCAGGCACAAACCACTATAACAGATCAGAAACAGCGGCTTAGAAAATGTCCTGCAAAAGCTTGTTTTGCCCCGTAACTTGCCTTTTCTATAACAGGAAGTAGAACGTGGGACGCTAAGCTTGGCACCAGTACAGAATGCGCGTCGTCGCAAGCGCTTTACTGCGGTTTTGTAACGCTGTTCATTCTAAAATCAGCGCAACCAGAGTCGTGGGTGGGTCACCCCTGAAAACTTTATCGCATCACAGTCGCCCTGGTGTAGAAGCTGGGCCTAGCTTTCTTGAGTCTTGCTCCGAGTTTGGCGTCCGTGTTTCAACGAGCAGACGCAGCGTAGGTGTGGTCTTTTGGCATACTCCGTGTTGAGGCGAAATTGATAGGCTAACTCTCGCGTTGAAATATCTTCATAGATGGGGAACTTCGTACGTTCGTGTACTGTACTTTCGTTTGCTTTTCCTCTATATTTTTCTATTGTGGTTCAGAATCTGAAGGCTGTTAGTTTTTAAAGCATTGGATAATTTATACGCTGAAGGCGAAATAAAAATTCGCTTTCGTATCCACACATGTACGCAACGAATTGCGCGTATTTAGCTATTTATAATCAATTACGTTTTATTGCGAGAGCAATTATATGCACATTCCAGGTGCACTTTTGCCGTCGCTGTTATGCTCCGTATATAAAGTGCAAGGGCGATAATATCGTCCACACGCAGCGTTTGCTGTATGCGCGAGTGAAAGCGTGCGAGGGTGAGCTGACAATCGCGACTATATCTCCCGCGCGCAACGGAGGAAAGCAGAGAGGAAGCGCGCCGCCTTCCGTCTGGCGCAAGTAGCCAGGTAGAGAAGAGGTGGGGCGGTCGTTGTTCTTCGGCACCAACTTCAGAATGATGTCGTCTTGCAGGCTTTATCTTGAAAGCGATCTGCCTTGGGACCAGATTCCAGGTGGGCCGAAGGCTCGTAGCCTAGAGTGTGCTGTGTTCTCGCCTCTCAGTTTACGTTGAAGCGATTGACAGCACCAAGGTTTCTTCGCTCGCTTTTGCTGGCCTGCTTCCTCACGCCAGCGCTTCGACGCGAGTGACCACGGTTATTGAGTGTGCTGTGCCTGTATGCATGTTCGCGCTGACACCGTGGTTGGTAATTTAGTTAGTGAGCGAGTGTTTACAGGTTTGTAGGGCCGGTGAAATCATTCTCCTTACTTTTTATGGCTCTTGTTACATGTACCACTTGCTTTAATGGCGAGACAATATTTAGAGTAACGCAGCTGGAGAAATTTAATATCGCGAGAACTACAGTGAGAAGGGCCGGCCATGCAGCAGCGTGCGCACATCTAGACCGGCCAACCAGAACGCTCAGTATGCGTTTCTTCTTCTTATTCATCCAACCTATGCTGTTCCACGATTTCACCAGGTGCTGCTAGGGCTATGACCATTTCGGAAGGTGACCCCAGGAAATCCCCTATGGTCAAATTTCAGCGTTCTATAGGCCCTACGGGAAGCGCCTTGTCCAAGAAAAAGGCACAGGGCTCCGCGGCACACACAGCACAGTCACAACGTAAGCCGGAGGAACGGCTCTATAGGCGCTCCATTTCCGGCAGCATGTACTGGAGGGTTTTCGCGGTTATGTCTCTTTCCTTCGTTTTAACGAGAACGAGCTGAACGGTCCGTCCGCCGTTGACGGCGAGCTGCGGCTTGTACTACTCGCTGCACTGTGGTCTGCTCAGCCTCAAGCTGCCTGGTTGCAGCCGCGCGCGCGGCTCTATAATTCTACTTCGCGAGGAGGCGTCATCACGTATACGGAGGAGTAAACACAGGTACCGAGACCACGTGGCGCAGATGTAAGATCCCTTGAAACGTGAAACGATACGGTGAAACTTCTGCATGTCGTGACACCTGGTTTAATACAACGCAACTGCAAAGCAAAGTTTGCATCTATCCATGCTACCCGGTGCGTTTGATATCGCGTTACAAGTGCCACGAAACCATGCTGGTCCGGCGGCTGATGATGATGATTTATTGGCATCCCCTTTGAAACGGTATGGGGACAAAAAGTCACCTAGCCTGCTTGATTGAACGAAGTTGCAATATTTGTATTTGTTCTTTGTTTTTTCATATTACCATTCCAGTGTACATCCCCTAATCTTCTTCCTCAACACTACTCCATCTTGTACGGCTACCTATGCAACTGCCAGGTGGCATGCCACAGGCAAAATATTATGTAAATGCAATTCAACATCTGCAGGTCTCGATGCTACACGGTGCGGCGGCTGTGATATCGCGTGCCTCCTCGCGCGGTTAGACTCCTGCATAGGCCATGTTTCCACAGCTGCGATAAAGCACTGCGGAAATGTGCTGCGGCCACCTATGATTCTAATTAGTTACTTGAATCCCCTATGAAATGAGGCGGTGACAAAGAGTCACCTATCCTTCTTGATTTAATCAGGTTGCCATACTTTTTTATATTTTAGCATTTCCTTATACATCGTCTTAATCTTCTTCCGCAAAGCTTTTCTATCTACCTTGCACTGCTACCTATTGGACTGCCACATGGTGTGCCACCTGGCAGAATATTATTCAAGTGCAATGCAAAATGTGCACGCAATGACGCTACGCGGCGCGCATGTCACATCACGTGATTCCTCGCGCGCTTGGACGCCTGTATAGGGCAAGCTTACATTTCAGTTAGCAAGTGCTGTGGAAACGTCCTGCTGCTGCGGCTGCTGCCTATGATTATTTATTTGCATCCCCTTTGGAAAGGGGCGGTGACACATAGTTGCCTGGCCTTTTTGACTTATTCAGGTGTGTTATACATGATTTCATTCCAGCATTTGATACACATCTCCTTAATCTTCTGTTTCTGCTTCAAAACTTCTCAATCTGCCTTGTACAGCTTGCCTATTGAAGTACTACGTGGCATGCTACCTGGTACAATAATATGCAACTGCAATGCACACTGTGCACGTATCGACCTTACGCGGCAAGCATCCCACAACGCCTCACTCATCGAGCGCTAGCCCATCGGCTCACGGTCGAGAATGCCAGCGACCGTCAACTGCTGAGTTCGGTAATTATAAAGCCGTTCTACCTCGTCTACTAACTGGCAATACACTTCTCGGTTCAAATTTCCTGCCTGCTCACCTTGGTAGGCAGCCGTATCGGGCTCCGGACTGTAGCGATGCACTACGGTCAGTGCTAAACGCAACCGATATCCTCGGCGTTAGACAATACCAGTTGAGCCATTTGTGATTAGTGATATGCGTTAACAGCATCGCGAAACAGAAACTTGTCGATAAAGGGGAGTTGTTTGTGGATGGCCTCAGGTTGCTTGTCATAGACTCAAAATGCAAAACAATCAAGCTGAACCTTCTTTCGCTTCCATCACACTTCGAACAGCGATGCATTGTTGAAGCACTAGAACAATATGGCACACTACAGACTATCACGAGTGAGATCTGGCGTTGTGATGTTATGAACAGTTGGCGAATGACAAATCGTCACGTGGCGTTGGTATTGAAGGATGTAGTCAGCTGCCAGTAATCTACCTCACTTATTGAGCAAAATATGTGCACCAGTGACTCATCTTGGTTCCTGGCCGACCACCACTTTGTCTATGGTGTGACAGGCTCGGGACAACAAAGTTGGATACCACAGTGTTGAAACTGTCACCACTACGGGCACATTGCGGATACATGCATCTGAACTTGTGCTGATAAGCTACGTGAAACTATAACTGCTGAGGATGAAACCGTCATCGATCTTTTAATGGATGTGAGTGAGCTTGTTAATGCAAGTGATGAAACACTTACTGAGGCTCATCGACAGTAGGAGACAAAGCCTTCATCATCTGACAATAGCCTTAGCCCAAAGCCTGCCAGTCAGGATGACACTAAGTTGCCTGATAATGGATCAACTGTGCCATGGGTAGAATAGCGACCAGTTCTGGATTTCCCACCGTCAGTGGCATCTGGATCCATGTGCAACGCAGCTAAGAAGCGTACATCACCGTCTGACAACACATAGACCTCGAGAAAGGAGACCCGTGTTCCTAGAGTGTCAAATTTGATAAAAGTGCTCCGGAGAACGCATACTCCATCAGATGTAACTGGTCTTAAATCACCTCATCAAGAAGGGAGTGTGCTGCATCTATGGAGCAGCGTTTAAACGCTGCACCAAAGTAGGCCATCATGGCAGCGCTCTTCCCTTCTATTTTGGTACTTTACATGTCCATGGCTTACGCAGTAAGCGACGAGAAATACAGCTTCTCCTTGTGTTACGCAATCGGAAATTAGATATCGCTGATATTTAAGACACAGAGATTGAATCCGATAAAGGCACAATCTAGATCTAATTCCATTCCTACCTGACTAAAGCTGTATTAGCCACACAATAGGTATTATCGCTGGTTGTATGTTATTTATTAAAAAAAAACATTCACAATATGATGCGCTGCATTTCTTCACAAATAGGGAAGGACGGCTAGTATGGAGTGATATTGAGATCACTGTTGCGAGCTTTAGATCTACGTTTTTTTTTATGCCCGAAGAAGTTACACGCACGCGAATGTTTACTCTGATCTCTAGAACACTATTCCTTTACTGATTGCGAGTTGATACATTTTGAAGATTTGTTTTGTGTATGTGTCACGCCAAATTGTAGTGCATTGGAGCTCAAACGGAATTCAAGTGGTGATGTCCTGCAACGCCTGAGGTGGGATTATCAGCTTGTGGATATTGGGGAAAATAATAGCGGAATCTATGCTGCACTAGAGGACTCAATTTTCCCGGCCACTTTGTATCGTGCACCTTATTTATGCCAGCCTTATCGGTATGTACTTAGGCGGGTTCATAAAATGTGTAGACGCCCTGGCATTAAAACATTTTTCTTTGAATTGCACTACGAAACACTTCCTGTTAAACCTTGGTTAAATTCGAGGGGCTGCTTTGTGTCGCGGCCCACGAAATGTTGATTCCGTACATGAGCTCATAACGCAGACCACTGTTTCAAAGATAGTAGAGATGCGATATTTTTTGGACATTCTCTAGCGGACGTTTAGAAGGGACATTGATATCACGTCATACTCCATTACGTTTCTACGGTATAAGAATACTGGTGGCCCTCCTTATGAAATGTTCATAGCACTGCGTTTATGCTGTCTCTGTATATATATATATTATGAGTGCCATGCGGAAAGCCCGTGATCAGCAAGATCCTTCCATCATGAAAGGCAGCTTGTGTGAAAAGTCTGATAAGTGACGCTGAGCAGGAACCTCCGCCTGACTGGATGCACTTCTTGGACGCACGTATGTGTTTACCCAAGCTTTGGTTGTGTAGCAATGTTCTCTCTGTGATATATGTTCTGTTTTGTTTTCTACCTACACTGTAAAAAATTGCATTTCTTTTACGGCAGATATGCCGTAAAATATGCCAAAGCTATACCGTAAATTAGAAAGCAGCGCCACCGCCCTTAAAATGCTTCGAGAGCCTGGAGAGGGACGAAGAGAGAGGAGTTTAGAGACAAGAAGGACGAGCTGCGCGGATGCTCATTCGCGCGCCGGCCGTTCCCGGTGCGCGAAACGCGCATGCGCTAAGTTATTAGCGCGCGCTGTAGAAGTCAAGACGCACGCTACAGCAACTTCGGCCGTCTCGGCGCCACGGCTTTGGAGCCTCCAAGTGGAAATCGTACAAGTGCACACAAAGAAGAACGGTTGGTCGCCTCGTAAATGCAGGTAGGTCGAGTCATTATGCACGGGTCAATGGCGTTCTGCGAAGCGTATGCGATCTCGTTTGAGTGTTGAGCTAGCGGTTGAGCTTGCCAAGTCCGCGGTGTCGCCTGCGGAACGCTTCCGCGCCATTCTTCGGCTTCGCCATGTTTGCTTTCTCCCGCTTTTGATTTAAACGGGCTTGGCACATTCATTGACGAGCGCACGTGGTAGTGCTGTTGCGAACTGTTCGCTATCCAGTCTGAGCACTACGCGTGATGCAGTGCTCTTCGTCACTTTTGCATGCTTTCGTGCGCCCGCTGCCGCCTTTGTTTGTTGTGAGCGTTGTGGCCTTGTTCGCAGATCGCGGCGCGGCGGCGGCAGCGGGGGTGGCAGCGCCATTGGGGAAGCCGAGGTGGTTCACGTTGCGGCTTCCTCAACTATGTTTCTCTTCACCGCAGGAACTC
The DNA here is from genome assembly GCF_023375885.2 of Dermacentor andersoni. Taxonomy (NCBI): domain Eukaryota; kingdom Metazoa; phylum Arthropoda; class Arachnida; order Ixodida; family Ixodidae; genus Dermacentor; species Dermacentor andersoni. The sequence continues at coordinate 72,049,320 of NC_092820.1, read as the reverse complement.
AGCACGTTCTCTCTTTGGTGTGCTCGCATGCCACAGACTGTGTGCGACACATTTACAGCCATGTCTCATTGTAAAACAGGTTGATTTGATTTGAGGACACACCGCTTTCTCCCTGCATAATCGCAGCAGGTACGTGCATTCAAAGTATATTTGGCATCTCGTTGACTATAAATGGTGCCAAAAAGCTTCAATTTTTATTGGATAAGTACTTAAAGAAGTTGTAATATAGCAGCCGTATAGCTCAGAGTGTTTTGATGATTTACCTTAAGTAATTAGATGAGGCACTTGCAGTTATGGGCTGTCCTATTACACTGCCATGCTACAGAAAGCAGGCAGTAGTGATGATTGCATCGTTGTACAGGCCTCTTTTATTTACGAAACGGCACAGCATTAAAATTTGGTGTTTACAGTCTAATTATTGAGAAAAGAGGTCAATATAATGCGACATGAACGTTCAGACGGTGTAATAAGCTAAAATACGTAACTTTATTTCTCTGTGTTACACCAAGTATAGTGATCGGAGAATTGGGGCTAGTTATTGTTTTAGGGTGGCGCATTTTTGGAAGTATCTAACGCAAGCACCTAGTTCAAAATATTTGGCTGGAAATGTTGGTGCCAAGTACATTACCAGTCCATATGGTTCTACAACTGAGACCTCCATATGCAAGGGTTTACCAACCAATATGGAATGTTGGTATACTTGAAGCCGATATTTCAGGACAAGTGTTTTAAACCGCATGCTCTCTCTCTTCAATTTTACAAATATTGACTTGCAATAAACATTCACTGGCACCATTTCTATAATTTCCTCATAAGCCATGAAACCTGTGATTAAAAATACAACTAATGACTTCCTGTGAATATCCTATGCTGAAAGTATATTAGTGTCTCATTATGTTAACGACAGAGCTTACTACTCAACAGCGAAAATTAACATTTAGTACTCAGTTTTCTCAGGACAGTTCAGCAACAAAATGCACCAAATATGTGGTATTATTCTCTTTAAACTGTGATCTTCGTACGCACCATGTAGGGAAGTACGAGCATGCTATATAGTTAATTTGACTGAAAACAAGTGAAAGAGCATTTGATCGCTGAGCCTGTTGCTTTTGCAATATGCAAATTTTTTTTCCAGAATTGCAGTTTTAATGTTCTTCCATATATTTTCTATAGCAGTTCCATGGTTACGCAGTCTACCAACTACATGGACATATCCTTAATATTCAGTTCATTTTCTGGTTGCTTTCTGCTATTCAGTATGCTGCCAGAGAACCAGTATCTGTATTTTTATGGGCCAGCAGTAACTGCATAGCAATGGCTTGTAAACAGCTAACTGTATGAAAATGAGTCATAGTCAAGTTTAAAAGCACAGATATACAGGAATGGTTAAAAAAATCGGGTCAAGTTTGTCGCAAATTTATGTCTTTGAATGGGTATGCACATGGTACACGCTATTTTTGTTCGGAGGTGCCTATAGTTTCACTTCTATTTATTTAAATACTCTTCACAACTTTGCCCAAAATAGTTTTCAAAAGCCATTTATAGTTTCTTTGCTGCAACACTATTTTGTGGTTGAAAGAAAGCTAAAGACCTGTTGGTTTAGGAACAAGTGGCACACAACACTCAGTGAAAATTAGAAAGTGCCCTAGAACGTAACTTTTGGAATGCATATAGTTTGCATACGACTGGTACAGAACGGTTGATGCAGTAGTCAGCCCTATCATGTAAAAGTGACAAGTACTCTTTTCATTTTGTTTAGGTGATGACATCTGAATGCCTGAAGAGTACTTATTGCTTGTTGATGGCCATGTTGTGGCAGCAGCAAAGACGTTCAAGCAAGCATTCTGCATGCTGTTTGCAGCTTATTTCTGCTTCCACATTTGTTATGCAGAGAAGGCGTCATGCACACTTGAATTCATACAAAGGTATACTTTATTTTCTGTTTATGTTTGTATTTGTTTTGCATCATGCGCATTAATAGCACATATTATACTGGCCTTAAGAGAAAGAAACTGTATACAAGCACCTTTAACAGTGCTGTGGATGTTGTAAATTCAGTGTCCTAGCTTGATACCAGAAATTGACGGTAGTTGGCAACAGGAACCAGCAGACATTGCTTCTGTGTAATCAAAAATAACACTGGACGATTTGAAGCTTAGTCCACTTTTTCAGCTTCAGAGTACACGTCTGTAAAGCTGAAAAATGTTGAGGCCTAAGTTTAAAATTACAAAAAAGTAATGCGTTCCGGTTCCTGCTGCGAGCTACCATCAATTATTGGAGTTAATCGGAAGGTCAAGCTGCTCCCATATTTATAGCAGCGAGATTTATATTCAGTTTGCAAGCCCCCAAGGTAATAAGCAGGTTTAAAATATCCTTAGGTAAAATGTGTTCACATTAAAGAATAAAAGCACTTTAGAGATTTGTTGTATATAAAAGCAAAACCCATCTGTTGCTTTTTTCTATGATGAAAGTCAGTCAGACCTCCCACGTGCACTTTACACCAGATGCACCTGTATGACAAAAGTCAAAAGTCGCATCTCCTGGGTGTTAGGTGGAGAAACGGTGCACGAAAATCTGGGACAAGACGAGAAGTACACAGTAGGATTTGTCGGTTACTAAATTTTTTTTGCGCTGTTTGCTATTCAAGTTGCTCATAAAACAACTTTTCCAACTTTGAATCCTTTCGTAGGCTGGTGTTCTTTAAAACAAAAAAAAAACATCGTATTATTTGTATGTCATATTTGAAATCAGCATGATCTGTGGCATTGAAAAACATTCCAGATTATCCGAATCATTTCTTTAATGCCGTTATATATATGCTTTATTGCCATTATCCCTGCCTTCTCTTTATGAGGGGGGGGGGCATTTAGGGCATTTTTTGGCATAAACCCAGACCGTGAAAGGACGGGCAAAAAAGGAAATGTGGCGGTCAGCAAGAAAGTTCTTGCCTTGGTGCAGCGCATTACTGAGTGTGAATGGAACATCTAGGTAAGTCTGCCAGATTATTAGTCTGCCCCATATACCTGCCTTCTCTGTTTTGTGCTAACTTTTAAAATATGTTATAATTCATTCTACCTTTCATAAAATGCAAACCACTCTTTTGAAGAGCACTCACATTCTCTGTAAGCACCTCTTTATAGCATTTGGAAGCCAACTGAGTCATTCTATTTACTTTGCCCCACAGCATGAACTAGTTGACCACCCGCAGGGATACTTTTTCTTCTGCCAAGTAGCCCAGAACCTTGCAATGCAAACTACAGAAATGGTTCCCTTTCACCAAGTCATGTACACGAGAAATTATTTTTAAGCTACGTAAAGTGCAATAAAGTGTTTTGAAATATTTGTTGTTCATTATAAAACATCACTGGATGTTTTCCAGTGTAAAGTTTTCATTCTGTATCAGTGCTGTTTCAAAAAGTCAGCTGGTCATTACAATAACTTAAGCTGCTCGCTTACTTTATTTCTATTTGTTCCTTTGACAGCGCTGATATTTTGTAGCGATGCCTTTTCCGATTCTGTACTTTTTCAGACTTTTCGTGCTTGGCCAGTCGTAAGAGCGACGGTGTGCCCTCATTATCAATAGGATCAGACAGCCGTTTGTGGTGGATTATAAGAATAGCAAAGAATAAGGCATCGCTACAAAATAGTGGCCAGGATTATGGTGCCCCTAATTACCTGCAAATTACTGGCAGCTGTCTCAGTATATTGCATATTTTCTCTGATGCGGTATTTGCACTGCATTGGTGCTTAGTTGTGTTGCAGCCTATTTCAGCTTCAGTCAGTAAGTGCGACATATTTTGTTCCAGGAAAGGGAGAGTTCCGCATCCCGACTACCCTGACTAGAACATTCAGATTTGGAACAGTCAGACCGCGTGAAACAAGCGATCAAAAGTACAGTACGCAAATATATTGTTTTTAAGGGACAGTATGTTCAATATTGAAATTAAAGATGCAGTTGTGCAGTGTCTAGCTTCATTTTGATGCCGTGTTGATGCCGTAACGGTGGTATTTAATAGCAAAGTAAAACAACTGACGAGTTATTTTCAGGAGGAACTGTAAATTTTACTGACGGCACCCGTAAAAAAAATTACAGGTCTGCGTTATTTTTGCGGGAAAGGTGTGAATTTCACAAGCAAGACCTGTGATTAGGAATAACTGAGATCCGTAATTTTTACGGGAACAAGTTGGCAGCCAAAACTGACGGTCAAATTCCCGTAAAAACAATGGACGATTTCTTACAGTGTAAAATAGAGAAAAATAAAAACGCTGGCGTCGCGCAGTGGTAGGGTGGTCGACTACCACGCAAAGCTCCCGTGTTTGATCCAGGCGGGAACGGGGTGTTTATTTCTTTGTGATTCGTGGCGATGGCTGCGAGGGACAACCGGCGGCGGACAACATCGCCAATCGAAGTGGCTATTCAAATGAGCCCACAATAGCTTACAATGTCAAACAAAGCACTGCGCTTCGTAGAACAGGGCTTTGGCGTCTGGGAGTGTTCCAGACTAAATGCAGCTAGCGAGAGCCGATGGATATGTTGCTCCGATAAGCAGTGTGGCTAGTTTCATTTCTACGGGCGATAGCACACGCTCCCTTCATGATTGATGTAAGTTGTTGGCCGTTAGCTGCCGTGTGTGGAAATCTGCTATATGGCGAAATGTGTCATCCGCCGACAGCCCAAAGAATGATTACAAGTATTAAATTCGGGGGCTTTACGTGCCGAAATGACGATTTGATTACAAGGCACGCCCAGGTGGTTGGCTGCGCATTCACGTTGACCACCAGGCGATCTTTAGAGCGCCCCAAAAGCACCAGACGCGAGAATTAATGCATTTTGCCGCCATTTAAATGCGTGCGCCGGCCTGAATTTGAACCCACGACTTCGTGCTTCGCGGCGCAACATCATATCCGCTGAGCCAGTGCGGAGGTATTACAAGAAGGCTTCTACTCAAATAAGATGGTCTGAGATAAAAGGTGAGAAAACGGTATCACTTGCGAGCCCCACGCGATACTCACGAGTGCTGGATTTGGCTTAGATGTTCACAGTGGCGTATGCCATCTACGACCTGTGCTTTTTCCCCTAATTCGAAGGGTGGTTCGGGACTCCTTTAAGGTAGCCGTGATCGTATGTGGTTGAGAGCGTACCAGATAATGTAGGAAGAAGAAGGAAGACCAATGTAGTGCATATGCACGAAACAAACATCCTAACTCCAAAATTTGGTTTCAGCTCCTGGTTATTCTGCCCCATCTTTAGGATTTTCATTAGGCGTTCAGGTGTGCGTGGCTTGCGTGAATTATTCAATTATTTCAAGGCATACGGCAATCGACGGCCCGCAGTGTGACTGCTTTACGATGAACTGTAAGACGAAGGGCAATGCTAGGAACGTCGCGTATTCAGCTCGGCAGTTATCACGAGCTGTTTCGTACGTACCTCATGAAGGTCATAATGGAATCCATGTCACGAAGTTTTTCATGGTCTCGTTTAACCATCTTGGCACGAGGACAGTTCTCATAGGTGTAGTAGTCCCCGTATTTTGCAACTTTGGCGGGTTGTCCACTGATGCTGAAGATTTCGTCGAAATACCTGGTGGACGCGAACGACAATATGAGTATTAGTTTCGGCAGTCGGATTGTATGCAACACCGGGGAAGCATAGAATTCCATGACTGTAAAAAATCTGTGAATGCTAGCAACGTCCTCTTTTTATTTCATATTCTTGAAAACCACATCGATAAAACAAATGTATTTTTGTTAATTACTTTTAATACTGCTTACCTATATACTATGTAGGCGTACGTTTTTCTCACGGTCTCTCAACAGAAGGACGGTTGAAAGGGATTGAAAAAAAAAAAAAAAACGATGTCAATAGGGAAGTTGCATACGTTATCCGATATTAAGTAAAGTAGGAGACATTTGGCAATCTTTGAGAGGCACTGCTGCCTAGTTAAGGTCATTGGGAATTACTAGAGACGTTTGAGAGGCTTTTGTGGAATTGATAATTTAAAACTTCAGTTTAGTTCACAGCATTTTTAAGGATAGATAGCTTAAATCTGATGAAAGTCTTTGGATTTATACTATGCAAACCAAACTGCTCATGAAACCAAAATGACGCCATTTCGCTTTCGCCTCATCATCATCAGTCATATAATTGATTTGTGAATCTTCCTAATAAACAACCTGGGGCATTGCAATGTTACACACATGTAATCTCCCCCTCTTCCATATATCTACTTGACAAAGTCGAAGAGTGTGGTCACAGGCCTATAAACAAAGAAACTGTTCTATCTAGAAACACAGGTAGAATAAGCAGACTGATAATGCCAGATAAGAAAGTCTCATCAATCAGTAAGCTGTAACTCCTGAAAAGATGCTTTGGCCGTATTTCCGCATTGCGCGGGTGGCCGGCACCTTTTAGATGATGAGGGCTAAATGCTGCATGCTAGGATCTAGTGGTCTCTAATTTTATCCAAGGTAAGGCTGTCTGCTACGAAGGAATTACTACAGAGGTCCATCAGAAGTGCTGGCGACTAAACAGTTGCACTCGTCCAGATGTCTTGCTAGCTCTATTTTTTAAGCTTCGCGGGAATAGTCACACGTACCTAGACAACCTAGGCTGATCTTTTACTGGCATTCTCGTACACGTATTCCTTCACACAACGAGCATATGCGGAAATAACGAGATGCTTATACTTACGCCACATTGTAACTGGCCCAGTACTTGGACTCCCTTAGGCCATCGCTTATGTCTGCGGCCTTTGAATGTGTTCTGAAACATTCAGGCAAATGTAACTTGCATGCTTCACGCTGAACAAATGTTACGGAGCAATATTTGGCGGGAGAAGCATGAGTACCTTTGGAATCAATTAGCCAAGCTGAGAGAATCATTTCTATTTTACAAACTTGCGCAAAAGACGGTCGAAATGAATTGATTTCATGGGTTTTAAACGCCAGAACCGGTATTTGATTATAAGACACGCCGTAGTGGGAAAGTACAGTATAATTTTGACCACGAGGTGATCTGTAACATGCCCCAATGCACGGAACACGCGCGTTTTTGCATTTCAACCCGTCAAAATGATATGCGCCGCGGCCGGAACTTTGCCCCACGACCTCGTGCTTAGCGGCGCCATACCATAGCCTGTCAGGCCACCACAGGGAGTACATATCCAGCTTTTCTGGACACGTACCAACCAGCACCCCAAGCGGCCACGGAACGGAGCTAGCACGTTTTCAATTAAACGAGCAAGTTTTTCGCGAATTACAAAAAGCTGCCGGTCGATTATTTAAAAAGACAAGTGACAGGCATGTTCTGGAAGACAATCCACACGAGCCAAGTGCAGTTATCACGCTGTGGCAAGCAAGAGTTTGGTTCCCAGAGAGGATAAAGAGAGAGACAATAAACATTTTTATTAAGTGAATGCAGCTTTGGAGAGGCGTCCTCAATCGAGAATGCCTTGACCTCGGGCCGGGTCCTGGGCCCTCGTCATCAGCCGTTGCTGATCCTCGAGGTCTGAGCTGGCCAAGGCTTTCTATCAAACATCGTTGGTGTGGTAAGGGTTCGGAGGATTTAATGACGCCGATCTGCAACCCCCTACTATCTGCCTGAGGGATCCGGGCTCTTCGCAGGAGCGGCATTGCAGAGAGAATTATGTACGGGCTTTGAGGTGATTTCTGTTTGGATGGGGGAATGCATTAACCTGTAGAGCTCGCAGGAATCGCTCCTGCTCTCTAGGTAGTGGCTTGTGTGAGGGTGCATATTTTCCGCCGGTTAGCTTGTAGTGTTGTGTGATGTCTTGATACGAGACTAGAGGGTATATACTCTCGGATTCAGATTCCTCGCCCTCAGCTCCGTAGGTCAAATCTTGAGCCACATGGCTGGTGACCTCGTTGCCAGCAATGCCGTGATGAGCTGGCGCCCAGATGATCATGACTGATCTAGTTGGCGGCTTTTGATTGATAATCTGGAGCGTAGTGGTATGAATTCTGCCCCTAGCAAAATCGTGGCACGCCTGTTGGAAGTCGGTCACTATGACTTCAACCTCTGTTTAGGAGAGCGCGAGGGCTATGGCCGCTTCCTCCGCTTGGAGGGGATTGTTTCGTGTGAGCGAAATGCTGCTCCGATGTTCTTTGTTGACGACTGCGGTGGCTGTTGTGGCTGCGCGTCTGGGGTAAGACCCCGCGCCCGTGTAGGCTGTAGAGGGCAAACTCCCGTATCGCTTGTGTATGGCCAGAGCCCGGGCCTCCCTTCGCTCCGCGTGGTGCACTGGGTGCATGTTGCGAAGTAGAGGACGTACGGTGATGTTGTTACGGATGGCATGGGGTAAGCTCACCGTCTGAGGCGGCGGATGGCTTAGAGGGGCAGAGAGCCCCAGGCGTAAGAGGATGGACCTCCCTGCTTCCGTAACCGCCAGCCTCGTTCGCTGACTGGATAAATGCGCCTCGATCAGCTCTTCGGACGTGTTGTGCAGACCTAGTCGTAGTAAGCCTTTTGTGGACGTGCTGATCGGCAGACGCATCGCCTGCTTATATGCCTTTCTGATCATTGTGTTGATTTTCTTGAGTTCTGTCGCCTTAAGTAGTGCGTATGGAATAGCGTTAGTTAATCGAGGCACGACGACGGCTTGGACAAGCGGAAGCGTATCCGCCTCCCCCATGCCTCGTCTTGGTTGTTATTCGCCGGATCATGAGGGTAACTTGGGCTGTTGTATTCTTAAGCTTGTCAATTATTATTGAGTTGATGCGATCGGACTGGAGAACCATTCCCAATATCTACGCCCATAGAAGGAACGATGGTGTGCCCCTCCAGTTGTAAGTTGATAATGGGCGAGTCAGATGCGTGCTTTATTCGCAGTGAGACCAGGAGTAGCTCCAACTTTTGGGGGGTACAGCTGAGGCCGCGCGACTTAGCATAGTCGCTCACTACGTCTGCCACTTCCTGCAAGCGGCTCTCCATTGCGCCGATGGACCCTGTGGACGACCAGATGGTAATGTCGTCGACATATGTCGTCAACATCGATGATAATGTCGACATCCTGGGGAGGTTATCGAGGAGCGGCGGAAGGCCTGTTAGGGTGATATTGAAAAGAAGAGGGGATAACACTGCGTCCTGTGGTGTGCCGCGCCCGCCCAATAGGAAGGGGTTTGTGGCTTGGTCCCCGACCTTTAGGATGGCTTTTCTATCTGAGGGAATCTCTGATATAGGAGTACGTTTTGGCCTCATAGCCCATTGTGTTTATCGTCTGTAAGATTGCTGTATGCTTGACGTTAACGAGCGCCCCTTTAATATCTAAGGCAAGGATAGCCGTGGGGGCGTTACGTGTCGCTGGTACAATCACCTCCTCTTTCAGCTGAAGTAGGATGTCTTGAGTTGAGAGGTGTGGACGGAATCCTATCATCGTTGTTGGAAGTTTCCTCGAGTCCTCTAGGAATGGTTGTAGCCGGTTGATGACGATGTGCTCTAGGAGCTTTCCTACACACGAAGTGAGGGAGATCGGTCGTAGGTTGTCAATGTCTGGTGGCTTGCCTGGCTTTAGTATCAGACGAACATCGGCCATATTACAGTCCTTGGGAAGCTTTCCTTCCCTCCATACTTCGTTAAGACGAGCGGTACGCTCTAGTAGCGAGGGGCTGTCAAGATTTACAAGTGCCTTATTAGTAACTTGGTCCATTCCCGGGACTGTGTGGCGTCTCAAGCCCATTATCGCCGCGGGTACTTCATGTCGATGAATTGCCTCATATATATGCTCGTTAGGCGTGCCGGTGTAGGGTGGCAGACGCTCCAATGGCTGTGTGGGGAAGTAATGGGCTTTCAGAGTCAAAAGAAGGTCCGCCTCGTTTCCTGGAAATTGTTGGATTACTCGGGTGATATTGTGGTGGGATTCCATTTTGCTGCTGGCCGGGTTGATTAAATACCTCAATAACTTCCACGTCATAGAAGTGCTTAGTCTTCCTCTCAAGCTGTCGCAGAGGGATAGCCAATTCTCTCGGCATAGCGTGGTAGCGTATTCCGCAGCCTCTTCTGTGAGTAATGCGATTCGCGTCTTGAGCTTGCCATTTAATCTTTGCCTTTTCCAACGCTTCAGCAGGCTACGGTGGGCTTCCCACATGTGGAGCAAGCGAGCGTCGATGCTCGGAGTTTCAAGCGTTCGATGTTTCGAGCGTTTTGGTGTGCGCCTTCATATCCTGGTGAAGCTGAGTAATCCAGTCCTTAATTGACTGAAGCTGTTGGCTCTGTTGGTTTGTAGCTCTTTCTCCTCTTATCTTTCGCAGCTTGGTCCAATCCGTGAGGCGAGCAGTGCCTATCCTGGCTTTGTATTCGAGCCCATGGAGAGTGGTGGCTAGCAGCGCGTGGTCGCTGCCTAGGTACTCCTCCAGATTGGTTTAGCAAGCTGGGGGATACTTCTGGTGAGGGTTAAGTCGGGGTTCGTGTCTCTTTGAACACTTGTGCCGAGCCTCGTGCTATTCCTTGGATCGTTGACGAGTGTGAGATCCATGTCCTCAATAACTTTGTGAAGCAGGTTTCCCCTGGGTTTGGTGCCCGTATAACTCCAGAGGGAGAGCGCTGCATTAAAGTCGCCCACTATTAGTTAAAGATTCAGCAGCGGCGGCTATCGTTATATCCGCTGCAGCGTCTGTATTCCGGAGACACAGGTTTCAATTGATGCCTATCTCGACTCTCTACACATGGCGTAACACTGTTCCCTAAAGCAATTTTTGAAAGACAGTCGTGCACGTTCGCGTGGTATTTATAAAAACCCGAGCGTATTACTTGCGGAAGCGTTGGAAGGCATGGCCGAGACGTTTAATCGCTCGCACCTGTGGTTCCGCGTCATGCTGGCAGCGGTTCGGCGTCGTGCTTCGCGATACCGCTTTTTAGCGCCACGTGTGGCCGAGTCCACAATGTCCCACCAGATCGCCGGAAGACAAAACTCAAGATTTGTTTTGAGTTGGTTTTTCTCAGGAGAGCTCTTCAAATATTATATTTGCTACTTTTAGTTCCTAAAACGTAGCAATGGCCCGCCTACTTTTTATGTCATCGCTTTTATTATCACATTTTATTCCTTAGACAACATAACAACAAGCATGCGCACGTGTTTGTGTTAAGTTAAAAACAATATGTTGTGCCTTGTATCATCGACATACTCAGGAATTCTTGACATTGCACCTTCACCATGCTGTGGAACTTCACGGCAATGCACCAGCGTAACTGAATTGGCGAAATTTTAAACAATTTTATTTCTGTATAATAGCCGAGTGTGAACAAGTTTCAACTGTCTGCGCCAAGAGGGTAGCCCATTGCAACAACATATGCATTTATGGCACTTAGTTGGAACATTGGTGGTGCGTTAAAGCAGTATTTTGGTGGCGGATGGGCGGTTATGCCATACGACAGGAACAAATGGTCTTGCACCCTCTCAGCAGAGGGCAAATTGACTTGAATAAGTCAGAAATTTAAACCGTAAAGTGATTTATCGCAGCTAGAATTTGAACGACAACTGCAGAGCGAGAATCATTCAGTCTGCTTGCAGGCGCATGTTTCTTTGAGGCAACAGGGAAGGAGAGGGAGTGTATATGGGTGTGCACACCTTGAGCGTGCATGCCTGTCTTCTTGTATTTGCGTGGGCGTGCGCGTTTGTGTCTCAGCATTTGAATACGCGTGCGCACGAGTGCGTGTATGCGTGCGCGAGCATATGCGTGTTTGTGTGTGCGTACATGTTTGCGCTTGTGTGCAAGCGTGGGCGCGTGCATATGTGAATGCGGGCGAGCATGTGTCGTATCCCTCTGTGTGTGCGTTCGCGTGAGTGTGTGCGAATGTGTGTGCGTGCATGCGCGCACGCGCCTGCGTATGTGTGTGTTTGTGTGTGTGGGTGTGTCCGTTTAAGGGAGCGAGCAAGCAGAGCATTTCGCCGCTTACACCTATTCTTGGGGATGATATTGAGTTTTTTTAATCCTATATTTAAATCTATGAGACAAAAACAAATTACATTGCATTTATAGCATTACCTCTTTCAAAAAGCGAAATCAACGCAAAAAAGAAAGAAAACGCAGATCTCTTCCACTCTGTGAAGGAGTATGACCAGCGAAGCTGTGTATGTGGGCCCCTTAGTGGCGAACTGCACCACCGCCACGGGTCGGCCCAGTATTGCACTATCGTCGGGATCTGCACACGTAAGGGGTGTGTTTAACGCCTGCTTCATGTCCACCGCGCGTCGGCCCGACATTGCACTATCTTCGGGATTTCCTTCTACACGCGGACGTAATAGAGGGGAAAGTAGCCCTTAACGACTTCACTGTAAAAAAAAAAGAAGAAAAGAACACATACGCCTCAGTCGTCAATAGACAGCTTTAGTACGGCGCCATGACGATATGTAGGCAGCACGCAATCACTTTGCGGAACGTAGCAGCGGCTATCACGTCAGAGACTTTAGTACTGAGAAATGCCTACGTACGTAAGCCGGTGAGCGTCGTTAGTCGCCGGGCTGGTCGGCCGCGTCCGCCAGTGAGTTGAACCATCGGTCGAAGCAGAGACGCCGTTGTTTTCGCCAACGTTACGTAATGTGTGCGCGCAAACAGCACACACTGAACGCTTTCTCGAAAAACTAGTTCATATATTTTTATGTGGATTCCCGCCGTGCAGGATCCCGGAATGGGTCCTGCCCGTTAATTTGACCCAGCAAAGCCAAATCGTAGGCCATGGAAAAGTGTAGCCTTCCGCTAGTCGCCCTTGACGCCGCCATCTTGTGAAGCTCCTTTGCCAGGCGCTCTCCCGACCAAAGGACAACCACGAGAGCAGCACGCGAGGCTCTCCGCGCACGCACGCAAATAATGGGATGCGTGCTTAATCGGCGACCGGGTACGCATTGCGTAAAGTTAATGTTGCGTTCTGCACACGCGCACTTTGCAGAACGTATACGAATCTTACGTACGCAACGCACGCCGTACTAAAACTGTCTAATAACGGAGCCCCATATATAGTCACGATGGCATCGTCACGAAATGCACGGCTCCATGAGCAGCTACCAAGCTGTTCACTTTCACCATCTTCCTTTCCTCGGTGCCGATGCGAGCGACACGCTAAATATGCCCCATCATTGCGTAATGCATCGCTTCTGCAACTAAGTAAGCTTTCGGCGACACACGTGCACTGCTATATTGACACTAAAACTTTAAACTGCTTCAAAAAACAGCGTGAACAAAAATCGAAAGCGGATTGGCCACAAACAACATGCTCACGGGGCCATACTATTCGTGCAGCATCACAAAACGCTATGTGCAGTGAGGTTGACATAACAGGTTTGCAGGGATTGACTCATGGGCTAGTTGGTTGATTATCAGGGAAAGAACAGCGCTTTAAGTTGATAGTCAGGGCAGTGTGTGTGTTCCAGTGGTTCCTCCTTTGTGTCCGCTTTTAAAGCACTGTTCTTTCTTTGACTTTACAGATGTTCTTTTTCTGCCTGAGTTACGCATTCCAAGAGCGTTTAATTGGAAAATTTTGTTCGCATAGCTCTTACAGAAGCATGTTGAACCAAAATCTTTTCTCGGCTACATAATTTCGAGGACGGGTTCCAAACTGCTCATTTTCTTTAACCACCTATGATCAATTATTTAAAGCTTAATTACCGCGGCTTTGGTAATTACGCACACAACTTCTCAGCTCACTGCGCATCCACAGCTTTCCAATCTGAACACTAGAACGGTAAAATGATGTCACTAATATTACTATTGGTTTGATAGTTTCGTTTGGTGCAGTTAAAAGCAGCCGGCATACTGATGGTGCTGTAGGCTCCTTATAAAGCAAGTGTGAAAGCTTGGACAGGTTCTCTTGGCTCAAATCAAGTTCGTGAGCTTAACCACATTTGCCCAACCGTGCACTTCTGCCTTTACAATGGACTATTCTACATTATACAAGAAAGCACCTCAGCGCTACGGTGCATCATGCTCTGGCACAAGGTGTGCCAGAACATTGTGCGCGTTCGCGTTTAAATTTCTGAGCGTTGGTGGTATAAGGCTTGGTTTCCTGGCATCGTCAGGAATAAAAACAGCTGCCTGGGGGAAGCACTGCATACATATTCAGTTATTTGTAACTTATGCATCAGCGCGGACATCTACGTTAGAATGAAATGTACTGAAATATTAGGATGAGGGATCTGCTGCACGTATTTTGGCTGTGGAATGTTAAGATCTAAAGAAAAAAATGCTGTGATTTTGTGACAAATAATGCTGACATACGTACAGACACATGGAATATGAGCGCCGACACAGTACCAGTAGTGTAACTGGCCCCTGGACTACAGGCCTACATTGAACCACGATATGCGGGTTTGATAAATACCAGTAATTGGAACGCGTTTAGCCCTTGAATGCTTGATATGTCGTCGCCGTTATGCATTGTTGGGGGCTTACCACGAGCCCTATGTTTCAGCAAATATTCAAAGCAATTGTACGCCGTTCTTTTTTTCGGGGGTGAGCTTTCTTTAGCGTCTAACCACTGTTCCAATGTTATCGGTTAGCTCAAAATGCAGCTGTGTGTGTTTCTAATATCCAGTTTATGAAGTTGTCACGGATTCAATAGCGAAAGGGTGGTATCGAATCAGATTGCGCGTGTGAAGTGAATACAGGCGTACATTCATCGTTGGATTTGAGGTCCCGAGATTGTGCTGCAATGTAAGACCATTCTAATCTGTTGAACCGATGTCTTGATCCGTAGATAAGATTCTGAGGCAGCACTACATTGCGCGCAGCCATCGTTGTACTTTGACTGTTTTCCAGCGCAAGCTCGCCTGTTATAACGAGTTATATTCGTGACTGACTCGTTTCGAACTGTTTGTTCTTCAAATCACCATAACGTGACAATATAGACGTGCTGCATCTTCATTGAGTGAATACTAGAAAAGGGACTAGGACTTTTGTTGAGTGTGCGTTTACTCATTTAACGCAACAACTTATTTTTCATAACTGCTTAAGTTAGGAGGCTGTAGAAGACAGCAGCCTTATATTAGCAGCACGTCTTAATAATAAAGAAAATTTATATGCTTATTAGTCGGCTTTCAGCTCATGGTAAGGAATTTTCCTAAAGATATCCTCATGATTATTAAAAGCCTATCGGCTTGACGACGCTTCATCTGTGTTGCCCTTTGCAAACTGATACCGACCTGAAGGTGGCTGGTAACATGGGCCCTTGAGATACATCCAACAGTCAAACAAAGGGTTATTCCGACTGTTTCATTTCGGGAAGGCGTGTTACCCTCCTGCCCTTCACTCTGGTCCGCAAACACGCATAAGACGAAAGTGCTGCGTGAAGAGCGGATACCTGCATGTCTAAGCGGATACCTAGATTGTGAGCAGGGTCTAGCATCTTTAGCGCGCTCGCGGCGGCAGAGTTCTATACCACGGCACCATAATCTAATCGTGACCGAATCAGGCTCTTATAGAGATTCATTAAACACTTCCTGTCACTACCCCATTTAGTCTGGGATAGAAGTTTCATTAGGTTAATTGTTTTTAAAAATATTGCGTTAAGTTGTTTAATGTGTTGGACGACAGTGAGTCTATAGTCAAGGTCATGTCGTAGTCACGGTATCGTCTTTATTTGAGCTCCATCGTCCAACTCCCGCCCCTCATTCTCGCGTACTATCTTCTCCGAGCCCGCTGTCGCGTGCGTAAGAACATGCGTGTTTGTCTGCAGCGGAACACCAAATTGCGATTGCCTCCGCACGAACAGCGATTCAAAAGCAAGTTTTCCACCCAGTGCATGCCAACCGGCTCCTGACGCTCACAAAGAAGCTGTCCGATAACCGCAGCTTCATAGAAAAGTGCGCCAGCTGCGAGATTGGCTTCCTCATTGGTTTGCTTGACCAGCTCCGGGATAGCGAGGCATTGGGGTACTATCACTACATGTCGCGAACGAAGAGGAACGTTTTTGAAATGATCGAGCATCTAGGCAAGCCCACATTCTTTCTGACCCCAGCATGCCCGAGCTCTACAATGAGCGTCTGGCCGAGGTCATCGAGAGAGTCGGTAAGCCTGTCGAGACGCTCTGCACAGGGTGGTTGACATAGCCAGCTACTTGCAAAATGCTTCGCATAACTTCTATTTCGAAAGTAAGTGGCATCTGTGTTATTTTTTTACTGGGCGAGCCAGTGGACATAACAGTAAGCCACACTCGAAGCACAACGACGCTGGACAGCACAGTCAGCTATCATGGAAAATCTGATGTGCGGGTCAAGCGCATCGGCTTTTACACATGGCTCGTCGAAGGTTCCAGCTCGATTGCTGTTGTACGCCTACCTTCCACAGAATGCAACACTACTCGGGTCAGGCCTAAAATGTGATTATGCAAGGCTTAGCGAGAGCATACAGAAAATGCTGAAAGAACAGTAGCATTCGAGAAACTTCCAAATCATGTAGGTGCCTTTTGCGCTAAGCGATATCTTTAATTTGTTAATTGGTGAATTGCAGGCACCAGAAGAAAGAATAAATAAGAACACATATAATTATTATACAAGAAATGAATAAAATACTTGAGCACTCTCTCAGAACAATTGTTCCCTCGCCAGCGTAAGATTTTTCGTCAACGGAGATCAGCACGTATGTGCACAGGAATGATCAAGAGGCGGGTACGTACGTCACTTCATCTGAAATCCACAATGTCCCCTTGCTTAAAGGTGTTCCAGGTTTGAAGAGCTTGTAATCTAAAATAAGGGTCTCTCCATTGCCCCTGCAAAAGAAGGAAAACAAGACGTTGTTATTAGGCAAGTCACATTCATTAAGCACAAATATTAGTGCGTCGCCCACGTGATAAAGGTGTGCAAATTTATTAGTGAGCAAGTAGGATGTAAAAGAAGCGACAAAATAGAAATAAGGAAATCCCACAGAACAGTTCTCCAGCAGTAACCAATGAGCTTAGTCATAAAATTACGGCAATATCTATCTCACAATGACTGTTGACTGCAAAGAGATGAGCGGGTTCCAGTAATGTGGCGACACACCGCGTTGGTGAGTAAGATCTTGATGAGGGCTAGTTGGTTCATACTTAGAACTGAGGTGAAACAGCGCGAAAAAGACGAGGACACAAGGAAACAAATGCCACAGACAAGCGCTGACTGCCAACTGGAAGTTTATTTGAAGATCACCGGACATTTATACCTTCTTCAGCATAGGCATGCGCACATCAGTCGCAAAAACATCTGCAAATCATCATTTTAATCTTTCTTCCAAAAATGTGATTTCTTTTCCCGACAAGGCAAGAGAGGGAGTGCTTACACATTTATCGCCTTCCTTTCTTATATAAAAGGCCTCTACTATTTCCCTTTCCTTCTTACTTTTTCCTTTCGCTATGAATTTAGTCTTTTCAAATATGGGGGTGCATTGACACTTGTTACAGTGTCCAGCTAAATGACTCCCATAGCCATTCTTTAGGTTAGTGCTGTGCTGACGAGCTCTTTCATTGAAGCACTGTCCCGTTTGACCTATATAAGATTTCCCACAGCTTAGCGGTATTTGATAGATGACATTGCGCCTGCACTCAGTGAAACGAGTTTCTCACAATCTCACAACGAGTTCTCACAATCTGAAGAAAGTTTCCAATAGACATAATATTAATTTGGTTTTCAGTGCCCCGTGTAAGTTGTCCTCGATATGCAATCGCATGAACAAGCGCGAAAGGCACCTGTGCACCATTAATCATAAAACTCGTTTCACTGAGTGCAGGCGCAATGTCATCTATCAAATACCGCTAAGCTGTGGGAAATCTTATATAGGTCAAACGGGACAGTGCTTCAATGAAAGAGCTCGTCAGCACAGCACTAACCTAAAGAATGGCTATGGGAGTCATTTAGCTGGACACCGTAACAAGTGTCAATGCACCCCCATATTTGAAAAGACTAAATTCACAGGGAAAGGAAAGAGTAAGAAGGGCGACTTCAATGCCAAGGTAGGCAAGAAGCAGGCTGGAGACAAGGCAGTGGGGGAATATGGCATAGGCTCTAGGAATAGCAGGGGACAGTTGTTAGTAGAGTTTGCGGAACAAAATAATATGCGGATAATGAATACCTTCTTCCGCAAGCGAGATAGCCGTAAGTGGACGTGGAGAAGCCCGAACGGTGAGACTAGAAATGAAATAGACTTCATACTCTGCGCTAACCCTGGCATCATACAAGATGTGGACGTGCTCAGCAAGGTGCGCTGCAGTGACCATAGGATGTTAAGAACTCGAATTCGCCTAGACCTGAGGAGGGAACGGAAGCAACAGTTACATAAGAAGTCGATCAATGAGTTAGCGGAAAGAGGGAAAATAGAGGAATTCCAGATCACGCTACAGAACAGGTATTCGGCTTTAACTCAAGAAGAGGACCTTAGTGTTGAAGCAATGAACGGCAATCTTGTGGGCATCATTAAGGAGTGTGCAATAGAAGTCGGTGGTAACTCTGTTAGACAGGATACCAGTAAGCTATCGCAGAAGACGAAAGATCTGATCAAGAAGCGCCAATGTATGAAAGCCTCTAACCCTATAGCTAGAATAGAACTGGCAGAACTTTCGAAGTTAATCAACAAGCGTAAGACAGCTGACATAAGGAAGTATAATATGGATAGAACTGAACATGCTCTCAGGAACGGTGGAAGCCTAAAAGCAGTGAACAAGAAACTAGGAATTGGTAAGAATCAGATGTATGCGTTAAGAGACAAAGCCGGCAATATCATTACTAATATGGATGAGATAGTTCAAGTGGCTGAGGAGTTCTATAGAGATTTATACAGTACCAGTGGCACCCACGATGATAATGGAAGAGAGAATAGTCTAGAGGAATTCGAAATCCCACAGGTAACACCGGAAGAAGGAAAGAAAGCCTTGGGCTTTGCAAAGGGGGAAGGCAGCTGGGGAGGATCAGGTAACAGCAGATTTGTTGATGGATGGTGGGCAGATTGTTCTAGAGAAACTGGCCACCCTATATACGCAATGCCTCATGACTTCGAGCGTACCGGAATCTTGGAAAAACGCTAACATAATCCTAATTCATAAGAAAGGGGACGCCAAAGACTTGAAAAATTATAGACCGATCAGTTTACTGTCCGTTGCCTACAAAGTATTTACTAAGGTAATTGCAAATAGAATCAGGAACACCTTAGACTTCCGTCAACCAAAGGACCAGGCAGGATTCCGTAAAGGCTACTCAACAATAGACCATATTCACACTATCAATCAGCTGATAGAAAAATGTGCGGAATATAATCAACCTTTATATATAGCTCTCATTGATTACGAGAAAGCGTTTGATTCAGTCGAAACCTCGGCAGTCATGGAGGCATTGCGTAATCAGGGTGTAACGAGCCGTATGTAAAAAATACTGAAAGATATCTATAGCAGCCCCACAGCCACCGTAGTCCTCCATAAAGAAAGCAACAAAATCCCAATAAAGAAAGGCGTCAGGCAGGGAGATAAGATCTCTCCGATGCTATTCACAGCGTGTTTACTGGAGGTATTCAGAGACTTGGATTGCGAAGAATTGGGGATAAGAGTTAATGGAGAATACCTTAGTAACTTACGATTCGCTGATGATATTGCCTTGCTTAGTAACTCAGGGGACCAACTGCAATGCATGCTCACTGACCTGGAGAGGCAAAGCCGAATGGTGGGTCTAAAAATTAATCTGCAGAAAACTAAAGTAATGTTTAGCAGTCTCGGAAGGGAACAACAGTTTACAATAGGTAGTGAGGCACTGGAAGTGGTAAGGGAATACATCTACTTAGGACAGGTAGTGACTGCAGATGCGGATCACGATACTAAAATAATCAGAAGAATAATAATGGGCTGGGGTGCGTTCGGCAGGCATTCTCAGATCATGAACAGCAGGTTGCCATTATCCCTCAAGAGAAAAAGTTTATAACAGCTGTGTCTTACCAGCACACACGTACGGGGCAGAAACCTGGAGGCTTACGAAAAGGGTTCTACTTAAATTGAGGACGACGCAACGAGCTATGGAAAGAAGAATGATTGGTATAACGTTAAGGGACAAGAAAAGAGCAGATTGGGTGAGGGAACAAACGCGAGTTAATTATATCTTAGTTGAAATGAACAAAAGAAACGGGCATGGGCAGGACACGTAATGAGGAGGGAAGATAACCGATGGTCATTAAGAGTTACGGAACGGATTCCAAGGGAAGGAAAACCTAGCAGAGGGCGGCAGAAAGTTAGGTGGGCGGGTGAGATTAAGAAGTTTGCAGGGGCAACATGGCCACAATTAGTACATGACCGGGGTAGTTGGAGAAGTATAGGAGAGGCCTTCGCCCTGCAGTGGGCATAACCAGGCTAATGATGATGATGATGATGATGATGATGATGAAGGAAAGGGAAATAGTAGAGACCTTTCATATAAGAAAGGAAGGCGATAAATGTGTAAGCACTCCCTCTCTTTCCTTGTCGGGAAAAGAAATCACATTTTTGGAAGAAAGATTAAAATGATGATTTGCAGATGTTTTTGCGACTGATGTGCGCATGCCTATGCTGAAGAAGGTATAAATGTCCGGTGATTTTCAAATAAACTTCCAGTTGGCAGTCAGTGCTTGTCTGTGGTATTTGTTTCCTTGTGTCCTCGTCTTTTTCGCGCTGTTTCACCTCAGTTCTACGCGTTGGTGAAATCAGGTTTATTCTAAAATTTATGGCGGCCATTCAGAGATTTTGATTGCGCGAGCTATAAGCGGTATCCATCGGGCCCACCGTCAGGGCAGCTTGCCATTGCACTCGCAAGACAAGAACGCCCTTGAGCATGACGACTTGACGACGACTGTATGGCGATTGTACATTGTCGAAGATGAGAAAACGTTTTCCAGGACCCCTCTCCCGATGACAGTCAAAGGTAGTGCGTTTAGCTTTGAATCATAATAACGACACAACGTATTGCCACTGTCGAAACGATTTTTGTATGAGGCGTGTACTGCAGCAGGACTTGCTCTTTCCCAAGAACCTTCGGACGATTGAACGACCACGACAGTGTCGCGAGGACGGCATGACAAAAGTCGCATGACGAAGCTGGATACACGACGATGAAACAACCACAACCCATCACGATGTTGCCCCAGAGTGGGCGACGCAGCAGCGAAATGGGCAACATGCTCAGGAGCACTTTTTTCTACGTATTCCAGGTTTCGACTCTCCTGGCAAAGTTCGAGCTTTTGTTGGGCTGCCGCTCTGCAACTGCCTCGTGGAATCATAATATAGGACGGCTTCGCATCCCGTTATCGGATCCTGGTGACATGTGCCACGTCAACAAGATATCGAGCCCTGGCATCACAGCGTACACACGGGATCAGCCATGGATGACGTCGACTCACGTGACCCTGCAGGAGGACTTAAAAGTGAAGCCCGCACCGTGCTACTACAGTGGGCAACGTAGCAGCGAAATGGGCAACATGCTCAGGAGCACTTTTTCTACGTATTCCAGGTTGCGGCTCTCCTGGCAAAGTTCGAGCTTTTGTTGGGCTGCCGCTCTGCAACTGCCTCGTGGAATCACAATATAGGACGGCTTCGCATCCCGTTATCGGATCGTGGTGACATGTGCCACGTCAACAAGATATCGAGCCCTGGCATCACATCGTACACACGGGATCAGCCATGGATGACGTCGACTCAGGTTACCCTGCAGGAGGACTTAAAAGTGAAGCCCGCACCGTGCTACTCCAGTGGGCAATGCAGCAGCGAAATGGGCAACATGCTCAGGAGCACTTTTTTCTACGTATTCCAGGTCAGTAGATATTTGCCGACGGCCTGCTATCGTAGCGATAATAGGTTTTTACTGCTGCTGCCTTGCCCACTGTGTCTTGAATGCCTTCTTGCTCTACTTAAAAATAATCCGGTAAATATTTTGCTTTGTGGCGACGTTGAGGCCCCAACCCTGGCCCTACCGAGAAGGAAATATTGATGGAACTTCTTGCCGGTCAAAATTCATTGAAAACAGCTATACATTATGTACAGGCGTCTCAGAAAGAGATTGGCAAGGATGGTTTAGAGCGCCAACTGAGGAACCAAGTGTAGTTACTAAGCGGGGCGAGGATATGGAGACTGCGATGTCTACGGTTAGAACAGATCGAGCCTCCATTGTTGAAAAACTAGATGACCTAGAAAATCGTAGTCGCAGAAACTACTTAGTCATTTACGATCTTGACGGACCAAGCAAGAAATCTTCTCAGGATCTTGAAGAGAGAGTAAAAGATTTGTTTCACAGCAAACTTGGTATCTCTGTGGCGAATATAGAAAAATGTCATAGATTGGAAACAGAAATGCTGGCCATGCACGACCGGTCATGCTTAGGTTTTTCGACCATCGGGAAAAAATTTCAATTTTGAAGGCTGCATACAAATTGAAGGGTACAGCTGTTTTAATATCGCAAGATTCCTCACGTAGAGTTCGAGAAATTAGAAAGAAACTCTGGAACAGTTCTACTCTAGAAAGAAATAACGGCTCGAAAGTTAAACTTGTACACAATAAACTGAGCATAGACGGCGTAATCTTTGGCTGGGACGAAACAAAAAGGTACACGTGTTCAACAAAAGAAAAATCAAAATTGACGTTTTGTACAAAAGCCTCAGGAGCTTAATATACTTAGCGTCAACTGCCGGAGTGTGGTTAACAAAGTCACAGAACTTGAGGGAAACTTGGTGGCCCATAACCCTGAAATTATTATGCTCACGGAAACACGGTTAAATGATTCTATCAAAGATAACGAATTTGTTCCTCGTGGGTACAATGTGCACAGGTAAGATCAAGGGAGCAAAGGTGGGGGAGTGGCTTTGCTGTTCAAGGAGCGTTTTAGTATTTTGAGAAAGCCAGATATACCGAACATTGAGGCAATATTCTGTAAAGCCTATCATGGCGCAATTAGATATGTATTGGGAGCACTTTACCGACCACCTAATTCCTCTCCTGATTTCTTTGCTCATTTGCAAAGTTACCTGATTGCTCATGTGAAGCCTGGTGATCGAATAATTCTAGGCGGAGACTTCAATATGCCGAACGTGGATTGGTCAACCTTCACACTAAATGTTTCTAATGACAGGCTAAAAGAAGGGTTGTTTGATATAATTTTTTTCTTTTGATCTACGGGAAGTAGTTGGCAGTTTCACTAGAATACAATGTAACTGCTGCTCCATCCTTGATCTGTTTTTTTTTTTTTATGTGGATCTATTACGGGGCAAGCAAAGTTCGAAGTACTGCCTGAAATTTCCGATCACTCTGCTGTGTTGTTGGCCCTTTCGGGCTGCTTTGTGAAAAAATCTGTTGATGTCACTTCCTTGCTCAACTTCTCGCGCGCAGATGATGTCGCCATATTCGATATGCTTTCGTTGAGTTTTGACTTATTTCAAGGCAGCAGCGCAGACATTCATACACTGTGGAATCAATTTAAAGATCTTTTAAATAATTGCATCAAACGCTTTGTCCCTTGCATGCTAAAGAAAAGGAAAGGCAAATCTCCTTGGATTTCACGAGACACATTGCAATTAAGAAGACGATTAAAGCGCCTGAAGACAAAAAGACGTACCGCAAGAGACTTGGACGCTTTGCTTACTAAAATTTCCGAACTCTCCTCGGAGCTAAAAATGAAAGTTTCTTCAGATAAGCAACGCTACTTTGGGGAGAAACTTCCTAAATTTATTTCAACATCTCCTGAAATCTTATGGAGGCTAATTTCTCCCAGTAAGCAAATTAATGATGCTTTCATCGTAAATGATGTTTTGAGTAATGATAGCGCAGTAATAGCAGATGCATTTAACTTACATTTTAGATCTGTGTTTACGCAAGACAATGGTTCATTGCCATACTTTCATGCTTCATACCCCCCTGTGTCTGGCGTTACTAATAATGAGAATGGAATACATAACATGCTCCTTAACCTTCATATTAAGAAATCACCCGGTCCTGATGGTTTGCCAAATGAATTCTTAAAGCGTTAGGCGCCATGGGTCTCTAAATATCTGAGTGTGCTCTTTTCTAAATCACTAGATGTAGGCGAGATTCCAATCGACTGGAGAACGGCAGCAGTGAAACCTATCTTCAAAAATGGTAATAAGCAGCACGTCTTGAACTATCGTCCTATTTCTTTGATTTCAACATCATGCAAACTTCTGGAGAAAATATTACATAAACATCTTACTGAGTTCCTTTCAAAGAATAAAATATTATCAAGCCATCAGCATGGCTTCAGAAAGGGTTTCTCTACATGCACACAATTAGTAACTACTGTACACGATTTTGCTAAGGCAATAAATTCAGGTAAGCAGGTCGATGCAATCTTCATGGATTTTGCGAAAGCCTTTGACAAGGTTTCCCACAAAAAGCTACTCCACAAACTTGATGTTACTCTGGGTATTGCCAAATTGTTAGTTGGCTTTCTGCATATCTTTCAAACCGATATCAATACGTTTCATTCAAGAACCATGCCTCTCGGAAGCTTCCCGTTGAGTCTGGTGTTCCACAGGGTTCGGTGGTAGGACCACTGTTGTTTCTAGTTTTTATTAATGATATCGTTAATGGCATTCCCGTAAAAATTAGAATATATGCGGATGATTGTGTAATGTATTCAGAAATAGATAGCGTCAGTGACCAACTACGACTAAATGAAGCCTTTGAAAAAGTTGTAAAATGGTGTAGTGACGGGCAAATGGCTATCAATTTTGACAAAACTGTATTTATGAAAATTTCGTGCAAACTTAGAAATCTGCACTTCCAGTACTCGGCGTGTAATGTCTTGCTATCTGAGGTTGAACACATAAAATATCTTGGTATTTGGATTTCTAAACATCTTAGATGGAACAAACATATCAACACTGCATGCAATTCCGCCAATCAAAAGCTTTTCTTTCTCAGGAGGGCTTTGAGACTGACAACACTTGAAGTTCGCCTTCTTGCATTTAACGCAATTGTGCTGCCACTTTTAGATTACGGATCCATAATATGGTATCCTTTCACTAAAATGATATTAATAAAGTAGAAGGTATTCAAAAGCGGGCCGTTCGTTATGTATATAGCAGCTTTGGGCGCACGTCGATGACAGCCTTGCTAAGCAGAGCCAATCTGCCAACTCTAACCCAAAGGAATCGTGTTCTCAGATTAAAATTTTTGTTTCAGCTCATTAAGGGATACTACCGCATAGATATTTCTGAGATTATTTCCTTTTCAACAGGTTATGCTACAAGGTAGCGGCATGCACTAACAATTACCCCGTTCACTAGCCGCCAAAATTGCTTTAAATACTCATTTTTTCCTAGCGTCGTAACTGAATGGAATCAGCTGTCCAAGGATGTGGTGTTGCAGCCATCCCTAAATTTGTTTATGTCCCACATTGTGTAATTTTCTTATTTTTGCACTGTTACGTGAGCACTTGCAGTAGATGCATTGATTCAGTTGTACTCGTAGCGTATCTTTTATTTCATGATATCTCTGTTGTCTATTTACTAGTACATGTAGTTTTTCTTTTGTTTGCCCTGCTAATCATGTCATAATGATGTATTCCCATACTGCAAAAATCCCGTAACGGGATTGCAGTATTTGAAAATAAAATAAATAATTAAATAAATGACGTTATGACAACGAATGCATGCCGACATTATGACCACAACGGCATGACCACGAAGGCATTTCGACGAGGCCATGATGAGAATGAAATGAAAAATATGGAATGCAGTGATTTAACAACTACGACAGCATCACCGCCATAAGCACATCCGTAGTGGCGCAAGCTATTGCACAACTTCAAAAAAGAAAAATTTGGGGCTTTGCGTGCAATAACCGTGATATGATTGAGGCACGCTAGTGGGGAACCCAGAAAATTTTCTCCCCCTTAGGTTCGTATGGGCGCATCCAATGCAAGGTCCACCGACATTGCTTCACTTCGCCGCCACTGCCTGGATTCAATTCCGCGCCCTCGGGATTAGCAGTGAAATTTATGTCCACTACGCCGACGCGGCTGGTAAAACACAACCTTTGTCACTGTGTCGCCGTAAAAGGCGTGAAGACGGCGGCACGATGAGAGTAAAATGTTCATGAAGCTAGAATAGCGACAATAAAATGACCACGACGGCATCCCAATAATGAGCATGACAACAATGACGTGACTGCGAGTGTATGACGACGATGGCGCGAGGACAACACCATAACTGATCGAATGAGTAACCTAGAATGACGACGGTATGAGAACGAATGCAAACAGCGACGCAATGACTGATGTAACGTGACGACAATGGCATGGCGAGAGTCGGATGACGATTGTAGAGTGACGTTAGAACAGCCACAACCGCATCATGATGACGGCATGACAGCGAATGCATAATGGTTGTATGACGACGATGACATGATGAGGGTCGAATGACAAAGCTGGAATTACGAGGATGTAACGAATACGATGGTGTCACAACCGTAAACGCGTACTTAATGGTCCAAGCTAATAAACTACTTTGACCACTTGGTCAGCTTAGTAGGCTTGACAACGGCGCCTTAACGAGAGTCAAATCACAAAGTTCGATGGACGGCAGTAGAGAGACAATGCCGGCATCACGAACATGATCACATAACCAATCAGCCTAGTTGGAAGACGACTTGGGCTGCTGTGTTGGCGAAAGTAGCCATCCGGGCGGCCGGCAAGCCAGCCAGCCTCGAAACGCCGGAAGTAAGCAACTAATGCCAGCTGCGAGAAAAATACTATCGGTGGTCAAAGTTCATACAAGCGCACTACTACAACGTGTCTATTACCGTGGATGTGGGTTGGTGATGTTATGTGAGCATTGAGGCTCTCATGGTCCAGACGGGCAGTTGTTTGCCATTTCACAGTCCCCCAATGAGATTTACAACGTTTTTTTCTTTTTGAACAAGGAAGGAGAACACGAAGAAGAGAAAAGCCATATCAGGCCACACAAACGAAATAAAAGTGCAATGGAGAAATTTATTAGCTTGAATTGTGCATTGCATGTTTAACCTCACTTGTACAACAGCAAGCTGGCGAAATTCGAACGATATCTGTGCGGTAGGAGATTTTTATTTCATTTCTTATGTCGCAGTTGAACCATACAAGTCTGGGAACGCTGACAGGTGACGAAATAAATTTGCACTTCCAGAAATGGTTACGTCAGGTATCACAAGCCGATCTCGAAGGTCATCCTTTGTTTAGTCAGAACTCTGAAAATAATAGCTACAAATACAACATGACTGGCATGTGTCGTTTAGTGTTTCGTTGCGGATTTTGCTGGTCTCCTGCTGTTCTTTGGCATGCCAGGGAAATAATTGTTACCATACAACGGCAAAGTCCTTGCTGAGGTGTTAGGTGCCAGAGCATGCGGAGAGTATGCCACATCCGATTAGGCCTCGCACTGTCCAAAAAAAAAAAAAAAAAAAAGAGCGCATAGCGGTGGGCTCTCATTTTCTGACGTAACAAATCCATGCCGAAATCGCGCCCGTGGTTGGCGGAGGTGGTATATTGACAGCGATTTCAGTTAGAAATTTGGAGTTAGGATGTTCATTGATATCTGTTTATTTTTATTTTTTAAGTGGTCGTATAACCATTTAGTGCCCTCTGCTGTCAGTTACAATGATATAATGAGATTTGTCGGACAGCCATTGCCATGGCCCCTATAGGAATTAGTGTGGCATACATAACGTAATAATGCAAAGCAAAGAAAATTATAGGTTCAATCTAGAAATTTTGTTGAACAGCTAGCCTGTTGGGCTACCCAGCTTTACCTACAGGTTTGCGTGCTCAAATACTCCAAATGATACGCTATTTCATTGAGCAAGCGAGCGTGTCGAACCGCTTGGCCAATGCCTCCTGAATGGCACAAGGCCTGAGCTAACGCGCTCTAGCCTGCTACTCTGCACACGGGGAGGGGGAACGGGGACATAAAGATGTGATGCTACTTTGCCCGATTGTCACAGATTCAAATGGGGACGCTTCCGAGCCGGCCGCGGTGATATTGGCACCACCATCTACGTCATGCCGGGCTTGGAAATGGAAATTTGAGCCAAAGTAGCATGATGCCATAAGGCAGAGTGCGCAGGCCTGCTGCCACTGTGGCGCTGGTTTAGCCTAGTAGGTAAGACAGTCGGCTTTCGAGCGAGAGTGGTAGGTTTGAAACTGGCTATA